>NC_133402.1:49960450-51363450 GCF_047511655.1 Castor canadensis | reverse complement strand
CCCCCTTAAAAAGGCCATTATCAGGTGCTTGCAGAGGAAGAACTGGGAACTGATGGCAGAACTCAGCAATAAAAAACCACACAGGGCTCCAACTGCCAGCCAAGCAAGTGTAACAGGGACATAACTTACCTGTCTACTTGACACAGCCAAACAACGACAAATCCCAGGCCTATAGGAAACACTTTTTAAGATGTGGGACATTAGGCAACAAAAGACAGTGAGCCCAGAAAGATGAACACAGTTGGCCTTGAAAGGGTATCCAGGCCAGGGCACAGGAAGGGAGAAACAACTCCTTGAGTTGAGGGGAAGCTGGGAGCCCAGGGAAAACAAAGTGGCTAGAATTCACCATACAGACCATAGGAAAGGAGAGAGCTGAAGAGAGAAGAAAGTTTGCAGATCTCCAGAGGATGTCCCTTGCGTATTCATCAATACCAATCAGCTAGAGGAAACTATCTGAGACCAGGGAAAGAGCCACACTTACAGAGAACAGTACCCAGTGCCCAAGAGAGTTAGTTACGGGGCCTGTTCCCACCAGCCAGAACAGGTGTATGGGACACCAGTACTCAGAAGGGTTTTCCTTCAGTAGTGGGGAATAATTAAGACTAAATATGGCTCTCACCTTACCTAATAAAGTTTAGAAGCAAGATGCAAAAGGCTCAAACTGTTTTCAAGCAACAACTGCTTACAAAAAAAAAACAGGAATATTTATAGGAATACAAAAATATCTAGAATCCAACAAAATAAAATTTTCAGTGTCTGGCATCCAGTCAACAATTACCAGGCATACAGAGAAACAAGAAAATACAATCCATGATGGCGGTGGGGGGGGGGAGGGAGGGTGGAAATCAGTCAATCAAAACTGACCCAAATACCAGACTTAGAAGACAAGGACATCAAAGCAGCTACTGTAACTGCACTCCATATGGTCAAAGTTAAATATAAAAGCATAGAAGCTATTTTTTTTTAGAAAAAGACCCATATTGAACTTCTAGAGATAAAAATGACAATGTCTGAGATGAAAAATACAACTGGCAGGATTAACAGATTAGACAGGACAAAAGAAAGAAAGGGAGAAAGGAGCCAGATGCTCACACCTGTAATCCTAGCTACTCAGAAGGCAGAGATCAGGAGGACTGCAATTCAAAGCCAGCCCAGGCAAATGGTTTGCAAGACCCTATCTCAAAAAAAACTATCACAAAAAAAAAGAGCTGGTGGAGTGGCTGAAGTGGCTTGCTAGGGCTGTCTAGTAAGCATGAGGCCCTGGGTTCAAACTTCAGTACCAAAGGAAAAAAAAAAAGAGATGGGGGAAGGAAGGAAAGAAGGTGGGAAGGAGAGAAGGAAAGAAGGCAGGAGGGAGGGAAGGAAGGAAGGAAAGAGAAAGGAAGAAGGAAGGAAGAAGAAAGGAAGGAAGAAGGAAGGTAGGAAGGAAGGAGAAAAAAGGAAGGAAGGAGACCACCACTGAGCTGTGGGCATCTTCAGGTCACTTAATACACATGTAATTGAAGTCTCAGAGAGAGCTGGGCGGAAGGACACAAGTTCATCACTTATAGAGAAAAGGCGTATTTTGCCTCCGGTTTCAGAGGTTTCAGGCTGTAATTAGTTGGCCCCATTGTTTGTAGGTGTGTGGCAAGGCATCATGGTGGGAATGTGTGGCAGAGAGAAATTGTTTACCTAGTGGCCAGGAAACAAAAGAGAAAAATAGACAAGGGTCCCACAATCAGCTTTGAGGTCATGCCCCTAATGACCCAAAGACCTCCCATGAGGCCCTGCCTTTTAAAGTTTCCACCCCCTCCCAAAAGTATCAAACTGGAGACCAAGCCTTTACCACAGGGACTTTTGGGGGGACTTAGTGAAACCATAACAAAAGGAATAAGAAAAATTATTTACAAAAACATGACTAAAATTTTTCAAATTTGCTGAAAACTATAAACTCCCTGATTCAAGAAATTCAATGAAAAGCAAACACAAGAGACAAGAAGAAAGCATCTGAACTGAGGTCTCCTGCTACCAGTAAGACCATGAACTTGAGTGTGGATCCTCCAACCCCAGTGAAGAATTCAGATGA
Organism: Castor canadensis; assembly: GCF_047511655.1. NCBI lineage: Eukaryota > Metazoa > Chordata > Mammalia > Rodentia > Castoridae > Castor > Castor canadensis. Next base: position 51,361,385 of record NC_133402.1, on the reverse strand, counting down.
AAGTCCAGCCACTACATTACAACCTCAAGACCTAACCACCCAGATAAGACACTCCTGAACTCCTGACCCACAGAAACTGGGAGGTAGCAATTGTTAGTTGATTTACACACACACACACACACACACACACACACACACACACACACACAGAAAGGGAGAGAAGCACACACACACACACACTTTATAGAATTTCCTTTTGAAAAATTGAAAATAGTAAAAAAATAGTAATTTCTATGCTCTGCATACTTTGAAAAAATGGAAATTAAAAAAAATTTTTATTCATATGTATATACAATGTTTGGGTCATTTCTCCCCTCTTCCCCCACCACCTCCCTTATCCCCCACCCCCTCCCTCTCCCCACCTACCCCCTCACTACCAGCAGAAACTATTTTGCCCTTATCTCTAATTTTGTTGAATAGAGAGTATAAGCAATAATAGGAAGGAACAAGGGTTTTTGCTGGTTGAGATAAGGATAGCTATACAGGGAGTTGACTCACATTAATTTCCTGTGCATGTGTGTTACCTTCTAGGTTAATTCTTCTTGATCTAACCTTTTCTCTAGTTCCTGGTCCCCTTCTCCTATTGGCCTCAGTTGCTTTAAGGTATCTGCTTCAGTTTCTCTGCATTGAGGGCAACAATTGCCATCTAGTTTTTTAGGTGTCTTACCTATCCTCACCCCTCCCTTGTGTGCTCTCGCTTTTATCTTGTGATCAAAGTCCAATCCCCTTGTTGTGTTTGCCCTTGATCTAATGTCCACATATGAGGGAGAACATACAGTTTTTGGTCTTTTGGGCCAGGCTAACCTGGAGAACTCAGAATGATGTTCTCCAACTCCATCCATTTACCAGCGAATGATAACATTTCATTCTTCTTCATGGCTGCATAAAATTCCATTGTGTATAGATACCACATTTTCTTAATCCATTCGTCAGTAGTGGGGCATCTTGGCTGTTTCCATAACTTGGCTATTGTGAATAGTGCTGCAATAAACATGGGTGTGCAGGTGCCTCTGGAGTGACCTGTGTCACCATCTTTTTGGGTATATCCCCAAGAGTGGTATTCCTGGATCAAATGGTAGATCAATGTCTAGCTTTTTAAGTAGTCTCCAAATTTTTTTCCAGAGTTGTTGTACTAGTTTATATTCCCACCAGCAGTGTAAGAGGGTTCCTTTTTCCCCACATCCTCACCAACACCTGTTGGTGGTGGTGTTGCTAATGATGGCTATTCTAACAGGGGTGAGGTGGAATCTTAGTGTGGTTTTGATTTGCATTTCCTTTATTGCTAGAGATGGTGAGCATTTTTTCATGTGTTTTTGGCCATTTGAATTTCTTCTTTTGAGAAAGTTCTGTTTAGTTCACTTGCCCATTTCTTTATTGGTTCATTAGTTTTGGGAGAATTTAGTTTTTTAAGTTCCCTATATATACTGGTTATCAGTCCTTTGACTGATGTGTAGCTGGCAAATATTTTCTCCCACTCTGTGGGTGTTCTCTTCAGTTTAGAGACCATTTCTTTTGATGAACAGAAGCTTTTTAGTTTTATGAGGTCCCATTTATCTATGCTATCTCTTAGTTGCTGTGCTGCTGGGGTTTCGTTGAGAAAGTTCTTACCTATCCCTACTAATTCCAGAGTATTTCCTACTCTTTCCTATATCAACTTTAGAGTTTGTGGTCTGATATTAAGATCCTTGATCCCTTTTGAGTTAATCTTGGTATAGGGTGATATACATGGATCTAGTTTCAGTTTTTTGCAGACTGCTAACCAGTTTTCCCAGCAGTTTTTGTTGAAGAGGCTGCTTTTTCTCCATCGTATATTTTTAGCTCCTTTGTCAAAGACAAGTTGGTTATAGTTGTGTGGCTTCATATCTGGGTCCTCTGTTCTGTTCCACTGGTCTTCATGTCTGTTTTTGTACCAGTACCATGCTGTTTTTATTATTATTGCCTTGTAATATAGTTTAAAGTCAGATATCGTGATACCTCCAGTATTGTTCTTTTGACTGAGTATTGCCTTGGCTATTTGTGGCCTCTTGTGTTTCCATATAAATTTAATGGTAGATTATTCAATCTCTTTAATGAATGTCATTGGAATTTTGATGGGAATTGCATTAAACATGTAGATTACTTTGGGGAGACATTTTTACTATGTTGATTCTACCAATCCATGAGCATGGGAGATCTCTCCACTTTCTATAGTCTTCCTCAATCTCTTTCTTCAGAAGTTTATAGTTTTCCTTGTAGAAGTCACTCACATCTTATGTTAAGTTTACACCTAGGTATTTGATTTTTTTTGAGGCTATTGTAAATGGAATTGTTTTCATATATTCTTTCTCAGTTTGTTCATTATTAGTGTATAGAAATGCTAATGATTTTTCTATGTTGATTTTATATCCTGCTACCTTGCTATAGCTATTGATGGTGTCTAGGAGCTTTGAGTAGAGTTTTTTTGGGTCTTTAAGGTATAGCATCATGTCATCTGCAAATAGGGATATTTTGACAGTTTCTTTACCTATTTGTATTCCTTTTATTCCTCTTCTTGCCTAATTGCTCTGGCTAGGAATTCCAGTACTATGTTGAATAGGAGTGGAGATAGTGGGCATCCTTGTCTAGTTCCTGATTTTAGAAGGAATGGTTTCAGTTTTTCTCCATTAAGTATAATGCTGGCTGTAGGTTTGTCGTATATAGCTTTTGTAATGTTGAGGTACTTTCCTTCTATTCCTAGTTTTCTTAGGGCTTTTATCATGAAATGGTGTTGGATCTTATCAAAGGCTTTTCTGCATGTATTGAGATGATCAAGTGGTTTTTGTCTTTGCTTCTGTTAATGTGGTTTATTACATTTATTGATTTTCGTATGTTGAATCACCCCTGCATCCCTGGGATGAAGCCTACTTGGTCGTGGTGAATAATCTTTTTAATGTGTTGTTGAATTTGGTTTGCCATTATTTTGTTGAGGATTTTTGCATCAATGTTCATTAAGGAAATTGGCCTATAGTTCTCCTTTTTGGAGGTGTCTTTGCCTGGTTTTGGTATAAATGTAATACTGGCTTCATAAAATGTGTTTGGCAGTTTTCCTTCCCTTTCTATTTCGTGGAACAGTTTAAGGAGGGTTGGTGTCAGTTCTTCTTTAAAGGTCTGATAGAATTTAGCAGAGAATCCATCAGGTCCTGGACTTTCTTTCTGGGGAGACTCTTGATTGCTGCTTCAATTTCATTTTGTGTTATAGATCTATTCAGGTGATTAATATCCTCTTGGTTCAGTTGTGGATGATCATATGTATCTAGAAATCTGTCCATTTCTTTAAGATTTTTGAATTTATTTGAATATAGGTTCTCAAAGTAGTCTCTGATGATTTCCTGGACTTCCATGGTGTTTGTCGTTATCTCCCCTTTTGCAATTCCTGATTCTACTAATTTGGGTTTTTTCTCTCCTCATTTTAGTCAGGTTTGCCAGGGGTCTGTCAGTCTTGTTTATTTTTTCAAAGAACCAACTTTTTGTTTCATTAATTCTTTGTATGGTTTTTTTGGTTTCTATTTCATTGATTTCAGCTCTTATTTTTATTATTTCTCTCCTTCTATGTGTTTTGGGATTTGCTTGTTCTTGTTTTTCTAGGAGTTTGAGATGTATCATTAGGTCATGGATTTGGGATCTTTCAGTCTTTTTAATATATGCACTCATGGCTATAAACTTTCCTCTCAGGACTGCCTGTGCTGTGTCCCATAGGTTCTGGTAGGTTGTGTTTTCATTTTCAGGAACTTTTTAATTTCCTCTTTTATTTCATCAATGACCCATTGTTCATTAAGCAATGAGTTAATCAGTTTCCAGCTGTTTGCATGGTTTTTGTCTTTACTTTTGTTGTTGAGTTCTAGTTTTATTGCATTATGATCAGATAGAATGCATGGTATAATTTCTATTTTCTTATACTTGCTGAAGCTTGCTTTGTGCTCTAGGATATGATCTATTTTGGAGAAGGTTCCATGGGCTGCTGAGAAGAATGTATATTGTGTAGAAGTTGGATGTAATGTTCTGTAGACATCAACTAGGTCCATTTGATCTATTGTATATTTTAGATCTTGGATTTCTTTTTGATTTTTTGTTTGGATGACCTGTCTATTGATTATAATGGGGTGTGAAGACTCCCATGACCACTGTGTTGGAGTTAATATATGCTTTTAGGCCCTTCAGGGTATGTTTGATGAAATTGGGTGTGTTGACATTGGGTGCATATAGGTTGATAATTGTTATTCCCTTTTGGTCTATTTTCCCTTTTATTAATATGGAATGTCCTTCTTTATCTCATTTGATCAATGTAGGTTTGAAGTCTACTTTGTCAGAGATAAGTATTGCTACTCCTGCCTGTTTTCGGGGGCCATTGTCTTGGTAAATCTTCTTCCAGCCTTTCATCCTAAGCCTATGCTTATTTCTGTCAGTGAGATGGGTCTCCTGTAAGCAACAAATTGTTGGATCTTCCTTTTTAATTCATTTCATCAAATTCCTTTTGATGGAGGAATTAAGTCCATTAACATTAAGTGTTAGTACTGATAGGTATGTGGTGATTCCTGTCATTTAGTTGTCTTAGTTGTTTGAAGGTTTGATTGTGTGTACCTAAGTTGATGTTACTCTCTACTTTCTTGGTTTTTCTTTTCCTGTAGTTTGGTGCTGCCTGTCCTTTCATGGTTATGTTGGGTTTCACTTTTTGTGTGCAGAATCCCTTGAAGAATCTTTTGTAGTGGTGCCTTTGTGGTCACATATTGTTTTAGTTTGTGCTTATCATGGAAGACTTTTATTGCTCCATCTATTTTGAATGATAGTTTTGCTGGGTAGAGTATCCTGGGGTTGAAGTTATTTTCATTCAGTGCCCGGAAGATCTCACCCCAAGCTCTTCTTGCTTTTAATGTTTCTGTTGAGAAGTCTGCTGTAATTTTGATGGGTTTACCTTTGTATGTTATTTGTTTTTTCTCTCTTACAGCCTTCAGTATTCTTTCTCGGGTCTCTGTATTTGTTGTTTTAATGATAATATGCCGTGGGGTAGATCTATTTTGGTCTGGTCTGTTTGGTGTTCTGGAGGCCTCTTGCATCTGTATGGGAATAGATTTCTCTAAATTTGGGAAATTTTCTGTTATTATTTTGTTGAATATATTATGCATTCCCTTTGCTTGCACCTCTTCTCCTTCTTCAGTGCCCATGATTCTCAGGTTTGGTCTTTTGGTGGAGTCGGTGAGTTCTTGCATTTTCTTTTCACAGGTCTTGAGTTGTTTAATAGTTTTTCAGTTTTTCCTTTAATTACCATTTCATCCTTGAGATCTGAGATTCTGTCTTTTATTTGTTCTATTCTGCTGGATTGGCCTTCCATTTTGTTTTGCAATTCTGTTTTGTTCTTTTTTCTTTTTTTTCTGAGTCACTTCCTCTTTAATGTTGTCTATTTTTGTCCTGAGTTCATTTATCTCTTTATTAATTGTGTTATTTGCTTCACTTTGGTGTTTATACAGTGCTTCTATGGTTTCTTTTATTTCTTCTTATGCTTTTTCAAATTCTCTATTTTTTTTGTCTTGGAATTTCTTGAGTGTCTCCTGTACATTTTGGTTGACAATATCCAGTATCATCTCTATAAAATTCTCATTGATTACCTCTAGTATTTCTTCTTTTAGATTATTCTTGTGGGCTTCATTGGGTTCTTTGGCATAGTTTATATTCCTTTTGTTGGAGCCTGGATCTGAGTATCTGTTTTCTTCATTTCCCTGTGGTTTCTGTGCTAATTTTTTGCTGTGGGGAGACTGGTTTCCCTGTTTTTTCTGTCTTCTCGTCCTTGCCCTTGGTGTTGTTATTGTCCCTGTACTGTGTACAATTATGTATTTTCTAGCTTGTAATAATAACAATGGTGATATTTAGAATGGAAGGGTGAGAGGAGATGGAAAGCAAAGAAGTTAAAGAAAGAGGGAAAAACAAACAAGTAGGAAAAAACAAAACAAAGAAACAAATTAAAAAGTTTCAAAGATATAAACAGGGAGAGATAGTGTACCAGTCGACAGTAAGCTGAACAATTAGAGAGAAAGAGAGAGGATTGAAAAAAAATAAAAAATAAATAAATGAAAAAAAAAATAATTTAAAAAAATCTCCAAGTTCAAATGCAATAGTTTCAGTCTTAATAATTTTGGTGTTAGTCCCTCAGCCTCCAATCCTGGAGATGGTGTCTCAGAAGTAGTTTTGTCATTGTCTCATCAAAAGGGAAAAAAACAACACAAAACAACAAAAAAAAACCACCACAAAGTGTCCCAAGTTCAAATGCAATAGAGTTTCAGTAAGTTTTTCAGCATGCAGGTGTAATTCGGTTGTTGTCTCATCAAAGGTAGGAAGAGAGGAAAAAAAAGAGTCTGGAGACAGTTCTGAGAATGGTATCTGCAGCTGTGGTTCACCTGCCCGCTGCTGTCAGCCTGCTGTTGGTGGAGGCGTTATTTATGCAGATCTCTGGGGTGAGCTTAGCACTCACCTGGCCCCGCAGACTTTGTTTACTCAGAGTTCTCCTGGGCACGAGCCACTGCTACAAGCTTTCCCCTTTGCAAGCACACTGGGGGAGGTGACCCTGCTCCTGCCTTCTCTGGCTGGCTTGTTTATTTATAGCTCACGTGGGAAGTGGGTATTCCCCCCTCTCCTGTGGAGTTTCCCTCCCACCACCACTTTTACAAGCTTTCCCACTCCTGTTTGCTGGGCATGTGCTGCCGCTCCTGCCTTCTCTGGCCTGGCTTGTTTATTTACAGTTCTGTGAGGGATTCCCCTCCCTGCCTCTTTGGCTTCAGGGTGCCCTGCCCTCTTTGCTAAGTGTCTTTTTTGTTGTTATTGCTTATTATTCAGTTTTTTTTCTTTTTTCCCTGGTTGGGGGTCAGTCTGTCAGGGGGCTATGCTGATCTGGCCCAGGGTTGTCTGTGGGAGTACTGCATGCTGATTAGCTCACCTTGTGGTCTGCATCTTCCCAAGCCGTCTGGATGCTGCTGTCTGGTGGTGGTGTAGGAGCCCTCCTGGTTTCTCTGTTTAACGTGAAGTGGAGATGCTATGTGCAGGCTGGAGGTGTGGAGGAGTCAAAGTTTTGCCTCTTCTCGGTGGTTTTTCCTGTAAGGTGTATCTCCAGCGTCTCTCCAAGACTTTACTTTAGGAGGCACGCTTTCTGCTTCCTCCCTCTAGCCACCATCTTGGAATCCCTGCATGCAGGTTTAAATTGAAGATTTACCAGTCTGTTCTGGCCTTGGCTTTCACTGTTGAGGAGCTCAACATAACCCCCATCTTTTACACATGACTCTGGGAGTTGATATATACAATGTTGACTTCAGTACATGGTCAGTATTGGAGACTGCCTCCATTTGGCTCTCTGGACAGTACAAGATCCCTAATTACACCATCTTCTGGGGTCTCCCTGACTTCTCCTCCCAGCACCTGAGGTCTGTGGAGGTCACAGCACTGAGCGCTCCCTTCGCCAAAAATGGAAAATTTAAAGCAAGTTCACAATTACATTTACTTTAATAAATACACATGAATAGAGTCATGTCAGCAAAAATAGTGGAATGGAGAACTCCAAGAAACTGTCCTTCCACTAAAGCAGTAAACCCATCCAAAAGTGTCATGGTCAATTTTCATGGAATCTGAAAATGAATTAAAGCTTACAGTAGTGGAGTGAATGCTTAATCAAGAAAAACAAAGCAACCCTGAATCTTGATTAGAGAGCTTGGTGGCATATTTAACTTACCCTAGCCCCATTGCCCACTCACTCCCCAGATCAGCAGCAGCCTTGAAGACCATACTTGCCTTTCCAGGATAGGCCTAGTGCCAGTGAAATCAGAATGGACATTATTCTCAAAGAATTACACTTTCCCTTTATTTTGCCCAACTCAGAACTCTCCAAGATGGTGAGGTGGCTAGCTGGGAGTTTTCGTGGAAAACATTTAAAAGCAAACAAACAGGCTGGTGGAGTGTCTTAAGTAGTAGAGTGCCTGCCTAGCAAGCATGAGGCTCTGAATCAAAGCCCCGGTACCACCAAAACAAACAAACACACTAGCCACTGCCACCTGGTATAAGAGGTAAGAGTTGATGCAGACAATTGAAAAGACTGGGAGGAAGAGCCTATGGAATGGGGCACTTTGGGGAACCACAGGCTTTGAAGAGCCCAGGAAAAGACAAAGTCCAGCCCAAGCTAATGGGACAATATACCTGCAAGATCCAGACCCTTAACCACAAGACTCTGGAAAGTTAAGACAACTGGTGACTAAAAAATCCCTCCATGACTTAGCTATAGTCAAGGGTTGCCTCTCTAAGTTTCCAGATGAGGACCCCTTCAGATGGCATTTTGCTGAGCTGATACTTAACCTATCATGGGGCCCACTGGCTGACCTTGCTGCCTATTGTCTACCAATCAGCCCATGATACCTTCCAGGCCACTCTTCACTGTTATTGCCAGCTTTGGCAGGCCAAGGTATGTGTGCTTGCCCACAACCTTAGGGGATCCTCAAGTAACCTAACCATTCTCTGTCTGAGTGCACCTCCTCCATTCAGCTGGAATGAGTCTTGTGTCTTCTTGGGGTAGAGTTATCTTGACTTCTGTTGGGAGAATTTGCTACAGCCACTTTTTCCATACCATGCCACCTTCAACTTCACCACAACCACCCAATCTTAGATAAATCCTTGAAGGTCTCCAAAAATGCAAGGTCATCCTCACATCAGAGATAAAGATTGCCCCCAACCCTGCTATCATTTCCTCATGATAGATAGTCCCAATATTTTCATACAGTGGACTGAAATCAGGGCCAATTTCAGATGTAATTGTTGACCTGTTACACCACAGCAAAGCTCCAGCAGGAAACACTTATCCATGCTTACCCAGAATGTAGCATGATTCCTCTTACTTGGCACCTTAGAAGTCACTTCTAGCACAAAACCCTAAGTTAAAGCCCAACTGCTCCATGTCGAAAGTGTATATGTTGCTATACAACAACATATAAGAGATCCCAAGAAGGGATCATATCTTTACATATCCACCCCAGATAAAAATGACTTGGGGATGCTTAGGATCTTAGTACCCAGTCTGCCTCTGGGGCCCAGGGGTAACACAGTCCATTGGGGGGGTTCCCACATTTGTCCTTGGGAGTACACTGGTAGTCTTCTGGAACCTGGGACTTATTATATACACTTAATTCCTATAGCCCTACTCCCACCTCCCTCAACACAAGGGCAAAAACAGAGACCAGAACCACTACTGTAACTTTGTGTCCTAGTGTCTTTGGGTTTTCCTTTATATTCAACCATCCAACCTCCCTCTCACACACACCTTGATTTCCTACTAGGCCACATCCATCACAACAACAGCAAGCTGGTTTTACTCCCATGCTCTTGGAGTATACTAGTACTCTTTTGCTAGCATAAATTGGAATGAGCACTGCAGCTCTAGCCATGAAACAACAAATCATCAGGCCAATATAAATTTGTCAATTGCACTAGCTAAACATATAAATCTGTGAGCAGCATAGCTTTTGTCCTGATGTGACAGTCACCTGAGTCTCTAGCCCAGGTGGTATCAAATAATCAACTTGCACTGTGTGTGTGTGTGTGTATTTGTGTGTCTGTCTGAGATTCTGTTTGTGTGTACCCTAAATTATTAGTGGGGAGGGTTCTGTGCCACCTTAGGAACAACTTGCTACATTTACAAAAATAACTCTGAACAAATACAAGTCAGTTTACAAGCCATGGCTCAACACATATTGGTATATCATAACCTTACCCAGGTTAATGCCAACTGTGGTTCTGGGTAAAGATTTCACCTGATCACTTGGCTCAACCCTACATAATGAGGTAAATGGTTGTGCATAAAATTTCAGGTCATGGCAAGTGCCTTCATATTGTTTGTTTAAATATACTCATCAAATGCCTTACTAGGCTCCTGACTCAGATTTCACCCTTAGCTTTTAGTGTCTCCACTATTCACATGGAATCCATCATTGTACACAAGGTCTAATGCTGAGGCATCATGGGATTGGTCCCAGTTCTCCCTTCTGGCTCACATTCAGGCTCTGCACAAGCAGAAAGTGAAGTCTAATGCAGAGTTGCAAACTGGTGTTGTGAACTGTTGCTCACAGTTGTAAACTGGCAGAGAGCTGAAGACATATCTCAAAATCATACAGAACCCTTTGCAAATACTGAGAGTTTGTGTGGGTGGTTTTGTTTTGTTTTTGTTTGTTTTGATTCCAGGCACTTAAAAAAAACTCTTTTAAGTCACAAACTGACTACTAACAGTACAAAGACATCAGTAGCCATGTAAATCTTTATAAAATCATTTTTTAAAAAAAGTTGTGAAATAAACAGCAACAGCTACAACAAGCAGCAATTACACATTCTGGGCAAGGAGTATGAACTGATTTCCAGAAATGGCACATGTCTAGAAATATTCAAAGAATTCAGTTTTCAGTAAAAAATTATGAAGCATGCAAGTAAAGTATGGCCCATATACAGGAAAAACAATAGAAACTACCTATGAAGAAGCACAGACATTGAACTTACTACACAAAGACTTTAACTCTTTGAAATATTCCCAAAGAACTAAGGGAAACCATGCACAAAGAACTAAAAGAAAACATGAGAACTATGTCTCATAAAATAGAGAATATCAATAAAGAGAAATTGTAAAACAGGAATTAGAGATACTGGAGTTAAAAGATACAATAACTGAAAAAGGAAAATTCCTTAAGGGGATTTTGAGCAAGCAGAAGAAAGAAATGGTAAACTTGGAGACAGGTTAATTGAAATCACCCATTTTGAGGAATGGAAAGAAAAAATAAACAAAAACTGAGAAAGTGCATGGTAGGTAGACTACCTGCCCTAATAGGAAAAGGGCAAAAGGGGTCCTTTGGGATGAAATTAAAAGATACTAGACAATATAAATAAATAAACTAGACACAAATAAATACAGAACACTGGTATAGGAAGATACATTAGTAAATATAAAAGTCAATATGGTGTATTTTTTGTTGTAACTCCTTCCACCCACCCCTGTCATTTAAAAGACAAATACAGAAGTCAACCATTACAAATACATGTTGAAAGATACACAATGTATAAAATGTTATTCATGATAATAAAATATAATGAGAATGTAACTACACCAAGTTTTTATATACTGTTGAAATTAACTTGCATTAATTTGAACTATATTATTGCAAGTTAAGGTGTTAATTATATCAGAGCAACACTAAGAAAATAACTACATATATGTTTATATATAGCACAAGAAACAAGAATGGAATCAAAATAGTTCAGTAGAAAATACCTAACACAAATAGGCAACAGAGGAGGAATTGAGGAACAACAAGGATATGACATATGGGAAAAAATATCAAAATGGCAGAAGTAAGTCCTTTCTTATCAGTAATTATATTAAATTTAAATAGATTAAACTCTAGTCAAAAGGCAGAGAATGGCAGAATGGACAAAAAGAAAAATGATCCAAATATCTGCTTTATACAAGAAACTCTTTGGTTTCAAAAGTCTATTTGTTTCAAAGACACAAATAGATTGAAAGTGAAAGGATGGGAAAAGATATTCCAGGCAAAGAATCCAAAATAGAGCTGGAGTAGATATAATGATATCAGAAAAAACAGATGTTAAGAAAAAAAATGTTATAGTAGCCAAAGAAAGATATTATATAATGATAAAAAAAAGTCAATCCATCAAGATAAAGTAATGGTAAACATATATGCACCTAACAAGAATCCCAAAATATATGAAGCAAAAACTGACAGAAGTAAATGTAGAAATAGTTTAAAAACAATAGCTGGAGACTTTAACATCTCATTTTCAATAATGAATAGGTCAACTAGACAAAAGGGAAATAAGGAAATAGAATGTTTGAACATCATTCTGTAGCAACTAGACCAAACAGACTTATACAGAACATTTTATCCAAAAGCAGGATACCCATTCCCCTCAAGGGAACACAGAATCTTCTCCAGGATAGATCATATGCTAGATCACAAAACAAGTTTCAGTAAATTGAAAAAGATAGAAATTATGTAAAGTATCTTCTGATCACAAAAGAATGTCAACAGAATTCAATATTAGAAGGAAATCTAGAAAATTCACCCATTTATAAAAATTGTTATCACACTTTAAAAACTAATGAATCAAAGAAGAAATCACAAAAGAAATTAGAAAATACTAATACGAGTGAAAATAAAAGCTCAACACACTAAAATTTGTGGGATGCAGAAAAAGTAGTGCTCAGAAAGAAAATAATAGCTGTAAGTGCCTATCTTAAAGAAGAAAAGGAGGAAGAGGAGAAGAAAGATATTACCAAGTGTGGTGGTGCATGCTGTAACCCCACAATTCAAGAGGCTGAGGCTGGAGGACTGTAAATTCAAGGCCAACTTGGGCTACATAGTGAGTTTAGGCCAGCCTGGGATAAGCTCAGCAAACAAACAAACAAAACAAATAACTAAAAAAATGTATTATTATTATTATTAAATTAAAATTTAAAAAATAAGTGGAAGCAGGAAGATCATGAGTATGAGGCCAATCTGGGAAAAGTTAGTGAGACCCTATCTCAAAATTAAAAAATACAAACAATAAGGTTGGAGGCACAGCTCAAGTGGTAGAGTGGTTGCCTAGTATGTGCAAGGCCCTGGACTCAATCCCCAGTACTGTTAAAAATAACAGCAAAGAAAGAAAGAAGAAGAAAATCAAATAAATACAAAGTAACCAGAAGGAGAGAAACAATAAAGATCAGGGTAGAGATAAACTAAACAGGAAATAGAAAAGCAATAGAGCAACAAAATCAAAAGTTGATTATTTTAAAAGGTCAACAAAATTGACAAATATTTAGCTACAATAAACAAGTGAAAAGAAGACTTAACATCAGGAATGAAAATGTGGTCATTACTACCAACCTTATACAATAAAAAGGGCTATAAAATCATACTGTGAACAATAGTATATCAACAAATTAGATAACCTAGATGAAATTGTTAAATTTCTAGAAACATACAAACTACCAAAACTGACTAAAGAAGTATTAGAAAATTTTAATTAAGCCTGTAACAAGCAAAGATACTGAATTGGTAATCAAAAAAGTTTTAATCAAGAAAAACCCCAGGAGGAGATCCAAGATGGAGGTTATGGCATGAAATCAGAAATCTTAAGCTCCATGACTTCAGAAACCACCTTGAGACATTGGAGCTACACTTGGGTAATTCTGATTGCTTCTAGCCAAAACAATAACTGCCATCACATTAGGCACACATAAAATTCAAAGACTGACCTTTAAATCAGCCTTTAATTGCACCTAACAGTCATGAAAATCCAGCATGGCACAGCCAGCAAATCGTGTCCAGCCCTGGGAAAAAAGCCCCCAGCTGTTTCCTTTCTTTCTTTTCTTTCTTTCTTTCTTTCTTTCTTTCTTTCTTTCTTTCTTTCTTTCTTTCTTTCTTTCTTTCTTTCTTTCTTTCTTTCTTTCTTTCTTTCCTTTTCTTTTCTTTTCTTTTCTTTTTTCTTCTTTTCTTTCTTTCTTTCTTTCTTCTCTTTCCTTCCTTCCTTCCTTCCTTTCCTTCCTTTCTTCCTTCCTTTTAATTTTTCTCCCAAGAAGCAGAAGACAGCATCAATCAGAATTAAACTCTGCAACATCCCAGATCCCTAACCTATGGAAAGCCTCCCTACACTGCTGATCCATTTCTCCCCACCAGCCAGTTTCAGTGGTGCTTGCAAGAATCTGCAGAATGAACAGGTAAGCATCACACACCATGTGTGACACTCTTACCCACCCCTTGGGAACATAATCTAGTGCAGCCCCTGGGCAGACTGAAACACCTCCCCAACAAAACTGAACAGTATAAACAGAACTATAATCTAATACCAACATGGAATTGGGGATGGAATGCTGAACCTGCCCCAGAGAACAGATGTGGAGCAAGGAGCCGAACTCTCAGTGTCAAATGCATGTGGGTAAAGCAACAAAGGCTGAGAGTGGGGGTGGGGTGACAAGCCAACCTCCCAGAGGAGCTGTTAGCACCCAGCAGAGGTTGGGAGAGGCACAAACGCTGAGAGCAAGGCTAGGGTAATAAGCCAACCTCCCAAAGCAGGAAAGGTGGTGGATCCCTGAGCTGATCTTGAGGGAAGAGGACAGTATTCAAAACTGAATTGCCCCACCTTGCTGGAGGAGGAGCTGACCAAACAGAGTTGTAGCTGAAGGGCAATGCAGTTGCCACCAGGTGAAAACAATAACAGCTCTGAATACCCTGCACAAACTGGCAGCTTACCTCACCTCCCAATTGCAACTAACCTTGTGGACAGAAGGAACCAAATCCTACACACAAGCCAGTCACCTGTGAGACCATATCAGAGCTCCCACTTGTATGCCAATACCAGGATTGGACACCTAAAGAATAACTCCAGAACTTTTATCAAAAGACTGAACCTTTTGCTTTTCTGTACCTGGTGTTTTAGTTGTGTGTGTGTGTGTGTGTGTGTGTGTGTGTGTGTGTGTTTGTATTATTAACTTCACCAGCACTATTTTCTTATCCCTATTTTTACACCCTTCATTTTCCCTACTTTTCCTGTGCTATAATCCATTGTTCTCCCTCCCAACTACTCTTTCTGCCCCTTCTCATCCACTCTTTCCCCAGCTTCACCTCCCCTCCTATCCTCCCCCAACCTCTGATCACACTACCCCTCCCTCCTTCACATTCACTACCTGCTGACTAGCCTACTATGCCAACTGTACACAACCCCAGCCCCCTGCAATCCTTAACACAAGCATCCTTCACTACAACAACAGAAATACACCCAAACACACACAAGGGCCACAAAACCCAGCAGCCTCCATAACTCTTTCCCTACCCACCCACTGCTTTTCCCATCCCCCCTTTTTAGTGCCACCTTTGCCAATTACTCAAATTTCTATATCTAGCCTAAGAACCATTACTCCCCTCCATGCCCACTGTTTATAGATATTATCACCAAGGGGTTTTCTATATAATATGTAAACAACTGGTCTGACATTGAAGCTGTGAATTTGTTACTGCTAAATTATACCTCCAGGCCAGGGACAGAAAGAGCACATCAACTTAGCTAACAACCAAGTCAGTCACAACACAAAAATTTAAATCAAGAGAAAGCAAACAGGCAATTAAAACCACCAACTAGCCTATCAAGAACATTATTGCACAGCACCAAGTGGAGCAAAGAGAAGAAGGAATGGAAATCATTATCCTCAAAAAAATAATTCGATACAGGATTCAGTGGGAAATGAAGAAAATGGATACACAGTTCCTGACCCCAACAAAGCAATGATAAAGCTCACTAAGGAACCCAGTGATGCCCCCCCCAAAAAAAAAAAACCACTCAAACAGGAAATCTTGGAAGAAATATCTGAGAAATTCATGGAGAATATACTAGACATGGTTAACCAGAACGTACAAGATGCACTCAAGAAATTCAAGAAACCAAAAATAAAGAACATGAGACGACCCAGAAGGGCTGCAGTGCAGAGGGTGAGGTGGCGGTGGGTGGTGCAGAAGATCGGAGCAAGCCAGCGAGTGGGAGCCGCAGTTCAGAGCTCAGGACTCTTGTGGGGCTCTGATGGCAATGAGGATTCCAAGATGGCAGCTAGAGGGAGAAAGCAGAAAGCATGCTTCCTAAAGTGAAATCTTGAGAGACACTGGAGACACACCTTGCAGGCAAGGCCACTGAGAAAAGGCAAAACTTTGACTCCTCCACACCTCCAGCCTGCGCAGAGCATCTCCACTTCACGTTAAACAGAGAAACCAGGAGGCCTCCTGGGCTGCCAGACACCCGCACCCAGACGGCTTGGGAAGACGCGGACCAGGTGAGCTAAGCAGTACGCAGTACTTCCACAAACAACCCTGGGCCAGATCAGCATAGCCCCCTGGACAGACTGACACCCACCCAGGGAAAAAAGGGAAACTGAGTAATAAGCAATAAGAACAATAAAGACACGTAGCAAAGAGGGTGGGGTGCCCTGAGCGCCAAAGAGCGGGGGAGGGGAATCCCTCCCAGAACTGTAAATAAACAAGCTGGGCCTGGCTGGAGAGGGCGGGAGAGGCGGCGCATGCCCAGCAACCAGGAGCAGGAAAGCTTGTGAGAGTGGTGGAGGGAGGAAAACTCCACAGGAGAGGGGAGAAGACCCACCTCCCAAGTGAACTGTAAATAAACACACAGGCCTGAGAAAGTGGGTGCAGTGTCACCTTTCCCAGTGCTTGCAAAGGGGAAAGCTTGTAGCAGCAACTCCCACACAAGAGAACTCTGAGTAAACAAAGTCTGTGGGGCCAGGTGAGTGCTAAGCTCACCCCAGAGATCTGCATAAATAAAGCCTCCAGCAACAGCAGGCAGACAGCAGCGGGCAGGCAAGCCACAGCTGCAGATACCATTCTCAGAACTGTCTCCAGACTCTTTTTTTTTCCTCTCTCCCTACCTTTGATGAGAAAACAACCGAACTACACCGGCATGTTGAAAAACTTACTGAAACTGTATTGCATTTGAACTTAGAACAATTTGTGGGGTTTTTTGTGTGTGTTTGTGCGGTTTTGTTCTACTTTATGTTTTGCCTTTGATGAGACAACTACAGAACAACATCTGAGGCACCATCTCCAGGATTGGAGGCTGAAGGATGAACACCCTAATAAGACTGAAACTTCATTGCATTTGAACTTGGAGGGTTTTTTAAAATTTTTTTATTTTGTTTTATTTTATTTTATTTTATATATATATTTCCTTCATTTACTTATTTTTTATTTTTATTCTTATCTTTATTCTTTTTATTTTTTATTTTCAATCCTATTTCTGTCCCTCTAATGCCTTTTCGGCTTATGGTTGATTAGTACACTTTCTCTCCCTGTTTATATCTTTGAAACTTTTCTTGTTTGTTTCTTTGTTTTTTTTTCTACTTGATTATTTGTTTTTCCCTTTTCCTTTAACTTCTTTGCTTTCCATCCCCTCTCACCCTTCCATTCTAAATATTACTAGTGCTATTATTACAAGCCAGAAAATACTTAATTGCACACAGTACAGGGACAATAACAACACCAAGGGCAATGACGGGAAGACAGAGAAGACACAGAAACAAACAAATGAACTCAGAGAGGACTTTAACAAACACCAAAGTGAAACAAAGGGCACTATAAAAAAAGATATATGAATTAAAAATGACAACACAAAATATAAAAGAGGAGTTGAACAAAGATATGGAAAACCTCAGAAAAAAGAATCAAACAGAAATCCTAGAAATAAAAAATCCCTTTAGTCAAACAAAAAACAGTGGAAGGCCACTCCAGCAGACTAGAACAAGTGGAAGACAGAATCTCAGAGCTCAAAGATAAACTAGAAATTAAAGAAAAAAACAGAAGAAATTTTTGTTAAACAACTGAAGAGCTGTGAAAAGAATATGCAAGAACTTAGCAACTCCATCAAAAGACCAAACCTGAGAATCAGAAGCATTAAAGAAGGAGGGGAGATGCAAGGCAAAGGGATACATAATATATTCAATAAAATAATAACAGAAAATTTCCCAAATCTCAAGAAAGTTTTGTCCATTTAGGCACAGGAAGCCTCCAGGACACCAAACAAACTTGGCCCCATGACATACTATCATTAAAACAATAAGCACAGAGAACAGAGGAAGAATATTGAAGGCTGTACAGAGAAAAAACAAGTAATGTATCAATGTAAACCCATCAAAATAATAGCAGATTTCTCAAAGGAACCTTAAAAGCAAGAAGGGTATAGAGTGAGGTATTTCAGGTACCGAATGAAAATAATTTCAACCAGAGGATACTCTAACCAGCAAAACTATCATTCAAAATTGATGGAGCAATAAAAATCCTCCATGATAAACAAAAGCTAAAACAGTAAATGACCACCAAGCCACCACTACAGAAGATTCTGCAAAGAATTCTTCACAGAGAAGATGAAAGCAAACAAAACCATGAGAGAATGGGAAGTATCAAACCACAGGAGAAGAAAAGACAAGGAATTAGAGAGTAGCATTGATTCTGCTGCACACAATCAAATCCTTAAACAACACAAACAACTAAATGGCAGGAATCACCACATACCTATCAATGTTAACACTGACTGTCAATGGACTTTACTTCCCCATCAAAAGAAGGACACTTCATACTAATAAAAGGGCAATACATCAAAAGGATCACAATTATCAACCTATATGCACCCAATGTCACTTCACCCAATTTCATTAAACATACACTAAAGGACTTAAAAGCACACATAAACTCCAACACAGTGGTAGTGAGAGACTTTAGTACCCCATCTATCACCAATAGGTAGGTCATCCAAACAAAAAATCAACAAAGAAATCCTAGAACTAAATGACACCATAGATCAAATAGACCTAACTGATGTCTACAAAATATTTCATCCAACAACACCACAATATACATTCTTCTCAGCAGCCCATGGAACTTTCTCCAAAATAGATCATGTCTTAAGGCACAAAGCAAGCCTCAGCAAATATGGAGGCTAAATAACATATTGCTCAGGGATCAGTGGATCATAGAAGAAATAAGAAAGGAAATCAAAAGTTTCCTGGAAGTTAATGAAAATGATAACATGACCTACCAGAACCTATGGTACACAGAAAAGGCAGTCCTAAGAGGAAAGTTTATAGCCATGAGTGCATATATTAAAAGGACAGAAAGATCTCAAATCAATGACCTAATGATACATCTCAAACTCCTAGAAAAACAAGAACAAACAAAACCCAAAACAAGCAGAAGGAGAGAAATAATGAAAATAAGGGCCAAAATTAAAGAAATAGAGATTAAAAAAAAAACATTCTAAGCATCAGCAAAATAATAAGCTGGTTCTTTGAAAAAAATAAACAAGATTGACAAGCCCCCAGCAAACCTGACTAAAATGAAGAAGGAAAAGACCCAAATTAGTAAAATCAGAAAGAAAACAGGAGAGATAACAAACAAAAACCAAGGGAATCATCAGAGACTACTTTGAGAACCTATATTCCAATAAATTGAAAGTCTTGAAGAAATGAACAAATTTCTAGATACTTATGACCATTCAACACTGAACCAAGAGGATATTAACCACCTAAACAGATGTATAACATACACTGAAATTAAAGCAGCAATATGCTCCCAAAAAAGAAAAGTCCAGAACCTGATGGATTCTCTGCTGAATTCAACCAGACCTTCAAAGAACTAACACCAACACTCCTTAAACTTTTCCATGAAATAGAAAGGGAAGGAATACTGCTTAACTCATTCTATGAAGCCAGGATTACACTCATCCCAAAACCAGACAAGGACATATTCAAAAAGGAGAACTACAGGCCAATCTCCTTAATAAATATTGATGCAAAAATCCTCCACAAAATAATGGCAAACTGAATCTCCATGATCAAGACGGCTTCATCACAAGGATGCAGGGATGGTTCAACATAAGCAAATCAATAAATGTAATACAGAACATTAATAGAAGCAAAGACAAAAACATTTTATCATCTCAATAGATGCAGGAAAAGCCTTTAATAAGATTCAACACATTTCATAATAAAAGCTTTATGACAAACCTATAGCTAACATCATACTCAATGGGGGAAAAACTGAAACCATTTCCTCTAAAATCAGGAATGAGACAAGGATGCCCGTTCTCCCCATTCCTAGTCAACATATTTTTTTGAATTCTTAGCCAGAGCAATAAGGCAAGAAAAAGAAATAAAAGGAATACAAATAGGTAAAGAACTAGTCAAAGTATCCCTATTTGCAGATGATATGATCTTATATCAAAGACCCAAAAAACTCCACCCAAAAACCCCTAGACATCATAAACAGCTTCAACAATGTAGCAATATATAAAATTAACTTACAAAAATCAGAAGCCTTTCTATACACCAACAATGAACAAATTGAGAAAGAATATAGAAAAACAATTCCATTTACAACAGCCTCAAAAAAAATCAAATGGCTAGGAATAAACTTAACAAAGGATGTAAATGACCTCTACAAGGAGAACACAAACCACTGACTACAGAAGGTGGAAAGGTCTCCCATGCTCATGGATTGGCAGAATAAGCATAATAAAAATGGCTAGACTACCAAAAGCAATCTACGTGTTCAATGCAATTCCAACCAAAATCTCAATGACATTCATCACAGAGATTGAAAAATCTACCCTGAAGTTCATTTGGAAACACAAAAGACTGCAAACAGCCAAGGCAATACTGAACAAAAAGACCAACGCTGGAGATATCACAATACCTAACTTGAAACTATACTACAGAGTCATAGCAATAAAAACAGCATGGTAGTGGCACAAAAACAGGTATGAAGACCAGTGGAACAGGATAGAGGATCAGATATGAATCCACACAGCTATGCCTACCTTATTTTTGACAAAGGCACCAAAAAATATGATGGAGAAAAGACAGTCTCCTCAACAAATGTTGCTGGGAAAGGTGGTTGTCTGCTTGCAGAAAACTGAAACTAGGTCCATGCCTATCACCCTATACTAGTATCAACTCAAAGTTGATTAACGACCTTAATATCAGACCCAAAACCTTGCAGTTAATACAGGAAAGAGCAGGGAATACTCTGGAAGCAATAGGTATAGGCAAGGACTTCCTCAGTAGAACTCCAGTAGCCCAGCAACTAAGAGAAAAGATGGACAAATGGGACTACATGAAATTAAAATCTTCTGCACAACAAAGGATATGATCTCTAAATTGAAGTGACCAACTACAGAGTGGGAGAAAATATTTGCTAGCCATACATCAAAGGACTGATAACCAGAATATACAGGGAGCTCAAAAATTAAACTCCCCCAAAATCAATGAACGAATAAAGAAGTGGGCAACTGAACTAAACAGAACGTTTTCAAAGGAATAAGTCCAAATGGCCAAAAAACATGTGAAAAAATGCTCACCGTCCCTGGCCATAAAGGAAATGCAAATCCAAACTACATTAAGGTTCCACCTCACTCCTGTTAGAATAGCTGTCATCAGAACACCACCAACAATAAATGTTGGTGAGGATGTGGAGAAAGGAACCCTCATACACTTCTGGTGGGAATGTAAGCTAGTACAACCACTTTGGAAGACAATATGGAGGCTTCTTAAAAAACTAAACATAGATCTGCCATATGATCCAGCAATACCACTCCTAGGGGTATACCGGAAAGAATGTGACTCAAGTTATTACAAAAGCACCTGCACACCCATGTTTATTGCAGCAATATTCACAATAGCCAAGCTATGGAAACAGCCAAGATGAGCCACTACCAATGAATGGATTAAGAAAATGTGGTATTTATACACAATGGAATTTTATTCAGCCACAAAGAAAAATGAAATTTTATCATTCACAAGTAAATGGATGGAACTGGAGAACATCATCTTAAGAGAAGTTAGCCAGGCTCAGAAGGCCACAAACAGCATGTTCTCCCTCACATGCAAATTATATACTTAAACAAATGCAGTAATATTATTGGACATGGGTCACATGCTAAGGGGAGAGTGCACATAGGAGGAATAGGGAGAGGGAAGGAAACTTAAATTTTGAATGTGAATGATGTGCTCACTGTAGAGGAGTGAATATAGTAATCTTAAACTGGCAGAGGCCACTATGGGAAGGGGACCAGGAAGTAGTGAAGAGGTCTGGTAAAGATAAACCAGTGTGGGTTGCAAGACACATGTACATGGAAGCAACATTAGAAATCTTTTATATAGCTATCTTTATCTCAAACTAGCAAAAATGCTATGTCTTTCTTATTATTGATTATGTTTTTCTCTTCAACAAAATCAGATAGAAGGGTGGAACAGTTTCTTCCCGGAAGTGGGGGAGGTGGGAGGTGGCCCAAACTATGTATACACATGTGAGAAAAATGTAAAAATGATTTTAAAAAAACCCAGACCAGCCTGCTTTACTGGTATATTTTATTAAACATTCAAAAATACACACCAATCTCTCTAAAATTTTTTCTCAAAATAGAAAAATAAGGAACATTTTCTAACCCATTCTTTGAGGCCAATATTACCCTGCTACCAAAGCCAAAGACACTACAAGAAAATGAAGACTGATACCCCTTATGAATATAGACTCAAAACTCCTTAACAAAATACTAGCACATCAACTCCAATCGCACATAAAAGGATTATACACCATGACTGAATGCGAGTTATCCCAGCAATGCAAAGGAGGTTCAACATAAGAAAATCAATGTAATACACCACATTTAATAGAATAAAGGGGAGAATTACTTGGCTATCTCAGTTGATGCAGGAAAACTAACAAAATCCAGTGCCCTTTCATGACAAAAACATTAAGCAGACTAAGAATAGAAGGGGACATCCTCAACCTGATAAAATGTATCTATGAAAAATCCACAACTAACATCATACTTAATGGTGAGAGATTGAAAACTTTTTTGCTAAGATTGAGAACAAGACAGGGATGTCTGCTTTTGACACTGCTATTCAGTATTGTACTGGAATTCCTAGCCAGAGAATTAAGCAAGAAAGAGAGCTGACAGACATCTAAATTTGAACAGATATTTAAACTAGCTCTATTTGCAGATGACATGACCTTACATATGGAAAACCTGAAAGAATCCACTAAAAGATTTATAGGCAATAAACTAATTCAACAAAGTTGCAAAAAACAAGATCAACCTGCAAAAATCACTCATATTTCTATACACCAGCAATAAACAATTTAAAAATAAAATTAAGAAAGCAATTCTATTTATAATAGCATCAAAAGGAATAAAATTCTTAGGAATAAATTTAACCAAACAGGTGCAATACTTGTACACAGAAAACTACAAAACATTATTGAAAGAAATGTTTTAAACTTCTAAATAAATGGAAAGACATCCACGTTCACAGGTTAGGGAACATAATACTCTCCAATTGATCTACAAATCCAATGCAATGCTTTATCAAAATTCCCACTGCTTTTTTTTTCTTGCAGAACTTGACAAGTTAATTTTAAGGTTCATATAGAATTGCAAGCCACCAGAATAGCCAAAACAATCTTGAAAAAAATGGGGGACTCATATTTCTCAATTTTAAAACTTACTACAAAGCTACAATAATTGAGACAGTGTGGTACTGGCATAAGTATAGATATATAGATCAATAGAACAGAATTGATAGCTAAAAATAAATTCATAAATCTACATTGAATTGATTTTCAACAATGTTCTAAGGGTGAAGCATTTTTAAAAATCTAAGAACAACTGGATAACCACATGCAAATGAATGGCTGCATTCTTACCTCACAACATTTACAAATGTTAACAAAATCAATTGAAGATTTAAATATGATGAATAAAGCTGTAAAACTCTTAGAAAAAAACACGCAAGTAAATCTTAATGATCTTGGATTTGGCAATGGATCCTTAGCTATAACACCAAAGTGCAAATAACAAAGAAAAACTAGATAAATTGGACTTCATCAAAATTTTTTTAAATTGTGCAACAAATAACATTATGAAGAAAATGAAAAGGCTATCTATAGAATGGGAGAAAATATTTTCAAGTCATATGTCTGATAAGGATCTGGTGCCCCAAATATATAAAGAACTCTTACCATACAACAGTAGCAAAAAGCCAAATACAGTCATGCACTACATAGCATCATTTCCAGGATAGGCCACATAAGCAGCAATGGTCCCATAAGATTATATTGCCCAGTGATGTCAGAGCCTTCTTAGTACATCCTGTGATGTTTACACAATAATGAAATTGCCTAGCAGAACATTCTCAGAGCATGTATCCTATTAATAAACAGCACATGGCCACAACCAATTAAAAAATGAGAAAGGATTTAAATAGACATTTCTCTAAAGAAAATAAACAGATGACCAACAAGCACATGCAAAGATCAGTATCATTACTCCTGGGGGCATGAAAACCATTATCACAGTAAGATACCACTTCACACTCACTAGGATAACTATAATTTTTTTTTAACAAAAAGAAAATAACAAGTGTTGGTGAGAGTGCAGAGATTAATGGGAATGTAAAATGATTCAGCTGTGTGAAAAACAGTTTTGGGTTTCCTCAAAAAGTTAAACACACAAAGAAAATAAAAACAGAACAAAGTTAAACACAAAGCTGGGCAGAGCAGCTCACATTTATAATCACAGCTATTCAGGAGGCAGAGATTGGGAGGCTCGCAGTAAAGGGCCAACCCAGGAAAAAAGTTAGCAAACCCCATCTCAACCAATAGCTAGAAATGGTGGTGTATGCCTTTCTTTCCAGCTATGTGGGAAGCATGAATAGGATGATTGTGGTCCAGGCCTGCCTGGGCATAAATGTGAGACTCTATCTGAAAAATAAAACAAAAATGGCTGGGGGCATGGCTCAAGTGGTAGAGCATCTGTCTAAGAAGCATAAGGCTCAGAGTTCAGCCTCCAGTACCACGAAAAAATTAAACACAAAATACCATATGACCAATTCTTAGAATGAAAATTGAAAACATTATGCTAGGTGAAAGAAGCCAGTCACAAAAGGTTGCCTAGTGTATAATTCCACTTACATGAAATGTACAGAATATGCAATATATATATATGTATATATATCTTATGTGTGTGTGTGTGTGTGTGTGTGTGTGTGTGTGTGTGTGTGTGTGCTATCTGTAAGTGTCCAGAATACCCTCCAAGCTGGGACCAATAATAATGCAGAAGATAAAACACTGACTGACAAGGGAAATTTTGGGTTGAAATGTATGAATTTTTACAAGAAAACATTCATTTTAAAATTTAAAATAAATTATTTTAATTGAAAACTTAAATCACAATGTGTATAGTATAAAGCATGGAAGAAGCTGGGTGTGATGGCACAGGCCTGTAATCCCAGTACTCAAGAGGTGAAAGCTGGAGAATCACAAGTATAAGGCCAGTCTGGGCTACAGAGAGAGATCCTGTCTCAAAAAACCAAGACTGGGGATGTAGCTCAGTGGTAGAGTGTTTGCCTGGCATGAGCAAGGCCCTGGGTTCAATTCCTAGCACTGCTAAATCTCTAAATCAGACAACCCAAACTGATCTAATGAGTTTAGACCTGAAACAAGCAAAAAACAAACAAACAAACAAACAAAAAACAGCTACTTGGTTGAGTGACAAAGAAAATGCTGACTATTTTTGTCTTTGTCTTGATTTTTTTTGTGTGGGTATTATTCATATCCTGAATTATCTTCCTTATTTCACTCAGCTTTTTACTTGCAGTCTCTTTGAGTTCATTCAGCTGTTTATTTGTATTCTCTTTGAGTTCATTCAAGTGCTTATATAAGTCCTTTTTAATTTTGTTGAAAATTCTTACCATCATTCTTTTGAGTTCATTGTTTGAGATTTCATCCACTTCACTATCATTAAGTCCTTTATTGTGGAATTGTTGACTTTGGGAAAAGACATGTTGCCTTGCTTTTTAATATTACTTGTGTTTCTACATTAGGATTTATGCATATGAGGCAAGATTTTGGTTGGAATTTTAAATCTGTGCACTTTCAGCTGAAGTATTCACAGTGTTTAGACACTATTAGGGAGTGTCTGGATTGTGGTGTATTTTGTCATTACTGAACAGGTGCCTGCAACCTGCATGGGTATGGTGCATGAACCTGACTAAGAGTGGTGGGGAATGAGAAATAAGACACACACAGACATACAGACATTAAAAAAAAAAAGCTGTGGACGGGAGGGCTGCATGTTCCTGATGGGAAACGTGAGCACCTACCTGAGCCAGAGTTTATTTTATAGGTCAGTACAAGGAAAAGACTCAGATAAAAATCAAGCTTCAATAATTCTTGATGCAAGGTGAAAGGAATGAGGTTTGGTGGGCTAATTTTCCTAAGACTAATGAAGCTTAATTACAACACATCAGTTCTGGAAACATCAAGGCACACAGGACACCTTATCTAAGGTATTGATTAATCTGGCATCAGGGAGTCTCCTAACAGTTCTGGTACTTTATCTAGTTTTGCATCAGGGGGCTGGTATGTGGACACAGCAGGTTTTATTCTTCAAGGAGATGTGAGAACAAAGGTCAAGACACCAGGTACTGGAAAAAATATGGTAGAAGAGGCTGTGCAAACTTCTACCATGGAGAGGCTGTGCAAACTTCATTATATCCCAGTCCAGGGTTCATGCCTGGTCTATAGCAGACAGGGGGTGTGGCTCAGTAGTCAAGCATTTGCCTACAGTGCTTGAGATACTGGGTCTGGCTCCCTACTTCACTTAGAAGATTAGCTGCAGAAGCAATCACAATTGCAAACTTACCAGATGTTTACACACCCAATTTCATCAAATAAATACTATCAGACATAGAAGCACAAAGAAATCCCCCAACACAATAATAGTGGGTGACTTCAATGTTCCACTCTCACCAGGTCATCCAGACAAAAAAAATCAACAAACTTCAGAATCAAATGACACTATAGACCAAGTGGACTTAAGAGACATTCACAGATACTTCATTTAACAGCTACATAATAGATATTCTTCTCAACAGTCCATGAAACTTTCTCCAAAATCAATCACATTTTTGGACATAAAACATGTCTAAAAAATACAAAAAAATTGAAATAACCCTCAATATTCTATCAGACCACAATGGAACAAAACTAGAAGCCAATGGCAAAAGAAATTACAGAAAATATTCAAATACATGGAGACTGAACAATATGCTGATGAATGACCAATAGGTCATTTAAGAAATTAGAGGAAAAAAAACCCTAGAATCAAATGAAAATGAAAACAGAAGTTTTGGAATACAGCAAAAGCAGTGCTAAGAGGAAAGTTTATAGCTATGATCATCTACATTAAAAAAAAGCAGGGATCTCAAACAAAGAACCTAATAATGCCCCTTCAAACTCTTAGAAAACAAAAACAAACCAAACCCTAAATTAGTAGAAGAAAGAAATAATAAAGATTAGGGCAGCAATTAATAAATTGGAGACTTAAAAAACAATATAAAGAATCAATGAAACAAAAAGTTGGTTCTTTGAAAAAATAAGCAAGATTGAGAATCCCTTAGCCAAACTAACCAAAAGAAGGAGGAATAAGACCCAAATTAATGAAAGTAGAAATTAAAAGGGAGATAGCATAACAAATACAAATGAAATTCAGAGGATCATAAGGGAATACTTAAAAAACTTTTATTCTAACCAACTGGAAAATCTAAATGAAATGGATAAATTTATAGATGCATATGACTTACCAAAATTGAACCAAGAGAATATAAACCACTCAAACAGATCTGTAAGAAGTAATAACATAGAAGCAGAAATAAAGACTCTCCCAGCAAAGAAGAGCTGAGGACCAGATGGATTCACTAACAAATTTTAGCAGAGCTTTAAAGAATTAACACCAGTGCTTCTCAAACTGTTCCACAAAATAAGAAAGGAAGGAAAATTTATGAAGCCAGTGTTACTATGGATAAAACATAACAACAAAAAAGAATATTATATACCAATTTCTTTCATAAATATAGATGCAAAAATTCTCAATAAAATACTTTCAAATTGAATTAAGCAACACATTAAAAAGATAATACACCATAATTAAGGTGGATTTATTTCAGGAATGCAAGGGTTTTTCAACATAAGCAAATCAATAAATGAAATACAGCACAGCATTAGAATCAAGGACAAAAAAATGACATGATCATCCCAACAGATGCAAAAAAAAAGAGCCCTTGACTATATTCAACATCCCTTTATGATAAAAACTCTGAATAAATTAGGAATATAAGGAACATACCTTGACATAATAAAGGCTATATATGAAAAAATGATAACCGACATTATACTAAATCGGGAAAATCTGAAATCATTTTCTTTAGAGTCAGGAATAAGACAGGTTATCTACTTCCCCCACTCTCATTCAATATAGTGCTGGAATTCCAGAGCTTAAGGCAAGAAAAATGAATAAAAGGAATAGAAATAGGAAAGGAAGAAGTTAAATTATCCCTTTTTGTTGATGATATGATCCTATACTTAAAAGACCTTAAAGATATTACCAAAAAACTTTCATGTCTTATAAGCACTTTTAGTAAAGTATCAGGATAAAAAAATCAACACATAAAAAGCAGTAGCTTTTCTATATACCATCAATGAACAGGCTGAGAAAGAAATCAGGAAAACTATCCTATTCACACAATAGTCTCAAAAAATGAAATACTTAGAAATTGCTGGGTGCCAGTGGCTCATGCTTGTAATCCTAACTACTCAGAAGGCATAGATCTGAAGGATTGAGGATCTATGCCAGCCCAGACAAATAACTTGCAAGATCCTATCTCGAAAATACCCAACACTAAAAAAGGGCTGATGGAGTGGCTCAAGCAGAAGAGTGCCGACCTAGCAAGGGTGAGCCCATGAGTTCAAACTTTGGTATTGCACCCAAAATTAAATACCTAGGACTAAATTTAACTACAGAGGTGGAAGATCTCTACAATGAAAACTACAAAGCATTGAAGAGAGAAATCTAAGAAGACACTAAAAGATGGAGTGACCCCCATATTCATGGATTGGCAGAATCATATTGTGAAAAGGGCTATATTATAAAAAGCAATCTACAGATCAATGCACTCCTCATCAAAATTCCAATAAGATTCTCCACAGAAATAGAAATAATTGATCTTAAAGTTTATATGGAAGCACAAAAGACCTGGAATAGCCAAAGCAATCCTAAACAAAAAAGAGCAATGCTAGAGGTATCATAACACCTGACTTCAAAGTATACTACAGAAAAACAGCATGGAACTGGCACAAAAACAGACACATACAACGCAATAGAATGGAACAGTAGACCCAGAGGTAATCCCCACATTCACAGCCATCTGAATTTTGACAAATTACCAAAACTATACACTGAAGAAAAGACAGTTTCTTCAATAAATGGTGTTGGGAAAGCTGGATCTGCACTTGTAGGGCACTGAAGTTGGATCCCTGTCTCTCTCCCTGTACTGAAATTGATTGAAAATGGATCAAAAACCCTAATGTAATACCTGAAACTTTGAAATAGGGAAACACTGGAAGATATAGGGATATGCAACAATTTACTGAATAAGACTCCAATTGCTCAGGAAATAAGAGCAAGGATTAACAAACGGAATTGCATCAAAATAAAAAAGTTCTGCACAGCAAAGGAAAGAGTCACTAAACTAAAGAGACAGCCTACAGAATAGGAGAGAATCTTTTCCAGCTATTCATCCAACAAGGAATTAATAACCATAATATATAAAGAGCTAAGAAACTAAACTCCAAAAGAACAAATAATCCAATTAATAAATGGGCAAATGAATTGAACAGATATTTCTTAAAAGAAGAAGTACCATGGCCAATAAACACATGAAGAAATGTTCAACATCCCTGGCTAGAAAGGAAATACAAATCAAAAGGATAATGAGATTTTATCTCACCCCAGTCAGAATGGTTATCATCAAGAATACAAAAAACTGTTTGTAAGAATGCAAGGGGAAAAGGAACGCTTATACACTGTTGGTGAGGATATAAATTAGTGTGGCCACTATGGAAATCAGTATGTAGTTCCCTTATAAAATAAAAATAGACCTAGCCTATGATCTGGGACACCACTACTGGGCATATATGCAAAGGAATGTAAGTCAGTATACAATAGAGACACCTGCACACCTATGTTTATAGCAGCACTATTTACAATAGTGAATATCTATGGAATCAGCCTAGGTGGAGTATTATTTAGTCATAAAGAATAAAATTATGTTATTTGCAGGAAAATGGATGGAACTGGAGATCATCATGTTAAGTGAAATAAGCCAGGTTGAGAAAGGCACATATTGCATGTTTTCTCTCATATGCAGAATCTAGCTCTAAAATGCATGTATATATAACGTGAATGTAAATGTGAGACTATTTGGGGGGACAAACAGGAAGGGAAGAAGGAAAGAAAATGATGGAAATCAGTAATATTGAAGTACATTGTAGGGCTGGCAGAGTGGCTCAGCTGGTGGAGGTCAATGCAGGCCAAGATGCTGGAGCAAAGACGGTGCCTGGCACTCCGACTCTACACCTGCCAGGAGTGGGCAGTGGTGAAGGTGCAGGCACAGGTTCGGATGTGGCAGGCATGCAGGCGGTTCCTTCAGGCTCGCCAAGCAGCCTGCATCATCCAGTCTCACTGGCGATGGCATGCCAGCCATACCCGAGGTCTGATCCGGGGCCGCTATGAGGTCAGAGCCAGCCCGCTGGAGCTTGACATCGAAATCTTCATGACCTAGGGAGCTGGCAGAGCCAAGGAGACTGGATCTCCCTCCAGTAAAAATACTTACTGACCACAGGCTTGCCCTGTAGAGAGTAGACCCATGGATGAAGGCTCAGCCCCTAGCTTTCCTGCCTTCCACCCAGAAAGACTAGCAGCCCTATCCCCAGGGACCCATCCTAGGCCCCTGCTCCTACTATCATACCTGGCCAATCCTGCATCAAAAAATACCCCAGGGCCCAGGTCAATGTCCCACGCCTCAGTCAGCCTTGTTTCAGGCCCCTCCCTAGTTGGGGTAGAACTTGGTTTTATTTTCCTGCAGCCCCTGCCCAGGCATCTCCATTCAGAGCAAGGCCCCAGGGAGTCTGTCTGCAGCAAAGCCGGGATTCCACAGCCCATTCTGGCAGGGAGCCAGGAGGACAGGGCACCTCAGTTGAGCAACAGCAGGGCAAGCTCTGTGTCTCACAGGGATAGGGAAGGAGGCAGCCAGCCAGAGCCAGTCCCTGGGGATGGCCAGAGCAGGGTTGGGGACAGCAGCTGTGCCTAAGGCCTCCCTTCCCTAGGGCTGGGCAACAAGGCTCCCTTCTCTCTGCTGGCCACTTCCAGGAAGAACCAGGCATGACATGGGGAAGGGGAAGAGTCGCTGGGGATGGGCAGACAAGCAGAGGACTGGGGTGGCAGAAGGACTCCCTCTACCTCTGGAGGTCACAGGTTTGGGGGCACAGTCTCTAAATCCTGCCATCCTCAGAAGACCCCCTTTCCCCCCACCCCAACTCCACTTCACTTCCTCTCCAGACTACCACCCCTTACTGGATCTGCCTCAGTGGGTGCTGACAGGCCTCTGCTCTACTGGGTCTCCTTTTGTCTCTCTGCCTCTGTAGCTCAGCCTCCTCTCATCAGGTCTTATGACCTCTGCTTTGTCATCTATGTCCAAGGTCCCTCATCACCCTTGTTTCCTCAGGTGTTCATCTCTGAGCCTCAATCCTGAGACCCTCCCCAAGGTCTTTGGTTGGTTGGGCCCTATGTGGGGGTGGAAGGACTAGTCAGGAGGTGTGCAGGAGGCCAGGAGTCTTTGTGGGCCTTGGGAGATGCTTTCCCCAGCCCCAGGCCCCTTCTGTGTATTGTGGGGGGATTTTTGGGGGCAGGTCTCCAGAACAACTGGATGTGAGGGAGGTTTCAGGGTTCAGTCTGGCAGTGATGCAAGCTGAGTACCTGTTTTCTGACTGGATGCCACTCTTCCAAGGGACCTCCCTTCTGAAGATCCAGGCACAGGTCTCTCCTCCCCTTCTCATCAGTGAGTGATGTGAGAAGTCAAGTCTACAGGGGAGCTTGACAGGAATTCCGCAAGACTAGCCTTGCATCTCTCAGCAGTGACAAGCATTTGAAACCTGGGCTGACAAGAGTTAAAGACTGATTCTCAGCCTTCATAGAACATTTGCATCACCTAAGGCATTAAAAAATACCAACCCAACTAGAGAATCTACTTTGGTGTAGATTTTGGGCTGGTGTGAGGCCTGGGCATTAAGGTTCCGATATATGGCCACAGTTTGGGAAATGCTGAGTTAAGCCCTTCCCAGCTGGCCTTGTAACCCAACTTGGAGAGATGGTCAAACGGAATTCTGAGTTTAACCCAGCAGGATTAAGGTCATCAGGACTTCTCGCTGTCTGACTTTTTTTTTAAATGCAAAGTGTAACCAGGTGCCAGTGGCTCATGCCTATAATCCTAGCTACTCAGGAGGCAGAGATCAGGAGGATCATGGTTCAAAGCCAGCCTAGGCAAATAGTTCATAAGGCTCTATCTTGAAAATAGCCATCACAAAAAGGGCTGGCACAGAGCAATTAGGCAAGAAGAAGGAATAAAAGGAATACAAATAGGTAAAGAAACTGTCAAAATATCCCTATTTGCAGACGACATGATCCTATCCCTTAAAGACCCAAAAAACTCTACTCAGAAGCTTCTAGACATCATCAATAGCTATAGCAAGGCAGCAGGATATAAAATCAACATAGAAAAATCATTAGCATTTCTATACACTAACAATGAGCAAACGGAAAAAGAATGTATGAAAACAATTCCATTTACAATAGCCTCAAAAAAAATCAAATACCTAGGTGTAAACCTAACAAAAGATGTGAAAGACCTCTACAAGGAAAACTATACACTTCTGAAGAAAGAGATTGAGGAAGACTATAGAAAGTGGAGAGATCTCCCATGCTCATGGATTGGTAGAATCAACATAGTAAAAATGTCGATACTCCCCAAAGTAATCTACATGTTTAATGCAATTCCCATCAAAATTCCAATGACATTCATTAAAGAGATTGAAAAATCTACTGTGAAATTTATATGGAAACACAAGAGGCCACGAATAGCCAAGGCAATACTCAGTCAAAAGAACAATGCAGGAGGTATCACAATACCTGACTTCAAACTATATTACAAAGCAATAACAATAAAAACAGCATGGTACTGGCACAAAAACAGACGTGAAGACCAGTGGAACAGAATAGAGGATCCAGATATGAAGCCACACAACTATGAACAACTTATCTTTGACAAAGGAGCTAAAAATATACGATGGAGAAATAGCAGCCTCTTCAACAAAAACTGCTGGGAAAACTGGTTAGCAGTCTGCAAAAAACTGAAACTAGATCCATGTATATCACCCTATACCAAGATTAACTCAAAATGGATCAAGGATCTGAATATCAGACCCCAAACTCTTAAGTTGATACAAGAAAGAGTAGGAAATACTCTGGAGTTAGTAGGTATAGGTAAGAACTTTCTCAATGGAACCCCAGCAGCACAGCAACTAAGAGATAGCATAGATAAATGGGACCTCATAAAACTAAAAAGCTTCTGTTCATCAAAAGAAATGGTCTCTAAACTGAAGAGAACACCCACAGAGTGGGAGAAAATATTTGCCAATTATACATCAGACAAAGGACTGATAACCAGAATATACAGGGAACTTAAAAAACTAAATTCTCCCAAAACTAATGAACCAATAAAGAAATGGGCAAGTGAACTAAACAGAACTTTCTCAAAAGAAGAAATTCAAATGGCCAGAAAACACATGAAAAAATGCTCACCATCTCTAGCAATAAAGGAAATGCAAATTAAAACCACACTAAGATTCCACCTCACCCCTGTTAGAATAGCCATCATCAGCAACACCGCCAACAACAGGTGTTGGCGAGGATGCGGGGAAAAAGGAACCCTCTTACACTGTTGGTGGGAATGTAAACTAGTACAACCACTCTGGAAAAAAATTTGGAGGCTACTTAAAAAGCTGGACATCGATCTACCATTTGATCCAGTAATACCACTCTTGGGGATATACCCAAAAGACTGTTACTCCAGAGGCACCTGCACATCCATGTTTATTGCGGCACTATTCACAATAGCCAAGTTATGGAAACAGCCAAGATGCCCCAGCACAGACGAATGGATTAAGAAAATGTGGTATCTATACACAATGGAATTCTATGCAGCCATGAAGAAGAACGAAATGTTATCATTCGCTGGTAAATGGATGGAACTGGAGAACATCATTCTGAGTGAGGTTAGCCTGGCCCAAAAGACCAAAAATCGTATGTTCTCCCTCATATGTGGACATTAGATCAAGGGCAAACACAACAAGGGGATTGGACTATGAGCACATGATAAACGCGAGAGCACACAAGGGAGGGGTGAGGATAGGTAAGACACCTAAAAAACTAGCTAGCATTTGTTGCCCTTAATGCAGAGAAACTAAAGCAGATACCTTAAAAGCAACTGAGGCCAATAGGAAAAGGGGAACAGGTACTAGAGAAAAGGTTAGATCAAAAAGAATTAACCTAGAAGGTAACACCCACGCACAGGAAATCAATGTGAGTCAATGCCCTGTATAGCTATCCTTATCTCAACCAGCAAAACCCCTTGTTCCTTCCTATTAATGCTTATACTGTCTCTACAACAAAATTAGAGATAAGGGGAAAATAGTTTCTGCTGGGTATTGAGGGGGGGGGAGCGGGAGGGGGTGGAGTGGGTGGTAAGGGAGGGGGTGGGGGCAGGGGGGAGAAATGAACCAAGCCTTGTATGCACATATGAATAATAAAAGAAAAAAAATAAAAAATAAAAAAAATAAAAAAATAAATAAACAACCTATATTCAAAAGTATAATAAATCACTGATTAGAGAGTCAAAAAAAAAAAAGAAATTATTAAGATGGTAAATTTTATCACTAAAAAAGAAACCATTCTAACAACACCAACAAAAATATGGAATAAAGAGTATAATCATCAAAAAAAAAAAAAAACAAAACAAAAAGGGCTGGCAGAGTGGCTCAAGATGAACTCCCTGAGTTCAAGTCCCAGTACCACACACACACACACACACAAAAAAAAAAGCAAAGTGAAACCAGGATCCGTAGAGAGAGCAACACTTTGGGTCAAAACCCTTTTCTAGAAGACCAAGCTTGGAACACCACCTTGGATGTCTCTCCAATAGCCAGGGGTCCTAAACACCAGGAATGGTGTAGAAGTATGAGTGGGTACATTGGAAAACCCCAAGGCAGAGGAAGTAAATGGCCACAGCAGGGAGTCAAGAGCGAGGCCTCACTGTCAAGTGATGCCATGGTCAACATCAATAGAGCCACCTTTCCCTCAGCAGCAGTGAGGTTGTTTGTGGGACCCTCAGAGGCAGACCCCACCGCCCTCACTGCTCGTCTCCACCACTGTTGAGAATGAGCTGAACAAAGAACTCTTGCTGAGAACGCATGCATCGAAACACTCAGGGAGGAAGTGAGGTAGACTGGCAGTTTAGGGACGGGAGTGGGCCTGAGCGCGCTCTGGGAGGATCTCCACCAGGTAACATGTATCCTCAAGAGATTCGTATCCCAGGCTCTCCCATCAATAAAGAAATGTATTGACCCTCAGACTGGCTCAGTCTACAGGTCCCTAAGAAGGTATTCCAGTGACTGGGGACCCATCTCCTGCAGTTCCCTTTGAAGCTAGAAGAAAGGCTCCCCAAATGTGATCTAGTCTCCTTGTCCCTGGGGTCCTGTCCTGTGCTCTCAAGCACCATACCTGATACATTACCAACCTCAGTTATGCTCACATAACTCCAGAGTCCCCATTCTGCCTTATCTTTTGCCTCTCTCTGTCCCAGATGCCAAACCCAAGGTGAGGTAGCCACCAAAGCCACTGCCACGCCACGCTGGAAAGCTTGACAGGGCTGATCACGTCCTACTGAAAATACATGCACTCATACACCCCTGCCTGCACCCCACCAGAGGGGAAATGTTTGGTGTGCAGAAGTTTGAGATTGTTCAAAAAGTAGTCTGGAAGCAAGTGATTATCATGTAGGGAGTTGAAAGAAAAAAATGTTTTATGGGCACTACCAAAGCTGGGTTTTCATATTACTTGTCAACAAAGAATTTAGCAGAGAGTTTGACCATAGGAGGATGACAAGGGATTTTGAGAGTGTAAGTGGCACTACTAATAAATATGCTGAGAACACCAAGTACAAACCAGAACTTTCCTAGGCAAATTGGGAGCTACTACCGTCAGGAGTTATTGTTTTCAGAGGACTGCAGGAGGGGGGAGTGGCAGGAGGGCAGATAAAGAAAGTTCAAGGGCTGGGAGTGTGGTGAAAGTGGTAGAGCACCTGTCTAGAAAGAGTGAGGCCTTGAGTTAAAATCCTAGTACTGAAAAGAAGGAGGGAGGGAGGGAGAAAGGAAGGGTGAAAGGAAGGACAGAAGGGAGGGAGGGAAGAAACAGAGTTCTAGCCAGACAGGAAGAGGCAAAATCCCATCCATGGCCCTGAGGCAGAGTACGAGGAGGCTGAGGTGCTTCTGTAGCTACTGCCTCCAGCCCCTCTCCTCCAGTCACCCCAAGGAGGTCTGGGAATATAACCTGGAGAGACTTCATGGCTCAGAGGTGAAAAGCAGCAAAGCCAAGGGAGGTGCCCAAGTGGCACTGCCCCCATGAACACAATCTCCAAGATGGTGGGGGTGGGGGGAGAAGTGTCAAAAGGACTGGTGGTCTCAAAGAGGCCACAGACTAAGGAACCTCACCAAGGCAGGAACCAGGGCAGCATAGTGAGTGAGTTTAGGAGCCAGGCATTGGCTCACGCCTGTAATCCCAGCTACTCCAGAGGAGGAGATCAGGAGAATGGAGGTTTAAGGCCAGCCAGGCAAAAATTTCTTGAGACCCCCATCTCAACCAGAGGCTGGGCACAGTGGCATGTGCCTGTCATCCCAACTACATGAGGAAGCACAAATGGGAGGATCAAGATCCAAGCTGGTCTGGGGAATTATGCAAGGCCCTGTCTCAAAAATAACCAATGCAAAAATGGCTCAAGTGGTAGAGCACCTGCCTAGCAAGCACAAGGCTCTAAGTTCAAACCCCAATACTGCCAAAAAAAAAAAAGTGAATTTAGATCTGGGAGGACAAGAAGGTTCAACTGTTGGGCATGGACTGAGGACAACATGGGACCAGGAGAACAGCAGGAAAGAACCAGCCGAGGACGGAAAAAGTTGTTGAAGCCAGGTGATGACTACTCACTCTAGCTTTTGGATATGTTTAAAGTTTCCACAAGAAAAATAATGAAAAAGCAATTTTAGTACAAATGCTAAAAGAATAAAGTTTACCTAATAAATTCCATCAATCAGGACTTGTGGTAGCTATCAGAACAAAAAGGTGAAAAACCATGTCTTAAAACAAAAGTTTGTTTTCCTCTCTCATAATGAAGCCTAGCAATGGGAAGACCACTGCAAAACAGCCGCTCAGCGTCAATGGAGTCCCATTTCCTTCCCTGTCTCCACACTGCACCCTGGGATGGGACCCTAACTAGTCCTCATGATCTCAAGGTGATTCCCACCTAGCCATCATGTCACATTTCAGATAAGAAGAGGAAAGGTAAAAAATAAAAAAAGGAAAAAAAAAGAATCCACTCCTGCCAGTTGAACTCATTTCCTTTAAAGGCCTTTCTCAGAAAGGCCCAGCCACTTCCACTTATAATCCATTGGGTAGAATTGTTACCTGGCTCTTGCAGATATAAGGCCTTATATTGCCATGGTGACTGAATTTAGGCATATCCAAAGAGGTGAAAGTCTGCTGTAATATAAACTTCCAGATCTCTGCTGTTTAACTGAAGTGCATTTCTCATGCAAAGCCTGCTGGGGTCCAGGCAGTGTTTCTCTGTGTGTTCGTTGGGCATTACAGGCTGCTCTACCCACGTTCAACTCCATGTGGGGATGAACTCCTGTGATTGCACCATCCTAGCTGAGGAAGGAAAGGCAGGAGAGAAGAGCACCAACAATTCTAGCTTTTACTTGGAAGTGTCATGTCTCACTTCTGTGCCTTTTTGTTTGGTTGGTTGGTTGTTTTAGTGGTGAGGATTGGACCTCACACAAGCTAAGCATGATCTACCACAAGCCCTGCCCCCATCCCCTTGTTCCCATTTTCTTGGCTCAGTAAGCCATGTAGCCATATCTAATCCCTAAGACAAAGGAATTTCAAGCTCCTTTGTGACACTGGTGAACAAACCAATGTCCCCCACACCAGGACTCTATACATGAGGTAGAAGTAAGGGTGGATATTGGGAAAGCAACCAGCAGCCTTGGCCACACTCCCAAAGCATTATGGGAAAAGATGAAAAAGAAAATTCACTTCAATAGAAGCATGAAATGAAGAAAAAAATAAGAAAAGATGATAGCTAGAGGCTGGGTACCAGTGGCTATTGCTTATAATCCTAGCAACTGGGGAGGCAGAGCCCAGGAAGATAGTGATTGCAGGCTAACCCTAGGCAAAGAGTTCTTGAGAACTCACCTCACCTCAAGAGCTGAATGATAGCTGAGCACAGTGGCATGCTTGTCATTTTATCCACAGGGAAACATAAAAAGGGATCAAGATCCAGGTTGGCCAGGGCAAAAAGCAAGATCCTATCTCAAAAATAACCACAGAAAAAAAGGCTGGAGGCTTAGCTCAAGTGGTAGAACACCTGCCTACCAAGCATGAAGCCCTGAGTTCAAACCCCAGTACTACCAAAAAAACAAATAAAACCCAAAGGTAGCTAGAAAGTCCAAAGATGGAACTCAATCCATATTAAATGAAAATGGGTAAAATTCATCTATTAACAGAATCTCACATTGGGTTTTTAAAAAATCTAACCATATGTTGTTTATAATGGACACACCTGAAATGAAAGGAAGCTGTAGGCTGAAACTAAAAAAAAAAAATAAAAGAAAAAAGCAAAGCAAGAGAGAAACTTTAACTGTTTTAAAATAAGTTTAATTATCTCTCCTGAGACAAAAGTATAATGAAGATACAGCAATTAATTTCACCCAGAAGAGCTCACAGTCATGAAGAGTGAGAGAGGGGCCGTCAGTGGATAGGGAGGACCATAATTTGGAAAAGGGAAAACAAGAGGAGAGGGTACCACATGAGTCAGGACGGAGGCAGCTAAAGACTAAAATGCTCAGAAAGAACTGGGCATGGTGGCTCATGCCTGTAATCCCACTACTAGGGAGGTAGAGATCAGGAGGATCAAAGGGGCTCGAGGCCAGTCCAGGCAAAGTTCTTGAAACCCCATCTCAATAAGCTGGGTGTGGTTTAAAAAATAACTAAAGCAAACAAGGGCTGGGGCATGGCTCAAGTGGCAGAGCACTTGCCTAGCAAGTGTGAGGCCCTGAGTTCAAACCCCAGTCCTACCAGAAAGCAAATGCTCAGAGAGGCAAAAGGATGAGGCAACCAAGACTCAAACGCACACATCTGACTCCAGACCTGTGCTCTTAGCCACTCTACTAGCTGCCTCTTCAAGAGACTTGTTACTTTGGCTATAAGAAAGACCCGATCTAGGGGTGCTTTTGAAGAAACACACACAGACACAGAGAAACACACAAAATCACACACACAGACAGAGAAACACAGACACACACAGAGGCACACATACAGGCACATACAAAGAGTAAGTGCAGTTACAGGATAAAATGGAAAGGACATGGGTGGCCTTTGCCACCAAGAAAAGTCCTACAAAATGTGAAACAGCAGATCGTTGTGCTATTAGCCATTCCAGAGCTGGGCGTGGTGCACACCTGGAAGCCCAGCACTCCAAGAGCAGAGGCAGGAAGATCGCAAGGCCCAGGCGATCCTCCTTTTTTTCCAAAAAAACAAATGAAACCAAGTACTGTAAGGTATTCCAAAGTGTGGAAAGTGCAGAAAACTATCTATGATGTAGATATAACATTGATGTCAAAGCCAGACAAGTATGTGTGAGAAAGAAAAATTAAGACCATTCTCAATAATAAATATAGATAATATTAACAACAAATATGGATGTTAAAACCCCAAATAAAATAATAGCAAATTGCAACCAACCATAGATATATGAGATATATGATACATATATATATGTGTGTGTGTGTGTGTGTATGGTAAGTTTTCTCCAGGAAAGCAATAATGGTTTAATATTAAATTCATCAGCACCAGTGGCTCACGCCTGTAATCCTAGCTACTCATGAGGCAGAGATCAGGAGGAACACAGTTCAAAGCCAGCCTGGACAAATAGTTTGAGAGACACTATCTTGAAAAAAACCCATCACAAAAAAGGGCTGGTGGAGTGGCTCAAAGTATAGGCCCTGAGTTCAAACCCTAGTACCACAAAAAAAAAAACAAAACTCCATCACCATACCTATTCTAAAGGAGAAAAATCATATAATAAAATCAAACATCCATTCCCATTTTTTAAAATTACTAATAACGTATAAAGAAAAGAAATTTTATACTAGGGATACAAAGAATAAAAAAATCAAATATTGACTTCTGACTTCGAAAATAGATTGGTGAAACTCACAGCCAAGACAAAATCTTTAAAATCAAGGGTTTTGGTTGTCAGGAGTCACGCTTTTTGAGAAATAACAGCTATGAGATTATAGTTCTAAAAATCTCAGGTCTTAAGAAATTAGAAGTTGTCAAGCACTGTTGCTCATGCCTGCAATCTCAGCTATGCTGAAGGTAGAAATGGGAGGGTAATGGTTCAAGGCCAGTCCAGGCAAATAATTCCTAAAGATCCCATCTCTGAAATAACCAGAGCAAAATGACTGGAGATGTGGCTCAAATGGTAGAGTGTCTGCTTTGCAAATGCCACACCCTGAGTTCAAACCCCAGTTCCACAAAAAAAAAACAAAAACAAAAAACCAAGCTGGATGTGGTGGGAGGGGGATGAGGAGAATGGGAATGGTAGGAGGGGGAGAGGTGGAAAAGAGGAAGAAGGAGGAGAGGGGGACTGGGGGACGGGAAAGGAAGAAGAAGAGGGAGAGGGAGAGGGAGGAGGATTCTTGTAAAGCTACAGTAATCAGGACAGTGTGGACCTGGTGAAAGAATACACATTTGTACCTATGGAACAAAATAGAGTCCAGAAGTAGATGCACAAATATAGTCAACTGGTTGCAAATGAGCAAAAGATATTTGATGGAAAACAGATAGCCTTCTCAGCAGTGGTAACAAATGGACATCTACATGTAAAAAATGAATTGAGACAGACATTACATCCTTCACAAAAATCAACTCAAAATGGATCAAAACCCTAAATGTAAAATACAAGACTATAAAACTCCTGGAAGGTAACAGAGCAGAAAATCTAGGTGACCTACATTTGGCAATGACTTTTTAGATACACCAAAAACAAGATCCATGAAGAAAAAAATGATAAATTGAACTTCATTAAAATTTAAAAAATTCTCAGCTCTGTTCAGAGGATGAAAAGAGTCCACAGACTAGACAAAACATTTCCAAAAGATATATATATATATATATATATATATGTATGTATGTATGTATGTACACATGCATCTGTATATATATGATAACCTGCACCAGTGGCTCACACCTGTAATCCTATCTACTTGGAAGCTGAGATCTGGAGAGTAACAGTTCGAGGCTAGTCCAGGAAAACAGTTTATGAGACCCCCATCTCCAAAATAACCAGAGCAAAATGGACTAGAGGTGTGGGTCAAGCAGTAGAGTGCCTCCTTTAGCAAGTGAAACCCTGAGTTCAAACCCCAGTCCCACCAAAAAAAAAAAAAATATATATATATATATATGTATTTGTATATATATTATAAAGGACTCTTATCCAAAACATACAAAGAACTCTTAAAGCTCAACAATGAGGAAACAATCCAACTTAAAAATGATCAAAAGATCTGAATAGACTTTTCACTACAGAAGATATACCAATGGCAAATATGGTAATACACTCAACATCATATGTCATTAGAGAATTACAAATCAAAACAATAAAATACCACTACACACCTATTGGAATGACCAAGACTCAAAATTCTGGCAACAACAACTGCTAATAAGGATAGGGAGCAATGGGAACTCATTCATCTCTGATGGGAATGAAAAATGAAGTAACCATTCCAGAGGATAATTTGGCAGTTTGAAAAAAATAACTAACTAAATAAATAACTTACCATATGATCCAGCAATTGTGCTCCTTGGTATTTACCCAAATGAACTGAAGACATATCCACACAAAAATTGCACACAAATGTTTATAATAGCTTTACTCATAATTGCGAAAATAGCCAAGCAACCAAAATGTCCTCCAATAGGTGAATGGAGCTGGGTATGGTGGTTCGGGCCTGTAATCCTAGCTACTTGGGAGCAGAGCTCAGGAAGATTGTGGTTCAAGGCCAACTTAGGGAAGTAGTTCTTGAGACTCCCATCTCAACAAATAAAAGCTGGGCGTGGTGGTACATGCCTGTCATCTCAGCTACATGAGAAGTAGTAAAAGGAAGATCACATCTAGGCTGACCTGGGCATAAATTTGAGACCCTATATGAAAACTAAAGCAAAAAGGGCTGGGAGCTGGAGGTGTGGCTCAAGTAGTAGAGCACCTGCCTAGCAAGTGCAAGACCCTGAGTTCAAAAAGTACTAAAAAGAAAAAAAATAGGTGAATGGATAAATACACTGCGATATATCCATGCAATTTAATATTATTCAGTGACAAGAAAGAATGAGCTATCACGACAAACACACACTGTTAGGGTTTGTATATGAAGTGTCCCCCGGAAGTCTGTACATTGAAAGGTTGGTCCCTAGCTTGTGGATCCAATCATTAAGAAGTCATTGGATCATGAGGCTCTGCTTCGTCGATGGAATAACCCATTGATGGACTTGTAATTTAATGGAAGTATTAGGAGGTGGGAAGAAGAAGGTTGCTGGGGACAAGCCTTTGAAGGATATCTTGTCCTGGGCCCTTTTCTCAATCTCAAATTCTCTCTCTCTCACTCTCTCTCTTCTCCCCCTCCTTTTCCCCTCCCCCTTCCCCTCTTCTTCCTCTGTCTCCCATCCCCACAGCTCAACAACCATGAGGTGAGCAGTTCTACTGTGCCATGCCCTTCCAGAAAATGGAGCCCGTGGTAGATTTTTCAGTGGACTGAACAAATCTGAAATTGTCAGCCAAAATAAATCTTTCTTTCTTTAGACTGTTTCTCTCAGATGTTTGTCACAGAGACAAAAAGTTTGACTAACACACACACACACACACACACACACACACACACACACACACACAATGAGAAAGAGGTCACCAACCAGGTATTCTGACTATCAGGACTTCTAAGGGTACTGAAAACTCCTGAGAAAGGGCTGACTGTTAAGAGGAGGAATTTAGTCCCTTATCAGAGAGTCCCTGGGGCTGAGATGGGTGATAGAAAGTTCTCTCTTTTGCTAAGAAAATAGTACACAGAGTGCAGGGACATCCATTGAAGGTACAGTAAACCGGCTGTGTTGCACACAGCCCCCAGGGCATGTGTCAGCAGATGGTGGGTGACACTTGTTTTGCTCCATACAGCAAAACAGGAGGGTGGTGAAGTTTTGGTCTCTGTGGCACGTCCACTGTTTCTGATGAGAAGTCAACCACTATTTTTATTGTTGTTCATCTAAATTCAATGTGTTACGTATTTTCTCTCTGGCTGCTTTAAATTTTTCCTTTTTATTTTTGGTTACCAGTTTGACTGTTATATTAGACACACTGTTGTTGCTGGGACAAAATTCCTGGCATTAACAAGCACAAGGAGGAACGATGCATTTTTGCTCAGTTTCAGTGGTTGAAACCAACTCGTCTATAGTTGTTGACTCCATTGTTTCTGGGCCATGATAAGGCTGAGGAGCATCGTGGTGGAAGATGTAGAGAAGCAGAGATGTGTACCTCATGGCAGACAGGAAGAAAGAGTAGCAGGGAGGGGCTAGGGACAAAGAATATGTTTCCAGAACACACCCCAGTGACCCACTTCCCCAGTTAAGCCCCACCTCCTACAGCTTCACCATCTCCCAATAGTCCATTCAAATTTTGAATCCATTATTGGATTAATCCATTGATGAAGCAGAGCCTTACAAGCAGTATCTGGGGTCAAGTTGTAGCTAGATGAGTCTTTTGAGTGACACTTCATCCCCAATCTTAACAACTATAATGTCCCACTGGAGTTCTCCTTCTATTCATTCTTAATTTATGTGGGTCTGGGTTCTGTAGGTTGATGAATTTCATTGATTTTGGACATTTTGAAATTATTATCACTTTAAATATTTATTCTGCTCTTTCTCTCCTGTGATTTTTGGGTCATGATTGTACATATCATGCATCTTACATATTAGATTATTTGATGTTTGGGGGTTTTCTCCATTCATTTTTTTCTTCATGTGCTTCAGTTTTGATTATAGCTTATCTTTGAGGTAATGGGTGGTTTTTTTTCTTCTCTGTATCCAGTTTTCTGTTTAGTTCATCCAATTTATTTATTTATTTATTTATTATTTATTTATTGGTACTGGGTTTTGAATTTGGGGTTTCACACTTGCTAGGCAGGCACTCTACCTGTGGAACTACTCTGCCAATCCTTTTTTGTAATGTTATTTTTGAAAGAGGGTTTCCAGAACTATTTCCCTGGCTGGCTTCGAACCACAATCTTCCTGATTTCTACTTCCTGAGAAGCTAGGATTGCAGGCGTGAACCACTGGCACCCGGCTAGTTCGTCCCATTTTAAATTTCAGATTTTTTTTTTTTGATGGGACTAGAGCTTTGGACTCAGGTTTGTGCTTGCAAAGCAGACACTCTACTTTTTTAGCCACACCAACAGCCCTAAATTTTAGACTTCTGTGAGTTTTAAATTCTAGGCTTTTCCCATTTCAATTCTGGAATTCCCATTAGGTTCATTTTCAGAATGTCCTTGTCTATTACATTCTCCATCTGCTCACTGTTCTCTCATTGTTTTCTGTGAATT
Organism: Castor canadensis; assembly: GCF_047511655.1. Lineage (NCBI taxonomy): Eukaryota > Metazoa > Chordata > Mammalia > Rodentia > Castoridae > Castor > Castor canadensis. Next base: position 51,316,878 of record NC_133402.1, on the reverse strand, counting down.
AAACATTAATATTAGCTGTTTTAAAGTCCTTGTTTGCTAATTCCAACAGCAGAGTCATCTAATAACCTCTTCCTATTTATTATTCCCTTATTGTTACAATTTTTGCTATTGTGTTAAGGCAGTACTAGGGGTTGAGCTCACTTTTGCTCTCCCACTTGAGCCACACCCATAGCCCTTTCTGGTTTAGTTTTTTCAATGGGGTCTCACTAACTTTTTCCCCAGGCTGGCCTCGAACCTCCCAATCTCCACCTCCCAAGTAGCTGGGATTACAGTTGTGAACCACCATACATTTTTTAAGTGTCTACAAATGTTAAAAAATTATCTTGGATATGGTAGAGGATATTACTGTGTGTTGTGTTACTTTGTTATTTGTGTTATTTGCCTGTTAATAATGCTGCATTTTCTTTTTTTTTTGTTTTTTTTCATTTTCTTTTATTATTCATATGTGCATACAAGGCTAGGTTCATTTCTCCCCCCTGCCCCCACCCCCTCCCTTACCACCCACTCCACCCCCTCCCGCTCCTCCCCTCAATACCCCGCAGAAACTATTTTGCCCTTATCTCTAATTTTGTTGTAGAGAGAGTATAAGCAATAATAGGAAGGAACAAGGGGTTTTGCTGGTTGAGATAAGGATAGCTATACAGGGCATTGACTCACATTGATTTCTGTGCGTGGGTGTTACCTTCTAGGTTAATTCTTTTTGATCTAACCTTTTCTCTAGTTCCTGGTCCCCTTTTCCTATTGGCCTCAGTTGCTTTAAGGTATCTGCTTTAGTTTCTCTGCATTAAGGGCAACAAATGCTAGCTAGTTTTTTAGGTGTCTTACCTATCCTCACCCCTCCCTTGTGTGCTAAAGCTTTTATCATGTGCTCATAGTCCAATCCCCTTGTTGTGTTTGCCCTTGATCTAATGTCCACATATGAGGGAGAACATACGATTTTTGGTCTTTTGAGCCAGGCTAACCTCACTCAGAATGATGTTCTCCAATTCCATCCATTTACCAGCAAATGATAACATTTCGTTCTTCTTCATGGCTGCATAAAATTCCATTGTGTATAGATACCACATTTTCTTAATCCATTCGTCAGTGCTGGGGCATCTTGGCTGTTTCCATAACTTGGCTATTGTGAATAGTGCCGCAATAAACATGGATGTGCAGGTGCCTCTGGAGTAACAGTCTTTTGGGTATATCCCCAAGAGTGGTATTGCTGGATCAAATGGTAGATCAATGTCCAGCTTTTTAAGTAGCCTCCAAATTTTTTTCCAGAGTGGTTGTACTAGTCTACATTCCCACCAACAGTGTAAGAGGGTTCCTTTTTCCCCGCATCCTCGCCAACACCTGTTGTTGGTGGTGTTGCTGATGATGGCTATTCTAACAGGGGTGAGGTGGAATCTTAGTGTGGTTTTAATTTGCATTTCCTTTATTGCTAGAGATGGTGAGCATTTTTTCATGTGTTTTCTGGCCATTTGAATTTCTTCTTTTGAGAAAGTTCTGTTTAGTTCACATGCCCATTTCTTTATTGGTTCATTAGTTTTGGGAGAATTTAGTTTTTTAAGTTCCCTGTATATTCTGGTTATCAGTCCTTTGTCTGATGTATAATTGGCAAATATTTTCTCCCACTCTGTGGGTGTTCTCTTCAGTTTAGAGACCATTTCTTTTGATGAGCAGAAGCTTTTTAGTTTTATGAGGTCCCATTTATCTATGCTATCTCTTAGTTGCTGTGCTGCTGGGGTTTCATTGAGAAAGTTCTTACCTATACCTACTAACTCCAGAGTATTTCCTACTCTTTCTTGTATCAACTTAAGAGTTTGTGGTCTGATATTAAGATCCTTGATCCATTTTGAGTTAATCTTGGTATAGGGTGATATACATGGATCTAGTTTCAGTTTTTTGCAGACTGCTAACCAGTTTTCCCAGCAGTTTTTGTTGAAGAGGCTGCTATTTCTCCATCGTATATTTTTAGCTCCTTTGTCAAAGATAAGTTGCTCATAGTTGTGTGGCTTCATATCTGGATCCTCTATTCTGTTCCACTGGTCTTCACGTCTGTTTCTGTGCCAGTACCATGCTGTTTTTATTGTTATTGCTTTGTAATATAGTTTGAAGTCAGGTATCGTGATACCTCCTGCATTGTTCTTTTGACTGAGTATTGCCTTGGCTATTCGTGGCCTCTTGTGTTTCCATATAAATTTCACAGTAGATTTTTCAATCTCTTTAATGAATGTCATTGGAATTTTGATGGGAATTGCATTAAACATGTAGATTACTTTGGGGAGTATCGACATTTTTACTATGTTGATTCTACCAATCCATGAGCATGGGAGATCTCTCCACTTTCTATAGTCTTCCTCAATCTCTTTCTTCAGAAGTGTATAGTTTTCCTTGTAGAGGTCTTTCACATCTTTTGTTAGGTTTACACCTAGGTATTTGATTTTGTTTGAGGCTATTGTAAATGGAATTGTTTTCATACATTCTTTTTCCGTTTGCTCATTGTTAGTGTATAGAAATGCTAATGATTTTTCTATGTTGATTTTATATCCTGCTACCTTGCTATAGCTATTGATGATGTCTAGAAGCTTCTGAGTAGAGTTTTTTGGGTCTTTAAGGTATAGGATCATGTCGTCTGCAAATAGGGATATTTTGACAGTTAATAATGCTGCATTTTCGTTTAGTTGTATTACTCCTTGGTTTGGGTTTCAGAGTGAACAGTACATAGAATGATTCCAAGGCTGACTTGCAATAGTCATGTAGAAATAAACTTTCGTTGTACTAAGTTGCTGAGATTTGGGGGGGCTTTCCACACTTAGCCCATCTTTACAAATACATGGCACTTCTTGCCTTCTCTTGGATCTTATGACGTCCACCTCTTCTCCTCAGGACTTGCTTAGTCACCTGAAAGCTTGGGGAGAAGTCAGGGGGCACCTGTTGGGGAGACTGCCATGGTTCGAGGATAAAATGTCCCGCTCAGGCTCATAGAGTAAAGCCTAGTTCCTCAAGCTGGTGGTGCTATTTGGGGAGGTGCTAGAAACTTTAGGAGATGGGGCTTAGCTAGAAGAAGTAGGTGTAGGGGGGCATGTCCTTGGGGCTCTCTGTGACCCTGGCCCCGTGCTTCCTGGCTGCCGTGAGGTAAGCAACCTTGCTTCTCCATGCCCTTCCAGTGTGATCTACCTTACCCCTGCCTAGATGCAATGGAGAGAGCCAACCATGAAGTGAAACCTTGAAACAGTCAGCCAAAACAAAATTTCCCCCTTTTAATTAGTTTATGTCAGGTATTTTGTCACAGCGATGAGAAATTAGCATAGAAATTTGGCACCAGGAGTGGAGTTTGAACCCACACAGACATATGTCCATTGGACTTTGGGGAAGGGTTTACATTTTCAGTCGTAAGCAGTGTAGTTATACCATGTCAGAGAAATTATGACCTTGCTTTTGTATTTATTTGGAAATTAAATATGGCATAAGGAGATAAGTTTGGACCTTAAATTGTGAGTTAACTTGATGGTTAACTTGACTGGATTGAAAGTTGACTAGGAGATTAAAGCAAAGTTCACTTTGTGTGTGTCTGTGAGGGTGTTAAATTTTCTGCTTCAGTATTTTTTGGGCAACACTGGGACGAGGGTAGTTGAATTCAGGGCCTTGCGCTTGCTAGGCAGGTGTGCTACCACTTGGGCCACCTGCCCAGCCTGAAAGGGTTAAATTTTCTGTGTTAGAAATTATAAATGGAATATTATTCAGCCATTAAAAGGGATGAAATTCTGTCATTTGCTACAATATGGATGAATCTGGAGGACATGATTCAAAGTGAAACAAACTAGGCAGACAAATACTGCATGATCACACCTATAAATGGAATCTAAAACAGTTAACATTCACAGAAGCAGGGAGTAGAATGATGGGTGCCAGGACCTGGGGGTGGGGGCAGGGATGAGGAAATATTGTTCAAAGTGTACAAAGTTGAAGTTAGAGCATAGTGGTTATAGTCAATAATAATGTGTTACATATTTGAGATTTTCTAGGAGGAGAGAGATGAGTGATAACAATGGGTGGGTGAATGTAATTCAGATATATTGTGATCACATATGTAAACATTACAATGTATGCCCCTGTACAACAATTATACGCTAACAAAAAAATCTAAATAAGCGAAATACAAAAAAAATAGAAAAATTCTAAGACGTCTTAAAGATCTCTCTCTCTCTTTCTCTCTCTCTCGCTCTCTCTCTCACTCACACACAAAAGATAATTATATGGAGTGATGAAAAATAGTTTAGATGGTAAACCTTATGTTATATACAATTTATCACAATTTTTAATTGTGTTTTTATACACTAACAACTAACAACTAGAAAATGAAATGAGAATGAATGTAGAATTTTTAAGTCTGTTGAAATCACCATAAGAAGGGGACTAAGGTAGAAAGGAAAATAAAGAGGATGAACCAATTTGGGTTAAAATACACATATACATGGAAATGTCACAAGGAAACTCCCTGTACACCTATGTTAAACAAACGCCTTTTTTCAAAAACAGAGAATAGGACACGGGTCCTGTCTGGGTGTTGTTACCAGTGGGAACATGGAGGATATAAGAAAGGGTGTGGGAGGGTGAGTATGGTGGAGATATTATGTACTTGTGTATGAAAATGGACAAATGAGACCTGTGGAAACTATTCCAGGAATGGGGAGGGGGGATAAAGGAGAATGGTGGAGAGGGTGAATTCAACTATGACATATTGTAAGCACTTTTGTAAATGCCACAACATATCCCCAGTAAAACAATAATATTATAATAAAAAATAAAATGAAATGACACTTTAAAAAATCACTTCCAATATCATTGAAAAATCAAATGCTGAGGAATAAACTTAACATAATAACCGTAAAACTCCTGTACTAAAAACTACAAAGCAATGCTGAAAGAAATTAGAAATTGAGATAAATGAAGAGCTGATGAATTCATGGACTGAATGACAATCCTATTAACGTTACAATTTTCCTCACATTGATTTTTTTTTTTTTTTGCAAAACCGGAAAAGCTCGTTCTAAAATTCGAAGAACAACCAAGATAATTTGGGAGGGAAAAAAGCATAATGTTGGAGGGCTCACCCTTCCTGATTTCAAGATTTCTATAAAGCTGCAGTAATTAAGACAGAGAGTAGTGTTTATTAGGACAAACATATGGATAAATGAAACATAATAAAATCCAGAAATTACAGCCAAGGATGCCAGTATAACTCAGCATGGGCAAACAAAGTCTTTGCAAGAAACCATCCTGCACAACTGAGTATCTGTGTTGTAACTTCACACCACACACAAAAATTAATTCATGAAAGATCAAAACTGGGCACAGTAGATCACATCTGTAATCCCAGCTACTCAAGAGATCAGGAGGATCATGGTTTGAAGGCAGCCCCATGCAAAAAGTTAGCAAGATTCCATCTCAACCAATACGCCAGGAGTTACGGTGCATGCCTGTCGTCCCACCTACGCAGGAGACAGGAGGATCACTGTCCAGGCTAGCCCAGGGAAAAACATGAGACCCTGTTTGAAAAATAACTGAAGCAAAGAAGGGTTGAGGACATGGCTCAAGTGGTTTTGCACCTGCCTAGCAAGCACAAGGTCCTGAGTTTAAACTCTAGTACCACCAAAGAAGGAAGGAGGAGGAGAAGGAGGAGGAGAAGGAAGAGAAGGAGAATAGCCTAAAGATTAAAAAGAAGAAGAAGGAGGAGGAGAAGGAGGAGGAGCAGGAGGAGGAGGAGAAGAAGAAGAAGAGGAGGAAGAGCAAGAAGGGCAAAAGACCTAAAAAGCTAAAGTGATCAAGTTTCCTGCAAACATCAGGAGAGGAGTGACATCCGTGACAATGGTAGAGTAGGTGGCTTCCTGAGACCATCCTTCCGCAGAGGTGCTGGAAGCCCACCTGTCTTCCTCCCACAAACCAGGACCAGGTGCCCTGTGTGGGGACAGAGAGGAGCAGCAGACCCTCAGCTTGTCCTCATATACGAGTCCTCCCACCTAGATTGCCAGAAGGTGACACTGGGGGCAAACCCTCCTCAGATGCTCTGTGACTGAAGAGATCTTTACCTCTAAATATCACCCCCCTTTCCTAAGCTCCAAGGGATCTTTTATGGGGAAGAATGTCTTCTGTGGGGAAGAGCTGTGCAGCTCAGGAACTTCCATTTTTACTTCAGATTCATTTTCTTCAATTAGAGTCAAGTAAAATTAAATCTTCACTTAAAAACTAGACATATGGTATGATCCCATTTTTATGAAAGTATTTCTATCCCTCCTATCTGTAAAAACGCATAGAAATATGTCTAGCATGCTGTACCAGAAATGTTAATGATGGTTATATTTGAATCATGAAACTTGAGGTAATACTTTTGATTTTCTTTTTGTATTTTTTCTGCAATGTTTAAAGTGTTTATAGGGAGCACATACTGTTTTCACAGAATGAATAAAGTAATTTTTCCTTTAAAAAATATGACATCTTGACAAGTGCCCCGAGGACTAAAAGCTTTGTTTCCACGTTCTTCTTCCTGCTCACACATCTCCCTCAGTCTCCTCCATGTCCCTCTTCCCTACCTTCCCACCCCTCACTTTTCTCCTTCCCTGTGGTCCCCGGAGCTAGCTTCTCTTTCCTAGGCTGAGAACATGCCATCTCTTTGTGTTTAACCCCAATCCCCCACTAAACCTTTGGGAGAGCAGGAGTAATGACTTTCTCCTTTTTCTGCTGGAACTTGAGGTAGGCACAGTTTTAGTTTCAAGGGTTTGAGGCCCTTGGCAATTTCTCCTCCCTCCCCACGACCTTCACATCAGCAAGGAAAGCAAGACAGGTGGAGTGGAGTAGTGGGAAGTGGACGCTGGCCTGAATGCAGCTATGACCAATGTTCACCCTCAGGATTCTGGGGGATGGGACAGCTTGAGTCTTTGTCCCCAGCACCTTTGACTAATGCATCACTGACTTCCTCTCAGATGCTGATGTTCTGTCTCAAAGGTCTGCTACAGACAGGGCTCAGATATGGGAGAGCATCCCTCACCAGGACTGCCCTTGTGACATGCCCAGAGACAGAGGGGCCTGAGCCACCTCTGCCAAGCCACCGGAACACATGGTTGAGTAAGAGGGACAGGTTAAGGGCTACCCTGTGGTTTTCACAGGAGCAATGCAAAGGACAGGTGACAGGATGGAAGCAGGGGCAGGGAGGATCTTTGAGCAAAGCCATGTGGAAAAGCACCCAGGCCTCCATGTAAACTCTGGCTATCAAGGCAAACAACCTGGGAGTTGTGATTTTGGCTGGTCAATTCACCACGATGGGCAACTCCGAAGAAGAATCCCAAATGCTTGAAATATCTGGTCCTCAGTCCCCAGAAGGAGCAGGACTCTCCTTTGAGGACTCCAAGTCTAGAATAAGCAGACCCAGCAGGTAACCCCATTCCCCTAGCAGAGCTGTCAGGGCTTTGTGGGATGTAGATTATGGCCTTAGTGAGAAGTGTAGGGAGACATTAGTCCAGGCCACCCAGGGATGGGAGGAGGACTTGGGGTGTGGGGAGCTGGTGGAGCCTGCTGAGGAGTGAAGGCCACTACTCACTGCCCACAGTATTATAGGGTGGGGAGAAGATGGCCAGGTAATATAAGCGTGAAGGCTACAAGTGCAGAGGAGCGAAGGGAGCAGGCAGGAGGAAAGGGGTGTGGTGGCATATGTGAGGGCTGGCTCTTAGGAAGTCTTCACTCACTTCTTGTACTTCTCACCTGGCATCTGGCTCTTCCCTTAGATGATGGCAGGGATAGAAGGTTCTCCGACAAAGACCCTTTATTATTGTTGTTGTTGAGACAAGCTCTCACTACATAGCCCAGGCTGGTTCAGGATCCTCCTGCCTCAAGCTCTCGAGTGCTGGGATTATAAGCATGACAATCCCACCTGGCTCCCTTTGTACCTTTCTGGCTGTGAACCAGGTTCATTACTACTTTTTTTTTTTTTATATTTTAATGAAAACCCCTGAGTCATATGTCCTCTTGAGGCCAGGGATGATAGGCGAATGTTCACTGCATCCAGGTTGGCAGGAAGACCCAGAAAAAGCCACACTGGAAGGGGGGAACCAGTGCTCCAGGTGCCATGGGGCACAACTCCTTGGTGCCCAGCCCTTGGGAACTGTGCTCAAACCAGGGTTATATGGGCATAAGAAGCTGGGATAGAGGTTACTTCAATGAGATTGCCAAAATTAGCAGGTAAGAAACAGGAGGCTCAATTAAATTTGAATATCAAATAAACAAAAATTTTTAGTGTGTGTCCCAAATGTTGTGTGGGAGACTATACTAGAAAAGTATTCACTGCTTATGACCTCCATACATTTTACTTTTTTTTTTTAACATTTTACTTTTCATCCCTACATCCCACACATTGGTTGAGAAGAAGTCATTCTTGCAAGTTTTCTTTTTTCATTTTTCTGTTTCCATTTTTTAAATTGTCAACCCAAATTTCCTCAGCTTTCCCACCCGCGAATGCAAATGAGTTCACTTGAAAATCACAAATGTCCTTGGCCTACTGGTCTAACACAGAATCTTGTCCCCTTGAGGTACCACAGCCATTCTTCTGGTTCAGTGCCCACTGCCCTTTAGGCCACATGAGGGCAGCCGTGGCCTGCCCTGAGCCTGGACGTGAGGCTGGGCCTTGGTGCCCTCTGCTGGTGAGCCCCAGATGGCAAACTCAGGAGATTCTGGGCTCTGTCACTGGTCCTCCAGACCGAAGTCCTCCAGGGACTGGAGAAAGGACTGACTTCTCACCAGGCCAAACAGCAGATGAACTCTTCAACTGACCAGTATCTACCCTCCTTCTCACTAGCTCTTTCTGACTTCGTCAAGTGAACAGGTGACTTTCGGTCCCATGCCTGGCTCTGAGCTGACCAGTGGCTCCTCCACCTGCAAGTCAGCCAACCGTGGAAAAAGCACAATGTTCCCAGGGGTCACAGTCACTTACCCATTACTCACACCTGGGTATCCTGCATCCCAGGTCCCTAGGGAAACGTTCCCTGGACGGCCAGATGAGTCTGGCCATTTTAAACCTCCTGCCCTCATCCTGGGAGCACATTGACCAATCTGTAGGGGCCCTATTTAAAGAAGGATGGCTAATTTATTTTCAGTCTCCCTAGCAGGCAGGACTGGGTCTGTCTTACTGACTGCCAGGTCTTATCATCAGTCACAGAACAGAGTCAACAAACACTAGCAGAATGGAGTGTGGGAGACCAGGGAGGTTGTGAGGGGCTTCCCTGAGTCAAGGACAAAAAGTGATTTTTTTTTTAAAATAAAGACACTTTATTTACAGATAATACAAAATAAATCACAGGACAAACTACTGTGCAGGGCAGGTCGGGGAGCGAATGGCCTCCACCATAACCACCCTCTCCATCCCAGAGTAACTTATATAAAAATTAAAAAGGCCCAAGGAGGGGGAAGGTCTGGGCTGGAAGCACCTTTGCTGCTGGGGACTGGAGCTTGCATTCTTCAACCACCTTGTTTTGTTACAGGGCAGAGTGGACCCCGGCTCTCTCCCACTCTGAGCCCCGGGCCTGGCAAGTGGGGGACACAACAGTGAGGGTGGTTGGTGGACATTGTAGAGGTTCCCCAGCTAAAGACCCTGACTTCTGACTCTGAAGGGTTGGGACAAGTGGGTGGGTAAGTGATTTTTAGAGTGGGCATTATTGCAGTGTTCCAGCCGACTTCCTCCTGGCCATGGACGTGGGTCTGTACTGGGCTCAAGGGAGCAGCCATGTCAGGGCAAGACTGTGGGGTCTTCAAAGCGATGATGTTGTTGAGTCCACCACCTCACGGCCATTGCAAACAGTGGGGACAAACTGGGAACCAGACCCTATGGAAAGAAAACCAGAGGTCAGGGCTGACCCTGAGGTCCTCTGAGAAAGGTAGCAGGGGAAATAGGAATGTGGAGGGACGCATGTTCTCTATGCCTCCCTCTGTGTTCAGTGTCATCCTGAGGGCACCCCACCCCAGACAAGGAAACTCAACCTGGGGCAGGGCCCCCATGCCTGAGGACCTGGGTGGAGAGGGTTGCATAGGATGCTGACCTTGGCCAAGGCTGGAGCTGGCCCTGGCAGCAGCACTGCCAAAACGGCTGGTGGGCGCCCGGTGGCTCACCACATTCTTCTGTGGCTGGAAGAGGATGATGTGCAGCTTGGGGGCAAAGAGGCAGCCAAGCACCACAGAGCCGCTGAGGCTGACCGACACGCACATGGTGGTGGTCTGCACCTGCGGTGGGGAAGTTGGGGAGCAAACACAGGTCAAGGATGTCCGTGCGAAAGTCCTGCCCAGGCTGTAGGGAAAGGAATTGGGGAGATGGTAAGCACCCACTGGACCTTGGTCTATTTGCCAAGCCCCAAAGAATTTCTAGGAAAGATGGACACAGTCCCAGCATCAGCCCCAGTGGACCATTCTTCCAAAGATACCAGAGTTCCAGCTGTGAGTGAATATGCAGAGTGCATGTGTGCATAGGGGTGTGTGCATACAGAGGTATGTGCATGGCATACATGCATGTGGGTGCATGTGTATCTGTGTGGTTGTATGTGCAGCAGTGAGTGCTTGGTGGTGAGGGTGGGTATTTGGGTATGGATGAGTGTATAGACAGGGAGATGTGTGTGTACTGGGTGTGCCAGGATGTATGTGTGCACACACTTGTGTGTATACATGGGATATGTGTATGTGTGTGTTTCCATGTGTGCAGGTATGTGTTTGTGAACAAGTGTGTATGTGCATACATGGTTGGATGCTGTGTATGTTTATGTCCCCAGTGAGTCCTTAGCTGCCTGTGATTGGCATGCAAATGCAAATCATATGCAAAAGAAGTCTGAGTCAGTGTAGATTCCCTCCCCAACCCTGGCCTCCACCACCCAAGCAGGTGGCCCAGCAGGTGCAAGCAAAGCAGACAAGCCCAGCAGTCCCGGACCCCCAGCACTGTGCCACCACACCTCTTTCCTGAGGAAAGCACCTGGGCCCGGACTTTTGCTATCATTTTTCTGCTCCTTTAATTGCTAAAACCCTGTCCTTTGCTCCCAAGCTGAGTGACCTTGGGCAAGGACTTGACTCTCTGAGTCTCTGTTTCTTCATTAGTAAGATGGGAAAGCTGTGGCGCTTACTCCAGAGTCACGAGGATTAACCAAGATGATCTGCTTATCCTGTCACCTCCTCAGAGAGGTCTTTCCTGACCATCCCACCTGAAGAAGCCATTGCGCCTTGGAGCCCAGGACACCCATTGAGACACTCAATGCCAGTTGGAACCAAATTTGCTTGGAAGCCAACTGGAGTAGTTTGAACCTTCCTCAACCCTCTCACCTACCCTCTGCTTCACCTCTCCTGCCTTCCTCCATCTGTCAACCCCTTCTCTAGCCAACCCCTCAGTGGAGCAAGGCAGAGTCTCTGCTCACTGCACCCCCATCTCCTCCCAGGTTAGTGGATGACTCCTGAGTCCTTACATCTCTTATCGCTCTCTAACTTGAATTTCCCCCTTTGTCCATTTTGCCAGGCCCTACTCAGTCCTCCCACCTTCTCCTGAGATCCGCACAAGACTGTTGGCCTCTGAGTGAGCATTTAACCTTGTGGAGACTCTGAGTTATCAGTAGATAAAATGAGATACCAGGAAACTCTGGGTGTTTGTCCCACCCACTCCCACCTCTGTGGCAGGTGGCTCACCCGATAGTCACTGGAGGTGACATAGAAGATGGGCAGGAATGCCAGCCAGATGATACAGGTGGTATACATGGTGAAGCCAATGAACTTGGCCTCGTTGAAGTTCTCGGGGCACTTGCGGGTCTTGAAGGCATAGAGCGTGCAGAGGGCGATGAGGAGCACGTTGTAAGCCAGGGAACCCAACATGCTGGCATCACGGTGATTGCAGCGCAATGTCACCACCTCCCGCCGTTCAGGGGCTGTCTCCTTGCCTGTGCCTGGTGCCTCCACCACTAGCCAGGCAGCCACAATGAGCAACTGGCCTGAGATAAGTGCTAGGCAGATGGCCACCTGTGAGGCAGGACTGATGAAGCGTGGCCGCTGGGCACCCTCCCGGGCCCCGCCAAAGATACGAGCAATGCGGTTTGTCTTGGTGAGCAGAGCTGAATAGCAGACAGAAAAGGCAGTGCCCAAACCAAGGCGCCGTAAAGTGCACACTGCTGTGGATGGTTTGGCAATGAAGATGAAGGTCATGCAGTAGCAGAGGAAGACACCTCCCAGCAGGATGTAGCAGAGCTCCCGACCAGAGGCCTTGACCACAGGTGTGGCATTGTGCCGCACAAAGACACCCAGCACAAAGAGGGTGGCTAGGGCACCCAGACAGGCGATGGTGACAGGTCCCACAGCCCACGCATCACCCCAGCGGATGTACTCCTGAGGCAGCTCAAAGCAGCCAGTGAGGCTGGCATTGGGCCAGTAGCCAAGACCACAGTCAGCACAGGTGAACTCATCCAGCCGGTACTCGTAGGGCTGGCAGGGGATGCAGAGCCAGCAGCAGACCTCCCCCGGCTGCACGCTCTTCACCTCATTCTGCAAGCAGGGCTCACTGCAGCGAGAGGCAGGCAGGGGGCCAGCTGAGGGCGAGGCCCATGGGATGAGGCTGGTGTCCAGGGTCAGGCCTTCTGCCCAGTAGCCCACCTTCTGGTAGCGGTAGCGCCCGCTGCCTGCCCGCAGATAGGTGAAGATGTTGTAACGGCCGATACCATCACCAAAGCGGTCAAAGCGGACCTCGTTGTGAGTGTCAGCAGGGCGGAAGGGGGCTGGGATAGGGGAGGGAAGGAAGGAAGAGAGGGTTGGACTGATATGACCTCAATCCTCCCCGCGCATGAACCCAAGCTCCAGGGCTAAAGCAGCCACTAGCTCTTCTGATCCTCACTCCCACACTGAATCCCATCTTGACCCCAGTTATTTTTCTAAAAGAGGTTATGACAAATTATTGTTGCAAAACTCCAACCTCAAACCTCAGACTTCATCAACTCTAAACCCCAAATGGAACCCCAGCCTTAAAGCCCAAACATTTTCACAATCTATGCCTATACCAATCATCGATCACACTCACCAAACCCAATCTTAGACAAAGTCTCCAAATCACAACACACAACACAGCCCTCTCCCCATACTTCATACAGAGACTCCAACTCTAAATGGAGCCCTGGTCCAACTAATCGTAACAATAGCCTGGCTCCAGCCCTTAGCAGTCCTAACACTGACCCAGTCCCAACCTCAGTGGCCACCTGCAACCACTTCCTTTCACAGATTGGCCACTGACACTCTCTACCCTCACTCCATCCCCTACCAACGTCATAGCATCCAGCTGGGCTCAGGAGAGAGGACTACAGTCATCCCTGGGCCCAGCAAGAAATCAGGGTTCAAAGCAAGCAAGTCCCCAATCGTGCATCTAGATTTAAATCCAAGGCCCCCTCCCCAATCCCTACTTCTTCCACCCAGCATCGAAGTTCTCAAAATTCAACTCTAACTCAACCAAAATTCTACCTAAGCACAGCAGGCTGAATATGGCTTTGCTCTAACATTAACTCAATCAGATTCCAGACTCCAGCCCTCTCCCCTGCCCTGATTTTATTATAGCTTGGAGTGTTGATCTTAGAGGAATTCGAAGTCAAAAGTTAGTGAGACCCCATCTCAACCAATAAGTGGGGCATTGTGGCAAGGGCCTTGATCCCAGCTACACCGGAAGCTAAAAGCAGGAGGATCATGGTCTGAGGGCGGCGCTGTGCAAAACACACAAGACCCTATCTGAAAAATAAAAAGAGTTAGGGGTGTGGCTCAAGTGGTAGAGAGCCTGTCTAGCAAGCATAAGGCCCTAGTTCAAACTCCAGTACTCCCCCGCAAAATTTTTTTAAACCCAGTTAGACCTGCAGTGGTTGCATCTATACCTAACATGCGCGGACTTATTTTTTTATTATTTCCTCACAATGCAGTGTAACAACTATTTACATAGCATTTGCATTATATCAGGTGTAAGTAATCTAGAGATGATTTAAAGTAAACAGAAGATGGGTGCAGGCTATTTGCAAACACTACACCATTGTTTTACATAAGGGATTAGCATCCCCAGACTTTGGTGTCCACAGGGGTCCTAGAAACAACTCCTTCCCCTATTACCAAGGTCTAACCCTGGCCAGTGCTCTGTTAGTCCTGAAACTTCTCCCACTGCCCCACAACGATTCTTCCTGAGGCCCAGTGATGATTCTGAAGCATTTATTCATCGTATAACAGGCACTTTAACTTTCGATTTCAGGACACTTTGGGTAGAAAATCAAAGTTAGGGATAGAAATTTTCCTTGAAAAGATGATCAGTGATTCAGACTCTCACTGCTGCCTGATAATATTGGTCTCCTGGCACAATAAAGAGCCAGGAGATAGAGAGCGAGAGCCAAGCAAGGACCAGAGAACCTCAAAGTGACAAGACCAGGGCAGAGGTCTGCTTTCTAGAACTTTCTCAGAAAGTGGAACCTCAGCCCTGGATCCAGCTGGAGTCCTCCCTGCCTAGCGGTCCTTGTCCTGGTGCTGACACCCACCCCTGGTTGAGTCCTTCCTTGTGCTAGGTCCTATGTTTTCTTAGACAAGGAATGGAACTTGAAGGCCTGCTTCCCCTCATCCTCTGAAGGCCAGCAGGGCCGATGGACACTGGCCAGCAATATTACCATCAAACTTGACGTTGAGCACGAAGTCCTTGTAGAGGTGGCGTCCGTTGACAGGCCGCATCGCATCACAGAGGCGGGTGGTGTTGGGGCAGAGGGCGCGGTGCATGTTGTGCAGTGCGTGGGCCATGGCGTACACTGCATTGACCACAAACATGATCTTGGACTCCTGCTCAAAGGGCACAGCCTTCAGAGAGTGGGTTGCACAGTCTCGCTGCCGGAAGCTGCAGCGGAACCTCTGCTCCCAGAACTCACGGAACCAGGGGTTCCGGCTGTTGTTCCAGGGGTCCAGGCTCTGGAAGTAGGAAGCAAAGTCACTGATGGGGTAGGAGGCTAGCTCGATAGTAATGGCACCTTCGGCAGCCCCCTCACTGCCTGCCACCACACTCTCCAGGGCTCCCCAGCCATCGCTGGCCACCCAGGTGAAGCTGGCATTGAGGCGCTGGGTGGCGGCAAGCAGCTCGTGGGCATCCTCAGATCGGGTGAACAGGACAACCACGCGGGCACTGGGCTTCTGTAGCAGGGCTCGCACCACGCCCTCAAAGGCTGCACGGTTCATGGCACGGCCTACCTTCTCTGAGGTGGCCACGCAGATGTTACGGGCACGGGCCTCTAGCTCAAAGGCCTCAATGCCGGTCTCGCCATAGTCACCCTCAGATGCCACAGTGGACACATAGGTCCAGTTGAAGAAGCGGAGGATCTCAGCCATGGCCTTGGCTTGGAAGAAGTCTGGGGGCACTGTGCGGGCAAAATAGTCATAGCGGGACTTGTCACTCAGCTTGGCACTGGTGGAGGCATAGCTGATCTGTGGGATCTGAAAAAGCCTCAGGAGGTTTGCCACCTGGGGCAGAGGCAGAGATGGAAAAGATCAGAGACCAGGTCAGACAAGCACTAGAGACAGATGCACCCCCTACATCTATGAAACCTTGGGGTCAAGGCCTCATAAGGTCAGCCCTGAGGGTTCCCTCTCTCAAGAGACCTGAGAACTTGAAGAGCCCTCCACCTGGGGGTAGAGAGTTTCTGTCCCTTCCTCGGGGCCAAGGGCCCTGAGCCACACTTGAATCAGACACATGGCAAAGAGATCAGGATGTGGCTGGACTAGGAGCAGAGGGAGTCACTAGATGGTGTCTGGGATGCTCCAGGCTCTCAAGCTCTCTCCTTGTAAGGAGGCAAGCCTTCCCCAAGTGTCAACCCTGATGGGATGGTGGAGAAAGAAGGAAAAGGCTCTTTCAGGAAGAAAGGCCCAGATCCAAGTGTCCATGACCCTGGCATCCCAAGACTTGGTCTCCACTGGATGCCTGAGCCTGAAATAAACAAGACTCCTTGCTCTACCTGACTATATGGCACACCATCTCCCACCCTTGGATCCCTGGGGCCAAAGGAATGGGGTCCAGCCAAGGGGGTCCCAGAGGAGAGGGCTAAGTTCTGTACTGAAACTGGGACACAGGGCTCTCACTTAGTCTAAGGCTCAAATCCCTCTTCCAGTTGAGCCTCAGTTTCTCATCCTTGTCTTATAAGCTGCTGAACAGCTTGTAAAAATGATATGGACAAGAGAGAAGGGGCAGGAATGAGGAGGAGTCATTAGCAGGCAGGATGAAGGGCTGGACCTTGTGCTGACCAGGACAAGGAAGAAGCAGCCTGAGTTAGGAGGTAGGCAGCTTGGGATGACAAGGAGGTAACTGGGATCCTGGAGATACAAGTATGAGGCCCTGAATAGAACTGTGGAGAGGAGGGATACACACCAGAGGCTCCTGAAGACATCAGTGGGTAGGAGGCTGCCCACCCATCACTGCCCTAGCCAGGCTGCAAGATGTAGGTGCTGGCATAGCCACACCTGTCTAAGCTACCACCCAGCCATTTCTGAGACTAGCAGGACAGATAGCTGAGGCCTGCCCCAACCCTGTGGTTCCTGCTTGTCTTTCATTTCTCCCAAGCAAACGTCCCAGGTCAGGGGTCCTGGTCCTACCCCGATGGCAATGCACTTTGCCAGTCTCCTAAAGGAAGCTGAGGCTCTAGTCAAGGTCCCCCAGAAGGTCCTCAGTCCAGATCCCAGTTCTGGCCTCATCTTCAGCAACCTACACTGCACAGGCAGGCAAGAATCTGGATGAGAGGTGGGACCCAGTCAGGGAAGGGGAGGATCCCACTGGGCTAAGGAGGCAAGGCAGGCCCAGGGTACAGTGCAGGGAGCAGCAAAAGGAAGTCAGCTGGGCCAGCACTCCTCTGCTGGGGACCAGCAACAGGGCATTCTCTGCTGATCCCTTCTGGGAAAGCAGGAGGAAGTGAGTGGTTCTCTCACATTCTCAGTCCCTTAAATCCTGCACTCCCTGAAGATCCTAGGGTACCTAGTCCCTATCCTACACACATTCTGTTTCTTTTCATCCTGGGTCCCCCGTCTTGTTTCTGTTCTCTGGCTGTTCCTGACTTCTGTCTACCCCTCTCCAATTCAGGGAGAGATGATCTGACAGATTGGGCTGAGAGTCCTAGCTTTACATCTCCCTTTTGCTACCACCTTGGCTTGTGATCTGCCTCTCGAATAAGTCTCAGTTTCCTTGTGTATAAAATGGGTTAAAATGATAGCAGGTGATATTGATTGTGCCAGGCCCTCTAATATGTGTTGCATGCAACACCTCACTAAATTTCCACTACAAACCTAAAAGTAGAAAATTTTATCAATTCAATTTTATAAGGAGGAAACTGAGACACAGGAAAAGAAACTGTGGACAGTCATACATTAGTACACAGGGAGCCAAGACCAGGACTAGTAAGATGTCAGGTTGCTTAACATAGTGTGTGTGTGTGTGTGTGTGTGTGTGTGTGTGTGTGTGTGTGTGTGTGTGTGTGTGAATGAGTGTGGTGTTTCTCTTTTCTTTCCATTTGTTTTTTCCTTAGGGAAGTTTCTCTTACACAATCTCTAGAAGTTAACCCTATTATATGATAAGGAAACTTCTTAATCTTCTATAAGAAGCTACTAAAAGGAAGCTGCTGATTCCCCTTCCAGTTCATGGTATCCAGGAAGTCCCTGCCCGGGAATTCTGTGCCTTCCTCCTCAGCCCCCATTTAGGTGGCCTCCACATACCTGGATAGAGACGTCACTGTAGGAGCCGCCAATGACACCAGTGATGGCAGTGGGAGCATCACCATGGGTGGCGTAAGAGCCGTCGGGGCAGATGTGACGGGAGCCATCGGCACCACGGCTGAGAGAGGCACGCACAAAGTCCAGTGCCTGCTCCAGGGCATGTGTGTCCTTGGAGCAGCTGTCGAGGATGTGTGCACCTAGGCGCACGCCAGGCAGCAGGTGGGGGTCACGGTTGATACGGTCCAGCGCGAAAAGCATGGCCTCCAGGCGCTGGATGCCACGATGTTCATTCACAGGGCCACACTCCTCTGCTGGGCCACCCTTCTGGTGCACCGGGAACAGCCCACCTAGCACCAGGTCCCCCTCCAGAGTCAGCACCTTCTTGGCTGGGCCCTCAGCCACAGCACCCCAGAGCAGCAGCAGTGCCAGGAGCCCAAGAAGCGATCCCATGGCCCCAAAGAGGATGGATGGGTCCAGCAGACCTGGGTCTCCAGGGGATGAGGGTAGAAGCAGCAAAAGGCAAAAAGAGGAGGAAACAGGGGCCAGGAAAGGACAGACAGGAAGAGAGATGAGAAGGGACCCAGCTCCTGCAGAGAGATAGACAGACAGACAGGGAAAAGTAGAACCAGAGGGTGGCTCCCCCCCACCCACCTCTTATTTCCAGCTTTCCCTACTGACTCTGTCCCTCCTCACTCTTCTATCTCAGGAAATCAGGAGCTGTGAAGAGGGTGGAGTCAGTAGGCTAAGAAGCTCCCGGGTCACTCCCCTGGACCTGCCTCTCAGTCTTGCCCTGATCTGGGCTAGAGGTAGGTCCTGTGTCTCTACCAAACACAGCAGAGGGGGAAGGAGGCAGGGAGTGGAGGCACAGGCAGAGGACAGGAGACCCCAGCCAATGCCAAGCCCTATCCAAAACAAAGGTGTCCAAGAGACCCAAAACTCCTAGTACACTTTGCAGCACAGACTATGTCAGAGTTACAAACTCAGGGATTCAGTCTCCACCATGAGCCTTGGATTTCCAAGAGGACCCACAAGGAAGAGGACATAAGAGTCTCTGAGAGACAGTCTCCAACCCTAGGGAAACTGGAGCCCAGGCAAAACCAAAGGACCTAGCTTCTGGTTCTTAAAAGGCCATCTCCAGAGACTTCTGACTGAGAAAGGAATGGAGACCCTATCCCTGTGTGACAGCAAGGTGGAAAGCCTAGTCCCAGGGAAGGCACCCAAGTGGCCACAGGTCCCAAGTCAGCAGGGCAAGTAGATATGAATGTATTTGTCATGGGTGGGGGGCCCGTTGTCTGGTTGGACTCTTCACAGTACTGAGGGTGAGTTCTGGACTCCCTAGCTCCATGTAGGATACTGGGTGAGGTGTTATGACTCTGTTTCTCTTCACTTTAAACTGGGCAAAGAAAGTCACCTTTTCCAATCCCCCCCATCCTCAGCCTCAAAGGTCCTGTCCACCCTGGACCCTGATTCTTAGGGGCCCCCTTTTTCACTCTGCATCCTATCATCTGTACCCCAGTTATCCTCTCCCTCCCTCTTCCACTCTGTATCCTATCATCTGTACCCCAAGTGCCTTCCCAAACATCCACCCCACAAAGGCTCTTAGGACAACACAGGCTTAGAAAGACTGGGAGATAGATACACATCTTTGCTCAAAACAGGAATGGAAACTGAGGCTAAAGATAACAGCAACTAGTTCAAGGACCCCATGTCTTGGCCATGGAGCTCCTCACTGGGCTGGTCTGGTGGTGACAGAGCAGGAGGATTGGGATCCTGTGGGGACCCGAAAGAAGCAGCTTAACCAGGCAAACAGGAGAGAGAAGCAGGAATAAAGACCAGCACAGATAGGGCAGGAGAGGCCTGAATGGAAGCTCAGAAGCTGGGAAGGGGACAGAACCCAGGAGTCCAGCAGCCAGGAGGCAAATGAGCTGGAGAGGCTGAGACAAAGACAGAGGCACAGACAGAAAGAAGGACCAGAGGACGTTGGAGCAGGAGGAACAGGGAAGCAAGATGCAGGGCGTGCATTCTTTGTGGAAGAAAAGCGGGACACCTGGGACTGTCTTCCCGCTTCCCTGGAGCTCCCAGAGAACGATGTCTGGACGCTCCGGCCCGGGTGCCCTAGAACTCGAGGACCCGCGGGGCCCCAGGACATGGGGTCAGGCCCAAAAAAGGTCGGCAGTGACCGCGGCACTACAGGCTCACCCTACCTGGCACGCCCAGCTCTGGCACAGAAGGGATCGGAGTGGAGCAGGGGGCGCGGAGTAAGGGGCGAGGGGCTCCGGCTCCCGCTTCCTCGCTCGCTCGCTCGCTGGCTCTGCGCTCATCACCCGCTCGCCCTGCCGCTTTCAATCGCTGCCCGCCCCGCCCCCGGCCCCGGCCCGCCCCCAATCCCTCCTCCGTTCCTCCCCACTCCGGGTCTACCCCTCCCAACTCAGCCTCCGCCTCCCTTCGGACCCCTCCAGGGTTCCTAGCTCTGCACCTCCGGCAGCTCCTGCTCTTGGCAGGACCAAAGGGCCTGGAGCTGTCCACCGCGTGGTGCTGAATCGCCGGGCGCTCCCACTCTGCGCTGGAGCAGGTGCCTCGCAGCCCCCTCCGCCCCGCAGTCAGGCTGCGTCCCAGAGAGTGGTGGGAACAGGGTTGGGGCACTGGGTTGGGAAGGTCACTGAGCCGGGAGAGTGAGCACAGCGGTGTAGGTTCCTACCTGCTAGAGTGGAAAAGGTGGCCCTAGGGTCTTGAGCTGACATTGGGGGATAGGTAGAGGTATGTGAGAGGTAGGTGGAGTGCTTGGCCTGTTGCCACACTGTCCCCGTATCCTCAGCTCAGCAGCTCAGTCCACATACCAGGCCCCATGTGAGAGTTAAGGCCCGAGTCACTATGAGGAAAATACTGGAGGTGGGGGGAGCAGGAGGAGGTCAGAAGATGGGGCCTCCACTTTCTTCCTGCAGATGACCTTTAAAACTGCTACCCCTCCCCCATGAATCCTGCTCCTATGTACAAAGGGCATTTATGACAGAAATATCAACCTGTGTGGGGTTTCAGGGCCAGGGACTAGAGTCTGGGACCTAGGGGATCTAGGAGGGAAGAGGGCAGAGGAAAAATTTCTGGAACTGGTTTCTGTGTAGGAGGGAGTAAGAGCTGGAGCCCGAACAAAGGGAGGACAGCTCTGAGAAGATACTCTTGACTCTTTCCTCCCACAGTAGGATAGGGAAGGACGCCCCTGGATAGGGGGTGGTAGATAACCTAGAGCCAGGATTTGAGGAGAAAGCCTGCACCCAGATCGAGCCCCTAGAGCCTGCGCCACCTGTCCTCAGCATGTACATGCACTAACAAGTGCTAAGGGGTACAGCATCCCTCCCCATTCCCCTGGCATTGTTCTTTCTTCCACAGGTGTCAGTGGGAGCCAGGTCAGTTCAGGCACGTGCTTATGAAATGCCAAGCCCCAGCCCCTCAGGCACGGCCCCTCCCCATGTGTTTGGCATTTGTGGGGGGATCACAAGGATAAATCTTTTCCCTGGATACAGAAACCTGACACCCCACTGTTCTGGAAAGAACACAGCTTTGAAACAACACAGATACATCAAACACACACAAACAAACACAAGCCCAGTTGTTAATGGGAAACAAGGTGGCAGTGGAATGAGGGTTCAGGGCTGTCAGACAATGGTGGGGAGACAGACATGCTGTCTTCCAACTGGCTCTGCGACTGGCTGCTCTCACCCTCTGGCTGGCTCATAGTGACTGCTCCCTGGGGTAGGTGAGCAATGGGTCTGGCTCCTGGAGCAGAGGGCTTGACAGCAGGAGGGTGCTGAAGTGAGAGAAGCTGCAGTGATCCCAGCCACACTTCCAGCCCACTCACCAAGGCAGCCTCACAAAAGACACAGTGCTGTCTACACAGATACTGTCACAAACAGCAGCAGCACAAGAAGCCTATCACATGGCCTGCAGTAAGCTGCACTGTCCCACTGCAGCACAGATGCGCAATGACAGCTATGTAGCCACCCTCCTGGCTAGACACACAGACAACGACATACACCCAACTTACCCACATACGTGCACATATGGACACAGACACATACATACTTGTACAGTGTAGACACAGCCATAATACATAATACATGTGGACAATACCCAAAAGTACATGTGATGCCCACACACAGCTGTATATGTGAACACACAGCCACATACATACAGCTGTATACATGGTCATGGCCACACAACCATGTCATACATACATATGGACACATGCCATACATGGATGGTTGTTCAGAATCCCTCCCTCACACATGGACGCTGAGCTGCACAGACCCATAGCTTTATACATGTACAAAGTTTTACATATGAACACACAACTGCACACAGCTATACAGACACACAGTCCCATGCAGTTAATTGTACATGGTCAAAGGCTCCATAGAGATGCTTGCATTTCTACCAAGCCAGGCTCATACATCCCTATAATGCAACCACATACAGTTAATCACACAAAGCACAACATTACACACACACAGCCATGCCAAGCCACAATCACATGATGCTTACTTGTGCACAGCCTCACCCAGGACCACCACCAGCAGCGCCATCCATGGTGCACATACATACACCCAGGTACAAAGGCACTGACAGGCATAGCAGGAATGTCTTCTCTTGCTGGGGAGGTCCCAGCATGAGCACAGGCACACTGGAGCCACAGACACAAAGGTATCCCTTGGAAGGAGACAAAGGCAAGCTGTGAGCTCCTCACTCCTGAGACCTGGAGGGCACTGCTTGCTTCTATCCAGCAGCCTGGGAGTCCCTGGGCTGCTGCAATGCAGGAATGGCTGTCCACTGAGGTCACAGCACAGGGAGTAAAGGGCTTCTAATATCCCTCTCCCTCCAGTACTTGGCCATGTCCCTTCCTCTCCTTGTGCTTGGGGGACTCCTACCCACTCCCAACCTATCTCCAAGGTAGAACTAACAAACAAGTGCACAGCTGAAATCCAGGTGAAACAAGAAAATCATTTGCTTTATTCTGGGTTCTGGAAGCTCCAACATGAGTCTGAAAAAAGACAACATGGGCAGCAGCCCAGGGAGGCTAGTACATGTAACAGTCCCTGGCTCCTCTGGCCCTGAGAGCCAAAAGGGCAGTGAGGAGGTTTAGCTAGAGGCATAGGGTGGGGCAAGTGAGGTCCGCCCGGGTACCCCCAGCCTGGGCTGGGGAGGTGAAGGAGAAAAGAGGGCTGGAGAGTTTTGCTCAGTTCCTTATCAACTGCACAACAGGAGGGTGTGGGCTGCAGGTTACTCCTCACCCTTCTCAGGGGTACTAGGCTCCCGAGTGGCCTCCAGAGGCTTGACTTCAGGACCCAGGCGTGGTTCCCCCAAGAGTCCCTCGCCCTCCAGGTCCAGCTCTTCAAACGACGAGCCACTGGCACCTGACTCACTGTAGCTATGCTCACTGCGGTTATCACCATCATCCCAGCCACGGCTGCTAGCCCCAGGAGACAGTGTGGTGGCTGTAGTCTCCCGGCTGCCAGGGCTCACCTCTAGGCTTACAGAACTCGTTTCACTCATCGTGTCAGCTCCTGTGGCCAGGACAAGGGAGCACAGGTTAGGTGGGACTGCCATACAACCCCCCACAGCACCTTCCTCTAGGGAAAGGGCAGGAACTCATGAATAATACAGCTCCCTGGCTCAGGAGGCCCATTCCACCTGCCCTCTGCCCTCTGCCCTGACTGGGGCTGCACTGATAGAACTGAGAGAGTACAGGGAAGGAGGGAGAGAGGGAGAGAGGGAGAGGGGAGCAGCTGGCTGTGCACTCCTCTCCCTACCCTGAATTAGCCTCAGCTCCCTGCACTCCCACAAAGCTGCCATCCCCCACCCCCACTTCCATTAAGGGCCACTCAGCCCCAGGGTGAGGAGCCGAGTATAGAACAAAGAGACCCAAGTAGTGTCCCCTCCACCCTTCATTTCGGGCTTAGAAAGAGGTTTGTCCAGAGCCAGCAACAGAACATTGCCCATGAGGCATAAGGAATGAAGAACTGACCAGGAGACCAGCTGCCCAGCCCTGCCCCCACACAGGCTACAGGAAGTAGCTATATTCAGGAAGTCAGCTGGCCCCTACCCCTGGTCATGTTGAGTACCCACTTGAGGGGGCTGAGACATGAGGATGGAGAAATCCTGAGAAACACTCAACCAGCTGCAAGGAAAAAGGGTGCTAGGATGGAGCATTCTAAGGACTTTCTCCTCCTGTCTGGGTCAACCCAGACAGGTGCTTCCTGCACCACAAAGTAGCAAAAGAGGGCCATGAAAGCACTTTTTATGGTGGCTGGGGGACCCTGAAACAGTGCTGAGCAGCTGAAAGCCCAAGCCCCCAAACTGTTCCACCCCCAATACATCCTCCAAGCAAGTGGCCCTTCACCTGGCCTGTCCGGGAGCAGTCCCTCGATTCACTTCCCCATCAGAGTCACTGAATGCAGGTGGGAGGTGGCAAAGAGAAACAATGAGCTTAGGGCCACTGTGTGCAGGACTCCAGATGGGGAGACATGTCATCCCTCCAGTAGGAGGCAGCAGGGGCAACTGTTAAACATCATGGAAGGTGAGGGGTGGACCAGATTCC
This sequence comes from Castor canadensis, assembly GCF_047511655.1. NCBI lineage: Eukaryota > Metazoa > Chordata > Mammalia > Rodentia > Castoridae > Castor > Castor canadensis. The sequence continues at coordinate 51,292,547 of NC_133402.1, read as the reverse complement.
TGGCTCCCCCAGCTCCCGTCTCCATGGTGACAGAGCCCTAAGCCAGGTGCATCTGGGGACTGCTTGGCATTTAGACTAACCTGGAGTTGTCCTTTGAGCCACAGCTGGGGTCTAGGGTGATGAGGATGAAGGGATTTGGGATGTGCTCCCCCAATCCATTGTACTATCAAAAGATGCCCTCTTGGGCCCTCCTGGCAGAGATGAGGTGAGCCAGACTGCTGGCCCTGGGCGCTCTTCTTGCTGGGGCCCCTGACTTGGCTCCCCAGGTACAGCATGACAGTAGAATAAAACAAGAGCGCAGGGTAAACTCTGAGTTATGGGTGCTTTCTGCTGAACCTGGGGCAGAATTCCTGTTCCTTACTCACTTCTAAATTGATGATCAGTGCCCCAGGTACTTTGAGCCTGGAAAGTACAAGGAGGGGAATAGTTCTGTCTGCCCACTCACCACTACCTAGGCTTTTGAGACCCCAGAGTACAGTGACCTGAGTGCTTCCTAGCTAGACACCTTCTCCCTCCCCACTCCCAGGCTAGAAGTGATCAGAGGAAGGAGCCCAGGGGTGCCTCCTTTCGGCCCAGGGCTCAGTATGCTGGGATGAAGACAGCCCCTGGGAAAGGGCATGGGAGTGGCATCTCTACAGTCCCACTAAGATGTACACAGGAGGAGGTCCCAGTTTTCTGAGCCTGTGTCCCTGGAGAGAAGATGCCAGGCAAGGTAGGGCAGCACCTAAATCCCCAGGGCTGTTGGGGAGGGGATGTGAAACTACCACCTTTACCCAGTCCTTCCCTCCCTCCTCTGCCCACAGCCAATGCAAGGAGATCAAATATTCATCGCTTCTCTGAAGCTAAATAATACATCAATGTAATAACAGGCACAAGGCAGCTAATCACCCCTTTTCACCTCCCAGCCCAAGCTGAGGCCCCAGCAGGGAGGCAGGCAGGGACAGGCCAAGCCTTGGGTGGACAGGCACCCACCAGGCACCCACCATGCACCCACTACGTACTGCTGGGTAAGTGGCATGCACCTGGCGGGTGGATGTGCAGAGTCTGCCCCGGGTGTCAGGACAGGCCCTGTCGGAGGTGGGCAGACCCCCTCAGCCCCTACACCAGAGTGGGCGGGGAGGTGGTGGGGAGGAGGGCAGGCTGAGGAACTAGGGAGTGTGGGAGCTGCGGCTGCAGCCAGCTGTAGCGGGTGCCAAGCAGTCCTTTAACACCCCTGGCAGGCAGTGTTTGGGAGGAAAGGAAGCTGGGTGGGTGGGCCAAGGAGGGGGGAAGCGGGTAGCAAAGGGAAATCATAGGAAGGTCAAGGTGCTTTTCCTTCTTGCCCTGAGGGCTACTTGGGCCTGCTGACCTTGTGCCATGTCCTGTGCCCACAGTAGGGGCATGAAAATTGTCTGTCAGGCACTACAGGCAGAAGGGAGCAGTACCCCATGGAGGTAATTAAGTGGCAGATGAAGTTAACTGTGTTGGACACAGGCCCCTAGGGAGTACAGACTGCCTCCCAGTACCCTCCCCTCCCAGTCCCTGTCAACACATGTCTTTCTAGGGTGACCTTGGCTATTGAAGACTGGATGAGCAGTCTTTCCTAGAGAAGGAAGAGGGACTGTTCCTCTCCTCACAGCCCTGGACCACTTCTAGAAGTCGTAGGCTTCCAGAATCACATAGGGGTCCACCAGAACAGTCAAGGAATGGGCCTCCTGGTGCCATCTGGCATGTTACCAGCAAGCCCTTTGCCTCTGGGGTCAGCCTAGGATCACAAGAGGTCAGGGCAAAGGGGTGGGCTAGGTGTAGGCAAGCAGCCTGTTGGCCTGGCCCTCAGGCATTTTGGCTGCCAGCAGGTACATGGGCTGGCTCTGGTAGCAGGGGCTCTGGGAGGGACCCCATACTGACGGACAGGAAAACACCTTGTTCTCCCCTTACTTTCCAGATCTAGTACCAATCATACTTCCTGATGAACCCTACCCAATGATTCCTTTCCTGAGCAGCCTCAGCACCCTTCCCATGAGCATCCAGCTGTCTGTGATCTGGGTTTCCAAGGGTACTCCTGTTTCATCTGAAGGGAATACAGGCAGGGTGTTTGTGTTGCCAGGGTGACCGTGTGTGAATCCATATCTACACGATCCACATGTCTGGGAATAAGCAACTCTGTATGTGGGTCCTGAGCTGGGATACACATATCTCCTTCTTCCCTCTGCCAAGCATAGTATGACACCATAGTACTAGCCAAGATGGAGGAGCCTTCTCAATGCCCTGGATGTCCAGAAGAGGGGCTTCTCCCACCTTTTATACCTGTGCCATCTACTTGGGCATCACTGGCCTCCACAAGCCCTCGGAATTTCCGTTCTGTCTCCTTCACCTCAGGCACATAGAAGTCTCCCTGCCGTGCCAGTGGGCACATGAAATGGATCTTGTCTTGCTGGTAGATCTCCAGCCGAGGGTGGGCACACAGCTTCCGCTCCTAGTCAGAGAGTTGCAAAAGGTAAAATAAACCTAAAGGGCCCCTGATCCACTTGTCTCTGAGTGGTCCCAGAAACTGTCTACTGACTTTTCCTTCCAGAGGGGTTGGCTGTGCCTCCCACACCAATCCCTCCCAAGTTTCAAACCCCTACTGAAGGAGGACATGCAGAGCCCCCAAGAGGGGACCCATACTCCAGAGTGTGATGACCTAAGGGTCCAAGACTCCTTATGACAACACACTAGGGCAGGTACTAAGAGAACTCAGAACCTAGAACAGCTAATTCTATGTGTATGTCTGGAATCAAAAAGCTGGTCTGAGAGAGCCATGAAACTAGACCATCTGGGACAGGGACCCCATAAACTATATGGTCCTAGACACCTAAGCCAAGGTCTTGGCTGTCAGACTTTCCATCGCGGAACTCACTGGACCTGACTTCATCTTTACCCTGGACAATGCTGACTGACCCAAAGATATCAAGTGAGGCCAGTGCACCTGACCATTGGACCTCTAGCCCCTGCCCACAGAGCTCACTCCCATTCTTATTTTCCTGCTAGGTCTATGTCAACCTCTGAGACTATCAAATGTGGCTCCCACATCTCACACCTGGACCCAAGATTTTAGCCAAGGGGGAGGAGGCAGACCCTGAGCTGGAGGGACAAGTGGGACATGTGAGTCTAGCTCTGGACATTACCCAGAGGCTGAAGTACCAGCTTCTGGGTCCCAAGTTCTGGCAGGCAAGCCACATCCCTCTGCATGGACAGAGACCACTGTGTTCCCTATCCACTAATATGTGAAAGCAGGCAGACACATGCCAGAGCTGCCTTGAGGAAGGCAAGAAAAATCAGAACAGGGGTCAAGTGCATCTCGCTCTAGAGTCTGTTCCCCTTTCCTGCAATGGAGCACAATTACCCACTAAGATGACTGTGAGGCCCCTGCCCTGTCACTGCTCACCCGCCAACCTTCACAACATGGCTATTTATAGCACCCGCCAGCTCTCACCACGAGCTCTGAAATGAGCCTTCCACTTAGCAGTAATGAGAGACTTAACTCCTGGCAGGCAGAAGCCACTCCAGGATTCCACTTGTCCACCTGCCTGGCCAACCCAAGGGTTGAGGAACCTCCTTCAATTAAAGCCAGCAAAGAGTGGTAAAATTAGCACACAGAGGGAAAAGGAAAGGAGGAGTAAGCCTAAAAGGCGGACCCAGTCTGGACCTTCAGTGTCAGCTGGAAAGGGTGTATCTGGGAGGTCACACTGCGGGTGGACAGCCTGGCCCAGGTCAGCTGCAGCTCAGCCTCAAACTCCATAGGTGACCCAGGCTCAGCCTTTCATCTTTAGTCTCCATGTTCCCAACTGCAGAGGGCAACACATAGCCCTGATGCTTCCAAGGTCAGTAAATGAAAGTCATCTTTAGTAGTCTGAGTCCAATCTTTCATGCCAGTCTGGTTGCTCTCCAGGCCTCCTCCGTCTCATTAGTCCATGCCCAACTTCTGCAATCTCTAAACACACCTTTGATTCTTTTGATGGCTTTCTTTATTTCTCCACCTGCCCATGTGCCCACTACAGCTCTTGTCCTTAGGAGCAGACTGATGAGAACACACCAACAGGGAATAGGAGCTATCAGATTCAGGTCCCTCCAATGCCAGCACTTGAGGGCAGGTGTCTGCCAAACCTGAGCTCCACTCAGCAAACTGGGCCAGAGTGCCAAGGCCAGAGTCAGGGAGGCTCCCTGAAGATGGTCCAGGTTCTTCCTCCCTGGTAGCGAGAGGAAAGGAAAGGGTCCCCAAATCCAGTCAGAGTATAGCCTTCACCATCATCCTCATGCCCTGGGCATTCAAAGGGTCCAAACCGCAGCAGCAGCAAAGTGGCCTATGGCCATCCCAAGGCCTTGGGGGCTGCTCCCAGAGATTAAAGTTTCTGTTCACCCAGAGATTCCAGGGACAATGGGGACTCTACCCCTACCCCAATCTCCCTAGTTTCCCTTCTGGGGAAGCTTGGCAGTCACAGGGAAAAGAGGGAGGTAGTGCTCTTTCTACACTCTCTTCTAGGCTGGGCATCAGGGTGGGCAGCACCAGGCAGACACCCTGTGCCACCTGCTCTGTCAGCCCCCTTGCTATCAGGCAGGAGACAACTCTGTGGCTGCTCTGCGCATCTGCCTCCTCCAGAGAGCCCAGCTCTGAAGTTGCCTGGCTGTGGACAGCCCCGTTGCCATGGAAACTGCATCTTCCATCCTTGCCATCGCCTTCATCTCAAAGCCATCGGGGAGAACAGAGGAACGGGGGAAACAGAGGATAACTGTGGCCCAGCTACACAACCCTTCCTTCTCCGTCCATCCCTCCCTCCTTGCAGTCTTCTACACAGGGAACACCAGCTGCCCAAGCCTTCCTTAGATGTGAACCCATCCTGGTGCTGACCCCTGAACCCACCACTGCCATCTGGGGGCTCCTGGCCTGTCCTACTGGAAAGAAGCTTGGAGTTAATTAAAATCCCACTGACTGCTCACCCCCAAATCATTATAATACATGCCAGGTCCTGCCAAAATTCAGACTCAGGGGCAGAGAAGGAGGAGCAGAGAAGGCAAAGGGGTGAACTTCCAACTTCAGCTGACAGACAGGGTAGGGGCTTATATCTGCCTCTGCAGTTCTTCCTAGGAAACCCCTCTCCTCTCTGTACTCTGCCCACCCAGCAGAAATGAATCTAATGGGGGCTGGGAATGGACAGCAAGGGAGCAGGAATGGCAATATGCCCTGTCCCTGAGTGATCAGGCAGAGAGGACAAGCCCTTTCCCTCCCAGCCAGATGCAGCCTCTGGGAGAGGAGAGTGGCCAAGGGATAACTCTTGGGTTCTTATTGCACAGCAGGAGCTTTAGCCAGGGCAACATGTCAATGAGCCAGTACATATTAAAAAATCATTGGGGGAAGACAAGGCCAGCTGCCTCTCCCTCAGCTAGCCCCAGGGAGCCCTTGGAGAGCAGACTGCCAATGGCCAAGGACACCACTCAATGCCATACTGGGCTGGTACTGCTGGGTAAAAGAACCTGGCTAGGCCTGAAGTCCTTCCAGCCCTAGCATATTCTCTTCTGCAGCCCAGACAGTCAAAGGGACATGGAAGCATCACTAGGACAAGGGAACCTACTCTGGCCACGAGGCCACTGGCCAACTGACAAACCCACAACCCAGAGCAGCTCATGCACACATACAGACTCACAGGAACCATCAGGCCCTCTCCAAGAGAGGAGATACGCAAATGGCCACAGCCCCCTTCACCTCTCCACAGCAGGAAGTTAGCCAATCATGACAAGGTTTCACCAGGAACTGCTAGAGACTAGATTTAGAGGCCTCCATCCCTCAGAAACACCTCCAGGCCCCCTCTAACCTGGGCCTTCCATAAGCAGAAACAAGGGGGAATTTGGGATACCACCAACAATGTATGGAGACCTCAGTCATTAGCATGTCTCCCGTCACCATCCCACCTTGCACCGACATCTGCTATCACTCAGGAATCCTAGCAGATGGGAAACTCATCACCTCACAAAAAGCCACCATCTCAGCCACCTTAGGAATACATGAGACACTTGCTTCTCATCTCAAGCTCAGCAAGCATCAGCCCTTTACACTCAGGACTCCCACAAAGGGCTAGACTGGTATGTGAGCCAAGGTTTCCCACCAGGACCTACAATAACTCCTCTAGCACGTGTTTCTGAATTCAAGGAGAAGGAGGAAGGAAGTAAGAGAGAGGACCTGAAGTACCTTATTTTGTGTTTTGCTCTCAGAACATCATCCTGTGCACTAGCTTCAGCTAAGGGTGTGAAGGCGATAGAAGACAGAAGAGGTCAGGTAAAGGCTGGAGGCTGAGGATGGATCTCACTTCCAAGATGCCCATGTTCTGGGTTTGCTTAGAGCTAGGTAGCAAATGCTCAAAAGGAGGTGGCCATGAGTGCAGACAAGGACTGGGTCAAATATCTCCTACATGAGCTCCAGGCCCAGAAAAGGAGGGGTGTTCCTGATCCATCCTAACCCCATCATGGCCTCTTACCTCTTGTCTCACTGGGTTGAGAGGCCTTGGGCTCCCTGTTTACCCTTTGCTGCCCAATCCTACCCATCCCTCCATGCCAAGAGGCCACACAGCCAGCAAGCAGCTGTTGTATGCCACCCAAAGTGGTGGCATTTCCTCACTGGAGGAAGTGATGCATGCTCATTTTTAATTACACAGACACCAATGTGCACCCGCCTGAACACAGCAGTCCCTGTAAGTGGGGGCTCAGACCCTGGAGGCCCCTCAAGCAGCCGGTCTGCATCTCATGTGCAAAGTGCTTGGGGGAGGCACAGCAGGGAGGCTGCAGCTAAAATGTAGCTCATTGTTATTATTCTGCCCAGGAACTTCCATCAACTTCCCTCTTCCTGGCTCCTTCTCATCCCTACCGAGCCTCCCAATGGCCTTTGGCCCAGAACCTAAACCTGTCTGTGGGGTGCTCTGGAGGGGCACCTCAATGGCAGGAGGGAGAGTCTGCTGAAGAGTTAATGAGCACCGTCTCTTCCCCTCAGTAGCAGAAAAGCCCAAAGCTCAGAAAATGAAATGCAAAGGAGACAGACTGTCGGGGAGAGAAGACGGGGAAAGAAGTAGCAGACAGGGCCCCATGCATGATCCCAGAACCTTAGCATAGCTATTAACAAATGGGTAGCTTCCCTGTAGGCCTCAGTTTCCCCAACTATGAAATAAAGGGATTAGAATAGGTGATCTCAAAAAAAAGAATAGAGTCAAGCACCAGTGGCTCACGCCTATAATCCAAGCAACTTGAAAGGTTGAGATCAGGAGAATCACAGCTCAAGGCCAGCCCTGGTAAATAGTTCCCAAGACCCAATCTCTAAAATAACCAGAGCAAAATGGACTGGAGGTGTGGCTCAAGTAGTAGAATACCTGCTTTGCAAACATAAAGCCCTGAGTTCAAACCCCAGTCCCACAAAAAAAAAAAAAAAAGTGGGGAACTGGTAATGAAGAAAGAAACGCCATTATTTAAAGATAAGGCAACCATACACCTGGAAAACCCCAAAAGAACCAATGATGGAACCATAAGCATTAAGTCACAAAGGTAAGAAAATCACGGCCTGTTTTTCTGTATACCAGTCAGCCAATTAGAAAAATACAATGGAAGCAAAAGCTCAAGGCCTTCTTGGGGTCAGGTTTAACCCAGGGCCAGTCTGGGAGACCCCTAAATGGCAAGGGATGACAGGGGATTTAGGCAAGCAGAGCCAGGCCTGGGCAGGAGCTGGGGGAAGACTGCAGAAAAGGGAAGGTGTGAAGGAGCGGGGTGGGAAGGCGAGGTGCTGTGCCTGGCACCCCAGCCTGCTGTGCCTGCTGCTGCTGCTGCCTGAAGACTTTTCATTTTCACCTCAGAGCCGGCAGCTCGCCATACAATTTACACCTCTGCTCATCTCCCTGGCGCTTCCAGGCCCTGGCTTCCTGGGCAGCTCACAGAGGGTCCTCGGCAGCAGACAAGTATTTGGGTAGGCTGGGGCACTAAGGAGCAGAAAAAGGATGATTCCCTCTAAGCAGGCACAGAGACACAGGACCTTATTACACCCTAGTGACCGAGTGGACTAGAAAGCCCCAGCCTGCAGCTATGCCCAGGCTTTCCTTTCCCCAGAGCACAAATGGCCAATATATAACCCCAGCTCAGTCCAACTCTGAGTTGGGACCTCTAGGCTGGGGAACACAGCAGTCAGTGGCCCATGGAGCACTCAGCCAGAGCTCTGGGTGGGTCAGCTCCAGGATTCCTAGAAGGTCACCATCCTCACAGCCTCTAGAGCCTACTCCCTCTCCAAGATTCAGCCACTCTTCACAGTATCTGTGTAGTCAAGGACCTTGAGCCCTGTCCGGCTCACAAGCTAATGACAACATTGCTGATTGATTATCCAGCAGCAGGAAAGCTGCTCAGTGCAGATGGAGTCATGAAACCAAGCACCTGGGAAAGCCAAAACAGTAGGGAAATGCCAGAGGGGAAGGACAAATAGGCAAGTAGGATGTAGAGGAAATGGGGCAGAAGGGAGGCAGGGAGGGAAGAAAGGAGGAGATAGCCCTGAATTTCCCAGTTCCCACTGGCACTCTGACCCCTTCTCCATTCCTCAGAGAAGTCTTTTCTGCTTGAGGCCTTGGGTTTCCTGTCTGCATACTAGACAACTAGCCTCTCCTTAACTGTGGGCTCTGCCACAGGAAGAGATAAAATAAGGGATTCCTCTTTGGGATTCCTCTTCAGAATCCCTTCCCCATCTTGGTCCCAAATCCTAAGATTTCTGGAGAAGAGCAACAGACTTCTTCCTTGGTAAGTTCCATCTGCCTAGGGAAGGCAGCCCCCTCTGGATTATTGGTAGCCCAACCCCACAGCATCATCCAGACAAGCCTCAGCCCCCAGGGTCCTGCAGGGCTGCCAAGCTACAATATCCTAGCTGGTATTTCAAGAGTGGTGGCTCCCACGCCACCCCAGCAAAGGCTGGCTTTGTGCTTTTAGTCCTGTGGGAGGGGAAAAAAGAGGGGTGAAGCAAGAGAACCTGAAAAGTAGATTCTGGTGCCTAGGTCAGCAGAGGGCAGAGGACTGGCCTCCTGTAAGTCCTCCCACCCTTCAATCTCCCAAATTCAGCTTTCTAAGGCGTGCTGGAGAGCCAAGCCCTGGCGTGGTAGGAGGGTCTCCTCTTGGCCTAGGGGTATCTGAAAGTGAAGAGTTACTGCTGCTTTCAGTTAACTTCTGTTTTCTGCATTCAGAGTTGGCTACAGCCTCAGGCTCTTCCTCCCCATCTCCCTGTGCTCAAAAGTACTGCTCTGAAGCCCATCTTGGACGCTATCACTCATCTGCTCATCAGTGATTCCCTCATTCCTGCAGGAGTTGGCTTAATGCCTTGGGCCCAAACTCTTCCTCCTCCTCGGCACTCCAGCCTCACTTGTTCCAGTGCCTCTTCTAGACCTGCCTTTATATCTAGAGAACACTGGCCATCCTTCCAGATTCAGCCCAAATGCCACCACCCCACAAGAGTTGTTTTGCCTTTTCCTGTGACCACCCTTGCCTCTCCCCACATCCCCCAAATGGCTAAGCTGTGGTTGGGTCAGATGGGAAAGAGCTCTGGGGGCTTGTCACTCAACCCTAGGTCCTGGGTTGCTTAGAGGCCAATTAGCAGCTGGCAAGTGACCTGGCCCTGGAGACCCAGTGAGGGAAGTCTGTGAATGGAGTAGCCTAGAGATGTCTGCAGCAGCTGCTTCTTATGCCCACAGCAGTTGTAAGGCCACCCTTAACAAGTGCCTGCTGGGCAGATCGGCAGGTAGACCAGCAACCTCAGTCTCCAACTCTGACTACCAGAGCTGGAGACAATGAAAAAATAAAAATAGAGTGAAAAAACAAAAACAGAACTAGAGACAGAGGGTCCAGTGGGTGCATCCAAGGCCCACCCTGGCACCATCCCAATGTATCCTAAATTCATGACAAGTCCTCAAGTCTTCTGGTCCCAGTTCCATTAATGCAGAGTAGCAAAAGATATGCTGCCATAAGATTGATCTTCTTCCTAGGGGACCCAGTCTGGATTCATCCACTACTTCATCCTTTGGCCTTGGGTAACGTCCTCTCTTTAAGGCCTCTGTCTCACCATTTGCAGATGCTAGCTTTGATTAGGACACTAGCTGGTCCCCATACCCAGACAATGCCACACAAAGGAGGACTCTGTAAATAACTGCTGAATTAGAGACCAAACTGAGGTGCCAAGAGGGCCTCCCCAAACTTATTTTTCACCATTTGGGGGCACTGGTCTTGTGCATACTAAGCACATGCTCTATCATTGAGCTCCACCCCCCAACCCAGCCTCCCTTATTAAAATAAAGCTTGGAACCCTCCCATGTTAGCTGGGCCAAGGTGGTAGGTAGGGAGAGGGAGATCACCATAGATTTCAAATTCCCCACAGGACTCCCTCACCTGGGTTTCTATTGCCAGGGCCCCATTTTTCTTCACTGGTATTTTGGCCCCAGCATGGACTCAGATTCACCCACTGACTCCCTCAGAGTCCATGAGGCAGGTGAAGAGGAAACACAGGGTTCTGAGCCCAGTGGGCAGAACCTAGATTCTGACCAGGCTGTTGTGAGCTTCCTTCCAACCTACAACTCACTGGGATGACTCACTTCCACAGGCATCCTTCTGGGGCCCCTGTTTCTTAGTTCCCAGCTGGCTGCCCCATGATACTGCTGTCACCATCCCACCCACTTGAAAGTTCAGTCGCCTCCATCCCAGAGAGATTCCCCAACCAGCAGCTCCCCAAGACTCCCCTCAGGTCTAGCTTCCAATCACAGTGATGTTCTTCTAGAAACAACTGCCTCTTCTTGAAGCAATACCTCCATTCTGCCAATGCACTTCAACCTGCATGAGGATGAGCCTGGTGTCTCCCAGCTCCACTCACACCAAAGCTACCACAGCATTCTCAGGATCTAGAACAGGTATGCAGCTGGCAGGGGTGAAGGCCCAGTAGTACACCTCAATTAGTACAGAGGGTTTCAAATCAGTTCAGCCTCAGAAGCCCTCTTCCAACAAAAACCCAAGTATCATCTGGATTGGCGATTCTTAGGCAGAGCTAATCCAGCTGATTGCAGATGAGGGTCTGAGTAGAGCCCCCACCCAAGGTTGCCAGCCACAGGACACCTCAGCACAGCCCCTAGGCTCCCATCCCAGAGCGAGAAGTATGGTCTGGAGTCCCTGTCCTCCTTTAAGCCCCTGGTAGGATAATCCCAGTCAATCCAGCTTAACCCAGAACTAGGCCACCAAGGTTCCAATCCTCACAGGCACACCACATCCCTCTGGCAACTCCTATAGCAACACTTCGCTCCAATTCTATGGAGAAAGTGCCAAATCTGACCTCCAGAACCTTCCTGCCATCAGCCACTATGTGAACAATGTCCCGTCTTCCTAAACTTGGGAGAAGATGCTCAAGCCATTTTCCAAGGACCTTCCACTAAGAACTCTCAGAATTCAGAGATCCTGTAGAAAGGGGTTTTTGGAAAAGATTCTGGACATTGTTTGGAAGGGAGTCAGGCAAGGTGGGGGGTGGTTAGGCCAGTCTAGCTATTTTCTCAATGACCCCTATCCATTGCTACAGTCATGAGCCAAGTTCTACACTAGGTACTTTTCACACACAATCCCACACATTGTGGGACCCCTAGTTCCTTCATTCAGTTCTGATCGCTCCTTGTGCCTGAAGCCTTCCCCGGATACTTATTGAAACTGGCTGTATCATGAGGTGACTTGGGGACCTTTACCCATTGTTCTGGGCTCACATCTGCCCCCACCCCCCACCTTGCAATTTTAAGGAAGCCCAGTTCCCTATTCAGCTTCAAGAAGATATCCCCTTCCTGGGACTCAGGGAGTGGTCTCCTCTTGTTCTGGAGGCCACCCTTTGCACCACCACAGAGGAGCAGCATGACCAACCTGGGGCATCTTCTACATATGGAGATGGTTGACACAATACCCAGGGACCCCTCAAACAGATTGTCCCAGAGTACTCAGCCTATGGAGAAAAACGCCTCCATTTGCCAGGCTGACAAGGTAAGGTTGGCCACAGAACCAGAGATTGTCACACAGATCACAAAACTAAGATCTAGCCATCCTTTCCAGAGAAGTCTCACAAATATATTTCACAATGACCCCACAGGCGCCCTGCTATCTCAGGAGACCAATCCTACCCAAGGCTCAGGGACATCTGCAACTGCCAGGACAGCCGCTGCTATCCACCTCCCCAGCCCAAAGCTCTCTGAGACCCATTCATCCCCACCTCTCACCCCAGCCTCTGGGGAAGCAGGTGAGCCTGCCAAGCCCTGTCTCTCCCTACCTCCTGGCAGTAGGACTCTAACCTCCCTCACCCTTCCTGAAACAGAATGCTGATGGCTACTGTCATTCCATTTGAAGAACCTTCACGGCAGGTCCAGATCCAGAAAGGGGGTGTGTGTGTGTGTGTGTGTGTGTGTGTGTGTGTGTGTGTGTGTGTTGTGTGTGTGTGTGTGTGTGTGTGTGACATGCACAGCTGGCAGGTCCAGATCCAGAAAGGGTGTGTGTGTGTGTGTGTGTGTGTGTGTGTGTGTGTTGTGTGTGTGTGTGTGTGTGTGTGTGTGACATGCACAGCTGGCAGGTCCAGATCCAGAAAGGGTGTGTGTGTGTGTGTGTGTGTGTGTGGTGTGTGTGTGTGTGTGTGTGTGTGTGTGTGCTGTGTGTGTGTTGTGTGTGTGTGTGTGTGTGTGTGTGTGTGACATGCACAGCTGGCAGGTCCAGATCCAGAAAGGGTGTGTGTGTGTGTGTGTGGTGTGTGTGTGTGTGTGTGTGTGCTGTGTGTGTGTTGTGTGTGTGTGTGTGTGTGTGTGTGACATGCACAGCTGGCAGGTCCAGATCCAGAAAGGGTGTGTGTGTGTGTGGTGTGTGTATGTGTGTGTGTGTGTGTGTGTGTGTGACATGCACAGCTGGCAGGTCCAGATCCAGAAAGGGGGTGTGTGTGTGTTGTGTGTGTGTGTGTTGTGTGTGTGTGACATGCACAGCTGGCAGGTCCAGATCCAGAAAGGGTGTGTGTGTGTGTGTGTGTGTGTGTTGTGTGTGTGTTGTGTGTGTGTTGTGTGTGTGTGTCTGACATGCACAGCTGGCTAGCTGTCAAGGCTGAGAGAGTCAGAGGCACCTAGAGTCTCATTAGTAGCCTCCTTTCTCTGACCAGAGGGCAGTGGGGAAGAAGGGAGGGGTGGGAAATGGCCTTACATGGTTCTTGCTGTCTTCTGGGATGATAGGCAAAGGGCCACCATGTCAACTGTAGGTTATAACTACCAAACAGAGCCAGCTTCTTCCTCATCTCGCCCTCAGCTTAGTCAGGCTACAGGGTCAGGGCAGACTAAACACAGGGGCAGGGGTTATCCCCCACCCTGCCATGGAAACAAGCTGAGGACCTTGAGTTGTGCCTCCTCTGCAGGCAGTCTGGCCTCTCTTACACTCTCCCAGCTGGTGGTCACACCCACAGAAGCTGGCCTCCCACACATCTCTGGGAGAAACCCCTTTTCTCCCCCATACCCCTGGCTTCCTGTCCCAACCCCCACCCCAGGAGAAAGGAGCCCAGAGCACAGCTGACAGGCTCCTACAAGAGGGGGAGTAAGGAGGAAGGGCTTTCATCAAAGAGGTGACGTCAAAACTAGGCAACTTGTGAAGCTGTCAGGGGCCAGGAAATTTGGACAAAGGTGTCTAAAAATAAATCCCTGAAGCCAGGAAAAAGCTTTGTCGGCTGAGTCGCTTGCCACCACACCACACGCCATGCACCCTGTTCTGAGGTCTTGAACCCATGAAGTCTCTTCCCAGGAATGCTCCTCCAAGATTAGCCCTTGAGGTTAGAGGATGGCAGAGACAGGATCAACGCACCTGCTCTCCCTTTAAATGAAATGAGCAAGGACCTCCCTGAGCTGGAATGCTGAATGGGCCTAGAGCACTGATGACTCCCACACACACCCTCACTGCCTGCCCATATCCCTACCTCTAGTCCAACCCCAACTCTGGCAACCACATCCTCCTCTGGGCTGCCATCCTCCAGCTCACAAAGGAAATTCACCTCTACCCTCCCCTGGCCTCTGCCCTACCAGAACAACAGCCATCCTGTCTCCAGCAATTTCTACCCCTGCTTCTTCAACCCTAGTCTTGACCCTCAAGGCCATAGCTGGTGACCCAGGCCTTGTTTATTCATTTTCCCAGTCCTGATACCAGACTCTTGCACCACTTTACCCTGGACCTGTCTGGGATCCCATTTCCATCAACACCTTATCCCTGTCCCCAGGCTGTTTCTGGAGAACGAAGTTGCAAGGCTCCTCTCAGTCTACCAAGTTCCCATTCTTGCTGCCTCTCTTGTTCCCTGACCCTAGCCACACTGGCCATGCCCTCTGAACAGCCCTTGCTGCCAGGCTGTTCACTGCCCACCTGGCTCCACAAAGACTAGGAAGCACAGGACAGCCTCCCAGGTCAAATGTTGTCACAGGCTGATGTCCTTCAAAATATCCTCTGGTCAAAGCCTCACTGAACGCCAAACTCTACACACATCACTGCCACCCAGCTGTCTCCACACTCCCACCCAGATATCTCTCAGGTGGTTCCACTGACACAGCACACAGAGCTGATTTCCCCCCAAACTCAGATTCCCATAATTCAGTGAAAAACCACCAGGTAATCATTCACCTATCCAGACCAAAGAGAGGCAGAGCCCACTGTGACACCCCCACTTCCTCATTCTTCAACAAACAACCCGCCCCATCCACCAGTTCTACCCCGACAAATCTCCATGCTGGTGTGCATGTCTGTGGCCACTGGCCCAGCTCAAGCTGCTATGTTCACACTGGGATTCACAATGACCTCCTAAGTACACCCACCTGCCCCTGATCCATGATATAGTCCCACCCTGCCCAGGGATGGGACAGCTTGTCATATATAGACATGGCTCTGACTAAATACTGCAGAGACTCCCTACCACATTGATTGAGGCTTTTTGGGGGGAGGACTATACAGGGGTTTGAACTCAGGGCCTCATGCTAGCTAAGCAGGTGCTCTACCTCTTGAGCCACTCTGCCAGACTGTTTTTGTGTTAGGTATTTTTGTGAACTACTTGCCTAGGCTGACCTCAAACCACAATCCTCCTGATCTCTGCCTCCACAGTAGCTAGGATTACAGGTATGAGCCACTGGGACCTGGCTTGATTCTTTTTTTTTTTTTTTTTTTTTTGGTGCTCTAGGCAAGCACATTATCACTGAACGATACCTCTGGACCCCCAATGCTTTTTTTGAGACATGGTCTCTCTCTATGCAGGACAGAATGGCTTCAAACTTGCAATTCTTCTGCCTCAGCCTCCACAGTAGCTGGGATCATAGGTATGAGCCATTGTACTCCATCCCATCCCCCCAGTGCATTTAGATGAAACCTGTGCTCCTCATCCTACTCTACTTACAACATTCTTACCTCCTCTCCAAAGCCTAGGAGGACTCTGCCTTGAGGCAACTACCTCTGAGAAGCTGTCCCTGATCACTTTATCCTAGTGAGTCTCCTGACTTTCTTAGGTAGCATGTATGTATCTCATTTTTGACTGACATTTATTACCTATCTTCATTACCCACTGGAAATGCCTCTTTCCTGCACCAGCATTTCACATCATGACATGCAGAGCATCCAGCACATAAATACTCAATAAACACAAGTTGAATGAATAAACAATCGCTTCCAAGCCCAAACTCAGGTCATTACACTAGCACCCAAGATTGTAAACTGTTTAGAGGAGAAGAGAAGGACAACAGGGCAACTTTTTAAGATTTCTATAGACATAGAGATACCCCTATCAAACCTCTTGGTGCCTGGCTTTTCTCTTTCCTCTAGGCAGGCTGGGTTGTTGGTATGACTTCCTCTAGGGTCAGGAAGTGGAGATGCCTGCCATTGCTGCCCCAGTCCCACTCAGGGAGCAAATGTCTGGCCCAATCATAGGCAGGACCAGGTAACACATGAGAACTGGGGGTCTGCCCAGCTACTAAGAGCCTCAGGGCCATGCTTGGCAGCCTTCAGCAGAACAGGGACAAGGCAGACTGTCAACCTGTTTAAGCCCGGAGTGCAGGATGAGCACTGGTCAAAGCCAGAGCTAAACTGGCCAGGTTTCTGAATAAGCTCTTGGAAGATGCTCTGGCCCTGACATGGTCTAAAGCATCTGAAAGAGATGCTAACAGCCTCTGCCAATCTTTCTAGCTCCCTCGGCACCTGCTCCATGAGGTCCCCAGAGTGCTGCTCTCTCCAAATCACTTCTTCCTCCCATCCTGGGCATTCCTCCTGGTTCCCACCCCAGGGGCCTGGCTAACCCCCCACACATACCAGGCCTATGCCTCACCTTGATGTAGGTGTCCAAGGCAGGATGAACTCGTTGGATAGCCAGCCAGATGGACAGGGTTGTGGTGTAAGGAAAGGTGGCTGTCACAACATGGCTGGGTGCTGGGAAGGAGAATATCTTGAAGCCAAATTTCTGGTAGAGGTGGATGAGTTCAGGACAGGGTGACTCCTCTCCTTCACTCAGGATGCTGCCCACTGCACAGCGACACTTCTCAGGGGCCACCTGTAGAAGCAGAGCAGAGGTCAAAGTTGGACAAAAGAGGGAGGCCCTCAGGCCATCTGTCCTCTGCATCTAGGCCAGCTCAGGCCTGGAGAACCACCTATTCTGATAGGCCACACTGTCCCAGATACCAGGATGGAGCTGACCATTTTCTTGCTGAAACTTTCCATGGCCCCCACCTGTACATCCTACTGCAGGACTCTCACCCATCACTCCATTTATTCCTTCCATAAACATGCCATGCCCCATGCTAGAGACCTAAGGGTTATGGTGAGAGAAGAGACTTGATGTCTGTCCTCCAGAAGCCCAGGAGAGGGAAGCATAGAGAAGACCTCTAAACTGTCACACTCCAATGGCCCGTCAACATACTCCTGAGGGGACCCTCCCATCTGACCTGTCAGCCCCCAACACCCAGGGCCTTTGGCAGGACTACAGACCAGCTGATCTTAAAGTCTGGATCCAGCATAGCCCAATTAGTTTGTTTCCCCCTATCTCTTGAAGGAGCAAGCCTGACTGGTAGGGAAATTGTGGCAGGCAAGGGAGCAGAACTGAGGAGTGGGGACAAGGAAAAGAGCCCATAGCTCTCTTTCCTGGTCCCACCCCATGAAAGCAAGAGTGCTTTCATGCACACATGGAATAAAGATCTGAGTGGGGATCTGGCATCTGGTTGTGGAAACAATTGGTCAGAACCTGAGATGACACTGGTTAGAAAATAAAAGTCTGAGAGGTAATCTCCTCCCAGGTCAACCACCATTATCAGCACCCCTAGACCTTTTCTCCAACCCTTGCCACATCCTGGGACCTGTCCTTTCCCAAGTCCCTTCCTGGATAAGCCAAAGACTGCTGATTCCATCCAAGTTTTTCAGTGTTTTAGAGAGTCCCTATCCTTCCTCGTTTGGCTCCCAGACGCTCCAGCCAGACAAGGTTCTTATGTGAGCCTCCAACCCTTCCTAGGACTAACCAGGCATATAGACTAGCACTCATTTCTGGCATCAGGTAGCCCCAGTTTGTCTCACCTCCTTCTACCTGTTTCCCATGTCTACTCTCCTGCCATCTAAGTCTACACCAGCAATTGCACACCCAGGAGTAGGTATTTCTGAATCCAGGACACTTAACACAGATCTTGTGCTCTCAGGCCTATTGACCCCTAAATTTAAACTGATCATTCCCTCCGCCTCCACCTATTTCCCTCCTTAGCTCTCCCTCCCAGCACTATGGAGTCATCATTACCCATTTGCCTCTGTCCTCCTATAACAACCCTTCATAAGCCCTGTCAGCAACCTCGTGAGCCTTTCTCAGCCCTGTTTTGCCTCCTCTACTCTGGCAGCCCAGCCCTGCCTTAGAATCACACTTTGACTGAGACTTAGGTACCTAATCCAGGCTCTGACCTTCAAGAAGACCCTAAGGGTCACTCAGCAGTCTGTGGCTCTGGTCCTCTTGCTGTCCCATTGGATCCTATGGCATAAAGTCTAGCTCAGAGCTTCAGTGGCAGGCAGTATGTGCAATGGTCAGAACCACAGCTGGAGAGAGGCTGGCCAGGTTCTGACGCATGAATTGTGAGCTCCTGACCAAGTCCCTTGGCTTCTTAGAGTGCCCATTCCTTGATATGTATTTAGACATGTCATATTAAATGGTAAACAAGAGCTTATCCAGGGCCCAGTACTCCCAAAGTGCTCCATAACTACTGTTGGTTAGTAGCTATGATACAGTCCCAGCAACTGTCCCTTGGCCTAGAATGTCCATCTACCCTACCCTCTGAATATGCAGCTCCTCCCCACCCACCCTTCCCCTCTTGGGAAGCCTTTCAGGGTAGCTTGGTGATAGTCCCTCCTCTCCCAGTACCCCTCTCCCTGATATTTTGCAGTAAACTCTCTTTCCCATACCGAGTCCACTAGCGGCACAGTCCCCTCTCTTGGCCTAAAGCCTCTCCCATTCCATCCTGAGCACAGAAGACTGCTGCAGTATCACCTCTTGTCTCTAGATGGTGCATCTGCACCACTCGCACCCCAAGAACTGCAAATGTCCAGATGGGCAGAGGTTCTCCCAGGCCTCCTGCTAACAGGCCAAGGAAAAGAGCCTGTCACAAAGCCTATCTGCATGTTATTGACCCTAGCTACCTATGCTGAACAACAACAAAAATCCATCCAATATAGACAAAAAGGAGAAATTGGTAGAAGGCCACTTGGTCTTTCCTCTCCATCCCCTGCCTGCCTGGGTTTGGGTCCCTGGGTCTTTTCTGGGATCACTTCAGCAGCCCTCATGGAACTCCCAGCCCAACACCTTCTTTAGTCAAAAGGCACTAGAACACATGAACCTCTCAATGGCTCTCAGTTCACCTCTGATGAAACTAAACTCCTGAGTCCAGTATGCAAGGTGGGTGTGGCCCAACCGACACTACCCCAGTCTGTCCGCACACTCACCTCACACTCTTTCTGCAGCTCTAGGCCCCAGCAGGGGCAGGGGCCCAGACAGGCAGGCACCCACTGAGTATCTACATGGCAGAAGGAGAGACATATCCAGGTTTTGGCCCAGACCGCCTTGCCAACCTCCTCTCCCACCACAGCCCCGCACATACCCACATGGAACTATTTGCAGCCAAACATGCCACATTTTCCTATGCTGCCTACTTCTGTATAAGCTGCTTCCTCTGTCTGAAATGTCCCTCTTCACCCTATTCCAAAGTTCCTTCTGCCTGGGAAACTCCTGTCCACCCTGCAAAACTCAGTTCAACCTACTCACTGAAAGCCTTTTGTTGCTCCCCACCAAGTTGCCCCTCCTCTCTGAATCCAAATACCCACCTAGGAACAGGTCTTATGCTAAACTGTAATGAAGCCTTCTCGTCTCTTCCCGTAACTCCAGGCGTCAAGGCAGAAAGGATCCTTCCCACACAGAAAGTTCTTTGGGTATGTCAGTGATGATGTATGTACACAAACACACACACAAGTCCTGTACTGCCATCAAACCTCCTCTCCTCCATCTAGAGAAAGAGTTTCTGCCAGGGGAAGGAGGTGGCTAATGTGACAGGGGTCCTGGGATCCTGGTGGTATGTAGGTCTCAGGGGCACTCTTCAACCTCAAATCTATAAGCAAGGACATTTCTTGCCCCCTCCCCTGTCCTGGCCAGTGGTTAGAGGGCAGACTAGGAGGTCCCTAAGCAAGCCCCCCACCTGCTAAGCAGCCTTGTCAGATCTGAGAAGCAGCTGAACTAGGTACCAGCAAGAAGAAGATAGGATAGCCAGGGAGTGGCAAGGCTGGTCCAGTAGGAGAAGAAAGAGTCTCTGCTCTCCTAGGAAAGCCCAGGACTACCTCCAGGAGAATGGTTTTACTAAGGTTGTCAAGGGCCTAAAAGTACCAGTATCCACATAGCAAGAGACTCCATCCACTTTGGTTCAATGCAACATCTTAATTTGTACCTAACCCTAAGAAAAAGAACTGGGTCTCCCACTTGTCTGCACCTTTTCCTACCCATATCAGCCAATTCTCTGGATACCTGTTACTAGAACAAGAGTTGGACCAGAAGTACACCAGCCAGGGGCCACAAAAGGGAAACAGGGCAGTGGTCATACCCACCATCACATTGGGTAAAGGAAAACTCACCCAGGACCTGCCCTGAAAACAAGAATACCAGGAAAGAGACAGAGGCCTGCTAAACCCCAGGGCATCTCCTTCAGGCTGTGCAGCTTCCTGAGTCCCAGCATTGTGAGAAGAGGGCAGTCTGCTTGGAACCTGAAGCTTCCAGGTATGAGATGTTCCTGAGGCTGGTCCCACTGCTCCTTCCAGAGAGACCCTGACAAATCTGTGATGTGAGACCACAGTAAAGAGCACCACCTTGGGGACCTTGCCTGGCCAAGACCTAGTAACAGAACAAGACTGTTATCTTCCAGAATCCAAGAAAGAGAAGTGATGTCAGCTGGCCCAAACCAAACCTAACCAATGGGTTCGGTAGTAATGGCCAGCCCCAGGCCCACAATCTGCATAGCCAAGAGGGACAGCTGCACCAAAGGGCTGCCCTGATCTCTCCTATGCCAGCCCACCCAACCCAGAGCTGCCAAGGCAGGGGAGCAGTAGAGGCAGAGTCCTGAACCCACCTGGTACTCCCAAGGGAACAGAGCAGCAGCACCTGCCCACTATAGAGGTTGGACACTGGATCTCATTTACCCTCATGGGTGCTGCAGGTCCACACACCAAGCCTCAGGTGACGAACTTCCCTGAACTGGTGGTGCGCAAAGGCACACTGGGGCAGGCAACAGTCAGGACATAGGCTGATGCAGATAGGCAGGCCAGAGGACAGGACTGGAGGGAAGGGAGGAGTCAGCAGGGTACCAACCCTCAAAGGGGTCTGGCGCTTTCTCAGAGATTCCATCTAGAATTCTTCTCTCCCCCATCCCCAGAAGCATACTCCTAACAATGGCTGTGTAGGAGTGGTGACAAAGCCTCACCACTTGCCTCAATTGCAGCCTTCCATGTGTCAGTGCTGTTATTAACCCTGTTCCTGAGGCCCAGGAAACCAAGCTACTCAGCAAAGGTCAAACAGCAAGGCAGTGTTCAGAGTCAGGATTTGAAGCCAAGCAGACCACCTCTAGAATTGCAACACCTAGCCCATGGCCATTTGGGAGTTTAAGAATTCAGCCCTGGCTAGGAACAGACTGCATAATGGCCTTTCCCTGCACAGAGCCTCCTCACACAGCAACCTGCAGGAGGTGGGCTGGGCTCCTAAAAGTATAAAAGCCCAGTTGTATGAGGCTCTCAAGAGGCAGGGCTGATGTCAAGTGTTCTATGCACCCATTAGGGGCCAAGAATTGGGCTTAGTGTCATTATTTAGTCCTCACAAAAATAAAAACCATCCCAGGGACTGCAGCTCAGTGGTAGACTATGTGCTTAGCATGTCAAGGCCCAGAGTTCAATTCCCAGCAACAAAACAAAACAAAACCTGAGGAAGAGAGTTTTTAATTCCCATTGGACAGATCAGGAGACAAACTCAGAGAAGCCAAGTGACTCACCCAGAGTCACATGCTGGTAAGTAGTTGGAGCCTTGATTCACAGCCTCAATTCAAATCCAAAAGAGTGAATCCAAAGCCTTCACATCACCTCACCTCCCTTCCAAGGGCTGCTCTAGTGGGCAAAGAGGGGCTCACCTTTACAGATCTGTCCCATACTTAACCTGCTGCAGAGGAAAAATCTGGGCTCTACCTGACAGAAAATACTCATGTGGTAATTGGGGTAGGGGACAGCCTGAACCCTTAGGAAAATCAGCCCAGACCATATTCCCATTGTTCTTGTTGAGAAGGTCAATCCTGGGAAATCGTACTCCTCCTTCCCTTCCTAGGCTCCATCTGACCTAAGTGCTTCCAAGAAGGCCAGGGGAAGCCACATGCCCAGGCACACTGAGTGGTGAGGAGGAGGGTGGCACAATCCTAAATCAGAACTCTCACCAGATTCATGTCCTTCAGACTTGGCAGCCCCAGGCCTTGATTCTCAGTGGACTAAGAGGAATAGGGGTCAAGGCAGGGTAGTTTTCAAAAGGCAGAACCCAAAATGCCACATTTCCTCACCCACTCCATGCCTAGGGCAGGTATGCCCTGCTAGGTGGTGGATATGAGCAACAGATTCAGGCCCACCTGGGCCAGATAAATATAACTGGCTGCCATACCCTCTTGCTTCAGTCAGGCTCTCACAAGGGCAGACAAGGTTACTTAAGCCCCAAACAGCAGCGGAGGTGATGGCAGCAGAGGGTGGGGCAAGTGGTGACAGACAGGACAAACCCATGTCATGGTAGGTCATAGTGGGCATGGGTGAGAGCAGCCAGCCACCACAGCCAGCCCACAGGCCAGAGCTGGCCAGGATCCAGTGAGATAACAGGTCCTCCAGTACTTTACTTCCCCTCTAACACTTAAGGCTCACAGAGTGACCAGGCCCAGGAGGGGAGGCTAAAGACAATTTCCAAACCCCCAGCATCTCCCTAAAAGCAGGGCTAAGAAAAGAGCAGTTTTCCAACTATGACCCTTTCCTACCTATGCAAAAGCAGCGCGCACAAGTGTGGGTGGAGGGGTGGGGCAGATCTGTGACTGATATCTACCTACATCCCCTTCCTTCAGGAACCTTAAAGAGGAAATGGCCCAGGTGCCGGTGGCTCATGTCTATAATCCTAGCTACTCAGGAGGCAGAGATTGGAGGATCACAGTTCAAAGCTAGACCAGGCAGTTAGTGCGGGTCTTGAAAATACCCAACACAAAAAAGGGCTGCTGGAGTGGCTCAGGGTGTAGGGCCTGATTTCAAACTGCAGTACCGCAAAAAAAAAAGAGGAAATGGGCCCTTGACACGAGAGGGAGATCTGTGATCTACTGCCAAGGCCTGTCCATTTCCTGACACATGCTCCCCTCTCCCCACCCTCAGCCTTGCCAAGGCCTTCAGGGATAGGGAATGGAATTCTTCCTCCCATCTCACAGAAACCATCTGCTTGGACCTTGCGGCCTCCTCCCATACAGGACTCTAGGACTAATAGCTCAAGCAGCATTTGATGTGAAAGGGTTCACAGCAACTGCCACTGTCTTGACTTGGACATATCCTTTCTTCTGACACTTCCTGGACCCAAACCAAAGTAGGGCTTTGCCAGGTCTTTCTCAGGGAATAGTCTCCCCACTGCCCACCTCAGGCCAAGAAGGGATGTAGCTGGGGAACTGTCAGTCTACACCTCATCAGGGAAGGCAGCATACAAAGCCAGATGGACCTCTAACCTGGTTATTCACTGGGCCCACTCACAGAGCTTGTAACAGTCTGAACTCCTGTTGTGCTACGCTGGGAAGAGTGGAGATGAGAAACACAAAAAGTCAGCCTTGGTTGGGTGTGTGGCTCAAATGGTAGAGGGCCTGCTTAGCAAGTACAAAGCCTTGAGTTCAAACCCCAGTACTACCAAAACAGTGTGTGTGTGGTGGGGGGTGGTCAGATGGATACAGAAGCAGCCTAGGGAGCAGTAAGCATGGGTTCTCAGCCTTCCTCAGGACTGAGATGGGACCTCCCCTTCAACCTCCTGACACCCCCACACTCAGAGGTCCTGAGAGCTGGACAGTGCCCCAATGCCCAGCACAAAGGTTGGCACAAATCCAGTGCTCAAATATTTACTGAATGAAAACTCCTGTTCTCTGCACCTCAGTCTCTGCCTCTGCCAATATCAGAGTGTAGAGTAGGAGGCCTGAGGTCCTTCCAGACAAGGTGGTCATAAGCCCCTGAATCCTTCAGTTCTCGATCAAGCAGAGTAGATACTGTCCAGCTCCAGAGTAGGTGGGGAACCAAGTATCCCAGAGCCATCCCAAGTGCCAGGGTAAAGCCAACTCTGAATGTGGACATAGGTACCTTCTGGAGTGACCCAAGACTGGGAAGGGTGGGATCAGAGGGGTCACCTTAACCTGTTTATGCTCTATGCTGGCCAGATATTCACAGCTAGGTTAAGGGTCTGGGCCCAGGTCAGGGTGTTCAGCCTGACCCCTCAGCATATACTAATGAGCGTTTTTCTGTCCTTTTCTTTGTAAACATTTCTTGAAGACAGGTGCTGTGATGAATGCCTCACCTACATCACTTAAGTGAACCCTTATCAGGCTATAACTATAAAGCAAGTATTTTACCACGACTGTGAGAGGATGAAATACAAACTTGGAAAGGCTATGTGATATGTGCAAACTCACACAGCAAACAGTGATAAGAGAATCAGAACCCAGAACTGCCTGCCTGAAGACCATGCTCTCAGTCAATAGCTCCCTGGAGCAGCACCCAAGTCACACTATACCCAGCCAACCATGGACACCCAAGACCCATCCAATCCCTGGGAAAGCTGCAGGTGGGCTGCCTGGAAGCAGTGGCCAGACCAGGGGGAGAGTAACCCTTGCCAAAGTTCTTCTGTCTCATTTTTCCTTGGCCCAGACTCCAGCAGTGACCCCAGGATTCCTGCTGCCTTGGCCTTTTCCCATCCTGGAATTAGACCCTTCAACCCAAGAGGCAATGTGCTACTTCCCATCCCATTTGGGTCCCAGTGCTTTTCGACTTTACTTAATGTCATCTCCCAGCCACGCATTCACAAAACCTCAGACAATGTCTACTCATCCTTCAACCAGCCCACGTCACCTCTCACATGGGCCCAATCCAATCTCTTCAGTGGCCTCCCTGCTCCATCTCCTTCCTTCTTCCACCTGCCCTCCAGTTAGCCTCCTTAAACAAAAGTGTTACCACACCCATTTTCACAACCTACTGTACCTCTCCTCCGCGTGGCCCATGGAACCTTTCCACCTCTTTCTCTACCTGCCAGATGTCCATTTGGCCACACTTCTTCATCCCCTGTCCTGGGCCTTTGTTCTTATAGTTTTCTTAGCTAAATGGCCATTCATGGCAGAGCCAAATTCTACTCAAGGGAGAAGGCCCAGATGAAATCCTCCTCTTCTCTGAGCCTCCCCAGCAGACTTGAGGCATGCTACCTAAATGCTCAGTTCTAACTTCTGTAGACATTGAGCCCAGTGTCTTGTTAGAAAATAATTTGTGTGAGGTTGACTTGCCAACCACGCCGCTTTCTGACGGCATGGCCAGGTTTGATTCATCTCCAGAGTACAGGTATAGCGCAGGACTAGGCACATAGAAGGAATCAGCACTTCAACTGAATGCCCCAGTGAGAGGCCTGGTCGGCAGACAGTGGGGAGGCTGTAGGCCTTGTCCACTTAATCTCTCCAGGCAAGGAAATCAAGGCTAAGGATTTCAAGTTCCTGGTTTGGCAGGGCTTGAAGAGCCCTTGGCAGAGATGCCAGTCCATCCAGCTGTGGGCAGCAACACCCCATAGCCTGGCAGGAGGCTACATTGGCAAGACCTGACTCACTGTAGGCTATAGTACAGCCAGATGCTCACAGGGTGCCAGTGATGCTGGATTAGCCTTGACCCCAGCATCCCGGACATTCTGAGCAGCGCATCTGGCTCCACTTGGCTCTCTCCCAACCAGGCAACTTGAGGTCTACAGAAATGCCATTATCACTGATGTCAGAAGGCATCAGAATGGCTAGAGAGGTGGGATTTCAAGCCCACAGGCTACCCTCTCAGTCCTGAAGGGTGGCCTACCACCACAGCAGGAGAGCTGAGGGCAGGAAAGCAGAGAAACAAGATGTAACCCTAGAGAGTAGGAAGAATCCAAATGGTATGGCCTTAGACCACTAGCACCAAATGGAGTTGAGGGAGAGACGAACAGCAAGAGGATATACACCAAGGTACCAAGGTCCAGGAAGAAGCTAGGGACTCACAGTGATATGGTCTACTGCACTCAAAAATCCATACTAGACATGAGCAAAGAGAAATAGATGTGGGCAACCAGAAAGGCAGGTAATGGATACCTGAAGCAGTAGTCCAGGAAGGGACTTTAAACTCAAAGAGGAGGTAGTCTGCAAGACCGGATCAATGACTTTCCCATCCTTACCTCAGAAACCCAAACTTCCCTCTCCCACCAAGCCCTGACCCACATCCATTCATAGGGTTCTACCCCATAGAGGTTCCTTACCATGTGAGGGTTGTCATAGTAGACAGCAATGGAGTGGAGCTTGGGAGAGATGCTGCAGCTCTCGGTGAAAAGCGGCCCAGTGTCACCATAGGGTCCCACGTGGAACTTGTAGGCCACAGTGATGTTACGGATGGGAGGTGAACCAGCACTCACTGCCACCCCAGCCAGCAGCCCTGAGTACCCGACAAAGGCCAGCAGCGTCAGCAGAAGTAGCAGAGTCAGGCCCCCAATCAGGCCCAGTAGTAGTAGGTCCGACATGGCTCTGGGCCCCCCAGACAGCACCCCAAGGCAGCTGCAAAGGAGACAGAAGGGAGAGGAGGCTGGCAGCCTTCTCTGACAATACCTGCCTGCCTGCCAGCCAGTTCTGGCCCAGTCTCAGCCCTGACTTGGGTGTTCTGACCCAGGAGAGGGAGGAGCCAGAGGGTGTTTACACTCAGAGTGACCTAGAAGGGAGCTACAAAGGATGACTGAAGCCACAAGCTTCTTTATTTCTTAATCACTAGTCGCTGAAGCTCTCAGAGCAGCTCTGCCAGGCAGCTGGCAGCCCTGGTCACACTTGGGGAAACTGAGTCATAGAGGGGCAGATGAATGAGTCAGCCAAGGACATACTCTTGGTCCTGATCAGTCTCCCCCAAGATGGGCCAGATACCACCAGCCTGCCTTGCCCCCACATTACCTCTCCCTCCCTAAATGAGCCACACCGCCAGCCCAGCCTTCCCAAGCCTCATGCACTACCAACAGCAGGAGGACAGACAAGTGTCAGGATCCACATATTTATTAACAACTAGGAAAACCATGAGGAACAAAATCCTAGGGGGAAAATGTACCATAGGAAGAGAATTTCACAGGAAACTCCTAGGTACATTTGGCTTGCAGAGACCTTGCTTTCCAGCAGCTCATCCATCCAGAACCAGAGGAGAGACCAGAGCAAAACAGCCTGAGCAGTCAGAACAAAGTCCAGCCCTAAGCTTCCCAGACATAAACCTCCAATGCTAACAAGCTTCGTTCCACTTTCACAAAGCACAGAAAGTTAGAAACAGTTAAGAAGAGGGAAGAAGGTGTGGTGGCTCACAACTGTAATCCCAGCTATTTAAGGCAGAGATCAGGTGGATCAAGGTTCGAGGTCAGCCAAGTTGATCTCAACAAACAAGCTGGGAGTAGTAGTGTGTGTCTGTGGTCCAGCTATAAGGAGGCCAAAAGTAGGAGGATCAGGGTCTGAGCTCCAAGTAAAAAACCATGAGACCCTATGTGAAAAATAAGCAAAACAAAAACAAAAAAATGTCTGGGGGCATGGCTCAAGTGGTAGAGCTCCTCCTGCTTAGTAAGCAAGAAGTCAACTTCAAACTCTAGTACTGACAAAAAAAAAAAGTAAAAGACTGCTAGAGTGGAAACACAAAAGAGTGGGGAGTAGCAGTTACTCATAAGAGGTACAGAAGTTATATACTAACAAGCCCAAGATCAAGGAGCAGCCACTGAGTGAACCACTCTAGGCAGACTGTCTAGGTCTCCACAAAGCTTGAATACCCTCTTACAGAGTGCTTCACCCAAGTAGACTGGGGAGGGAGGGGGATATGGCAGCACAGAGAGGACTGCTTAAAGAGGAAGAGGGAACATGTAACAGGTTTTAGAGCTGAAAACACAATGCTTCAGTCCTACGGAAAACTTAACTTTACGGAATTATTTCTTCCCTGTGAGTTCAGGCCAAGTTGGAGTCAATGAGCACACAGTGTTTGCCTCAAAAAAAGACCAAGTAATTTTCTAAATTCTGGGCTGTTTTTGAGGTGTTTCCCACTGGCCTCACCCACCTGTGCTCCTGCCTGTTGGTTTGTCTTTTTTCATGCATTTTCTGTCCTATTCATCCTGCCAGCAGTTAGTGTCATCCCTCTTTTCTTTTGATGATCATGAGGTGGAAACTGTCAGCATCTGGGCCACCACTTGCCCCAGGAGTGACAAGCCCTTATTCTGACCAGCCCTCTCAGCTGCACACTTCCTGTTTCAAGAGAATTAAGTTCCCACCTTTCTCTTCTTCCCACCTCCCTCAGAAAGGGGATAAAATGCTCCTGTACGCCCCAGAGCTTGGTCAGCACAGGAAGGCGGAGAGGCAACATAAAATTCCCCCATATGAAAAGAGAAAAGGAGACAGGGCTGGAGAGGCTCACCTGAAAAATCAGGCTCACTTTTAGCAACTCATGGCATCCAGTGCAGCAAGGGCCAAGCGCTCCAGTGCTGGGGACAGAAAGGAACAGTCACTCCAGCCCAGGAAATAACCAGTGAGCAGGGTCCTGACTAAGCCCTTTCCAGAGAAAAGGGGCTCTACAGGCACCCCCTCCGGCCCCATCCTCAGATCCTTTGGGAAAAGAGGGGCCGAACCCAGCCTCACAAAGTCAGGGATTTTCACTAGGGCCCTGCTTATGTCCCTCTTCCCGGAGGGATCCAGCCATCACATTTGGCGCTGAAACTGCCGCTGACCTTGGGCAGACTCTGCCCTCTCTCTAGCCTCAGTTTTTCCGCAGGTCCGAAGCCCTGGACAGACGCCTCCCAGGTGCCGGCGAGCGTCCGGCGCCGGCTTCCTGAAGTTGTTCGCGTGCGTTGCTGCGGAGGACCCGGCCCTTAAAGGGCCCTGCGCTGGCAAAACTTGGGCTCTAGCTCCGAGCTGGAGCACCGCGGGTCCAAGGCCCCGCAAGGAGGATGGGCTCCCCTTCTTATCTCGGCTTCCAGCCGGTTTGCTGGAAGCCTCTCCTATTTGTCCAGCCCCTGTCTCTTTGCCGAGGGCCTCTCCGAGTCTCACACACCTCAGCAACTTAGGGGACGCTAAAGTTTGCGGCCAGAGCGGCCAAGCGAGGCCTGGCCAACAGGGCGGAGTTAAAAAGATGTCTCTCGCCTGTTTTCCCCCAACCCCACCGCCCCGGGGCGTGCACCGCACCCACGGCAGTGGTCGGCAAAGGGGAGCCCACGGTCTTATTCAGGCCCTCGGACACGGGGCGAGATAATATGCAAAGGGCGGCCCAGGCCGCGAGGCCACGGGAGCCACGGAAGGGTCGCGGGAGCACTGAGGTTGTGCCGGCGCAGCGGGGGGTGTTCCAGACCCGCGCACTGGCGGGAACGCCTCTCCTCAAGTCCGACCCTCACCTCAACAGCCGCCCCGCGGACGCCGACCCGCGCAGGCGGTTAGGGGCTCGGTGGAGCAGCCTGCGCGCGCCCGCTGTTCACGCTTGCTCCGCCCCCTCTCGCGGCGGGCCGAGGCCGTGGCCGTGGGCGCGTGCGCTCGGGACCCGGAGGGCTGAGGCCTGCCCCGCCCCGTCCCCATGGCTACGTGCGCGCGCCAATCCCTAGGACCTGGCTGGGGCGGAGCCCTCCCCGCCTCCAGGAAACCACTAGGCTGCTGAAGGTGACAGAGCAACACCCCAGTGGGTATCTGGGTTGGCGGGAGCACTACAGCCATGGCCTGGCCAAAGGTGCGGGGGAAGACGGCCCGGTGGCCTGCAATAGAGCGCTAGGCTGGAGTCCGGGAAAACCAACTGAAGAGGAGCGTTTGTACAGGTTAGAAAGGCATGGCACGGCAATGTCAGCCTCTAGTATTTGTACCACACTTACCCCTACCGCTCTCTCACTGAGGCTTCGTGACAGGCCTGGGAACCACGCAAGACAGAGCCCCTTGCTCCCGTTTTGCAAGTGAGGTAGTCTAGGCTCAGGGAAGCAGCTGGGGAATCCAGCCTCTGGACAGCAAAACATCTGCTTCTGCCTTCACTCTCCCACTCACCTTCCTTTGAGGACAGAAGTGATCAGAAACAAACCAAAGCCTCATGCTCCAGAAGTTCACGTTCCAGGGGAATGCCTCTTTCTAGGCTACTCCTTCAGTGCCCTAGAAATGGGGGGAGGGGTGGGAGGAGCCTTTCTGGTTTACCATAACCTAAGTAACTCCTAAGGCAAGTGTAAGCTTGATGAGTTCAATCCTCAGCTTAGTTCAGTCCTCAGTTTCTGAGGACCACAAAACACTCTGCTAGGGGTTCTCCTTCCAGATTTATGGTGGAGGCAGGGAAGGTGACAACTGTGCTCATAAGCTTTGCTGCTCACAAGCTTGGCTACAAGACAGGCTAGGCCAAGGACTACCATGGTGCTTCTGACAAGAATTGCTGTTTAGGAGGGGATCACCTAGAAGTAACACCAGGAAGGTGGCTGTGGAAAAAGAAGCCATAGAGCTTGTGGATACCACTATTACATAGCAATGGGCAGGCTGGGCACACACATGCAGCTGTAATCCTGGCTTCCTTTTCCTCTGCATCACATTCTCCCATAGGCAAGGAGAACTGAGCCTCATCCACAGGGCCAAGTCTGTCCCAATACTCTGGGCAGACTGCCAGAATAGGCAGCTGGCCCCTCTCAGGCACTCAGGGCTGGGCCAGCAGGTTGTGACAGTAGTTTTACCTGTAAACATCAAACATATTATGATCAGGTGCTCCAGGCAGGTGGGCTATACACTGGGAAACATTTCCTGTGACATAAGGAGGGGGTGTGGCACTGAGTCAGAGACAGCCTCTGCCTTCAGGGTTTGCACAGCAATTTCTCCTACTTCTCAGAAGTTGATGCGCTTCTCCCAGGAAATCATTTGTCTTTCCTTACCCTGTCCACTCTGCTCACGTCCTTTAACCTGGTTGGGAGCTCCAGAGCCCCACTTGAGAGTTCAGGGTGTACCTTAGGAGCTTCAGCATTCTGTTGTGGAAAAAGAGTCAGCCAGCAACTGAACTGTAGGCCATCAGACAGCCAAGGCTTCAACAGTGGTGTGATACTTGCAAGGCCTCAACTGGCCACTGGGAGGCAGCAGCCTCCTTTGCAAGGCATTTTCTTCACTCCCTCTCTCAACAGGAGACCTGCTCACCTTCTGTCCACCCTCAGCCCTATCTCCCAATAGCAAATATTCCCCTATCATGAGCTGAGACTTGGGTTTGGTCTCCTCTTGCCCTCTTCTAGCCAGGGAATCCCCACAGAGGATCTTTAATTCTCCCTTTATAAATCTCCAGAGAATATTTCCCCAGGACCCCACCCCTTAAACTTGGGAAGCTAGAATGGCCTATTGCCTTCTCCCCATCCCTACCCCCCACTCCAAAGCACTGGTATGCTTTCTGTGGGCAATGGCTAGCTCTCAACTCAGATGACAATCAGAGAACACACATACAGTGTAAGATGCTTTCCAACACCGCCACCCTTCACTTTCCACCCTCTGAAGGCACTGATGCTGACCCAGTTCCACAGCCTAGACTCACAACCTAGACAGGGCTGGCCCTGAAGGACCAGCTAAGCCTCAACAACTCCAAGTCAGCTTTGTTGTTTCCCCCAAGAGCCTGGAAATACAGTGCTAGCAGAGTACCCAAACCTCTTCAGGTAAACAAAGGAGAAAAAACGAGTGAAACCCACTGTTTCCCACCTGTTTCACCCCCAAGTGCTGTCCCACTTGGGGGACATATTCCTTTTACCATCACCCAACTAGGCAGCTGTCCAGACAATTCCTTGACCAAATGACACTGCCTTCTTGAGTTTAAATTTTATTTTACAAAAAGAGAAATAAAGAAAACTGATAGGCAGTTATACTGACTTACAATTGTTTGCTTTTTGTTTTTTTGTTTTTTTTTTAAAAAAAAGTGACATGAAACACAAGTAAAAATAAATACGTCATAGAAACAGCCAGTTGCCCAGTCTCTGGGGCAGAAGCGCCTGCCCTGCTGAGAGAGGAGGGAAGCCCATGATCACACCAGCAGCTGGATCACCCAGCCACAGATGCTCCTCTAAACCAGGCACAGGTCCCAGGCCTCAGGGGCATCCTGAGGAAAGAAGAAGGAAAACCAAAGCCAGGTGCGAGGGCCCTGGGGCCACCTCATCTCTCTCCACCCTCCCCTCCCCCCAGGAGCAATGTGGCCTTAGTGGTTATCCATTGCAACCCCCCTCAACCCACCTGGACCCTCCAATCCCTCTGAAGAGGGCACAAGGAAAAAAACCTGTCTTGGGCAGGCTTGGTGGATTCTTCTCGTGAGTCCCCAGCCCACCCTGAGTAACACACCCACTTACTAGTCATTTTACACCAAGGTGCACATGAACACACTTGTGCTCATGCATACAACACACACACACAACATACACTCAAACACAGCTGGGCTGAGCTCTCTTGGGGGGAGGTGGTCCTGGGTTAGGTCACAGTATGAGGTCCCCTCTCGTCTGAGCATCATCCCAGTAGTGGTAGCAGAGAGTACCCAAACCTCCCCGGGCCCTCTTCATTGCAAACTGCAGCCTGCCTAGCAACTTCTCCCCACCACATTAGATGACTATAACAGACTTTCGAAGAGGGGAAAGGCGCAGACGGGTCCCTGAAGAGCAAAGAAGGTGGAAACTACCTGCTCAGGAAGTTCATCGGTGTAAGACTCAGGTATCCATAAAAGGCCTAGGGACAAGGTAGTGGCACAGGACAGACACTGAAGGGTCACAGCAGAATACACTAGGCAGAAAAGTTGGTAGGAAGGGAGCTGAGTCTGAAGGTGAGCAACAGACAGTGAATCATTCTCAAATAAGTCTTGAGGTGCTCATTTCCTGGGAACAGCCAGCAGAGGGCCAGAAAGGCTCCTGGGGTCCTTTGGAAGAAGGATGATTTCTCTCAGGAGTTTTGGTGGTGGAAGAGCAACTAGCTGAGTGCACAGAAAGCAAAGTTCAGATGGGTGAGACTAGTCCACTGAGAAATCAAAGGGAAGTGGGAAGCAGCAGGTCATACCCAGGAACACTAGGATTGAGGAATGTAAAGCCCCCAGAAGACCTTCTCCATGGGATAAGGACTCAGGTCCAGAGCAGTGAATGCCAGGCTTAAATATACTGACATACAGAGAGCCTTGCTCTGCTGGCATCTTGTAGTGACAGTCTCATCTACGTGGCTGATGTTTGGTTCTTTCAGCCAATCAGCAAAGCTTATCACAGCTCTTTGCTTCATGCTCCCAGAGTGGGAAGTTTTGTTTTCAATTGTGAGTCACAAATATAATCTACACACTAATTCCTAGGGAACACAGTTATATGGACAAGTCAGTTATGATGAAGCCAGGAGATAAGATAGATACCTTAAGCAGCATAATTCAAAGGAGTGAGAACTTCAGAGATATTCACTCTACAGGAAAAGATCTGACTCAACATGGTTCACTTACTTCCCATCTTAAACAGCTTTGTCCCTGCCAGCAATCTTTAGCCACAAAGACATTAAGAAAAGGAAATCAAGCATCACTAGAAAAGGTAATCTTGAATCATTCTAGTACTGTATTTCCTAGGATAAAAACTTAAGCTACACCAAATCAGTAGGACTTGAGAGACTCTTGAAAACATTCCGTGGAAAACAGTAGTGAGGGAAAATGCCTGAGCCAGGCCAGATTGGCTGCTTTCCCTCTGATCACCAATGGTCCTTCCTACCCCATAACTCAGGTTTGCATTGTGAGTGGAATCCACCATCAAGCATTTTTTTTATTTTTTTATTTTTTTGGCTTTTTGTGACCAGATCTCCCTCTGTAAGCCTGGGGCTGGCCTTAAACTGGAGATCCTCCTGTCTCAGCCTCCCAAGTGCTGGGACTACAGGCATGAACACCATGCCCATCTTGGCTTACCAAGTGTTTTTGATCAAAGAAACTGTAAAACATGGTTCTTAAGCTCTGGGACACTTCAGTTTCCCTTACACATATGCTCATGCTTGGTGTGCATGCATGTTTGGCCACCAGCACACATGAAGAGACAATAGAAAAATCAGAGAAGTGTTTTCAGTTTCATTAAAAAAGAAAAAAGAAAAACCCATAGAACTGATTTCATTTTAATTTCCAATGATCTCTTCCCCACCCTCACACAATAGAAGCTGTACATCATCAGAAAGTCTTCTGTAGCCAAGTCAGCTTCCCAGAATTATGGCCTTTGCTGAAATGAAGCAAGTCTCAGGCCCTAGAACCACACTGGGTACAAAGCACACATGTGCTGCCTCTCAGAATACCTATTTACTTTCTGGCAACTGAAAAGGCCTGTCCCTTCAATAACTGGTTTCTGTTCCCTACTGAAATAGTTTCTGGCTTCTCAGATGACTGCAGTGATTTCCTGTGAGAGAACACAGAAACAGAAACACCCTTTTCCCCCAAACACACATGCACATGCGCACACACATACACGGGCACACATCTCTGAGATCCCAATGTTCTAGGGTCTGATGCATTTCTGTAACCCAGGTTCTCAGTGTATTCTGCAAATTGAAGATTCAGACAAGCTAACTCCTACTGCACCAAACTCAACCTGAGAGCTTACTCCAACTGATTCCCTTCACTATCCACTCTTGAGCTGCATCTGACAGAGAAAGCACTGGTTGGAACTGCTATTTTTAAATTATTAAAATAATTTGCATAGCTAAATTGTAGATCTAAGGCTTCTATGAGTAGAAGAGTTAAGTATCTGACAGGGTGCTTATGAAAACAAAGAAAGCTCCTTAAGTTCCACTTTTGGTGTTACTGGACAGCACACAAACATGCTCTCACACACACACACACACACACACACACACACACACAAACATACATGTACACGCATCCCACCACCCATTTCCTGTCTCTTTTCTGGGGAAAATTCCCCAGAGTCTGCTAAGGCCCTCCAAGAATGGAAACGGGCTGGTCAGAGGCAGGTGTGTAGCTGCCCAGTCAGGGAGAAGTCAAGGGTAGATGGTAAAGCTCTAAAGCCAGACAAGATTTGTTCACCATTTGTTCACTGCCTGACAAAGTGGAGGTGGGGTGGGGTGGGGGGAGAAGGCCAAGAAGACACAGGACACGCCAATAATAGAAGACAGCCAGTGTTTATGCTTAAGGACTAGAGTCTCCTTCCCTGGCATTGGCAACAAGGAAGGGGAAACCAGAGTACTAATGTATCCATGTTCTTTTAAGACAAAAGCCGGACTTAAGGCTCCTACAGAGGAAGGGTTTTTCCATGTTCTTTCAGAGCAGACAGACACCAGGCCCACACTAATCACCTGATAGGCTGAGAAGTCAAGATATTTCCTAACAGGAAATCAATAGTCCATTAGCTCAACCCAGCAGCTGCCTATCCACAGCTTCACTATTCAGTAGAGAGAGCCAGCCTCCGAAATCATCATAGAAGGAAGGACACAACTCCAATTCTGGAGTTCACTTACCTCCCAATAACAAATTCCATGATCCCAAGTTACAATCTCTGTGGAATGAGTCTCACCATCAAGAACTATCCAGTCTCAGGATTCCCTGATGTTCCTGAGAGGCCGTCTTCTCAAAACATAGTCATTTATTCTAACCCTTGGTCAAGTCTAACTCTCTTTTCCTAATCAATTCATCATCTACCCAGGATCTTTTTTGACCAACAGCTATGGAATCTGGGTTATTTTTAAACTTCCTTTCTCCTTCTATGTCCTACCCTTGTAACCCCTAATCTCCCCCACCAGCCCCCCCAAAATAAGACACATGAAAAGTTCAAATAATAAATAGTTGCCCATAAGAAATAAATTAACATGAAGCTCTCTAATGGAGAGGGAAAGGAAAAGGAAAGGCCACCAAGTTAGGCAGCTGGAGGCTTAGTTACACCCTGGTGAAGAATGTCTTTCCAGCCACAACTCCATGACCTCTCACTCACACTGCAGTGCTTTTCTATCCCACCTGAAAAGAGAGATCTGCTCAAAGACAGCCACTGGGAAAGGACACAGAGATTGGTAATGCCCATTTTCTCTCATGATTTTCCCCAAGCTCTAAACAAATGTGGCTCTGAAAACCAGGGACTTGAGTTAGCTGGGCCTTCTCTTCACCCAACTGGAAGGAAACTTGTGATTTCCATGGCTCTTCTCCTGGGTTCACCCTGATGTTCGACTAATAGTTGCCATGAACCACCTCACTCTGATTTTCATTTAAAAAAGATA
This sequence comes from Castor canadensis, assembly GCF_047511655.1. Classification (NCBI taxonomy): domain Eukaryota; kingdom Metazoa; phylum Chordata; class Mammalia; order Rodentia; family Castoridae; genus Castor; species Castor canadensis. The sequence goes on along the minus strand of NC_133402.1, from coordinate 51,256,530 downwards.
AATTCATTTTTTAGTTCCTCCCTCCCTCCCACCATCACCCCTGTTCTGCTACATACATGTACATACATATACATACACACTCATAAACACACATTCCTGGTCTGCTTCCTTCCCACCCCCTAAAAAGACCCCACTTTGCATGGGATCTCAGTCTGCTCTCCCTGCCCACCCTCCTTCTCTGACTCACTCTCCTTCCCTCCCCTCCCCTCCCCAGGCCAAACTAAGTCACCCAGTAAGGCAGCTCTCCTGGGAGAGAATGTTCCCAAATGGGATGTGAGCTTTGACACTCAGATGGGCGAGCAAGCAAGCAGACAGCATAAGCAAGGCAGGAAGGAAGAAAGACAGGCTGCCCTGTCCCTCTATCCCTATTTTGGGTCCCTGATTTCCTGCTATTGCTGCTCTGTTGAATTTTTTTTTTCTTTTTTGCCTCTTTTGTTAAGCATCAACAGAGCCTTGCCACTGTGGCCAACTACTCTTCTTTGTTGTCTTCTACCTTTTCCCTCCTGCCAAGTACCCTATTCTCACAGAGCCCACCCCACTGCCTTACAGCTTGGTGGGCAACCTGCTAGGGTCCCCAAGTGAGGTGGAGAGGGGCTCCCCAGCTATTTCCCAGTGACCTCTATCACATCATCATCTTTATCCTCATCATCATTGGAGCTGAACCCCACCTCGGCAACCTCATGTGAGTCAAATGGAGGCACCTGGGACCGGAGGAGGCCACCAGCTGGGTAGCCTGCATGTGGGGACATATAGCCTGGGTAGACAGACATGCCCCGTGAAATGTTGCTGGGCAAGACAGGGGAAGGAAAAGGCGCAAACATCCTCGGCTCGGACAGGAGTGGCTGTGAGAATGGGAGTGAATAGCTGGGTAGTATCCCTGGCACAGAGGGGTTGAGCATGAAGGAGGGGTTGCTGGCAGTGACTGAGGTAGCCGTGGAAGAGGAACTGACGGGGCCTGCTGGCACCAGAGGGTCAGTAGTCACTGGAAACACCAGGCGGGCATCTGCCAGCAAATTGGACAGCTGGTAGTAGGAAGGTGTACTGCCCATAAACAGGGAGTTCTCCCCAGCCTGGGAGGTGAAGGGAGGGGTGAGGTTATGGTTTAAGGAGACGGGTGGCATGGCAAACCCGCCAGAGACTGGATACCCGTGTTCATACGGCTGCACGGGGGCAGGCAGATGGCCTTTCCTGGACCGCCGGCGGGCTGACTCCTGGGTGGCAGATGGAGTGACCAACTTTCGCTTGTGGCCTCTTAAGTCCAGCATTGGGTGCCTGCTACCACAGGGCTGGCCAGTCACCAAGAGGGAACTATTGAGGCAATGACCCCCAAGGTGTGGCTCAGTTCCAAGAACTGTCCCAGGAACAGCACTGTTGTCCACAAGTTGGGCTGGGGGGCCAGGCAGGGTGGCATTGGTGCTTGGGGAGCTCTGACAGGATTCCCGAGCAGCAGCCACATCTGCATACTGCTGGAGCTCACTGATGATCTCTGGGCTGTCAGGAGAGACGGGCCTGGCTAGCCCCTCAGGGTCAGGGGCTTTGGGTGATGAGGCACTGTGTCTGCCGTTGCTTGTGGATGCAAGAGAAGGTCCCTGGGAACCTGGAGAAAAAAATACAGGAAACTGAGACCAGAATAGCAAGGGATAGAAGAGGGATTAAAGGGAAAAATTCCATTTAAGAAAAAAAAAATATTGTCTTATGGTCCCCAAAATTCTAAGTTTTATGTCTAAACAATATCATCCAGTCAACCTTTTTCCAGTCCCAAAGAAAGAAAGCTGGGCTGGTAGAGTAGCACAAGCAGCAGAGTGCCCACCTAGCAAGCGTGAGGCCCAGAGTTCAAACCCCAGTATCACAACCACCAAACACAAAAAAAAAAAAAGAAAAGAAAAAAAGAAAGAAGAAAGAAATCCCTTGATTCTAGATAAAAGTCTATCCACAAAAGGGCAAGTAACTTTTCTATACCTCAGGTTCCCCCATTTGTAAAATTCTACCAACAGTGAATCCTACAAGATAATGGATAAGAAACAGATACTCATTCTTAAAACTAATCAGACTTTTTCTGAGGGCAACAGATAGTCAGTGACTTGGGGGCGGTGGGGAGGGGGACATGAAATTAAAGACCAGCCCATCCTGATTTGAACACAAAACAAAATTCACAGCTATGAAATACAATTGGGATAACTAGGAAATCTGAATATGGCCTGGATAGTAGGTAGGATATGAAATTGTTAACTTTTCTTTTACTGTGACAATGGTGTTGTGCCTAGGAGGAGAATGTCCTTAATTTTAAGAGATGCTTTGAAGTATTTAGGATAAAATGAAATGATGTCTTCAAATTACAAATGTATCAAATTATAGAAAGGCAGGGAAAGACAGAGATTTATAGAAAATGACTGGGTCTAGGTGCTCTTTTTCTATCCTGTCTGTTTTTGTGAAACTTTCCATAATTCAAAGAGAGAAACAAGAGTAGTCTAACTCTCGTATCTCAGTGGTGGAATGATGAATTAGAACCATTCCCACTGAGGAGAATTTGACAAGAGTTCATAACATTGTTAATATGCCATACATATACCCTTTAACCTTTGACCTGGCAATCCCACTTCTAGGAATGTGTCCCATAGTCACCCACATGTCAGTAGTAGATGAGTAAAATAATCTAAATGTGTATCAATAGGGAATTATCTAATACGCTGTGTTATACCCAATCCTGTGCAGACCCTCAATGAGGCTTATCTAGAAGAAATTACAAGAAATGAGTGAAAAAAAGAATAAATAGTATGGTATACTAGTATTTGTTTTAAAAGTACCAAGAAAATTGATCTGCATAATTCACATACATATATTTTATACACACACACACCTGTAACATGTATAGAATATCTCTGAAAAAAATAAAAAAGAGCAGCACCTCCAAGGAGGAGCAATGGCTAGCTGATGATATGGAGGAAGAAAAACCTGCTTTTCACTTGCCCGTTTTTGTGTCATTGAAACTGTTAACCACGTAACACATTATCTGTGCAAAAAATAATTACAAACGAAACCAAACCAATTTGTGTAAGTCAATGGGAAATTAATGCCACCATACCTGAGGCAGCCATCCGACCATCTTCAGGAGCCTTTGGTTTGCCAGTTGCACGGACAGCAAAGATCCGCCCATCACTGGTGCGGATGTACGTCCCTATGAAGAGACATAAGGTAGGCTGTTTAGAAATAGATACGCAGTGTAGCCAACCCTGAGAAATTCCAGGCCTAGGCACCATGGGCTGGGAAACAAATTGGGTCTCAAACCCCCTCTCAAGACCCCTGAAATGAGTGGGATAACTGAGCTATGACCCCTAATTATTCACCTACTCCACAAATGTTGATTGCTAGCCTACCAAGTACCAGGCACGGTTCTAGCACTGAATTACTCAAGACAGAAAGGGATCTGTCTCATGGAGCTTAGTCTCTCTATAAGAGGAAACAGATTAATTATACCAGAATGTATCAGGAAGAGTTCAATGCAATAGAGAAAATAAATAGGTGTTGTGAAAGAGAAAAAATGGCACCCTCTGTTCCAGGTATTTTGGCACAGGTCCTCTTCTAGATCTTGAAAGAAGTAGCCTTATTATCCCAATAATCTCCCTCACTTGGTAGAGAATTCAAGACCTGCATTCTCTTCCCACAAGGCACTAATCTACCTTCTCTTCAATCTTGCATATGTCATTTGATCAATATTCTGGAATGTCATGGCCATCTCTAGGCCAGGGGTTGGCAAACTTTTCATTAAGTGTCCAGAGAGAGTAAACATTTGTGGCTTTATAAGCCATACGGTCTTTGTCGCAAGTACTCGATTGTGCTACTGTAATATGAAACATTTTGGCATAGCTGCATTCCAATAAATCTTTACTTACAGACACTGAAATGTTCATTTCATAATTTTCACATCACAAAATACTACTTTCAAATTCAACCATGTGAAAATGTAAAATTCACATTTAGATTTCAGGTACAATAATAGGCAATGGGCTGAACTTGGCCCATAGGTCATAGTTTGCTGACTCCTGCTCTAGGCTAGGAAGAGCACAGTTAAAGGACTGGTTCTAAACTAGGAAGAACCCAATATGAAAGGTAGGTAGAGTCATATCTGTGTGTGTTTGAACTTCATGGCACCTTCTCCCTGAGCCTAAAGGTACTCTGATCCAACAGAGGCTAGGGTAAAATCTCCTTGCCAAACATAAAGCTCAAGCAGGCTTACAAAGGAATGGAGCTTAATTAAAGGCTCACAGGAAGACAGGCTTAGATTGTGTCCTGATACTGTTTAGCCCAGATTTTTTTCATTCCAGCAATCTCAGTTCCCTCTGTAAGGAGGTCAGAGATAGATATGGACTTTTTCAATTACCACACTTGAATATTCTATCATGTAATCCTTGTGTACTGATTCATCTACACAATACATGTCCTAGCCTGGGACCCCCATCCTGCTCTAAGCAAGTGTGTATAAATAACATAATACCACATATGTTGACTTATAACCCATTCCACAACTCTTTCCCTCCAATTTTGTTTTCCTGGTATCCATCCATCCTCATCCCAAGATTCTCCATAAGAACAATGGCAAAACCCAGTGCCAATGGTTCATGGCTGTAATCCTTCCTACTTGGGAGGGTGAGATCTCGAGGATTGTCATTCAAGGCCAAAGCAGGCTAATAGTTTGTGAAACCCTATCTCCAAAAGAATCAGAGCAAATGCATTAGAGGTGTGGCTCAAGTGGTAGATTCCCTGCTTTGCGAACATGAACACTGAATTCAAACTCTAGTCCCACCAAAACAAAATCAAACCAAACCAAACAATATAACCAAGAAACCCTAATTATCTTCTTCTTAAGCTGTTGAATGACAGCCTCTGGGCTCAACCTTACTAAGCTCTTATAAATGCCATTTTCTCATACTTCTACCAATTGTAACATTCTTATGGGATGCTTCCTATGCCCTCAGATCAAGCCATAGTATTTACTCTGCTTCCAGCCTAGAACTCTCAGCCAAAGGTAGGGGATAGACCCTTGGCCAGACTTACCTTTCGTCCCCCGGATGATGTGGATGCTCTCACCAGCATTAATTCTTGCCTGAACATCTGTGGAGCTGTTGAGTCCAGGAATAACAATATCTAGTGAAAAACAAAAATCACATTTAGATTAAATAGGGCCTGACTGAAGAAGGAAAAGAAAATGCAAAGTCCTACATATACCCCAAGTCCTCACTGGTTTCACACAAGCCTTTCTGTAGAGCAAAGGTTCAGAACCAAGGAAGGTAAAGCAAGCAGAACCTTTTACATTTGTCTGAACAAATAATATAATAAAAACAACCTGTTTAGAAATATGATCCTCTTTCTGATCAATTTCCCTTGCTTTTAATTAGAAATTTACAGTTTTAGGGAAGGGCAAGGTGGCTGAAGCCTATAATCCTAACTGTTGCAGAGGCAGAGATCAAGAGGATTGTAGTTCCAGAGACAGGCAAAAAGTTCAGGAAACTTATCAATGGCTGGACACAGTAGGACACATTGTCATCCAGCTTTGCAGGGAAGCACAAATAAGGATTGAGGTCCAGGTCAGTCCAGGCATGAAGAAAGACCCTGTCTTAAAAATAATCAGTGCAAAAGAGTCTGGAATAGAGGGTCTTCTTAGCAAGCACAAGACCCTAAATTTGATCCCCCAGTACTGACCCACCCCCAAAGAAATTCAGAGCTTTGGGTTTAGAAAGGACTTTTTAGGGGATTGGTACTTGTTTGTGTGTATGGTTTTGGGGCTGTTTGTTTCAGACAGGGTCTCACTAAGTGACTCAAACTTTCAATCTTCCTGCCTCCACCTACCAAGTGCTGAGATTATAGGCAAACACCACCATGCCTGGCTTAATAAGTTTTAGTTCAAATGGTGATTTCCATGTGATTTTTTTTTCTCCTCCCTAAACTATTTTCATGTATCCATTCAATGTCACTTTAGGCTCTGAAAGTAGCCTCATCCCTTTCCTTCCTAGTGTTACACCATATCTAGAGAAAAGTAGTTCCAAGAATCAGCAGAAAAGTAGGACTGCAAAGGGTTCTCTTTTTTATTTTTGCACATTTCAATTTTTTAAAAACGGAATGTATTGTTTTTATCTTTAGAAAAATCAAAGAAGATATTTTCATTAAAATTTATACATCATGAATTATTGCTAAATAACAAGATATAAAACAAGATCATGAAATGCTTTCCTTCTCAATCACTCTGAATCCCAGAACTAACTCTAGGGGTAGGTAGGATACCCACCTCCCACCACTGCTCATTCCCACCATGCTCAATCTACATCAAAGTCACACAGGAAGAAGCAAGTAACATTCAGGTCTTCTAATTACATCAGGAGGTTGATTGTTGTCCTTCATACCTAGCTGACCCTATAGTCAGACAGGGCACAGCAGTCATAGCTCTTGAGAACTTCTGAGGCCAAGCCGTGGTTCCAGGAACATTTCCACAATCCCTATAGTGCTCAGAGGATCCCACCCACCATACTCAAGAAAATGTAGTTCTGTATTATTATTTTTAAAATATTTTACAAGAATGTAGATTCCTCAACACAAGGGACTGCTATCTTCTCTAAGTTTTACTACCGTGCCAAGTATAGTAAGGTCTACACAAAAGGTGTTTAAAAAATACTTCCTGAATGAACAAAGTTATGTAAAAAGGGACAATACCCCCAGAATAGAACCCAGGAGTTCCCAACCTGTTGTGGTGACCACCTTCTGCACAAGGACTCCCGCCCGCTGCAGGTAGTTAATGGGGAAGTTCATGGATGGATTTGTGCTGGAGGCAGAGCTTACAGTGCCCCCCAGTGGGACATGCCGGGGCATCATAGGGATGGGGGTGGATTGTACAGGACGAACACTGGCCACAGGCTTTTCATCACCCTTCAGTGTTGGCTGCCTGCAAGAGAAAGACAAACCCACTCAGAGTTGGCAGAACAGCTGTAGAACCTCTCCAGACAGCAAAGAGAAGCAGGGAAGAACCTGCAGGGTCTGGTCAACTCAAACAAAGACTTATGGCAGGACTGAGACAGAGTGGCAGAGGGTTAAAAGTCAGAGATAGAGTCAGATGTCAATAGAATAAGACCTTTCTGGAGATGGAGGGTGCCATCTGCTCCTATAGAATTTGGATCATCTATATCAGGAGTTAGTCTCTGAAGGAAAGTTAGAATGATACAAAGATGCAAAAGGGAGGACCATAGTGTACGCTAAGTTGAAGACCAATGGGTACAATTTTCCCCACTCACCCTGAGATGCCAGGAGTTCTGGTGATCTTGATAGACGAGCTGTTCCAACCTTAGCCATCTCTCCTCTCCTCTTTCCTTCTCTCTCTCTCTCTCTTTCTCTCTCTCTCTCCCTCATACACACACACACCCTCAGGTATCAGTAAGTAATACAGACACCCCTCTCTTTTCCATATTTACTTTTCATCAGGCTCCTCCTGGCTTATGCTTGGGCCAGTCTCCACAATGCCCTCTAGTCATGACCACCATATGAAAGCAGCAGCAAAGCACTGTGCACAAACATTAAGCTTCTAAAGGGCACGGTATCACAGCCAACTTGAGCTGTGAATCTCTTACTACCAAAATGTTACCCCATGGTCAATGGTGCATTCCTCACTGCTAACCTTCCTTTTGACTGTATGTTGTTACTTTTGGGGAAAATTACTCCTGATTCAAAATGTCTAAAATAAATCCCTATCCCTGTCTTTGGGCCTGGGAAAGAGATTCCCTTAAACTAGTATTTTCTTCCTCATCTGACTGAAGACTGGTCCATAAGAGAACACTTTATACCACTCTGCTGTCAGTGTTATAATGCATGTATGACTCCTCAATCATGCTGCTCTCAGGCTGCTATAGCCCTTTTAGGCTAGAACCTCCTTTGGTCCTATGGACCTCTAATTCCAAGACAGGCCAGATGCATAGGTCTGGGCCCATTTCCTCAATTTCTTCATTGGGTTTGTAGGAGTTGACAGTGAGTTGACAAGAGTTGGAGGCCCCAGTCAATAAGAATCTCAATGGGTCAATGGGAGTCAATGGGTCAGATGTCAATGGGACTCCATGAAGGATCAAAAGTCCAAAGGGAGGGCTGTAGCTGTAGCTCAGCGATAGAGTGCTTACCTAGCATGCGCAAGGTCCTGGGTTCAAGCTCCAGCCCCACCCCACCCCCCAAAAAACAAAAAGTCAGAAGAGTAAAAAGAACCCAGCCCAAGCTGCATACTCTGACAGGAATTTGGGAAAGAAGACCTCCTCACATGTATCCACGTAGAATAAAGAATCAACAAATTGATGGTATGGTCCCCCAAATGCTATGAGAATCTGGTGCCTCCACAACGCCAGAACTGGGCCAGAAATGGAGCTGACATCTCTCACAGCCCAGTTTGAACCATTTGTTACATCTTCCTCCCACATGGCTCAGGCTTAGTTTACCCTGCTGTTATAGAAGAGAAAAAGAGATGCAATACTATCTTAGAAAATGAAATAGAAATAAGAAGTTTGAAGGCTTTGAAAGGACTTTCTACTTGAAAGCATGTTTGTTATATAAGAGATGACATATTTGGGCTAGGGGCTGATAGAGCATTTCCCTAGCACATGAAGGCCCTGGGGTCAATCCCCAGCACTGCAATTAAAAAAAAAAGGTGGGGGGAGATTTACTCAAAAAAAAAAAAAAATCAGTGTCTTATATAAAATCTTATATGGTTTAATTTCCTCATTTGGCAAGGTGTCTCTATCTACCTAAAATGTTAAATCTATTCCTCTCGAAAATAATCTTTAAGAAAATCAGACAATTAAAAAATGCAAACCATTCAATTAGGCAGCTGATCTGGTTACTAAATGGGAATGTGAGGGTTGTGAGGTACTTTGTCTTGAAATGGGAAAAAAAAAAGACACATAGATATCTACTCTGTAATATCTTACATAGAGCCTCCCTTTCCTCTTAGCAGTTGGCTTTCATCCTGATCATATGCTCCACAGCTCCAGAAATTGTACTTAAAAAATTTTTTTCTCTTTTTTTTTTTGCTCAGAAGTATAACACGGTCACAAAATGAAAACCTATTAGGAGTAGCAGAACTCCCCAGCTCTAATCCAAGGCCCAGAGATATATATATGGTCTTCACCCTTGAACTTCACTGAGATCTAGGGCCAAGGTGATAGGGGTAGGTTGTAGCTATCTGGAAGGCTGATGTGGCTGATGTGGTTTGGGAAGCTACACTCCCTATGCCACTCAGAGGTTCAAAGGGCTCACCCAAGTGACAAAGCTAGCAGTTCACTTTTCCAGCCAATGTAGTTAATAGCAAGGTTACTTACAACACCAGGATTGCTGAACTGCTTTGGCATTTGACCCTAAAGGAAGACCTTTTAGTTCACAACAGACAAAAACCAACTTACAGACTCTCCCTTTGGTTAAAATAGCAACCAAATGAAAGGTATTTGGGCCTGGGCCAGCCATAGGACCGCCCATTTTTGAAACGCACCAGTTCCTCTGACTGAAGGCAGGGATGCTGGTCAGGCTCTGATCACTGGCAGGGTAATACTGAGCATACGATGGGCGGGTATAGGGCACTGATGTGCGCTTGTCCTCCTCGTAGCTTTTCTTTGCTGCTTTCTTCTCAGCCTTGGTCAGCTTGTGATCCTTTCGGTTGAGGAGCAATGACTCATGCTCGAAAGGCTCCTGGAGACACAAGGGATACTGTTGTTTTGATTTGTGCCAACATGTCTGATGCACAATAAGCCTTACTTTTGAACCAAGAAGGGTCTGTCTCTAGCACTAATGAAGAGCCTGCTCACAGACACACAGACAGGTTCTATCTGTCAAGACTATAGTTCACAAACTTAACCTAATATGAGCTTATATGCCTAAGCCTCTCTGCCCTATCAAAAGGATGGGGTAGTTCAGAGAGTTAAAAACTACATTTTTTCAGAACTTTTCTCTCTCATTCTGCTAGGAAAACTCACAATGGTCAAATTATTCCACATGGCTGAGCTCAGCATTTCTAAGACTAGATTGGTGTGAAGGCAGGAGGTTGGGGTAGGGAGAGGATTGTGTGGGGCAAGGAAAGGAACTTGAGTCTAAGCTCTCTGCATGAAATACCATTTTAGATGAAGGAAGCAAGCTTGTCAGACAAGTCTTCCTTGACTAAGTATGCCATGCCAGGGACTTACCTTGGTGATGAGGTGAGGGTACTTCAAACAAGCAAGTTGCAAGACTGACTCCTTGATCCCCTTTACATTCAAGGATGTTTGGGGAGCTGGCTCCTTCTCAACAAAATGCAGCAGGTTTTCTACCTCCTTTCTGGTGAAGTTTAGCATTGGATTTAGATCATCCACCACCCGATCTAGAAGGGAGAAAGTGAGCGCATGGCAAAGAAGACTGAAAACAACTACAAAGTTCAGAAGAGAGAAAGGATGTGCATGTGACATTAATGTCACTAACACCACATCAAAAGTCAAAGACCAGGTCTGAGACCCTGGTAAAATGGAAATATCATAGAAGAGAAAATTCCTAACTAGCTTGACTGGCTCTTATCATTAAACCCACCTTCAACAAGTTGAGGTCAATTCACTTTTAAGCCATGAGACTGCTGGCTTTCAGTGATTCAAAGACTGCCTGGGTTTCCACACCCTGCTCATCTCTTCCCAATCCTGCAGTCTGTGTAGAAGTGCCTCCAGAATAGCCTGGAAGATGGCCTACCTGACATGCCCTGCTTGGAAATCTGCCGGTCATAGATCTTCTTTTCAAGTGTATAATCAGCCACAAGGCGATAGATGTGACAGGGTTTTTTCTGGCCATAACGGTATACCCGACACACTGCCTGAGCATCATGGCAAGGGTTCCAGGAAGCATCAAATACCACCACTCGGTTGGCACCAATCAGATTGACGCCCAAGCATCCGGCCCTTTAAAACACAAGCCAGTATCACAGAGCCCTTAAAGATGGTTTCAAACCATGTTTGAACTCCATAATCCCAACATTATTCTCTTTGTTCTAAGCACAATAAATTCAAGGATTTTGCTGTCTTCTGATAACTAGTATGTACTCCAAGCACTGAAAAGTGTGCCCTAAAATCCAACATGGCAGGGCCTACAGCTGTCTACCCCTCTGTACAAAGTAAGGCCCCCACATCTTAGCCCCAGAGTAATGTCTCTTGGTGAGGGGAAACTTTGGCACACAGATGTTACTAGTGTTTCTCTCTAATAGCTGAGGGAGATCATGGGCTCATACCCTGCAGAGCACATTCTGAGGGCAGAAGGCAGCACAGCCTTTGAGGTGCATGAGACAAATAATGCCATTGGCCTTTACAGTTACACTGCACATTTCATTTTGTTGTTTTAATACAGGGTGTCACATATGTAGCTCAGCTAACCCCAAACTCACAATCCTTCTGCTTCCACCTCCCCAGTGCTGAGATTATAAGTATGCACCATCATGCCAAGCTGCTCTTCAGTTTTTAAAGCATTTTCACATTCTTCACATTGTCTAAGCCTAAGAACATTCCTGAGGAAAAAAACCTAATTGTGACAACTGCTAATGAAGATCTCAAAGAAATTTATAACACAAAAATGACTGGTTTTCTAACACAACTTCCTTTGGGGATCCTCTCTCTGAATTCAAAAACAAGTTATAAACCTGAGCAGATCTCTTCTGACAGAAGATGAGCCTTTGGGGTATGTGCCCAGGCGATCAATTGCTTGAACACACCCCTTTGACTTCTCCTCTCAAGCTCCACTCACCTTGTGGAGAGAAGGAACAGCCAGGTGGTGAGATTGCTGGGGTCATTGAACTGATTAATGAGCCTCTCCCTCTCAAAGGCAGGGGTGCTACCATCTAGTCCTAGAAAGGAAGGAAAACCACAAGAGGTGGACATATGAGGGCAAGGGAACTCAGCAAAAATCACAGAACAAATGTGTTTTAAAAACAAAATGGAATAAACAGAAACACACAGCACTCAGATCCTCCTCCCTGGATATACCACCGGTATATAGTAAGGTCCAAGCATCTATAATGGAGTACCATCAAGTGATTCTCACATGTAACATGGCTTCTAAATTACATTTTTCCCCTTCAGTATCTTAGGCAAATTCTAAGGCCAAGGTTCCTATACTTAAGAGAGGAGGGGCAAGAGTGTGTCAGCTCATGTAAGGTAAGAGTACACAAGACTACTCACATAAGGAACTTAGAAAACACTGGGTTAAGGTGACCTCTCTGCTTTGGCCCTGGGAGTCCTGGTGAGTGCAGGAATACTAAGCATTTCGTATTTTCGTATAAGTAATGTTCCTCCACAAGACATCTGCCTTTTGTTGTATGTATGTATTTTTATTTATTTATTTAGTGACAGAGTCTCACTATGTAACCCAGGCTGGCCTTGAACTCACAATACTCCTGCCTCTGCCTCTGGGATGCTGGAATTACAGGCAAGCACTGTCACACCTGGTGAGGCATCTGCATTTTAACAAGCTCCTGAGACTAAGAACTGGCTATAAGGAGACATAAGAGAAACAGACCTGGAGCAGTGAGATGGGACATATGAATGAAAGGGGAGGGTGAAGCTCAAAAGGGGGAGAAAAAAAATCACATTCAGTTAAGACGCAGTATAAATAAGAGAGGAAGGGCAATATTTACTATGTCAGGTGAAGGCAAAGCAAAGAATATGAAGTATCAAATGGGGAACTGAATTACTACTGTTGAAGGAAGCAACAGTTCAAATGCCTAATACTGGGGCTTCTCAATCAGGACCCCAACTTTTTACAACCTGAGTTCTCACAATTTCAAAGCAAAAGCTCACCCTGACTCATGGGCAAGCCGATACAGTACACAAGCTCTGGGTCAGACCCTATTACTTCATAGGACAGACCCTTATAACATCCAGCCAAAAGGTCAACAGAGCTGAGGTCAATGTTTCTCAACCTCTTTTTTTCTTCCATTACCATTCTTTCCCTAAGGAGAATTTTTAGACATTTTTTCCTAATCACACCATGTCTTCATGAAATTTTAAAACCCCAATTTTTCATCCTCTTAGGGTTATTTGTTTCCCTCATAGAGAAACATGAGCTAGGCTTATGCTCACTCTGCCTTGTCTCCCTGTAATCTCTATACATTCAAATTCTCCTCACCTTTTCCTGAAGGTTTCTCCATCCATCCTCACCACATCAATTCTGTCCTCCTTAAAACCCCAGTCTGGGCACTCAATCAGTGCTACTTAGTATTTACCCTTGAGTTATTGCATCTCAAAATGAAGATAAGGTCTATGCTTTCCACTTCTCTCCACTCTCCCACCTCTCCCAAGCCCCTCAAAACCTCTAGGACAGTGAGTCATACACAACAGATGGCTCTTAGTATATCCCTGCTCCCTGGCTAATCCCAGATGTTTTGCACTGGACAGAGAGGAGAGTTGGAGAAGAGAAAAAGAAAGAAGGAAAGTAAATCCTTAAGCAGATCTTGCCAAGGTTCCAGGAACAAAGCAGCAAACACTCACGGAAGTAGCTGACATTTCGAACCCACTTCTGCGCTCCTTGACCCTCAGCACCAGACAGACAGGGCACTTCTCGTTTCCCTAGGAACTCCTCGATGAGAGCCAATGTGGAAAGGCTTTGGCTGAAAGGGGAAATGTGATTCAGATGGCTCCCAGACCCAAAGGAACCTTGTTCCCAACAGGCTCATGCTCATGTTTAGCACCTTAACAGTGGGAACTCTCACAACCTGCTCCCAGTAAGTGGTAATTCCACCAAGAACACCAGGGTATTTCCCTAGCCCATAATGAGAGCATAGTTATCCACATACTTATTACCACCAACCCACTGAAAAATGTTTTTCCATTCCTTATTTCCTCTCTTGAAAAAACCTGAGGTTTCGCCCAATGCTCAAAGAGCATTCAGAATTACAAATCAGCACCACATGGCTATACACTGAATTTGACTGTGGTCCACAGGCAACCTTAGGGATCTTACTAGGGAGACAGAATCACTCAGCTGCTTCTAAAACATGTAGAGAGCCAGTCTCTACAGAAATGATCCTTAAAATCAAGAGGATGTAAGTTAGAATCACTATTGCCTTCTTAAAATGTATCACATGTGGAAACCCACACTCTGAGGCTCCCAAGCCAGGCTCCTATCTTTTGTCTTTCCTTAGGGTATAATCTGATCAGAACAAAAGAATGCAATCTACTTCATGTCTGTTTTCCTGGGAAGTCAAAGCCCCAGTCACACTTAGAATGTGACTTTGGTACAAATCACATAACTTATTAGGCCTTGTATAAAAAAAAAAAAAACTTAAAAAAGGGAATGGAGATAGAAGCAGATTAGACCAGGGGTTAATAAACATTTTCTGCAAAGGGCCAAACAGCAAACATTTCAGATTTTGTAGATAACATATACTCTATTGCACATTACTGGTATCTTTTTATAGAACTTTAAAAATGTAAAAGCTATTTTTAGATCAACAAAAATGGGCCACAGACCAGATTTGGTCTGGGCCACAGTTTGATGGATCAGACTAGACTGTAAACTCCAAGGTTAGCCTAGGATTCTACATTGTTCTTTGTGGGAATATTACATTTGGCGGAAAGACAGAAAGGGGTGGTAGTAATAAATGAAATGAATATGGCTATGGATATGCAAGGAGGTCTTCACAATAAATGCTTGGTTGCATAGGACTGGAGAAAGAAAAGGGGGTTGGGTATGAGCCTAGTTGGCCTCACTCTGGTGGCTGCATTAATCCTTCCCATAGACACACAGCCCCTTCCTACCTGAACACAAGGATCTTGTCCCCAAGCTTCACGCTTTCCTCAATCAGGTGAAAAAGCAGTACCATCTTGGGAGAGTTTTCCAAGACTCCAGTCTGGTAATTTGTCAGAAGGTCCTTGGCCTGCAAGATAGAAACAAGGCTGCTTGGAAGAGATCCAAAGCCAGATGACTAGAAATAAAATTCTCTCCCTTCAAGGCAACAGTCCTTTATAATTCCCTGTACAGACCTCAACAGTGTGCACCCTGTCCTCTCCCCAGCTAAGCCATGTACCTTCCCTTCTCAGCAGTAGTTTATGGTTACTGAAGGATCTGCTTGACTCACCCACTCGTACGTGACGATGTTGTTGCCTCGCTCCTGGAAAGGGTTGAAGCCAACCCCCTGTAGAAACTTGCTATTGGTTGTCTCTCCCATTGAGGAAGTCAAAGTGCTATCCTCTCCCTTGTTTTTTGTTCCCTGTGGTGGACAGCGGGCACTGGTCCCCGCTGAGCCGAGCTCTTCCACATCTAGATCCTGCTCATTGGCCAGATTTTCCTTCTGAAGGGCTTCATATAGCACATCAGGGTGATTCCAGATCTGAGGTTAAAGTACAGGGAGGTGGGGTAAAAAACAGAGAATACTTGAAGGGTGTCCCAAGGAATCTGTAAACATGTACTTGTTTGCACACACAGCTCCCACAGCACACAGTCATACCACAAATCAACATATCCCCAAACCCTTCACAAAGAGCCTGCATTCACTTTCACTACCAATTCTTATGACCATGACACATGAATGTTAACATTCACACAAGGAGTAATGCCAGTGTGTTTGGTAAAAGCTGTGCCACAAGCTTTGCATTCCCACTCAAATAAGACTGAGAATTTTGTAGTTTCACTGTGTGGTTATAGTCAGTTATCAAAGAAAACAAGACTAATCTCATCCTATGGACAAAATATATCTGACTTATGTCATTTTAGAGGCTATTCCTAGTAAGAGTTGAGGATTCCTAGGAGAGGGGAGAGAAAGAGGAAGGAAGAATGTACTGGTCCCAAAGCACTGTCACAGGACCACTTTTTCCCTAGTTCCCTGGCTCTAGTCTAGGATTGCGGCTACAAAAGAAATATTTTGAAACACAATCTGTCTCCAGGTGTAGTGGTATAGTGGTGCATGCCTGTAATCCCAGCACTCAGGAGACTGAAGAAGGAGGATCTTGAGTTTGAGGCCAGGATGATCTATATAGCAAGACCCTGTGCAAAAAAAAGGGTGATTTTGCAGGATATGTGCACTGAGTGCTCAACACTAGGCTCCTGCTACATGGATGAAGTGGGCTGAATGCCCTACTGACTGAGCTACCAGGATTGCCAGTCCCAGGCATTCCAGGCTGAGTATGAGGACCTTCAATGCACTACATGCCTAGGATACCCACGTATCCCCACATCTCTGCCAGGGTTTCCTGACCTGATAGGAGGAAGGCATGGGGAGGTGGTGCCAAGGGTTGCTCCAATACCTGCAAACCAAGATGGTCAACTTTATGGGGGTGACCTACACTGTGACTTTCATCTTTTGAGGCCTCATACTTGTGATCTATAAAATGAGTATGATCTAAACTGTTGAGAGGATTAAATGAGACAATGCTTGTAAAAGTTCTTTGCACAGGGAGCCCTGGAAGCAGAGCCTGGAGAGCATGCCTGCTGTCACCCAGGACCACAGGCAATGTGAAGAACCCCCATGAAGCAGGCCTTCAGTGGGATGCAGCTCCTTTACTTTCAGCACCACTGCTCAGGTGGCTACCAGGTTAAGGCCAGTACATCATAATGTGGATAAAGACTGGTTAGCATCCCTGGAAGCACCCAGATCATCCACCAGACTTTGACCATCCCTGAGTGCACAAGACTAACAGAACCAGACAAGTGGGCACAGGGAAACTGTAGACCTTGCCGGCCAAGGGTAGCTGAGAAACCATACCTTCTAGGCCAGCACCCTAATCCTCATGCCAAGAAAGAACAACAAATACAGACTAATCAGCCATACTCCATCTTTCTGTGATGAGTTGCTGTTTGACTCCCTACCCAATGGCACCAACTGAGAGGTCTCTTGGATGGTAAAAAGGGATGCTATGCTGTCATGCTCCACAATCCTCTTCTGGACACCAACAGCTACCCCAAGGGAAAACCGTTCACCCCACCCTAGAGAGACCCCACTGCAAGCCATTCATCCAAGCCTGTCCCTCCAAGACAGACCCCAAGGTTGTGGCAGACTCCCAGAAGTTGTCTGCAGATGAGTTAGATGCTCTATGCCCTCTGAAGCAGAGGCATTTCCCATTCCCTCACCCACCTGAATATCCCCAACACCAGTCTCACCCAACCACCAATGTCCCCCATGCAAATGGATCTAGGTATCCCAGATCTTCCACACCCAAAGCTCCCCATGACTCCCAGGGTTCATTCAGTCAGTGCTTCAGTGCTAGCTACCCCATAGGAGGGAGGTGGGGCACATACAGAAACCAAAGCCTCCCTGGAAATGAAGTTTTCTAATCAAGGTGCCTATGGTCAGGGTCAGGGTCACAGCAATTTCCTCAGGGTCACCAGACATTGGAGATGCCCCCATGGAAGTCCCAGAGAAAGAAATGATGGGCAGTGCTTCTCTTTATCCTAACAATCTCTGGTTGCTGGCCCTGTCTAAGCCATAGCCCGAATCATTGTCAACTGTTATCTAGCACTAAGTGTGAATTGCCACCGTAGAGGGGTCCTTCCTGCTCCCTTCAGTCAGTTTCCTGCTCAAAACTTAGTTCCACCTGAGTTTGGAGGCATCAGAGGAGTTTTCCAGGGCTGGGTGGACAGAAGGGAATCTGTGTGATATGTGGGTAGACATTTTTTTATTTTAATATTCAATGTATTTATTTGTGTGTATTATCAGTAGTTCATTGAAAAAAGAAACCTCACCTGTCCCCAGATATATATCTTTAGCTGACTTATTAAAGTAGTGGTCAATCAGGAATAGGTCTGCTGAGAGCAAAAGTAGACATACTAAGAAAAATTAAACATGAGCAAGATCTCAAGCCAATTAAATGCAGATCAGATGGAAGGTACCCCTCATAACTTGTCTAAGCTCTGTGTGTGTACTTTTTTGTTTGGTTATTTATTTATTGGTTTTGTTGTTATTGTTTTTTTAAGACATGATCTCACCATGTCATTCAGGCTAGCCTTAATCCTGCTGCCTCAGTCTCCAGAGTGCTGAGGCCTAAACAATATATTTCTTTTTTTTTTTTCTTTCTCTAAACTATGTATTTCTTTTATTCCTTCTTTCTTTATTTTATTATTTTTTTGTGGGACTGGGGTTTGAACTCAGGGCTTCATGCATGCAAAGCAGGTGCTCTACTGCTTGAGCCACACCTCCAGTTCATTTTTTCATTTTGTTCTGGTTATTTTAGAAATAGAGGTCTTACAAATTATTTGCCCAGGCTGGCCTTTAACTACAATTTTCCTAATCTCAAGCTCCCAAACAGCTAGGATTATAGATGTGAGCCACCAGCACCCAGCTTCCTATTTATTTCTTGAAGACTGATTATACTAGCATTGAAAAGCTCCACCCAACAATATTCCTCCACCATCTTCCCCTTGTCCAAGTGAAAAAAGAAAGTGATATCTCAAATTTGGTATAACAAGTGGAGCTGAGCTGCACTACCGCAGGTGGTAACAATTATACTATACTTGGAGGTGGCTTCTCTCACTTTATTCTTCCATATCAAGGATTCCCAGCAGGAGTAATTTCCTAGGGATCGTGTGCATCCTCAGTCCCCATTCATTTTCCTGAGAACCCCAATGCACCTTGCAACACACGCAGAAAGCCTTTAGAGGGTTCAACCCCAGCCAGCCACTGCTACCACAGTCCCGGAAGCGGTCCATGAATTGTGTGTACAAATCTCGCTGGATCTTAGAGAGCCGCACCAGAATCACATTCTCTTCCTTAGCAGGGAGATGAATCTTCAACACAGTGTGGCCTCTCCTACAGAGGCAAAGAGATCAGAAGTGGCAAGTCAGGCAGTCCTTGAAATGCAGAGTAGTTCAGCACCATGAAGAAGAAACTCATCTTAAGGATGAAAACTAAATCAAGGAGGCAAATGACCTATCCCAAGTCATGAATGACTGGGTGACTGAAACCAGAAGAATGAACTTCAGGTCCTTGCTCCAATTTAGGAATGCCTCTTTGAGCTTTCTCCATACCACCTTAATGGGAAAATCAGCGACTGCATTACATTACCCTAAGCTACATCTACTGGGATGCTAAAACTGGTAAGGTCATACCATAGTACCACCTCTATACTTTCGCACAAGTCCACAGAATGCTGGCTCTCTCTGCAAGTATCTTCAGCAACTTTCAAGGTAATATATGAGTGAACCACTTCTTGGTGGTTCATTTTAGGAGAACTGAAACTGTAGCTAGAAATTTACATCTGTTATTTACACAAAGGAGTTTCACTACTTCCCCCCAGGAAGGGCCCTTGTAGGGTAACATCTCCCCTGGATAATAGCCTCAGCATGTCCACTACCCCTCTGAGGGAGCTCTCTGAGTATTCAGAAAACAGGGCCCTGAGTATGGCTCACCTTTGCACAAAGCCCTCCAGGAGACTGTGCAGGACATGGCTCCGGTACCGCATGAGACGGACATCCTGAGGCGTGCTGTCAATGCACTGCCCATTCAGGATAGGGCGTTCAAACATGTTGCTGAACTCTTGCCGAGTGCCAAGAAAGTCTGGGCGTACAAAGTCCACCATGCACCAGTACTCGATGAGGTTGTTCTGCAGGGGGTACCCAGTCAGCACCACCCGGCGGCGAGAACGTATGTTCTTCAGAGCCTGTGAGGTGCTGGCCTGGCAGTTTTTAATGCGGTGTCCTTCGTCACAGATCACCACATCAGGACCAGGGCGGCATAAGGCCTTTTCAAACTCTAGGGAGGGAAGAGGATCCGGAGTCAGAGGGAAAGGGCCTGCTCTTAGTCAATAATATGAGAAGTAGGGGAGCACCCTGGAGGAGACAGAAGAAATGAAGGAAGCAGGAAAGCAAGAGTCAGCCCCCATTGGTGAAAGGGAGCCAGCCATTCAAGCTCCTGTGTGGTATGATGCTAACCTGACATTGACTCTTGCAATCAGCATCCCTTTTCCCCACTCCTTTCCTTGCTTCATTATTATTTTTTTCTTTAGGCTGAGTAACACTGACTTGCATTCCTAGGGTTTACAACTACAGGACAACTGAGACAGGGACCTCACAAAGTGCCAGCCTAGGACTAAAACTGTGTCTGGATGAAATCAGTGGGAAAAATCCAAACACTTCAGTGGACTCTCACCATTGCCAGCATCTTGACTCCTTCTGAGGGCTGGCTAGTAGAAGCTAGTTAAAGGACAAGGTCTTCCTGCAGTTATTCACCAGTCATTGCTAAATGGCATATTCATTAAAGCTCTACTACAGAAGCAAACCTAGAACAAAAAGACCTATAAATTGAATGGCCTATGAACCCTTAAAAACTTTCTTCCCCAAATGAGCCCTGCACCTTATAAGATTATGAATGGAACTAGAACTATGAGCAGAATGGTTTTCACTAAAAGCAACTGGGATAAATTCACAAGCATTACTAGTCGTCTTTTTTTTTTTTTTTAAGTGTTCTCAGAAAACCTCTAGTGGTAATAAAGTGGTAAAGGCAGTCACTTTCTCAACTGTTCTGAAAGAGAAATAAGGATGGGAGAGTCTCCCCCAAGACAGGGTATGGCCTGCAGAAAAAGCAGCACCTTCTTCAGGCCACTGAAGGCTGCCCTGCCCATCCTGGGGTCCAGAATTACTGTCCATGACAATGATCCACTTCAGTAATACACTTCATACCCATCTAGGTGGAAACACTATTTCTTTTTACCTAAAAATACCCTAGAGAATTTCCAAGACTGGCTGCCCACCTCTCCGAAACTCCTGCTGTCGATCTTCCTCATCCAGATCAATAATGACTGGATGAGACCGTTTCTTGGTTTTCTTCGGTCGACTTGTGGCAAAGGATTTCTTCAGAGTGAGGAGTCTGTACATTTCATACCCCATCAGAAGCACCCCACCCTCTGACACCCAATCAGCCATCACTTTAGCACGAGATGCCGTTGTCCTGCAAGAATGAACACAGAAAATTGTGTGAGATTTGAAATATATTTCTATTAAGTTGGACAGAGAGAAAATATCATTGTTTCTGCTGCTATTCATGAAGAATTTCTCCTAATCAAAGCTATGTTGTTATCCACTGAAAATTCCTTATTGCCAAAGATTTCATAAGGCAGCAAGAAGAGCACTGGTCAGGTAACCAAGGACTTTCCTAGCATCCCAGAGATACTGACTGTACTGAGGATGGACTGGATCATTGATGATGGTTAAACAAGAAATAGTAGTTCAGCCAGGAGCTAGTGGTTCATACCTGTAATCCTAGCTACTTAGAGGGCTGAGATAGGAAGGATAGCAGTTTGAGGCCAGCCTAGGCAAATAGTTCAAGTACAGTTCTGCATTTTGTATGCCAAGCTCCAGTGAATAAAGACCCATGGAAAAACAGTAAAGGTACAGAGGCAGCAGAAACCAGATAAACCTAAGCAGTCACTCCTTAAAAAATAACCATAACAATATTTTACATGTGGACTAATAATCCTGAAATCTAAGAGAGCAGAGCAGGCAATTGACTAATTGTTGGGTCACTCAGAGTCTCCTTATTTTAAAGTGTGTGACCAAATCACAAAAGTCAGCCTCTGTAGAAAATAAAGTCAATTGTGCCAGTGAGGGGAAAGGAAAGTATGAATAACTGGCATGGACCAAGAAATAGCTTACATTTTTGGGAATCAGGCTGACTTTACAGAATAGAAATATAAATAATTTTATTTAAAACTAAAACAAACACCAGGTTTATACCTTTCAAAGTTTTAGAAGTTTTACCTTTAAAGGTCAACTATAAACCAGTCTCTAAAAGAAGACATTACTGATTAGGTTTCTAAGAAAAGAGAAATATAAAAAGTAAAAAGTTGCCAGGTGCTGGTGGCTCACACCTGTAATCCTAGCTATTCAGGAGGCAGAAATCAGAAATATCACAGTTTGAAGCCAGCCTGGGCAAATAGTTCACTATTTGAAAAACCCTATCACAAAAATTGGGCTGGTAGAGTGGCTCAAAGTGAAGGCCCTGAGCTGAAGCCCCAGTACCACAAAAAAAAAAAAAAAAAAGAAGTAAAAAGTTGGAGTGTTTCTTTAAATTATGCTGAAGTTTGCTACTACACACACTGGAAAACATAACCATGCCTGGAGATATTTTATGACATAAAAGCATCCTAGAGCAGAACACAAGAAACTCCACAGGCTACATAACTGTGGCTTTACTGAAAATCTAGGTAGAGAGGGGAAAAAATTAGAGCAAGAACAGAGAAAGGTGCACATCAAGAAACCAAAAAGAACGGGGCATTGGGGGCTCACACCTGTAATCCTAGCTACTTGGGAGGTTAAGATCAGGAGGATCGAAGTTTGAGGTCAACCCAAACAAATAGTTTGCAAGACTCCATCTCCAAAATAACCAGAGCAAAAACAGACTAGAGGTATGGCTCAAGTAGTAGAGCACCTCCATGGCAAGTGTGAAGACCTAAGTTCAATCCCCAGTCCTGCCAGAAAAAAAAAAGGAATCTGGAAGACAGTGTTCAATACTTAAACAAGACTGTTCTGACATCTAGATCTCAGGGAGAAATCTAAAAGGAATGGGCAGAGAGAAGGCAGGCTACCTACTTGTGCTCATCATTCAAGATGTGAACTTTAAAGAACCGAGGCTGGACTTCTTCAGGCTTGTTATCAGCTGGAAGGGCTTCAGGAGCTGGAAGCCACATGTTGAACTCTGCCAACCAGTTCTGAAGAGTATTAACCTATCAGAAAGCCAAGTCCAAAAAGAATTCTAAGAAATAAGCTCAAACAAAGATGACCTCATCAACCTTTTTAGTGCCCAGTAACCCAGAACTCTTCAGAGGGGTGACTAGGAGGAACCTTCCGAAAAACTTACTGGCACAATGGCAAGGACTGTTTTGGCTGGCGTGTGACGGAAGAGAACATCAATGAAGGAGATCACTTGCAGAGTTTTCCCCAGCCCCATGCTATGAGCCAGGATACAACCAAAACCACTACTGGTTTTAAACCTCTCCAATGACTCAACTAGGTTATCATACAGGAACCGGATCCCGCCAATCTGATGAGGGACAAAACAAAACAAATGTTAAGAGGGGCTGGCAAAGACCAGAGCTCTAGTTTTACTCACTTTGGAATTGGCCAGAAATAAACAAATGAGCCATCTTGTTGTAACAGGCAGCTGTGGTGTGAACAGCCACAGAAGTTTCTTTGTACCCCTGACTGGTCTACTGGTTGGTGATGGTCTTAGAGAAAACACAGAAAACCATTCCCTGGCATAATATCTAATATTAGAGTCTGCAATACCAAATTCCTAACAAAGTCTTTCATTCAACCTGGCTGCCCTGGTCCTTGGAGAGGGCATCTCATCCAGGCAACCCATCCTATAAGGAATAATTCTTGCTGTTGGAAAGTTCTTAAGCTGACTCAATCCCTGACTTTATGGAACTTTTCACTCCCTGGTCCTGGTTCCAAGCTCTGGATCAATGCAACCTAGTCTGCTCCCAACTATCAGAAACTCCCTTGATATCTGATTATCATGACTCTTCTGGATACACATCTTTCTAATTAAAGCACTGCTCTCCAGAGCCCTACTCAAGCTCTTTCTTCATGATCTCACAGAAGAAGGAGCAAGACTGTGGCCATGAGCTCCTGTGACTTCTACATGACAGGGAAAACCTAAGGCTTATTTTTTCTCTTTCCCACCCCTTCACAGTCACAGGAATCTTGAAGCATTAACTGCTAGAAGGAAGGATCAGACCTTTCTAATAGCCCCTCATGGGATCAAATAACTACTTCACAGGCTATGATGCTAATAAGCACCAACAGGCAATGGTTCCAGCAAGGAAACACAGGGAAAGGAGATGGGGGTCAAGATACGCTGTACCTGATGAGGTTTCACAGCCCGTGCCAACTGTGGGGCCAGGAAGACATTCTCCTCCTCAGGAGGGTGGTTCAGGTTGACAAGGACCCGCCCAAGAGCGTCATGCTGGTTTAAGGCGTCATTTACATGGGTACCACCCTTCTCCTCTTCCTCATCCTCCTCGCTGACAGACTCACTGCTGTCTACAATGTGCAGAGTGTCCTCCTCTCCAGAACTCAGTTCAATCACCTCTGAGACAACAAAAAAACAAAACAAATACCCAGGAAGCAGAGAGAATTTACCACCAGTTGTCAGAGAAGAACACAGACACCCAGCTAGAACTTGTCATGACTTACAAAAAATTTTATTATTTTATTTCTTTCTTCCAGCTTCAAGTTAAAGGTAAACTTATATTTACTGAAGTGACTGAGGGCAGTTTGTCAAACACCCTCAACCAAAAGAGTAAGGACTGAACTTTTTCAAAAGTACAACAATCTCAAGGTGAACACTGACCAGAAGGAAGGGGAGGCACCTCTGGCTCAATCTTACCATCTCGACTGCTTTTTTCATCCTCACTGCCACTGCTACTGTCCAAACAAATGACTTCCTGGGCCAAGACCCGAGGAGGCAGTTGGGGACCATCACTCGCATGTAAGACAATTTCCTCTAGAAAAAGATGGAAGAGAATGTCAAAACCACATTTAGCTGAAACATATTTTCCAAAACAATTCATCACCCCTCCTTCTTTGTTGCTCTCATGAGGAGTCTCCACTGGGAAGAGAAGCAGAGAGGTGTCTCAAAATCCTCAGTACTCTTTCCAAAATCCCTTTCTCTACTGGCTCTAACTTCCTGCTATCTACCTGACCACCAGAAAAGGTCAAATCCATTGGCATGTTAAGACCTAAAGTTAAAGGGAAAATAATTTCAATGAAATTGATTTGAGGAATACATTATTTTTCCACCTTTACTTTTTAAATGACAATTACAGGATTCCTGAGAGGCCACAATCTTATTCCAGATCTACTGTTGACCCCTATGTACACTTACCCCCATCCCAAGGACAAACCCTTTCCTGCTATACGCACTGCTTACCAGGTAGGAACTCCAGGGGAACAGTGGGAATGGGGGCTGCGTAATCTTTCCTCTGCTGCTCCAGGCGCTTCCTTCTTTCCAACTCTTCCTGCTGTGCTGCTTTGGTAACGGGTTCCAATTGATCCTCCCGGAGTAGCTTTCTAAACATTTAAAAAAGAGAGCACTTGAGCTCACTTACAATTTGGGCAATATAAGGGCAAGTTCAAATGGGAAATCACCACTGCTGAGCTCAGAGAACTGAAGGGGGAGGAGAATAAGCCATTTTGGCTCTCACACTAAGCCTTTGCAATGGACAGGATTTTTAGAAAAATATGACTTCAAGCCAGGTGTAGGGGCTCAAGCCTGTAATCTTAGCTACTTGGAAGGTAGAGATAGGGAGGATCATGATTTCAGGCCAGCCCAGAAAAAAAGTTTATAAGACCTCATTTCAACCAATGGGTGAATGCGGTGGTATACACCTGTCATTCAGCTACCCTATGTAAGGAAACATAAATAGGGAGGGTCATAGTCCAGGCTGGCCAAGGCACAAAACAAGACCCTATCTTAAAAATAACCCATACACAAAGGGCTGACAGAGTGGCTCAAGTGGTAGCATGCCAATCTAGCAAGCATGAAGCCCTGAGTTCAAATTTCAGCATGGCCAAAAAAACCCCAAAAAGTTGTGATATGGAAAAGGAGGATTATTGGGATTCTAAATCCCTATGCACAAACTTAAAGTAACAGTTTCAAGATGTCAGGTTTTCTTAAAAATGTGGGGTACGAGAAGAAAATGGTAGCATTTATCTTCTTTTACTGGCCCAAGTTGTTACTTGGCAGAAGGAAGGACTGTTGACAATTTGGATGACTAAGAAAGTTCATATTTGATCATCTTTTAGCTCAAGAAAGAAGCCCCACTTCAAGTCAATCTCCCGCTATCTGAAGTTGAGTTCTAAAAGATCAGAAGGGTTGTTGTTGTTTTAATCCTCTTGTTTCAAGACATAAGGAAAAATGAAGGCTTTATCATCCTTGGACCAACACCCAAGGCCTCCTTCTCAGCAGTGCTCAAGGTCCTTCTACATACTCCCTGCATCCTCTACAGCTCAACCCAGTGGGCCTGAGCTACACCTTCATTAATGTTTGTTTGTTTTTGAGACAGGTCTTACTATGTAGCCCAAGCTAGCATGGAATTCATGATCCTCCTGCCTTAGTGCTAGGATTGCAGGTGTGCACCAACATGCTCAGCACCTTCACGGTAGATGAGGGCACACAGTTGGGTACTTTTCTCCTTTGGAAAGAGGACTCTCCTATTCAATCCAGTCCTTCTACTACTACCAGCCTCATGACAAGGGAAATATCTCTACCACATTCCCTCTCCCCTTACCCAGGGCATAGCTCACCGTATATTTCTCCTCATATGAGAGGGCTTCTGAGCCCTCTTCTTTTTGGGGTCCTCAGAGGCTAGGATCTTGCCTTGGTGGTGCCTAAGCTGCTCTGAAGGCTCAGAATGAGATGAGGTAGTTGAAGTGCACCGTGGCGGCCGCTGCCCATCTTCCCCTAGCTGGGCATGCTCAGTGCCACACATGCCTTCTAGGGATGGGTCTGAAAAAAATAAGAGGTGGCTTTATTACTGGGGGGGAAGAATGGGATTTGATGCCAGACATGCCTGGGGTCAAATTTCAATGCAGCAACTTATCAGCAGGTAACCCAAAGCAAATTACTTACATCTCTCTGAATGTCCATGGATGCATCTATGAGGCTAGTGATGCCCACATCTTGACCTTTTGAGGACTAGTGAGCATTCCTAGACACAAGCCTGGCCCACAATAAATGACAGCCATCCCTTACTATCATTTAGCACTACGAACAGAGTTAGGAGGCACTGTGGCCTCAGAGCACCCAGGCAGGCATAGAGCCTGAGAAAGTGGGTATCAAATAGAGCTCACAGTCTCTTGTGTGACTCTAAGCAAGTTCCTCTACCTCTCATCTGCCAAGTAGAAGGTGCTTTAGAGTGTTCACCTATTCAACTTGTCAACATTAATGAGGACTTACAATATGACAAGCACTGTCCTAGATGCTTCATCAAGGGATAGTTGAAAGACTCCTTCCCTCTAAAGGAGGTTGTGTTTACACACAGACACATGGCAAGGTATACTAAACACCATAGGAGAAGCAAGTCAACAGACCTAAAGAACTTAAAGGTTAAAGTGAGAGATAATCAGCTAAACCAAGAAAAAATTGTGTTAGGGTCACAGGAGTATGAAAGACTATTTCCTGCAATGACCACACAGGAATCACATGGGAGGTACAACACCTTGAAAGAGCAAAATGTCTAAAAGTAATGCCTGACAGAAGAAAAAAGGGAAGAGATAACCTGAAAATCATTTGTGGCATCAAACGTGACTGAGGTCAAGGAGCAGAGTCTATGTCCTCTCCTGAGCCTGCTAAGCAGCACTGAGCTCATTGAGTAGACAAGGCCTTGAGAGTCACATAGACCATAATAAGCCTGTCCCCAAATCTGTAAGAACCCCCCAAATGTAGGTACTACACGACTAAAGGGCCTTTCCCAAAGGAAGAAAGAGGAATTTGAAACTACATCATAATGCCAGAATAGAGGTGCACTAGTCAATTCCATTCAGCACTTAGGCAGGAAAGACCCAGATTGTTTTTGTTTGTTTGTTTTCTTTTGTTCTGTTTTGGTTTTTGAGACAGGGCCTTACTATACAGTTCAGGATGGCCTCAAACTCACAGTCCTCCTACCTCAGTCCCCTGAATGCTGGGATGATAAGCACACACCATGATACCCAGCTCTGAAGTTTATTTGGGTTTGGTTTGTTTGGCTGGTTGGTTTTGGTGACTTTGTTTGCATTTAACCAAACTACAGACTTTATTTGGATTTCACTAGTTTTCCCCTAAATGTCTTTTTCTGTTACAGGATTCTATCAAGGATACCACATTGCATTTAGTTGTCCGGTTTGCTCACTGAAAACATTATAGTTTAGCTCCCCCTAAACTATAGAAGCTTCTTGAAATATTTTTTATCTCTCATGATTTTGACACTTTTTGGAACCAAAAATCACTTGATTCTGGTCATGTATTTTGTATACTGTCCCCTGCTTGAGTTTATCTGGTATTTTCTCATGATTAGATCAAGTTTATAGCTTGAGGGGTAGGGGAGGAGAATAATCACAGAGTTGGTGAAGTGCCCTTCTCATTACATCTTATTGGGGTACATGATATTAACATGACTTAATACACCTGATCACTTGGTTAAAGTGGAATCTGACAAGTTTCCCACTGGAAAATTATTACCTTTCCCTTTCTGTATTTTAGTCATTGGAAGCAAATCTCACAAAGCTCAGTTCATATTAGGAAGAAAGAGGAGTGTCAAAGAATTCCTGGATATATGTTTTTATGTTGAGTACTACTATTCAAGATATAAAGTATGGGTTGTACCTTTCATAACTTTCTCCCTTACTTACAGTAACTCCAAAAGGTAAGTTTTGTTCCTCCCATTCTAAATACAAAAAACTGGAGTTGAGAGGTCTTGCCCATTAGTATATACAAAATAAGCAGAAAAACAGAAGCAGGCAATTAAGAGTATGAGCTTTGTAGCTGTACAGCCCTGGCTTTGAATCCCAGCTCTGATACTAACTAGCTCTATGTTTATAGGTCCAGCTTCTGAGCCAGATTTCCCATATCTCTAAATTAGAGGTGTCTGGGGTTGGAGTACATATAACAGTGGTAGAATGTTTGCCTGGCATGTATAGGCCCTGGGTTCCATCTCCAGCATGCAATGAATGAATGAATGAATGGGGATGTCAATAACTCTTTCATGGAAGGTACTATTCAAAGCCTGGCCTACCTAATTCCATAGAACTCCATATTCCCAACCAGAGAACTGAGTCCAGGAGCATAAAAAGCTCTGGAGCCTTGGGCAAACAAGCTGGGTAGAAATATCTACTTGTGGGGAGAACTCAAACCTCAATTTATATAACCTATTCAAACACCAGAAATAAAGCAAAGGGAGGAAGCAGAAATGACATGTGCAAACTGCATTTTGTTGTCACGAAATGAGTATCTTTTTGGGGGGCGGGGGAAGGGGGGGATAAGGTCTTGCTGTGTACCTCAGACTGGCCTAGAACTCACTATGTAGCCCAGGCTGGTCCCAAACGCAAGAGCCTCTTGCCTTAGCAAGAGGTATTGGGATTATAGGTGTGAACCACCACACCTGCTAAAAATGAGTGCTTCTTATTACCCACACATGCACACACCCAACATGAAGTTGTAGGTCACACCTTCTTTTTAAACCTCAACATGAGAGACTATGATAAGCTAGCCACTGTGATTTTTCCAGCTGCCTTTCAGTTTAACCTAACACACATTTGAGCGTATGCTACATACCAAGTCCTATGCTACAGCACAATGGCTTGGACTACATGGGGAAACATATGCAGTGTGGTAAGTGCCTAAAAGCAACAATACTGGGAGAGGATACCTAATCCAGCCTTCCCTAGGGCTGGGCGTGATAGTGCTTCTTGGAAAAAGTGAGATCTCAGGTTAGTCCAACAGAATGGGAAGGCCTCAGCTAGCAAAAGAAAGGAAGAACATCCTAGGAAAATATGGGCACATATGCAAAAAGCATAGTGCCCTAAGACAGAATGGTTGGGAAAATACATGCAGTTCTATATTGGCTAACATGAAGTAAGCAATGCAGCTGCAGGAAGGGCCTTCCAACCAAACAACCACTTTTCTCTCTCCTTCCAGGAGCTCTTCATCCAAAGCATACTTGGGTGGGAGGATTCAAGGCCTTTCTCTGCATGTTGCACAAAACCCCTGTCCTGGTGAAGACTAACCCAAGTCCTCTTCTTCTTAACATACTAATTTCCCCTGGTCCAGTGGCAAGGCAAGGAGGAGAGGCTAACGTGGTCATTATAAATGTAGGGAGAGATGGGTGGTATACACACCCATTCATATATGGGTGCCGAGAGTGATTTACTCCCTCCCCTGCAGTGACACTGGCAGCACCTTCTTTGACCTTCACACTGAGACACCACTGAGGTTCAGGTACAGCCTTTGCTTTTTGAAGAGCAAAGGAGAAATGGCCAAGGAAGGCATCACCCTAAGAATGCCCAAAATGAAGACTGCACTCACTCCTGTAATCTCAGCTACTTGAGAGGCAGAGACGAGAGGATCACAGTAATAGGCCAGCCCGAGCAAAAAATATAGTGAGACCCTATCTCAAAGAACAAGCCGACATGGTGGCTCACACCAATAATATCAGCTACACAGAAGGCTAGGGTAAAAGAATCATCATCCTGGTGAATGCTCATAATGGAACACTATAATACCATTTCATATGTGCAAGAACTTAAAACATCACACTACCCTTCTCTACTACCGTTGTAGCAGCCCTTTTACAAAAGGCCTCACTGGGACAGCAGAGCTCAGGGTGGTAAGAAGCATTAATGAGCTACTGGCTCATCTAGTGTGAGCCATGGCTCATAGACATATTCTACCTGCTGAGGAAACAAGGTACCATTGCATGTGTGTCCAGCTAGACACAAAGAACTAAAAGAGGTGGGGGTTGCAGCCCAGTGCCAGAATGCTTGCCTAGCATATGTGAGCACCTACAGAAAAATAAAATTTAAAAAGAGAGAGAGAGGAGAGAGAAGCTTCAAAGTAGAGTTTCAAGTCTGACTAACTACCCTCTTCAGTTCTCTCCAGTTTCTACCTGAAACAATACAGGAGTAGAGCTCAGCAAATTCTGTTCTCCTTTCATAGAATGATCTAGCCCATCTCCACAAAGAGCTAACACTTCAACAGTACTTTCACTTTTGTCCTAACTCACAGCCCTAAATTCTTCCTCCCAAATGAATAGCTGTTTGGTTGGACAGCAACCTTCCCAGGAGGGCTAGACACTGCTAAATGACCATAGCAACACTACACCTGTGGCCCATACGCCAAATACACTCTGGGAGGGTTGGCATACTTCAACTTACTGTTTTGCTGGCTCCTCTGGCCTGGTTCTGATAACAGCCTTGCTTTGTTTTTATTTTTGTTTTTTCATTGAGCTATACCCCTAGTCCTGATAATGACCTTTGATATTCTCCTGGTCTTGTTTTGTTTTGTTTCGATTTCACAAGCAAATTTATTGGGCAACCACTTGGAAGAAGAGTTGAAGGCAAGGTTAGAG
Organism: Castor canadensis; assembly: GCF_047511655.1. Lineage (NCBI taxonomy): Eukaryota > Metazoa > Chordata > Mammalia > Rodentia > Castoridae > Castor > Castor canadensis. The sequence continues at coordinate 51,225,481 of NC_133402.1, read as the reverse complement.
ACTAGGCAGATAGGACAGAATCAGAACACAGAAGCAGGTCTTGAAGGTCAGGCTAAGGAGTTTGAAATTGATGGGTTGGGTTATGGGAACTTATTGCTAACTGTTGCATTTCCTTGTGTATTTCCTTCTTACTTCTCCCTCTCAGACTGAAGAGAGAAGAAAGAACACAACCTGCTGGTCTTTCAGTCTTACAGACAGAGTCACTATCAAACATCCATTCTAAATTACGAGGACTGGCTATGAACCCCTGTTTGGCATGGGGCTGAATGGAGCCAAGTGCAACGGCAATTTAAAACTCATCAGACATCGTATACATGATTTATATGCACATTTAGTTCAGACACAAACTTCCTTCTTTTCTATATACTGGGCATACAGGTCTAAATCAGTTCCTTACCACCCAGCATTCTTTGAATGAATCCTCAGCTTCGGGTTCAACAGTTATCTTTTGCTTGTTAAAGAGCTTTAGTTTACACATGGGCTAATATTTGCAGTTTGTTGTCAATGTTTTACAAATGCTTCATTGGTGCTTCATGATGCTTATTATGAAGTTTCTGGTTTTTACATAACACAAAGCCACACCTTTAGTGAACTATTCTTATTTTTTTTAATTCTATAATTAAATTTTCCTTAAGCCAAAATGCAACTTTTCATTATTTATACTTTTTTTTTTTGGCATGACCAAGGTTTGAACTCATGGCTTTGTGCTTACAAAGCAGGTGCTCTACCACTTGAGTCACACCTTCAGCCCATTTTGCTCTGGCTATTTTAGAGATAGGATCTCATGAAACTATTTGCCTGGGCTGGCCTCAAACCTCGATCCTCTCAATCTCAGCCTCCCAAGCATCTATGATTACAGGAATGAGCCTCCAGTGCCCAACATTATATACACTTTTGTGCCTTCTGAATATTGAATCATATAAATTCACAACCTAAGCAAAATGGTTTAACTTTCAAAAAACAGCCCTCCCAAAATACTAGAATACAACCTCACAGCCAATCAATAAGACCCCCAAAGAAAAAAAATCAAAAGTCCAACAAGTAGTTAATGAGACATATGCTATGCCAGACAGCAAATGTACATTAGTATTTGCATGGCTTAAAAGTCAATGATTATTACCATCCTAGCTGAGATCACAGAGCAAGACCGAGTGCAAATACCCCTGAACTTTCTCCTTCACATGAGTCAACCATGAGTAGCAATCACCAGAGTTATACGAACACCAAAGAACACTTACATAAGCTTCTTGGGAATGAGTTATGAATACCACCACAAATTTGACTAGGCAAAACTGTAATTCTGGGAGTTGGAGAGTCTGGTACATGTCATTCAATGAAGGTACAAGGTACAAACACTTTCAGGATCCTTCCATCAGATGTTCCATCTCTTCTTTCTCCTCCTTATGAAAAAGATTAGAGGACTCCAGGTCTCGGCATGTTTTTCCTGACTGTAATGTGGTAAGCCACATATAGTGGGGGCAGGTGTAGTAGCACATAAACATAATCCCAGCACTCAGAAGGCTGAGGCAGGATGAGCTACATAATAGTAAGAGACTCTATCTTCAAAAACAAAAACAGGGCTGGAGGTGTGGCTCAAGTGGTAGAGCATCTGCTTAGCAAGGGTGAGCACAAATCTTAATACAAAAAAAAAACAAAAGTATGCTTCACAAACAAAAACAGCCAACCAAAAAAGATGTATGCACCACACACTATGAAGTATGCGTACACCTGAATCAGAATGTAATTTAAAATCTTGTTCCTAATTTCAGAAATACAGGAGACAGTAAACTATGTCCAACAACACCACATAGATGCAGTCAGCAAAATGCAGAATGTTTAAAACTACACAGTAAGTAGGGGAGGTTGAGGCAGGAGGAGAGTTTGAGGACATTCTGGGATACATAGCTAAATTCAAGGCCACCCTGGACTACATACACAGACCCTGTCTCAAAAACAAAACATAAAACAAAGTAACAAATCTCAGAAAGGATGTGGAGACACTGGAACCCTTATACAGTGTTGTAAAATAGTACAGTACTATGGAAAACAGTATGGGAGTTCCTGAAAAAAATGACAAGTAGAATTATCATATAATTCATCAGTTCTACTTTGGGAGTATGTTTTAGTCTGTTTTGTTTTGCTGTAACAAAGCACCACAGACTGGGTAATTTACAAAAGGAAAAATTTGTTTCTCACACTTCTAGAAGCTAAGAAGCCCAATATCAAGGTTCCAGCACCCAGCAAAGGCCTCTTCCTGTTTCATTCCATGAAAAAAGGGGAAGGGGAAGAGAGTAAAGAGCAAAGGGAAGCTGGAGGGAGGAGGACTGTCAAACTTACCCTTTTATCAGAAGCTTACTACCAGGATAACTAACTCACTCTCTACAATAATGGCATTAAGCCATTCATGAAGGCAGAACACCCAGGACCTAATCACCTCTTAAAGGTTCCACTTCTCAACACTCACATTAGAGATCAAGTTCCCAACACATGAACTTTAGGGGATATGTTCAAACCATAGATTTAAAATCTCAAAAGAACTGAAAGTAAGGTTTCACTGAAAAAACATTATTAAAGCAAAAGAAAGGTTTTTGAAGAATTTGTATACTCACTTTTACAGTAGCATTATTGGCTGGGCACCAGTGGCTCACACCTGTAATCCTAGCTACTCAGGAGGCAGAGATCAGGAGGATTGTGGTTTGAAGCCAGCCCCAGGCAAATAGTTCAAGAGACCCTATTTCAAACAAAAACCCATCAGAGGAAAAAATAGGGCTGGCAGATTAGCTCAAGTAGTAAGCTCACCTGCCTAGCAAGCAGGAAGCCTTGAGTTCAAACCCCAGTGCCCAAAAAAAATGGCATTATTCACAAGCTAAAATGTGGGAAACAACCCAGTGTCTACTAAAAGATGAATGGAGATGGAGGATAAAGGAGAATGATGAAAGGGTGAATTTAACTAAGATACCTTATAAGCACTTTTGTAAACGTCGCAATGTATCTACAGTACTATAATTATATGATTTAAAATAAAAGATGAAATGAAAGGTCTGGGAGTATGGATCAAGTGGTATGAGCATCTGCCTAGCAAGAGCAAGGCCCTGAGTTCAAACCCCAATTCTTTCCCCCAACCCCCAAAAAAGATTTCAAAGATGAATGGATAAGGCAAGTGTGGTACTTTGATGTCCTGGATTTTTTTTTTTTTTTTTTCTTTTTGAGACAGAGTCTTGCTATGTAGCCTAGGCTGGCCTAGATGAAACTCGAGACCCTTCTATCTCAGCCTATTAATTGCTAGGATTACACAGGTGTGGACCACCACACCCGGCCTTATACAACACAATCTTACTCAGCCTTAAAAAGGAAGGAAATTCTCACATATGTTATGGCATGAATAGACCTTGAGAACATTATGGTGCAAAATGAGTCAGTCACAAAAAGACAAATACTTCATGACTGCACTTACATGAGGTACTTAGAATAGCCAAAATCATAGAAACAGAAAGTAAAATGATAGTTTGCCAGGGGCTGGAAGAAGGAGAAATGGGGATAGTGTTCAATGGGTACACAGTTTCGGTTTTACAAGATGTAAAGAATCTGGAGATACATGGTTGTGAAGGTTTCACAAAAATATGATTGTATGTAATACCAAGAACTAAGCACTTAAAAAGCTTTAAGAAACTAAAATTTATGTTGTATATATTTTACAAAAAAATTTGGAAAACAAAAAATTCCCCACAGTTCTAACCCTTGAGAAGCTTTTTTAATTTTCACTTCTTCCATTCTCTTGCTTTTCCTTTGAGAGTTCATTTTAATTTCATGCCAATATTTAATTTCATGTCAATATCTTCCAAAGCCCTGCCTTCTGCCCATTCCTGCCCCCTTATAAAAACCCAGCACTTCCACAATAAGGATAAAAATACAATTCTACTTTCTGCTAGTTTTTCTATACATAGAATAATCAACACTTAAACACTGGGAATGAAGGCGTTACTTTATCTAATACAAGTCAACACTCACATATACTTATCAAAAGGGCATACAACTAAAATTACAACTTTGGTAAAGAAAGGTAAATAGAGCTATAAGAGATTATCACAAAAAGAAAAAAAGAGATTATCACAGAGGGAAATTTTTCTAGTAAGGAGGGTCAAAGAAGCAGAGGAAATGATGAGTATAGATCTAGGATAGAACTAAAGGCTAAACACAAGATAACTAAGTAAAATGGAGAATAATAGCATTTCTAACAGAACAATAATATTAAGCAAATCAGCAGAAGTGGCAGACAGAGTTCAAGAAACTAAAAAGGCTACATCCCCATCTTGTATGCTACCGATTTTCTAGATGTCAGATACTGAGGGTAAATTTGAAAACATATGGAATAAAAAGGATAAAGGAGGTGGGCCTGGTGGCGCACACATACATGCAATCCCAGCACTCAGGAGGCTGAAACAGGAGGATTGAGAGTTCAAGACCAGCCTGAGCTACATGGTAAAACACCAAGTATAGTGACGAAAAGAAAAACAAAACCAAAACTACATAGGGAGTTCAAGACCAGCCTAGGTTACATTGTGAGGCCTTGTCTCAAACAAACAAACAAACAAACAAACAAAAACCCAGCCAGGTGCAGGGGGCTCACACCTGTAATCCTAGATACTCAGGAGGTGGAAATCAAGAGCATTAGGGTTGAAAGCCAGCCCTGGGCAAATAGCTCTTCAGACACTATCTCAAAAATACCCAACACAAAAAAAGGACTGGCTCGAGTGATAGAGCTCCTGCCTAGCAAGTGTAAGGCCCAGAATTTAAACCCTAGTACCACCAAGAAAAAGAAAGGGGAGGGGTTCTATGACTAATTCAAAGTTAGGATTTAGGCAATGGTGGTACATGCCTTTGATCTCAGCACTCAGGAAGCCAAGGCAGGAAAATTAAGAGTTCCAGATCAGCCTAGCGACACAGTGAAACACTGTAGGCAGGCAAACAGGCAGGAAGGCCATTAAAAAAGAGAAAAAAAGTAAGTTTGAGGCTAGTCTGGCCTACTCTGTCTCAAAAAAAGACAAATTATTAAAAAAACTGGAAATTTGGCTTTCACAAAAGTAGTGTTGGCACTGATATGGAGAAATTAGAAATCTTATGTACTACTGGTGGGAATGTGAAATGGTATAGCTGTTAGGGAAAACAATATGAAGGGTCCTCAAAAAATTGAACAGAATAACCCTTTGATCTAGCAATTCTACTTCTGGTATATTCTCAAGAGATTAGGGAAAGAGACTTAACATATTGTACAATGTTCATAGCAGCATTATAATAACCTAAATGTCCATTAACAGATGAATGGGTAAACAAACCTTTAGTGTACACATAACATGGACTATTACTCAGCCTTAAAACACATTTTAACTTTGATGCAGTTCATGAAAGAAACTTGAAGACATTTTGCTAAGTGAAATAAGGCAGACATTACCAGGAGCCAGTGGTTCATATCTATAATCCTAGCTACTTGGAAGGCTGAGATCAGGAGGATCATGGTTTGAAGTCAGCCCCAGGCAAACAGCTCATAAGACCGCCCCCTCCATTTCCAAAAAAGAATAACTAGAGCAAAATGGACTGTAGGTATGACTCAAGTGGTACAGTGCCTGCTTTGCAAGTGTGAAGCCTGGAGTTCACACCTCAGTCCGACTTAAAAAAAAAAAAGTCATATACCAGTGGCTAGGGTAAGAGGGAAATGGGGAGTTATTGTTTAATAAGTATAGAGTTTCAATATGGAATGATAAAAAAGAAAAGTTCTGATGATGGATAGTTGTATCGGTTTCTTAACAATGTAAACATGCTTACTCTCACTAAACTATACAGTTAAAGTTGTTAAAATGAAAATTTTATGTGTATGTTTTCACATACACAAAGTTAGCTTGGTTATAATGCTAAGAGCAAAAAAAGTCAGACATAAAAGTCCACGTATACTGAGCGCCAGTGGCTCACGCCTGTAACCCTAGCTACTCGGGAGGCAGAGATCAGGAGCATCACAGTTCAAAGCCAGCCCGGGGAAATAGTTCTGTGAGACCCTATCTCAAAAAAAAAAACTTCACAAAAAAGGGCTGGTGGAGTGGCTCAAGGTGTAGGCCCTGAGTTCAAACCCCAGTACTGCAAAAAGTAAAAAATAAAAAGGCCACATATTGTATGATTCCAATACAATTATTTGCCCAGAATAAACAAATATATAGAGACAAAAAGTAGATTAGTGGTTGCCAGAGGCTGGGGAAAGGGAGTAACAGGAGCAATCACTTATGGGTTATGAGGTTTCTTACTGTGGTCGTGAAAATGTTCTGATTTGGAGAGAGGTAGCAGAAGTACAACGTGGCAAATATACTTAAAAAAAAACAAAACACTGAATTATTACCTTAAATGTTGAATTTTATGATATATGAATGATAATCTTAAAATATATTAGGTCTACTCCTGCTAAAATAATACAGCTTGTGGCAAACTAATGATTGCAACAAGAACAACTAGAAATTCATTTTCTTTTTTTAAAGAACTTAAAAACTTTTAAAGGCATTGAAGAGATGCTAAAATCATCAGAGATGAAGGGAAAAGATCCAGAGAAGGGGGAAAAAAAACAAATCAAGAAGTGATGATCTCTCTTTGGCAATTCTACCTTCTGGGGAAAGCAGCTTAAAATTAAAGCCACCAACACACAGGGAATCTTACAAAGCAGCAAAGAAATCCGAAGAACTTTTGACAGTTTCATAGGGCTAAAAAAACAAAAAATAGAGAAGAGAAGCCAGTATCCTGGGGAGAAGGGAAAGGCAGATCTGAGCCAGCTCAGTCCATTTTGTGTTCAAGTCATTTTACTGCATCATAAAGCTGACCGATGTAAGTGATTAAAAGAAAATCACTGAAAAGCAGAGCAGACTTTCAAGGTGGAGGAAACATAAAAGATTAGAATCCAGTACTCACTAGAGCAAATCTAAACCCAGTGAGCACCTAGGTTAGGCTCTCAGCTGGATCCTCTCCATCCCTGCATTCATGGATGCAGGAGTGTGTATCAGAAGTAGACAATCCAACCTCTATTCAGCTCTGTCCAACTACAGTAAGGGTATCAGCCTCACTCAAGAAGAAGAAAGAGAAACCCTCTCTAAAGATATCATCCTTTGGGGCAGGAGGCATAGCTCAAGTGGTACACCACTTGCCTAGCAAGTGTGAGGCCCTGAGTTCAAACCCCAGCACTAAATATATTCATATTTCATTCACAGTCCCTGTATGCATTCAGCTTGAAATGAATGTAGCCATCGTGAGTTGTAACCATCATGACTGCCTCAGAACAACTCTAGTCAGGTTTTCCCAGCAAACTATAATAGACAATGCCATTACAGTAGTATATACAACTTTACAAGAAGACCCTGGCTTCAGGGATGTGCCTGACACTTTAACATTATCTTAAGAACCAGAACCACTGGTGATCCAGATACACGTTAAATAAAATTTAATATGTAGTCCCACACTCCTGTAAGTCCCAGCACTTGGAAGGCTGAGGCAGGAGGAGCGAACTTCAAGAGCAGCCTGAGTGACATTGGAGACTCTGTCTCAAGAAAAACAAACAAACAAACCCAAAAACAGCACAAGGGAGAACACAGTAAAACTATTAGAAACCAAGAACAAAAAGAAAGTCTTAAAAGCAGTCATGGTTCGGGCAGAGCACATTACCTTCAAGGAGCAACATTAAGAATGACAACAAACTTTTGAGACAGGAAGGACAGTAGAAGAGAGTGAAAACTTCTACTGTCAAAAAGAAAGTACTGCCAAACTAGTATTTTATACTAACTAATATATCCTTCAGAAATCAAGAAAAAATAGGGCTTATGGTATAGCTCAAGTGGTAGGGTACTTGCCTAGTAAGCACAAGGCCAGGAGTTCAAATCCCTCTGAACACCTGAAACACAACTTAAGAACACAAAAAGTTAGCCAGGTGCAGTGGCTCACACCTGTACTCCTAACTATCTGGAAGGTGAAAATCAGGAGGACTGAGACTCAAGGACAGTTCAGGTAAAAAGTTCCTAAGATCCCCATCTCAACCATAATAAGCTGGGCATGGCAGTCCCATACCTGTTATCCAACCTACAAGAGAAGTACAATTATAAGAATCATGGTCCAGAATGGTCTAGGCATAAATGGTGAGACACTATTTAAACAATACCTAAAGCAAAAAGGGCTGGGGACATGGCTCAAGTGGTAGAGTACCTGCCTAGCAAGCACAAGGCCCTGAGTTCAAATTCCAGTACTATCCCCCCTCCCCTAAAAAAGAACACAGCAAATTGGAAGTACAAGTATAAACACTAACAAATGTTAAGTGAAGGTTGATATATCTACACTAATTTCAGCTGAAATAGACTTTAGGATAAGAGGCATTACTAGAAATAAAAAGAAATGTTGCATAATGACAAAAGGGTCAATATTTCAGGAAGATATAGCAATACCAAATCTATATGCACACAATAACGTATCTTCAAATGTATCAAAACTAACAACTAAAAGGAGAAATTCACGAATCTATAATCACAGTAAGAGACTAACATACCTCTTTCAATAATGAAATCAGAGCCCATGGGGGGAAATCAGTAAAGATACATAAAGTGGAATAGCACAATTAATAAACTTTGTTAACTGACATATTTGTGACATTTCACACACATGACAAAATGACAAAACACACATTCTTTTCAACAGCTCATGTATCATTTACCAAAACTACCCACATACTGGATCAAATGGGCAAATCTCAACAAATTTCAAACCAATGATTCAGAGTATATATTTTACTAAGGGAGAATTTAGATAGATGTAAAAAATCAAAAATAACTAGAAAATCTTCAACTGTATCTATATACTTTTAAGTAACCCCACAGACTTCTAAATGACCCATAGGTCAAAAAAGAAATATTGGACTGGGGGTGTAGCTCAAATGGTACAGTGTTTGCCCAGCATGGATGATAGCCTGGATTTGATCCCCAACACAAAAAAAAAAAAGAAAGAAAGAAAGAAAAAGAGAACGCCAATGGAAATTACAAAGAAATCATAGAACATTATAGAAATATGAGGCTCAAACTTCCACGTTGGACCAGTCCTCTTGAGTTTTGCTTTGTGTTTTGTTTGGTTTGGTTTGTGATGGGGCCTCACTATATAGCAAAGCTACAGGCCAGGCTGGCCTCAGACTTGAGATCCTCCAGCTCCAGCTTCCAAAGTGCTAGTATTTACAGGCATGCACTACCTTACATGGATGAGGTGATTTTTTTTTAATGGAAGCAAATTATTTGACTCTTCTTTTTACAAGATCTGGAGTACATTTTCCTTGAGTCTGGGTGGATTCATGACTATTTAAACCATTAGACAGGGCTGGGGCTTGAGTGATAGAGCGTCTGCCTAGGAAGCTTTCAAACCCTACTACCGCCAAAAATAAAAGTAAAAAAAATAGTAGTACAAGTTAACACTACGGAAGCCTGAAGGCTAGGTCATGAAAGCCAATGCAGGGCTGGCAGAGTAGCTCAAAAGTGTGAGGCCCTGAATTCAAAAAAGAAAAGAAGAAAAGAAGAAGAAGAAAGAAGAAAGAAGAAAGAAGAAAGAAGAAAGAAGAAAGAAGAAGAAAGAAGGAAGAAGAAGAAGAAGAAGAAGAAGAAGAAGAAGAAGAAGAAGAAGAAGAAGAAGAAGAAGAAGAAGAAGAAGAAGAAGAAGAAGAAGAAGAAGAAGAGGAAGAGGAGGAGGAGGAAGGAGAAAGGAGGAAGGAGGAAGGAGGAAGGAGGAAGGAGGAAGGAGGAAGGAGGAAGGAGGAAGGAGGAAGGAGGAAGAAGGAAGAAGAAGAAGAAGAAAAGCAAAATCTGCCTTTCATTTGGGCCACTGTATTTGGAACTCAGCCACCACATAAAATGACCGACTATCCTGAGGCTGCCATGCAGGGCACCGGCCCTGGACATATGGAGTGACTATATGTGGGCATTCCAGTAGACAAAGTTAGGTGAAGTACCAGCTGACAATAACCATCAACTCAGCCAAACGAGTTCACTTGTATGCCCAGCCTAGCAAAGCCTTTGGGTAACTGAGAGACCTCAAGTGAAAACTGTCTAGCCACTGCCTCCCAAAATATTTGACTTAAAATCATGAGCAAAATGCAATGAGTAATAATGCAGCCATAGAAATGTGAATATTCTCTCTCTGTAAACAATAATAAAATTGGACCAAACAGGAGGAAAGTAGGGGGCTTTGTTTGCTTGCTTGCTTTTTTTTTTTTTGAGACAGGGCTTTGCAATGTAACCCAGCCTAGTCTGGAACTCAGCCTCCTGAGCACTGGGTACGCACCACCAAACTCAGTCTCAAGAAAGTGCTTTGAACAGCAATGTCAAACAAGTGGTACAAAGCTATAAGCCCCCAGAAAGAAGTAACTCGTAAGGGGAGCCAAACTGCCCAGTACTCTGCCTGGGGACAATTTCCTATTGCAGCATGAACAGCTTGAGTTTAAAGCACCATTAAACTGATGAGGCTGAGATCAGAGCTTGGGGCAGTTAAATTGGCTGAAATATTGGAGAGGGCATTAGAGAGAAGGGAATGGAATCCAAGTGAAGCACTCTATAAGTGTGTAACTAGAAGGCTTGTCTACACATGCACACACCACTCTAGGCTTACCAGAGAGCAGCAGTTACTGGGTTGAGAGCAGAAGAGACAGTAGAAGCCTAACAGTGCTAGGGAAGATCTGTGGCATGGTAATTTGGGAGTTCCAGACCTGCCAGCATGGAAATATCTCATTAACAGTGTATTAACACCCCTACCATCCAGCTGAGACAACAAAAGGCTGTCCCATAGGAATAATAACCTACCCTAAACTAAGTGCTACACTAGATGCTCCCTAGTAGGCCTTCATACTACCTGTGACTTTAACAACTAAGCCCTGTCAAAATAAACTTGGTAAATACCTAGGACTTCCCTAATTTTTTTGTAAACCAAAGCTTTACAAATTTAAGGTGAGCAATCAATAACTGAAGTACTTGCTAATAACAATTTTCAGAGAAAAATAATAGAATGCAATCTCTACAAGGATTAAGCACAAAGACCATTGTTTCATCAAAATTCACTATAATGGAAAGAAACAAACAAACAAAAAAATACAATCCAGCTGGGCACTAGTGGCTCATGCCTATATAGTCTGAGCTAATTGGGAGGCTGAGATCAGGGGGTCAGCCCAGACAAATAGTACATGAGGACCCCTTCCCATCTCCAAAATAACCAGAACAAAATGGACTGGAGGTATGATTCAAACGGTAGAGTGTCTACTTTACAAGCACGAAGCCCTTACTTCAAACCCCAGTCCCACCAAACAAAATTTTAAAAATTAAAAAAAAAAAACAAAAAAAACAAACTGGTGGAGGGCTGGGATGTAGCTCAGTGGTACAGCACTTGCCTAGCATGCGTGAGGCCCTGGGTTTGATCCCAGCACCAAAAAAGAAAAGACAAAAAAAAAAAAGCTGGTAGAGTGGCTCAAGTGGTAAGGTCCTGAGTTCAAGCCCCAGAACCACCAAAAAAAAAAAAATTAACAAAGAAAAGAAATATGATCCATAGATAGAAAAATTTAGTGCCTATAGTACCAAACACTCTAAAGGTTGAGCCAGAAGGATTGCTTGAGCCCCGAAGTTCAATACCAGTGTCCAACATGTTGAGATGCCATCACAAAAGAATTTTTTTTCTATCAAGAGAAAGAAACCCTGATAGTCTAGATGTTACTCTGCCAGCCAGGCCCTTCCTGATGGATACCCATTTTCAATAGCTATCCATATGGAAAAACAATAAAGTTCAATCCTTACCTCATTTCACTTTATACATAAACAAAAATTCAAAATGATGAAAGGCCTAAACATAAAAGTTCAAACTACAAGGCTAGAGATGTCACTCAAGGGGTAGAGCACTTGCCTAGCAAGCACAAGGCTCTGAGTTCAAACCCCAGTACCACAAGGAAAAAAAGTTCAAATTATAAAATTCCTAGAAGAAAATATTTATGACTTTAAGGTAGTCAAAAATTTCTTAGGTAGAACCCAAAAAAGCTCAAACTAAAAGAGAAAAAAACCAATAAAGTGTGCTTCATCAAAAATAAAAACTTCTGATTCCACCTCACCCGTTAGAATAGCCATCATCAGCAACACCACCACCAAGTGTTGGCGAAGATGTGGGGAAAAAGGAACCTTCTTACACTGCTGGTGGGAATGTAAACTAGTACAACCACTCTGGAAAAAAATTTGGAGGCTACTTAAAAAGCTAAACATCAATCTACCATTTGATCCAGCAATACCACTCTTGGGGATATACCCAAAAGACTGTGACACAGGTTACTCCAGAGGCACCTGCACACCCATGTTTATTGCAGCACTATTCACAATAGCCAAGTTATGGAAATAGCCAAGATGCCCCACTATTGACAAATGGATCAAGAAAATGTGGTATCTATGCACAATGGAATTTTATGCAGCCATGAAGAAGAACGAAATGTCATCATTCGCTGGTAAATGGATGGAATTGGAGAACATCATTCTGAGTGAGGGTAGCCTGGCCCAAAAGACCAAAAATCGTATGTTCTCCCTCATATGTGGACATTAGATCAAGAGCAAACACAACAAGGGGATTGGACTATGAGCACATGATAAAAGTGAGAGCACACAAGGGAGGGGTGAGGATAGGTAAGACACCTAAAAAATTAGCTAGCATTTGTTGCCCTCAACGCAAAGAAACTAAAGCAGATACCTTAAAAGCAACTGAGGCCAATAGAAGAAGAGGACCAGGAACTAGACAAAAGGTTAGATCAAAAAGAACCTAGAAGGTAACACACATGCACAGGAAATTAATGTGAGTCAACTCCCTGTATAGCTATCCTTATCTCAGCTAGCAAAAACCCTTGTTCCTTCCTATTATTGCTTATATTTTCTCTTCAACAAAATTAGAGATAAGGGCAAAATAGTTTCTGCCAGGTATCGAGGGGGTGGGGGGGGAGAGGGAGGGGGCAAAGTGGGTGGTATGGGAGGGGGTGGGGGCAGGGGGGAGAAATGACCCAAGCATTGTATGCACATATGAATACTTTAAAAATAAATAAATAAATAAATAAAATAAAAACCTCTGAAGCTGAGCATGGCAGTGTATCCCAGCATTAGGGAGGGTAAGGCAGGTGGATCACAACTTTGAGGTTGCCCTGGGCTACATAAGGAAAATGTCCAAAAAAAAAAAAAACTTCTGAGCCAGGCGCTGGTGGCTTACACCTGTAATCCTAGCTACTTAGGAGGCAGAGATCAAGAGGAGCGCAATTCAAAGCCATCCCAGGAAAGACCCTATCTCGAAAAAACCCATCACAAAAAAGAGCTGATGGAGTGGCTCAAGGTGTACGCCCTGAGTTCAAAGTTCAAACCCCAGTACCACAAAGAAAAAAAGGAAAAAAAAAAAAAAAGTCACTCCTGGGCTTGCGGCATGGTGCAAGCAGTAAAGTGCCTGCCTGACAAGCATTAGGCCCTAAGTTCAAACCCCAGTAGTAGGAGGAAAAAATAAAACAAAACCTAAAGAGAAAGGTCAAGTCACAGTTTTTTCTCTCTTCTCTTCTCTTCTCTCCTCCCCCCTTCCCTCCCCTTTCCTACCCTCTTCCCTCCCCTCCCCTCTTCTGTCTCTCTCTCTTATATATACATATATATATAATGCATATATATATATATATATACACACTCTTAAAACTCAAGAAGGTAATCAACAACCCAATAAAAGACAACTGAAAAGGAAAAACAGATACTTTACAAAAAGTGATATACAAATGGACAATGAACATAAGAAAAAATGTTCAGTACCATTAGGAAAATGAAAATTTAAACTGTAACAATGGGTGACAAATATGATGTATGCACTTTTCATGTATATATGAAAATAGAATAATGAAACCCATTAAAATTGTTTAAAGGGGACAAATAAGAGGGTGAATTTGAGCAAAGTATATTATATATATGGAAATATCACAACGGCACCCTTTCGTACAATTAGTTTACGCTAATAAAAACTATAATGAAATACCACTTGACACTCACTAGAATGGCTAAAATCAATAAAGTTGCCCATACTAAGTGCTGGCCAGGATATGGAGTACCTGAAACTCTAATACACTGCTGTCAACAATATACAATGGTACAATTCCTTTGGAAAACATTTTGGCAGGGTTTTTTTGCTTCGTTTTATTTTCACTCTAGCAATTTCTTAATAAGTGAAACATATACCTACAATATATCATTCAGTTCTTGATGTTTTATCCAAGAGAAATGAAAACATATCTCTAGCTTTAAAAAAAAAAAAACTATGGGAATGTTCAGAGTAACTTGATTTATAAGAGTGAAATGTCCATAAACAAGTGAATGAATAAATAACCTTTAGAATAGTCATATAATTGGAATTACTCAGCAATAAAAAGAAATTACAAATACATGCAACAGTACAGGTGAATCTCACCTTACACTGAGTCAAAGAGGCCACACACAAAGGAATATGTATTGCATAATTTCATTTATATGAAATTGTAGAACAGGAAAAACTAATCTATAATTACAGAAATCAGTTCATCGGTTGCCTGGAAAATGACTATGAAGGGGCACAAGAAAAGTTTTTGGGAAAATGGCATTTTCTTTATCTTCATTAGCATGGTGTTCACATGGGTACATACAATGGTCAACAATCATGTACATGTAAAATGTGAATTTTATTTATTTAAATTATACAATAAAGTTGATTTTTAAAAAATTACGTTTACAAGGAAAAATCATAGTCTTAAATGAACATGCTAAAAAAGAATAAAGGGAGAAAAATCAACAATATAAATTTCCTTCTCAAGAAAATCAGAATAGGAAACTAAACCCAAGAAAGTAGGAGAGAGGAAACAAAGAATGAAATACAAGTTCAGGAGAGAAAACAAAATCAAAATTTACTTCTTTAAAAAGATAGGCACAGAGCTGAGGGCTGGGATAGCTACTTGGGTATCTTGAAAATACCCAACACAAAAAAAGGGCTGGTAGAGTTGCTTAAACTGGTAGAGTACCTGCCTAGTAAGTATTTGGCCCTGAATTCAAAACCCCAGTACTGCTCTCCCCTCAAAAAAAATTGATCAATGAGGTTGGTTTTTTTAATGCCAGTAGAGAAAAATACATATGAATAAAGTCTACTTTTTTATATTAGGGGTATATCAGATCTTATTGAGGATATTTTTGCAAGCATACATTGATGCTCTCTGTGGGTCAAGCTTTCTCTAACTCTATAAATGTTATACACAGAAAGTCAATATATTTGCCAATAGGCCTAAATGAGTTTAAAAAAAAAACTCTTGAAAATCAAAATGTGGTACACCTTCAAAATAGTCATGGAAAACAGTTTGAGGAAAAAAATAAAAATCCTCATCACAGTTACTAACTGGGAAGAAAAAAAGTCTTCATAGCATTAATATTACAGAGCATTAACAGATTCTAAATTAAGCATGAGATCTTTAAAACTGAGAGCAAGGTGACCCATACCTTTCTGACTACCCAAGAAACAACCTAAGACATGAAGAAAGGCTCTCACAAGGGAAGGGAACAGCTACAAATCATTTTTAAGCAGTACCACAGCTGTACAGAGTTCCTCAACATCAGCATTAGTGACACTGTGGGCTGGATAGTGCTTTGTTATGGGGGCTTTCTTGTAGGATGTTTCACAGCACCCTTAGCCTCTATCCACTAGATTCTAGTAGCATCCTCCCAGCTGTGACAACCAAAAATGTCCCTGGACATTGCCAAATGTTCTCTCAAGGGGCAAAGTCACTTCCAGCTGAGAATCACTGCTTTAGCAGAATCAAGGCTAAAAATAATAAAGAAACAATCATTTGTAAACACAGCTAAAGGTTTTTTCAGCCCATCTTAAATTCTAGCCCTGTGGTGAGAGAGATTTTGTTTTGACTCTGTCCAGCCTCATGATGAAGACAACACAAAAAAGGAGTGGCAGAGTGGTTCAAGAGGTAGAGCGCCTGCCTAGCAGGTTTGAAGCCCTGAGTTCAAACCCCACTACAACAAAATTGAATAAATGAATGAATAAACAAATAAAATAATTCAGGATTGGCAGGGTGGCTCAAGTGGTAGAGCAACTGTCCATCAAGCGTGGACAGTTCAAACCCCAGTACTGCCAAAAAGAAGTATATATGTATATATATTTTTCTCACACATTGTTTAGACTGGAGGCGTGTTGCAAATAAGAAACCCTGTGGTCAACCTCCAGTACCATAAAAAAAAAAAATAATTCACAGATTTAGATGTTACTTACATTAACAAAGGATTAGTGTATCCAGAATTTTATAAAGAACACTTCTAAATATGAAAAGTACCACTTCTTCATATAGCCAAAACTGACCATCACAGTGACTTGAAGTACTCTCTTACTTTATCCAATCACCTAACTTCATTATTCCACCAGCAATAGGTAAAAATTTGCTAATTTCATCTGTCTTTAACCAAAGCCCCTATGCAAACATGAACGCTGAGCCACATATTCAGCTTGATTCCCCACTTCCTTCCATCCTCAGAATTCCAACTTCAACCCACACACAGCCATCACCACACATTAAAGGAAACTCCACAGTCCAGGGAACAGACTGTGTAGAAACCTGGGTCCTCCCCAAAAATGGCTGCAGTTCATTCACACCAAGAGCTGCTACTTGGCCCCAGTAATAGAGCTCTCTTAGCAATTTTACCTTCAAGGGTCTCTCAGCTCTTTAGCAAAGAACTTTAGAAAGGAATGGGCTAGGGATCTGAGTAGGAAGACAGAGGTGATGGAATGCTTTCATTTACTTCCCCAAGTATGAGTGACCCAAACATGAGAGAAATAAAAATGGAATTAAAGACTTATTCACATTATTCCTGGACACTTCCAAATCAATTACTTAAGAACAAGTGCTTCCTCCACCTGTTATTAAGCACTACAAGGAATAAAACAGTTCAGTTGCTGCAGCTGCCTGATGTTATATAATCAGAGAGAGGTGTCAGGGTACAAGAGCCAAGTCAATCATCAACCTGTACCGGGTTTCCTGCTCTTCTTGTAAGCTCCAATTGGCAGCCTCTCTCAAAACAGCCCAGAAAGCAATAGCCTGGCATCTCTAGTGAGCCTGGGAACTGACATGGGAGGGACAAATGGGACCTCTGCATCCCAAAAGAGGAGATTTTTTTTTTTAAATGACAGGAAAAAGGCTATCTGCAGACTTGAGGAATCCTCGCTCTTCCTCTGGGGCCTAGGCAAATAAAGCCCCACACTGCTTATTGTTATACCCATTCTCCCTCCCAGCAATCCGCTTTCTTTTTTCTTTTGGGAGGGGACATTACTGGGGTTTGAACTCAAATCTTCATGTTAATGTGCTGGTACAGGTTGTGATCAGAAGATCCCGGTTTTTGTGCTCCAAATGGAAAAATCCAAGCACAGCACAAGGATGGGGGGAGGTAAGATAGCTTTACTGAGAAAAGGGGAGTCACCTGTTCTGCCAGGTGAGGAAAGGGCAGAAGAAGAAGGGGGCATGGTGGAGTCCGCCAGCAGAGAGAGCATGCTTTTCTTTTTCAGGTGCCTTTAAAACCTACACTACCCCATGGGAGGGCAGGCCCAGGTGGTTCCCACTCAATAATGATCTGAGAAGGGAGGGACATGGGTGGTTCCCAACCAGGTGAGGGTGGTGTAGCCATCCCCGGGCAACCTACATGAACCCCAAACCTTTCCTACTTCTAGCCTGCCTCACTCACACTTAGTAGGCAGGCACTCTACCACTTCAGACACTCTGCCAGCCCTTTTTTTGTGTTGAGTATTTTTGAGATAGGATCTTACTTTTTACCCTGATCCTCCTGATCTCTGCCTCTGAGGTAGCTAGAATTATAGGCATGAGCCATCAGCACCCAGCTGGGTCTCACATTTTTGCCCAGGACAGGCCTCAGATCTTGATCCTCCTACCAATGGCCTCCCATGTAGTTGAGATTATAGAAGCACACCACCATGCCTGGCTTGTTGGTTGAGATGGGGTCTAACTAACTTTCCTGGGCTGGCCTCAAACGTCAATCCTCCAGATCTTCCCTGTCCTAAGTAACTGAGATTATAGGCATAAGCTACTGGGCCAGTCCAAAAGGCCATTTTAAATAGTAGCAGAGTCATAGGGTAGCATACAAATCTTTCCATAACACATAAACTCCACTAGTGTCCCATGAGCATGGCCACAACAAGAAAGAGGGAAGTAGGAGGGCACAAGTGCTACCCCTCTTAAAAGGGGGCAAAAAGAAACACAAGAGTTCAGTTCTCTTTCTTTTATTTGAAAGAGGACTTGGGTACACATAGTAGAGTGATAATTCTCCAACATGTACTAACTACTATGTGTCTACTAACCAAGAGAACAGAAAACAGTAAAACTAGCATGAACAAACAACAGCATGCTAATAACCTACAGGGGAGGAAAAAAGTCAACAGAAGTCAGTTTCCTTTCCCATTCTACTGGTGAACAGTTTGAAACACTAAGGCTACAAACCACAGAACAAGAAACCCCTCAAAATTTCCAGAAAGATTCAGTAGTCCAAAAAGGGCTAAACAAAAACTGGGGTTCCATGAGCATGAAACTTGACAGCAGACACCTTGCTGGGAATGCAAAAGACATCTGTGAGAAGAAAGACACCTTTGCAGAATCCCCAAATTAAAGAACACATAATCTCCTCCACAAAATGCATTCAAGTAGAACTAAAAATTTTAAATGATCCTTTCACACCCTTAATGATAATAAGAATTTCTGATTAGGGAACAGATGCTATGCAAGGCAGAGCTAAATTATTAGTCCCCATATTCCAACCTAAACTGAGAATCATTTGAAGGCATGCCTTGAAAAACAAAAGATAAACTAATATGTGTCATGAGCTTTTTTAACTACTCCATTAGTTGGAAGCCTAATTGTTAACTCTGTTAATGCAAAAGGCTAGAGAGTAAACCCTGATCAGAGAAAGGCAGGAAAAGTCTTTTCTGATTAGTCATATTAAAAATAAAACAAATGTTTGCTGGGTGTGGTGGCACAATCTGTAATCTCAGCAGTTGGAAGGCGGAAGCAGAAGACCCCAGTTCAAGGCCATCCTAGGCTACACAGTAAGACCCTACTGTGAGGGTGTTAAAAAAAAAAAAAAAATTTATACTGGTCCAGGTGGTTCACACCTGTAATCTTAGCTACTCAGGAGGCAGAGATCAGGAGGATCTCAGTTCAAAGCCAGCCCTAGGGAAATAGTTACCAAGACTTATCTAAAAAAAAACCCAACACAAAACAGGGCCGGCAGAGTGGCTGAAGTGGTAAAGTAGACTGCCTAGCAAGTGTGAGGCCGAGCTCAAACTGCAGTACCACCAAAAAAAAAAATTTTTTTTTTCCTTGAGGCCACAGAAAATTAAAATTCAAAGTACCTATCTGAGAGCATTGCTGCTTTGCTTCTGGTGAAAAGAAGGAAGGAACAATTAAAAGAAATTAAAAGAAGAATGGCTAGAACAGAAGTTCAAAGTCCCAAACCCAAGTACCAGTGAGGGGGAAAAAAACTGGACTGGATACATGGCTCAAGTGGTAGGGCACCAAGTTCAAATCCCAGCAGAAGAATGGTTAAAAAAAAAACACCTAGATTAAAATTGACTATCTCGAACCAGGCATGGTGGCACTTGTTTGAGGCCTGCCTGGGCTATATAGATCCTATCTCAATTTAAAAAAGAAGAAGAAGAAGAAGCCAGACACCAGTGGTTCACACCTGTAGTCCACTTACCTACTTGGGAGGCTGAGATTGGGAGCATAGTGGTGTGGTGGTGTGGTGGTGAGTCCTACCCAGGCAAAAAGTTTGTACACACCTGTCATCCCAAATTACACAGGAGGCTGAGACTGGGAAAATCATGGTTCTAGGCAGCCCAGACAAAAAGAGTTCCCGAGATCCCATCTCAACAGAAAAACGCTGGGTATAGTGGTTCACGTCTGTCATCCCTGCTATGATGGAAAGTATAAAATGGGAAGATGGTGACCCAGGACAGCCTGGACAAAAAGTGAGACCATTTCTGCAAAATAACCAGAGCAAAAAGGGCTAAAGGTGTGGCTCAAGTGTTCAAGCACTTGCCTAGCAAAGCCCTGAGTTCAAACCCCAATACCTGGAGAAAAAAAAAAAAAATGAAGACGTTAAAAGAAGAGTGGAAGCATCTCTAGAAAAGTCATCACAGACATACCCAGGTGTGCTTTTTGTTAGATTCTAATGACAATTCTAACTCAGGTCTCGAACCTTTGTTTTTACTTCATTTGTGTGCCCAGCATTGCTAAGCTGCACTGCCTGTCAATACAGCTGCAGAAAGTCAACAGTTGCTGCTGTCTTTCATAATATTACCTGAGAAACTACATTCAAAACTAGATGTATTCAAAACACATGGATCCTACTTTTGCACTCTAAATTAGACCAAAAACCACTTGAAGACTTTGGAAGAAGTCTTTAGGAAATTTAAAGACCTTCTCTTTAAGAGGAAGTTAGGGCAGACATAATAACTAGTAAATTGCTGCAGCCCCATACACAAGTCTCTAGCAAGGCTACAGACAGATCCTACTCCAGCCTCAGTCATGGCCAAGGCCATCCAACAACTACTTCAGTCACTAGCTCTGCTCCAGTCTACCAGCAATACTTGTTTGGTGACTCATTCAGTTACCAAAACCATCTTATCAAGATCATGCTCTAATTTTTCCCCTTTTATAGATCAGGAAATTTGCTCACAAAGATTTAAGTAGTAAAGGTAGAATCTGACTCCAAATGGGTGATAAAGCTCCAAAGGACATGTGCAAACCAACCACACTGCACTATCTCCCCTCTACTTCCACTTCCTTAAAAGTTATATGGAAAAAAAATAAGAGGGAATTCAGAAACAAAACCATATATGTACTGTGTCTTGGTTTACAATAAACAGCACAACAAAAATGCAATGCAGGGTGCTAGATCAATCAGATAAACCATAATGGAGGGAGAGGAGGCAAACCTCCATCCCTACCTCACTTCATACAGAAATCAATTCTAGATGGATCAGACCAAAATGTAAAAGTGAAACATTAAATCCTCTAGAAGATAATAAGAAAATAGCTTCATGATTTGGTTGACAAAGATTTTTTAGACAAGGCACAAAAAAACCTTGTTTTTTTTTCCCCAACACACGAAAAGATGTTAAATTTGATTTCATTAAGTTAAAATATCTACTAATCAAAAATATAATTAACAAGCCAAAAAATCAAGCAATATAGAGGGAGAGAATACTTACAATATACATGTTAAACAAAAAATCACCTACATATAAAGAATTTCTAAAACTCAGTAAAAAAAGGAATAAAAATGGTCAAAAATTGTCATGTACTTTTCAAAAGCAAAAATGACCTTAAGCATATGGAAAGGAGATTAAACACCTTAAAAGACAGAAGGAAAGGTCTCCGGAAACCGCCATTATGACCTCCCTGTGACCTTAAAGAGTGGCAAGAAGTAAAGGCAGAACAGAGAGAGTGAGATCAGGACTGATCAATCAGAATGTTGCAAGCACAATCAACTATAATGCTGCTTTCTGCACACTTAATTATCATAGAAATTGAGCAACACCCTGGAGGGAATGGATAAAAGCCTCACATCAAGTCATTTCTCAGGCACCCTCTCTTGAGGACGAACCCCCCCCACCAACTCTGGGGGGCTCTACTCTTCCATTTCATACTTTCTATCTCAATAAACTCTCCCACTTTACACTTTTCTCGATGTCCATGAAGTTCATTCTTCAGATTCATGGGACAAGAACCTGGTTTTAGGTCCTACACAAATCTCCCGTTTCAACAAGTAACCCAGAGAAATGCAAATGAAACCCACAATCCAAAATCCTCCCTTCAGTTGGGCATAGCACATGCCTGAAATTCTAGCACTTAGGAGGCAGAAGGATCTCAAGTTTGAGGTCAGTCTGGGCTATATAGCAAGCTCTAAACCAGCTTGGGCTATAGATTAAAACCCCTAATTATTGAGAAAGAATATTAAAGGTCCTACAAAATCACTCTGACACGGGTTTGCAAAACAATCCTCAGCCACCAGCATGCCCAAACACTCTGCCTCTTTTGTGTCTAAGCCTGACACAGAAAGGAAGGACAGAAACTGGTATCAAAATTGGCACTACTTAATTTCAAACAGGGAGGTCACCATAAACTCTAATTATGCTATTCTGGAAAAAATCAGTCCATCAATACTCAAGTTGTCTCAGGAAAAGGTGATAGAACTTCCTGATAAAGGGAAAAAGGAAGACAGGACAAATACAGAATAAAAAGACCTGGCTTGAATCTGAAATTTAAAGAATGCTACTGGTCATCTAAATTGAGAACAAAATGCTGAAACCTCACTGGCTGAAATGCAATGGGGAGTTTAGCGGTTTCCATTGGTCTGTTTTAGTGCATTCAGTCAGTCACAGGATCTGACTACTCCCCCAACTCATTCACAGCACCTTTTTTCTGGTGGTTCCTTTTGTTCCTAAAAACATCCCATTGTACCCCTGTGACTGGTGACTCACACCAACAATCCTAGCTACTCAGGAGGTAGAGATGTTCAAAAGCCAGCCCAGGCAAATAGTTTGCAAGAGTCTATCTCAAAAAAGCCCTTCACAAAAAAGGGTTTGTGGAATGGCTCAAGGTGTAGGCCCTGAGTTCAAACTGTTAGGAAAAACGCCCACAAAGAAAGCTCAGGAGAAAACTCTCACATCCATAGAGCAAAGTTTAATGGCAGGCCCAAACTGCCAGGCTGCCCAGGGAAAAGATGGCACAGCAGGGAACCTGGGCCAGGCGTGGCTTTTATAGAAGGGGGAGGTTAAGGAAGTTAGCGCATGCGTGGTAGTCTCTGGTAGGGGTGGGGCTGTCTTAGAGCGCTGGAATTTCTGTTAAGGGGCGGGGCTGCCATTTTGGCCAATTCACAAAATGATGACATTATTGTTCTATCATTCCCCTATTTTTTCTTTAATAATGATGGGGGCAGGGGCTGAGGATCAGGAATTGGGGCGAAGCATCAGCTTCTTAGCTGCTTCCTGCTTGCAGGGGTTGCTGTATGGGGCAAGATCCTCAGACTCCTGCTTCCTGGTGGGGGCCCTCATAGCAGTCCTCACAGGTTTGGAGAGGTTGATATCCCTGGAGGTACCACTGGTTAAACTTTTGATTAGCAATAGCAGACATGGCAGTCTAAAAGAAATCTTTGTACTGTTTTTATGATACAAAGGAGGAAGCTTAAGAATATGAGAACAAGAAATATAGGCATTAGGATGGGCATTAGCCAGGAGAACCACTGTGAAATGTTATTCCCTAGAGGATTCTCCATTTTTTCTAACTGTTCCTTGAGAGGGGCTGCCACTGGGGGATCCCATTGAGCCTGACAGCAGTGGGTGTCATGAGAATGACCAAATGAGGGCTGGTCCATCAAAGTCCCAGTGGAGAAGGTAGAATATCCTTTTAGGTGAACAAGATCCCCTGGCTTAACAGAAATTGTTATAGGGTGGGGCAGGATCTGGTCTGCATGCTCTCTGAGAAGTTCCCTGAGAAGGGTAAGATAAGGTAGGTAGTCAGCTGGAGGAGTAGAGTCTGTTGGAGGCAAGTTTTCTAAGAGAAATGGGTGGCCACACATTATTTAAGACCCAAATAGGAATATTAGGAGGAGCATAAAAGGGATAAAAGGTGTCTTGCTAAGGGACTGCATACCTAGGGATCTAAATTCTGCAAAATCCTGTAACTCCCAAGCTTGCTGTAAGCTGTCTTATGGTATGGGAGGAGGGAAACGGAAGATTGGGTTGATGCACTCATGACTCAGGGAGTGAGTCTGTCCCTTTAAGGCCCCACCTACATCAGTGAACTGTGGGAGGCAGGGGCTGTCAGGATTTAGGTTAAATGTAACACTTTTGGATAAAAGAGAGTTTTAGCTCATTTTGTATATAACTTTGTAAATGTTTGTACCATATTTAGATAAAGTATAGATACAACACTGTTACAAGGTGGTCATTTAAGACACATAAGGAAAAATGTAAATGAACTCTGATTTAGTAGTACTTAAAGCTTGGCAAGATCAGCAGAAAACACAAATAATTTCTTTGATAAAATCTTTCTCTGTAACGGTTTTTTGTAGATGTTATTCAGAGTACAACAATATTAAGATAACCTTGTTATTTTATAGACATAGAGAATTTGATTTTACTTTGACATGACCCTAAAAATCTTTTAGGCAACTCTTATACTCAACTTTATCATACATCGAAGCTTTTTATTATACACTTTTAAAATTTACTCAGACCTTTATTTATTTATTTATTTATTTATTTATTTTTACTCAGACCTTTATATAAGATATTAAGCCCTTTGATGGTTTGTCTTTATCCCTTCTATTTGAAACAATCTTTAGGACAAACCCTTCTTTATAAAATCCTTTCTCATCCAAAAACATTTTTTTCCTTTAACTTCTCAAAAAATACATTTATTATCTATCTATATCCTTTTTAGTTGCTTACTTTGTAACGTGTATCTTAAAATTAACTTTTATAAGAATTTTGAATTTATTATATGGACTGGAGTAACTAATCAGTAGCCCTTGGTGTTCTAAGGAATTTATGATATGAATAAGGCCTCATAGTCAGGCTTGAGGGGATATTGTTTTGGGTGTGGAAACTGTGAGGGATTTTTGAGTTTTATTTGAATAGGGTGGGCCGTCCAGGCTCTCCCTATACTCATCTCATCAGTCAACATTGTGGAATCTATTTGTTCCTGAAGGAGGGGGCAGCAGAAATAGCTGCCTGGGGGAGGAGAATTTGAGTTTTTAGTTGAGATAATAAATCTTGTCCCAGCAGGGACATTGGAGTTTTAGGTACTATGAGGAAAGAATGACAGAAGAGGAGGTCTCCCAAAGAGCAGGCCAGCTCTAGGGGCTTGCCAGATTTGCCCTGAATGATAACTTTTGTCATTGGACAGGGGACCCGGACAGAAAGGTAAAACAGAGAAATGAGCTCCACTGTCTAGCCGGAAAATGATCTTTTGGGGTTTTTTTTTTGTCATAAGGGCTACCATGAGACTCCTCAACATCGATGCCAGGAAGTGGAGTGTGGACAGGGGGCCAGGACCCATCAATCCATAGGAGGTGACATCTCGCCTTCCATCTAGAGACGACGGATGCCACTTAGACCTCCAGTGGTTACCTTTGCAGAGAGTGCAGGGTCCTAGTTGGGGCAGGGCTGTCTCCCGGGCTGTCCCCCCTTAAGCATTCTCTGCAGAAATGTCCCTCCTGTCCACCATGGTAGCAAACTCAAGATGTAGGCCCCAGTCGGGTGGGGGCAGCAATGAGGTCATGTCTCTTTTCTTTCTCTCTGTGAGTAATGTCCCAGTTATAATATACAGATATGGCTAGTTGTATTAGTTAGTTGAGCCAATGACTTTTCTCCTTCAGCCATAGACTGAGTTTTCTACAAATATCAGGGGCTGACTGTTGGAAATTTATCTTTGAGGAGAACCTCTCTCACCTGTGACTCTGGGTCCATTGTGGTATGTTTTCTGATAGCCTCCTTAAGAGGCTTGTAGAAAGGTAAGGGTTTTTTTTTTAAGGCATTGCTGTAAAGCAAAGTTGTTATTTTACATTGACACCTGATACTCTGGAGAGCAGGTCTCTAAACTGTTCTGGGCCTCAGTTTCCTCACTTGAAGAATGAGGGATCTGGTCTAGGTTAAATTACTTTCTTCCACTATGAGATGGCTGAAGTGGCATTAACACCATTTATCGTCTTTATCAGTTTTTTTTTTTCCAATTTAGTAATGTTGGGGAATTGAACCCAGGGCTTTGCACATGCTGGGCAGACACTCTCTCATTGATCTATGTCTTTATCCCCAAATATATATATATATATCTATATATATATCCCTCCCCCCACTTTTGGCTGTATTGGGCTTGAACTCAGGACTTTATGCCTGCAAAGAAGCACTCTACTGCTTGAGCCATATCATCAGCCCTTTTTAGTGTGGATCTGTCAAGGGGACTGCCTGTGTCCCTGTAGGTAGGCACATTTATTCCCTCATTTCCAGGTGCCACTAGTATTGTGGCTCATTGTAAATGGTAATCATTTCCAACCTGAGCGGCCTGGGTCAGAACCCATTGCATTTCTAATGAGACAAGAGTCTGGTCTAGTAGAAGCATAATATCCTTTCATGTCAATTGAAAGGTTTGGATCACAGAGATAAAGGTTTGAATGTATTTGTCTGGGCATCAGTATCGCTGTCCAGATGTTTTTAAATTTCCCTTAGATCTGATAGCTGGAAGAGGACATAGACTGGTCCTCTTCCTACCATTACCTGTTGAAGGGGGAAGCACCAATTAGGACGTTTTGAATATTGGGGTGGCTTAGAAGGTAGGGCAGAGGGTAGAGCAGTAGGGGTGGCCCTTGTCATTGATAAGGGGCTTTTCTGGTCCTCCTTTCCATGTTTATCCTGTGGCTTACAAAGAATGGCCAGCGTTTGAGTATCTAAATAGTAATTGTGGAGCCAATCTGAGATGAAAGAAAATTTGTATGGGGACCTCAGTTTACTTTTTTTCCTTTTATAGAAAAGGTCTAATTGGAGTATGGTATTGTAATTTAAGGAACCCTGTGAAGGCCACTTCTCTTGGTCACCCAAGGCATATTGAGGCCAGGCCTCAGTACAAAGCTTTTAATATCTACAAGCCAGAAGACTGGAAGGTGCAGATCCCATCTAGAAAGAACAAACCGTTAGGATCCTGTCTTTTAGCTAACAGCAGGCAGCCTCTTTAATAAAGGCTACTTTTTAACAAAGGAATAAATCGTCTGTAAAGTTAGAGAAGGGCATTCAGAGGGCCTCTCAGGCCAATAACAGTACCATATGGGACAACTAGTGTTAATATTTGGAGGGAAAAATTTATGTTGAGGCCAAAGGTATAGAAAATTTTAAATGAGACGTTTAGAGACCACAGTAATGTCCATTTTGCTATTTCTGGAACTATAACCTTGAGCTAACAATTGACTTACAAGGGTTGGGTCTGATGTTCCATGGTGTGTGAGGTGGGGCTAGGAGCAGAGCTTCTACAAGGCACCACTCCCTCCACACACACCTGGGACAAATGACCCTGACTGCCTAGGCCTGATCCTGTGGCCTGTCGCCCCTCCCCCCTTCCTGTGTACTCTGCTCGCATTTATTCTAGGGGAAGTGGCGGCGGGCCACAGCCATTGCCACATGTGGCTGGTGGCCCAGGATGTGCTGGGTCCTCTCTATGAATTTTCTTAGCTATGGCAGGCGTTTTTGCTGTGTCCAGAAGCCGGCATCCTGTGCACAGGTGCGCCTGTTTGCTTTCCCTCCTCCCCTTGTGGGGGCGGAGTTAGGGCGTGAGCGTGGCAGCCCCAGTTTTTTGTAAGCGTTTTTTGTAAAGCAGCTGATTTAAAGTTACTTTAGATTGAGAAGCCTGGCAAACTAGTTGGAATAACTTAAGTCATAAGGTACTATGCTACAAGTTTTTCATGGGAGGCAGGGTCCCAGTAAGCCCAGGGAGGGGAAGGCAGCCAGAGACAAAGGACATGCGGTGAGACCATGGAGGAGGCAGAAAAGGTGTCCTGACATCTTAGGTAAGGGAGGGGAAGGCAGAGCCTGGAGGCATGACACACGCCTGAGGGATTAGCCATCACCTGCATCTCTATGTCACTCCCATTGACTGGTACTGGAACACTTTCAACAACATGAAACCTCCACTCTCCAACTGCTGTCTCAGGAAAAAGGGACATTAGGGGGAATAGAGAAGTACTCAGATAATCAAACAGGACTCCCCCAACGCAGCATGAGGCATACCTGAATAAATCCCAGGCTTGGCTCAGTCCACAGGGAGGGAGCATGAGCTCCCAGAGCCAGAATCACCATGAGACCAGAGTTGTCAAGGAATGGCTGGTTTAACACCATGACGGAAAAGTCCCTCAGTAAGATAGGAAGAGATAGGCATGGTAAGCAGCACAAGAAGTCTGCTTACATGGGAAAGGAGGAAGTTTGGGAGAGGAATTGGTTGATTTAGAAACTGGTTTAGAGACTAATAGAATCTGCACAAGGGAACAGAAAGTACAGAGGGAGGGTTTGGTGCAGAGAAAGGGAAAGGATTGGATGTAGTAAAGTTCCTTCCATTTACCAGCACGCTCACAGAGATTGTATAAATCCCTTAAAATATTGGGATTGAAAGTGCCATTAAGTGGCCATTTGGAGGCATTGTCTAATGGGTATTGGGGCCAGGCCTGATTACAAAGAAAAATGAGCTTTCGTGGCTTCAGATAAGGTGTTAGGCAGAGGGGCTGAAAGTTGGCCAGGAGACATCCCAGTGGGGAGTCTGAAGGAATTTGGAATGGTCCAACTCCCATGGTGAGGCCTGACCTGAGGAGAGATATGGTGGGTGTCTCCAAAATGTCAGGTCCTCAGGAGAGAGAGAGAAAGATGTGGAGCACCCAGAGGGAACATCTTCACCATAGCGGGTCCACAGTCCCTAGTGGGGAACCCAGTTCCCAGGGACGACAGCAAGTTGCAAACTAGCACTAGGGTTTTGAGGAAATGAGAGACAGAGAGAGAGAGAGAGAGAGAGAGATCACAGCTCTACATGCAAGGAGGACTCACAGAGGGAGAGAGGACCTTAAGGGAATATTGGCCAGTGGTGGATGGCTGTTGGAGGCACGCTGGGGCTGAGGAACTTCCCTGTGAGCTAGTGAGGGAGTGGCGTTTTTTGGGATCGGGGGCTCCGGTAAAGCAGCTCAGATCCCAGAGGAAGGGAATGGGAGTTGAGAGAGAGAAAGAGAGGGATGGGGTGGGGGAGGCCAAAAGAGCAAGGTCAGTGCTGGGAGCGCAACCGGATCCGAGTCACGGCACCAGCTGTTAGGAAAAACACCGCTCACAAAGAAAGCTCACGAGAAAAGTCTCATGTCCATAGAGCAAAGTTTAATGGCAGGCCCAAACTGCCAGGCTAGCCGGGGAAAAGATGGCACAGCAGCAAACCTGGGCCAGGCGTGGCTTTTATAGAAGGGGGAGGGTAAGGAAGTTAGCGCATGCGCGGTAGTCTCTGATAGGGGTGGAGCTGTCTTAGAGGATGGGAATTTCTGTTAAGGGGTCAGGGCTGCCATTTTGGCCCATTCACAAAATGGTGACATTATTGTTCTATCACAAACCCCAGTACTGCAAAAACAAACAAACAAACAAACAAATCCCATACTTCCCTGTCTTCATAAAGAAAAAGAGAACAGATCTAGATTTGTGTTCCAGATTTTTCATCTTGTGGAAGGGAACCAACCTAAAGGTTCAGCAAGGACTTGCCCAAGATCACAAAAGTTTAGAAAAGGATGGTTGACTTGCCCTGAGGCATGCTCCTTTCTACTATTACACTTTTGTGTCCTGACTCAAAGGCTTTTCAAGGCCACAGTCACAGTTTGGTTGAAGCCAATATGGACTGCCTCCAATCTCTCTCAAATCACCAGTTTCTCCCTGCCTCTGTGATCATTCCCATTGTCATAGAAAAATAAAATCTCTCCAGGCATGGTGAGATTACACCTGTAATCCCACCACTGGGAGGACAGAGGAAGGAAGATGCAAAGTTCAAGGCCACCCAGGTTACATAGTGAGAACCTGTCTCAAAATGAATAAATAAATAAAATCTAGTAACTTTAGAAAACCTTTTCTTGCCAGGGATGATGGCACAAATCTATAATCCCAGCATTCAGGAGGTTGAGGCAGAAGATTCAAGGATTCCAGGCCAACCTGGGATAGGTAGGAAGAACCTGTCTTAAACGACCAACTCTTTTCCCTTTACTACTACCTCTATTTTCTGTTATCCACCCCCCATAGTAAAACTTCTCAAGAGTTGATTGTTCTTGGGCTAGAAGTGTGGCTCAAGCAATAGAGCACCTGCCTGGCCAGCAGGAAGCTCTCCCTGAGTTCAAATCCCAATACCATTCAGAAAAGGAAAAAAAAAAAAAAAAAAAACTTGTCTACTTTGTCTGTTCTTGGGGACATCCAATACTCTAACCACCTGTTATTGTCTGTTATTGTTTGAGCTCCTATCACTGTCCTGTCTGAATCTGATCAAGGGCACTAAAGGATCTCTACATATTCTTTAAACTGCTAACTCAAACATTTAATTCTGAATTCTCATATTTGAGCTGGGGGCATGGCTCAAATGGTAGAGACTTGTCTAGCAAGCATGAAGCCCTGAGTTCGAACTCCAATCCATCTAAGTCCTCATACTGCTGGAGTTATTGGCAGTCTTTAACATAGTTGATCCTCCATTTTTTTTTTTTTAATGCTTTTGTTACTTGGCTTCCACAGCCTTTTCTCTTGGTTCTCTTCCTATCTTGGTGTCCATTTCTTCTGTATTCTTTCCCTCTCCACCTCTAAATATTGATATACCCAGTACTTAGTCTCTCAGACCACTTCTCTTTAACTTTTTTACTCCTCAGATGAGCTCATCCTGTTGCACACTTTAAACACAGCTGTGTCTCATGTTTTTTTCTCCAATCTAGAGTTCCCTACTTCAACCCAACAGTCCAACTGCTTTCTGAACATCTCATCTTAAGAGGCATAAAACATTAAACTGGCTGGCAGAGTGGCTCAAGCTTTAAGAGCACCTGCCTAGCAAGCATGAGGCCCTGAGTTCAAACCCCAGTACTGCCAAAAAAAAAACAAGAGAACATATAGAAGGGGGTCAGAGGAAAAGCAAAAAGCAAAATCCCTACAGAAGAGTCAACTTAACCAGGGCCTCTCAAACTTTTCATTGAAAACAGCCTAAAAAAACAGAAAATGTTCTCCTCCCTTTGAGGATCTTAGGGTACCATCCAAAGCATTCAAGGCATACTCTAAATTTTATTTGAAGATTTGTTTTGGCAGTACTAAGGTTTGAACTTAGGGCCTCACGCCTTGCCAAGCAGGCCCTCTACCACTTGAACAACACCCCCAGCCCTTTTTGCTTTAGTTATTTTTTGAATAGGGTCTCACCTTTATACCTGGGTTGGTCTAGAACACAATCCTCCTATTTACATTTCCAATGTAGCTGGAATGACAGGTGAAGTGTGCCAGCATACCCAGCTTTTCATTGGCTGAACAAGGTCTTTTGAACTTTTGTGCCTGGACTGGCCTCTAAGTGTGACCCTCCTCTACCTCCCAAGTAACTAGGCTAGCAAGCGTGAGCCATCATGCCAAGCCTGAAGATCTTATTTTAACTTTTCTTTTCTTTTCCTTTCTGGCAGTATCAGGGTTTAAATTCAGGGCCTTGCAAGGACTCTACAACTTGAGCCACACCTACACTCCTTGAAGATCTTTTATCTTGAAAATGCATGTGAATTCTGATTTCTGTGTCATAATTTTCAATTAAAAAAATTAAATCCCTTACCAGTTAAAGAACTGAATCTCAACCCACCACCACTTTACCATTATGCCAATAAAATTAACACTTCAACAAGATTTGTCATGTCATCACAAAGCTTCAAAAACTCCAAGAATCCCTATCAAAAACCAAGGAACTAAATCTCTAGCAAGCATTTACTCTTGAGAATAAGCAATACTTTTGTTTATTTTGTTGGGTTTTTTTTTGGTACTAGGATTTGAACTCAGGACCACACACTTGCTAGGAAGGCACTCTACCACTTGAGCCACTCTGCTAGCCCAACAATATGTTCCTTAAGTCTGTACTTATAGTTAGGGCTGGTTTACTGTCCAGTTTTTTACTTTTAGGAAAACTCTACTCTTGTCTTAGCAGAATAAGGTGCCCAAAATATGGGCCAAACAGCCTAGATGAATAGGCTGTACTCAGAAGCAAGACTCCTGCTGGAAAACCATGCAAAAACCAGAGTTACCATCACAGATAAAGATGTAAAAGCACTAGGGCAAATGAACTGGGGCATCTGACTAGAACAAAAGTACAATAAAGACAATGCAAGTGGTAAAGAGAGAGGGAATCTCATTGTTAATGAAGGTTCATCATACATACTTGAAGAACAACTGAAATTTTTGAGTGAAATAAGACATTGGATCCATAAATTCAAATGAATGTTAGTAAAAATCTATACATAAGAAGTCTGTTAAATGAATATATTGAGGCTGGTGGTACAGTTCAATGGTAGAGTGCTTGCCTAGCATGCAAAAGGCTGTGGCTTTGATCCCTAGCACCTCAAACAAATATATTAAACTCAAGACTCTCTCTCTCACCACCCCCACACACAACTTTTAGTACATACACAAAGCCTGCTTTCTCTTTGTATTATTCTCACATGTCTCTCTACTGTAGGGGGTCAAAAAAACACTGTGGTTTGAACCAAAAAACCTATTTTGGGGAAATAACTTTAGGATTTTTGCCATTTGTACAAATGGACAGACCCTTGGAAATACCCCTTGATGTATGGCAACCTCCAGTTACCAGGGTCATCAAAAATGAGTCTACTACAGGCTTAAAATAGAGTGACATCAAGGAACTCAAATGTGCTAATGAACCAACAAGACACACACACACACACACACACACACACACACACACACACAGAAAATCTTAGCAAAGCCATGAAAATAACTACCTGTGCACTCATCAACCATATCCCACTTTCACATCCACTGAAATATAAGCAACACCAAGAAACTTTTTTTTTTTTTGGTCAAGGTTAAATTATTCCAGGAGTTCTGTTCATCTACATATTTCACAATATCTGGAAGAAAAGACTGAACTTAAAGCTAAACAACAAGAAAATTCTAGGCCAAGCTGGTGCCGGCAGCTGCTCACCCCTGTAATCCTAGCTACTCAGGTGGCAGAGATCAGAAAGAGTGCAGTTTGAAGCCAGCCCAGGTAAATAGTTCAAAAGACCCTATCTCAAAAGTATCCAACACAAAAAAGGGCTGGCAGAATAGCTCAAGTGGTAGAATGCCTACCTAGCAAGCATGAGGCTGAGTACAAACCCTAGTACCACCAGAAAAAGAAAAAAAAAATAAATAACAAAACAGGTCAGGTGCAGTGTACTATAATCCCAGCTACTAAAGAGGCACAGCTGGGGAGAATCATAGCTCAAGGCCAACCTGAGTTTGAGTTCAAACCCCAGTGAAACTACTACATAGGAAAAATCAATTCCCAGAGAGAAAGGAAGAGATTCAAACCTGATGCTCACACCCAAATCTGCCCATCATTTCAAAAGAAGAGAAAGACCAGTACAGACATCAAAAGAAAAGAAGAGGGGACTAGAAAGTCAAATCCAAAATGTCTTCCAAAAGAAAAAAAAATGTCTTCCAATGTATCATGGATCCCCTAGCATGTACTATCATTTCCCCATTTGCAGGTTTTGCTGATGACAAATTCATAGTGATATTTCTCTTTTTTTTTTGGCATTACTGGGACTTAAACTTAGGACATCATGCTTTGCTAAGAAGGCACTCTACCACTTGAGCCACTCTACCAGTCCTATTTTCCACCAGTATGTTTTCAAGATAGGGTCTCCTGAACTATTTGCCCAGAGCTGGTTTTGAACTGTAATCCTCCTGATCTCTGCCTACTGAGAAGCTGTGATTATAGACGTGAGCCACAAGCACCTGACCCATGGTGCTATTCTTCAATTATCACAAATTATATTCTATCGTAGCCAATTCCAGACTAATATCTCACTAATCAAAATTCAAAGGTCAATACCAAGGAAAAGGTAACATCCTAACTTATTGTAACACAGCTAAAAACTTATTTAACCCCCCAGCCACTCCCTATTCTGCTCTTCATAAAGGTCTCATCATCTCCCCACGCCTTACCCATTCCCCTTTTCCACCTAATACCTAGTAAGTGACCAAAGCTCTACAGCATTCCAATGCAACAAGTCTGACCATTTGCTCCTCTTGTGCAGCTCAACTGACCAAAATGGATTGAATCCTCATTATTCTTTCCTTTAAGTCTGTCACATACTTAGTGGGTCTTCCCCATCGGGCCATCTATTCTATGTACTGCTGGAGTAACATTCCTAAAGTCAAAGGCCAGTTGAATGCTCCTCTGCTACAAATTCCATCAACTCCATGCTGCCTATAAAACAAATTCTAAACTTCATGATCTAACCTCAAGCCATCTGTCCAGTCTCACTTTGGTCATCCTCCTAGTGTATCCAGTACCCTATCAAAGACAGTTCATCCTTCTCTAGAACTTGTCATACTTTCCCTTCTATCTGCCTTCTATTTCCCTTCTATTTTCATGCTATTACTTCTAACACGCTTTCATGATTGCTCAGTACTATTAGCAATCAACTTCTTCCCTCAGAGCAAAAAACAAGAAAGCAAATACACCACAGGCAAGAGGATTATAAGAATCTATAGTTTTAACCAGGTGCCAGTGGCTCACACCTGTAATCTCAGCTACTGGGGAGACTGAGATTAGGAGGGCTCCAGTTGAAGGCTAGCCTGGACAAATAGTTTGCAAGACCCTATCTCCAAATAACCAGAGCAAAACAGACTGGAAGTGTGGCTCAAGCCATAGAGTACCTGCTTTGCAAGCGAGAACCCTGAGTTCAAACTTCGGTCCCACCAAAAAAAAAAGAAAAGAATCTATGTTCTCAGAGTATAATAGGTTTGAAAAAGGAGCACCATCTTGAAGACCAAAAGCTCAGCTTTCTGCTTTTTTTCTAAGTTACACTGAGTAAATGAATCTCCTTTCTGAGCCTTAGTTTCCTCATCTGTAAAATGTATCTACTCTACCTAACGCTCAAGATTATCAGGACAACTAAGTAAAATAAAATGTTTGTAAAACAAAGGAGCTAAAGCAATACTTAAAGAGAAATTAGTAGCTTTAAATATTTATGTTTTTTAAAAAAAAGTTTGAAAATCTGTTTTTTGAGGCAGGGTCTTCCTATGTAGCTCCTTCCAACTGGGATCCTTCTGCCTCCACCTCCCAAGTGCTGCGATTACAAACCCACCCTACCATACCCATCTAAAAGTTTTGTTTGTTTGAGGGTTTTTTTGGTGGTACTGGGGTTTGAACTCAGAGCCTCATGCTTGCCAGGCAGAAGCTCTACCACCTGAGCCACTCTACTAGCCCTTTTTTGTGTTGGGTATTTTTGAGTTACAGTCTTGCAAATTGTTTGCCCAAGCTGGCTTCAAACCGTGATCCTCTTGATCTCTGCCTCCTGAGTAGCTAGGATTACAAGTGTAAGCCACTGGCACTGGGCTCCCATATAAAAGTTTGAAAATTAATAAGCTATGTATATTTTTAATAAATTTGGGAAGGAACCAGACATGGTAGCATACTCCACAAAAGTTCTAGGTAGACCTGTTTAAAAAAAAAAAGAAAAGAAAAGAAAAGGAGTGCGGCATGGCTCAGGAATGGCATGAGTTCAATCCTCAGTAGCACAAAAGGAGGAGGAGGAGAGAAGTAGGAGCAGTAGAAATAGTTGCTGTTTGATGGCTAGGAGTGTAGCTCCATGATAGAGTACTTGCCAGCATTCAAGAGGTTCAATCCTCAGTACCAAAAAAAAAAAAAAAAAAAAGTTTCAAAGAAAGCAAAAATAAACCCAGAAGTAGAAGGAAGAAAATTCTAAAGTAGAAATTACAAAGAAAACAAACACCAGAGTCAAAGGGTAGTTCTTTTGAAAAGGATAATAATATTGTTCAGATGTTTGTACAACCTATGAAAAATATAAAGTAAGCTATCATTATCCAATAGAGATGTAACTTTAAATAAAAAGGATGTTAAAGTAACAATTTCCTTTTTGAAAGGGCTTCTCAAATCTTAGTAGTGACATTTGGGCCAGATAGTTGTTGGTGGGCTGTGGGGTTCTTCTATGCATCCTTGGTCTCTACCCACAAGATGCCAATCCCTACCCCCAAGAAGTCATGACAACCAAAAATGTTTTTACACATTGTAAATTATCTCTTTGGAGGCAAAATCATCTCAGGTTGAGAATCACTGCTCTAAGAAAAAAAAAAAGCCACACCAAGCTTTGTCAGCTAAAACTAGCTTATTCACAATCATTCCTAATTTTACAATAGTTTGCTGCTCTGCCCATTAGGACTGGGGGATGATAGCACACCAAGGTAGCAAGAGCCAGACTGAAGAAATAGGCAGGTCTTAGATGTGTCAGCAAAACTGCATAAAGTGTTCAAAATAAGAGAACCAGAAAAGCAGTAAGAGCCAAAATAGTAGCAGTTGCCACAAGTAACAGAAGTATCACTTTTTTTTATTTTTATTAGCATATATTAGTTGTACAAAGGAGTTTCATTGTGGTATTTTCATACATACATACATACATACAATGTACTTTGACCAAATTCACCCCCCTCTATTACTTTTTCTCATAGAAGTATCACTTTTACTTCTAGGAAAAGTTGGGAAGAATTACATAGCTCTCATTGTAGTGAAATATAAAAACGGCTCTTGAGTCAAAGTTCAAGAAGTCAGGTACAAGAAAAAGAGAACAAGAACAAGAAAAGGAGATAGTATCTACTGGAAACATCTGTTACCACGCTGAACTTCCTAAGTACTAGAAATAAGTCATTTCAATCTTTTAAAAAATTATTCAATTTAAGAATGTAATAAATATTCTTATATGGGGGGAGGGGTAATAAACCTGTAATCCTAGCACTTAGAAGGCTGAGACAGGAGGATTGTGAGTTCGAAGCCAGCCTGGACTACATTACTCCCAACTAGGCAGGAAGTGAGGAGTCTCGTCCCAGGCCAGCCCTGGACAAAAATGTGAAACTCTATCTGAAAAATGAACTAAAAGTAGAAACCGCTGGGGGCATGCCTCAATTGGTAGAGCACTTATCTAATAAGTGCAAGTCTCTGAATTCAAATCCCAGGACTGCCAAACGTAAAAAAAGAAAAGAAAAAGAAGTGAGGTAGTCAAAGGAAGAAGTGAGCTGAGCAAATCAAATTGGAAGAATCTAGAGGGAGTCTACCAGCTATGGAGATGAAATCCCCTTCCAGTAGGAGAAGTTAACAATCACAAGTGGCAAGTGGCAATAACAGAGCAACATGCAAGAGGTTCTCAGCTTTCTGGGGCTATGAACCTGTCTGAAAATCTTTCCCCAGACAATTCCCTCATGTATACAGAAGCAGAATTATAAGTATAGTTTTAGAAAACTCATAGGCCATTCACTCATAGTCATCCCTACACCCATCTGAAGGGTTTACACCCCAGGCTGTCATCTCAGGTCTCCTCCATGACCTGGGCAAGTATGTTCCACTCTTACATCACTGAACTGAACCTGCATATGTCAAAGATGAGCTACATGCTAAAGATCCTTCCAACACTAAAACAGGGCTTATGTGAAGGAACAATCACCTATTTCCTGTAAATGAGCATAAAACTTTTGCTTTTGCTGTTCTCAGCCTGTCTTCTCACTATGGGTGATCTATAAAACCCAACTAGAAGCACCACACTCTCCCAGTAAAAATTCCACTAGAAGAAAGAATAAGGCCATCTCTATCACTCAGCAGAGCTACTCACCATCCAGCAGATCTTCTTCGTCATCCCTGTCATTCTCCTCCACTGCCACCTCCTCCTCCTCCTCCTCCTCTTCCGCATCCTCCAGCTCCACGTCCGGGTCCAGGTCTGGATCGCTCCCTGAGGCAGATTCGTCTGACATGGTTCCCAGAAGTCCTCAGTGGGCATTACCGACTCATGGTCCACTGTGGGAGTCCCAGGAGGAGGACAACAGGCATTGGAATCACCAAGGTTTCACTTAGGAGCACAAATCTTTCAAAGAAAAAGAGAGTGAAAATGAATTATCTGGAGCTTTTCTATGCATGCAAGGCAAGCTAACCAACCTTCTCTATGAAAACATATCTTGATGACTGCCCTGATCAAGTGTCTCCTGTTCCTTTGACAAGAAAATATCTTAAAGTAACAATAACTATACAGTTATATACTGCAGAATTCCCGTTTGCTCACTCCTTCTTGTGTCACCTGTTTCCTGAGCAACATCTCCCTGTATCCCTATCTATGCATACATCTACACATACATCTATTTAGAGTCACAGGCACTATACTACATATAGAGTAAGAAGAAAAAAAGCACATAGAGAATGGGAAAAGCTACTATGTGCCAGGAAGAGCTGCTATTTTATACAGGGCATCAGAGAATTCTCACTTAACAGAAGACAGAAGGAAGGGAGGGAGCCATACATCTATCTGGAGGGATGTGTTCCAGGCACAGCAAGCATCCAGCATTGAGCCCTGGAGTGAGAGTGACTGGGAATATGCAAAAGATTAAGGACTAGGTCCTGCTTACCTCCTCCCATGCCTCAGCATGTAAGGATCCTCAGGTATGGGCCCCTATGGCCACGTCTTTCTAAAGCTCTGTCCTACCCCTTGGCCCAGTTCCAGCTCCATTACTTCAAAGAAGCCTTTGCAAATAAACTGCCCTCTAGACATCTGGAATCATATTCCCGATCCTAACTCCATCAGCCATACTAATCACACTATGAATCTTCACTGAAGGCTTCATATGGGCTAACTAACAAAGAGGTTTACCTATTTAGTCTCACCTCCTGACCCACCAGTAAAACCCTAAGGGCAAGGATTTAGATAAGCATTGTCTTTGTACCCTGGAACCAAAAGCATGTCCTATACCCTATTTGTTCATTCACATTCACTGTCTCCATTTATCAACCTGCTATACTATGTCTAGGAGCTATGCACATCTCTCCTCCCTCTCTTTCTCCTTCCCTCCCTCCTTCTTTCTTTCTTCTTCCCTTTCTTTCTTCCTATCTCTTTCTTATCAATGTACTATTACCTATAAAGGTCATTTCTTCTTGAGGGGGGAAAAAAAAAAACCCCACAATGTAAAGACTTGGCTAAATGAGGTAGTTACAGAACTACCCATATAGCAAGAGCAAAAAGATAATTTGCAGACTCACTAATTCTTTTCATTCTTCTGTATATTTCAAATTTTTCATAATAAAAAGGGGAAGAAAGAATAAGGCAAATCATCTTTTACAAGACAAACTGTTTCAGACAGACACATAAACAATCAGGTCATTCTTAAATTTCTCCCAACTCCCAGAATAAAACCCAATGTACAAGTCTCTAATTATTCAACACAAAAACTATTCCAGAACTGAAATCTCTTATTAAGATTCAGACACAATTCCAAACAGAACTTCTATCTTCTCCCAAACTAAAGCAGGAAGAAGAAAAGAAGAGTATAATGACAACTGAATCCTTTAGTATTTTTGTAAACTAGTTTAGGAATACTTACAGTTAATAACAGGAATTACAAGCCATGGTGGTACATGCCTATAATCCCAGCACTTAGAAGGCTAGGGGCAGGAAAATCATGAGTTCCAGGCCAGCCTGGACTATATAGCAAGACTCCTATGTCAAAACAGAGGGAGGGAAGGAGAGAGGGAGGGAAGAGGAGAGAGACAGAGAGAAACAACCTGTGTGACTACATGAGTCATGTACTTAGCCTCTTAAGACAAGTAGAGCAAGTTGGTGGCATGGCTCAAGCGGTACAGCTGCCTGTCTAGCAAGTCTGAGTTCAAACCCCAGGACCACAAAAAAAAAAAAAAAGATACAGAACTAAAGTAAACAGTAGCTGTGAAGTGATTTAGTAAGAAATATTTAAATTTATAACTCACTTCCAAAAACATCAGCAGAGCTAGGGGCTTGGCTCAGGCAGTAAAGAACCTGCCTAGCAAACCCAAAGCCCTGAGTTCAAACCCCAGTACTGCCAAGAAAAAAGAAAATCAGATAACATTTGCAAAGAACAGTAACGAACAGAAAGAAAAGTGATCCACAAATACAAATTACTATAACTAATGCTGGGCTATTACTCATTTCATGATCAGGCAGTTTCCAAATCTCTGTAGGAATGACCATCTTGTACCCTTGGTTGGTACTTAGTAGGTCTCAGAAAGTAACTAATAAACAGATATCAATAGCTTTAGAAGTGAAATTTATTTCTCAGCATTTGTAGTGAAATATATCTGAACAACAAGAATATGGTAATTCATCAGCAACTACTCTGTTTGAAAATGAGTAATCTACATAACCCCTGTTTCCTCCTAGACTAATTGAGATAAAAGTGTTTTCTTTGCAGTATGCTTAGCTGATTATGGAGTGCTTTTAGAGAACAATTTTTAATTAGCAGGTACATTTAGGTACCTGAATGCTATTCTGAAGTGGTAAAATGACAATCACTTAGAGTGAACAGTGATGAGGAAAAGCTTTCTATATACCTCCTGTTAACAAACTACTTAAAAACAATCTCAGCCCCAAGTTCCTGATAGAGGCAAACATCAAATAAAAATCCAGCTACTATTAGAATATGAGAGATAGTGATCCAGCCTCCTATTCAAAACATTTTCAAAACAAAGACACTTTAAAACAGGACCCAGGGTAGAGGGAGAGAATGGGAGGATAGATAACAGGTATCAGAATACAGTTACATAGGAGAAATAAGTTCTAATGTTCTATAGTTCAGTAGGGTAACTACAGTTCACAACAATCAATTTATATTCCCTCTCTCCATTTATCAACCTGCTATACTATATCTAGGAACTATGCCAGGAACTATGTATATCTCTCCTCCCACTCTTCCACCTTCCCTCCCTCCTTCTTCCTTTCTTCTTCCCTTTCTCTCTCTTCCTATCTCTTATCAATTTACTATTACCTATAAAGGTCATTTCTTCTTGAGAGGGGAAAAAAAAAACCCACAATGTAAACACTTGGCTAAATGGGGTAGTTACAGAATTACCAATATAGCAAGAGCAAAATGTTAATTTGCAGATTCACAAAATGTGATTTTAAAATGTAGATTTTGGCAGGGGGAAGGGGGGAGAAATGGCCCAAACATTGTATGCACACATGAATAAAATAAAAATTTTAAAAATAAATAAATAAGTAAATAAAATGTAGATTTTACTTAACAAATTAGAATGAACTGAACACCAGTGTCTCACGCCTGTAATCTTACTCAGGAGGCAGAGATCAGAAGGATCAAGGTTAAAAGCCAGCCAAGGCAAACAGTTTCTAAGACCCCCATCTTGAAAAATACCCAACCAAAAAAGGACTGATGGAGTGGCGCAAGTGATACAGTGCCTGCCGAGCAAATGTGAAGCCCTGAGTTCAAACACCAGTACCTCCAAAAAAATAAAGAAAAAAAAAAATTTAGCTCTTGCCTGCCTTGGGGCTCCATGCCTATAATCACAGCATTTGGGAGAAAGAGGCAGGAGAATCATGAGTTCAAGGCCTGTTTGGGCTATATAGCAAGGCCCTATTTAAAAAAAAAAAAAAAAAAACTTAACTTAATAGACATGAGGAGGAAAGCCAAAAGCCAATAAGGAAAAAATTCATCTGCCCCCCTTGCTCCTCATTCCATGTGAAATACCACTTAATATGCAGTATAGAATCTCTGTCTCTATTACCCAGAGAAACTAGCAAAGTGATTATGGGTGTGCTGCACCTTAATGAGGACCTATGTTCCCACAAAGCAAATTCTGGGAATCGAATTCTATTTTAATGAAACTGGAGAATTAGCTATTTAAAGGAACTCTAAAGACAACCAGTATGAAAAGCAAATCATTCAACACCTAAGCAAGTTAGTAAGTCTACTTTAATATACTGGATTTGCTAAAAGGAGGTTATAATTGCAAAGAAACCCACAGCTAATCCCAGCCCAGCCACTCAGCAATCTTGAGCATAAAGGAAAAGGTTACTCAGTCCTGTAAATTCAAAATCAACACCACTTGCCTATAGAGCAGTGAGTGAGTGCTTGGCCAAGAATCAATGGAATTAATCATACAGGCAGAGTCTTTAGAGACACTGGGGGGAAAGAGAAAAGGACATACAATA
Organism: Castor canadensis; assembly: GCF_047511655.1. Taxonomy (NCBI): domain Eukaryota; kingdom Metazoa; phylum Chordata; class Mammalia; order Rodentia; family Castoridae; genus Castor; species Castor canadensis. The sequence continues at coordinate 51,183,611 of NC_133402.1, read as the reverse complement.
TATTAACACACAGCCTTTGTTCACAAAGCAGAGCATTCTGAAGAGTCCACACAAATCATACGACTGAAGGTGCACACACACTGCCTCATCACTGTGGGGCAGCCACACAGTATCAAAAATGTCTTCCATAGCATTATGGAAGATCTCCTGCCTTTTAAACAGAATTCTAAGAATCCTACTCACCAAGGTGTATAGGTGCATGTGAAATTCAGCAAGCAGAGGCAGGAGGATCACAACTTCAAGGCCAGCCTGGGCTATATAACAACACCCTGTCTCAAAAGAAAAAAAGAAAATAAAAATATCCTGTGCCAGGAGTTGGTGGTTGTAATCCCAGCTGCTCAGGAGGCAGAGATCAGGAGAATCGTAGTTCAAAGCCAGCCCCCGGCAATTAGTTTGTGAGACCCTATCTGAAAAAAAACCATCACAATGGCAAAGATACCTGCCTAGCAAACATGAAGTCTTGAATTCAAACCCCAGTACCACCAAAAAAAAAAAAAAAATCCTTTCCACCTAATTAATTTTTTGCCCTTAGGTAGTATTAAATTTTCTCAAATAACCTTGAAGCAATTCCGTAAGTGCAGCTGACTTTTTTCATGGGAAATATAAATATAACCCTGGATCTAAAGTAATTTACAAGAGGATGGGCACCAGTGTCTTGCACCTGTAATCCCAGGTACTTGGGAGGCTAAGATTGGGAACTTCATGGTTCAAAGCCAGCCTGGGCAAGTTTTGAGAGTTCCCCATCTCAATAAATAGCTGGGCACAGTTTCATATACTTACATGGGAGGCTGATTGGAAAAACTGTGATTCCAGGGTGGAGGGGGAAGGGGCAAGGCGGGGGAAGGGGTGTTGTGATACCCTATCGCAACAGAAAGAAAAAGCTAGGTATGGTAGCAATGCACCTGTCATCCCAAAAATGGTGAGAAGCTTAAAACAGGAGAATCGCAGTCCAGACCAGCCTGAACATAAAAAACAGATCATACGAGGCTCCCAGTTCAAACCCCAGTCCCACAAAAAAAGAAGAAAAAAAGTGAGGCCCTATCTAAAAATAACCACAGCAAAAAGAGCTGGTGTGGCTGTGACTCAAGCAGCAGAGCACCTACCTGCAAAAGCACAAAGCCCAGTACCCTCCAAAAAAGTCATTTACAAGGGAAAAAAAGTATTTTGCAAACAAGAGAGTTGGGGGGCACACCTTGAGTGGTAGAGGGCTGCCTCCAAGTGCAAGGCCTTCAGTTCAAACCCCAGTACAATGGAATAAAAAAAAAAAAAGAGGAAAAGAACGGGAAGCCAGGCACCTGTGGCTCACGCCTAGAATCCTATCTACTCTGTCAGGAGGACAGAGATTCAAAACCAGCATGGGCAAACAGTTCTAGAAACCCTATTTCAAAAATACCCACCACAAGATAGGGCTGGGTGGAGTTAGAGCAACTATCTGGCAAGCATGAGGTCGTGAATTCAAACTCCAGTCCCACAAAAAAAAAAAAAAACCCAAAAAAAACAATAGGTAAACATTCAAACCAAAACTTTGAGAATACCCCTTCAAGAAAACTCACTAGTTTGAACTGGCTCAAGTTGTAGAGAGTCTGCCTAGCAAAAATTCCAGTATCTAAAAAAAAAGCCAGACAACAGTGGCTCACACCTATAATCCTAGTTACTCAAGAGGCAGAGATCAGGAGGATCAAGGTTCAAAGCCAGCCTGGGCGAATAGTATGAGAGACCTAACTAAAAAAATAAAAAATAAAAAATCTTCACAAAAAAAGGGCTAGTGTAGGCCCTGAGTTCAAGCCACAGTACCACAAAAAAAAAAAAAAAAATTCAGTCCACATGTAGTATTCACTAAGTAGTACCTACAGGACCTTACAGCCTGCTAGAAATCCACTGTGGATCACTAAAATCATTTCCAGCCAGACACCTGTGGCTCACAATTGTAATTCTCTATTTAGGAGGTAGAGATGAGGAAATCTTGATTTAAAGTCAACTCTGGGTAAACAGTTTTGAAGACCCTATCTTGAAAAAAACCCATCACAAAAAAAGGGTTGGTAGAGTGGCTCAAGCAGTCAAAGCACCTGCCTAGCAAGCATAAGGCTCTGAGTTCAAACTTCGGTGATGCCAAAAAAAAAAAAAAAGATGATAGCCCTATATCCTCATGGAGCCTAATCCCCACATCACAGTGAAAAGGGCAAAGAGGCTCAAATGGAAAGGTCAAGAACAATCAAAAGGAAAGGGCAGATCAAATGCCCAGGCAGCATTGGCTCAATGATCAAATCATTGGAGAGGATGGCAAGGGAAGGGCCCTCATTTTTATGCCATTCAATAATCCCACCTCACCCCTACTGTTCCTGATTAGTGGGTTGATTCTCATTCAACTACTGGCTTCATAGCTTAAAGGATATTCATTCATTCTTTCTTTCTTTCTTTCCTTTGTTCCTCCCTCCCTCCCTCCCTCCTTCCTTCATTTATTTATTTATTTATTTTGGTAGTACTAGGGTTTGAATTTAGGGCCTTGTGGTTGCTAGGCAAGTGCTATACCACTTGAGCTATACCACCAGACCTAAAAATCTACTCTTTGCACTCTTTTGCTGCACCTGGGGCAGCACCCTAACTTTGACATTGTACCCAATAACTGAGGAACATCTGGAACACCCCACAAACATACTACTTGGTATACAAGTTGTTTTTATACTACAGTTTTTTCTTAGTTGGTATCTACTCCAAAGTTTTAATGGATGACTACTATTTTGATGTACACTAATACTTTTAAATCATTCTATAGAAAAAAAAATGACATGCTAACATATTGTATTTCTATGGCTTTTCAATTTTTCACTTGACTTTGCCAGTGACTTGGATACACTGCACTTAGCTCCTCAAAGACACAGGTAAACCTTCAGGCTCTCTTACCATGATAAGGATATAACACAAAGATTTGGTATTTGCCTCTGGTCCCCGACTAGAAGTATGAAAACCCTTGGAATTTACTGACAGGAATCTTTTGTTATTCATGAGCCCTTTAGATCACACAAGGTTTAAGTAACTTAAGGTAGGGACCCTAGAGAGCCTCAGGATATCATTAGACACCTGAAAGATCAAGTGACTGAAGGGCAGAACTTAAGCTGTAGCCAATCAACTTTGGGGGTTAGAGTTCTATAGAAACTTTTTTTTTTTTTTTTTTGAGACAGTCTCCCTGGGGCTCAAATTATACTCCCCCCCCTCCTCCTCCCTAGTAGTTGAGACTACAAGCATGCATTACCATACCCAGTTGAGTTCTATAAGTCTTGAACAATGAAACTTGGAGAGCTTCCAGATTGATGAACACATCAAAGTTGGGGAAGGTGGCACTAGAAGAGTGCACAGAAGCTCTGCACAATCTTGCCCAATACCTTGCCCTATATATCTCTAATCTTTGGCTGTTCCAAAGTTGTATCCTTTATAATAAACAAGTAAAGCAAGTACATTCCTGAGTTCTGTGAGCTGGTCTCAGTTCTGGCAAATTATGAAAGTTAAGGAAGTAATCACAGTATAGCTGGTCAGTAAGAAGTTATGGCTTGCATGGGACTTGAGACTGAGTCTGAAGTAGAGGCAGTGCTGTGGACAAGCTCTTAACCTATGGGATCTGCTCTAACTCCAGGTTGTATATCAGACTGAGCTGAAATGTTGAACATCCAGTTGGTGTCCAGAGAATCAAAGAATTGGTTTTTGGTGTTGGAAATACAGATCTGCAAAGTGTCAACAGAAAGTCTGAAATTCTATTTCTCAATTTCCCATGCCTGTAAACAAATTGTGGCATTTGAATCAATGCAGAACGTAAACTGCATTTTTGCTAAAAGTCACATTTAAAATTGAATTGAATTAGGAATTAAATGATAAACAGTTTGTAAATGGAAATTCAAAGTGGGTTCGACCACCTCAATTCACAAAGAAAGAATTACAAATGAACAAAATCTGTTTCAGATGCACTATTTTCCATATTTCCAATGGAAAACAAAAACTGATTATGAGAATTGGAAGAAAAGTAGAACTGATAAAGAACATTAGTGACCTAAGCAGTTCAAAATATTGAAGATGATCCTCAACTTATGATGGGGTTATGTCTTGATAAACCCATCCTAATTTGAAAATGCATTTATGCATGCTACATGCATGTATGAAAATGCGAAAATGAAACCCATTTAAACTTTGTATAATGGAAAGGAAGGGAAGAAGGGGAAGGGAAGAGAAAAAAATGCATTTACTACTCAGGAGGCTGAAATAGAAAGATCATGAGTTCAAAGCCAGTCTAGGCTACAGAGCAAGACCCTCACATAAAAAGAAAGAAGTCAGCCAGGAGCCAGTGGCTCACACCAGTAATCCTAGCTATTTGAGAGGCTGAGATCAGGAGTATCATGGTTCAAGGCCAGCCACAGCAAAAAGATCACAAGACCTCATCTCCAAAATAAACAGAGCAAAAGAGACTGGAGGTGTGGCTCAAGCACTACAGTACCTGCTTTGCAAGTCCTGAGTTCAAACCCCAAATCCCACCAAAAAAGAAAAAAGACAGGTGTGAGGGCTCACCACTGCAATCAGTGACTCACCCCTTCACCTCCTTAGGAGGTGGAAGATCAGGAGGATCAATTCAAGGCCAGCCAGGGCAAAAAGTTCACCAGACCTCATCTCAATCAACAACTGAGCACAGTGGCACACACCAGTTATTCCCAGCTACAGTGACACATTTTTCAATCACTGAAAGAAAAGACTGTCACTCTGAACCCTATATCCACCAAAACTGTCAGAAAGGAAGGTTAACAACACAGTTTGTTGTAGGAATCAGTGGTTACTCCACTGATTTTGTGACTGTCTGAGAACTGGAGCTCACTGCAGCTGCCCAGCATTGTGAGAGTATCATACAGCATTGGGGATACTGAAAGTCATTGTGTCTAAAGTGAAACGAAGCTTGTTATCAATTAAAAACAGAGTAGTCAGGTAATATTTCAAATCTGTACTTTGAGATAAAGTATTCTACTAGCGCAGGAAAAGATCAAAATTGGATGTAAGGTTTAATTTCTAATGAATATGTACCATTTTTTCACCTTGTAAAGTCAAGAAAAATCTCAAGTTGAATCATCATTAAGTGGGGGGCCATCTATAGTCTGATGCTTTCCCTCTCTTAGCCAACATACCCCCTTAGAATACCAAGTCTTGTATTGAAGGAATGAATCACATAAATGAGTTCTATTCAAATACAATCCCCCTTTCTTCTCAAAGGGCCAGCACCTTTCTGTGCATGCCATGAGAAAGTCAAAGTCAACACCAGAATATTAGAAGATAAGGGCTGGAGGCATGGCTGAAGTGGTAGAGTGACTGCTTCAAATTAAAGAAGACTGTGCTGGATGTGCTGATGCACACCTATGATCCCACCACTAGAGAGACTGAAGTAGGACGATCTTTGAGTTGGAGGCTAATCTGGACTACAGAGTAAGTTCCAGGTCAGCCTGGGCTATAGGACCCTGCCTCAAATAATAATAATAATAATAATGACAATGATAATTATGAGACTAAATGCAGTGTGGAATCCTGGGTTAGATATTGAACTTGGGAGTGGAAAATTATAAAGGTCAGAACTGGGGATACCTGATGCAACTGAGTTCGGACTGTGGACTAGATAACAGTGTTGTGTCATTATTAAATTTATTTACATTGGGCTGAAAGTGTGCAGTTCAAGTGGTAGATACCTGCCTAGAAAGGCCCTGAGTTCAAACTCCAGTACCACCAAAATAATAATTTTCTTGACTTTGAAAATTGATTTGAGGTTATATAAGAAAATGTCTTATAGGGAATATTTTTATCACTTAGTGATAAAAATTTTTTTTTTGAGACAGGGTCTCGCCATGTAGCCTAGGCAGGCCTCGAACTCATTATCTTCCTGTCTCTCAACATGAGCCACCACACCTGGCAAAATAACTTTATAAAAGATAGTCAGCAAGGAAAAAAGTAATTTTTCTCCTAATTCTCCAGAGATTTAAACACTTAACAAGTACAAAAATAGTTTACTACAAAGTACAGATTTAAAATATTACCTATTGCCTATTGTTAATTAGTAACAAATTGGTAACATACTTTCTTTCCTTTCAGACACAATGACTTCAGGTTACCCAGCATTCCCTTGTAGACAGAATGTCCTTTGCTAAGTAAAGGGTAGGTCTCTTTCCCTCTTCCCCTGAGCCCAGCAAGAATTTGGCAAGTCTCACTTGGGCTGTCACTGGAAGGCTTTAGGCATGATTGGGGTCAAAAACAAATGGCATCCCACAAGCAGACAGAAACTGGACTCACCAGCTTGCCCTTTCCCTATGTGTGGATGTGACCCAGTTCTGAGGAGTCTTCTAAGGAGATTTATATAATCTACCTAGACTACAAATTTCATTGTAACTTTTTAGCCAAAGTTATTCTAACCTTTTCTCAGCTATATCTTAGGATCTGGCTGGCTCTCTCTCTCTCTCTCTCTCTCTCTCTCTCTCTCTCTCTATATATATATATATATATATATCCAGAATTATAGAAACAAAGCAGACCAAGATTCTCAATATCAGCAAAATAAGTTTCACAGAAAGTATACACTTGACATAAAGCCAATATAGTGAAACAGAAAAAAGGTGTCTTCGTTCAAACTAATACTCCTTTAACTTCTCTGAGGAAAAGTATATGCAGTCTGGACAAAACCCAGGCTATAGATTTTGCAACTTGAGAACTTGCAGGAAACCTATTTCTGTAGTTAGAAAATAATGGATGTTAACCCTTGTAAAAAAGGGCCATCAGTGAAAGACCAGAATATAGCCCATGGGGGTGTGTGTGTGTACATACCCAGCCATGTGCATCCCAACCCACTCTGCAAATGGACACTATAAACATGGAGACAAGGCCAAACTTCATTATAGCAAATGACAGATACAAAGACCAAAATAGTTCACACAAGGACCATATTGTCAAGATACTGTCATAGTAGAGCAAGGGTTGAAATGAACTAAAAGCTTGACAAAATATTTTAAAAGAAAAAAGTGAGAGGTGGAGGCATGGCTCAAGTGAAAGAGTACCTACCTAGCAAGCAAGCAAAAGGCCCTGAATTCAAACCCCAGTACCACAAAAAAGAAAAAAATGGTTGATGGCTAGTTTAGAGAAAGAATAATCAAAGGGAAATGACAACAATTTATTCAGTCCAAAAGCTAAGTGCTTTATGTATAATTATACTGCACAAGGCCATTCCCTGTGGGGATGATACATGTTTCAAAGAGGAAAACTCAGGAACCAACAGGAAATTTATAATGCATTTTCTTCTCTATATACTGAACACTTAGCTGGGCCTGGTAGTAACACAGCTATGATCCCAGCACTAGGAAGGCGGAGGCAGGAGTTCAAGGCCAGCCCAGGATACAGAGAGCCCTGGTTTCAAAAAAAATCAAAAACAAAAAACACCTGGCTTGAATACACTCACATTTTTACCTGGTCTCATGGCACCCAAAGATACATACATTCATCCTGGTGCAGTTAAGAGTACCATCTGGCCAAACAGAACGATGCACACCTGTAATCCCAGCACTCAAGAAACTGGGGCAAGAGGACAGTGACTCAACACCAGATTGAGAAACTGATCAAAAAAAAACCAAAATAGCCAGGCACTGGCCTGTAATCCTACCTATTTAGGAGGCTGAAATCAGGAGGATCCTGGTTTGAGGCTAGTCAGGACAAATAGTTCGCAAGACCCCATCTCCAAAATAGCTAAAGCAAAGGGACTAGAGGCATGGCTCAAGTAGTAGAGTGCCTGCTTTGCAAGTACAGAAGACCCTGAGTTCATACCCCAGTCCCACAAAAAAAAAAAAAAAAAGGGGGGGGGTGGCCAGATGGGGACATGGCTCAGTTGGTAGAGTACCTGCTTGGCAAGCAGGAAATTCTGACTTCAAAACCCATTACCACAGGTGCTGGTGGTTCATAACTATAATCCTAACTGCTCAGGAGGCAGAGATCAGGAGGATTCTGGTTCAAAACCAGCTGAGGCAAATAGTCTGTGAGACTCTATCTTGAAAATAACCAACCCAAAAAAGGGCTGGCAGAGTGGCTCAAGTGGTAGAGTGCCTGCCTAGCAAGTATGAGGCCCTGAGTTCAAACTCCAGTACCACCAGAAAAAAAAAATGACCCAGTACCATTAAAAAACAAAACAGGAGTCCCAGCTACTCAGGAGGCACAAATGGGGAGAATTATGGTTCAAGGCCAACCTTGGCATAAAGTTAGTGAGACCTATCTCAACAAACACACAGACATGGCAGCAGCTCTAGAACCCAGCTACTGAGAGATGGTAAGTAGGAGGATCATGGTCTGAGGCCCACCCTAAGCAAAAAAAAAAAAAAAAAAAAAACACAAGACCCTACCTGAAAAAGATAGAGCATCTGCCTAGCACACAGCCCTGAATTCCAACCCCAGTACTGCCCAAAAACCAAAAACAAACAAACAAAAAAAAAAAGTACCAACTGGGCTACAGAGGAAGGCTATACCTTGGAATTAAAGCCCAACCTCTGCCCCATCAGTGATCACTATGCCAACCTACAAAATTGGCAACCACTATCTTAAGACAATCTAGTTGAGTAAGCAGAACACCTAGAGCTACTGCCAAATCTCAAGAACAGAAGCACCAGGCCTGTACTATAGCAGTAGGATTAATGAGGTCCACTCTTCTAGTCAATCAAACAATTATTAAACATATTTGTGACCTATTCTCAAGTAGACATTTCCCCAGTACTGCAGTCCAAATAAACATGTCTATCCAAAAACGGAGAGGGGAGTAAGTAATAGAGAAGACACCCTCCAGCTCACCACAGCATACAGATCAAGAAGTGCAACTCACTGTAACATAACAATGAGGCTGAACAAAAGGCCCTGCTAAGTCAATGGTGATAACTTCAGAGCATTATAAACCCAGGGCTAGCAGCTGCCATTCAGCCTTACTAAGAGATAAGCTACTAAACACTCCAGGCCATACCAGGATCTCACCACTTCTCCCATTAACCAAAGACAAAAAAATGGGGAGGAGGGGGCACCCATAGCAAACAGTTCTTTTTTTTCTTTATTTTTTTTTGGTGGTACTGGGGTTAGAACTCAGAGACTTGTGCTTAGTAGGCAAGTCCTCTACCAACTGAGCCATGAACCCATTCCCATAGCAAACATGGCAAACAATTCTAACAGGAACTTACATTCAAAAGTCCCCACTTTAAAATATTCCTGCTCTTAATGAGGTTCTTATCATTAAGTTATTTTTGTGCTAGCATGGATATGGCACACTTAGGCAAACCGCTACTTAATTCTTGATTTGATATTAAGAATTATACAAACTGGACTTTATTATAAAGTACAGCAAAAAAACTATAGAAATTATAATAATAATTACATTATTTTGAACTTCATAAGCGTTTTCAAAATATCATAAAAAGGACTCGTTTAGTTTTCAAACGCCTTTAACACTGCAGTTGAAGACCACAGTTAATCAAGAGATCAATAATTATGAACTACACCATGTCAAATTCCATATTTAACATAAACCAAGACTGTGACATTTTATAGCTTCCTTACTGATTTGACTTTTCCAGTAAAAGCCTATAAGATTAAGTGCAAATGATTTTTTTTTTTTTGCTTTAAAGCAAATGAAGGAGGAGGAGGAAGAGGAGAAGCAAAAGAGAAAAAGGACTGATTGAGGAAGTACTTGAACACTGGGTATACCAGAGGCAGGCCAGCACCAGAGGAAGATCCCAGTCCCAACTCTAGAAACTAGCTGGTAGAAACCAACAAGATAGCAACACAATGAAAAAGGTACACCTAACAAGTTGGACAAGGACTCCCTCCTTGGCACACTGGCAGACAAGAGACCCTGTACATGGACATGATGGTATATACCTGTCTCAGCACTCAGGAGACAGAAGTAGGAGGATGGTAATTCAAGGTTAGTCTGAGATATGCAGGGAACACCCTGTTGAGGTTGAGAGAGAAAAAAACCTGTATAAACCACCTGGAGATACAGATAAAATTATAATGAGCAGCCTTTTTAAATGTACTTCTTGTGTGCACAGGAAGGTAATGGAAATCCCCAAGAACCAAGAATGAAAAGCAACCTGAAAAGAGAACAAGACCCTTAACTCTTGAGAGCTGACACTGCAGCAGTTCTGAGGTAAGGAGAGGGTGCCAATCTTGGGGAAAAAAATAAAAGACAATGTCTTGTGCTCAAAGAAGATAAGAAGAAAGGACTCTGACCTTGACATAAAGCTAGAGCCTTGAAGATCTATACTGTCATGAAAAAGTAGACTAGGAACAATCTGCCCACTAATACAGGAGACAATATAAAAGTTTCTGTCAAACTAGGATGGAGAAGTGTGTTAGTCAGTTTTTTCCTGGCTGTGATCAAATACCTAAGAGAAACTTTTTTTTTTTGCAGTACTGGGGCTTGAACTCAGAGCCTACACCCTGAGCCACTCCACAGGCCCTTTTTTTGTAATGGGTTTTTCAAGATAGGGTCTCAAGAACTATTTGCCTGGGCTTCAAACTTTGTTCCTCTGCCTCCGGAGTAGCTAGAATTACAGGTGTAAACCACCAGTGCCAAGATGAGAAAAACAGAGGAAGCAGTAACAGGAAGGGGTCAGGACCAAATATACCCTTCAAAGATATACCCAACCAACCCCTTCCTCTAACTTCAATCTAATCAAGTTGAAAGTCAAGACTAACCATCACAAGGAGGAATAAAAGGTATCCAATGGGAGTCTGTAACCACCAGTCTATACTCTCCAACCAGTCTGAGTTTTAAATACATACTTACCTATATTGTCCAAAAATTTAATCAAACCTGAAGTTGTCCAATGCAAGTGATATACCTTACTGCCTAGCAGCAAAGGCAAAAAGGCATCTCTGATATATTCCTCAACCCAGACCAAATAAGATTTCCTCACATAATGCCTTTCTGAATATAAACTTCACAATCCAACAGTACAAATGAGAAAACAAATAGAAGCAAGAGCCAACATGACTTCTAAAATCTGATAATAGAACCACCAAATTAAAGGAGATGAAATACAGTACTATCTCAAAAGATGCAGGAAAGACTTTGATAAAATTCAAAATTCAGTTGGGCACCAGTGGCTCACACCTATAATCCTAGCTACTCAGGAGGCAGAGATCAAGAGGATTAGAGATCAGCCCAGGCAAATAGTTCATGAGACCCTATCTTGAAAAAAAACAATTACAAAAAAGGGCTGATGGAGTGGCTTAAGATATAGGCCCTGAATTCAAACCCCAGTACTGAAAAAAACAAAAAATTCAAAATCCATTCATGATTACAAAAGTAAATAAACTCTTAGCAAACTGGATGAGAACCTCTTTCATAGGATAAAGAGAATCCTATCCTATCCTATCCTACTGGAAACAACCACCTTACATAGTATGAGATACAAGGAGCATACCCTTTAAATTCAGGAACAAGATGACAACGTAACTTAGTGGTACATTACTTGCCTGGCTTATGCAAGGCCCTGGGTTCAATTCCTAGCACCACAAAAATAAATAAATAAAGTAAATTCAGGAACAAGACATGGTTGCATGGTTTCTATAAACACCAAATTAAAGGTTATAAACAACAAAACAAAAAAATTCAAAAAGAACAAAGAAAAAATGTTTTAACAGTCAAAGATCATATTATTTCAACAGAGAAAAATGTACAAGCAAAGTACTAGAAATACTGGTGAGCTCACTAAAGAGACTGGGTGAAAAAGTAATATAGAAAAACCAATTTTAGCTGAATATGATGGTATACACCTATAATCCCAGCTACTTGGGAGACAAAGGCAGGAGGATCACAAATTCAGGACCAGCCTGTGCAAAGCTAGAAGATGCTATCTCAGAAACAAAATAAGGGGTTAGGAGTATAGTTCAAGTGATAGAGCAGTTACCCTGTATTGCCAAAAAAATTTCATTAAATAAAAATAAAAACAAAAGGATTGGGGGTATATCTTAACTGGTAGAGCACCAGTACCACAGAATGGGTAGTCAATAAAAATGTAATTTTTTTTGCCTGCCTAGCAAGTATGAAGTCCTGAGTTCAAACCCCACTACCACCAAAAAAATAAGTAAATAAAAGTATAATTTTTTAAATATTATTAAGAATAGCAACAATCACCTTATGATATGTTTCTAATACTCAAATCTGGCAACTCATACAGACTTCTCAAAGCATCTGATGACTGGCAGTTAGACTGAGTAGTGTACAGAAGTGAAAAGCCCTCTTTACTCCAAACTCAGATCTACACACTGACTTGAGGAGTCATACTTTCCACTGTCATCAATAAAATGGGAAGAAATAAAGCTTCCTTCATTTGGAATTCTAGAAAGGAATCAAAAACATGAAACACAAACCTATTTCTTAACAGCATTCTATGATAAACATATAAAAAATATGCACCACACACTCCTAAGCTGTGACTGCCCTTTATCAAACTCCTTTTTCCTCATTATATAATGTTTGAGCCAGCTTCAACACCCTATGTCTGGTTTGGCCAAGAAGCCAATATCTATGCTTTGCTGAATCTTAATAATATTAACTAGTCTTCTCTAAGAGACCCTCTTATACCTCTTACTCTCCCTCCATTCCTAACTCCTCACTCTATGTTTACATGTGGCAAGACATCCTAATCATATCTTCAGTTACATCTAATGGAAAACTCTAAACCTAATGCATTCTGCTAACTGTGGCACACAGGGAAGCACTCCTTGTCTTCCTCTGTAAAGCTTCAGGAGGCTGAGGCAGGAGGACTGCAAGTTCAAGGTCAGCCTAGGATACATAAACATAAATTTGAGGCCAACTTAGCAAAACCTTGAGAGAGAGAGAGACAGACAGACAGACAAATGAGAAAGTGGCTGGGTACACCTGAATCTCAGCACTAAAGAGACTGAGGCAAGAGGATTTTGAAGTCAAGGCCAGTCTGAGCTACACAGTAAGTTCCAATCCAAGCCTCAGCTTCAGAGTGAGATGAGAAAGGGGAGGGGAGGGGAAGGGAGAAGGGGGAGGGGAGGACAGAAGGGGGAGGGGAGGACAGAAGGGGGAGGGGAGGACAGAAGGGGGAGGGGAGGGGAGGGGAGGGGAGAGGAGAAGAAAGAGCCAGAGAGGGAGGAAAGGAAGAGAGGAAAGAAGAGGGAGGGAGGGAATAGACATGGAGGGGAAGAGAAAAGAAAAAGTAAAAATACAAAGAGAAGAGCTAGGGGTGTGGCTCCAGGGGCAGAGTGCCTGCCTAGCAAGAGGGAGGCCCTGAGTTCAAACCCCAGTACCCCCCTAAAAAAAAGAGAACAAAAAAGAGAAAGAGCAAAAGAGACAAAGGGAAGAAGGCAGAGAGGAAGAGAATATAGAAAGGCAGAGGAGGACTAGGGGAGTAGCTTAAGTGGCAAAGTGCTTGCCTAACAAGCAGAAGGCCCTGGGTTCAATCCCCCATCACAGTAAAGAAACAGAAAGTCAAAAAAAAAAAAAAAAGAGGAAACGCCAGATTTAGAAGTATTCTGCCAGGTACAGTGACACACATGTATAGTAGTACCTGCTAGAAAGGCAGCTGAGGCAGGAGGATCACTTGAGCCCCAAAGTTTGACACCAGACTTGGAAAAAAAAAAAAACTACTTAGGAGTTAAAATAGGCTACTATTGTTCTTCAAGCCTCAATGAAAGAGTAAAAGGTAGTTAAAAAAAAAAAAAAAGAAAGAAAGAAAATAGTTTCTTTTCCAGGTTTCCCTAACCAAAGCTTAGGATACTTGTGTCACCACCTCTCAGGATGAAGACCAGATTCCACACATATCACCTTTTATCATCAGTACACTGAGGAGGCAGCAGACCTTTGACAGGGTAGGAGCTCTTTGGTATCAGAGAGACCTGATAACACTTCACTGAAGGAAATTACTTAGCTTCTCTTCATCAATACACCTACATCTCAGGTCAGGATTCACATAGCATATGATCTGCAACATAATAAAGATTCAATAACTTAGCACAACAAAAAGCCTACAGAGGCCTGAAACATATTTTCATATCTCTCATGAAAACACCTTCTAGATTAACCATGGCTCCAGCCCATTTGGAAGCCCCTGTAGATGAGAGAGTACAGTACCTATCAGTATACTGGTTCTTCCACTCAGGGAGAGTCTGTTTCTATTTCCAATGTGTGTATGACACATTACACCATTATCTAATTCCTAAATAAAACTGATTTCAGAGAGTTCATCTCTGAAGTAGCAGCTGGGATATAGTTTTACCCAAAAGTTAAGTAAAAATAAATTGGCTTCAGCCAGGTGCCAGTGGCTCACACCTATAATCCTAGCTACTCAGGAGGCAGAGATCAGGAGGATCAAGGTTTGACGCCAGTCTGGCAAACAGTTCAAGAGACTCTATCTCGAAAAAAAAACCATCACAAAAAAAGAGCTGATGGAGTGGTTCAAGGTGTAGGCTCTGAGTTCAAACCCCAACACTGCAAATAAACTGGCCCCAAGACCAGAAAATATGCATTCCTCTCAGGCAAAAATGGATAAACTAATTCTACTAGCTTATAATACTATTTATAATATTTATATATTTATTATAATACTAATTCTATTATTTCTATTCTAAAATACTAGGGAAGGAAAGAACCAGGAGACAACCAAAATAGCTCATAACGTAAGGCTCACCCATAGTCAGAAAGGAGATCAAGTGGAGCTCTAGAATGTCATCAGTTCAGATCTGAAGTAGTCAGGAAAGGCAGAGTTACCATGTGTGAAACACCAAAGTTACTAAATTTGAGATATCTAAGACATAAACATTCTACATGTAAAGACAAAGAAAAGATTTATGGATCAATGAACCGATTGCTTTACCATCATTAAATCTCAAGACTCCTTATGACAGGTTAGGAAGGTAGAGCAATGTAACCTTGGGAATAATGTAAGTGGAAACAAAATTCGGTAACATTAAATGTGAAAGAGAAACAGTTTTCAATTGAGTAAGCTATTGTCTAATGGCTACCAGGAGATGAGGGGAGGGACTAGGAAACAACTGCATAGTGAGTATGGGTTTCTTTTTATATAATGAAATGTTTTGGAATTAGATAGTGGTGATGGTTGTAAACCTGGTGAATATACTGAAATCACTGAATTGAGCACTTTTAAAAATGAAGTTAAACACTTAGAAATGATGAGTTTTGTGGCATATGAATTATATTTCAGAAGAAAAGGAGAAATGGAGGGAGAGAAGGGAGAGAAAGAAGAGAGGAACAAGGGAAGCAAGGTAGAACGATAGAAAGACTGAGTTTCGCCCTAAATAAAAAATAAAGAAAGAAAGAAAGACTGAGTTTCCACAGGAAGTCAGAGATGTTAATAACTTTGCCTGAAAGGCTGATAAAGACTTCCCAGAGGAAGAAATAGACTTGAATGTTAAAAGACAAACAGAAGTGCTTGGGACATAGATCAAGTGGTAGAACTCCTGCTTAGAACCATGAGGCTAGAAAACAGACTGGGGTCAAATACAGACTTGAGTGTTCTCACCACGCACAGCTAGCTGAAGCTTCAAATAAGGAAGAAACTAGGGAGTGTGTCTAGTGTGTAGTGGTAGAAGACTAGCCAACGACAGATTAACCCATGAAAGGTGGAGAAAAGGCATCTCACAGAAAGTCATAGAAAGAAGCAAAGAATCAGACAGAAGAGAATGCTATCAGGAAAGACATCAGCAAGGTAGGCAAGACCAAAAAGGTCAAATACTACAGAAATATCATGTACATTAGATGGAGTCACTGGAACTACAGAGAAGGTTAGAATTTAGTGCAGGAATTTTTTTTTTTCTTTTGACAAACTGGGGTTTGAACTCAGGGCCTTGTGCTTGCAAAGCAGGTGCTCTACTGTTTTCAGCCACACCTCCTGTCCATTTTGCTCAGGTTATTTTGGAGATGGGATCTTTAAACTATTGGCCTGGGCTGGCCTAGAACCGAGAACCTCCCTATCTCTGCCTCCCAAGTAGCTAGAATTACAGGTGTGAACCACTGGCAGCCAGCTTAATGCTGACATTCTAAAAGTGGTTGAAGTCTGCCTAATGTTTTCTCGGTCTGTCAGGGTATCAGAATCTTGGGATCCTGTTAAAAATACAAATCCCAGCGCTAGTGGAACAGCTCAAGTGGTAGAGTACCTGCCTAGCAAGCATGACACACTGAGTTCAAACCCCAGTACCACCAAAAAAAATACAAATCCCAGTCAGGCAATGGTGGCTCAACCTATAATCCTAGCTACTTGGGAGGATGAGATAGGGAGGATGGAGGTTCAAGGCCAACCCTGGCCAATACTTCAGAGGACCCCATCTCCAAAATAACCACAGCAAAATGAAGTGGAGGTGTGGCTCAAGTGGTATAGCACCTAGTTTGTAAACACAAGACCCTGAGTTCGAACCCCAGAACCACCAAAAAAAAGCCTAGTTTGTGGCATATTGTTACAGCAGTCTGAACTAAGACAATGACCTTGTACAAGTGATTCAGTCTCATTAAGTTTGTTTCCTTATCTCTAAATTGGAAATAATATATTGGGCACCATCGTACATGTCTGTAAGCACGGCACCCAGGTGAGTGAGGCAGGAGAATCTCGAGTTCTATATCAGCCTGGACTACATCACAAACCACTGTCTCAAAAATAAAAAATAAACTGGAAGCTGGGCCACCAGTGGCTTACGCCTATAATCCTAGCTACTCAGGAGATAGAGATCAGGAGAATCTTAGCTCAGAGCCAGCCCCAGACAAATAGTCCCTGAGACCCTATCTCGAAAATACCCAATACAAAAAGGGCTGGCAGAGTGGTTCAAGCAGTAGAGAGCCTGCCTAGCAAGCATAAAGCCCTGAGTTTAAACCCCAGTACCAACAAATAATAATAATAATAATAACCTGGAAGTAATAGCATGGCCATCAAATTAGTTATTGTGAGGACTTTATGAGCTTTGAAGATACTCACCAAATGAATGTAATACATTTGAAAACAAGCTTTTAGCAACCCCAACTACAGAAACCATAGGAGGATTTTTAACTGTAGAAAGATAGGTAAAAGATAAGCCTTTCAGAGGGACAAGAGAGGAAAAGTTCATGTGAGAGTTTATCTTCCACTTCTCCTATTCTTGGCTAAAGATAAAAGTCTCCTGAACTACTCAGTTGGTGCTTGGTCTTGTTACTGATTCCACAGTTCTAAGAGAGAAAACAGACCCAGTTTAGGGGCAAAAACTGGTAACAGATTTGGTACCCCTTAGAGCTGGCAGAGTGGCTCAGGTGTGGCTCAAGTGGAAAAGTGCCTACCTAGCAAGCATGAGGTACTGAGTTCAAACCCCAGTACCACCAAAAAAATTTGGTTCCCCAGTGGGACATGGCCTGTTCAACTATGCTCCCCCATCAGAAAACCATTTCCTGTGACTAAGAAAGCATTCAATCAGCAGTGAAGAAACACTGAGAGGCTTTTTTATTTTTTTGGCTTGTGGTATCCACTGTAAGTAAGGCAGAGCCTGGCCCTTGGGGGAACTCACTTCTGGGAGGTTAATATCTCTATTGTGAGGATCCCCCTACCACAAGCACAAAGAGATTCACTTCTGATAGGTTGAGAGAAAAGCTGCAGACCAGGGACCTGGCAGCTGGTGGCACTGTGAGGACATTCCTGTAACTTTCCTGGCATCAGGATCTGGGATTGGTAACATTTATGTCCTATAATCATATTTATCTTCATATCCTATCTTAACCTCAGTGTTTTCTTTTGTCAAAGAACTTCCTCTCCTGTTGTTTCCTCCCTTGTACTCTGAATAGCCAATTCACAGACAACTATTCATCTTAACCCCTTTCTGATAAAAGGGGGCAGAGGAGCATCATTGGGTAGGCATCTGTGGGGTAAAAACCCATAATCGATAAGAAATTCTTTTTGATCATATGATTAGCGGTCTCCTTGTTTTGCCAGGCCATAGCAGACCACAGGGGATCTCCCATTCTTTGAGATATCTACTCTGGCTCTGACCTGATGAAACAGGAAAGGAAAGCTTCAGAAAGCTCAAGGGGATGCTTTCTCAGGTTGATGGCTTTATTAAGTATTTTTTGCCCTATTCATTGAAGGACTACATCTTATTAGAAGTGTGAAGTCCTGAGTTCAAACCCCAGTATCAGCAAAGGAGGAAAGGGGGAGAGAGGGAGGGAGGCAGAGAGGGAGGGAGGGAGGGAGGAAGGAAACAAACAAAAGCAGAAAAGGATTGGGGAATGAGTCCAGTGATACAGCACATGCCTAGCAAGCACAAGGCCCTCAGTTCAAGCACCAGTACTACAAAAAAATAAAATAAAATAAAATAATACATTTTTTAAAAATCTCTCTCTCTCTGCTGATCAGCAATTAAAATAGGGAAAGATATTAACTAAAGTCTGCATAATAAGCTTTTCACCCAGTTTTTACTTAAATCCTTCTCAGTGATAGCTAAGTTCTGTGCCTTTGAGATATAAACTTTCTACTTAGTTTCTACCTCTGGAAATACAGATTTACAGTAGCTTAGAGCTATGGAGGAAGTAATCACATCAATAGTCTAATTTTTTTAATGGCAAATGATTAATCTAAAAGGAAAACTATAAAATCTTTGGAGTTTTTGTCTATTTTCATGTATGGCTACGTGCATGTGTGTATTGTATGTTACACCTACATGTGTGCTTATCCTTGTATACTGTTTGCATAGTATACCAACTAGTTTATAAGTAAATGAGTGAGTAAAACTGTTAAATTAGTCTTTATTTTATATAACTTAGGTAAATCTTTATGAAGTAAGTTAACTTGTTGGTAAGATAAAATAGAAATATCTGCAGGATTGTTATCATATATTTTGTTGGTGTTTATATTTGCATCAGTTAGAAGTTTAGGATATAATGTCCATCACTTTCTATTTTTTAAATACAACTTCCTGGGTCTTCATTATTATTATTGAGGAAAGGAATAATTTTGACTAAGTTCAGGAATTTTGTAATGATTATTTCATGCATTACAATTTTAAAGAAAACTAGGAGAAAGAAACCATCAAGTAGGAGATGATATAAAAAAAATCATGGGTATGGAATATATTTTTGTTAAAGAAAAAAAGGAGATGCTTTTGTATGAGAAAGGATTTTTATATGGTTAAAAAAGTTTTGGGGACTGGAGGTGTGGTTCGTGGGTACAGCATGTGCTTTGCAAGTGTGAAACCCTGAGTTCAAACTCCAGTCCCATCAAAATAAAAAGTATACATTAATATACCAACAGTCATAAAACAAATTTAAAAAAAAAAGTTTTAGAAGGCCAGATGCCAATGGTTCTTACCAGTAATCCTAGTTACTTGGGAGACAGAGATCAGGAAGGTCAAAGTTTAAAGTCAGCCCTAGCAAATAGTTCATGAAACCCTATCTCAAAAAAAAACCCATCACAAAAAAAGGGCGGGGTGGGGGGGTGGGGGGAAAGGCTGGTAGAATGGCTCAAGGTGTAGGCCCTGAGTTCATATCCCAGTTCTGGGGGAAAAAAAATGGAAATAGATCAAAGTAAAACTACAACAGGTACTTACATGGTTTTTGCTGAAAAGCACTGACTCCTTACTTGGGCCCTTGAATTAACTAAAAGCAGGAGAAAAGTTTGGCATCCCTGCCTCAATTTGGCATGTCTTTGTCTAATCCAGTAAGTTAACAGGTTTATAAGGAGGGATCTAAGAAACTGGCCCAAAGAAAATGGAACATCAGAGCCTCCCCACAGAATGTAAGCTAGTAAAGCCACTTTGGAAAACAATATGGAGGCTTCTTAAAAAAGTAAACATAGATCTGCCATATGATCCAGCAATACCACTCCTCGGGATATAACCAAAGGAATGTAACTCAGGTTATTACAAAGGCACCTGCACACCCATGTTTATTGCAGCACTATTCACAATAGCCAAGCTATGGAAACAACCAAGATGCCCTACTACCGATGAGCAGATTATTATTATTGTGGTATTTATACACAATGGAATTTTATTCAGCCACAAAGAATGAAACTTTGCCATTTCCAAGTAAATGGATGGAACTGGAGAACATCATCTTAAGTGAAGTTAGTCAGGCTCAGAAGGCCAAAAATCACATGCTCTCCCTCATATGTAGATTATAGACCTGAAACAAAAGCAGTAATATTATTGGACATGGGTCACACACCAAGGGGAGACCACGCACGGGAGGAATAGGGAAAAGGAAGGAAACCTAGAACTTGAATATGATTGATGTGCTCACTGTATAGGAGTGAATATAGTAATCTTAAACTGGCAGAGGCCACTATGGGAAGGGGACCAGGAAGTAGTGAAGGAGTAGAGATGAACAAATGTGGGTTGCAATACACATGTGCACGGAAGCAACACCAGGAATCTCTCTGTATAGTTATTTTTATCTCAAACTAGCAAAAACAGTTTTTCTTATTATCTCTTATGTCTTCTCTAAAACAAAATCGGAGAACAAGAGGCAGAACAGGTTCTGCCCAGAAAGGGGAAGATGGGGGAGATGGCCTAAATAATGTATACACATTATAAGTAAATGTAAAATACACATTTACTTTATAAGTAAATGTAAAAATGGTAAAAATTAATAATAATAATAATAATAAAAAGAGCCTCTCCACAACCAGCAAAAACAACTTCTCTAGAACCCTTCCCAAAACTATTGAGATATACCATCAGAACACACTTGGGACTGGGACTCTTTAACTACTCCTACCTCTCGCCCTTGCCCTAACTCTTTGTCTATTTAAGGCTAAAGTTCATGTCTGTACCCTGAACATGGCTGAAGATGGGCTGAGTACTTATTTTGCCTCTTCCCAAGACAGTGTAATAATAAATCTCCTTTCTCTGTCCTTCACCATGTCTCACGTTTAGCATACAGGGGTGAGTGGTCAGACATGACATGTGGAAGCTCAGGGGTTTGAGCCTGGTATCCAAAACTCTGGTTTCAAAACCAGGTTAAAGTATACCACAAAAAGGTTTTTGGCGGGGTGGGGAGAGGCGGAAATGAAACTTTTCCCTATGTTTAAAGCAACAAAATTTTTTTAAAATATTGATCTGTTCTTGGAAGTATTTACAAAGAAGTGGCTTAAAAAAAAGTAGCTTAATTAACAGATTTTGTGTTTTATCAAGATAACTTCTTATGTTTTTGGTCATCTATTGGATTTCTATTACTTAGGGAAACTAAGTTTTAAAATGTTTGTTTTAAAGCTTTTTTAATAATCACTTTATAAGTGGTTAAAATAACACCTATTATTTAAGGTTATGCCGTATTTGATACCATATATATGTAACTACAGATGTACATAGAGTTAAGAGCTTAATATGCTGTGTTGCTGAGTTTTGTCTAAATGTTATATAAAAGGTTGAATAGTTAAGTGGGAATGGGAATATAATGGAGGGGCTGAACTTGTTCAAAATATACTATATACACATATGAAACTATCACAATGAAATCCCTTCATATTATTAATTTACACTAATTAAAAAATAAAATAAAATTTTTAAAAGTTTGAGTAGTTAAAGGTACACAGGACTAATACCAGTAGGTGCCATTTTTATACAATATGCATTGCATCTAGACCTTAAACACACAAAATAGACAACAAAACTCTTGGCACATCTGCTGTTGAATTTGGCACCATTTAGATAAAAGGACCCTATTATTCAGGCAGTGCTGCTATTTAAAATCTGGTCTGCATCTATTTGCTTTAATAGTAAATATTTTTGCTATTTATAAAATGTCAACTGCACTGATACATCAAGTAATAAGTCTATTTATGGCCAGTAATACTGTTTCCTAAATGTGTAAGAGGTCTAAAGCTAACCTATGTACAATAACACAGTCGAAAACAAAATCACCTAATTACAGTTATTCTGCTGAGCCAAAGATTCTAAATTTTGCTCCAAAGGTAAAAGCTTACTCTATATAGGACGTATTGCTATGGTGGTAATTATTACTTGTATTTGTATTCCCCAAGTATGTTAATTGTATGTTAATTGTATTTGTGTTCCCCAAGTGTACAAACCTTCTAAAATGCAATACTTAGGAAAACAGTTTACCAAGCAGGTGTCTCCAAACCCAAAATCGTTAGTAATAATAGTCTTTTCAGGCTTATGTTTATTAAGATCATCATGGCGGGTGGGGTGGGGACTAGAGATCAAACCCAGAGCTTTGTGCATACTAAGCAAGCACTCTGCCAACTGAGGTCTGTCAAGCCCCTGATCATTTTTTGAGCAAAGAAAATTGGATGTCCCTAAATACTGCACTCTAAACAGTGCCACTATGATCACTGAAAAGTCTGGACAGCAGTCACCTAGAGAGTACATCTATAAACAAGTACAAATTTAAGAGGGGATTTATTTATATCACTTAACATTTTATAATTGGATAAAAGAAACTTGCTATGGGATTATGGAGTAAATTTTTAAGTGTATTTTTTTTACCCCTCCTCCTTAAGTGTATTTTTTAAAAATAATGAGAACCTAATTAATAAAGATGGCAATGAAAAACTTTAGCTTAAGATTTGTCAAAAGCCAGGTTTACCTAGGATAAGGCTCGGCCTTTTACCAAAGAAATAACAAAAGTTAGAATTAAACCCCCTAGAAAGCCAGGTGCCAGTGGCTTACACCTGTAATCTTAGCTACTCAGGAGGCAGAGGTCAGGAGGATAGCGGTTTGAAGCCAGCCCGGGCAAAAAGTTCCTGAGACCCTATCTTGAAAAACCCATCACAAAAAGGACTGGTGAAATGGCTGAAAATGTATGCCCTGGGTTCAAACCCCAGTACCACATTAAAAAAAAAACACAACCACTTCAAAACCAGTAGAACTGGCTGGCCTTCTGAGTATTCAAAAACCAAGACTTGGAGACCCAAGCCAAAAGATGATAGAAGGGGTAAGAAGACAGCCCAATATTTTGGACCTTAATATCCACAGTGAGTCAGGCATACAAAGATTACAGGGTCCTTTGGAAGATGACCCTACAACTCTGGTTAAGCCATCTGTCCTCTCTATAGTGAGGCCACAGAGACCCCAGAGGGTACAGGCATGAGCCACTAGCACCCCACACAAGATTATTTTTTAAGATGGAAAAATAAAGTACTTGGCACCGTACCTAGCACATAGTAAATAAGCTTTCAATAAATGTTGACAATTATCTTTTATTATCCCATGGGAATGATATAATTCTAGCTATACTTTGGAGCAATTAAATTATATTATCCAAAAAAGTCAGAAAATTTCCCCAATTTTTAGACAAGCCAGGAAAACAGAGGATTCCTTGAATTTGGAGATCAAGGATTTAGTACAAGAGTTAGTACCAGCCAGTGCTATTGACTCATGCCTGCAATCCTCTCTACTCAGGAAGCAGAGAGCAGGAGGACTGCAGTTCAAAGCCAGCCTGGACAAACAGTTTGAGAGACACTATCTCGAAAAAAACCCATCACAAAAAAGGGCTGGTGGAGTGGCTCAAGGTGTAGGCCCTGAGTTCAAAATCCCAGTACCATAAAAAGAGATAGTACCACTGGGCTTTCTTCATTCCTGATTATAGAACCATCAACTGGTTTTTAAAACTTTTTCATAAATGTGAAAGCAAAGTCTACTTTATCACTTACAGATCAGTATTTATTGCAAAACTATTATTGTAAAGAATTGTGCTGCCAGGTGTGGTGGCCCATGCCATTCCCACAGCACTTGAAAGGCTGAGGCAGTATGATGGCAAGTTTAAGGCCAGCCCCACATAATGAGACCCTGTCTCAAAAAAAAAAAAGGAAGAAAAGAAAAAAGACCTAGTGCTTTTCTTTCGGCTGGCTTTGTGTACTTGAAGCCACTTTATACCTTTGAACTTTCTTCATCTGTAAAATGGGAATATCTGCCTTACAGGGATGTTGGGGGAACTAAAGTGAATAAATGCATAAGGTATCTACATATATCTAAGCTAGACTTATCATAGTAAGGCAAGTATTTTTCATTTCTGTGTAATATAATTATTCATCAATGCTGCTATAAAACCATGAGTGTTAGCACCTTCAACGTGCCTGTGCTAGCTGAATTTTTCCATGTTTTTATTGCTTCCAAACAATATTAAAAAAAATCTGAGGCCTGGGGACACAGCTCAAGTGATAGTACACCTGCGTAGAAAGTGAGAGGCCCTGATTCCAACCTGGTACTCAATGCTGCTAAGAAAATACTTTCAATTTAACAGCTGCTGCAAAATCAAAAGTACCATTTGCTTTGCCTCAGTTTTCCTTTTTATCTCATGTCAATTTTTTACTTAAACCTAACTAGTTACTTTTCATATTTTCCTTTTCTGCAGTCTGCTATGTTTATCATTCTCATGTAAAGAGAAGCTGGGGGTGTGGCTCAAATAGTAGAGCACCTGCCTAGCAATCTTGAAGCCCTGAATTCAAACTCCAACACTGACAAAATAAAAGGAATAAAGAATAACTGCATTATGGAGGCTTCAATAAGCTACTTGGCCTTGAGAAGAATTTCTACATAGTCTAATCTATCCAATCTAATTTAGATAGCATTCACTAAATTATTTTATCACTAAAAACCAACAGAGTGATTAAATGACCTAGCATAATTCTGTACCGTCTAGGTAAATAACTCAGAACATACAGCCTCCTAACAAAGAATTAACAAATATATCATTTTCAGTATTAGTACAAAAGGCTGAGCAAAGAACTGGTACAAATAGTTTCATAGTCACTGAATTCAACTTCTTCTGAATTTAAACTTTATCCAAATTCTTGAATAAAATTTGGTCAAATAATCTTATTTCCTGAATATGGAGACAATGTGTTCATCAGGCCTCCAAAAAGTCTACCAGCCAGACTCAAAACCACTTATACCTTTATAACTAGGCCTTAAGTGCTAGCAGAATTATAGCACAGAAAAAAACTAAGATAAGGGAGGTGCCAGGTCCTAAAGGGCCTTGTGAGATGATGAAGCACAGACATGCCAGGGTCTAGATATCAGTGGTATTTTGAAGCCAAAGGAATATTATTTCCTATTATCTGGAATTAAAAGAGCACCATGAATGGAGGAGGTATTTGACTAGGGCAAGACTGAAAGGGATTCAGGGGTCAGTTATTTAGAATCATTGCTAGTCTCTACTTAATTTTCCTCTTGAATATTAGTGAGACTACTTTTTTCCTCTCACAGGGAAAAAATATAACTCAATCCTATTATCTGAAAACCTGTGAACCTTCTGTTCATCAAAAACATGTCTGAACAGAGTGCTAGATTCTATCAAAGTTGCCACAATTAGAGAAAGATGATAGATTTTTACCTCATCTGGAGCTTTTCAGGCAAAAAGACCAAAGCCAGGTCTCTGATGCCAGCAGAAGAAAACTAGAGAAGCATCTTGATCAGGGACCACATAGAACACAATGCTACCTGCCATACTCCAATGTTCTGTCAATGGAAATGCCCATCGTTCCCGAACAAGGACATGCCAAACAGTTACCTCCTGGCTTCTCCATAGAAACTGCCAGGGGTTAAAAAAAAATAAAAATCTACCAGTTGCAGAATAATCTTGGACTTTATAGTGAGGTCTCCTGTTTACCAATATTAAAAAGGACCTCAACAATTCCCAACCTGGGTAACAGCAGATGCACACTACACACCTACCTTCCTCAACAGACAAGGAAACTGAACTGAGCCCTCATCCCTACATACCACCCAGTCAAATTCTTACTACTAATACTACAGAGAATAGTGGCCACCATATAGTAACATGTTAACTTTTATTAACCGCCAGCATTTACCCCAAAAAGCACAAGGCCCTCATCCTCAGATCTCACAACAACATAGCAAAAAAAAAAAAAAAAAAAAAAAAAAAAAGTTGTATTAGCCCCATTTTGCAGATGAAAAACAAAACCAAAGCTCAGAGAGGTTAAAAGCATACCCAGGGCCAAAAAGCAAGCAAGAAATGCCAAGTGTGGTGGTTTACACCTCTTCTATAATCCCAGCACTACTGGAGGCTGAGGAAAGAAAGACTAAGAGTTAATTCAAGACCAGCCAGGGCTACATAGCAAGACCCTGTTTAAAAAGAAAAAAGGGGAAAAAGAAAAGAAGAAGCACAGGTGGGATGACTCCAAAGACCATGCTCTTCCTATTGTACAACTCTCAGAATTTTTCTAAAGAAAAAAGAAAAAGAAATTCTAAGCTTTCCTACCTAGATTTTCTGAAGTTGACCCATTTGACTACTAAGTAGCCAAAAACATTTCTTCAAGTAATCACCTTGCCTTCAAAGCAACATATGAACCAGTTTTTATTTTCTTTGGTCAAGTGAATATCGCAGATGAAAAAATGAGAGCTATCTCAATGAATTTAGTTATGATCTAAGTGCCTTGATTTTAAACATCTTCATTTATTTTTGGTCAAGATATACACACAGAAGAATAGAGGAAAGGGGAGAATTTTTCACTAGAGCACAATGAAGGTTAAGAACTAAAGGAAAAAATACTCAGGCTTACACTATATCTTATGCAGCAAAAATTAAGACAAGCAACTTCAAACAGACTAAGCCTTACCTCAATCTTATGCTTGCTGTTACAGAGAGGTCAGCCCTCTAAGGGATGAGCACACACTCCCAGCCTACACACAGTGAACCAGACACAGGGTAAGCAAGCCTTCATGCTCTCAAAACCACAGTAGGAAGAAGAGTGTGATGGCTTCCTAGGGAACCTGAACACATACAGTATTTGTAAATCACTGTTCATTGAGGCAAACACAGAAACAAAATGTTTTATCCTGTGGCTTTTCTACAGGAGTACTTAAATTTAAGGTATATCTAAATAAAATGATACATAAACAACTCTGTATCAATGTGACCAGTTATTGCTAAGCTTTTTGCATGGAAATGTGAACACAGCAATTGTCCCTATTGAAAATTAACACACTATAAAAACCTTATTCAATGGCTTTACTAACTTAAAACTTGATACACAACAATCACGTTTCCTCATAGATATAGCTGCCTTTGAATTATGAACTAACACTATCAAAAAGTGAGAAATGTCACCATTGCCAAGGTAACAATGTCTATCATAACACAGCCTGTCATAAGGCAACAGACATGGATTTATGAAAGAAGAAAATTTTAAAGAGAAAACCTTTGAAGAGAAATAATTTTTAAAGCTTTAAAACAAGCCCTAGAATATTTTAAAACTATCAGTGTAAGTACAAAAAGAATTGCCTCACATCTCGCCAAAAAATTTATACTAGTCTCCAATTAGCAGTATCTCCTAAATAAATTCTAAGTAAATTTAGAAGATGCAATGATTCTGACACTGGTTTTCTTCACGTAGGTTCCCCTTTAATATCTTATCTACAGACAACACATCAACTTTTTCTGAATAACACATGCAGAGCTCCAGCACACAGCTGCAAGCCTCAGAGTTGGAGTTTGCACACTGCCTTTCAGTGATACATATTGTACAGGGCGATAGAGTATACAGGTCAAATTCACTGAAGATGGATAACAGTTCTAGTGACGAAAATGTCCTTTTATTTAGCAGGGATGCCAATATGACAATCACTACAATTTAACAGATTCAACTTAATCACTTCATAGCAGTAAGAGAAACTGAAATTTCTCGATTTAGTGATCCAAAAAGCTTTTAGCAAGATGAACTGGTAAAGTTTTCCCAACTTTCTATAGAGTTACACACATTAAACAATGACACACAAATTAGTGAAAAAGTCTTAGATTTAAATGGAATTGGACTCAAAACTCCTAGAATTTACATATACCATAGAGTCTAAGTCTGTCTATCATTATAAGCAAAAGCCACAGTGCTAAAAAGAAAGCATGAGTCACAATTCACAGAGGAAAGGGGAAAAAAATGAATAAAGCACAGAATCCAAAGAAATTCCTTACTTAAAATGTTATCAATGATACACTGCTTTGACTTGTAATAAGAAGGAAAGATCCACACTATCCACTACTCAGGAACAAACTTATCAAGCCCCCCAAATACTCCTTCCAGCCTCATCTACCTCAAAGTCCAGGCACCAATATAGTAAGCCACATCCGCTAGCAAGAAACAGGAATTCTAACAGATCTGAGTCACCCACTCCCCCGCAGTCAGAGGTCATTCTCTATCAGAAAACCCACCCTGCAAAGTTCCGTTGTTCATCTCCCAGGCCGCCACCACCATGACCCACATAAAACTGATTCTTCAACCTCAGCATCTCTGACCCTCCTCTATCCTCCCCAAATCACAATCCCCAGCATCCTGATCCTTAAAGCACCAGACATTACTCACTGTGTGACAAGTTCTCTGAGAACCACTCTATCGCGGGTGCATCTGATGGGCCGCGGGGGATCTGGCTATTTGCTCAACTCTCCTGTGCCCAGCTGAGCTGCTGCCTTTCCAGGAACTAATCACCAGGTACTTCAGAGAAGCTAAACGCTCCATGCCTCTTCTCTCCCAACCCGATCCCAGTTTGACAAACTCCCAGATCTCGCCAGGGGGTATGGAAGAGACGCATCCCCAAGTGCCTCAGAGACCAGGCACACAGAGGCCACTAAAATTCCAAACACAAGCCCCACCCCCTCCACCCCGCTACAGTCCAGCCTCTGGGACGCCAGTAAGAAGCGCCACTATAGTTAAGTCGCGGTGCCTCTATGACTCCTTTCCCTGGCTACTACAGTCCCACATATCAAAACGCCGAGGCCCCGGGTGGAGGCCAAGACCCCCGCCAAGCCTCCGACCACTGGAGTTTCTCAGGTCCGACCTTATGCCCCAAGGCCCAAGCCTCCAGGATCATCTTTCTGCCCCAGGCGGCTGCACGCCAGTGGCTCCGGCTGCATCCCTACTGTGCCCCCATTGTTGCGGGTCCAAGAGGCCCCGGCGGAGAGCCAGGGGCCGGCACCGGCTCTCACCTCCCGGGCCACAGATCCCGGCCGCACAGATCTGGGCAGGGCCGAGAGACCTCACGTACCGCCGCGCCCACCTGGACGATGTCTGCGGCGGCAGGGGCTGAGGCAGCGGCTGAGGCGGGAAGCGGCCAGCCAGGCCCGGGCGCCGCAGGCTGGATCTGGCCAAGCGTCGGTCTTCTCCGGTGGCGGCGCTCTCAGCCTCCGCTCGCGGTCCGCCTCAAAAAGCGTTCCCCTCCCGGCCCGCGCACTTGGCCACCCGGACGGGAACATGCGCCGCCGATAGGAAAGTTCCGCTGTGCGCGAACTGGAGGGTATTCCAACCCTGCAGCGATTCTTCCCTAGATAGAGCCGTTTGTCTACTACAGTAGACCATTTCAGGAGTGAATGTTGCACAGAAATCCCAGGCCACAATCTCCCTGGGAATGATGCCAACGGTGGGTTCGACCGAATGGGTTTGCATTCGCTGATCACTTAGTGCCATTGAGCCTGGGTTCCTCCTCCTTTCTCAGTTGGGAATAACTCCAGAGGCTTACAAGAAACGATGAGATGATACAAGTGCCTGTGGCGGAGATATGGGGCTCCACATTG
The DNA here is from genome assembly GCF_047511655.1 of Castor canadensis. NCBI lineage: Eukaryota > Metazoa > Chordata > Mammalia > Rodentia > Castoridae > Castor > Castor canadensis. The sequence goes on along the minus strand of NC_133402.1, from coordinate 51,154,090 downwards.
GGGTACGGTCATTGTTGATGTTGCTACTGATGATTGCTACTACTACTATTGCCTCCCAACAGAGTCGTGCTTAACCCTTAAGGGCCCCTGAAATGGATGGGCACCATGTAATTCGGATTTTCCTCCTCCACACTCTCCTGCCGTTGGGTTTCCTGTTGGCAGAAGCTGGTTTCAGAATTAACTGGAAGAGGAGCAAAAGGGTGCTTTTGAAGGACGGACTGCAGGAGGTCCCAAAAGGTGATAAGTGGTCAAGGAGACAGTTCTCCTTCCCAGGAAACTTCTGTGCACCGGGGAGACATCTCTGCCCTCAGGTAATACTCAAAAAGGCTATAAAACCCAATCCCCAGCCCGACCCACGGGACCACGGGTTTCCTGGTCCCCCTGCATTCCCCACTATGCAGTCTTTCTCTTCTCTTCTCTATAAATAAATTCTTTCTGACCTCTGTTGCGGGAGTCAGCCTGTGCTTTCATTCTCAGAGCGGGCTCAAGAGCCCTGAGCACCTGAAATTCCTGCGCATGTCATCTGTGCATCACTTTCTTGATTGCCAACCCTCAAGGGAGGTTAAGGGTGCAGCATTTCCTCCAAGTTGGGGATTATGCTACGTGGGCTGAGACTGTATTGTCAGCTCTCGCCACTACAGCCCCGGGCTTTCTCCTTCTCTTGCCTAAAAGTGAATATCGGTAAAGTGATGAAAAGATTATGTAAGTAGGTCTTACTTTTGAAGGCTTCCTTTTGTCTTCCTCATGAAATTGAGTATAAAAATTCCTTTCTCATCCCCACCTCTCTTTTTTTCCAGGTCTTCACACCTCTAGATACCAGAAATAGTTACTTTCAGAGCAAATTAGGTTATAAAAATACAAGTGTGTTTTCCCAAACTATCAATGGGAATTTAGGTCTGCAGAAGGTGATCCAAAAAAGTATCACAACTTTCACATGTTGTCAAATTTTTCCATTCTCATTTATCCCCTTGGCTTCTGAGACTCAGGAAATTTTACCTTGTTACCTTTCTCCCTTGTCTCAAGCGACTCTCCTGAAAAGTCCTGGTATCAGCTACTTGCACTTGAATGAAATTTTATCACTGTGTCACATAGTGATACACACCTGGCTTTCCATTTAAATTATGTTCTGGAATTAACAAAAGGGCTCTGCCTAACTTTATTTTTTTAGGTGCTATATAGAGTTTGAACTCAGTGCCTTGTGCTTGCTAGAGGGCTCTGCCTGTCTAAAAGCATTTTGGTATCCTCTGGAAACAGTGGGCTCATAAGTTAAAAAGCAGCATACTCAGCCTGACATGGTGATGCATACCTGTAATCCCAGTAGTTGGGAGGCTGGGGCAGGAGGATCTTGAGTTCCAGGCCAGCAGGGACTACATAATAAGACTCTATCCCAAAAAAAAAAACAAAAACAAACGAACAAAAAAGTATGCTCAAAGTCTAGAGAGGTTCTCTACTCTTAGAGCAATTTCATCCTAGGCTGTTAATGGACAAAATATGCCTCAAATGCTGGTTTACTCCTTTCGGCTGCCTGAGGTCAGATCAGCACCTTGACCTGAAATCCTGCATTTTCCTCAGTTCACCTCCTTACTAGGACCCTCTGGGTGATACATAAAGCAGATTTGACCTCAAGAGTTGAAATGGGTTTTAACCAGGCGCCAGTGACTCAGGTCTGTAATTATAGCTACTCAGGAGGCAGAGATCAGGAGGATGGAGGTTTAAAGCCAGCTCCAGAGCAAATAGTTTGTGAGACCCTATCTCAAAAATACCCAACACACGTGAGGCCTGAGTTCAAACCCCAGTACCACCAAAAAAAAATAAACAAATAAAAATTTTAAAATACCCAACACAAAGAAAGGGCTGACAGGGTGACTCAAGTGATAGAGCACCTGCCTAGCAAGTGTGAGTCCCTGAGGTCAAACCCCAGTACCACCAAAAAAAAAAAGAGTTAAAATAGATTCAGATGAGAATCCCAAAGATGACCAAAAAAAGGAGAAAAAGACCAATGAGGCTGGCCAGATCCTTGATAAAGGAGTTCTGTTGTTTACACACACACACACACACACACACACACAAAGACCCAAGGCACAGAATCAAACACATCCACACTTAAACTTTCTCCCCTGTCACTAAGCTTGGAGCAACAAGAGCCAACATTGGTCACCCAGTGATAGAAGCCCCTTCCATTCCCTCCTCCCAGGATGCCCTGACTCCTCTGTAACATCATTGCTTCCTTGCCTTTCTGAAACTTCCCTGACCCCTTGGATGCCCTCACAACCACCTTTGGGGTTCATGGTACCTCCAAATTGACCTATAGGAACATTTCAGGTGAAATCCCTAAAGAGATTTACACATATATCTACCTATCAAAGGATCTACCTTCAAGTGAGGTTATAAGATCTGGGAACTTCTTGCTGATATTAGGCAACATTAGCCAGAAACTTTTTTTTTTTTTTTTTTTTTGCGGCACTGGGTTTGAACTCAGAGTCTCACGCTTGTTAGGCAGGCACTCTTACCACTTGAGCCACTCTGTCAGCACTTTTTTGTGATTTTTTTTTTTTTTGAGATAGGTTCTTGAAAACTGTTAGCCCGGGCTTTGAACTGTGATCCTCCTGATCTCAGCCTCCTGAGTAGCTAGTATTACAGTCATGAGTCACAAGACATTGGCTGACCACAGTGGCTTTTTAATTCATCAAAAATTAAAAATAAAGAAAGAAAAGAAACTAGAACTAGGCCTTCATCACCACCAACTCACACCTGGCAAAGCATTCTTTTTTTCACTGTCTCATCTCCTCCTCACTGCATGAGAGTTAGCTCAGTCCTGCCTGCACTAGCCACACTTACAGCCCACCCCCACTTCTGAATGCCAAAGCCATTATCACTCTGACCCATGGTCCAAGGTGACAGACACAGAATGTTTTGTTCAATATTTATCCCATTCATGGGAATTTTTGTTGTTGTTTTCTTGAGGCAGGGTATTGCTCTATAACCCAGGCTGGCCTCGAATTTGTCATCCTCCTGCCTCAGCCTCTGAGTGCTGGGATGACAGATGTGCACCACCACACCTGATTTTTTTTACATTCTTTTTGGAATCTTTTTTTGAGATGGGGTCTCGCCATGTTGCCCAGGCTGATCTCAAATTCCTGAACTTGTATGATCCTCCCACCTCTGTCTCCCTAGTAGCTGGGACTACAGGAGTGCACAACTATGTCTGGCAAAATTTTGGTCCATTTCCTCCCAAGATATGTTTTTCTTCTTGTTTTGCAATGCTGAGGATTGAGCCCAGGGCCTAGGCAAGTGCTTTACCACCAAACTTCATTCCCAGCCCCAAGAATTTTTTTTCACTTTCTGTGTGTATATTTCTCTCATCACCTAGATTATAATCTCCGGGGTGATTTTTTTTTTAATTCACCCATTTCTAATGAAAGCTTGGCATAATCACTGCACCATTAAATTTCCCATTCTGCAACTATTTACTAGGTACCAAATTTGTACTGAGAAATGTGCTCATGGCTGATAATAAGACGGGTCAGATAAGACTGTATGCATTTTACAGATATTAATTCATTTAATCCTTACATAGACATTATGAATAATGTACATCCAATTTCAAAGGTGGAAAACCTGAGTCTGGGAGGTAAGAAGAGGAATGGGATTTGAATGCAGAACATTCAGAGTCCATGCGTGTGATCATGCACTAAAATAAATGAAGAATTATCAAAATTGAAGTTGGAGGAATCTGGTCTCTGTCCTACAGGGATGTTCATTCAGCAGACATTTACTGTTCCCCAAGTGTATTTCTTTCTTGCTGTGGTGTCTTTTTTTTTCTTTTTTTTTTTGGTGTGTGGTGGGGTACTGGGGTTTGAACTCAGAGCCTCATGCTTGCTAGGCAGACACTCTACCGCTTGACTCACTCCACCAGCACTCATGTCTTACTTTTATTTTATTTTTACCCAGTTATATTTCTGATGCTGATTTGCCTGGAGTATATAGCACTGAGTCAGTAGAGAACAGGTCTCTTCCCTCCTTTCCTAAATAGGGGAGACAGAACAAAATAATCAGATTCTAGTAAGTGCTGAGAAGAACATAAAGCAGAGACCTGTACTGGAGAGAGGCTGTTGGGAGAAAAGATGCATTGGGTAAGATCATCTCAATGATGTGACCTGTGAACTGAAACAATGTCAAGAATGTTAGAAGTGGGGGAACTGGCAGAGTGACTCAAGCAGCAAGAGTGCCTGCACAGCAAGCACGAGGCCCTGAGTTCAAACCCCAGTATCACTAAAAAAAAAAAAAAAAAGTTACAAGCCAGGCGCTGGTGGCTCATGCCTGTAATCCTGGCTATTCAGGAGATGCAATCAAGAGGATTGCAGTTTGAAGCCAGCCCAGGCAAATAGTTCACAAGACCCTACCTGTAAAAAATCCATCACAAAAAAGAGCTGGTGGAGTGGCTCAAGATGTAGGCCGTGAGTTCAAACCCTAGTTCCACAAAAAAAAAAAAAAAGTTGGAGAAGCAAACACAAGGCTCTGAGTTCAAACCCCAGTACTAAAAAAAAAAAAGAAAAAGAAAATGTTAAAGAGCACCTTAGGAAGAAATAGAGAAGAACCCTAGGCAAAAGGACCACAGCTCAGGGGTAGTGTGAGATGCAGTAAGTACCCCTGGATGGCTGCTCCAGAGGGTGGAGAAGTAGCCTTTAACTCTGCCTCCAGATTCTGTGGTCTTGAGAGAATTCCTGTCAGGACTGGCCCTGGGAAGGACATGAAGAAGCTGTTGATCAAGTTTCCTATGGAAGCAGCATAGACACTGTAATTAATAAATGACAATGGAAATTTGATAATTTAATTGACAAACAGCATAGAAATAGTGGCTAAAAAAAGAAGTCCATTCAGTTTCATTAACTTCCTCTGGATTGGGCATGGTAGTACACATCTGCAGTCCCAGCTCTTTGGGAGGCTGAGGCTAGCCTGGGCAACAAAGCAAGATTCTGTATCTTATGTAAATAAATAGTCTGTAAAGAAATACATACTTGCCTCACATGTATGATGCCCTAGGCTCAATCCCCAGCACACTTAATAAGTAAATGAAGTGGCTACCCAGTCCCCATCATATCACCCTATTTTCTTTTCTTTCTCTGCAGAGCACTTAATGCTATCTTAAATTTTGTGTCTATTTTCTGTCTCCTGTCATAAAATTGGGAGGTCCAGGGAAACAAGGACTTGTTGTCTATCTTACCAGGATCCCCAAAACCAGAACAGGTACAGAATTGCTCAATAATTATATTTGGTAAATATGAATTTATGTTGGGCCCACCATTGAGGCAGGCCTATAAAGCATTGGGAATAAAATAGGGGGAGGGAAAGAAAAGCTCTCTTGGAGGTTTCTGGCATGCCTGGGAAATCCTATGTAGATTATAATACCCTGAGCAAGGTCATCTCTCCAAGGATGGTACAAATCACATGCCATGGGAAAGGACAAGGGGTTCTTTGGCACAAAATGTGAGTGTAGTGCAATGGAAGACTTGCTGAAGAAGGGCCTCTATGAATGAGGAGGTTTGGGATAGCAGGACAGAATGAGAAAAAGCATGGTTGTAAGAAAGATAAGAAAGAAGTAATGAAGTTCCAGGATAACATGGAAACTTAGACGTTTCCTCTGTGCAATTCTGTGGATGAAAAGTCAGAGTAACAAAAGAGAGATTCTACCCTGAAGAAAGACAGAAGAGCATTAGGAATAAGGAAAGATGTCACAGGACAGCTAAAAAGCACCAAGAAACAGAAAGGCAATGCAGAGAAAAGTAGGAACCAGGCTGCAACTCCCTGGGAGGAAGGAAACCCACAGCCACAACCAAAAGGTAAGCCAGGCAGCCCTGATGACAACAGACTGGCAGTCCTAGTGACAGGAAAAACTCATGGTTTTCATAAGCCTTAATTTCAGTGCAGGTGTTTGTTGTGTCAGTGACTCCTCCTGCATGACATCCTAAAATTGGAGAAGAAATCCATTGCATCAATCAGAGTACCATAGTCAGGTGACATCTTGAAAGGGAGCTTATTGTTTGAGACAGAGCTACTCTGGGGATCTGAAAACAAGGAATAATCCACAAGCCTGGGGACATCCTGGAACAGTGCTGGGTGGGAGACAGTTGGACATGGACCCACTGAAAAGTGTGAGCAGCAAGGAGCTTAAGCTATGCAGGTCACAATGGTTGGTAGCCCTGCCCTCTAACAGTTACAGGCTGGCCTATGCTCACTGAGGAGTGAGCTGGTGGCCTATGGATTACTATTAGAGACTGAGAGCTTTGAATTTTGGCCTGAGGATCACTGAGTTTCTTATGCCTCACTCTGCAAGATGGTTTACTTCTGGGCAGGGTCTGGAAGTGCTGAAACTTTTACCAATGGGTGGTCTCAGAAAACCCTGGTCAACAGGAGCCGGTGGCTCACTCCTGTAATCCTAGCTACTCAGGAGGCAGAGATCAGAGGATCATGATTTGAAGCCAGCCCAGGCAAATAGTTTGAGAGACCATATCTTGAAAAAAACAACCACAAAAATAGGGCTGGTGGATTGGCTCAATGTGTAGACCCTGAGTTCAAACCCCCAGTACCGCAAAAAAAAAGAAAGAAGATGAAGAAGATCCTGGTGAAAAAGATCTCAGGTTCTTGGTGTCACGAACAAAGAATTGAGTGGAGATACACAGATTGCAAAGCAGCAGCAAAGTTTTATTGAGAGTGAGTGGAAGCAGGAAAGTACACTCCCCAAAAAAGAGAACAAGTACAGGCTCTGAGCAAGGTGGCTTAAGAGCAGCACTTGTAGTTCAAGAGCACCAATGGCTCTTTACTATGATTTTTAGTATTGTTTTTACTTTATTGTAGTTTATTTTGTTGTTGTTGTTGTTGTTGTTGTTTTTGAGAAAGGGTCTCACTCTGTAACCCAGGCTGACCTTGAATTCACAGTCCTCCAATCTCATCCTCCTTAGTGCTGGGATATCAGGAATACACCACCAGCACTTTATTTTTTTAAGCCTTTACAGTTTTTTAATTTTTAAAAAAATTTTTTGGTAGTACTGGGGTTTGAACTCAGGGCCTCATGCTTGCTAGGCAGGTACTCCACTTGAGCCACTCCACCAGTCCTTTTTTGGTTGGATATTTTTGAGATAGGGTCTTGTGAACTATTTGCCCAGGCTGACTTTGAGCCTCAACCTTCCTGATCTCTGCCTCTTGAATAGCTAGGACTACAGGTGTGAGCCACTGGCCCCTTGTCCAGTTTTTATTTTTTATTTCTCATTTTCCCTTTATCTAATTTTATTTATATATCTTCTTTATTTTGTAATCAGTTTTTTGAGGAGTTGGTACTGGGATTTGAACTCAGGGACTTGCCCTTGCCAGCCAGGCACTTTACCACATGAGTCATCCCCCAGCACGTTTTTACTTTGGCTATTTGTAGAATAGGGTTTTACTTTATGCCCCAGCAGGCTCTGGACTATGATATTCCTATTTGTGTTTCCCACATAGCTGGAAGGACAGTCATGTACCACCGTACCCAGCCTTATTGGTTGAGATAGGGTCTCTCTCTCTCTCTTTTTTTTTTTGCAGTGCTGGGACTTGAACTCAGGGCCCACACCTTGAGACACACCACCAGACCTTTTTTGTGTAGGGTTTTTTTTTTTTTTTGAGATAGGATCTCTTGAACTATTTGCCTGGGCTGGCTTTGAATATGCCATCCTCCTGATCTCTGCCTCCAGAGTAGCTAGGATTACAGGCATGAGCCACTGGTGCCCAGCTATTGATTTTTTTTTTTTTGCAGTACTGGGGTTTGAACTCAAGGCCTACACCTTGAACCACTCCATCAGCCCTTTTTTGTGATGGGTTTTTTTGAGATAGGGTCTTGTGAGCTATTTGCCCAGGCTGGCTTCAAACTGTGATCCTCCTGAACTCTGCCTCAAGTAGCTAGGATTATAGGCATGAGTCATCGACATCAAGCACCTTTTTTGATTTTTAATTTTATAGTTTTACATTGTTTTTGCCACTTCCTTTTCTATGGTTATTGGAGGGTAATAGTTGTCTTTAATTGATTTTGTTGGCAGTAATTGTTTGAATTCAGAGCTTCATGTTTGATAGGCAGGCACTGTACTGCTTGAGCCAGGCCTCCAGTCCTTTAATTGATTCTTATTGTGTTTCTATATCTGGTTTGTCTTCATGGTGTTGCTGTTATGGTAGTTTATTTTCTCCTCTCAGAGGAGTACCAGGGATGAACCCTCAAGAGAAAGCTACTTACTAAGAAGACCCCTTATATAAAACCATAAGAAATATCCATCCCAACAGATGTAAAGATAGTAACATAGAAACATGAAAAATTTGAAAAGGCCAGTCTACATAAGTCCTCCAAAAGTTCATAACCCTTCTCCTCCTCTTTCTCCTCCTCCTCCTCTTCCTTCTCCTTTTTCTTCTTCTTCTACAGTGCTGGGGATCAAACCCAAGATGCTGGACATTGTAAGCATGTGCCACACCACTAAGCTTTTCATAATTCTTCAATAACTAAATCTAAAGATAATGAAATGGTTGAAATGCCAGGCAAAGAATTCAAAAGTTTAGTTTTCAGGACCAGATGCATTGGTTCATGCCTGTAATTCCAGCTACTTGGGAGCAAGAGAGAGGAGGATTATAGTTTGAGCCAAAACTCAAGAGAGACTACATCTTACTATAAGAATACATAAACAAAAGAGAATTAGAAAATAATCAATTATTAATCAGTAAATCAACAAATGTCTATGGTGAAGAAAAGAGAAATTAGTACATACCTTCCAATAATAGCCCTAACTGCAATTGTCTTAAATTTCCACTTAAAAGATGCAGAGTGGCTGAATGGATTAAAAAAAAAATCCAGCTATTTGTTGACTGCAAGAAACTCACCTCATTGGCAAAAGCGCGCGCCGCGCGCGTGCACACACACACACACACACACACACACACACACACAGAAAGTGATAGGATAGAAAATGATATTCCAAATAAACAGAATCTGAAAGCAAGTAGCAGGAATCTGCAAAGCAGACTTCAAGGCAAAATGAGAAGGAATAAAGAAGGATGCTATATCCCCATCAAGAAGAATATATATGCACCAAATTTTGGGGTACCCACTTTTACAAAATACACACTATTAGACAGACAGGTAGGACCAAATACAATAATAGTGTGTGACTTCAATATCCCAGTCTCATGAATAGATAGACCATCTAGGAAAAAAATCAACAAAGAGGGTGAGGTGTGGTAGGATATGCTGTAATCCCAGCTACTTGGAGGGAGAAATAGGGGGATTTCTATTCAAGGCAAGCCTGGGGGAAAATGTAAGTGAGATCCCATTGCAGCAAAATAGTTGGATGTGGTATTCCATGCCTTTAATCCTAGCTACTCAGGGGAGGGAGGTAAGAGGGATTGAGGTTCAAGGCCGGCCCAGGCAAAAGTAGGAGACCTGTCTAAAAACAAACTAAAGCAAAAAAAGTCTGGGGGCATGGCTCAAGTGGTAGATCACCTGCCTAGCAAATATGAGGCCTTGTGTTTAAACCCCTGTACTGCCTCCCAAAAAAGTGTACTGTCCAATTGCCATGGGTTTGCATAATTTTTGTAGTTTGTCTTGCTAGTAATGTATAGTTTTATTTCATTGTAATTTACTGACCAGAAATTATTTCAATTTTTTTTATATTTGATAAGACTTGCTTTATGGCTTAAAATGTGATCTATTATGGCAACAGTTCCACAGATTGCTGAGAAGAAGGAATATTCTGAATCTGTTGGAGTAAATATTAGATGTCTGTTAAGTCCATTTGATCTATGCAGCTAGGTTTCATTTAACTCTGAAGTTTCTTTTCTTTTTCTTTTCAGAACTGAGGGGTTTTTTTATTATTCATATATGCATACAATGCTTGGGTCATTTCTCCCCCCTGCCCCCACACCCTCCCTTACCACCCACTCCACCCCCTCCCTCTCTCCCCCCACCCCCTCGATACCCAGCAGAAACTATTTTGCCCTTATCTCTAATTTTGTTGAAGACAGAGTATAAGCAATAATAGGAAGGAACAAGGGTTTTTGCTAGTTGATATAAGGATAGCTATACAGGAAGTTGACTCACATTAATTTCCTATGCATGTGTGTTACCTTCTAGGTTAATTCTTCTTGATCTAACCTTTTCTCTAGTTCCTGGTCCCCTTCTCCTGTTGGCCTCAGTTGCTTTTAAGGTATCTGCTTTAGTTTCTCTGCGTTGAGGGCAACAAATGCTAGCTAATTTTTTAGTGCCTTACCTATCCTCACACCTCCCTTGTGTGCTCTCGCTTTTATCTTGTGATCAAAGTTTAGTCAGTCCCCTTGTTGTGTTTGCCCTTGATCTAATGTCTGCATATGAGGGAGAACATATGATTTTTGGTCTTTTGGGCCAGGCTAACCTCACTCAGAATGATGTTCTCCAATTCCATCCATTACCAACGAATGATAACATTTCATTCTTCTTCATGGCTGCATAAAATTTCATTGTGCATAGATATCACATTTTCTTGATCCATTCATCCATAGTGGGGCATCTTGGCTGTTTCCATAACTTGGCTATTGTGAATAGTGCTGCAATAAACATGGGTGTGCAGGTGCCTCTGGAGTAACCTGAGTCGCATACTTTTGGGTATATCCCTGAGAGTGGTATTGCTGGATCATATGGTAGATCAATGTTTAGCTTTTTAAGTAGCCTCAAAATTTTTTTTCAGAGTGGTTGTACTAGTTTACATTCCCACCAGCAGTGTAAGAGGGTTCCTTTTTCCCCGCATCCTCACCAACATCTGTTGGTGGTGGTGTTGCTGATGATGGCTATTCTAACAGAGGTGAGGCGGAATCTTAGTGTGGTTTTAATTTGCTTTTCCTTTATTGCTACAGATGGTGAGCATTTTTTCATGTGTTTTTTGGCCATTTGAATTTCTTCTTTTGAGAAAGTTCTGTTTAGTTCACTTGCCCATTTCTTTATTGGTTCATTAGTTTTGGGAGAATTTAGTTTTTTAAGTTCCCTATATATTCTGGTTATCAGACGTTTGTCTGATGTGTAGCTGGCAAATATTTTCTCCCACTCTGTGGGTGTTCTCTTCAGTTTAGAGACCATTTCTTTTGATGAGCAGAAGTTTTTACAGAACCAAGTTTTGAACTCAGCTCCCCACTCTACCACTTGAGTCCTTCCACCAGCCCTCTGACAGTACACTTTTGAATGATCAACAATGCATTGGAGAAATTAGGGGGAAAATTAAAAAATTCCTACCATCAAGTCAAGATGAAAACAAATTTCCAAAACCTTTGGGACACAAAGAAGATAGTTCTAAAAGGGAGGTTTATGACTGTAAGTGCCTACATTAAAAAATCAGAGAAATTTCAAATAAATAACCTAATTATGCACCTCAATATCTCAGAAAAATGGGAATAAGCCAAAACCAAAATTAGTAGATGGAAAGAAATAATAAAGAAGTTAATCAACTGGAGACTATAAAAGAACACAAAATAAAAGCAGAGTTGGTTCTTTGAAAAGATAAACAAGATTGACAAACCCTTAGCTAAACTAAACAAAAGAAGAGAATGAAGACCAAAATTAACAAAAGATACTCAATAGATACCACTAAAACCTAGAAGATCATTAGGAAATATTGTGAAAATTTCTCTCTTTCTCTCTCTCTCTCTCGACTGGGGTTTGAACTCAGGGCTTTGGGCTTGCAAAGCAGGTGCTTTACCACTTGAGCTACATATTTGCCTGGGCTAGCCATGATCTCAGCTTCCCAAGTAGCTAGGATTACAAGTGTGAATCTGGTGAAACTTATATTTCAATAAAGTCAAACATCTAGAAGAAATGGATAAATTTCTAGACACATATGACCAACCAAAATTGAATCAAGAAGATATAAACAACCTAAACAAATCACTAACAAGTAATGAAATTGAAGCATTAATAAAAAGTCTCCTAAGAGAATGAGGTAAAAAACTCAAATCACATTATTTCTCAGGCACCCTCGCTAGAGACACCTCCTAAATCTGGGGGTCCTACTCTCCCACTTAACATTTTCTATGTCCATAAACTCTCCCACTTTGCACTTAAAAAAAGTCTACTAACAAATAAAATCCTAGAAGTAATGAACTAACTGCTGAATTCTCCTAAACTTAAAGGACTAACATTGATACTCTTTGAACTATTCCATAAAATAGAAAAGGAAGGAACACTACCAAACTCATTCTATGAAGCCAGTAATACCCTGATACTAAAACCAGATAAGGATACAACAACAAAAAAGAAAATGATAGATGAATTTTCTCTTTTTAAAAAAATCATATGAATTTTTATTGTATTGTATTATGGTACTGGGGATTGAACCCAGGGCCTCATGAATGATAGGCAAAAACCAAACCATTCAGCTACATTCCCAGCCCTAGATGAATTTTCTTGATCAACACAGATGCAAGGATCCTCAATAAATACTTGAAAATTAAATTTAAAAGAATATTAAAAAGATTATATACCATAACTAGGTGTAGTGGCTCATACCTATAATTCCAGTTATTCATAGGCAGAGATGAGGAAGCTCTCCAGGTTGAAGGCCAGCCTGTGGAAAAAGTGAGACCCCATGTCAATGAATAAATTGTGTGTGGCACTCATGTCTGTTATCCCAACTCTGTGGGTGGGGGAGCATAAATAGGAAAATCAAGGTCCAGGCCATCCTGGGCTAAAATATGAGACCCTGTGTGAAAAATAACTAAAAACAAAAATAACTGAAGGCATAGCTCAATGGCTCAAGTGGTAGAGCAGCTGCCTAGCAAGTGCAAAATCCTGAGTTCAAACCCAGTACCACCAAAAATAAATAGATAAATGAAAGATCATACACCATGATGAAATTGATTTCATTCCAGAGATGCAAGGATGGTTCAAAATATAAAAATCAATAAGTATAATACAGCACATAAATGGAATCAAAGACAAAAAATCACAAAATCATCTCAATAGATAAAGAAAAAGCCTTTGACAAAATTCAACATCGCTTCATGATAAAAGATCCGAAGAAGCTAGAAATAGAAGGAGCATACCTCAACAGAGGAAAGGCTGTATGTGACAAACCTATAGCCAACATTTTGCTGAGTGGGGAAAAACTGAAATCATTTCCTCTAAAATCAGGAAGGAGACAAGAGTATCCACTTTGTTTGCTCTTATTCAATATAGTGCTGGAACTCCTAGCCAGAGCAATAAAGCAAGAAAAAAAATCAAAGGAAAGAAAAATAAAATAAAATTATGATGCTATGATTATATACTTAAAATACCATAGTGCTCTACCTGAAAACTCTAAGATCTCAATTTAACAAGAAAATCAGCAAAGTAGCAGGATACAAAGTCTATACACTAATAATGAACTCACTGAGAAACATATCAGGAAGATAATACCATTTACAATAAACTCAACAAATTAAAATAAAATAAAATACCTAAGAATAAACCTCACCAAGGAAGTGAAAGACTTCTACAATGAAAACTATAAAACACTGAAGAATTAAATTGAAGAAAACACTAGAAGATGGAAAGAGCTCACTTCTTATGTGTTGGCAGAACTAATTTTTTTAATAGAATGCCTGTACTGCAACTAATATTGTTAATATGGCCATATTACCAAAGGTGATATACAGACTCAAAGCAATCCCTGCCAAATCCCAATGTTTTTGCAGAAATAGAAAAATCCACCAGGTGCCAATGGCTCACACCTGTAATCCTAGCCACTTGGAAGGCAGAGATCAGGAGGACGGCAGTTCAAAGCCAGCCCTGAGCAAATATTTCAACAGACCTATCTCAAAAATACCCAACACAAAACAGAGTTGCCGGAGTGGCTCAAGTGGTAGAATGTCTGCCTAGCAAGTGTAAGGTCTGGAGTTCAAACCCCAGTACCACAGTAAATAAATAAGTAAATAAATCTGGCACCACGATAAATAAACAAATAAACAAAAGGACTGGGGACACAGTTCAGGTGGTAAAGTGCTTGCCTACCAAACCTGAAGCCCTGGGTTCAATCCCAGTACCATTTTAAAAAAGGACAGGACTAGAGGCATGGCTCAAAAGGTAGAGCACCAGCCTTGCCAAGTGAGAAGTCCTGAATTCAAACCTTAGTATTGCCCAAAACAAAAATAAAAACCAAAATGGACAAAGTAGTTAAATAGACATTTCTTCAAAGGAGATAAACAAAATGGACAGTAATGAAATGAAAAGATGTTCACATAATGAATATTAGGGAAATGCAAAATTAAGCTGAGCATACTTGTAATACTAGTTACTCTGGAGGATCGCGGTTCAAGGCCAGCCCAAAACAGTTATAGTGGCACATGTCTTTCATTCCAGTTTGTAGGAAACATAAATAGGATTGCAATCTAGGGTGGCTGAGACATAAACATCAGTTTGAAAAACAGAAATAGCTAAAGCAAGGTTGGTGGAGTGGCTCAAGTGGTAGAGTGCCTGGCTAGTAAGTGCAAGTCCCTGACTTCAATCCCTAATACTGCAAAAAAAAAAATAATATAATAAAATAGCTTAGGCAAAAAGGGCTTGGGGCATGACTCAAGTGGTAGAGCACCTTACCTAGCAAGCTCAACACCCAGAGTTCAAATTCCAGTACCACAAAAAAATGCAAATTAAAACCACAGTGATATAACATTTCTATCCATCCTAATATGTGAAATGTGGAAAACAATATGGAAGTTCCTTAAAAAAATTAAACATAGAATTACCACGATTCCAATTCTCAAATAAAATCAGACACTTGAACAGATATTTTTACATCATAGCAGCTTCATTTACAATAGTCAAAAGGTAGTGCAAGTGGCTCACGCCTGTAATCCTTGCTGCTCAGGAGGCAGAGATCAGGGAGATCGCAGTTTGAAGCCAGTCCAGGCAAGTAGTTCTGAGAGAGCTTATCTGGAAAAAACCCTTCACAAAAAAGGGCTGGTGGAGTGGCTCAAGGTGTAGGCCCTTGATATATGTATATATATATATAGGACAAATCATTCCATTCATATGAGGTACCTACAATGGTCAATTTCATAGAGGCAGAAAGTGAAATGGTAGTTGCCAGGGGCTCCCCTTTTGTGGTGCTGGGGATTGAACTCAGGGCCTTCTGCATTCTAGGCAAATGCTGTACCACTGAGCCCAGGAATGGGCAATTATTGTTTAGTAAGATCTGAGTTTCAGTTTGAAAAGACTAAGACATTCTAGAGCTGCATGGTGGTGATAGTTGCACAATGTGAATGTAATGTAACTGAATTATATACACTTAGAATGATGAAAATGGTAACTTTTGTTCCATGTATATATATATATATATATAATTTATTTATTTATTTATTTATTTTTGTCACAAAAAAAGTGGCAGAGACTGGGCATGGTAGTGCAGGCCTGTGATTCCAGCACTCAGGAAGTTGAGGCAAGAGAATGGAGAGTCAAGGCCAGCCTGGGCTACATAGATCCTGTCTTTTAAAAAGGAGTGGGGGTGACTTGGGATTTAGCTCAGTGGTAGAATGTCTAACATGAATTTGATCACCACCACTGCCAAAAAATAAATAAGACAAGCGCCACTTCCCCCTCCCTCTTCTTCCGCACTGCTTAAGAAGTGGTCACCTACTCGGCACCATGACTGCGCTCAGACCTCTGATGAAGCCCAAGATCGTCAAAAAAGAAGACCAAGAAGTTCTTCCTCCACCAGTCAGATTGATATGTAAATATTAAGCGTAACTGGTGGAAACCCAGGGGTATTGACAATTGAGTACGGAAACAATTCAAGGGCCGGATCTTGATGCCCAACAGCAGTTACGGGAGCAACAAGAAAACAAAGCACACGCTGCCCAGTGGCTTCCGGAAGTTCCTGTCCACAATATCAAGGAGCCGGAAGTGCTCCTGATATGCAAGAAATCTTACTGCAAAAAAATCACTCACAGTGTTTCCTCCAAGAACCACACAGCCATGGTGGAAAAGGCATCCCAGCTGGCCATCAGAGTCATCAATTCCAGTGCCAGCCTGCGCAGTGAAGAAAACGAATAGACAGCCAGAATGCGCATTGTATTTGTGCTTAAATAAACCCTCAAAACAAAAATAAATAAATAGACAAAACAAGCAACAGAGAGATACACACACAAGCTCCCACCCTGATGTGATCCCTCCAAGAGGGTTGCGGGTTGTCAGAATCTGTGCCATCCTGCTTGGATTTCCAGGTACAACACTTTGAAGCCTTCACAGCTAAGAACTGAAACCTCCAGAGAAAAGTCGGTGAAGAACTGAGGACTATGACAAACTGAAGCTGAATGAAAAGTATGTGAGCAAGCTTTGACGGTCCTGTTGAGCCTCAAGATGATTGAAGCCACTGCAACCTTTTGAGACCCTGAACCCTGAGCCAAAACTACACCCAGAGGCTGCGGCCGTGGCTCAAGTGGTAGAGCCTTGCCTAGCAAGCACAAGCCCTGAGTTCAAACCCCAGTACCTCCAAAACAAACACATACACACACACACACAAACTACACCCAGATCCTAATCCTCAGAAATTATGTGAGAAAATAAATGATACTTTAATCTCCTAAAAATAAAGCATTATAGTATGCACATATGAATAAAAGGGAAAAAAAGCATTATAAAAAGTTTAAATTAGGGTTGCTAGCATTGCCTAGCAAATGTGAAGCCCTGAGTTTAAACACCAGTACTGCCAAAAAAAAAAAAAATTAGGAAAAAGAAACAGGAGCTGGCAGAATGGCTCAAGTGGTAAAAGTGACTGCCTAACAAACATGAGGCCCTGAGTTCAAACCCCAGTGCCCAAAAAAAAGAAAGAAAAAAGACAAAAAAAATTAAATACAACAAAAAATATGAGGGACTGAGGATGTAGCTCAGTGGTAAAACATTTGAGGGCATGTGTTCAATCCTCAGCACTGCAGAAATAAACACATAAATACAAATAAAAATAAATAAACAAACTGGGCACTGTTTGATTACACCTGTAATCCTAGCTACTCAAGCAGCAGAGATCAGTTCGAAGTCAGCTCAGGCAAATAATTCTCAAGACTATATATCAAAAAAAACCATCACAAAAAAGGGCTTGCAGAGTGGCTCAAGGTGTAGGCCCTGAATTCAAACCAAGTACTGCAAATAAATAAACAAACAAACAAGAGCTGGGCACCAGTGGTTCACTCATGTAATCCTAGCTACTCATGAGGCACAGATCAGGAGGATTGCAGTTCAAAGCCAGCCCAGAGCAATAGTTCAGGAGACCCTATCTTGACATATCCAACACAAAACAGGGCTAGAGGACTGGCTCAGGTGGTAGAGTGCTTGCCTAGCAAGTGTGAGACCCAGAGTTCAAACCCGGTACCACAATAAATAAATAAGAACTGGATATGGTGGCATATAACTGTAATCCCAGCTATTTGGTGGCTGAGGTATGAAGATTGGTTGAGACCAGGAAGGCTGGCCAGTCTTGGCAACATAGTAAAAGAAAAGTTTTAATAAACAGAAAATTGAAAATTGGACTCCCTCAAAATTTAAAGCCCTTGTGCATCGAAAGATATCCAGAAAATGAAGACAACTACACACAGTGGGATAGATATTTTCAAATCATATATGCAATAATATGCAGAATTCACAAAGAACCCTCACAGTTCAACAACAAGATAAACCAATGTGGGTTGTAATACAAAAATAAAATTAAATTAAAAAACAAGATAAACAACCCAACTTATTTGTTTATTTTTTGAGGTTGTGGGGATCCAATCAGTGCCTCATACATGCTAACTAAGCAAGCTCTGAGCTCCATCCTGAGCCCAAACAAGCCAATTTAAAAATAGGCAAAAGGCTTCATGACAGGGACTAAAATATGTCCAAGACTCCTGGTCTTTCTTTGATGTTCTTATGGTCACTGGATGGGGACAAAGATGGTTGTTCCTGGTCTTTGTCTGTTTAGGGGAGTGTGGGAATCCCTGGGATCCACCTTTGCACACTATCCTCTCCTACCCCCCAAGTTCCCCCTCCTCTTCCTGCGTTTGCCATGTCTCCCTAGCTACCCTCCCTGTTGGGCAGAGTTCCCACCTTGGGCTTCCTTCTGCAGGGAAAACTGTAATGGGCCAGGATTAGGGGGCTGTTTGCAGCAACATTGGCAACGGTTCACAGTTCAATAAATGTTGAATGCATTTTAAAAAAATTAGGCAAAGGAGGTTAAGGATGAAGCTCAGTGGTAGAGCCCTTGCCTAGCATGCAGGAGGCATGTTGTTTGATCTCCAAAACCATCAAAGAAATAAAAAGGACAAAGAATTTCAATAGAGCTTCCTCCAAAGAAGACATACAAATGACAAATAAGCACGAGAAGATGTTCAACACCCTTAGTCAGCAGACAAACACAAATCATAACTACACTGAGATGCCACTTCACACCTACTGGGATGGCTATAATAATTTTTTTAAAACCATCAGAAACTAACAAGTATGGTTGTGTATGTAAAGAGATTGAAACTTTTGTGTGTTATTTATGTGGGAATGTAAAACAGTGCATCCACTGTGGAAAACAATTTAGCAGTTCCTCCAAATTTACCATATGCCTTAGCAATATCATTCTTAGTTGTATACCCAAAAGAATTGAAAGAAGAGACAAACAGATACTTGTATACCATGTACATTGCAGCATTATTTACAACAGCCAAAATGTGGAAGTAGTGTAAGCGTCCATCAACAGATGCAAGATAAACAGTAACAGTATATCCACACGAGTGGACTATTATTTAGCAAAAAAAATAATTAAATATTAATACATCCTGCAACATGACGAATCTTTAAGACAGACAATATGCTAAGTGAAAGAAGCCTGAAACAAAATGTCACATATTTTCGGATTCCATTTATATGAAATATCCAGAGTAGACAAGTCCACAGAAACAGAAATTAGTGGTTGCTACGGAGTATGGGAGAAAAGATAGAGGTTCCAGGATTTTATTTAGGGGATGTGAAAATTTTGACACTAGGTAGAGGTTATCGTTGTACAATATTATGAATATTCTAAATACTACTGAATTCCTAAGTTGAGTTTTTTTTTTAACATATTCCCTTTTATTTATTTTTTTTTTTTCAGTTCTGGGCTTAAACTCAGGCCTACACTGCAAGCCACTCCACCAGCCCCTGTTTTGTGATAGGGTCTCATGAACTATTTGCAGAGGCTGGCTTTGAACAGAAATCCTCCTGATCTCTGCCTCCTGAATACCTAGGATTACAAGTGTGAGCCACCAGCACAAAGCAGGGTTTTTTTTCCGTTGTTGGTTTTTTTTTTTTTTTTTTTTTTTTTTGGCAGCACTGGGGTTTAAATTCAGAACTTCTCACACTTGCTAGGCAGGTTCTCTTACCAATTGAGCCACTCCATCAGCCCAAGATTTTTTTTTTCGGGAGGGGGTAGGTGCAGAATTAAGCTCAGGGCCTTGTACATGGTAGGCAAATGCTCTATCACTGAGTCCTGAGTTGCTTATTTAAAATGGTTAATTTTGTGTTATATGAATTTTACCTCAGGCTGTTTTTTTTTTCTTTTTACGGTGGGACTAGGGTTCAAATTCAGGTCTTTGCACTGCAAAGCAGATACCCTACCGCTTGAGGCACACTTCCAGCCCATTTTACTTTGGTTATTTTGGAGATGGGATTTTGTGAACTATTTGCCCTGGCTGTCTTCAAACCAGGATCCTACTGATCTCAGTCTTCCAAATACCTAGAAGAACAGGGAAATAGTTTGGGAGACCCTATCTTGAAAAAAAACCCTTCACAAAAAAAGGGCTGGTGGCTCACGGTGTAGGCCCTGAGTTCAAGCCCCAGTACTACAAAAAAGAAAAAAAATGCAGAGGTGAAAAAAAAGGGAGTGAAGGAATGGCTACAAATATTCTTTAAAACTGTTAAATGTATGTATGAGTTTATTTAGTTCAGAGAAATTTTAGCCAGCATCTGCACACTTTTAAGGCAATTCCTCCATCTTCTATGAGAGAGAAGAGGGTGTTACCTCTACATAAGGTGGGATGAGATTTCCCAGACTCAGCTGCAGTTTTGCAATTATCTTGGTTATCATCTGTTCTTAATGGGATTGCATCTAATTGCTCCAGATGAGACCAGGTCTGCCAATCTCAGTAGCCCCCATTTTTGAACAATGAGTATTGGGTTCAATGAGCATGCGTTGCAGAGGATATTAGCTTTGCCACTGCCCACCCCTGTGCCAGAAGAGGGTTCAGTTTTCCCTCAACAATGTAATATTCCCACAACAATAATAATAAAAAAATTGATCTCAAAACAAGAAAAAAGAAGAGAGGATTTGGTTTATTCAACTGAGCCTGGGGATTTGTTATACAAAGACAAAAGTCATAGTCCCTGGGGCTCCTAGACAGTACACAAACATGATTAGAATACAGCCTTAGTCCTGTGAGAACAGAACTACCCATAGGAGCTCAATTTGGCTCAGATACTCTTAAGGCCAGCCATGATGGTCCCTGGTAATCCCAGCCCTCAGGAGGTTGAGGCAGGGTCTTACTATATAGCTCCCTAGCCTAAGATACATAGTGAGACCCTGCCTCAATAACAAGATACTCTCAGGACTCTCTTCCCCCATTGGACCATTCTCCACCCATTTCTAGGCCTTACCTTCTCCTATAGCACTCACCTGATGTGTTTCTGTAAAGTGTAATTGGATCAATTCAGGCCACCTTTTCCTCTTGATACAACTCTCCTCCCAGCTAGTAAACCTACTCCCCTCTAATGCCCAGCCCAAATGTCACCTTTTTCTGTGATGCGTCCATGAGCCTGAAGGCCAGTCCTTTTTCTGGGCTTCTTGGCCCTCTCATCCAACAAAAAAAAATTTTGAGATAGGGTCTCACTATGTAACCTAAGCTATGTAGCTCCTGTCTCATCTTCCTGAAGGCTAGAATTTACAGGTGTGCACCATCATCCCAGCCCCACCACAAATATTTATTAGGAATTTTTGTTGTTTTTGTTCTGGGGACAGAGTTCTAAAATGTGGCTTCTATCCATAGAGTTTTATATCATGGAGGCAGATCAGTAGCAAGCATTAGACCAGTGGTAGTTACCATCACTGTAAGAAGTAAGGACAGAGTAAATACTCCCTGAAGAGGTACAGGAGTCATCTTTGGGGGGTTTTTAGCCCATCCTTCTCTGTATAAAACTGTCTACCTACACAGGGGTGAGGCCTGGGGACCATGCCTGTGTTATGTGTCTTAGTCTCCTACCAATAGCTGATTGACTCAGAGAGAATACCTGATTTCAGGTGGACCCATTGGCTTCTGTATCCCAGGATTTAGAACCAGATTTCAAAGATGCATAGAGCCAAGAGCCATGCAGCAACCAGGCAGAGGGCAATTGGGCTGAGAGTCCCAGAGAAAGGGAAGAAGGGAAGGACTAGAATTCCTGTCTGTGGAGTCTGAAACAATACCCCATTTCTCCTCATATTTTGCTTAAAGGAGATTTTAGATGTAATCATAATGACTCTGACTGAGGCAGGAGTGGCTCAGAAGTCTCCCAACCTAGACAGGGGTGAAAGTCTAGAAGGCAGCAGGCAGGCCAGGGCAGGGACAGGAGTTGGGTGAAAGAGAAAAGAGGAGTCTAAAGAGAGAACAGCAGAGGCAAAGGCCAACAGGTGGAATCTGCATGAGTAAGACACAAAAAGATGAGGTTGGAGATGTGACTAGGGCCAGGGTTAAACAGGACCTTATAAGTCATACTGAAAGTCTAAGACAACTTAAATATCATTTATCTATTTTGGCAGCCCTGGGGTTTAAATTCAGGGTCTCACACTTCCTAGGCAGATGTTCTTACCTCTTGAGTCACTCCACCAGCCCTTTTTTGTGAGGGGGTTTTTAAAGATAGGGTCTCATGAAATATTTGCCTAAGCTGGCATCCAACAGTGATCCTCCTGATCTCTGCCTTCTGAGTAGCTAGGATTACAGGTGTGAGCCACCAGCACCCGACTGAATGGCTGTTTGTGTGGCTGTAAGCATGAGTCAGGACTCTGTATCCTGCTCAGCATAGAGCTCAATGAATGAATGAAGGAACAAATAAATGAATACCCAGAACAGGGAGATGAATAGAAACAGGAAAATTACAGCATGGTTCTTCCCATAGTTCCCTTCGTCCATTTCTCTCCCCTCCTTTGTAGCCTGCCCTTCACACTCACTACCTGCAGGAAACCTACCCAGATTGCACCCAGTCACCATACTGAAGGTCTTAGATCTCCAGGCTAGCCCTTCTCCCACCCCTCCTATCTTCTTGACTGAAGAAAGAGGGGTGTAGGAGACTGAGGAGGGAGAATACGAAAAGGTCTGATCTTGACTGCAGCACAAAACTTGTGTGCCATGGTCAGAGAACCAAGCCAAAAAAGCTGTAAAAATTAAAGATGAGTGTGAGGAGGGAAAAGTAGGAGGTATATCAGTGGATGGGAGAGAAACCTGCTCAAGTTTCTAAGGAATCAGGGTCCCTGCTCCAGCAACCCTAATTCCAGGTACCAGGGCTGGTGGAGTGGCTCAAGTGGCAGAGTGCCTGCCTAGAAAGCATGAAGCACTGTGTTCAAACCTCATACTGCCAAACAAACAAACAAAAACCCCTCTAATCCCAGGCATCTAACGAGGCCAGGATGCTTCCTTATCCCTCACCAGGAAAAGTGTCCCAACAGAGCCAGTGGAGGTCACCAGGCTTTTCCAGCCCCTCTGGAAAGTGGCCATAATTAGGCTGCCAAAGGCCTGGGTAAGGGAATGCCATAGAACAAGCAGTCCTTGGGGTGCTGCCTGGGTACTCAACTCATGTCTCTCTTTTTTTTTTCTTTTTCTTTTTTTTGCGGTACTGGGGCTTGAACTCAGGGCCTGCACTTTGAGCCACTCCACCAGCCCTTTTATGTTATAGGTTTTTTTGACATAGGGTCTCTTGAACTATTTGCCCAGACTGGCCTCAAACCACAATCATCCTAATCTCTGCCTCCTGAGTTTTTAGGATTACAGTGTGAACAACTGGAGCCCAGCTCTAGTTTTACTCTTCAATACCATATTTCTTTCTTTTCATTTTTTTGGGTTTCTTTATGTAGCCCAGGCTGGCATGTGATTGACAATCGTCCTGCCTCAGCCTCCTGAATGCTGGAATTACAGGTGTTTTATTTTCATCAAAGTAGCGCATGCTCAACATGCTCAGGTTGGCAGAGTGGCTCAAGTAGTAGAGTACCTGCCTAGCAATCATGAGGCCCTGAGTTCAAACCCCAGTACTGGACACACAGAACTCCGGCGGCCACTGCTGGCACGGTGTGAGCGCCGGGAACCTCCCGCCCACCCTTCCCAGTGGCCTGACCAGGGGCCACACAGATGTGGGGACCACAGAAGCGAGATGCACTTTAGAACAGCGTGTGCGAGTCCAGTTGCCATCGCCTGTCCAGCCCGGGGGCTGGCCTGGGCTTTAGCAGCCTTCCACTAACTTATTTTGCTTGGCTGGGGTTTGGGGGGGCACCTTCTGGGGTGCATGAATCCCTCAGCTCTGGTTTAATGTATTATATTTATTTGGGGCCGACAGAGCCCCAATAAAGGGTTGGAAATGGTAAAAAAAAAAAAGAAAATATTTTTTTAATGGGTGGTAAGGGAGGGGTAGGGGCAGGGGGGAGAAATGAACCAAGCCTTGTATGCACATATGAATAATAAAAGAAAAAGGAAAAAAAAAAGAAAATATTTTTTTAAAAGTAAAGTAGTACATACTTAATTATTTAAAAGTCAGAGTAGAAAAAAGCTTATATGGAAAACCTAAGGGCTGGTGGAGTGGCTCACTGGTAGAGTGCCTGCATAGGAAGTGTGAGGCCCTGAGTTCAAACCCCAGTACAGCCAAAAAAAAAAAAGAAAGAAAAAAAGAAAACCTAATATCTCTCTTCCCTGCCTCAGATCCCAAGCCCAGGTGGTAAATGGCATCTTCTGCTTTTTTTTTTCCAGTTACTGGGACTTGAACTCAGGGCCTATACCTTGAGTTCAAAGGGTTTTTTCCAGATAGAGTCTTGACGAACCATTTCCCTGGGCTGGCTTTGAACTGTGATCCTCCTGATCTCTGCTCCTGAGTAGTTGGGATTACAGGCATGAGCCACTGGCATCTGGCTAATCTTTTGTTCTTTTTGGCAATACTGGAGTTTGAACTCAGGGTCTTGTGCTTGCTAGGCAGCACTTGAGCACGCCCCCAGCTTTTTAAAAATTTTAGTTATGTTTTATTATTATTATTATTGTACTGGGGGTACATTGTGACATTTCCAAAAGTTCTTACAATGCATTATAGTTAAATTCACCCATTCTTAGAATGGTCTCATTTTTCCATTTAGTTATTTTTTTTTAATTTTTAAATTTTTTTCATTTCTAATTATGTTTTAAATACACTGAGATTCTCCTATTTACACTTCCATGTAGCTGGGATGACAGGCAAATGCCATCACGCCTTGTGTTTATTGGTTGAGACTGGGGAGGGGGGCGGTCCTCAAAATTTTTTGCCCAGGCTGGCTTTGAACCGTGATCCTTCAAACCTTTGCTTTTCAAGCACCTAAGATTATGTAGGAATGAGCTACCTTGCCTGGCTTACTTGTAGTAGTCTTGCTGGATGAGAAAAGGGTGAACTCAACACAGAAAGGTGGTTATAATTTGAAGCAGCCTGGGTGAAGCGATGTGTGGCCTGGGAAAAATTGTTCTGTCTTTCGTAGTTTAAGGCTTTCATGTGAAAAACAAGGAGCGATACCTACATACCCATGTTTGTTGTGGTAGTGTTCACAATTGCCAAGTTTTGGAATTGGCCTCACTGCCCATCAAAAGATGATTAGTTTGTTTGTTTTCTGGTTTTTTTTTGGCTGCACTGGGGTTTGAACTCAGGGCCTCATGCTTGCTAAGCAGGTGCTCTAACCACTTGAGCCACTCTGCCAGCCCAAGAGAGGATTATTCAGCCATAAACAAGAACAAAATCATGTTTTTAAGAAAATGTATGAAACTGAAGATCATCACATTAAGTGAAAGAAGCCAGACTCTGAAAGATCAATATCAATATTACAAGTTTTCTTTCATATGTAAGATCCAGACTCCTTTTTCTAGTGGTGCTGGGGTTTGAACTCAGGGCCTCATGCTCACTAGGCAGGCAGCTTTACCAGTTGAGCCACTCTGTTACCCTGGGGCTGCCTTTGATCCTCAATTCTCCTGATCTCTGCCTCCTGAGTATCTGGGATTATAAGCCTGGTGAGATGTAGATTTTTTTTGAAACAATGACATGAAGTCGGGCACTGGTGGTTCAAGCCTATAATCCTAGCTACTCAGGAGGCAGAGATCAGGAGGATCACAGTTCTAAACCAGCCCAGGCAAATAGTTCCAGAGACCTTACCTTGAGAAAACCCATCACAAAAAAAAAAAAAAAAAAAAAAGACTGGTAGAATGGCTCAAAGTGGAAGCCCTGAGTTCAAACCCCAGTACTGGAAAAAAAGAAAAAGAAAAAAGAAATACTAAACAAAATTTCACTGGGATAAAAAAGAAAAGTCTGTGACAAAATGATACTAATGTGTAAAATTCGAAATCATAGCTCAAGTAAAACCCTACTTGTAGGGAATACAACGGAGTCTTCTTTCCCTCAGGCCAGACCCATTTCACAGTACACCTGCTGCACACCACAGAGCAGATAGCAAAAGCCCTCCATGGAGGCATGGTGTCAATGTAGTGACAGAATGGCCAAGAGAACTCCTTGACCTGGGAGGAGGTACATGATGTGGAGTTACTTTCAACAGAATGAATGACTGAGATCAAGATCAAGATCTGCAGACCCTTAGAGGCAGTGGGGTGCTGCCTCAGTTGCCAAAAGTCTTCAAGATTCCGGTCTGCCCTTTTTTTTTTCTAGTTGTAAAGTAATTATACAAATTTGTAATTGTAATATTTCAAAAAATTGTAATATTTCCACAGAGGCATGTGATGTACTTTAATCAAACTCACCCCTTTATCACACTCTCTTAATCCCTCTCCTCCTTCCCCTCCTTTTCAAACAGTAGTTAGAGGGGCTGATGGAGTGGCTCAAGTGGTAAGAGCACCTGCCTAGCGATTGTGAGGCTCTAAGTTCAAACAGTATTTAGTGAGTTTCATTATGCTTTTTTTTCTTTTTTGGCAGCACTGAGGTTTTAACTCAGGCCTTTATGTTTGTTAGGAAGGTGCTCTACCACTTGTGCCACTCCACCAGCCCTTTTTGTGTGATAGTTCATGTCCTATTATTATTATTATTGTCATTATAATTTATCATTGTTATTATTATCTTGGGTCTAGAGTCTGAATATTCCAGTCTGTTCTTAGGTTTTGGGAAATGATAGGGCTCTAGATCAGGACACAAGGCTTCTGGGTTCCAGGCTGCCCTGCCACTGCAAGGGATGACAACCCATGTGCTGGGGTTGCACATGCTGGTCAACCTTGTGTACAACACAAGGTACACAAGGTATCAAGCCAAGGTGTCAAGCCAGGCTCAGGAATCCTAACTTGAAGCATAGTTTTGTTTTTTTTTCTTTTTCTTTTTCTTTCTTTCTTTTGGGGTTTGTACTCAGGGCTTCACAGTTGTAAAGCAGGTGTTCTACTGCTTGAGATATACCTCCAGTCCATTTTGCTCTATTTCTTTATTTTTTTTGGCAGCACTGGTGTTTGAACTCAGGGCCTCACACTTGCTATGCAGGTGCTGCTACCACTTGAGCCACTCTGCTGGCCCTTGCTGAGTTTATTTTGGAGATGGGTTCTCACAAACTATTTGCCAGGGCTGGCCTTGAACCATTATCCTACGGATCTCAGACTCGCGTGTAACAGGACTATAGACGTAACTCACTGGTGTCTGGCTAGTTCATTTGCTTTTGAAAAAAGGCTTCCATCAAGTGACTGTCTCCATCCCTCACGTCCAAAGTGTGACCTTCTATGGAAGTGACTGCTTTTCCACACTCTTTGAGCTTTCTCTTCCCTTTTGTTTTCTCCCCTGGGTTGGCTCTGGTGGGAATCTCTGCTTTGGAGAGAGTCAGCACTGGGCTCTGGTTTCTTCTCCTGACATTCTTCTTCCTCTGAGCAGACCAACAGGTAGAGCCATCCAAGGCCACTGGGGTTGTTTTTTAATGTAGAATTTGGTAGAACGTGCATGCCCAGGAAGCAGACAGAATATTCAAATGGATAATCACAGATGGATTGCATTGAGGGGACAATCTGGTCCTGGCTTGGGGTTTTAACAACTCTTCCATGGAGCATCAAAAATATCAGTGATCATGACCCTTATAGATACTCAGTTCAGGGCAAGGGTCTCCCCAGGGAGTCTCAAGAGATAGGAACACAGCTAAGGACCATAACCCCAGGCCCCAGCAGTTCTAACCTTTTGGCAATGACTGAGACCTGAGAAATTCCTCATCCCCAGGTCACACTTACTATAACCTGAGGTAAGTCCAATGAGTCCCTTCAGGCCCCACTCTCCTCTCCGAATCCAAAGGTCGCTTCTAATGTCTAATGTCTAATGTCTTTTCTATTCCTTCTTTCTTTTTTTTTTTTTTTTGTGGAACTAGAGTTTGTGCTCAGGGCCTCACACTTGCTAGGCAGCTGCTCTACCACTTGAGCCACTCCTCCAGCCCTGTTTGTATTAGGGTTTTGTTGTTGTTGTTGTTGAACTATTTCCTTCGGGCTGATTTGCCTTGGGCTGGCTTCCAACCACAATCCTCCTGATCTCTGCCTCCTGAGTAGCTAAGATTACAGGTGTGAGCCACTGGAGCCCAGCAGCTTCTGAAGTCCTCCCTCTCAACAAGTCATTCCCTCAAGTCCCTGATTGTCTTTACCTCTGACCCTGGGACGAGGCAGCCAGCTTTGTGACTTCACAAAAATCTATCTTGTGACAAGTGTTGGCCTGGTAAAGCAGGAGCTTGGCAGAGGGGGCTCCCCCCAGAAACATCATGTGATTTTTCATAGAGATATACCCCACCTCTAAGGGAATGAGAAAGAGCTGTCCCACGGTAAGAGCCCAAGATACTCTCTGCACCTAGAAATGTCTCTTCTCTCTCTCTGTTTTTCCTTCTTTCTTTTCTTTCGGTGGGCCTGGGGTTTGAACTCAGGGTTTCATACTTGCAAAGCTAACACTCTACTGCTTGAGCCATACCTCCAGTCCAAGAAAAGTGCCCCTCTTTGATTTGGCTTTGGCTTCCAGGTCTAAGTAGATGCTCCAGGCTATATCTGGCAACATGTCAGGGGTCCAGGCCCATGCAGTCAGGTTTGTAGAGGGGTAGGAGGTGGTTATTGGAGGTGATGGTGGTTGGTCTCTGAACTGAGCAAGGAGGGGGTAGTGTCAGATAAGCCTTCTCTCATTAGACAAAGCTGTTCTTCTCTAGGTCCTTTCAAAATGAAATCACTGGTACAGTGGAATCTTTATCTGACCTGAGTTTGTATCAGAGTCTGCCCAGCAGTCCCCAGAGTACCTCCAAATGGGTCATGTCAGAGATCCCTGAATTTTTTGGGAATGACTTCTAGTTACAAATAGGCAATGCCAAAAATCCAGGGACTTCTAAGACCTTGAAGGCAAGGCCAGTACAGACAGTCCCTGATGTAAGGCCAGTACAGATAGTCCCTGATGTTGACTCCTATTATTTCCTCACAGAGGAAGCTGGAGATGATTACTCCTAACCTTTGCTGCACCTGTTCTCCAACCTCCAGCTTGGAGCATGGCCTCTGGAAAGGGCAGGGCCCCAAGGGTCGGCAGGGATAACTGGCAGCCTCACTGGGGGATCATACAGGAAGGGATTGGGAGGTCCTAGAAGGTAGAGTTTGGCCCTCTTCATTCTGCAGTTCCTGCAAACTGTGAAGTTGGTCCATGATATACTATCTCTGGCCATCTCCTTTGGCCCCTACTTTGATTACAACATCACTGTTCTGCCAATGAATCCCTGGGAAGAAGGCGAGTGTGCTCTGGGTAAGCCTTCATCCCAGTAGGAAGGCAGTGTGGATGGGCTGGTTTGGGGTTTGTTTACAACATGTCTGGTTTCACATCCAAGGGGCTCCTTAACCTTGACTGCTCTTCATCCTTGATTAGATGCAGCCATTTCAGGCATGAGAAAGCCTAAAGAAGACCCTCATGCCTTCACTCTCTATTGAGTTTTTAGTTCTCTTCTGGGATAGAGAGTGGACAGAACAGGTGCTTAAGGGGCTTATTTGGTGGGATGTAGCTCAGTGGTAAATAAGTGCTTGCCTAGCATGCGTAAGGCTTGTTTTTGGTATGAGCTTGTTTCTCTTTTAAGTGCAAAGAGCCTGAGCTCCTCCAGCAGGCAGTAATGGAGTCAAAGAGAAACCAACTAGGGATAAGGCACTGGTCCTGAAGAACTCTAACAGGGACAGCCAGAGACCAAACTTACTGCATGTCAGGTCTCCAAGTTAAGTGCTTTACATTTAATTCTCATAACAGTGCTGCAAAGGAGATATTCCCATTTTTTTCAGCCAGGTAAACTGAAGTTCAAGACAAATGATATAATTCAGTCAGAGTTCCACAGTTGATAAATAGGAGCACTAGTATTGGGACCCAGGTTTATTTAAGTTCAAAGCCAGACTGAACCATCTACTCCTCCACACTCTTTCCAACAGAGTGAAAGAAACTACTTTCTTTTTCTTTTTTGCAGTACTAGGGCTTGAACTTAGGGCCTACAACTTGAGCTACTCCACCAGCCCTTTTTTGTATTGGGTATTTTCAAGATAGGGTCTTTTGAAGTATTTCCCTGGGCTGGCTTCGAAACTTGATCTTCATGATCTCTGCCTCCTGAGTGGCTAGGATTACAGGTGTGAGCCATTAGTGCCTGGCACTACTTTCTTTCTTTCTTTTTGTTTTCTTGGCAGTAGGGTTTGAATTCAGGGCCTCACACTTGAAAGGCAGGCCGTTTTAATGATTGAGTCCTTTTTTGTGATAAGTTTTTTGAGACAGGGTCTTGCTAATTATTTGCCCAGGGCTGGCTTTGAATGGTGATCCTCTTGATCTCTGCCTCCTGAGTAAGCTAGGACTATAGGCGTGAGCCATTGGTGCCCAGCAAGAAACTACTTTCTCATCCCTAACCATTAGTGATAGAGTTAGAGACTGTCAAAAGTGGAGAATTTGAACCTGATATCACCTTAATCATCAGATTTTGGACAAGGGAGTTTTTTTTTTTTTGCCATATTGAGGTTTGAACTCAGGGCCTAATACTTGCTAAGTGCTCTAACACTTGGTCACTCTGTCAGCCCTTTTCTGGTTGGGAATTTTTGGAGATAGGGTCTGTCAAACTGTTTGCCTGGGCTGCTTCAAACCACGATCCTCCTGATCTCTGCCTCCCAAGTAGCTAGGATTATAGACGTGAGCCACCAGTGCCTGGCTCTGATTCGCTTCTTACCATTTTTACAGATGAGTAAAGTGAGACCTTTAGGACCACAGGAAGGGAGTCTTGGGGTCTTTGGCTGAGCAGTGGCTTTGAGGTAGGGTTGCCAGATAAAATATAGGATCATCAGTTCAATTTGACTGTCAGATAAACAATAATTATTTTTAATTTTTAGCGTAAATGTCCTAAATATTGCCTCACTGTCCTCTCTCTGGCTGGGACCCTGGTACCTGGGATCTGGATAGAGATGAAGGTGATTGTCACATTTCTCTCTGGACTCAATGAAATTGTGCTTGTGGGAGAAGGAGTGGGGACCAACTTCTGGAGACTAGATGGCTGGACAAGGTGGGAGCTTAAACTATTGTCTTTTCAGAGCCTCAGTTTTTTCTTCTGTTAAAATGAGAGTTGTAGTGTAATCAGATAGGAGTGGTTACATTGTGCACCTCTTGGGGAATGGGGTTGTGTTCCCTCTACTACTCATTTTCTTGGGAACTTTTGGGGCCCCAGGCAGGGCAGGCCAACTGCTGAATGACTGGGATTTTCTCTGTCTAGGCTGGGATCTCCAGAACCTGGTAGCCCTTCCTATTCTAGGTAGCTTCTGTGACAGTCCCGGACACTTGCAGTAGCAGTCTTGTTTAGCTAATGAAGCACACAAGTGGATGTGGGGCTCATTTCCCATCCCTAGAGATTTATAGAGAAAGCAAAGGACTTGTTGGGTGGCACCATGGTGGATATAGCGGAGTAACGTGAGCCTAGAAAGAGGTGTGAGGAGAGAAAGGTCATAGAAGGGTAGGGAGGAGAGGGGAAAGAAAGGAGGTACAGCTTGAGGCCCAGAAGGCTTGGTGCTGTGGATTTTTTATGCTAAAGGGTGGACATGCTTGGAAGAGGGGTTGGTAGAGTATGTAGCCCTTGGTCCTGGGGCCAGGGCTTGGTTCTTCTTGTCCTTTCCCAGCTGCTTTGGAGCCCTGAAGGTATAACTTCCCTTCCTTTAAAATGGGAGCTTCTTCTTTCTTAGGTACCCCAGAAGAGAGGTTGTCTCTCTTGGGTTCCAGGTAGAACAGGGTAGGACAGAGTTGATATTTTACAAAAGAGACCAAGAAATCTTATGAGTCCAAACCCATGTGCCAGAACCAAGCTTGGCGTGTGGGCCTGGATTATCTATGGCTTTGTGTTTATGCACGCTTAGACGTGAGTGTTGGCTGTGAGTACTGGTACCTAACGCACAGATGTGTGTGCCTCTATATCTGGCACATGTAGGTAATGCCTACCCTTTTGAAATGTGCTAATGAGCACACTTGGAATGCGTGTGCAGCTGGGAAGGTCTGGGTGCTTTCCCCTCCCCTTCCCTGGGTGGGGGCCTGGGGTGCCTGGGAGTTTTGGTTGTGTGTTTGGGGAGTGTTGGCAGGGGTAGAGGGCTGCAGGAATTACAGGGTGGAGATTTTTGAGGGATCTGTTGCTGGTAGGCCTTGTTTTGCTTCCCTAATCTCCTGGGCCTGTATTTCTCCCAAACTGCTCCTTGATGCCCCTTACTCCCAACCACTCCAGGGCCCTGACTGGGTTTCCAAAGGGAAGCAGTGCCATCTGCTGATAGGCTGAGGCACTAATTCCTGCTCTGGTGAGTTGGGCTTTGTCTTTCAGGACTCCAGGCAGTGAAGTCAGTATTGGTTGACTTCAAGGTGGATGGCTAGACCATAGACAGAGGGAAGATATCTAAGGCTCAAGTACTCCATTCCTATGCAATTTGGATTCATGATCCAGAGAGGTTATGGAAGGAAAGTTGCCTGATATAGTGTTGAAAGAAAAGCGTAGGTATGTTATGAGCCCAGCCTCTACCTTCTAGACTCATAAATCTGGTCTCTTCTCTCTTCTCTTCTCTTCTCTCTCTCTCCTTGTGTCTTATCATTTTTTTAAGACAGGTCTCATTCTGTAGCCCAGGCTGCCCTAGAATTAGCCATCCTTCCACCTTAGCTTCCCTAGTGCTGAGGTTACAGGTGTGTACCACCATGCCTGGCTTGAGCTTCATTTTTTCATCCAACTCTGTGGATTTTTATTTCTCATCTGTAAAGTTGGTTAGCCATACCTACCCTGTGGGGTGATTAATTTGGGAGAGGATGGATAAAAATATTTGGGTCAGAGCCAGGTTTGCTGTAAAGTACAACTAAATGACATTGACTGCTTTAGTCAAAATTCCAGAAGCACAGGGAGCTGTGCGCGTGAGAGAAGGGATTGCAGAAAGGCAACACATCTGTGGTACTGTCATTACACATTCTAGAATCTATGCCTTGCCAGGTGCAGGTGAATTAAACCTGTAATCCTAGCTGCTCAAGAGGCAGATACTAGGAAGATCCCAGTTCAAGGCCAGTCTGGGCAAATAGTTCTAGAGACCCTATCTTGAAAATGCCCAACACAAAAATGGGCTGTTAAAAGTGGCTCAAATGGTAGAGCACCTGCCTAGCAAGCATGAGGCCCTGAGTTCAAGCCCCAGTACTGTCAAACAAAAAACAAAAACAACAAAAAACCAAAAACTATACCTTGAGCAGCTGCTATGCTAGTCTAAACTACACATTTAAGTGAAGAAGGCAGTTCTTCTGGAAAGAGGACAGTGAAATCCCATGATCAATGGAATCAAGAGAACCAGCATCCAGGTTTCTAACTAGCTTGTGGAATCTGATCATGGTAGCAGGTTCGCTGTGTCTTGTGTTTTCCCTGTGAAATTATTGGCTGTGAGAATTCCATGGAAATGCACAGCAATTTGCTCAGGACTCCAAGACAGATAATGAGTTGCATCAGGCCTTGAAGGATGGATAAGTTTTTTGTGGAGATTCTGCTCCACTGTGATGTTATGTTTATCTTCAATACCCCCTCCCTAAAGGATTTCTGGTCAGTC
Organism: Castor canadensis; assembly: GCF_047511655.1. Taxonomy (NCBI): domain Eukaryota; kingdom Metazoa; phylum Chordata; class Mammalia; order Rodentia; family Castoridae; genus Castor; species Castor canadensis. The sequence goes on along the minus strand of NC_133402.1, from coordinate 51,120,805 downwards.
AGAGTCTTCTGATTCTGCTGCTCATTGGTTGGTGAATTTGGCAAGTCATTCATTCTGACCTCACTTTTTCCACTGTAAAAAGAAAAAAATTAAATGACCTCTGAGGTCAACCCTGCCTTCATCTATAGGCTATTTTTAATTTCTCTGCCTCATATGTAATATTTGGCAATAAATATGTATTGATTCTTCAGACTATGTCTTGAGTAGAAAGATCAATGACTTCCATTTAATGAGTAATGTTATTTCTGATATGTTTTGGGGAAATACTTTCTTTGATCCTGGTATAGTCTGGGGATGATGTGACTAATAGGAAAACGCCACAAAAATCTCTTCACTGACACAGCGGAGAATAAAGTACTGAAGTATCAGGCAGTTATGGCCCGGATCGAGTTCCTCACTTTTCGTTTCCTCCTTCCGAAGCAGCCAATGAGTACACAGCAGTTCACGTTTAATACAAAAAACTACGAATCCCAGAAGGCAATGCGGGGATGAATTGCTTATGAACCAACCAGTACTGGTGGACCCCGCCCCTAGACGCGGAACTTCATTTCCCAGGCATCCCTGGGACTCTTCGATTTTCCTCCGCTGGCGTTTCCCTCTCGTCCCCTGCTCGAGATCCCGGCGCCAATTCGGTGCGCGCGCGCGCGTCGCACGTACACGCGAGTGACGCATAATATGTGGGACGCTCTGGAGCCGTGGTCGCGCTGTGTGTGTGAGTGAGGGAGTGTGAGTGCGGGACCTGAGGCGGTGTGTGTGAACTGTGGCCGCTGGCGGGGTCAGGGGACGCGGCGGAGCCGCCTGGGAAGGTAAGTGGGGAAAGGAGGGGGACGGTTCTCTGGGAGGGGCGAGAGGAGGCAGGGAGCAAGGCTGGCGGGGCGGGAGAGTGGGCGCTGGACTGGGGGAGGGGCGGCACCTGCTTGGGCCGCCGGCGGGGAGGGGGCGGGCCCGGCCACTGGGGAGGCTGGGCCCTGGGCCTGACAGGACTTTTCCTCTTCTTGATACCTGGCCTGGGGGCGGGGCCTCCACGTTCTTCCAGTCTCTTAAAGAAGCTTCCCGAGAGTAACTCTTCCGCCCGGAGTGGGGGGCAGGGGTGTGCCCTTCCCTACCTGGAGGCGGGGCTCCTTTCGTTTCTCTTGTCACTCTTTCAGTCCTCCCAGTCTTGGTTCCGTACGTTCTGGGGGGCTCCATCTTCCCTGCCGTACAGCGGACCCCTTTCCGGATTGTCTCCGCCTCTAGCCTCAGTCACCTGGGCGGGCTTTCCCCTCCCTCGGCCTCGTGCCACCTTTCCCTGCTCCCGCCTGGCTCTTGGACCGGGCGTGGGGGCGGAGCTCTCCGGCCACTCTTCTTACCGCTACGGTGGAGTTGGGACTGGAGAGAGAGGTGTGCTTGTCCCGCAACGCGGAGTCAAATCTCAGATTGCCCGCCGCGCTTCCAGGGACTCTTATTTCTGGGGGTTGTAGTTTTCAAGTGGGACGTCAGAGTCGTTTGCCTAACTCCGTCTTCTCTTCCTAGACGGTGTCGATCTGCTTCCTCCTTTTGCAGTGGTAGCACTCTAGTTTTCCATTTGTTGAGGAAGTAGTTTGGAGTGTTAATAGAAGTTCTTTTTGAGTCACAAATGACTCGTTCTTGCCCACGTCATGTTGCTCTGCTTTTCCTTAGTGTGTCTTGCCGGCGAAGTCTTTTTATTAGTCTGCATGTTTTAATTATTTATATTACCAGCATCTTTCTGTTCCAGACGCTTAGTTAATGTACAGAGTGAGAGGTTTATTGGTAGTGTCGTCCTGAATTTTTTTTCCAGTTTACTGGTTTACCTTTAAGCCTCTTTAACAAGGAATTAAAACAGGTATGGTGGAGTTACTCAAGTGGTAGAGCGTCTGCCTAGCAAGCGTCAGAACCTGAGTTCAGGCCTCAGTACCACAAAACAAAAAACAAGGAATTAATTTAGTATATGTCTTTTCTTTCTTTTTTTTTTTTTGTGGACGGTTTGAACTCACGGCTTTGCACTTGAAGGGCAGATACTCTTCCACTTGAGCCACACCCCTTAGCCCACAATTTAGTATATTTCTGTTTGATGATGTCAGGATTTTTTTTTTTTCAGCTGGAGGTGTGGCTCGACCAATAGAGCACCTGCCTAGCAAGTATGAAGCACTGAGTTAAAAAAAAGATTAGTGTTTTGTATTTATGGTAGTTATTCATTACCCATTATTATTATTGTTTTTTTAGTGGGACTGGGGTTTGAACTCAAGGCTTTGTGTTTATAGTGCAGGTGCTCTACTGCTTGAGGCACATCTCCAGTCCATTTTGCTCTGGTTGTTTTGAAGATGGGGTCTTGCAAACTATTTCATGGGTCTGGCCTAGGACTGTGGTGCTCTGAATCTCAGCCTTTCAAGTAGTGTGAGCCACTCTTGCCTGGCCATTTCCCATTTCTTTCTTTTTTTTTTTTTTTTTTTTTTGTGGTTCTGGGGCTTGAACTCAGGACCTACACCTTGAGTCACTCTGCCATTCCTTTTTTGTGATGGGGTTTTTCAAGATAGGGTCTCTCAAACTGTTTGCCCATGCTGGCTTTGAACCTGGATCCTCCTGATCTCTGCTTCTTGAGTGGATAGGATTACAGGTGTGAGCCACCGGTGCTGGCTTCCGTTACCCATTTTTTGAGTGATGGTATGTTTTTGGATGTTAGGGACATAATAGAGACTTTCGGGGGAATGTAGGAAAATCAACTCAACATTTCTTGGATAGTTTGCTACAGTGTTTTACCTTAGTTGTTCAGTTTTTCAACTTAATAGAGAAGGAATCTTGTAAAATGAAGCACATATTAAATTGAAGTAATTGGAGTTGGCTTAATACCAGTTGTGCTGTCTTTGTAAAGGAGCTAGTTGTGGAAATCAGTAAAGTCATACATGCTGTTATATGTCATAGTAAGTATTGAGAACATTTTTACTTGAAGGTCTAAACTTGGAATTTCCTTTTTTTTTTCTTTTTTCTGGCGTTGAATATTGACCTAGGCCATCTCTCATGTGGGCACAAGTCCTACCACTGAGCTACATCCCAACCCTTTCTCCCTTTTTAAATACAAATGATTGAGGATTCAAACCTTTCTGTGGACCTTTATCCTTTTGTTGTTGTTGTTGTTTTGTAGCACTGGGGTTTGAACTCAGGGACCCAGTTGTTAGGCAGGTACGCTACTACTTGAACCTCTCTGCCAGCTCTTTTTTGTGTTGGGTGTTTTTGAGGTAGGGTCTCTAACTATTTGCCCCCACTGGCCTTTAGCTGTGATCCTCCTGAGCTAGGATTAGGCATGACCCACCAGGGCCTGGCCCCCTCCCTACCCCCCAGCAACTGAATCTTGATATAGCTCAGCCTCCCAGTCTCCTCAATGCTGGGATTACAGAAGTGTACCATTACACCTTGCAACTTTTTTTTTTCTCAGTACTGGGGTTTGAACTCAGGGCCTACACCTGGAACCCCTCCACCAGCCCTTTTGTGTGAAGGGTATTTTTGAGATAGGGTCTTGGGAACTGTATGCCTGGGCTGGCTTTGAACTGTGATCCTCCTGATTAGCTAAGATTATAGGCGTGAGCCATGGGCACTCAGCTACTGCACAGCCTTTTAAATTAACAGTAGGTAGTATGTTATACACAAAGTCTTACACTTTGCTTTTCTCACTTGACAACAATATATTTGAGAGTTGGTCCAAATTAGAAATAGCTTCTCAACTCCTTTTTTTCTCTTTTCTCATTCTCTTTCTTTTCTCTTCCCATTTCTTTCTTTCGTGTTGGGGGTAGATCCCGGGGCTTCTGATTATGGTTGCTACACTACTGAGCTACATCCCCAGCCCCTCCCAACTTTTTATTATGAAAATTTTCATACTTTTCAATAGGAAAGGTAAAATAATCATGAAATGAACATGGTTATCTTTTTAGTTTTGACAATTATTATTTTCCTATACTTATACGTGTAGTATGTATTGTGGAATCACTTGAAGGTGTAGGCACATTGCCCCTTTGGCACATACTCTTTTTTTTTTTTTCTTTTTTTGTGGTACTGGGGTTTGAACTCAGGGCCTATACCTTGAGCCACTCCCCTAGCTCTTTTTTTGTGGTGGGTAGTCTTGTGAACTATTTGCCCATGCTGGCTTTGAACTTCTGTGGTCCTGATCTCTGCCTCCTGAGTAGCTAGGATTACAGATGTGAGCCATCTTGGCTTGGCTCATATTCTTTGGGATAAGGAAATTCTGTTTATTTGAATACATGTCTTAAGGTTTTATGCTTCATTGTATAGGCAGTATCATTTATTTTTTGTTTTTGAGATAGGGTCTCATTGTGTTTCTCATTGAAGTTGAGATCCTCTTGCCTCTGCCTCCTGAGTGCTGGGATTACAGGTCTTGCCACCAAGTCTGGCTTAGACAGATTGTTTAGCCCACAATAACTGTTTCCATTTTCCCATTTTACAGATAAGGAAATTAAGACTGACCTTCCTTTCTTCCTTCTGTTAAACAGCCAAGATCTCACAGATACGTCAGCAGAGTTGGGATTTGAATTCTTAAACCTTTTTCTATAATGTATCAGTTGCTTGGTCTTGGGGATCATTCTGAGTTTGTTTCCTCGTCTGTTTAAAAAAAAAAAAAAAAAAGATGGAGTGACTCAGGTGGTAAAGCTACCTGTCTAGCAAGTGTGAAGCCCTAAGTCAGACCCCAGTACTGCCCCCCCCAAAAGGGGGGACAAATTGTTTATAAAAACTCCAAAGAATATATGTAAATTACTTAGCTCAATATCTGCCACATTCTGGATATTCCCTCATTGGTAGTCCTTGTGTCATTGCACAGATGAGAATTTCTGCATACCACTTAAAGAACTTTCGTAAAACATGGTGAGTTGGTGATTTGGAGATGTAGCTCAGATGCTCTGGATTCAAACTTCAACACACACACACACACACACGAAGAAACCCAAAAATTAAAAATCAAGCTGGGTATTGGTGACTCATGCCTATAATCCTAGCTACTTGGCAGGCTGAGATTGGGAGGATAACCATTCAGGGCCAGCCCAGGCAAATAGTTCACTAGGTCCCATTTCCAAAAATAATCAGACTAAAATGGACTGGAGGTGTGGCTCAAGCAGTAATGCATCTGCTTTGCAAGCTAGAAGTCCTGAGTTCAAACCCTAGTCTCACCAAAAAACCTTCCCAAAACCAAAAAAACCAAAACATGGCAAATTGAATAACACAGCCTCACTGTCTTGTGCAGAATAAAATGACTGTATTTTTTACATTTCATTTATAGTGAAATGAATTCGCATTGATAGTATTTTAGTCTTAAATTTATATTTTTCTTGGGCAAGTGGTTATTCCCAAAGTTTTTCAAGCACAGATTAATGGTAAGTTCTGAAAATGATACCAGAACTATTCTAAGCTGAACTCTAAAATTTTAGTGGTCCCTCCCCACCAATGGGGTTTGAGCTAAGGGCTTAGCACTTGCACAGCAGGTGCTCTACTGCTTGAGCTACACCTTTAGCCCAGTTACAGTGTTTTAATACCCTTAAAAGTATTTTGTTTAAATTGTTCAAGGATGTTGGTGAACTTTGAAAATAATATGTTAAAAGTATTGGGAGTGGTGCTACATGCCTGAACTCCCAGTATTTGGGAGGAGGAACTCCAGTTTGAGGTCAACCTTGGTTACCTAGTAAGTTCAAGGCCAGCCTAAGCTACCTATGAGACCCTGTCTGATAAAACCAAGGACTGATGTATTTCAGTGGTAGAGCTCTTGCCTAGCACCATGAGCAAGGCCCTAGGTTTGATTGCAGTACCAGTGTTGGAGAGGGAGAGAGAGAGATTGACTGATTGCTTAAGTTAACTAAGTTACATTCCTTCCTGGGTTATTTTTTTCCCATTAAAAAGATTGTAGCTGGGTAAGGTAGTTCATGCTTGTACCTAGCTACTCAGGAGGTGGAGATCGGGAGGATTTCATTTTGAGGCCAGCCTGGGCAACTGCCTTTCAGCCCATAAAAGGGTTGAGCATGGTGACACTCACCTGTTACCCCAGCTACAAGAGAGGCATAAATAGAATCTCTGTGCATGCTAGATCTCTGTCCATATGTGAAAACATACATAATATACTTCTATATTTACATTAAAGTATAAGGTTTTTTTTTTTTTGTGGTATGGGTTTGAACTCAGGGCTTTGCACTTGCTAGTAAAGTGTTCATTTTAAAGTGTACAATTCATTGGCATTTAGTAGATTGATGATGTGGTACAACCATCGCCTCTTTGGAAAAGTAGGCAAAATAGGAGAATGCACAATATGGTGCAACTATCGCTTTCTAGTTTCAAGACCAACTGTGCTCTAGCAATCACTTCCCATTTCCTACTGCCCCTTACTTCTGGCAGTCACTGCCCAGCTTTGTGTAGTGTATGGGTTTCAGTGTTTCATATAAATAAGTTGTGACTATTTCTATGCTTTCCTTACTTCACGTTCTTTTTTTTTTTTCTTAGTGACAGGATCTTTCCATGTAGCCCTGGTTGGTCTTGAACTTGTTACGTAGTCCAGGCTGGTCTTGAACTTTCAGTCCTCCTGCCTCAGCCTTCTACCTGAGCCTTTCAGGTGCTGTGATTATAGGCATGCACCACCATACTTCAGTGTTTATGCTTTTCATTTTATAACTAAGAATGTTTAATTCTAAGAGTTTTATACCTTAAGCCTTTAAAAAAAAATTACTGGGGTTACATTGTGACATTTACAGAAGTTCTTAAAATATATCATACTTGAAATCATTGCCTACATCATTCTCCCTTATCCTCCCTCCCCCTAGTAGTTTAAGCTTTTAACATTTAGATCTTTGATTCATTTTGAGTTAATTTTCGCTTATGATGTGAGACAAAGATCTAACTTCTCATGGGGATATCTGATTGTCTCAGCACTACTTGTTTAAAATCCTTTATTTTCTTTATGGGTCTTGGTACCTGTGGTGACAATTGGTTAAGTATAGTATGAGGGCTTATTTCTGGATTCTGTATATATGTATTTGATGTTACTGGGGTTTGAACTCACAGTCTCACACTTGCTAGGCATGTGCTCTATCCTGTGAGCTACCCTGTTAGCCCTTTTTTAGTGTGTTGGGTATTTTTGAGATCACGTTGTGCTTTTTCTTTTTTTTTTTTTGACTGGGCTGCCCTCTAACCTCAATCCTCCTGATTTCTGTCTCCTGAGTAGCTAGGTTTACAGGCATGAGTCACCGGCACCTGCTAATTCTATTGTATTTGTCTATATGTCGATAATAAACAAAAACTCTGATACCAGTATCAAAGTTTTTTTTTTTTTTTTTGGCAGCACTGGAGTTTGAACTCAGGGCCTTGCACTTGCTAGGCTGGTGTTCTACCACTTGAGCCACTCCGCCAGCTGTTTTGATTAGCTTTGATGTAAGTTTTGAAATCAGAAGTGTACATTTTCCAACTTTGCCTGTTTTCCCAAGGTGGTTGTGGTTATTTGAAGTCCCTTAGAATTACATATGAATTTTATTATTTTTGTGGCACTGAGGATTGAACCCAGGGCCTTGCCCATGCTAGATAAACACTCTTCCTTTTTTTTTTTTTTTTTTTTTTTTTTTGTGGTACTGGGGTTTTAACTCAGGGCTTCACGCTTAGTAGGCAGGTGCTCTACCACTTGAACCAATCTGCCAGTCCAAGGCGGGCACTCTTATCACTAAGCTACATCCTCAGCCCTAGTTTGTATCTATACAAAAAAAGGTTATTGGAATTTCAGTAAGGAGTCCATTGAATTTGTAGACCACTTTGGAAAGTACTACCATTGTAATATTAAGTCTTCTAATACATGAACACAAAATGTCTTTCCAGTTATTTAGGCTATCTTTAATTTTTGATGCTTTTTTTTTTTTTGGTGGTTTTGGGATTTAAACTCAGGGCCTCTCACTTGCTAGACAGGTGCTGTATCATTTGGGCTGTGCCCCCAGCCCTCTTGGCTTGGCCCCCAGCCCTCTTGGCTTGGCTATTTTTGAGATAGGGTCTTATGTTTTTAGAGATAGGGTCTTGCATTTTTGCCTGGGCTGGCCTGGACTGAGATCCTCCTATCTACACATAGCTGGGCTCATAGGTTTGTACCACCAGGTTTGGCTTGTTGGTTGAGAAGGAGTCTCTACCTTTTTGCCTGAGCTGGCCTCAAACTTTGATCCTCCCAATCTCCAATCTTCAAGTAGCTGGGATTACAGGTGCACAAACCACCTTAGCCAGTCAAGAAATTTTTTCTTTTTAAAAATTTCCCTTTCTAGCCAGGTGTCATGGTGCCTTCCTATAATTCCAGAGCTTGGAAAGATGAGGAAGGAGGATCAGGACTTCAAGGACAACCTGAACTACATAGTGACTCTCAGGCCAGCCTGAGCCTATGTAGTTAGACCCTGTCTGAAAAACAAACAACAAAAACTTATTTCGGTTTCTCATTGTTCATTGCTAGCATACAGCAGTACAATTAATTACTTGACAACTTTGTTGAATTTGCTTATTAACTTTTTACTGTTGATTCTTAAAGATTTTCTGAATATAGGATTTTATTTGCAGTTAAAGATACTTCTTCTTTCCAGCTTGAATGACTTTTCTTCTTTTTTCTTGCCTAACTGCTCTGGCTAGAATTCCAGAGAAGTGCTTAATAGAAGTTTCAAAAGTGAGCATACTTGACTTGCTTTTAATTTTAAGGGGAAAGATTTCAGTCTTTCACCATTGAGTATGCTAGTTTTAGGGTTTTTTTGTTTGTTTGTTTGATTTTTTGGTACTGGGGCTTAAACTCAGGACTCAACCTAGAGCTTTACCGCTAGCCCTTTTTTTGTGATGGGTTTTTTTTCAAGATAGGGTCTCACGAACTATTTGAGTAGCTAGAATTACAGGCATGAGCCACCAATGCTCGGCCAAATTTTAGGTTTTTTATAATGTCCTTTACCTTGTGAGAAGTTCCTAGTTGATAATTAAATAAATATATATATTTTTTGTGGTACTGGGGTTTGAATTCAAGGTGTTCACCTTGTGCCACTCCACCAGCCCTTTTTTTGTGAAGGGTTTTTTTGAGATAGGGTCTCAAAACTATTTGCCTGACTAGCTTCAAACCACGATCCTCCTGATCCCTGCCTCTCAAGTAGTTAGGATTACAGGCATGAGCCATTGGTGCCTGGCTTCAACCTGGGAACTTTCACCTATTTTCTAGCTTCTTTTTATTTCTAGGAAATCAGCCGTGAGGGAGGTTAGGAGGCCTGAAGGATATTTGGGTTTATAGTATTCCTTCCCAACTTCCATGCTGTGGAAACAATACCCACTTCACTTCTTAGCTTTTTGATCAGAGTTAACAGGAATGTGCCATTTGTTTTTCATAGAACTTTCCTCCAAAGACTAACGAGCAGAAAATTTTGGGGAGTAGTGCTTGTCATGTTTTTGTATTAAAAAATATAGCTGCAAAGTAGTTTTGGATCTAGACTTGTGTTATTGTTATAATAATAGTTGTGTGTTATATATATTAGTTATACATACTTTTTGTTTGCTGGTGCTAGAATAAAATGTAGGGTCTCATGAATGCTAGTGTTCTACCACTGATATATAGAGAAAGGAATCATAGCTTTTGTCTGATCCTCAGTGGGATATTTAGATAGGGTAAGAAACTCATGGGCCTAGTGGCACATGCCTGTAATCTCATCACTTGGAAGACTAAGGCAGGAGGATCATGAATTGGAGGCCAAACTGGATTATGTAGTGAGAGTTGAGGCCAGTCTAGTCTACATATCAAGATCTCAAAAAAAAAAAAAAAAAAACCCATTTTGATCCAGTTTCCTGTTTTTGTTTTTGTTTTTTTTTTTTGGTATTGGAGTTTGAACTCAGGGCCTGCGCCTTGAGCTACTCCACCAGCCCTTTTTTTGTGATGGGTTATTTTGAGATTAGGTCTCTTGAACTATTTGCTCGGGTTGGCTTTGAACCACGATCCTCCCTCTCTGCCTCCTGAGTAGCTAGGATTACAGGCATGAGCCACTGATGTCCAGCTCCCTGCCTGTTTTGACAGTTGAGGAAATAGACTGAGAGAGGTCAAAGGACTTTTTCATTATACTTGATAGGAGTTTGGAAGGTTTCTTACTATACCATAAATAAAATTATCTGAAGGGCCCAAGAGTTCAATTTGTCTTTTGAAATTATTTCCCTGAGTTGCTCATTCCTTTTCTAACCCCTCTTCACTTTTTTGTGGAATGTTTGCCATGTTTATTGTGTTCATTTATTATTATTGTTGATGTTTTGGCTTCCTTAGGCCAAGTCATGACTACAGTAGCAGTACATGTGGACTCCAAAGCCGAGCTAACTACCTTACTGGAGCAGTGGGAAAAGGAACATGGCAGTGGGCAAGACATGGTACCTATCCTTACTAGGTATGAATAATGAAGGTGGTTTTCATATACAACTTTTTTTTTTTTTTCTTGTGGTACTGGGACTTGAACTTGGGCCTTCACCTTGAGCCACTCCACCAGCCCTTTTTTGTGATGGGTTTTTTTGAGATAGGGTCTCATGAACTATTTGCCCGGGCTGGCTTCAAACCAAGATCCTCCTAGTCTCTGCCTTCTGAGTAGCTAGGATTGCAGGAGTGAGCCACTGGCACTTCATTATCATATCCTACCCTCAACTTTTTCACTATACTAGGATATCCAGCAACACAGAGCCTAAAGTAGAGAGCCACTATTATTAAGGAGATAATCATCTGGGAAAGCAATTAAGCCTAACAGATAAACAGCAATACTGAGTAGTACAAAACAGAATATAATGAAGTGCTAAATCAGGAAGTATGGTTTGGTAAATATAGAAGGGATTATGAGAATAGAAAAAACTTGAATGAGATAGTTTCTTTTATTTACTCAAATATTGGGCCTTTTATGTGTCAGTTTGTAAGAAGTACTTCTCTAAACCTCATCTTCATTTGTCACTAGAAGCATCACCTTTTGTGACAAAGAGAATTTTCAGTTTTTAGAAGGAAAGAAAGGAAAGACAAATGTTTTGATGGTTTGATTAGGCCATGACGTTTTAGAGAACTTAACCCTTAAGATTGGGAAATTAGGTTTTGTGGAAGTAAAGCATGCAGGCTTTCTGGAAGTAAAGCATGCAGGTTTTGTGGAAGTAAAGCATTTAGGACAGAGAATGTTAGGTATTGGAGAGTACCATAGCCTTATATTTGTCATTATAATAGATTAAAATGTCAGTCTTAATTAGGATACTCAAGAAGTAATTTTTCTTGTTTTAATAAAGAATACAGGGCTGGGAGTGCAGCTCATGTGGTAGAGTGCTTGCCAAGCAAGTGAGAGGCCCTGGGTTTATCCCCAGTACTGCCAAAAAAAGAAAAAGAAAGTAACTTCATAGCCTGGCATAGTGGTACATAGTTGTAAATCCCAGCACAAGAGAGGATGAAGTGGCAGGATCAAGGCCAGCCTGAACTGCATAGGTAAATCCTGTCTTAAACGAACAAAAGTACGAATAAAACGGAATTTAATATATACAAGAACATGAATGATTTTCAGAATAGGATAGTAAAGTAAGCCAGGCATAGTAAGAGTATACATAATTACATTTATATGAAATTCTGAGCAGGTGAAACTAATCTTCAGTAAGAAAAAGCAGATGAATAGTTACTTGGGTAGGAGTGGAGGCTTAGATGACTGGAGGAACATTAATAGGCTAAAGTTAACAGCACACAGAGAGGCTCTGAAGTAGGAATGAATTTGTATTCTTTGAAGAGCGGAGGAGGCCATGTGACTGAAGCTTAGTGAAAGAGGTAGAAAAGTGAAAGAAGTAGTTAGGAAGCTGATAGAAAACAGATAATTGTAGGCTCTGGTGGTGCTTGGGCTTAATTCAAGGTATTCTGGTAAGTCACTAAAAGTCGGAGAATAAACTGTGTCAGATTAAGCATAGAAACAGGAAGCAAGATCAGTAAAAAGGCCATTGTAAGTAATCAAGATAGTTAATGGTGGGGGTCTGGATGAATAGAAGTGGTCAGGATTTAGAGAAGTGATTGGAAGTGGTCAGGATTTAGAGAAGTGATTGGAATAAGGGAGATATCTTATAGGTAGAGCTAACAGGTAATAGGAGTTGTGGGGAATGAGGAGAAAGGAAGATTTTAATGATGACTCTTTAGTTTTTGCCTTCTGAGGTGGTGGTAGTGCTGTTTTTTGAGGAAGGGAAAGTTTAGAGAATAATGAATTTGGAGATGGAAGTTGTTTTATGAGATGATTGTTTAGGTTTCCATGCTTATCAGAAAAATAGGATTTTTCTAAAGTTTTTTTTTTTTTTGTGGTGGTACTGGGGATTGAACACTCAGGGCTTCATGCTTGCTTGGCACTCTGCAGCTTGAGCAATGACTTCATCCCTGCTTTTATTTTATATCTTGATTGCTCAATTGACTGGTGTAGGTAGTGGTGTACTTTTTGGTATGCTTGTTCAGAGTTGACCCCTTTTTCCTTTTGTATTAGGATGTCTGAATTGATTGAAAAAGAAACTGAAGAATACCGTAAAGGAGATCCAGACCCATTTGATGATCGACATCCTGGTAAGATGTGTTTTCTTAAATTTGGATCTTTTTTTAATTTTTCTTTCTTTTTTTGAGACAGAGTCTTCCTATGTTGCTCAGGTAGACCTGCCTAAAACTTTTGGATCCTCTTTCCTCAGATTCTGGAGTAGCTGAGATTACTACACATCACTGTCCTCAGTTGGTCTTTTTTCTTATGAAAGAAAATTGCTAATAGTATTTTTAACTGAAAATGGGTTTTTCTTTCTAATAATAATTGTCTTATTTGTGGGGAAACAGTTGAGAATGTATTTAGTGCTTTCCTTTTAGTTAAGATGTTGAATAATAAACAGACTTTTTCTGTTGTAGTGCTGGGAGTTGAACTCAGGATCTTTCTTTTGTGTTGCTGGTGCTCTACTACTTGAGCTAGTCCACCAACCCTAAATAGACTTTTTGTTTTGGTGGGAGTAGGGTTTGAACTCAGGGCTTTTGGCTCGCAAAACAGAAGCTCTACCACTTGAGCCACATCTCCAGTCCATTTTGCTGTAGCTATTTTGCAGATGGGGTCTGTCAAACTGTTTGTCTAGCCTGGCCTCAAACCTCGATCCTCCCTATCTCAGCCTCCCAAGTAACTAGGATTATTAGTGTGAGCCACTGGTGCCTGGCCTAAACAGACTTAGTGTCAGCTTTAGTGCCTTGATGAAGTACACTGTCTTGTGTTAATTTGGTTTTATTTTAGGCTAATTTAGTTAAAGTCATCACAAACTGTCCTGCTTTGGTGTGGAATTTGCTGTAATACAGAATTATGTGGAGCTTGAAACTTTGTCATTTAATATTTTCTCTAATGTAGATTATTAGTGGGTAAAGCTGAAGTCATGTATGGACCACTGCATATAAACTATAGCCTGAAGTAGTCCTTTGTAAATCTGAAATTTTGTATGTGGAGAAATAGTGTGAAAAAGTAGAAGTTATCCAAATACAAAAATTGTATATATACCTGAATTGTTTCAGGGTTTATTTCTTTCTAACTGCTAGGCATTAAAATGCTAGGCATTTTAAATTGATTGTCTAGATTTTTATGTGATGTTACCTACTCATGACATTTATAGCCAGTCTTAGAATATTCAGTTTAACCCACATCTTCAGTAAGGCAATAAAGCATGAAGACATCAAGATCAATGAGAAATCAGAAACTTAAGTTAATACATAGGATTATGAAAGAATTAAGAGATGATCATGCTTAGTGTTATTGCCTTGGAAAAGATGAAGTGGTAATGAGGAAGAAGGGAGGGAAAATGATAGGTCTGTTTGTCTTTTTTTTTTTTGGCAGTTACTGTGGTTTAAACTCAGGGCTTTGTGCTTGCTAGGCAGGGCCTCTAGCCCTTTTTGCTTTGGTTATTTTGGAGATAGGGTCTCACTTTTTGCCCAGGCCAGAGTGCAATCCTGTTTTACACTTTACACCATAGCTGTTGCTGGAATGGCAGGTGTTTGCCACCAGACCCAGCTGTTTTTCCTGGAGACGGGGATTGATGGGGACTTTTGACTGGCTGGCCTAGAACTGTGATCTTCTTGACCTCAGTCTCTGGCATAGCTTGGTATGATAGGCCAGTGCCACTGTACCTAGCTATTGGTTGAGATGGCACAGGTTGGCCTTGAATTTTGATTCTTTTGGTCTCAGCCTCCCAAGTAATTAGTATTAGCTAGAAGTAGGTGTGGGCCACCAGTGCCCAGCTCTTTGTTTGTTTTTTTTTTTTTTGGTGGGAACTTAAAAAATGTTTTTTACTCATCACTTTTTTTTTTTTTTTGGTGGTACTTTGGTGTGAACTTGGTAGCAGGTGCTCTACTGCTTGAGTCATACTCCCAGCTCTTTTTTGCTTCAGTTACTTTTCTGATAGGGGCTCATTTTTTTTTCCCCTGGGGCTAGTTTTGGATATTAATCCTCTTAACTATGGCCTCCCAAGGAGCTGGGATCACAGGCCTGTGCCACGATACCTAGCTTATTTATTAAGATGGGTTTCAAGTAATACTCCCTCTACACATAACCTGGGCTGGCTCCAACCTTGATCCACCAGATCTCCACCTCTGCGGTAGCTGGTATTACAGGCATGTACCATTGTCCCTCTTCCCACCTCTTAAACAATATGTGTCATTGACTTAATTTCCTTTATTATAAATAAGGCTTTTAGTTTCATGATTTATAAACAGTGAAAGGTAATATAAAGTCCTTTTCTTTTGGTTTTTTTTTTTTGAGACAGGGCTTTAGTATATAGCCCAGGCTGTCCTCGAATTCTCAACTCTGCCTCTGACTTCTGGCTGGGACAGCTTCCTTTTTTGTTCTTATGATACCATTCTGTAGCTTTTCTATCTGTGAATTACTTTTAGGTGCTAATTGCAGGTTGGTTGAAAATTTCCTGTCAGTTCACTTCTTGTCTTTATTCTATATTGTATACTTTATTGTATATTGTATACGTTGACAAAATTTGCAACTTTAATGCTTTGAAAGGAACTTGAATAAAATAGCTGGAGGTGTGGCTCAAGTGGTAGAGCCACCAAGCAGGAGGCCCTGAGTACAGCCCCTTCCCCCCACCAAAAAAAGTATCTGTTTAAAAAATAAACCAACAATTCTTCTAGTCATTAGCGAATTCTTTTATCTTTAGTGCATTGAGTAGTAACTAGGTCTTTCAAGCTGCCTTTTTTTCCCTAAGGGCTAGAAAGTTAAGATGGTCCAGATTACTGTATCTTTAGGATTGTTGATTGCTCTGCTGTTGTCCTTGGAGTTGGAGAGATTATGTTGGAGCCTATCTTCTCTAGGCCACCTATCAAAAACTATGAATTCAGGGGCTTTCTTTCTCTTAGATGCTTTTATGATTCTTTTATAGACCTTGTGTGCCTTTGGTGATGCTGGTCTAGATCCAGTGGAGTATTATTTAATTGAACATTGCCGTGTAGACAGTATGCTGGGAAATAGGAAAGTTAGAGTGCAGTATCTTGGATTGGGGTGTAGCTCAAGTTTTAGGCAAGTGTGATACCCCAAGTTAATCCTCAGTACTAGAAAAAAAAAAAAGAGTGCAGTGTTTCATTCCTTTGTTCTTCCTTTCTTCTTTTGGTAGGTCGAGCTGATCCAGAATGTATGCTGGGCCACTTGCTGAGAATACTCTTCAAGAACGATGATTTCATGAATGCAGTAGGTTTGCTTCTTATTTCTCTCTAGAGATTATCATCAGCCATATTTATTTATTTGTTTTTATTTGTTTGTTTATATAAATGGTTTGCTTCTACCTAATGCCTTTGCACAATTGGGGAATAGAGTGGGTAGATTGTTTTGTTTGGTATTGGTTCAGTTGAAGTAAGAATAGTCATGGATTTCTTTCTTGCCAAAGTGTTGGTTATGATCAAATTACTTTCTCTTTGGTGTGTATTTTGTCCAAATACTGGTAGGGTCTCGCAAGGTACCTGTGTTCATTCTTGGACAAGATAATTTTGAGTTTGGAAATGTAGGAGTTCATCTGGGTTCCTGAATGGGAAAAGGAAGAATGATGTACATTGTATGATTCTGCACTAAAATTATGTGTGCATTGGGCTGTTGGTAGATAGGAATGTGCTTTTTCTAACTCAGGGCTGTTTTGAAGAGTAAATGAGGAAATAAATGTATGTAGATATTTCACTCACAACTTCTGAACGTAGTGGGTACCCTCTTGCTTTAAATACATTAATGGTTTCCTACTGCCTTCAATGTAAATTTTAAATTCCTTAGTTTGATATAACAACTTAATCTGAGCCAGATGCCAGTGGCTCATGCCTGTAATCCTAGCTACTTGGGAGGATGAGATCAGGAGGATGGAATTTTGAGGCCAGTCTGGGCAAACAGTTTGGGAGACCCCATCTCCAAAATAACCAGAGCAAAATACCGTGAAGGTGTGGCTCAAGCAGTAGAGTCTGCTTTGCAAGCGAGAAGCCCTGAGTTTAAACTCCAGTCCCACCAAAGACAAAACAAAAAACCACCCCCACAAAAATAAATAAAAAACTTAGTCTAGCCGGGTGCCTGTGGTTCATACCTGTAATCCTAGTTACTCAGGAGGCAGAGATGAGGAAGATAGCGCTTTGATGAGATTGGGCTCGTTCAGGGTGGTATGACCATAGATAGAACATAGCACTTTGAAGCCAGCTGAGGCAAATAGTTGAGAACTTACCTCGAAGATACCCAACACAAAAAAGGACTGGTGGAGTGGCTCAAGTGGTAGAGCACCTGCCTAGCAAGCATGCGGTCCTGAGTTAAAACTCCAGTACCACCAAAAAGCAAAAAAACAAAACTTAATCTGTTTCTGTTTCGTTCAGCTTCATTTCTCTCTATCTTTTTTTTGGTGGTACTGGACATTGAACTTGGTCTTATGCTTGCTAGGCAGGTGCTGTACTGCTTGGGCAACTCTGCCAGTCTTCATTTCTATTTTTAATTTTTATTTTTGGCAGCACTGGGGTTTGAACTCAGGAATTTGTGCTTGTGAGATAGGTGTTCTACCACTTGAGCCATACCTCCAACCCAATCTAGCTTCATTTCTTTTCCTTTATCCCTTTTTTCCTCCCACTCATTAGCTACTACTCCCTATTTGTCCTTTATATTCTGGCTTAGAATCTTTTCCTCTTTAAATGCCTCTCTGAGTCCTTTGCCGGGGTTCTGTGGCTTCTTAAGAGACTTTCTGACATCCTGTACTTACATTTATTTTCTTGTCACCTCTGTTGGATTGTAAACCTTTTGATGGTGGGAGTGTGTCAACAATTAGTGTGATATATTCAACACAGAATATAGTAGTGGTAGCTATCATTTAAATTTTATTCCTCTGTTATTAGCATATACTAATTGTACAAAGGGGTTTTATTGCGATATTCATATACATGCATATAATGTACTTTAGGGATCAAATTTACCTAGTCTGTTAGTCTTTTATTCCCTCTCCCTTTTTTTTTTTTTTTTTTTTTTTGTGGTACTGAGGTTTGAACTCAGGGCCTACACCTTGAGCCACTCCTCCAGACTTTTTTTTAAGGATTTTTTCGAGATAGAGTCTTGTGGACTATTTGCCTGGGCTGACTTCGAACCATGATCTTCCTGATCTCTGCCTCCTGAGTAGCTAGGATTTCAGGCATGAGCCACTGGTGCCTTTGCTTCCCTCTCCCTAACTTAATAGGGAGGGAGAATAGTAGTAGTAGAGATTCAGTAAAAATTATGTGATTGCCAAGAGGGAACATTTTATTAATACATATGTATATATAGTTTGTTTTAAAGTTCAAAATCTACATTAACCATTGTCAAGAATCTGGGGCTTATCTTACCCTCCTTTATACTTCTGAAAAAGTATATGTAAGGGTGAAGTGGGTACCTTTTGAGCTTTAGTTTCTGTGGTTGCTGAGTTGTTTTAGAGGAATTTGGCTTTTAAAGCTATAGAAAAAAATTCTGTGTATCATCTTGGTGAAGCAGAATCATAACTATAATAATGAAAGGCTCAATTATAGTAGTTGTGAAGTTTTCTTTTCATATCATGTAAGGATCTAGGCATGGTGGCTGACAACAGTACTTGGGAGGCTGAGGGAGGAGGATTGAGAGTTCAAGGCCAATCTGGGCTACATGTTGAGACCTTGTCTCAAAAAACAAATCACCCTTCCAAACCCCAACAAACTTAAAAAAGAAAGTGATGGGAATGTATTAAGAATTTTTTTTTTTTTTGGCAGTGCTAGGGTTTGAATTCAGGACTTGGTACTTGCTAGGCATGTGCTCTACTACTTGAGCCACCTCTCCAGCAGGATTTTAGAGTTCCTTTGACTGTGTTGAGTTTCAGACAAATAGTACTTCTTTTCTTTTTTGGTGGTACTGGGGTTTGAACTCAGAACCTCACGCTTACTTGGCAGGCATTCTTACCAATTGAGTCACTCTACCAGTTCTTTTCTTCTTTTTTTTTTTTAAATAATTAATGCATGGTACAAGTTAGTGGGAGTCACTGTGGTTTCCATATATGCATGTATCATGTATTGATCATGTGCATCCACCTTTCTTTTACCCACTCCCCTCCCTTCTCTTCCTACTCCCTCTTGGCCCCACTTTCCTCCTTTATAGCTGGTGAACGCATATGTGATGACAAGCCGAGAGCCCCCTTTAAACACTGCAGCTTGCCGACTGCTACTGGACATCATGCCTGGGCTGGAAACTGCTGTTGTCTTTCAAGAAAAGGTACTTAGTTGAAAGAAAAAGCCATAGTTCTGTTTTGTAATTGAATGGGGATTGTTGAATTTGTCTTTGTTGTTAAAATAATTTTATTACAGTTTTTTTCTTTTTTAAGTAGTAATGTGGTACGGAGATTTCAGAAACCCAGTTAAGCAAAAGAAATATTTAAAAAAATTGTTTTGGATGAATACCTGCTACCTGGGTGTGCTAGTTTTTTCTTTTTTTTTTAAATCCTAAGGTCAGCATGGCACCAGTGGCTCATGCCTATGATACTAGCTACTTGGGAGACTGAGATTGGGAGGATCAAGGTTTGAGGCCAGCCCATGCAAATAGTTTGTAAGACCCTATTTTGGAAGTATCCAACACAAAAAAGTTGGATACTTCTGAAAAAGTATTGTGTTGTATCCACTCCGCCTTGGCGGAGTGACTCGTGGTAGAGTGCTTGCTTTGTAAGGCCCTGAGTTCAAATTCCAGAACTAAAGGAAAAAAAAAAAACCAAAACTCCTAAGATCGTGGTTTTACAGTGAATTTTTTTTTTTTTTTTGTGGTACTGGGGATAGAACTCAGAGCGTTGGGCATGCTAGGCAAGTGCTCTGCCACAGAGCTACATCCCTAGCCTAAATTTTTACTCTTGATGTTGAGGGGTCTTCCCCAGTGATGAAGAACTTTCTATTCTTTGAGGAAACTTATCCTATTCTTGGTAGTATTTGGTACTAATTTAGGTAACATTTGAAGAGAGGTTTTGTGCTAGGTGCTGGGAATATTTTGTCAGTAAGATGGGGACTTGCATTCATTATGTATGTAGGCTTTTCTTTTCATTTTCATTATTTTTGGTGGTACTGTGGTTTGAACTAAGGGCCTGTGTTTCCTAGGCAAGTGCTATATCACTTGAGCCACACCCTCATCCCTTCATGTATGTGTTGGACAAGCAGACACATTTAACTGTAATTTGAAATAAAAAGTACTATGAAGTTGGGTGCTGGTGGAGGCTGAGATAGGGAGGGTTGCAGTTTGAGGCCAGCCTGGGCAAATAGTTTGTGAGATCCCATCCCCAAAATTACCAGAGCAAAATAGACTGGAGGCATGGCTCTAATGGTAAAGCAACTGCTTTGTAAGCTTGAAGCCTTGAGCTCAAACCCCAGTTCCACCCCAAAAAAAAAAAAAAAAAAATTTGCTGCATGAATTGAGTATGCAACATAGCTTGCTTGCTTTATTTTTGTTTGGTGGTACTGGGATCTGAACTTAGGACTTTGTGCTTGCTAGGCAGGTGCTCTACCACTTAAGCCCCACCTCCAACCCTTTTTGCTCTGGTGTTTTTGGAGTTACGGTCTCACTTTTTGCTCAGGCTGGCTTGGACTGTGATCTTCCTATCTCATGCTTCCCACCGTAGCTGGAATAAAAGGTGTGTGCCACCATGCCCAGCGTTTTTTTTTTTGTTAGGATGGGGATCTCAGAAACTGTTTTGCCAGGTCTGGCCTGGAACTGTGATCCTTTCAATCTCAGCCCTCCCAGCTAACTTGGGATGACAGGTATGTGCCACTGTGCCCAGCTATTGGTTGAGGTAGAGTCTTATAAACTCTGGGCTTGCCTTGAAGTATGTTCCTCCTGATCTCAGTCTCCCAAATAACTAGCATTACAGGCTTGAGTCATTGGCACCTGGCTTTTTAAAAAAATTATTACTATATTTTTGGTGCTGAGAATTGAACCCACATTCTAAACATGTGCTCTACCCCTGAGCCATACCCTTAGTACTTGTTTTATTTTTAAAGATAATAAGGGGGTGGGGGCAGGGGGGAGAAATGACCCAAGCCTTGTATGCACATATGAATAATAAAAGAAAAAAAAATAAATAAAGATAATAAAAATGTAATCTTTGAAATAACCACCAAATGAAAGATACGGGTATACTTTCCATTTAATTATTACTATTTTTATTTTTGGCAGTATTGGGGTTTGAACTCAGCATTTTGTGCTTGGCAGGCAGGCATTTACCGCTTGATCCATGCCTTCAACTATGTTTTAAGTTTTTTCTGATACACATTCTCACAGTGTTGCCCAGGCTAGCCTTGATTTCCTAGGTTTGAGTGATCCTCTTACCACTGTTTCCTAAGTAGCTGGAACTATAGATATATACTGTCATACCTGGTTCATTTAATGTTTTCTATTTGTTTTTGAGATAGAGTCTGACTGTGTAGCTCAGGTTGGCCTTGAACTCAAGATCCTCCTCCCTTAACCACCTAAGTGCTTGGGATTACAGGCATGTGCCACCATTACTTGGCTTCTTTAACTTTTAAGAAAATTCACAGTAACTTTTATTACAGAATACTTGTGCCACATAAGGTATTTTAGAAACTAGCATTGTAATTAATGTTATAATTTGAGGTATTGTATGAGACTTTATTTTTTGTTTTGGTACTAGGGATTGAACACAAGGCCTGGCATGCTACTAAATGTGCACTCTGTTCAGAACTATAATCCCAGTTCCCAGACTAGATTTTAAAGTCTCCTGTTTGGCTACTCCTGTATCAGAAAAATATATATCCTCATAAAAAATATTTTGATACAGATTCTTTTGGAAGTCAGATTGATGAGTACTTATTGCAATGTATTTTAATACCCAAGGTTTATAGAAGAGCACAGATACTTTTGCTGTCCTTTGTGAAAATTTCTTGGTTGCTATTGTATGATAATCAACATTTTTCTCTTTGAAGTCTCAAATTACTGGGGATAGGGTGGATAAAATCAGAATGAAATTTCAGAGTGTGTAGTTTTTTTTCTTTTGGTACTGGGGCTTGAAGTCAAGGCCTTCTTCACTTTGAACCATTCTACCAGCCCAATTTTTTTGTGATAGGGTTTTCCAAGATAGGGTCTGATGAACAATTTGCCTGGGCTGACTTCGAACTGTCATCCTCCTGATCTCTGCCTCCTGAGTAGCTAGGATTATAGGTGTGAGCCACCCCACTTTTTTCTTTCATGTTGTGTACTGGATATCGAATCCAGGGTCTTGAGCATTCTAGGCAAATACTCTACCACCTAGCTACATTCTCTGCCCTCAGTTTTTTGGAAGCTTCTTACTTTGTAGATTAGGTTGGCCTTGAATTTGCCATGTAGCATATGCTGGCCTCCATTTCTAGATCTTCCTATCTCAGCCTCCTGAGTACTAGGATTACAATGTGCCACCATACCTGGCTTTAAAGTGTAATTTTTTTGTGGTACTGGGGAACTCAGGGCCTTATACTTGCTAGGCAGGGGCTCCTACCACTAAGCCACTCCACCAGCCCTTTTTTGTGAAGGGTTTTTTGAGACAGGGTCTCGAGAACTATTTGCCAATGGCTGGCTTTGAATAGGCAGTTCTCCTGATCTCCGCCTCCTGAGTAGTTAGGATTATAGGCATATGCCACCAGCTCCTGGCTCTCAAAGTATAATCTTTAAGACAGTATTTTCCTGATTTTATATTGGAACATTAAGATCTCCTCAGAATGTGAACAGAATTTTATAAATAGTGTCCTTGAGGTCACTTAGGTTGATGACTACTCTGTATTGAGGGTCAGCCCTGTACTAAGTGTTTGATTTGTTTAGTTGCTCTTTGGGGCACATTTTCCTCATCTGCAAATACAATAATATTTGGATTGTATGAACATACAGTATTGATTACCACTCATACCAACAGAGTTAATAATCATGTGGGATTAAATAGATTAATATTTGTAGTCTGGGCTAGGTGTGATGGCCTATACCTATAATCCCAGTACTTGAGTAGCTGGGGCAGGAGTTAGAGAGCAGCTGGGCATGGTGGTGCATATCTGTAATCTCAGCTACTTAGGAGGAAGAGATCAGGAGGAATGAGGTCTGAGGCCAGCCCTGGCTAAGAGTTCATGAGATCCCATCTCAACCAGTGATGGTGAGATGGCATGCACCTGTTATCGCAGCTATGTGGGGAAGCACAAATAGGATTGCATTCCAGGCTGGCTTGGGCATAAAGTAAAATCCTATTTCAAAAATAACCAGTGCAAAAGGGGTGGTAGAGTGGCTCAAGTGATAGTGTGCCTGCCTAGCAAGGGCGAGGCCCTGAGTTCAAGCCCCACTAATGAATGCCCTC
This sequence comes from Castor canadensis, assembly GCF_047511655.1. Taxonomy (NCBI): domain Eukaryota; kingdom Metazoa; phylum Chordata; class Mammalia; order Rodentia; family Castoridae; genus Castor; species Castor canadensis. Next base: position 51,097,972 of record NC_133402.1, on the reverse strand, counting down.
CCCCCAAAAAAAAGAAAAACCAAAAAAACCTAAAAAGTAAGGACAACCAGGACAACATAACATTTGAGGGCAGCCTGGTCTACATAGTGAGACCTTCTCTCAAACAAAACAAATTAAAAACCTCAAAGAAAAACAATTTCTGTGGGCGCTGGGGATGTAGGATAGTGGTAGAGCACTTGTCTCGCATGTGGGAGGCCCTGTTCCAATCACTAGTACTGCCAAGAAAATTTTTTTTTAATAGATTGTCTTTATTTTGAGTGCTGTTTAGGTGTGCTACATGCAACAATATAGATAAATTGAAAAAAAACCAAACAAACGTGATGTTGAGCCACATGAGGTGGTACATGACTCTAGTCCCAGTTACTTGGGAGACTGAGGTGGGAGGATCACTTGAACTCATGACTTTGAGACATAACCAAGACCAAAAAACAAAAAGAAACACAACATATGTTTAGTAAAAGAAACAAGTTGAAGAAAAGTATATCCAATACCAATTTGCACAGTTCAAAAGCAAATAACACTTTGTAAAAGTAGCAAAATAATTGTTAAAATCTTGGAAGGTTTAAACTCCTTTGAGGATGGTAGGTGAACAGGTGGTATAGGGGCAGGAAATGTGAGAGGTTTCTATTTCTTTTTTGTTGCTGGGGATTGAACTCAGAGCCTTGCATATGTTCTGCAGTGCTCTTGGGTTGTGTTCTACCACTGAACACGTCCAGGTCTATTTTTTAAGCTGGGTGGTAGAATGTAGGTGATTTTCATTTTCTTTGGACTACTCATGTTTATGTGAAGTATATTTCGTAACGAAAACTAATTAAAATGTTTGGTACTTCTTTAATGGAGAACTTCTCTGCATTAATATGTGATTTGTGCATTGTGAACTTATACAAAGGGTATTTTAAATATCCTTTGGTTATGGAACTTTTTTTTTGTAGTACTTGGGCTTGAACTCAGGGCCTTCACCTTGAGCCACTCCACCAGCCCCATTTTTGTGAAGGGTTTTTTGAGACAGGGTCTTGAGGAACTGTTTGCTTGGGGCTGGCTTGGATTGTCCTGATCTCTTGCTTTCTGAGTAGCTAGGATTACAGGTGTGAGCCACCAGCACCTGACTGGAATTTTTGAGGAGCCAACCTTTAAAATAGGACTAAATTCTGACGATTATTGATTTTTAGCTTGAGTTATAATGGGTAAATAAGATTCTCTTGCACAAGTTTTTTTTTTTTTTTTTCCTGGGCAGTAGGAGGGTTTGAACTCAGGTCCTTGTGCTTGCTAGGCAGATGCTCTACCACTTGAGTCACCCCTCCAGCTCTTTTTTGTCTTACTATGTAGCCCAGACTGCCTTGAACTCAAGATCCTGTTGTTTCAGCCTCCTGAGTGCTAGGATTATAGACATGTACTACCAGGCTCAGCCAGATATTTTATTAAAGCCATCTACTATTAGGCACTTTAGTTTGCTTTATTTTTTATTCTATTTATTTTTTGAGATGGTCTCATTATGTTGTTCAGGCTAGTCTCAAAACTTTTAACTCAGCCTCTGGAGTATCTCAGGCTACAGGTGTGTTCTACCATGTCTGGCTGCATTTTATTTATTTATTTATTTGATGGTACTGGTTTTGTTTTTTTATTTTGGGTGGGACTTGGGTTCAAACTCAGGGCAAAACAGGTGCTCTTATCGCTTGAGCCATACCTCCAATTCATTTTGCTCTGGTTGTTTTGGAGGTGGGGTCTTGAGAACTATTTCTCTGGACTGACTTTGAAATTCAATCCTCCCAATCTCAAACTCCTAAGCTGCTAGGATTATAGGCATGAGCCACCAGCGCTTCATGGTGCTGGGGCTTAAACTCAGGACTTTGTACTTGCTAGGCACATGCTCTACTGCTCGAGCCATGCTTCCGTCCCATCTGGCTGCACTTTAACTTTTTTTTTTGGACTACTGGGGTTTGAACTTAGGGCCTTGTGTGCTTGCCAGGCAGGCTCTCTACCACTGGAGCTGAAGCCCCATTCCTTTTTACTTCTAAGTTGTTTTTGAATAGTATTTCCCATTTATGCCTGGGCCAGCCTGGACCTTAATCCTCCTCTTTATGCTTCCTATGTAGCTGGAATGACAGGCATATATAACCATGCCCAGCTATTTTTTGAGATGGGATCTTGAGAACTTTTTGGGCTGGCCTTGAGCTGTGCTCCTCTTGATTGCTGCCTCCTGAGTAGCTAGAATTATAGGTGTGAGCTATTGCACGTGGCTGCATTTTTAATCTTGTAAACAGTTTTGAAATACTTACTTACTTTTGTCATGAAATTGAGATCTTTTCCTTATATTTTTAGCTATGAAAGTGGGCCTTTTCTGAATTGTACTGTTTCCTTTACTATAGGAAGGAATTGTTGAGAATCTTTTCAAATGGGCCCGAGAGGCTGATCAGCCATTGAGAACGTATTCTACTGGACTGTTAGGAGGTGCTATGGAAAATCAAGATATTGCTGCCAACTACAGGGATGAAAATTCACAGCTGGTAAGGATCATCTTAGAGTGAATTGCTGCCTACAATGGGAGAGTGAATCTTCACAAGTTCTTTTTATTGTCATAATTATAATATCAACATTGTAAGATTACTGTCCATAATAAGAATTTTTATATTTTTTTATATTGAAAATAGCTGTTTTTCATATTGCCATGAATCAGTGACATTTTATAATAGGTAGAGAATACGAGGGCCAAGTGTGGTGGTTCATGCCTGTAATCCTAGCTACTGAGGAGGTGGAGATCAGGAGGATGGAGGTCTGAGTCTGGCCCTGGGCACAAGCATGAGACTCCTCCTGAAAAATAACTAATCAACAAAGGGCTGGGAGTGTGGCTTAAGTGGTAGAATACCTGCTTACCGAGCTTGAGGCCCTAAGTTTAAACCTCAGTATTGCTACCCTAAAAGAAGAACACTTCATTCCCTGTATGTAATTCTCTTTCTCTCCCTAATTGTTGTGTTAAGAATATCTTAAAACGATAAAAGTTGAAAGAATTTCATTGAATAGTTATATTTTTATATATATATATATATATATATATATATATATGTATACTACCTAAGTGAATTGTTAATATTTTACTTATACTTTATATTAAAGTCAGGGCTTTATGCTTTCAAAGCCAACTGTAACCACTTCAGCCACACCACAAGCCCATTTTGCTCTGGTTATTTTTGGAGATGGAGGGGTCTCTTGAGCTGTTTCTCTGGGCTGGCCTTGAACCTTGATCCTCCAGATCTCAGCTTCCCAAGTAGCTAGAATGACAGGTGTGAGTCCCTGGCACCTGGCTGCTTATATTTATTTTTTTTGCATATTCATCTATCTGTTCTGTCTTCTGATCATCCACTGTTCTAAGTTTTTAGAAAATGCAAATCAAAATAAGTTGAAGATATAATTTTTCCTCTCTTTTTAAAACCAAACACAATAGGGTTAAAAAAAGATGGACAAAAGTAGGTTCTATAATTATATACATTTATATGACGTTATCTAACCATACAGCTTTAAATAGATAAAAGTTTTTGAAGCCTTCATATCTTACTTTTTTGAAGGCACTTTTAAAAATCCTTGAGTATATCTAGTTTTTGCTTTTTTTTTTTTTTGGTGGTATTGGGGCTTGAACTCAGGGTCTCGTGCTTGTTAGAATGGCACTGTACACTTGAGCCACTCTGCCAGCCCTCTTTTGTGTTGGGTATTTTTGAGATAGGGGTTCACAGACTTTTTTCCCAAGGCTGGCTTCAAACCACAGTCCTCCTGAACTCTGCTTCCTGAGTAACTAGGAATATAGACATGAGCCATAATCACCTGGCTAGTTTTTGCCTCTTTAGGTGTAGTGGTTTTAGCCTACTTTGACCCAAAAAGATTAGTTGTGAATTATGTAATTTTTGTGCAAATCTTATGGTTTGGGTTCTTTGGAAAATTTTCTGAGAAATAAAATTTGTCCATAGCCTATTTCATCAAATTATAGGAATCAAGTCAACATATTTATCAGATCTATGTACCAGGTATTGGGCTAATTGTTTGAAAATCCAGTTCTTTTTAAGTGGAAATAAGAATTATTTAATAAACTGGGCATGGTGACATATACTTGTAGTCCTAGCACTCTGGAGGTGAAGGCAGGAGGATCCATGGTTCAACTCTAGCCTTGCTATGTGGCCAGACTCTGTCTCAGACACACCTCTCCTCCAAAAAATTATTTAATAAGAATCATATAAATTAAGATGCAAAATAGATGATCCCTTTTACTCCAATGTTTGTTGATAGGTGGCAATAGTGCTTCGAAGACTGAGGGAGCTACAGCTTCAGGAGGTGGCTCTGCGGCAAGAAAACAAGCGTCCTAGCCCACGGAAGCTCTCTTCTGAACCCCTTTTGCCTCTGGATGAGGAAGCTGTGGATATGGACTATGGTGACATGGCTGTAGATGTAGTGGATGGAGAACAAGAAGAAGCTTCTGGAGACATGGAGATCTCATTTCATCTTGATTCAAGCCACAAGACCAGTAGTAGAGTGAACTCAGCAACCAAACCTGAGGAAGGAGGATTGAAGAAAAACAAATCAGCAAAGCAGGGTGACAGAGAGAGCTTTAGGAAAGCCAAACAAAAGTTAGGATTCTCATCTTCTGACCCAGATCGCACATTTGTTGAGCTATCTAATAGCAGCTGGTCAGAAATGTCCCCCTGGGTGATTGGCACCAATTATACCCTTTATCCTATGACTCCTGCTATTGAGCAGCGACTCATTCTCCAATATTTGACCCCTCTAGGAGAATATCAGGAGGTAAGTTTCTCAGGAAAGGATACTGTTCACATTGTGGGACTATCATGTTTATTTCTGGGGTGTTTTATGGTAGCACTTTATATACTGACATGTTCTTAACTGTGCTCCATAAAGGTCTTCATCCCAAACTAGTAGGGTCTTAATGCAGGTCACTTCTGATAAGGTCTGTTGGATCAAAGTGTGTTCATATATTTATTATTTATGGAAGCAGAATGCCTCACATCTTTAATCTGCCTTCATAGAAGGTTATTAATGTGTGAAAATTAAAGCCATACTTTTAAGATTTATTTTTGGTCCTCATTTCAGTTACTTCCCATATTTATGCAACTTGGATCACGAGAGTTGATGATGTTTTATATTGATCTGAAACAGACTAATGATGTCCTGCTTACATTTGAGGCACTCAAGGTAAAAAAAATTTTTTTTTTCTTTTTGGCGGTACTGGGGTTTGAACTCAGGGCTCTGCACTTGCTAGGTAGTTGCTCTAGTGTTTGAGCCACCCCTCCAGCCCTCAAGGTAAAATTCTTAAAAATAAGACTATGGAAAGCTGAATGTACCATTTCATACATTCAAAGGAAGAGCATTTTATTGTTAGAAAGTTTTACTATTTGTGGTGTTCAATACAGTGAATATAGTAGGCCAGAAGGAGATGACTTTGCAGCTCTTGAAATGTAGCTGTGAGGCACTGAATTTTTAATTATACTCAATTTTAGTTAAATTAGCCACATGTGACCAGTGACTGTTAAATCAAACAGTACAATTCTAGAGTATGGTACGACTACGTTTAAATTCAGGGCTTCATGCTTGCAAAGCAGAGCCTCTACTGCTTTAGCCACACCTCCAGTTCAAATTCCAGAGTATATTGAAGTAGAATTGAAATGAGGAAAATTTCTTGTCAGCCCCCCAGAAATTTTAAATATGGAGGAGGTCAGACATAACTGTGGAGTGAAATGTGGAGTGCATTTGTGTGTGTTTGAGTGTCTCTGTGTAAAATGTGTACTCAAAGTTGAACAGCAGAATGATGCTGGCCCAAGGGTATTGGGCCAAGGGTATTGGCTTTTAATGCACAGTCTGTTCCAGAATGCAGTGGAAAAATTGGGGAATTTGCTATATCTATAGGGTTTTCCCTCTTTGTCCCCCTACTGGGGTTTGAACTTGGCTTCATGCTTGCTCTGCCACTTGACAAACACTCGCAGCCCTTTTTTGCTTTACATGATTTTTCAGATAGGGTCTCGCTTTTTTGCCTAGACCCTGACTCAAACCATGATCCTCCTATCTGTAGTCTTCTAGGTATCTGGGATCATAGGTGCACACTATGCTGGGCATATTGATTGATGGGCTGGCTTTAAACTGAGATTCTTCCAAACTCTGCCTCCCAAAAAGTTGGGATTACAGGTGTGAACTTTATCTGTAGGTTTTTGTGTGGGGAATTATAATGGGTGTCATCATTTAGCTGTTTCCATGCAAAGTCATAAAAAGTATCAAAAGATAAATATGAACAGGGAAAAAAATCTCAAAAGATACCCTTCTTACAGAAAAATAAGACTATGGAACGCTGAATGTACCATTTGGTACATTCAAAGAAAGAGTCATGTGGTACAAGAGAAGGGACAGATATTGAAGCTGGTCGAAACAAAATGGGTTAAAATAGAAAATTGAGGAGGAACTGGACCTTATATAGACATACAATATCAGGAAAGAAACAGGCAGAATCTTTGCCCGCAGGAGTGAGGTGGGTTGAGTTACAGGAAGTGGTGAGCCAAGAAGAATAAGGTTCTTGATAAATGTTGACCCTGCTTATTCTCTGTTTGCTCACCAACCTATCATGGCAGTGGAATTGGGGCCATATGGTAGTTAGTAAACCTGTCATGTGGCCTAAGTGTTAGAGGAAGTCCACACATGCTTTAGCTGTCTCATGAGGGAAGGATTAAATGGTAGTACAGCAGGGGTTTGTGTAATAAGACAGGCAATAGGATAATGAAGGGATGGATTTGAACTACATATTATGAGAAGTCTAAGTCTAGGTATTGAGAGAACTTCTGAAGAGGATATGTACCTGTTGTTTTAGCCATTGACATTGACAAAATCTGTTCAGGCATAAAATCATGTAATTACAAATCTGTGTTTTGCTGTTCCTGGAAACAGGAGGGGGAGCTCTAGCTCTCCTGAAGCTGTCCATGCTGGTCTAGGTTCAGAGTCATCAAGCAGCCTGTTGCTGGCATTGTACTTCCCGCTCTTAAAATTGTGCAGAAGATTGAGTCCCCCTAGTGAGGCTAGTGAAAATTGAGTAGTAAATTAACAAAACATAAAAGATAAAATTACTGGTTTTGGTGCTTTGCTCGATTGTTCTTGGAGATATACTGAGAGTTAATTTAAAAAGGGGCAAAGTTTTAGACTTTGTTAATTGAGGTTGGAACAGACTGACTATATTAAAATAATTGAATTGGAAAGGTTAATAAAAAAGTCTGTTAGGGAAAACTGTAAACTAATGAAATGGTTGTAAGATTATGGTATTACTTACAGTAGTAGTAGTCGTCGTGTGTGTGTGTGTGTGTGTGTGTGTGTGTGTGTGTGTATGTGTGTGTATGTGTGTGTTACTTGGGATTAAACACAAGGCCTTGTACATGGCTAGGCAAGAGTTCTACCATACTAGTGAGCTACTGGGGCTTGAAATCAGTTCATCATGCTTGCTAGTCAAGTATTCTCTCTTGAGCCACACCCCATTCCCTCCCCCCTTTTTTTTGTGTGCTAGGAGTTGAGCCGAGGGCCTTGGACATGCTGAACCAGCACCCCCCCAGCGTTTTAAAAATTTTTAAATTTTGAGACAGGGTCCCTTTAAATTGCCAAGGCTGGTGTTGAAATTGGAATCCTCTGCCTCTGCTCTGTCTTGTGAGTAGCTGGAATTCATTCCAGGCATGGCTGCTATGCCTTGCTCACTTTTTTTTAACCTTCATAAAAACCTTTGGCGTAGATCATGTGTTTAGTGTATGCAGGGCTCTGGGTTCAGTGCTCAGTCCCCAAAAGCCCCAATAAGAGGAATGTTGTTGAATTTTATTTATTGTGTGTGTGTGTTTCTTTCCCTTAGTTAATACTGGCTCTTTTTTCGTGAGAGGAGATTGTTTACTTAAAGGACTCTAGTGTTTAGCAGCATCGCTTAATACTATGTCAAGAGATTTTGTGATTTTTTTTTTTTTTTTAGATTATTCCATGGTAACATGTGTCCTTGTTGTTTAGCACCTAGCATCTCTCCTGCTCCATAACAAATTTGCCACAGAATTTGTTGCACATGGTGGAGTGCAGAAATTACTGGAAATTCCTCGTCCTTCTATGGCTGCAACTGGTGTATCTATGTGCTTGTATTACCTGTCCTACAACCAGGATGCTATGGAAAGAGTAAGTCTAGTCCATTCAAGTGTATGAGAATGGAACTGATGGGGACTCTAAAAGAGCATATTCACAGAACAACTTTTGGATAAGAAAAAAATTAAGTAGTTCAAGGACTAAATTGTGACAAAAGATTAAAGAAAGATGCAAGGAATATGAACATGTTATCTCTACAAAACAATTATAAAAATATAAAATTGTTTAGGAAAGTTTTTGAAATTTTCTGATTCTAGTTGGAAAACACAAGATGGATTGGAGTTTAGGAGCTTTATTTGATCTTTGCCATTTCTGTGGCATTAAGATTTATCTTCAGGCACTTTTCATATGTCCCTTAGTAGATTTACAGCTCTTTCCTTTTTGGCAGTATCCGCACTCTACCACTTGAGCCATGCTTTCAGCCCTTTTTTTTTTTGTCTTTTCTTTTTTGGTGCTGAGATTGAACCCAGGGCCTCATGCATGCTAGGCAAGCGCTGTACCACCGAGCTACATCCCAGCCCGCTCCCAGCCCTTTTTGTGTTAGGTCTTCTTTTCTTATTGTGCTATGGGATTTGAAGTCAGGTCTGTGAGCTTTCTAGGGAGGCTTTCTACCACTTGAATCATATGCTAGCTTACTTTTGTTTTTTGAGGTACTTGGGTTTAAACTCAGGGCTTCATGCTTGCTAGCTCCAGCCCTTTTTATTTTGTTTACTTTGGAGATAGGGTCTCACTTTTTGCCCAGGATGGCCTGGATCTAGATCTTCTTTTACGCTTCCTGTCATCTTTGGGATGAAAGGTATGTACCACCATGTCCAGCACTTTACTGTTGAGATGGGTCATGTGAACTTTTTTGTAGGGCCAGCTTGAAACTGCGGATCCTCCTGATCTCAGTCCTTACTGTAGCTTGGGATGACAGGCACACGCCACTGTACCCAGCTTTTGGTTGAGGCGGAAGGGTCTTGTTAACTTTTTGTCCAGGCTGGTCTAGAACCATGATCCTTCTCCATCTTAGCCTCCTAAGCAGTTAGGATTATAGGCGTGTGCCATGGGCACTTTTTTGTGGGACTGGGGTATGATTTCTGGGCTTTGCACTTGCAAAGCAGTCTCTCTACTGCTTGAGCCACACCTGCAGCCTTCTAGTCAATTTTGCTCTGGTATCCTTCGAACAGTTTGCCCCAGCTGACCTTGAACTGTGATTCTTCCAATCTGAGCCTCCCAAGTAGCTGGGATTACAGGTTTGAGCCACTGGCATCCAGTCAGTCATTTTTGGGATATGGTCTTGAGTTTGTGCCAAGTTGGCCTGGACTGAGATCCTTCTGTTTACTCTTCCCAAGTGTGGGTATGACAAGCGCATGCCACCATGCCCAGTTTTTATTGATTGAGGTGTGGGGGTCTCTCGAACTTTTTTTCCTAGGCTGGCTTTGACCCTTGATCTTTCTCATCTTTGCCTCCTGAGTAGCTAGGATCACAGATGTGAGCCACAGCTACTGGCTGTAGTTTACATTTTTAAGTCAGTTTAATTGTAAAAACAAAAAGACGATGCTTTGCATGTATTAACAAATTTGTGGTGAAGATAGCAAAATTACTGTAGCTGCTCTTGAACCATCGTGGTTCCCGTTTGGTTCTGTTGTTTTTTCAGTTAAGTCTTTCATGTTAGTGATTTTTTTGGGGTGCGGGGCAGTCCTGGAGCTTTGCCTCAGGGCCTTTCACTTGCTGGTCTGCCCCTTGTGCCACTCCCCCAACCCTTTTTTGCTTTAGTTTTTTTTATCGGGTAAGGTCTCACATTTTTGCCCAGGGCCAGCTTTGGACCTCAGTCCTTGTACCTAGGGCCTTTTGAGTAGCTGGGATCATAGGCATGCACCACCACACCCAGCTTCTTGAGACCAGGTCTTGATAACTTTTTACTTGGGCTGACTTTAAACCGAGATCATCCCTGTTTTCTGCTCCCAAGTAGGTGGGATTATAGTTGTGTGCCACCATGCCTGACCTGTTCAGTGATTTAAAAGAAAAAAAATGTAATGAGCCTGGTGCTGGTGGCTCATGCCTATATTCCTAGCAACTCAGGAGGCAGAGATCAGGAGCATCAAGGTTTGAAGCCAGCCCAAGCAAAGTTTGTGAGACCTTATCTCGAAAAAAACCTATAGAAAAAAAAGGGCTGGTGGAGTGGCTCAAGGTGTAGGTCCTGTGTTCAAACCTCAGTGCCTCTGTTCTCCCCTCCCCCCCCAAATAAATAGTGAAAATAGAACAATGAACCCTGTTGAAATTGTTCTAAGAAGTGGGGGAGGAAGGATAAAGGAGAAAGATGGGAGGGAGTGAATCTAATTAAGATATGTAAATGTTACAATGTCCAACTATAATATGCTAATTAAAATGTAAATGGGTTGTACATTTGAAAAGTACCACTAGGTAAGGTCTTATGATTTCTATTTATTATTGTTGTTGTTTGTTTTTTGCTTTGAGACAGGGTCTCTCTGTGTAGCCTAGGCTAGCCTCAAACTTGTGATCCTGTCTCAGCCTCCCAAGAGCCAGATTGCAGGTGTGTGTCACTATGCCTAGCAAGGTCTTGTCATTTCTTTCTTTTTTTTTTTGGTGACACTGGGTTTGAACTCAGGGCCTCATGGTTGGTAGACAGGTGCTCTACCACTCGAGCTACTCTGCCAGTCCTTTTTTGTGTTGGGTATTTTTGAGATAGGGTCTCACAAACTGTTTGCCCAGACTGGCCTCAAACCTTCGTCCTCCTGATCTCTGCCTCCTGAATAGCTATGTTACAGGTGTGAGCCACTGTGCCTGGCTTTTTTTTTTTCTTTTTTCTTTTTTGGTGGTATTGGAATTTGAGCTCAGGGCCTTGAGATTGCTAGGTAGGTACTGTATTACTTGAACCTATCCTCCAGACTCTTGTTTCTGTACCTGGAATTTTTTTTTTTTTTTGTAGTATTGGGGTTTGAACTTGAGGCTTCCCACTTGCTTGGCAGATGCTATACCTCTTGTGCCACACCCCCATCTCCAACATTTTTATAATACTCTGTGTGGTATGTCTTTTTTGGTAGAGTGCTGCTAATTTTTAATTCTGCCCTGTCTTTGGCTTTGCTTTTATTTCTTAATATAGTCAATTTTTTTCCTTGAGTTCAATATCCTGCAAGGATTGGTACTTGAGAATAGTAAATTAATCTGTGTATATATGCAGAGTTAATTGTGATTAAGGTATAGAAACAAGTAACAAGCAAAACTTGAGAATGCTTCTTTAAGTAATTGTCTAACTCATAGACATCAAAATGCACATGAATGAATCATTGAGTCAATGGATACTAAACTTGTAGACTTAATATTATTAGGCTTATCCACTGTCACTACCTTGGGGAAGGCCTTTAACCTCTCTGAGCTGCTGCTTCATCTGTTAAGCAGGAATCCAGTACCTATGTAACAGAGCCTTTGGGATCATTAATTTTGTTGGCACTCAGTAAGTATAGGCTGAATTTAAATAGTTATCTACATTTAGGTAGTTTACATGTTTGGAATGATTATTTCCTAAAATTGCAATTGTAACTGAAACCAAACTATGACTTAGAATGCTGTCATTGTGTTTTGTAACGAAAGTTGTCTATACTGGTAAGTTTTTCTATTGCTTTCAAAGATTCTTTGGCTCAAAATTTGTAAAAATTATTTTTTAATTTTTATTTTGTTGCAGGTTTGCATGCATCCCCACAATGTTCTATCTGATGTAGTGAACTATACCCTGTGGTTAATGGAGTGTTCTCATGCCTCAGGATGCTGCCATGCTACCATGTTTTTCTCAATTTGCTTCTCATTCCGGGCTGTCTTGGAACTATTTGACCGCTATGATGGTCTTCGTCGCCTGGTGAACTTGGTGAGGTTCTTTCACTGGCTTATCCTGCTAGAAGTAGGGGTCCTGCTTGATTTGGCTGTTCTTCAGGATCACCTAATTGAAGAGAGGATGCTTCCCCTTGGAGTTTTGCTGTTACTCTTTTTATAAATTATTTATTCTTCCTCATTCACAAGTTTGTCTTTGTTATTTTCTTTTTTTTGGTGCTGAAGATTGAACCTAGGGCCTCATGCATGGTAAGCATGTACTTTACCACTGAGCCACCGCTTCCCCCAATCCTATTCCCTTTCTCTTTAATGGTTGGAGGACTCACTTGCGTCATTTTAGACTTGCTTTGGATATTGTACTGTTACAGAGGGAATTACTGTTGATAATTTTGATCTTCCTCAAAGCAACAGCTTTATTTCTGCATATCTTTTTTTGATTTTTGAGACAGATTGCTAGGTAGCACAAGTTGGCCTAGAACTTGCTATGTAGCCCAGGCTAGCCTTAACTCATGATCTTCCTGCCTGTGCCTCCCACATGCTGGGATTACAGTTATGTACCACCATGCCAAGCCTCTTGACTAAAAGCAGAGTTATTTTTTTGACAGGGGTTTAACATTTTGCTTGTATGTGGTTACTGTTAGTGTGTTGTGTACATAGATTTACTTTGTTGTTTGATAATATTGTTAGGCGTATAAACATTAACCAAAATCTTTTTTCCTTTTTTGTTACTCTTTTACATTTTTCCTCCCTGCCTACTCTTTCCCTCTCGTCTGCCCCAATCTTGTACCCGCTTACTAATAGATTAGTACTTTGGAGATTCTAAATTTGGAAGATCAGGGTGCACTTCTGAGCGATGATGAAATATTTGCTAGCCGCCAAACTGGGAAACATACCTGTATGGCCTTGCGCAAGTATTTTGAGGCTCATCTGGCCATTAAATTGGAACAAGTGAAGCAGTCTCTTCAGAGGACTGAGGGTGGTATTCTTGTTCATCCTCAACCCCCATACAAGGTAAGAGGATTAAGAGGATTTTTTGTTTTTTGTTTTTTTGTGTGTGTGTGATGCTGGGGATCAATCTAAGGGCCGTGTGCATGCTAGACCAGTATTGTACCAGTGAGCTACATCCGTGGCCCAGGAGATAGTCTTAAAAGGGGCAATCTTGTTAATAATCTCTTTAGCATCTCCAGCCTGAAGCTCATATTCAGATCAGTGGAGTCTCTGCAGGACACACATAGTTGTATTTTACTTGCCCTGTGTGGATGCAGAACAATTGAAAGTGATTGTAATAAGTTGAATTTCAAGTGGTTTTTGTCAAGCATACTTTTTTTTTTTTTTTTTTTTTTGGTGGAACTGGGGTTTGAACTCAGGGCTTTGAGCTTGCAAAGCAGGTGCTCTACCACTTGAACCACACCTCCAGTGCTCAAGTGGTTTTTGTTACCACTTAGAATTTGCTATTTCTCTGGGATACTAAAACTAAATGATGAATTAGTGTGTGCAAAAGAGCATTCTTTTATGAAAAGTACTAGATATCCTACTTCCTGTGCAGAATTACTTTTGAGAATTACTTTTTGTCTGTTTTGAAACCTTTTTGATATATTTTGAGATCATAACTAGTATCTGCATGTTATAAAAAATTCACAAACTGAGAGGCTATCAGTTAACTTGGTTCTCCTTAAGCACTGAAATACATATAAGGTACCTTTTATGATTTTTTTTTGTTTGGTTTTTTTGGGCAAAATGTGAGTTTAGTTATAAATAAAATAAAGGATTAAACATGTAGTCATTGCTTCACCTATGGATTGTTGACTCAATTGTGGAATTTGAAAGCTGTTTTAAAACCTGTTGACCAATGAGCTGTGCTTGAAAAGGAACAAGCGGATGATAGTTAAGGTATAACATCAATCTTGTATTTCTTTCCACATAGGCATGTTCATATACTCATGAGCAGATTGTGGAAATGATGGAGTTTTTGATAGAATATGGCCCAGCGCAGCTGTATTGGGAACCAGCTGAAGTCTTCCTCAAACTTTCTTGTGTGCAACTCTTGTTGCAGCTTATTTCTATTGCCTGCAACTGGAAGACCTATTATGCAAGGTGGGACCAGAGAGATTTCAAATGAAATTTGATCTTGCTTTTTGCTTTTGCTAAAGTTGATGTTGTCTTGGTTTGCACATGGTATACACTTTTATTGAACTGAATTGAAATTTTAGGCTTGAATCTGAGAAAGTAGGCTAAGTATGATAATGTGATTTTTAGGATGTTTGTTTCTGTGAATGGTCTTGGTGATTGTAAACATTGTACAATAGGCAAGGACCAACATCTGTACTTTGAAGAGAAGTTACATAATTTATATGTATTAGCTATAGAGCTGGAGTTGAATTCCTATCATGAGACTGGAGTCCATTATCCTTTGTTACTTTGACTTTAAATATCTTACTTCTGCTTGACAACCATATGTAATATTTATCTTACTTTCACATAAAAATAGCTTTTTGTTCTTTGTATTTGAAACACTAATGCTTTTTACAGTTCAGTTAAAAGTAGTTAGCAGAACAGAACAAGGCTCAGAAAAAGGCAACTCATATAATTAGGAAGTTGGGTGGATTCTATTAGAGAATAATGTAAAAAGAACTAAAACTGAGTTGGCATTGTGGCAGGTGCCTATAATCCCAGATACTTAGAAGGCTGAGGCAGGAGATTTGAAATTCAGTGGTCAGTGTGACCAATAAATAAAGACTATCTCAAAAAAACAAAACAAAACAAAACAAAACTATATTTTGTGTGTTTTTCTTTTTGCAGTGCTGGGGAATAAAACTCAGGGCCTCACTCATGCTAGGCAAGCATCCTACCACTGAACTGTACCCCTAGCTCTAAACAGCATTTCTTGACCTCCTTTTCCATCTCTAGTCACTTTCATAAAGACAAAAGGTGCTTATTTAGGGGAAATCTAGCTTGTTTGCTAAATTGCAAGACATTAAATCTAAGACCATTGGAGCAGTTGTTCTCAAGCTTTCTGGCTTTCAGACAAAAACCGTTGAGTACTCTAAAGCGCTTTCTTTTTTGAGTTGTATCTATCAGTGTGCACTATATTAGGAATTAAAACTCAGAAAATATAAACTATTTGTGAATTTACTTTACAAATAATGTGAACCTATTGTATGTGTTCTACTCTACTGCTTGTGCCTTGCTTACAGCCCTTTTTGCTTGGTTATTTTGGGATAGGGTCTTCTAAGTCTGGCCTGGACTATGATATTCCTATTTTAAGCTTCCTGATGTTATTGGGATGATAGGCTCTCACTACCACACCCAGCTTTTCCCTGTTGAGATGGGGTCTTGCAAACTTTTTTGCCTGGTCTGGTTTTCCTTATTTCAGCCTCCCAAGTTGCTAGGATTATAGGTGTGAGCCACCAGCACCCAGTTTATATTATTTATTTTTTTGTGGTACTGGGGTTTGAACCTCAGGGCCTGCTAGGCAGGTGCCATACCACTTGAGCCACTCTAGCCAACCCTGTTTTGTGTTGGGTATTTTCGAGATAGGGTTTCTTGAACTGTTTGCCTGGGCTGGCTTCAAACCTTATTCCTCCTGATCTCTGCCTCTGGAATATCTAGGATTACAGGTGTCAGCCACCAGCCCCTGACTGTGAGTTTATTTATTTATTTATTTATTTTACATATATATACTAATTGTACAAGATACTGTGTTTCACTATGATATTAACATACATGTATACAGTGTCCTTTGATCACATTCACCCGTTACCCTCTCTTTTCCGTCTACCACCTCCTGTTGGTTCCCTTCCTCTTCCCAAATAATTCCTCTCTACTTTCGTGGAGCTTCTTTATTTTTATTTTTTATTTAGTCTATTTATTTTTTCTTTTGTTTCATCATTTTTACATTTATTTACATGTGTATACATTGTTTGAGCCACCTCCCCCCTTCTCCTGCCCTCCTCTGATTATGTTACCATTTCTTTTTATAAAAAATTTCCAAAGAAATACCAGATGACTTTAGTGAATTAAGAAGTCTGTCTTAATATTTCTTACCTGCTTCTATACTCAGTCTTGTGATATCATGCAGTCTGGAAAATTACACTTCACATTCATGAGTAGATGAGAGTGAGAAATGAAAATAATCAGTATTTTGAACACAGCTTGGCTTTATAGAACCATTGGATCTTCTGAAATGGGTCTTGAAAACTCCCAGCAGTCCCTGACTATACCTAAAAAGTTGTGTGTGTGTGTGTGTGTGTGTGTGTGTACGTACATACATACGTACGTACGTACACGCAGTGCTGGAGATTGAACCCAGGGTCTTGTGCATGTTAGGCAAGCACTCTGCCACTTAGCTATTTTCCCAGTCTCGAGAACCACTGTTTTAGATTATTGAAAAGAAACAGGTTGGTTTTTTTTAAGTACTGGTGCTTCACCTTGAGCCACTCCTCTAGCCCTGTTTTTGTGAAGGGTTTTTTGAGATAAGGTGTCTCAGAACTATTTGCCTGCACTGGCTTCAAACCGAGATCTTCCTGATCTCTGCCTCCTGAGTAGCTAGGATTATAGGCATGAGCCACTGGTGCCTGGCAGAAGTAGGTTATTGTATTTACTCAAAGAATTACTTAAGATAACCAAAGCTCACACTAAGGCTAGGAATGGTGATACGTTTTTGACTGGCAAATTTGCATTTGGATTATTGAAAAAAAATATATATATATCTCCTTTATTTTCAAAGTATATTCAAGGGGTGGGGGTATAGCTTAGTGGTAGAGTGCTTGCCTGACATGCACAAGGCCCTAGGTTTGATCCCTAGCACCACAAAACGTTCCCAGGACCTCATACTTGCTTTATGACTGACCCTACACCCCAGCCGAAAAGGTTTAGTTTTAAAAACAAAAACTTGGCACAGTGGCTTACACCTGTAGTTGTAAGTTCCTTGGGAGGTGGAGATTGGGAGTACCTCTGTTTGAGGCCAGTGTAGGCAAAAGGTTAATTGAGACCCCATCTCAACCGACAAGCTGGGTGTGGTGAATGTCTGTGGTCAAAGCTACACGGGAAACCATAGGTAGGGGATTGTGGTCTGAGGCTGGCCCTGGGCAAAAATATGAACCTATATCCAAAAATAGCTAAAGTAGAAAATGACCGAGGTCGTGGCTCAGTGGTAGAGAGCCTTCCTAGCAAGCACGAGGCTCTTGAGTTCAAACCTCAGTACTGCCAAAAAAAAAAAGAAAAAAAAAGATTTTTCCTTCAGAACATACAGAACCTTATAAAAAGAAAATTACTTTTCTTTCCTCTCCTCCCTCCCCTCCCTTCCTTTCCCCTCCCTTCCTTTTCCCTCCCTTCCTTTCCCCTTCTCTCCTCTCCTTTTCTTTCTGAGACAGGATCTCCTCATGTAGCCCATGCTGGCTTTGACCTTGCAATCATCCTGCCGCAGCCTCCTGAGTACTGGCATTGTAGTCATGCGCTGCCACGCCTGGCTAAAAATTACTCTTCTTTTCCCTCTATTCCTCCAACTCTCTGAAAATTACTCTTTTTAGGAGGGGGACTGGGGCTCAAACCCAGAGTCTACTAGGCAATTATTGTACCAATGAGTTACAGTTCCAGTCCCTGAAATTGCTCTTAATCACTATTCATTTTCTGTCTTCTATTATGTATATAAACATGCACAGATTATTATATTTAATCACATTCATCTTTTTAATGAAATATTTCAAAATACAGAAAGGTGTAGAGAATAATATGATTCTGTGTACTCATTTTCAGTGAGTGATGACATTTTCAGTGAGTGATGACATGTTGTATCCTCAGTCTCTTTCCTTTTTCTGCCTCCCCAAGAGTGACCAATCTTTTGCATTTTAAATGCATTCTCTCCATTCATGTTTTTATACTATATTTGTCTGCATTTCCATAAGCAATAATATAGTACTGCTTTTAAGTTACGTGAATATTTTCCTATATGAATCTTTATAACTTGGTTTTTCAACCTTTATGTTTGTGATACACACACACACACACACTTAAATATTAAAAGTACTGTATTTCTGTACTACAGTTTGTTCCCATTTCCATTTAGTGTGTGGTGTGCTGACTTTTTGGGTTGTCTTGAAGGTATGATGTGTAGAGTCTGGGTTTATAGGGTGTCTGCATTTTTACATTTATTGGATGTAAAATTTATTGGATGTTGCCAGGTTATTTACAAATGATGTTTTTAAGAATTTGTTTTATTTTTTGTAGTATTGGAGATTGAAACAGGGCTTTGTGAATGCTAGGCAAGTACTTTACCACTTGAACCACACAGTTAAGTTCTTTTGCTTTTAGTTTGCTTTCAGTTAGAGTCTCAAGCTAAGTTTACCTGGGCTAGCTTCAGACTGCCATCCTCCTCCTACTGCTTCCCAAATAGCTAGGACCACAGGCATGAACCACCATGCCTGGTTTATTTTTAAGATGGGGTCTCTCTATCTTTCCCTGTGCTGTCCTTGAACCATGATCCTTCTGTCTCTCTTGAGTAGCTGGAATTATAGGTATGTGCCACTACTCCCAGCTTTTATTTTCCTTTCCCAAAAATTTCTCTTCTTCCTATGACTTAGTACTGTTAGATTTTTAATTTTGTATCTTTCTGTTTCGTTAATGTTGTGTTTTGAGCCCTTCCCTTGTCCTTTAGAGTTTTTTTTGAAGTGTGGCTCAGGTGGTAGAATGCTTGCCTAGTAAGTTTGAGGCCCTGAGTTCAAATACCTTTGTGGGAAGGGGTGAGGGGCTTCCCCAAAAAAGGATTGTCAATTGCTGTAGGAGATTTATCATGTTTTTTGGATTTTGGAGCATTTTGTATTTTAAGATTTTCAGATTAGGGATTCTCAGTGGGTAAAGTCTATGCAAGTGATTTTAAAATCCAAAGAAAACACTGAATTCTAAAACATTACTGGGTCTATGGCCATACCACCCTGAACGGGCCCGATCTCGTCTAAAACATTTCTGGTCCTAAGCATTTCGGTAAGGAGTACTCAGCCCATACAGAAACACCTGTTTGTACTTCTGAGTGTTTTCTTAGGACAGATGGAAGTGAAATTACTGGGCCAAAACTTAGGAATATTTTAAGACTCAAGTTCCACATTTCCAGATTGTCTTCTAGAAAGAGTGTATGGTATATCCTCACCAGCATTAGGGACTTTTAAGAGTTACACAAATGGCAGTTCTGATTTGTTCTATCTCTTTAAAGCTGTGTGGCTATATTATAGTTTCCCTTTAACTAATTTTTATTTCTATTTAGAAATGACACTGTGCGCTTTGCTTTGGATGTCCTTGCTATTCTCACTGTGGTGCCAAAAATCCAGCTTCAGTTGGCAGAATCAGTGGACGTATTGGATGAGGCTGGTTCCACAATCTCAACTGTAGGTAGGTTGCACCTCATCATTTTTGTTGTTGCTTGAGGTGGATTTGTTTTCTTTTGCTATTCTGGCTGTGGTTACTCGCTAATTTTGGAATATTAGAATAGAAGGTAGTAGAGAAGGGTTCCTTGCGTGTCCCTTGTTAAGGGTTTCATATAAGGAAATTATACTAATAATCTCAGAGTTCATAAATGGTTCAGGTTTATGGGACTAACAGGTTGGAGCAACAGTAAAAGACTTAAGAGGTTTTGTAACCTGAACACTAAAAATAATAATGGCAGGGAGCTCAAAATGGGTAGCAGCTATCATACACACAGAAAAGGAAAACATCCTTTGTTTGAAGATACACCTTATTAAGAGCAGGCTTTGAGGGTGCTGCTTAGGTCAGCATGAGAGATGGTGTGACTGACGGGGTCCTCAGATGCACCACTCTGGGGAGAAAGTCAAAGGTTAAGGCACTTGTTTTTGGGTTTTTTTTTTTTTTTTTTTTGGTGAGAGTAGGGTTTAAATTCAGGACTTTAATGCTTGCAAAGCAGGCATTCTCCCACTTGAGGCGTACCTGTAGCCCCTTTTGCGCTTGACATTTTGGAGATGGGGATCTCATGAACTATTTTTCTGGGCTATTTTTCGAACCTCTATCCTCTCGATCGCAGCTTTCTAAGTAGCTAGGATTACAGGTGTGAACCACCAGCGCTTGGCTCAGGCACTTGTTTTTAATTTTCTTAATACGTAGTGGAAAAGGTTCCCATTTCCAAAGTAGCAGCTAAGCTCAGGGATTTTTGTTTTCCTTCATAAGGTTTTAATTTATTCTTAGCTATTTTTGCTCTGTTTATCTAGGAAACATTGCACACCAACCTTGGTGACTTCCGCATGATACTAACACCAGTTTCCTATTTAATTACTACAAGATATTGCAACATAATGATTCATTGTAGTAGAACTGACTTAATTTTACACAAACAATTCTTGTACTTTTAAAAAGAAGTGAGGTAGATTTTTTTTTTTTTTTTCATTCTCCCAGTAGAACAGAATGAATAGAACTCCAAATTTTGAATCTGGAACAACCACTGAACTTAGCTGTCAGTTTTATGAGGAATAATATAATTTTTCCCCTCTTCATAGGTATCAGCATTATTTTGGGAGTGGCTGAGGGTGAGTTCTTTATCCATGATGCTGAAATTCAGAAGTCAGCACTTCAAATTATCATCAATTGCGTTTGTGGCCCAGATAACCGAATATCGAGTATTGGCAAGTTTATCTCTGGAACTCCTCGGAGGAAGCTGCCTCAGACCCCCAAGAGCAGTGAGCATACCCTGGCCAAGATGTGGAATGTGGTGCAGTCCAACAATGGTATCAAGGTTCTTCTGTCCTTGCTGTCCATCAAGATGCCCATCACAGATGCAGATCAGATCCGGGCTCTGGCCTGCAAGGCCTTGGTGGGCCTGTCTCGCAGTAGCACTGTCCGGCAGATTATCAGCAAACTGCCTCTTTTCAGTAGCTGCCAAATCCAGCAGCTGATGAAGGAGCCTGTCCTGCAGGACAAGCGCAGTGACCATGTCAAATTCTGCAAGTACGCTGCTGAGCTCATTGAGCGGGTGTCAGGAAAGCCACTTCTCATTGGCACTGATGTGTCCCTAGCACGGCTACAGAAAGCAGATGTTGTTGCCCAGTCAAGGATCTCCTTCCCTGAGAAAGAACTGCTTCTGTTGATACGAAACCATCTCATTTCTAAAGGGCTTGGAGAGACAGCAACTGTGCTGACAAAAGAGGCTGACCTGCCTATGACGGCTGCCTCCCATTCTTCTGCCTTTACCCCAGTAACTGCTGCTGCTTCTCCTGTCTCTCTTCCCCGAACCCCTCGTATTGCCAATGGCATTGCAACTCGACTGGGTAGCCACACTGCTGTGGGTTCCTCTGCCCCTTCTGCCCCCACTGCCCATCCTCAGCCTCGGCCCCCCCAGGGTTCACTAGCTCTTCCTGGTCCATCTTACGCAGGCAACTCCCCTTTGATTGGTAGGATCAGCTTTATCAGAGAGAGGCCGTCACCTTGCAATGGCAGGAAAATCAGAGTCTTGCGGCAAAAGTCGGACCATGGCGCCTACAGCCAAAGCCCAGCTATAAAAAAGCAGTTGGATAGACATCTTCCTTCCCCACCTACGCTGGACAGTATCATCACAGAATATCTTAGAGAGCAACATGCTCGCTGCAAGAACCCAGTTGCCACCTGCCCACCTTTCTCTCTCTTTACTCCTCACCAATGTCCTGAGCCAAAACAGAGACGGCAAGCGCCAATAAACTTTACCTCAAGGCTAAACCGCAGGGCATCATTTCCAAAATACGGAGGGGTAGATGGCGGATGCTTTGATAGGCATCTTATCTTTAGCAGGTAAGGAGACACCCCTCACTCCCTGAAAATTGGAATGATTCTTCTGTTTAAATCAAAGTTTTTGGGCAGAGGAGGGGTGACAAGTTGAGGAAGCCATTTACTGGCCTGGAATATTTCTGTAAGTTTAGGTGATACAGGAACAACGTAAGTGTACCACCTTTTGTCAGTCTGTGGGTTCCTTGTGATTGTTGACAGTATATAACTATGATACTCTGTGCTGTCATCTGTTCTATTATGTTTTCTAGAATTCATACAACACACTGTTGCTAATCAGGCATGTAAACTTGTCTTTGTGCTGGTCCAGGTTTCTGTCCATTCTGATCTTTTGTAAATCTTACACATAGGTTGTGGAGATCCTTTTATGTTAATTAAAGTGAAAATGAACCATTGAAGGTCACTGTAATGTTTCAGAACCCCTTTTTTTTCTTTTTGAAAGGAACTCACTTTTTGAAACTGACCCGGTTCTTGTTTCTTTCCTTCTAGCAAAATTTTGGTTTTTTTTTTGAGTTCTTGCACATTCATTGTCTGATCCTCATCTTTTATTTTGCTTAGATTTCGTCCTATTTCAGTGTTTCGGGAAGCCAATGAAGATGAGAGTGGCTTCACCTGCTGTGCATTCTCAGCACGGGAGCGTTTCCTGATGCTTGGCACCTGCACAGGGCAGCTGAAGCTCTACAATGTGTTCAGTGGACAGGAGGAGGCCAGCTATAATTGTCACAACTCAGCCATCACACACCTTGAACCTTCCAGGGTAAGAATTCCTTCTCTGGATGTTCTCAGTCATTCTGAGATGGATTGGTGAGCTGGAGTAAGGGAGACTCACCCTTTATTGGGCTATTTGAAAAGAGTCTTCACCTAGAAAGTCTACTTGAGGTTGACTCATATTTAGAGGGAAACTGAGGAATATTGCCAAGTATTCAGAGAGGAACCATTTTTGGTATCTCTAGGGCACTATAGGTACATGTATTTAAATCCTAGTGGCTTCTAAGCATTTCTTTTTTCTCTCTTTTTTTTTAATTATTGTGCTGGATAGGGGTACTTTGTGGCATTTACAAAACTTCTTACACTATATCAACTATATCATACTTGAATTCACCCCTGCATTTGATTTTGTTTTTGTTTTGTGATACTGGAGTTTGATCTCTGAGCTTCACACTTGCTAGGTAGGTGCCCTACCAGTTAGTCAGTCCATCAGCCCTTTTTTGTGTTCGGTATTTTTGAGATAGTGTCTCACACACTGTTTGCCCGAGCTGGCCTCGAACCTTTATCCTCCTGATTGCTGCCTCCTGAGTAGTTAGGATTACAGGTATGAACCACTGGCCCCTGGCAGCTTCTGAACATTTCTTGGCTCTGGAGAGATTTTTACTTTTTCTTACAGTGGCTTTTATGCACGTGTTTTATTCTATTTTTGTATTTCTCGTAGTGCTAGGGATTGAACCCAGGGCCTCAAGCATCCCAGGCAAGGACTTTACCATTGAACTAATTTCCTAGCCCTTATTTTTGGTTTTGTGAGACAGGGGTGTTGCTCTGTAGCCCAGCTTGGCCTTGAACTTATGATCCTGCCTCTGCCCCCAAAGTGCTGTGATTATAGGTGTACTACACCATGCCCAGCTTTATACATTTATTTTAAAATGCTGGTGTCAGATATTGATACCTGAATATTTGTGAACTCATGATTACCTGCTTTTGGTCTTCTTTTAGGATGGTTCCTTGCTGCTGACATCCGCTACTTGGAGCCAGCCTTTGTCTGCGCTTTGGGGAATGAAATCAGTATTTGATATGAAGTATGTATTTGCTTTTGTCTACATGTTTTTGTGTTTTACTTAACCTAATTTATATTCTGTTTCAACTGTTTTAGACTGTATGCCTTATTTTTTTTTTTTTTTTAGTGTTGGGTATTTTTTTAAATAAAATTTTTAATTAGGATATATTCATTATAGGGGAGAGGGAGATTCGAAGTGACAATTCCAATCAGACTTATATTATACATTATTTATATTTCCACCATCATCTCACCCTCATCATCTCATGTTTAATAAGCTTTTATCTTTCTTAAATCCTAGATATTCTTACAAAGTATTTATATTCTCATTATGCAGCAGACCCTTCTAACCCGAAAGATATATCTACATATTTTTTTATGTTCACATGTGACAAAGGCACCTTTTCTGGGGTGCCATATTAGCCATGTTTCTTACCAGGGAATTCTGTGTATTATTTGGAATCTCTTTGGATGGACAGGTTGAGGGAATTTTCTTTTTAATGTTAGTGCTTAATTTAATCCACTGTTCCTCTTTGGGAACCGTGGATCTTCAGGTAAGTATGGTTGTGCCAGAGATTGAGGATCACTTTTATTTTCAGTTATGTCCTGAAGGTTTGTCACTTAGGTACTTCTGTTGTTTGTCCATAGACATTCCTTCACAGAAGATCACTATGTTGAGTTCAGTAAACACTCTCAGGATCGGGTCATAGGTACAAAAGGAGACATTGCTCATGTAAGTAACTAAGAATTCACTGTTTTCAAGCTGATTTAACCCATTTGTTTGTATTGAGATCTTCTGGATGGAATGTGGGGACTTAAGTCCTGTTGGCAACTAGAAATTTCTAAATGAGGGATGGGGGATACAGCTTAGAAGTAGAGTGCTTACCTAGCATGTACGAGGGAGGCCCTGGGTTTGAGCCCTAGCTTTTTTTTTTTTTTAAGTACTAGGCATAGTGGCATATACTTTAAAAAAAGAAAAAGTCAAGTGCCATGGCTCATGCCTGTAACCATAGCTGCTCAGGAGGCAGAGATCAGGAGGATCTCTGTTCGAAACCAGCCTGGGGCAAATAGTTTATGAGACCCTATCTTGAGAAAAAAAAGAAAAGGGCCGTTGGAGTGGCTCAAGCTGTAAGTGTCTGCCTAGCAAGGGCAAGGCCCTGAGTTCAAACCCCAGTGCTGGAAAAAAAAAAAGAAAAAAAGCCCCAGAGAGCTAGGCATAGTGGCACACACTGTCATCCTAGCAGAGGCAGGAGGAGCTTGAGTTGGAGGTCAGCCTGGGCCAAATAGCAAAACCTTGTCTCAAAAAAAAAAAAAAAAAAAACCATTACTCAGTGAGCCAGGTATGTTGGTACTCACCTGTAGTATCAGCTACTTAGGAAACTATAAGGCAAGAAGATCGAAATTTTGTGAGACCTTTCCTCAAAATAAAAAAAGATGGGTGCTTTGACTCATGTCTATAATCCCAGCTACATGAGAGGTAGTGATTAGGAGGATCTTGGTTTGAGGCCAGTCCAGCCCCCATCATTCAACCAATAGCTGTGTATTGTACATGCCTGTTATTCTAGCTATGCAGGCTGGCCTGGGAATAAAGGGAGACCCTATCTCAACAAGAAAGCAAAAAGGGTTGTGGGCATGGCTTAAGTGGTAGAGCACCTGCTTAGCAAGCTTGAGGCTCTGAGTTTAACTCTCAGTACCACCACCACCAAAAAAAAATGTATAAGGTTAGGGATGTAACTCAGAGGTAGAACACTTGCCTAGTGTACTTGAGGCCCTCGGTTCAATCTCTAGTACCTCAGAACAAAATACAAAAAATTAAACAAAAAAATGCAAAATGCTCGATTATCCTTCTAATTAGAATCTAGAAGACAATAAAGTAGTTCTAAGCTATATAGGAAAAACGTAAAAGGGCTGAACATGAACTTAATCTGGCAATTTGAGAAAGGTATATTACCACAGCAGATTTTTTTGTTAGCTTGTTTTTTGAGACGAGATCTCAGTATGTAGACCAGGCTAACTTCAAATTTACTATCGTCCTGCCTCAGCCTCCCAAATGTTGGGATTACAGGTGTGTGCCACCTCACCCAGCTAAGAGCAGATATTTTTTGAGTCCTTACCAAGTTTTAGATGAACTAAAAATCCTCCTAGCTTTATGGAGCATCATTGGGGAAACAATAAATAAACAGATGCTGCCGAGTAAAAGAAATCAGGCTAAGAGGTAGGAAATGTTTGTTGGTGGTGTGGGGTTCTTGGGTTTTATTTAGGATAATCAGCATGGGTAATGTTTAAACAGAACCCTGAAGGAAATGTGATTATCACCCAGGTATCTGGGGAAAAGTTCCTAGGCAGAGGGAATGGAAGGGAAAAGCCCTTGTTTGGAAGGAGGGATGGAGAGGAAAGGGTAAGAAGTAAGCAGAATAGGGGCCATATGCTCTAATAGTTTGGACTTTTGCCTTTTCCTCCAAGTGAAATGAAGACACTGGAGGGTAATCAGAGAATACATGATTGAATGTAAAATTCCTAATGTGTGATTCTGGTTTTTGTGAGAGGAAACAAGAGCAGGCCATTCAGGTAAGTTACTGTACCAGCCAATATGTGAGAAGAGTGATGTGGCTGGGCCCATGTAGGTATGCTAGAGGTGATGAGAAATGGTGGGACAAAACCCTAGGTCTGGGTTGGGACACAGGAATGGAGATTCTATTAGACTGAGTTGGGAATGAAGAGTTAATATGCAAATTGGGAGTTTAGAGGAAGGATATTCGATGGGAGATATATATATGACCGTTAACTGGTGATTGTATTTAGAGCCATGAACCTGGATGAGATCAAGGGTGCTAGAGAAGAGAAAGGATGTGAGAACAGAGCTCTTGCATGTGCCAGTATTCAGAAGTTGGCAAATGAGGAACTTGGGAAGGAGACCAGAGTGAGTAAGACAGAAGGAAATTCAGGAAAAATACATGGCCTGGAAGCCAACTAAAAACTGTTTTGAGGAAGGATTGATCAGCAGGTCAAAGTACTGATGAGTTGCATAAACAGAGAACTAAGAGGAAACTTTGATTTAACAAGGTAGAGGTGAGGCTGTTGTTAACCACGTCAAGAAATAGTTCTGAACCCTGGTAAGGAGAAAACCTGCTTTGATTAGGTTCATGAAAGAAAGGAGAAAAGTGAAAATACTGAGTGTAGACAATTCTTTTGAAATGTTTTTCTCTCTCTTTTTTTTTTTTTTTGGTGGTACTGGTGTTTGAACTCAAGACCTCACCCTTGCTAGTCAGGCTCTACCACTTGAGTCATTCCGCCAGCCCCTCTTTTGAAGTGTCTTTGCTGTAAATTGAGGTAGAGAAGTAGTGTGGGGAGGATGTGGGGTGGTAAAATTAAGATTTTTCCCCTCAACTTTTTATTTGAAAATGTGAAAACATAGAAAAATTGGAAGATTAGTTCATACACCCACTACCCTGATTTGTCTGTTTAATATTTTGCGTATTTTCTGTGTAAATGTATGTGTTTTCTTGACTCATTTGGAAGTTGCAAACACTATGACATTTTATCCCTATCTCTTAAAGCATATATCGTCTAATAATACTTTATTACATAGTCACACTTAACCAAATTTAAGAAAATAAGGCTAAATCCCAAATATCTTCTAATACTCAGTCCATACCCAGTTTTCTTATTATTCCTGATGTATTTGGTTTCAGATGTTTTTGTTTTTGTTTTTTGAACCAGGATCCAGCCAAGATTCACATACTGCATTTGGTTGTTATGTCTTACTAATGTTTTAAAGGCAAGAGCCATTTCTGCAGTTTTTATGACATTGACTTTTGAAGAGACCAGGCCAGTAGTCTTGATCTGGATTTGTTTTGATTATTTCTTGTAGTGTCTTCTTGTTTCTACAGCAAAGGAGGAGTTTTTTTTTTTTTTTAAGATTGGAAATACAGTATGTCTATAAGCTGATGAGAAAAATCTGGTCTCCACATGAGTTACACATTATAGGCTATGGAATTTTTTAATAAGGTGGGGGAGCCAAAATAGGCACATTGGGAGATTTGGAGGAGAAAAGGGAATTTTGTTAATGACTTTTCTCCAAAAAGTAACCTTTAGGGAGTATTCTGTGGGTCATCACTGATTGATCCATGTGGAAATCGTAGAAACATTTTTTGTTTCTTGGAAAGGGAAGGGTAAGAAAACTTGTTTTTATTTTTTATTTTTTTTAATTCCTAATGCAGTTTCACTTTTCGTTTTCTTACTTGTGGGAAAGGGTTTTTTCAAACCTTGAACGGGAACCAGAGCACTCATACTTGCTTGGATGGGTATGATCTTCTACCTTTCAGTTACTTAACGATATTCAAGCTTTTGTAGTTTTGGGGAATTGGAAAGCCTTGGGAGAAAGATTTTACACAGTTTTTCTTTAAATTTATCAATGGATGGATTGGTCTGATTTTCTCTTCCCACCCCTTCTTCTCTAAAGATTTATGATATTCAGACTGGCAACAAGCTGTTGACTCTGTTTAACCCAGATCTTGCCAACAACTACAAGAGGAACTGTGCCACCTTTAATCCTACAGATGATCTTGTCTTAAATGATGGCGTCCTCTGGGATGTCCGCTCTGCACAGGCCATCCACAAGTTTGACAAGTTCAACATGAACATCAGTGGCGTTTTCCATCCGAATGGGCTTGAGGTCATCATCAATACTGAGATTGTATCCTTTATACTCATGTCTTTCTTTCCATTTGTTATCTAGTTTGTCATGCAAAATATTTTAAATGCTTTAGGAAGGACTTTATTTTTGCTCTAGAAAAATGAGTTGCTAGACATACAAGAGGAAAATAAAGTATTTCTTTTGGGAAGAATGGAGCTCATGTAGTGTTTAAACATATGGGGATACTGTACAGTATTTTCAGGTACATCAGCCAATTACTGACTTTTAAAGTATCAATACTAAGGAAGGGGGAAAAAAGTGATATTTTAGAATTTATGTGAGGTTAGCTGAGAACTTTTGTGTGCTGGGGATTTAGCTCAGTGGTTGAGTGCTTGCCTAGCATGCTTAAGGCTCTGGGTTTGATTACAGCCCTGAAAAACAAACACAACTTGTGATTAAAATAGTTTTCCTTGACCACTCTTCTAGTGGGACCTTCGAACTTTCCATCTTTTACACACTGTTCCTGCTCTGGATCAGTGCCGAGTGGTGTTCAACCACACGGGGACAGTGATGTATGGAGGTAATAAACCTTTCATTTCGTTCTTTTTGCCTCTACTCTGCCCCTTCGCATAACTGGTTGCTTCCTTTTTATAAATATCTCTCGCTTGTGAAAAGCACTTGAAAGTTGTAACATAAAAGAAAATGATACTATAGTGGTGACAAGAGAAGGTAAAAGTAATGTTGATTTAGGGTGAAAGGCAACTAATTTTGAAGATAAATCTTGTATAGAAAAAAATGTCTAGCAGTAATTTCCATATGCATCACCACGAACTTAAAAACCTTTACATTTGTTGTCTTGGGATATTAGAAGCCTTCAACTGTAACACTTACTGGAACTAGATGTGAGGTTGAGGATATTGTTTGCTATAATATGTTGGATATGCAAGGACTCTACTTCAAGGAGAGCTAACTAAATGTGCAGTAAATTTATTTATGAGGAAAATCACTGAAATCTGGGTTGACCATTAAAATTTTCTGTACTAGTAAATACAGGATGGTTCTGATTTTTAATAGTGTTTTGTTATCTTGCCCTCCCCCTCAACTAGCTATGTTGCAGGCAGATGACGAAGATGACTTAATGGAAGAGAGGATGAAAAGCCCTTTTGGGTCATCCTTCCGAACATTTAATGCAACTGACTACAAACCTATAGGTAAGCATAAAGAGACAGGCATTGATCATTTTTCATGTCTGGGTATTCCTTTTTTTGGGGTGCTGTGATTTGAACTTAGGGCCTCGTGCTTGCTAGGCAGGTGCTCTACTACTTGAGCAACTCTGTTTGGGTATTTTCCAGATAGCATTTTACGAATTATTTGTGTGAGGCTGCCTTCGAACCACAATCCTCCTGATCTGTGCCTCCCAACTAGCTAGGATTACAGGCATGAGCCCAGCTGGGTGTTCCTTTTTTAAGATCCTGATGAACAGGGGAGTTCTGAACAGTCACCTTGAGGAAAAGCAGGTTTTCAGGTCACAACAGTAGGCCAGTCCTGAGTCTTACCACATTCTGTTTTCCAGCGACCATTGATGTGAAGAGGAATATCTTTGACCTATGTACAGACACCAAAGACTGCTATCTTGCTGTCATTGAGGTAAAGGAGCTTATAGGGGTTCTGCTCTTTTGTTCTGATGTTTAGGGTCATTTTCAAAATTTTAAACTATAAGGCATTTTGTCTGATACCAGAGTTGTTTTAAAGTAACACTGTAGATGGTAGGCTATTTATAACCTCCTCATTTGATAAGATTTTGGAGATAAATAGTACAAGAGAAGTAGTAAAGAAACCCAAATATAAGATTGCGTCCTTTTTGACTTACACTGTCATATCTTTCTCAGAGGAGTCTATTACTCACTAGCGCATACTGGCTTATTCCAAGGATGGTGGTCTCTCCTGTGCTTATAACCCTCACTGGCTATGCCTTCTCATCCTATCTTTCTTTCCCTCTCTGTGTTCTAGGTATAACATTTTCAGAATCTGCTCAAGAATTTTAGGCATCAGAAGCTTTGATAATTACAGAGTCAAGGTCATGGGAAGTAGTCAGAGCTGAGGTGTGGATGTAGGCCTTCTCAAAACTCACGGCTAATTGGATATTTTATTCCAGAACCAAGGCAGCATGGATGCCCTGAACATGGACACAGTATGCAGACTATATGAAGTAGGCAGGCAGCGGCTGGCAGAGGATGAGGATGAAGAGGAGGACCAGGTTAGTGATCTTTGATTCTTTTTGCTAAACAGAGCTTCATAGTGGCTATGCTTTTCTGTCTTTTGTTAGAAGGAATTTTAAAGATCAGCCTGTTACCGTATTTGGAAGGCCTGTCAGGTGTCTGAGACTCAGAAGAAAGTGGAATTTTGTTTATGAGACTTTAACCAAGCCAAGTGTGGTGGCCAATGCCTGTAATCCCAGCAGTACTTAGCAGGCTGAAGCAGGAACATCACAAGTTTGAGGCCAGACTGGGTTACTTAGTGAATTTGGGCTCTATGGCGAGAGAATTTTCTCAAAAAAAAAAGACTTCTGTTTGTAATTTGCAGTCTAACAATCTCTGATTTTTTTTTTTTTTTTTTTGAGATTTTCTTGCTATCCCTGCCTCAAGATAAGGAGCCCCCCAGTGGGTGTGGTGGTGCAGTCACAAAGACAGTGGGATACTATTTCTAAAACAAAATTACAAAAAAAAGATAAACAATCCCCATATTCTAGTATCAGTACTGCTGGAGCTGGATTGTAGAAGTTAACCTTTATAAAGTTTTGGTGTTTGTTTTCTCAGTTTTATGACATATCCATTTTCAGAGCAACAGAGCTGAACTTATAGGTAAAGAGAAGATTTTGGTCATTTGAGAAGTTGAACATACATGAAACATGAGTATTGTGTCCCACAGTTTTAGCTGTTCCTTTTTCACAGGGGATTTTAATTTGTGGTCATATGATGGGAAATGTTTGCTTGTGTGATACTGGTATTGCCATCAGAGTGTCAGCAGGTCTTTTCCTGTATACTGGATTCATGTGATACTCTTTCTAAGCATATCATTCTGTCTAGGTCAGATTCTTTTGTTTAATCTCTTGAGAAGTAGTTATTGTTGAGTGCATAATACGAAGTTGAAATTGAGTGACTAGCATTTGACTTTCTGTTTTTGCAGATATTAAAACTAGTAAATTATCTTTTTTCCAGATCTCAAGTTAATTCTTTTTTTCTTTCTGTGACACTGCTTAGTCTTAGGGGGCACAGAAATGCCCTGGGTGAGGAGAGGGGTGCCATGGGATGAGAAGAAGGGTGCTTTCCTCTGTTTGCATTACTACAACTCTTGCTCTTATCCTTCCCCTACTTGTTGATAATTCATGCTCGTGGTTAGGGCTAATGAAATAGCTTTCTGATAGGGTCCTTCCTAATATTCAAAAGAATATTTTAAAAATAAAAACTTTTTTTTTCTTTTTCTGGTACTGGGAATTGAATCCAGGGCTTTGTGCATGGTAAGCATGAACTCTCATTAAGCTAACATCCCAAGCCTTTTTTTTTTTTTAAACTTTGAGACAGGGTCTCAATAAATTGCCCAGTCTGGTCTTGAACTTGCCATCCTTCTGCCTCAGGTTTCAAAGTAGCTGGGATTACAGATTGATACTACCCTACCATGCCTGGCTAAAAGAAAAAAGAATAAAAGCAATAATTTTATGAATTCTTTTTGGATATAAATCTAATATTGTGGACTAAAAACCCATTATTTTCTCTCTTGTTTAGTACTGACTAAGCAAGTGCATTTTGTGCTAGTTTGAGATCTAAGTATGTATTTCACTGTTGTTATTAGCATAAACTAAATGGAGTTTGTTCTCTAAATTGAGTCTTTTTTGAATAGTGTATCATCTGTGCTTCAAAGGTGATTCAGACAGGCACTGGTGGCTCACACCTTAATCCCAAGCTATCCAGGAGGCAGAGACCAGGAGGATCGTGGTTTGAAGCCAGCCCAGGCAAATAGTTCGAGAGACCCTGTCTCAAAAATACTTAGTATAAAAGAGGGCTGGTGGAGTGGCTCAAGTGATGGAGGGCCTGCCTAGCAAGGCAAGTTGAGGCCCTGAGTTCAAATCACAGTACCACAAAAAAAAAAAAAAAGTGATGCAGTACACCTGGATCAGATATCTGAAACAGGCACTGTGACTCACGCCTGTAATCTCAGCTACTTGGGAGGTGGGGATAAGGCGGATCATGGTTCTAGCCCTCCTAGGCAGAAAGTTGAGAACCCATCTCAATCAGTAATCCAAGCATGGTGGGGCTTGCCTGCGTTTACAGGTACAGAGGAGTCACAGGTAGAAGGACTGAGGTTCGAGGCTGGCCCTGGGCAAAAAGTGAGACCCTATTTGAAAAGATCACCTAAAGAAAAAAGGTTTGCAAGTTTGGCTCTAAACTTCATATGGTGCTTTGAGTGAGTTACTTAACTGCTGTCCATTCTTTTATTCTTGCTTCAGTTTTCTACTTTAGACAGCCCACTTCCTTAGTGCACATATTTTTCACATTAGTTGTCATAAAGTAAAATGTAGCTTAATAGCTGGGTGTGCTGGTACATGCCTGTAATCCCAGCACTTGAGGCAGGATCATGAATTTAAGGCCAGCCTAGATTTGGCTGTTGGTTTAAAAAAAGAAGAAGCTGGGCGCCAGTGGCTCACATGTGTAATCCTAGCCGATCAGAAGGATCGAGGTTCGAAGCCAGCCTGGGCAAATAGTTCGAGAGACCCCCATCTCGAAAAACCCATCACAGAAAAGGGCTGGTGGAGTGGCTCAAAGTGTAGGTCCTGAATTCAAGTCCCAGTACTAGGGGGAAAAAGAGAAAAACAAGATGGTGCTAATTATCAAGCTATTTGTGTGTACATTGCAGTGGTACTCCCATGGGTTTATTCATACTAACAGCTATCAGTTCTGTTTCAGGTGCTTGGATATTACATGTTGAACTATTAGATCTGAAGCAAATTCCAGGTTTATTTTTTCTATCCCAAACCATTATCCTTGCCCTTCCTTATATTCACAGTTTACTAGGCAGTGAGTAGTAGGTCTTTTCTGGGATATCACCTATTCCCTGTGAGGCCTTGTATCTGCCTTTGAGAGGACGGACAAGCTCAAAGGAAAGCTGGGATTGCTCAGGGCACTTTGGGAGCTTGAGGGCTGTTGTCTGTGTTGGCTTCATTCTTGCATGCGTCAAGCAGTGAAGGAAGTAAAGGAACAGAGATAGGTGACTGGTCGTGGAAGCAAGAGACCATCATACAAGAACAACTTAAGCGTTCCCTTCTCATATCCAAACTCTCCAGAGTGCTTGATTCATGGAAAAGACTGTCCTTCTGTGGTTCTGTTTAACGTTCCCTTGGGGTAGTTGAGGGGGAAAATATTAGGAAGAGGGTAGGGTGACTTTCTGGCTTTGAAGAAAATAATCGAGGCTACCTCAGGATAAGACAGGCTCAAGAAGGTCCTAGTAAAGTGGATCTGGGACCCAGTTTGTAGACTAGGTGTCTGCATAGTTGTCTGACATGGGTAAGTTAGCATTGCTTCCAAATTTCTCAGAGTTGAGGCACATTCCACCGCATACCAGTTCCACAGTCCTTACTGGCCATGTAGTGACTCTCAAGCTTAAAGGATATCCACTGGAGAACTGGTTTTCCCTTCAAGACCTTGGCGTTTGAGTCTTCATTTAGACAGTATAATATATTTAAGTAAGTCTCCTTAGTAGCCTTAATTGTTGATCTGTAGTCCTTCTGGAATCTTGATAGTGGTATTTTGCTGTGTTTACTTTTCTCCATTGGGTTTCTTCCCCAGTGACTCTTTGTGTGCCAGCTTCAGCTTTTTTTTTTTTTAAATTCACTTTCCTTTATATACGTCATCTGATTTTAAAACTACAGACTGTCCATTTTCATATGAATCATTTGCTATTCAAAGTTTTGTCCTAGTCTAGGATATCTGCTCTTTGCAGATGTTCCAGGTATTACATATGGCTTAGGGATGCAAGCACCTGTGACCAACACCTTTGAATTTCCCTTTTCACCTTAGTAAAATAAGCTCAGAAGTATGAATGGTCAGTTGCCATCTGCTAAAATGCTCTAGGATAAAATACTTACATAAAGTGGTTATTAAAAAGCTTTTATTGAGGTATAATTTACATATCATAAAAACAGTTGCATTTTGCCCTTAGGGTTAATTGAGTTTGCTATTATTGACAGGAAGGGATGAGCCATGTCCATGAATGAATTTGACAGCCATGTAGACTTGGTTTCTTAGGCTAGCAGTCGGCCTGCCTGCCTTCAGGAATTTTATGAAAGCACAGATGAGCCAGTTACCTATTAGAGCTCATATTATTCATTGAAAATTTGGTGCCTGTGTTTTTAAAAAGCAGTTCGGTCAACTTTGTTGTTGGCTTTTATGAAAATTATAAAATCAAGGATTAGTATTTGATCATTGTTCCTAGATTTTAAAAGCTAATACACTTAAGTTAAAAAATTATAGTTAACCGTAACTTTATAAATACCAAATTCAACAAGGGAATAATGCTCTTTTTTTTCCACTTCATTTGGAATCTGGGACACACTGCTGTGCTTCCTGTGTGTTCTCCACTGCCTAGAAGCGGATGGTAAGAGTCTTTACTAATTCCACACCTACTGTACCCCCCCTGGCCAGAGCTGAATGTGGTGACTCCTGAAAGATTTTTTGTTTTTTTCCCAAAAAAATTAAAATGTACTTAAAATTAGATTCTGTCAGTAAGGACATAAACCTATAGCTTTTAAGGATAGTTAATACCAGGAGCAAGTGTTAAAAGAAGTAGGAATGTAAAGTCAGCAAAATAAGACAAGGTAAAGTATCAGTCAGGTTTGAATTACATTTTTAAAGCTATTCTAGTTTTTGAACTATGACCAGTGGTTTGGCTTTCTAAGAGACTGATTATATTTTAGGAGGAAATACAGGGTAAAAGCTATTTCTCCTGAAAAACATTCAAAAAGAGTTTTTAATGGTCTTAGAAACAAATGCACTAAATAATTAGAAAATTGTATCAAATTCTGCTTAAGTCCTAAAGAACAAGTCAATTTGATGCAGCAGAGGCAGCTAGTGGGAATACCTTCATTTACCTTTTCAGTTCTGTCCTATGGCATCAGTGGGGACAAGGTGCATTATCATAGAAATACAAGGTACTTTTAATAAGTACAATTCCTGGCCGACCCTTTCAAACTCCACTTGCATGAATTTTACTTGGAAGGATAGACTCTTACCATCCTCCTGCACCCTTAGGTGGAGGGTAGGCAGTGTACATTTGGAAGTGTACGTTTGGAAAAAGTTTTCTTAGGTGATTCTGATGGTCACACCTGAGTAAGAGCCACTGGTTGAATCAAACCCACCTCATTTAGCAAGAAATTGAGATTCAGAGAAAGTTGGTATTTGATAGAAGTTCAGTAAAAGATCATTATCTCTGTTGTTACTACATATCATAGAATGTATCACAGAGCCCTTGGGAGGTTTGAGCCATGGAACGGATTAGACCATTTCCCAAAGAGCTTATACACACATATACATGTGCAAGAGAATTGTCTTTCTAGATTTGCTGGTCCACTGATGCCTATTTGAACAGCTTCACATACCTGCTCAACTGTGGACCTTTTAAAGTTATGATACCCTGGTTTGGGGTACAGCATCCCAGGACCACAGACCAAAACTCCCTGCTGCCAAAAAAAAAAAAAAAAAAAAAAAAGATTGAGAAAGTTGTACTATCTTAAATTTTAAATATAGTTGTTCTGTATTATAAAGGCTTGAGAGATATAGGGTCCCCCCAACCCCTTCTTTACTGTTCTTGTTTTTAATTGTAGTCCTTTGGTAATAGGTTAGAGTTAAATTTGATCAAGGCCATAAAAATATGTTTGGAAAAGAAAGGGCCAGAGTTATAATCTGGCAAGTACTTTGGATTATTTCCCCTGAATTTTGATCCCCTTCTCTTTTCCCAACTATTGGTGTGAACTTGTCTATATTTCAGTGTATCATTGCTGCCTCTAGGAATTCTTAGCTCCTTTCAGGTGGGCCAGTGCTTAGTAGCCATCCTTCTTTGTGCCTCTGGATGTGACATATGGCTAAAGCTGTGAATAGTGTTCTCAGGCTATTAACTTGTGTGTATTGACACCCCCTCCTCATATAATCTGATATAATCATATAAGGTATAAGCATTGGTGTTTCTGAGGTATGTAAAGGTATCAAATTTTTCTCATGTAGTTGGACAGAAACTATTAAAATTTCTAAATCACTACCTTGAACAGTACATCAAAAAGTCTCTAGTGGTGGTTCTAAAATTGACAGAGGCCCAAAAACTGAGCTCCTTTGTGGAATAAGCCTAGTTTACATTACAGCTGGTAAATACTGGTAGTACTGTAACAACTCTTGTGTGTTTGTGCAGGAGAATGGACCCAGGGCCTTGTGCATGCTAAGCGATATTTTATTTTACTTTTTTTAAACAAAGCTCAGGGTACCTGGAGAAAAATGTTTCATTGGTTTTCTTGCCTTTGGGAAGCTGCCTTAAGAATGGAAGGCTGGATGGTTTCTCTAGCTTTTTTTTTGCTCCTAACAGGAAAAGTGCTCTGCCTTATAAGCCTGTTTCATTAGAATGTTCAGATGTAATGCTTATTTTTATGGTAAGCAGTATTAGGGGTTGCTCACATTCTGTTAGAAGATCAAGGGAACAAGCTTGAAGGGCTTAGGAGCTGGAAGCTCAGCAGTTGTGTTCTTTCTGTTTTGTTAAAATGTGATTTGTTAGACTCTAGGTAATAAAGCTTTTCTTCCAGTGCCTCAACTCAATTCGTTTGCTTTGGTTGATGTAGGAGAGAAAGAAGAGTCCCCTTTGGGCTCCTAGAATACCGAGGCTTTTGTGAAGCAAGTTGTCTGTTTCCTTGGATAAAGGGATATATGACCAGAATGCCTTTGTGGAGTGACCAATGATACTTATCTGAGGGGTGCTTCAAGTGTCTTGGGCTCTACATGTGTGCCTGTCTCAGTCATCATTGACAAGTCTGGCTGGCCCACAAGATTTGTGGTAATACAGATTACCACCTGCTCTCTTGACAGTTTATTCCTCACCATGTGGCCCACATGGATTAAGCCTCTGTGTTTGTCCTAATGGACCCCATGCTCTCTTACCAGGAAGAGGAAGAACAGGAAGAAGAGGATGACGATGAAGATGATGATGACACTGATGATTTAGATGAACTTGACACTGATCAGTTGCTGGAGGCGGAACTGGAGGAGGATGACAACAATGAGAATGCAGGAGAGGATGGGGACAATGACTTCTCTCCCTCAGATGAGGAGTTAGCAAACCTTCTAGAGGAGGGAGAGGACGGGGAGGATGAAGACTCTGATGCAGATGAGGAAGTGGAACTGATCCTGGGGGACAGTAAGTATAGGGCAGAGTTTGGGCTGAGCCTTGGCACCTAGGGCAAGGTCCCTTATCTTGTGCCAACCCAACTCAGAGGGCAGCCATACCTGGGTTCTGTGCTCTGTAACTGCTGATTGACCACTCTGGTCCTTTGAGGAAAAGCAGTATGACATCACTTATCCTGTGTTCTCCTCTGTCAGCCTATATAACCATAAAAACGACTGTCATATCGACACCTTTTATGCAAGGTTAGTAAATTTTTTTTCTTTTCTTTCAGGCCACAGTAAATGTTTTTTGCTTTGTGAGCCATATAGTCTCTTGCAGCTGTTGTTTTGAAAAGGCAGTCATAGACAACATGTAAATGAATGGTTATGATTGTGTTCTAATAAAACTCTTATTTGCAAAAATAAGCAGTGGGCTTGTAGTTTGTCAGCTCCTGCTTTGGAGGATAGGGTTAGAATGAAAGGTCCCAAAGCATAGCTGTCCTTTCAGGGCCAGTCAGAGGCAGCTCCTCACTGGGTGCTGTTCTTTTCTAAAGTCACAAACAAATTAAGACCCTCTTCTGGAAAATGATCCCTCCTGAAGGCCAAGGGATAAATGTTTCTCTTTGGTAACTGTTCACTTTGTTTTTCCCCTCTTATTTCAAAATTTGAAAAACATGCTCAGTGTTTCTAGTAATTTCCCACCAGTAGGTTTCTGAAGTTAAATCTCCTGCCTATGCTAATGAATCCTGAATAAACCACTAATAGTTTTAAGACTCTTGTAAGTTCTACCACTGTACTCTTGTATTTCTTAGGATGACACCATGAGATGTGTCACTGTATCAGACTTGTGCCTATCTGTGGTCCTAGTTCTTTGTAGTGTTGCTCTGCCTAACTAGGGAGCAGTCCCTGTGACATCCAGTCATTTTTCATGTAGCTAACCTAACTAGCACTCTAGTAGTCATGGTAGGTATTGTGTCTAATAATGGTGGCCACTAATCACATGTGGCTATTTAAATTAAATTAAAAATTAAGTTCCTCATTTTCATGGCTGCATTTCAAATGCTCAGTGGCCACACGTGACTATCATGTTGAACAAAATAAATATTTTTTGTTTTGTTTCTTTATTTTTGGTAGTACCAGAGTTTTAACTCGGGCCTCTAGCTTGCCAGGCAGGTACTCTGCCACTTGAGCCATGCCCCCAGTCCTTGACAGCGTAGATATAGAGCATTTGCATCATTCAGAAATTTCTGTTGTGATGATTTAAGCCTAGAAGACGCCAAGCCGCTCCATTAGAGGTGCTTGGTTTTTATGTTTGGTGACAGGAGAGGGGTGAGGTGTATACTCAAGTACATGCAGAAGACACTCCTGTTGTAGTTGTGTCGTATTTATATGACATTCCTGTTCCTCAGTGACTTGAGTCCATTTTCTTTGGGACAGATCTTATATGTGCTTGTAACCCTGAAGACTTGTTAGCATAAGTCCTCATACCAAAGTTGTATTTGAGGAAGCTCTTTGAGAGAGGGAGTGCCTTAAATCTGCCCATCTGCTGTTTCTATTAGTTTTTTCATTTTCCATATTTAAAGGTTGGGGTGATTCAGTGGATTAGTTCCAAGCCATGGTCAGAGAGTCAGATGGAGACGGACTAAGGGACACAGGGCAAGTTTTACTAAACCTTTTTGTCACATGTGAATAGTGAGCTGTTAGGAGCAACTTATATGCCCCTTCAATTATTAGTGGTTAGTAAGGCAAGTTGGGGGTGCAGGGATCAGTCAACAGGTGAATGTCATTCCTATTTCCAGTGTTTTCTTTTGGGTGGTAGTACCGGGGTTTGAATTCAGGGCTTTGTGCTTTCAAGACAGGTTCTCTGCCAGTTAAGCCATATTTCCATAACCTCTAGCTGTTTTTTTTTTTGTTGTTGTTGTTGTTGTTGTTTCTTTTTTTTTTTGGTGGTACTAGAGATTGAACTTGGGACCTTGTGCTTGCTAAGCAGACTCTCTACCACTTGAATCATACCCACAGACCTGTTTACTTTGGTTATCTTTGAGTCTTTGAGATAGGGTCTTGCTCTATGCCCAAGCGAGCCTGGACTGAGATCCTCCTGTTTGTGCTTCTCGTGTAGCTGGAATGACAGTCACATGCCCACCACACCCAGCTTTTCATTAATTGAGATGGGATCTTGAGAACTTTTTCTTATAGCCGGCCTTGAATTATGATTCTCCCAGTTTCCACCTCCCCAGTAGCTAGGCTTACAGGCATGGGTCACTATGCCAGGGTTTTTTTTTTTTTTCTTCCAGGTAGGGTGTGGGGCTCAAGTCATAGAGTGCCTGTCTAGCAAGAAGTGCCCTAAGTTCAAGCCCCAGTACTGTGGGGGAAAAGAAAAACATAAGATATTTTACCAAAACCTAAGATTTATAAAAGCTTCTGGACAAGCTCTAAGCTATTTGGTTTGGTTGTAAGACAGGGTCCCACAGTCCAGGTTGGCCTTGAATTCATGATTCTCCTGCCTCAGCCTCCAGAGCGTGGGATTATAGGCATCACCATCATGATGGGCTCACAAACTGTTTTTGAAGGAGGGAATACGTACTTGTCAGCAAAGTTACAATATTACTAGGGAGGGCTGTGGTGTTTGTTCAGTGTTCCCATTTTGGTTCAAACAATCCAGCTTGTCCATCCAAAGTGCTTAAATAAAGTTAAAATTGGCTAGAGAGCATTTTCTGAAGAATTAAACCTGTCTCAACAATCTATATGACACTAGCAGCTCATGCTTTACAGGAGTGAATCAGATATAGATGTGCTAATGTGCATTTAATCACCAAAGGACTGAAGATGTCCAGGCAGATTAAAAGGTATACACACTTGATAATGAGATCGATTTAAGTATCATCCATGGCAGGGAGCATAGTCCACATCTAGCTGTTTCTAGGGCTGGGTTTTGCTGCTCTGTTTCATCGTTTGCTAGTGGGTTAGGAGCGAGCACTTAACAAAGCACCTGTGCAGGTCTGCAGTGCTGGGGACCACCTATTGTTCAGAATTTCTAAACTTGTTGCTTCCAACCTGTCTGCATCAGGGAGATAAGTTTTGATCATGAAACATACTTTAGGTGCTACCATTGGGTATTTCAGAAGAAGTTCAAGTTTAAAAGTCTCCCTCAAAAGGGAATCCCAGGCCAGCAGTGACCAGTGTGTTAACCTTCAGCTGGTTGTGCTTTAATGCGAGGTACTGGGTCTGCCAGCAGTGCTGGGTTTTCTTGACCCTGTGGTGCAGCCTGGCCATCTTGTCAAGTACTGAGTTTACCCTGCTCTCACCAACCAGGGTCTCACTTTGCAGCATAGGCTGGACTCAGATTCATGATCCTCCTGCCTCCGTCTCTGGAGTGTTGGGATTACTGGCATGTCCCACCACTCCTGGCTCCACATCTTCTATTCTTTTTTTTATTTTTTTTTGGTGGTACAGGATTTGAACACAGGATCTTGACTTGCTGGGCAAGCACTCTACCACTTGAGTCATGCCCCCAGCCTTTTTTTGTTCTAGTTTCATTTCAAATAGTGTCTTGCATTTATGCTTGGGCCTGCCTGGGCCTTGATTCTCCTATTTATACTTCCCATTTAACTGGAATGACAGGTGCATGCCATCATACACAGCTTTTTAGTTTTCTTTATATTGGTTGAGATAGAGCCTCTTGACCTTTGTGCTGGGGCTGGCCTGAGACCTCCATCCTCCTGATTGCTGCCTCCGGAATAGTTAGGATTACAGGCATGTTTTATTGTTAACTTGACTTTGAGCCTCTCAAGCTCAAAGATTACTCCCTCCTTTTTGCTGTTTAGGTAATTCCTTCTTTTTAAGGCAAAGATCATCTGGGAAACTTTTTTTTTTTTTTGAGTAATGTTGAAATTGTTTATTTTTTTATTTATTTTTTTTCATTTTTCTTTTATTATTCATATGTGCATACAAGGCTTGGTTCATTTCTCCCCCCTGCCCCCACCCCCTCCCTTACCACCCACTCCGCCCCCTCCCGCTCCCCCCCCTCAATACCCAGCAGAAACTATTTTGCCCTTATCTCTAATTTTGTTGTAGAGAGAGTATAAGCAATAATAGGAAGGAACAAGGGTTTTTGCTGGTTAAGATAAAGATAGCTATACAGGGCATTGACTCACATTGATTTCCTGTGCGTGGGTGTTACCTTCTAGGTTAATTCTTTTTGATCTAACCTTTTCTCTAGTACCTGTTTCCCTTTTCCTATTGGCCTCAGTTGCTTTAAGGTATCTGCTTTAGTTTCTCTGCATTAAGGGCAACAAATGCTAGCTAGTTTTTTAGGTGTCTTACCTATCCTCACCCCTTCTGGGAAACTTTTAATTCTGTTGGGTATGAGAATATTGACACTTTAACTGGGGTGACCATTTATGTTATAATAGATGACAGCTTGAGGACATTTCTGCTGGGACTCAAGAATTGAGGTGGAGATGTAAAAGTGCAAAGGTAGCGTCTGCGGGGTGTCCTCCATTGCTCTTCTTTGGGTTTCATGGGAGATCCACAACAGCTCTCAGTAGAGCAGATAAAATTTTGCCTCATATTCATCTAGAGCAGTAGCTCTTTTTTGAGGATTTGGAATTCTTTCAAAATATGGAAGTCATAGAAATGATAGAAAACCATAAACATGGGCCCATATAACTTTGCATAGGTTCGGATTCTGCAGGGAACTAGTGATTCCAGATACAGAGAAGGGCACCTTGGAAGAGCCCCCCCTAGGAAGAGGAGTACCTTGACTCCAGGGTTTATGTGTGTGTCCACAAACAAACAACCCAAAAACCTGTATGTAGGTAGAGCAACAGGTTAAACATTTCCACGGTTTTTTATAGTTAGATTGCCTTTGCTTTAAGGCCTTTTTGTTGCTGTTGTTTGTTTTGGTGGTACTGGGGGTTGAACTCAGGGCCTCACATTAACTTGACAGGTGTGCTACCACTGAGCCACTTGGCCAACTCACGTTAAGACCTTTTAGAATGAGAGTTTCCAGCAAGGGTGTAGGATTCTGTCACTTCAGAACTTGGAGGATAAGAAAAGGTTACTAAGTAAGGCAGAGAAAGAAGTCCTACCACCTAACCACCCTGTGGGGAGTTGGTGCTCCATCCCTAAATGTCCTCTCAAGCTCTGAGCCATTTGGTTAAGGAAGATCATGCT
This sequence comes from Castor canadensis, assembly GCF_047511655.1. Taxonomy (NCBI): domain Eukaryota; kingdom Metazoa; phylum Chordata; class Mammalia; order Rodentia; family Castoridae; genus Castor; species Castor canadensis. The sequence goes on along the minus strand of NC_133402.1, from coordinate 51,055,257 downwards.
ATTATCCTTGTTACAGTCCTGTGTTTGCAGTCCTTAGATTTGATACAGAGTTGCTAAGACTTTTAGCTTTTTTTGTTTGTTTTGTGATGATGAGAGGGGGGATCCAACCCCATCCCAGGCAGGTGGGTCTGGCATTGCTGGCTTTGTGGAGTGTGCAAGCACTGGAGAGTTCTTAAGAGGTCTGCCACAAGTACCTGGTAGGGACATGGCTCTGGGGAGGAGGACCTGCCCTTCCTGTGTCCCTTCCTCCTGGAGTGCTTGCAGCAGAGAAACTGCTGTGTTCAGTGTCTGAGATATAAACCATTTGACCTTTCCATCATCTCTCCCCACTCACCAAAAATCAGGCCATGTTAGATCCGCGAACACTGGTTTCCAGCCATCTCTTTTATTTTAGGACTTTTGTGTCACTGCCAGGCTTTTCATGCTTTTACTTCTGTTTTCATGGTTTTACTTTTTTTCCTGAAGGAGCTTGTAGTGAGTGAATGAAGATTTGGGAACGTGTATTGTTCTGCCTTAGGCACCTGGAAAAGGCTGATGGAGGAATTCTTTGCAACTTGCTTGTGCCTTTGACATGGAAACTCTAGAGCCTATGGGTGGATGTTTGCAGGGCTCAAGCTCAGGGTTTGTCCATCCACTTTCCTGGAACCCTTGTTAGTTATTTTATAGTTTCTTGAGTAATCAAAGTGGGCACTGAGAGGCCTTTCCTTTTCCTTAGCAAACATTAGTGTGTCCTTATGAATTAGGTGCCAGGTTTCTCTGATTTTGATCAGGCAGGCATGGTATATCTACTTTGGAGGGTTTTTGTTTGTTTTTTTCTTTTTTTTGAGAGACAGGGTCTCTCTGTGTAGGCCTGGCTGGTCTCAAACTCTCAATCCTCCTGTTTCAGCCTCCTGAGTGTTGGGGTTATAGAAGTGCACCACCACATCCTGGTCCCTTTTTGCTACCACCTACTTTCACCCCTTAATTCTTCCAGAAGTGTTAATGTATTTATCCCTGCCTGAAAAGGCAGATGGTCAAACAGAGGCTCCTTGCCGCAGGGCCACCTTCCAGGCCTTCACAGCTGCTACTGCTGGCCTCTGCCTTGTTTGTAGATCAGTCACTCTTTTCTGGTAGTGTTGCAGGCTGGCCTGTTTTTTCTTGGGAATTTGTTCCCTTCAGTTTATATTCAGAAATGACAGGAGTGATGACTATATCTGCCTTGTGTAGTCTTCTGAAAACTGGAGAAGGGAGTGGCTGAAGAGGTAAAGAGAAGTCTCTTTTAAGATTCAACCTTTTTAGTGGTCCCTTGGGTCAGGGTTCTGTTCATCCCTGGGGCTCATGTTGGGGCTCAGGATGCCAGGGGCTTAGGGCAGGGACCTTACAGTGCTTCCCTCCGCCCTACCCCCCTGCAGCCCAAGTGCCTTGGGTGGAGGCTTCAGAAGGCCTGATCCCTTTGGGGCTTCCCAGTTAGGAAAGCAGAGCTTCCAAGAAGTCTGGGTCCTTCAAAAGGTAAGAGCAAGAGGTCCCAGGGGTGATCATTGTTGCCGGCAACAGGTGCATTCTCAGTGCCAGCTCCAAGGAGTTAATTGATGTGTTTTCTTCTTTCTGGAAACTGGTAATTAACCAGTGTGTAAGTGTATATGACTGCAGGTGCTTCCTTTAACCCCAGTGAATAATCTCGCTCCCTTCTCTTGCCTTTCAGCTGACAGTTCGGACAACTCTGATTTGGAAGATGACATCATCTTATCTCTGAATGAATGAGGCACCATTCCACTTGGAAGATTCTTGGCAGGCAAGAAACAGTGGTGAATTCAGAACATCTTCCCTTCCTTTTCTCCCAGGGCTGTCTGTTGAGGAACTGCATGCCCTGCATTCAGAGAACTATGGTTTAGAGTCTCACCAGAATCCGAGGGTCCTTCAAAAAACAATAACAACCACAAAAGACAACAGGGGTCAGGCCCTGTCCTGCTTCCCCCTTTCTCCTAGGATGGACACATCTTTCCTCAAGGGAAAAAAAACAAGCAAACATGTCTCTGGGGTTATTTCACAATATATTTTCTTTGTATAATGTTCTTTACTTAAAGAACAAGAAATAGTTTTTTATAAAACTTAAAAAAAAAAAAAAACGCATTTATAGCTGAGGGTGTGAACTTACATCCACCAGCCTCCTGTCCCCGCACCTCATTTTCTTTGGAAGAAAATGATGTCTAAAGAACAATATAGAGGCATTTTTACATACATATTTAAATGAAAAGGAAAATCGTGTTTCTTAAATTGATAAGGATTAAGAATATTTTATTATAAATATAATATATGATTTTTTAACCTGTTTTGTTGCCTCATATGCTGTCAGGTTAATTTGTTTTCCTTTGTGCCAGAGGGGGAGGAAGGCACTGCTTGTTTGCTGAGTAAATGCCTAAATTCATCCACCTTCATGGTTTGGGGGCAGCATGGTCATTGTGGGTATTGGTTTTGTGGAGTTGAGAGAACTTAGGATATAAGTTCACTCCCTCTATTTTTTTTTTTTTTTGATTCAGTTTTTCAAAATCTTTTTTTTCTCCCCTTTCTCCCCAATGTGGAAATTACAAATCAAAGGCCTTTTTCTTTAATGTAAAGTGTATTTATTTAAAAAAAATACAAAATAAACTACAAGTCTCTTTGTTTATGGCCTTTCCCTAATCTCATTTACCAAAGTGGGGTGTCCCTTTCCTTGCAGCCCTAACTAGGCTATATAGAAGACCACTTCTAAAGGAGGAAGAGCAGGGTGGTAGTGAGAAGCTGTTCCTCCCATAGGAAGCTCCAGGGAGGACAGTGGCTTGGTCAGTATGAGCCTGGCCTGCAGCTCTTTCGAGGACCTGCTTTTTGTAAGAGTAACAGGGTGAGAGGAACTTGGGACCATACCCACTGTGCACGGATCTTTCCATTTGGTTTGGGATCAAGAAGGCCAAAAAGACCCATGTTTTGGAAAGTTTGATGGAGTGAGCTGGCAAAGCTAAGGAGAGCATCCAGGTCTCCCTGTAGCTGGGGTTGTAAGTGTGTTACTGCTCCTGAAAGGGATTGTCATGGGACATGAGCAGTTCTTTAGTCTTGGTGGTTGAGAGGCAGTTGGGACTGAGGCTTAACTTATGGGTACTTCAGGGGTCTCTAAAACTGGCCTAAGTATAACCACCTACGTTTTACTCACCCCCACCCTCTTTTTTCCCCCCCACAATAAATAGAAGACACTGATCCTCTTTCTTTGATTTTGCCCAAATGACAGCTTCTTGGTTTCTTTTAAATAGGTTTCACACAGCTAAAGAGGCTTTTCTCCCTTTACTGAGAGAAGGGACACATTTGGTTATGAAGTAAACAAGCAACACAGGATGGCTAAAATTCTCCAGTGACAGGTGATGCCTACTGGGCTCCGGGACAATACTTTGTCATTGTCATATGCTGGTGTGGGCCTGTGCCACACAGGTACTTGCTGGTTCTCCAGAGAGCAGAGGCCTCAGCTCTTGATTTGCTCCATGCCTCAGCTTTAAGTGGGTAGCTGACACAGCCAGTGGGATGGGCTGACTGTTGGTTCTGAAGAGAGAGAACAGCTTACAAGTCCAGGAGCAGTTAGTGCACCAAGTTCTGTCGATAATGAAGCTGAGCCAGTCTCCCTGGACTCTGCAGTAGCTCCTGGGAGTACCCACACGTCTCTGAGGTGGAGAATGGTATCTCTAGTGGGAAAGTAGTATTCTGGTTAACTTGACAGCACACCCTCAGGAACGAGTCCTAAGAGACTCAAGAAATATCCTCTTTGTACCACCAGGAAGAGTAGGGGTTTGGTCTTCAAGCGTCTTGTAGCTGACCCCAGGTGGTGGCACTGGGCCCCTGAAACTAGGCTTCTGACTAAGGGCAATGTTGTGAAGCAACCAGGGTCTTGGCCACTGACCTACCTCCAGCGCAGGCAATAGAACACAGGCCTGTTGTCTTAAGAGCAGAGGGAAGGAAGGGGTTGAGGTCAGAGGAAGGGAAGGAAGGAGGGTCACACAGTAGGATGTAGCTCTTCACCAAAGTGCAGCAGTTATTGGTGGAGCCAGAGAGCACCCTTCCCTAAAGGTGTGGATGAACACAGGCTGGGGCATCTCCTTGGTTCTGCCTGGGAGAGTGGGAAGGTGTATGCTGGGTTCAGAGCTCTGAGGAAAGATAGTAGCCCAGATGTGCCATGATAGCTGTCCTGTTACTCAAGACACTTGTTGCAGATTTGCAGGAAAAACTGCAATGTGTTTTCAAAACGAGGTCCACTCTTGCTTCTGGTGGTGCTAACTACCTGGGAATGTTGCAGGTATGACTTGGGGTGCCACCCTGATCTGTGTGCTCAGATACCTGGGGGCTATGTCCACTACTCAAGTAGAAGCAGACAAATAAATACATTTAACGCTGTGTTAATATTTTGTTACAAATGTGCAGTTCTCTCACAAGTACCAGCCAAAGCCCAGCAAGCAGCACTTCCCCCTGTTCACTCCCAATCTCTAGTGTCTCAAAGCACCTTTGTACTGGTGCACATGCAGCCTCCTCCTGAACTCCTAGAGCCTAGTCACTGGGTATGCCTTGCGGGGGCGCAGAACCTATGGTTCCCAGGCCTTTGGAGGCACATCTGTTACCAGGGCTTCCACTCTCCTTAGCCCTGACAATGATCCACGCTGCCACACAAACTATGGAGAATGACATGCAGCTCTGTTCTGTGGTGAAGTTGTGGCCTGCTCTGATTTTCCTACCTGGCTTCTGATACTCTTGGGCTTATTTGCCAGCACAGGCCTCATTACCTAAGGAGATAAATGAATGCAGTCTAAAATTCCTCAGGCCACATTCCCCTGCCAGTAAGGATGCAGTGCAGCCTCATCCTTTTCCTTTCCACTTGGTTCAAGTGACTTTGGGTTTTTAGCACTGCCCAACATCTCAGTGACTGTGACTTCGTTTTCCCAGTAGTAACCAGTTTTCTTCCCTGTACGGGAGCAAGAAACCATCATGTCACTTAACAAGGGCATCTTCCTCCCCACCACACTGCCATGCAGCACTAGAAGTAATTCAGTCTGGGGCTCAATGTCTTCCTCAAAGCTCTAGGCATGACTGTGACACAGGGCCATTCTATTGACACACCATCCTTAAATCCCCAAAGGAAGAGCAAGAAATCAAACACCTGGGTAAAGTTCAAAATAAACTAAGGCAGGATGCCTCTAACTTTCCATTCCAGCCTGTGGCTTCCAGGATCCTTGGGAATCAGAGGCAGCTCTGTCTCTGACAGCGGAGGCCCCTGGGCTACTTAAGGCTAAAAGAGAGGCCGAACCAGAGGGAGCCTGGACAGGTCATGGGCATCCAGACCTGTTGGCATCAATACTGCACTGCTCCTTCCTGACGAGCAGGACTTCCCAACTGCTGAAAACTACTTGCTGTCAAACAGACTTTTTTCATGGGGCACTGTCCAATAGCTACAACTCAAACTGATGGATACAGGGAGGACAAAAACTACCAGCAGTTGTTAGCACAGACCTTTGGCTCAGCTCCTTCCTCTGCATGGGCTCTGTTAAGGCTGGTGCAGCAGGGCCCGGGGCCCCACAAGCCTGCTGGCCTTCAGCTAAGACTGAAAGTGAGTGTGAGAATGGTCCTGACTCAGCAACAAGAGCTGAGAGCCACTAGCACAGCAGGTTTTGGACACAGTGGTGCTGGAAACATGATGTAGGACATACATACACTGGGAAGTCTTCCATTCTTTAAGGAAAAACTTGATCAAACCAGGACTCTGATCGGATTAAAAATCTGTCCTCTGACAAAGGCTTTACTGACAACTCTTCATACAGTTAGTCAAAAAAAAAAAAAATACAGAATACAGCAGACAGTATCTTGTACACTAGAAGCCAATGTAACAGGAGTTCCTTCTCATGGTTGTTAAAAAAAAAAAAATCCCCCAAATCTAAGAACTTAGTTTTAGTGATGGACAGGATTCCCACCATATGAACCAAAATTAACTCAGCGAATTCAAACAAAGGGAGTAGAGAAGAGATCAGATTTAAAATAACTGCTTTTGTGACACAAACAGCTGGAAAAGACAGGTTTGGGCTAGGCAGTGTCTCTTACTATAACTATCACCATGTGTTCTTCTTCTAGCTTGCCCAATGTCCTCAGTGCTGACTGGAGGTACTGCTGTGAAAAGTCGCAGGGTGGGAAGGCGTAGAGCATGCCCGTGCTGTCTCTGCCCTTGGACCCCCCCACCGGCAGGCTGATGACCCCTGCGGCCTGCTTCTGTTTCAAGTAGGAGACCAGGTTCCTGAGAAGCCGCCTCTGTAGGCCTGGCTCCACCGTGGGCATCCCTTCAGTGCCAGGCCCGCTGGGGGTTGCCTGAGTGGCTAGGAGCACTGCATAGCCATTGGGGCTCCCCTGCTTGATGCGTCGTGTGACCTCATCGAGCTTGGGCTGGTCCAGTCGAAGGCGCTGGGCAATCTTCAGCTGAGTCAGCTTGCTCCCGGAAGTATGGTCTTTGAGGAGACCGCTGATAACTCCCTGGTCCCCCTCTAGGATGTGCATAGATGTTGGGAAGCAGCTGTTTTTCAATACGAGAAGCCCATTCCACCCCAGCTGCAGCGTCTGAGCATACTCCGAAAGAGTCTTTAGCTTTTTGGTCTCATGTTTTGGCTCCTCGGGAGGCTTGGGCTCGGCCTCAGTGGCCCGGTGGTTGCGCTCGCTCTCTCTCTTCTTCCCGTGGGAAGAGTCTGGAGCCTCATGGTGGTGGTGGTGGTGGCCCCGCTCCTCGGCCCCATGTCTGCTGTTGCTGAGGGAGTTGCTGCCCGACTCCTTGGTCCCTTCACTGGAATGGTTCTCCTTGCGGCTGCGCTCAGGGGTGCGATCTGAGCCTCGATCGGACAGCTGCCCCCCACCCTTGGTCCTGCTCCGTTCCTCATAAGGGGAGTGGCTTGTCCTCCCACGGTCGCTGGAAAGGCTTCGTCGCTTGCGCCTCTCTTCCCAGGGCTTGGGCATGCCTCGGTCCCCGTCTGCTCCCCAGCGCTCGCCACTGCGGCTGCGCACTGAGCGGCTATAGCCCTCGAGGCTGTTTCTGCGGTCAGAACTTTTACTGAGGCCGGTCCAGTCTGCTTCCAAAAAGGTCCGGTCTCTGTCTGAGTACAGAAGGTGTGGGGGGGTCCTGTCCCGCACCCTCAGGTCGGCATCCAGGTTTCGGTGGCGGGTGTAGCCGTCCGCGAGCAGCTCATAATGCACAGGGAGGGGCGAGGGCTGGTACTGCTGGGGGTAGCGAGTCTCCTCGGCTTTGGCAAAATCCACCCGGAGCCTGCGGTCTGGACCACCCAAAGGGAAGCCCCTCATTTTAGCACAGGCGGCCTGGGCGGCGTCCAGGCTCTCGTACTGGATGTAGGCAAAGCTGTCTCCTTTGACGTGATCAATGGTCCGAATGCTCCCAAAGCGATCAAATTCCCGGGCCAGAGCCGCCAGCGAGGTGTTGGGTCCCAGGCCGCCCACCCAGAGGCGGGTGGTGGGGTTGGCCTTGCCATAGCCTATCTTAATGGGGTTTCTGCCAATCACCCGGCCCGACATAGCCACCTTAGCCCTGTGGGCCATGTCCAAGTTCTGGAACTTGAGGAAGGCATAGGCGCCACCTTGGCCGCGGGCAGGCCTCTTGATGACCACCTCCTCAATGATGCCATACTTCTCGAAGGCCCGTCGAAGCTCCACCTCGGATACGCTGTGGTCCAGGTTCCCGATGAAGAGGTTTCGAGTGGCCCGCTGGTCGTCCTCGGGCATCAGGTCCTCCTCGCACACGGCGGGGTAGCCGTAGGGGCGCCCGCGGTCGTCGTACAGCCCGTAGTAGTCCAGGGCCCGCTCCCGGGACAGCCCCACAGCAGCGGCGGCGGCGGCGTCCAGCGCGAAGGCTGCGGCGGCGTGGCGGGCGCGGGGCTCTCGCAGGGGCGGGGCGGCTACCGGGGACAGCGAGCGCTGCTTGTACTGGTAGCCTCCATGCAGCGGCAGGTAACCCAGGGGGTCAGCGGGTGCGGGCGGCCCCGGGGGCGGCGTGGAGGCGGCGGCGCTGCTGCTGCTGCTCCGCCGGCTGCTCCCGCCGCCTCCGCCGCCGCCGCCGCCGCGCAAGTACACGGGCTCTACCTTGAGCGGGCGGTCGTACAGCAGCAGCTGGCGGGCCAGGGCGTGCTGGCGGGCCTCGCGCGCGTCCTGCGGGTGCCGGAAGTTCACGTAGGCCACGCGCCCGAGCTCCGGCGTGTGCGACAGGCGCAGGCTGATTTCGCCGAAGCGCTTGAACTGGTGGAAGAGCCGGTCCTCGAGGTGCTCCGCGGGCAGCGCGGGGCTCAGGCTGCTGATGAGCAGCGTCTTGTACTCCGGCGCGGCCGTGGAACCGGGACCCGCAGGTTCGGCCCCGGGCGGCGGCGGGGGCGGCGGCAGTGGAGATGCGCGGGGCGACGCGCCGGAGGCGCCCGGGTCCCCCGAGGCCTTGCCGGCCCGTCCCCCGCCGCCGGCGCCGGAGCCCGAGGAGCGCCCGCTGCTCACACGGTGATTCGCGTCCCCGGCGCCACGGCCATCGCGATGCCCGCCCCCGCCGCCCCCACTACCGCGGGGCTTGTCACGGGCCCGCGCTGGAACCGGGTGCTTGGTGCCGCCGGAGGCCTTGTGCGCCGCCCGCCGCCCGCCCGCCTCCGCCTCCCGTTCGCGCTCCCGCGGCCGCTTTGCGGACGATGACGAGCCACGCCCGCTCGGGCTCGAGTCTCGCTCGCTTTGCCGCTTCATGGCGCCGGCGCGGCGGGCGGGCGGCTTGCGGGCCCTTCACAGCGGCAGCAGCAGCGGCAGTCCAAGAGGCAGCGCCCCCGGCGCCGCCATCTTGGACAAAAGGACTCGGCGCGGCGGCGTCGGCGGGGCGGGGCGGGAGCGGCGCCGAGGGGCTGGGCGTTGCGTTATCAGGCTGCGCCGACCTACCACGTGACTGTAGTGGGCGGGGCGAGAACTGCGCCCGGTGCGTCTCATCAGGCTGCGCCGTCTCGTGCCACGTGACGCTGTGGTGAGCGGATGAAACCGTAGCGCTGGCGCTGCTGCGTGACTGGCGTGGCCAAGGATGGGGCTGACTTGGGACCGGAGCCTTGGGCAGCGGCTGGTGGGCTGGCTCACTCTGTCCCGGGCCCAGAATCTGGGTCTCAGCTCTGTGTTCCCGGGCCACTTTCTGCCAGTTCTGGGACCCGTGCTGACTGGAGCGTCCGTGGGTGTCCAGAGTCCCAAGCCAGACCCCGTCTGACCTCTTTACGTGTAGTATTCCTCTTCTCCCCGCCCCCCACTAGGTTGAGCGATCCCCATTCTCCTTCGTGGCATCTTCTGACTGGGTCCAGAGTTGACATCTCCACTTCTGACGCACAGATCCCAAAGATCCACATCTTGGGCGTCCCCTGCATTCAGGTTCACCAATAGCTGTCCAGGAAATGCCATGAAAACTATGGCTATGGATGCAGGTGAGACGTGGCAAGGTCCAGGCACAGAAACTAGAAACAATGCACCTGCAGCTTACAGAGATAGGCACCGGGTCCAGCCTTCTGCTGTGGGCATGTAGGCAGACGGCAGACTGGAATGATTGACTCGGCGCCAATGGCAAAGAGGCCAAATTAGTGCCAGAAGTTACCATTGCTTTCCATACTGAGTTTTTATTCTCCAGAGATAAGGGTTGCTTGAGCCAGTGGAGCACCTAGCTCAACATCAGGCACAGAACTTGCACCCAGATCTCCCCTCTTCCCACAATCAGAACGTTCACAGGTGCAAGAGGAATGGTCTTGGATAGGCTCCATGGTAGGCTACAAGAATGCCCTTACAGGCGAACTGGATTCAGTAACCACAGGAATGAAGTGATCTGAGGTAAAACCAACTCCTTGGAAAGCACAACTTCTTAGTCCCTCCTTTCAGGTGATCTCTGGGCTGGAGGGGCAGGCGTCTCCATTGAGCAGCAACTCACACTGACAACTAAGTACTAACAGGAGAGTAGCTAGAATCCAGACTGCAAACAAGCTTTCAGGACCTTCACTGGTATCTAGAGGAAATAGGCAAAAGGCAGCCCACCCACTGCCTCTTTGTATCAGCTGACTCCGGCCCAGTAGGCATCAGAGGCTTGGCACTGAGTTAGACCACGAAACTGATGAGCAAGCCAGGCAGCGTATCTTTACACGTAAGTAAGTTATTGTGGGAAGGCACAAGCCATGTACTCTCAGTGCCCAGAAATAAGACCCTCTCCTGAACTTCAGACTCAACCTATGCCCAGATGCTGTGCAACCTCAGGTCCCTCCAGGATTAAGGGGTGGGTTCAAGCTCAATCCTGCCCTAAGGCTTAGGTGTCTGACAGCCTCCAACCCTGCAGAATCCACATACATCAGCTGGCCTCAGCCCCATGTACTGTTCTGGTATTGTTAGCACTGGTGGGTGAGAGGCAAATGGAATATCCCCCAAACTCCTTGCAAACCAGAAAGCATAAAGCTGACAGGATCACTGTAGGGTAAAATCCTATGTTAGCATTCACTTTAACTCGCCAAGGACAGCAGGATTTTTTTTCCCCCTTTAATAAAAAAATCCCAGACACACTTTGAAGTCCTAGAGTAAACCAGCAACAGACGGAAGTGAATCCCCCCATGGGGACACTGTAGAGTCAGTATCATCAGGAAAGCTCCAGGCTTCACATCTGATATTGTCAGGAGCCCTTAAAAAATAAATTACAAAAAGGCTATTTTGGGAAGAGACAGCTGAACTGTTTTTTCCCCCCTCAGGAGCAGCAGGAATTGGGTAGACTACAAATCCGTCCGAGCACTGGCTGCCTTGGGGGCATATTTAGGCATCAGTTCATTTATCTTCCGGATGTAGTCAGACTTTTCTGCACAGCCTTTGCACATCTCTCCCCAGTCATCCAGGATCTTCTTCAGCTCTTTCACTCGGAGTTTCTTCAGGTCCACTGTGCTCAGATCGATCTGCTTATCTACATGAAAAGCAGGGAGAATAAGTGGCTGGGTGGAAGTAGCCATGGCCTCCAACAGTACTGGAAAAAGTCACCCCCTGCATGGCCAAATCTTAAAACAAGCAGCTCTACCGACTATAGAGGAGAGACACATGCAGAAATATGTCAGTACTACATTGCCTCACAAAGAAACAATTGGCCCCTTCACTAGGGGGCAGCCTCAGGCTGTTAGTGTCGGCCCTCAGGACATGCAGTGTAGAGAAACCACATGGTCCTCAGAGGGGGAACACAGCTTCATCCCCCAAGTGCCTCTTGCAGAGTCACCACAGAATGATAGTCCCAGATTGGTGACAAAACAGCTAGATCCTCTAGTCTCTGTCAAGACCGGAGTCAGGGGCTTACTCTCTGTGCCCCCTTGTGAGCAGAGTGGGCTAGTTGTGACCTGGGCTAGTTGGAGCAGACCAGGATCACTCTCAGAAGACCAGGCATCCTTGATACAAAAGGACAAACACAGGCCCTTGGACATTCCAGTCATAATAAAAACACTGGCAGTATTTAAATTTCACAAAGAGTTCTGGCTCTTTCTGAGCATTGGGACTATGTGCAACCAGAGATGGGTTCTGCCAGAGATGCTGTGGCTTCTGTCACTTTGGACCTTCAGAGGTGTAGCCACCATAAGCCAGTTAAACCCCAGTCTGAACAATCCCTTCTCTGCTCAAAAACTTCTCATGCTCCCAACTTCACTCAGACTAAAGTCAAAGTCCCCAAAACCTATACAAGGCCCTCTGTGGCCTGCTCATCAACTTGTCAACTGGCTGGCTTTATACTGCCTGTCCCTACTCTGCCTAGAATGTGCTTCCATTAGCTTGCTGACATGCAGCATTCTTAATGGGGCCTGTTCTGACCTCCACAAGTCAATGCCAGACCCCCAGCCCACGCCCTCCACTGGGTGCGATTTGCTGTGCTCTATATCCACTCACAATGGCTCTAGAGTATCACCTTCCTCTCCCAGCTAGCAGGTAAGATCAGAAGGTGCACAGCTTGTTACAAGAGCGCCTGGTTACACTCACCGTACTTTAGTTCGCAGATCTGGCTGTCTTTCTTCTTTAGCTTCTCACAGATCTTCTCCACAGGGATGTGGGCAGCCAGGGGCTTTGACACCTCGTTGATAATCTTGGTGGCTGCATCATCTGTGGCCCCAATGTAATAGCACTGCAGCAAGAAAGGACAATGGCCTTCAGGAAAGGGCACTTAAGAGCCAACTCCTTCAAAACATCTTTCTGCCAAGGTCTCATTTTTTGGTGCCCTAAATCGACTGGCAGTCAGATTCAGTCAGTTAAACCCTGGGCCCTTAAAATATGCTCAGTCCCAGGGCTGACAGTCACCCAGTGGGTTGAGAAAACACCATGTTCAAACCTTTAATAAAGAAACAAGAAACTGCCAGGAAAACTAAGGCTAGAAAGCCATTGCTTCACCAGGATTCTTGCCCTGACCTAACCAGTGGACACCTTGTTAACTATTTCTTTCCTCACAAAGACTGTCTTCTCTGCCTGGGATGCTCTCCTCAGAGTTACCTTTTGACTACGTTGTCTAATCAGCACCCATCCCACCCACTGAGCCATCTCAGTCTATCTTCTTCACAGCACCCATTCGTTGCATTGTTAGCCTGCCATTTTTCTCCTCTGGTATTCCCAGTGCTCAGCTTGCAGTAGTGCTTAACAACTACTAACTGGATAAAACTGTCACAATTGGAGAACACATGATGCTTCAGTCCTTCAGAGAGGATTTGAAACCACTTCAGTCTCACATTAGTTTACAGAAAGAATGCTGGCCCATCATGAAGAAGAGAGCCAAGGCCAGCTGAGGTCAGAAGCTACTCACCAAGCGATTCTCTTTGCCTCTTGCTTCACGGCAGAATGTTATCAGTTCTTTTTCAATAATGGCTGGTGAGAATGTGACATCTCGGTCTTTGAGATCCTGGTAAAATCTTCCCAGATAAGAAATACAAACTGGAAAAAGAGAAAAGAAAGATGCTCAGCAATTAACCAGGTGGCCCCCCACTTCACCAGGAACTCTGTCAGCAAGTTTAACAGGAGACATGGAGGTTTATCCATCACTGGTTTTTCTCAGGTGCCCACACGTGGACACAGCTCGGCTCCAAGACAGTGGGGGTCCCCTGGCACACCCAGGGCATGCAGGGTACTGCGTATCACTCCAATGACCCACCAGCGACTCCTCCCTGCTCCTTTCATCAAGTTTAAGCCGAAAGGGAACACGTGTCCTTGAGAAGGGACTTACTGTGACCTCACAAATGGACAGAATGGAGAGTGAAGAGACACTATCAAAATGCTTATGTCCAAACACAACCCCGAACCCCGAAGAGCAGCTTCACGACCCTAACAGACCCGTGCGAAACGCATGGCCGGCCCTGCAGACCCCCGATCCGGGACAGGACTGCTCCCAGGAACCTCTGGACAGTGACGAGAAAGGGCAGAATCTCCGGCGTGACGTGGACTTCAGGCCAAGTTTCCAGTACCATACAGTTACCACTTTTTCTCATCGCACCAGTGTTTACTAGGCCCTTCTCCTGGCGGACCCCACTGGGCCCGGCAGCCGCCACCCGCCCCAGCCCGGCCGCTCGCTGGTTTTGTGGGTTTCAGCGCCTCCGCCAGGACGGCCACGGAGCGCGGGCCCATGACCTCCGCACCTTCGCAGTCGCCCGGCCGCAGCGTCCGGCCGCCCGGGAGCACGCTCAGGGCCAGCGCTACCGCCAGCCCGTGCGTGGCCCACATCCTCCTCCTCCTCCGCCGCCGCCGCCACCGAAGACCGACTGAACCGCACCCGCCGCGCTGCACCGCCTCCGGGTTCTGGCCGCACGCCGGGGCTTCCCATTGGTGGGTGGCCACTGCACCCTCCCACATGCTGCATCCTCACTGGTCCACCTACGTCTGAGCCCAGACCGACGGCTCCACGCTGCCCTTCCCCATTGGCTAGCGGTGTCTGAACCCTAGACAGTTGTCGGCCTCTGATTGAACCCGGGCTGTCAGCAGGAAGCGGCTGGGGCGGAAGCGCATGGACCGCCATCTTGGGTAGGGGCAGTCGTCGGGGCCGCAGCCTAGTGCCGAGGGTGACAGTGGAATCCGTCCGGTGCCCTGCATCTGCTGAATTGTTCTGCGTACCCCGTCTTGGGCCCCACACCCGCCCAAGAAGCCCTGCGGATCTCCACGCCCAGGGCCCCTGACTCGTGGCGCAGGTTAGGAGTTTGGCAGCCGGGACCCAACAGGGAAGGTGGAGGCGAGTGGCCGCGAACAGGACTCCGGAGGACGTTTGTTTTGGACAATCACGTGGGCGGAGGAGCCAGCCCGTAGTGTGTCTGCGGAGGCCGGTTGCCTGAAACCCGTCTTTCATGAGTGGGCAAACTGCAGAACCTCCCAGAGGAAGGGCTTGAGGCCTGCACCTCGGAGGGGGGCGCCTGCCCGGCGCTCCATGCCGAGGCTTTGGAGTCGCTCAGTGTCGAGGCCGTGGGGACAGACTGGTGGGGGTTTGTCCCTCACTCTTGGAAGCGCTCTGCAGTTCCTCCCGGCTGCCCAGTGGCCTCGCGAGAGGGTCCTGTGGGTCAGCACACAAGCACCGGAGGACGTAGCCTCCTGGGCTGCCTTGCTTCTAAGCGCAGGGCTTGACCACCTGCTCAGGACAGAAGGGTGATGTCTGGGGCTAAAGAAGGGTCGGAGAGGGGCACCTCTGCTGTTCCCATTCAGTGAATTCAGTGGATCATTATCAGGTATTCATTTTTAATTCGCATCACAGCAGTCAAGGGAGTGGGGGAACGGGAAGAAGTCAAGTGGCAGATATTTACATCTAAAACTCACATTGCTTGTTGGATTTAGAACATGCTACCACAATATATACAGTAAAATACTCCTTGGGACACTGGTACAAATTTTTTTTAACTTTTTCTGGTACAGGTAAGATCATTTCTAAGTCACTTTTTCTTTAGACATTAATACACAAAAGAAATGGTTAATAAGTTTTCTCGTTTTAAATAAGCACAGAATGCCAGAGGTTAAAAACACATTTATAGGGCTGATTACCAATAGGACATCACACTCTATACATTTTTTGCTCAAATTCCTGTACAAATACACAGCATTCAAATAGGTATTTACAAATAAGCTTGAAAGAATGAAAATCAGTATTTCACAATCTTTTCAAAGGATTCTTATCTCTGGCCTCCCATTTTCCCACAGACTGGCTGATGCTCCAACAAAAGGGATTCAGAATGTGCCCCATTTTATCCAGTTAGGGGAAATGGGGGTGTGTGGGGGAGGGCCTTGGCAAGGCCAATGAACCTGCACTCCTCCCAACCTCCTTTGTCACCATGTGAAAAGGTGGATGTTCTTACAGGATGACTGCCTGGTCTAGAGACTGAGGTTCACAAGTTCCTGAATAAGAGTCAAATGCACAGCTAGCCCCTGATCTCTGACACCTGTTAACCCAGATGGTCCCAGAATGGAAACCTGCAAGTGTATCCAGGATCAGGAGCAAGTGTGCCTTTCAAGCTGGGGGCTGCCTTGACTCACCTACCCCCTCAGCAGCCACTTCCCTGTTCTTGGAGTGATCCTCATGGTATCAGAAAAGCCCCACACTGCAGACACCTTTCTATCTTTCCTAATAGGTTGCCTGCATTTCTGTTCAACAAGTTGGCATTTGTTTATAATACAAAAGTCATCCTGACTGCAGCCTTTTCTGTTTGGAAAGAGCTATGGAGAAAGGATGAGGGGCTAGGGTCCAGGGCCTGGCCATGGAGGCCAGACAGGACAGCAAAAGGAACTGGGGGCAGCACAACTGCTCAAGAAGGCAGTCTTATGACCATCACTAATGTGGACTCAAGCAAATGAAAAAAAAATTATCTCAAGACAGTTTTTCTTTTTTTTTCCCCAAAGTAACTTAGAAGCACCCTGGTAAAATATTACTATACCCACCCCACCCCATACCCCCAAATAATACACCAAGAGGAAAATCAGTGCCCTGACCTGAAAGTTTCTTATTTAAAGACACCACTGCACCCTACCCAACAGACTGGGGAGGCTGGAGAAACCGCCCTCCTGTCTGCCCCAAACGAACCCTGAGTGGTGGTCCCCATGGGGCCTGGTGCGGGGCGCTGTACTCTGCTGCTTGGAGGATAACAATTCTGTGTGACTCTCTTCTTCCAAAAGGCGAAGTTTCCTCCCATCGTTTTTACCTAGGAGCTTGCTGAACCTGACCACATGTCCTCAGGGCCTGGAAGCCTGGCTGGGCAGCCAACCCCATGGCTCAGAGGTAGTGCTGAAAATCCCTGATTCAGGAGCTGATGGTAGGCATTCTGGCCCCTGGCACACCCCAGCCTCACTCTTAGTCCTTCTCTCTCTTTAACGCATGGGAAGGGGCCTAGCCTCTAGTAGGAATAGCCCTTCTGGCTCCACTCCTCCTGAGATTCGAGTCCCAGGAGGTAGGTTAACCCTTGCAGATCCGTTCGACAGGGAGGCTTTTGCAGGTCATGAGGTGTTTGAGTGGAAGGGAGCAAATGGTCAGAAATAAAAGTGATGAGAAAAGTCCAAGTAGGAGTAGATGAGGCTGGCCCATGGAAGCCTGGCAGTGTGCCCTGGGCATGCAGTTAGGCTAGTTACATGCCTGAGTCAGCACGTTGGTCTGACCAGCCCCTCAGTTGCACACTCCTGGACAGAAGAGTGGGCAGGTGGGCAAGCATTTGTGCAAAACGGATTTTGGCCCCTTTGTCCACTTGTGACATGTAGCCCACGTGGTCCTTGCAATCCCTGAATGCAACCATGAACTTTTCTGTCCACCTAGCAAAGGAAGAGGTCCCTAGTGCAATTTCCATTCTGTGCATCTCAACCCTGGAGGGAGGGCCTGGGCTCCTGCTCCTGGGCCCTGCAATGCTGCAAAGCAATTCTGTCTGTGCAATATCTCCATATAGCTCCATGTGGTCTGGAACTGCAGGAGGAAGAAAGCATCTACTGCATAAAGGAAAATCCATAGAAATGGAATGTAAAAAAGGAAATAAAAAGAGAAGCCACAACCCTTCATGCTGCTGTGGCCTCTGAACATGGCAACATATGAGTTCACGGCAGTAGAACAGAGACTCAGGGTGGTTCTCTCCCGAGTGCCAAGCCTCTCTCGCTCCCTAGGAGGGATTTGCTTTTCAGACCTGGAGTGCTTGGGCAAGCTGCTCACTGAAGGTGTTGCAGCTGCTTCCCTGCCCCTCACTGTTCCCCTCGGCCGTGCTCCCAGGCCATGCGGGCCTGCTCCTCCTTGGTGCTCCCAGGAGGCAGTGAGGCCTTTCGGTGCAGGCCTCTCGGCCTCTCGGCCTCTTCGCGCAGCAGCACTCCCTCATCGTGTTCCAGGGCTGGCAGGCGGGGGTGGTAGGGCTTGGGCGGCAGCGCAGGCGGGTCCGTGGGGTCCTGAGGGATGACACATCCTGGGGCTGAGTGGCTTCTGCATGGCTGGACCTTGATGGAGTCCAGGACAGCGGATTCGGAGAGGCTGTAGTGGACAGGGAGGTAGGGCGGCTCAAGGTCTTCGTCGCCATTCCAGGCCTGGCTCGGCATAGAGTCCATGGTGTCAGTTCGAGGTGGGACCTCTGAGGAGTGCCCAAAGTTACTCTCGCTTAAGGAGGACACACCACTGCTGGCACTGCCAGACAGTGTAGAGTTGCTGCCATCCAGGCCCGACTGAGGGCTTGTGGGGGAGGCTGGGATGGGGTGGAGAGGAGACTGTGCGAAGGAAAGGGTGGGATGTTAGAATCCCTCTCTCTAGACAGGCTGAATGGCCCGCCATGTGGAGACCAAGAGTATGCTTACTAATGAACTTTAACCCTATCAGCTGCATGTTTCTTATTTCTTCATTACCCACCCCCCATGCCCCAAGCAGGCCAGTGGAGTCCCAGAATCACTGCATTTTTTCTTTTTTGAGGTACCAGGACTTGAACTCAGGGCTTCATGCTTGCTGGGTAGGCACTCTACCACTTGAGCCACTCCACCAATCCAAATAACTGTATTTCTGTGGGCAAACAAATGGCCCTGTGCTGGCTGCTGGGCACTGGTGTACCCTGGGGCTAAGTCCCAGGCTGTCTGTGGACTGGGTTACTTATAGAAGGTCATCAGGCTAGTTGGGGAGGCAGAAAGAGCCCTGGTGGGCCATGGACCAGATGAATGTATTCTGTTATTAAAATTTGGCAGACTCACTCCCATTTGCAGAGAAATTTGTAACAGCAGAGTTTAATGTCTTGTTTTTCATAAAGCTTTGGTGCCTAATGTTTTTTTTTCTCCCACTGGATACTAGTTTAAAAATCTCTATAACCCACCACAGGGACATTTATTTGCTATTGGACCACGGTGTGTCAAGGTCCTGTGGTGTTAAGCCCCCAATTTTCTCCATGCTTACTGTTCACATACTCTTGGTACCATGTGTTGTCTTTAAGACCCTCTGGTCTCCCTGTCCTCATTGCATTTGTCGCAGAATGTATTGGTTACCTGCGGCTCAATTGTGGCTCTGGCCACCCCTAGCTTCTCAAGGTTGAGCTCTCAGGGGCAAAGAAGCAGGGAAGCACTCAGGTTCTTCTTGTAGACCCCAGGGTGACTCTACAGGAGTAGAGACGGTGGAACTGTCCCTTTAGTACATTACCTTGCGCAGAGTCCGGGCAGGGAGAGCTGGAGGGATATCGCCCAGAGGATGGTGGAAGGCGTCAAAGTGTAGGGAGTAATGACCTGCAAAGAGAACAGAACCAGAGCCTCAGCTTGACACCTGCTTAAGCTGAGGGCCAGCACCATTTTGCTAGGCCAACTGGGCAGGTGTACAAAGAGTTCCCTTGGGACCTCTCAGCACTGAAGGCCATGGAAAAACCTTTTTTATATTGATGTTCTCCAAAACATAGACTGGGGTAAAAGACTCACTCCATACAGTAAAATTCAGTGCTTCAGAGCCCATGGAACAACAGGCTGCAGGCAGTAGCATCCCTAGCCCACTGGCTGGGCGATGACAGGGTAGTGAGCGGCACACCTGGCACAGTTGATTCCCGTTGTCTTCAGCCTCACTTGCTGGGATGACCTTACTGAGCTAACCTGGACTCAGAAGCCTTACCAACTCCAAAGTCCAGCAGGATTTTTTCTGTGGTGTGAATGTTTTCTCCTTGGCTGCGTTGACTCAAAGAATGGCCTATCTTCTCAGCCTGGACAGCTGTTGATCTGGATTTTGAACAGAGTCTGAGACCAGGGACTATTTGGGGGACCCGCTGGAGGTCTTCTTACCATGCAGCAGGCTTCGGGGAGGCACTGGGGGGGCCAGGGTGTGCCCCGTGTGGGTAGACAGGAAGGGCTGGGCCTCTTGGGCTCCGCTATCCAGGCTCCAGCTGCTGGGGGCTGCGGGCACTGCTGAAGGGTGGAAAGAGATGGCGTGAACAGAAGTTACTTCTTGAGCAACCCTCTGGGAGAAGCTTGTCCTACAACCTGCGGCTCTTCTAGGTATGTGTTGTGTATCCAGTACACATGGGAGTGGCATGCCAGCTCCTGGAACTAAACAGTGAGCAAGGCCAGTGACCACAGGGGCAAGTGCCAGGGATTGAAACTAAGAGGACGGCAACAGAGTGAGTGAGCTGATATCTGAAGGGTGCTCAGCATGAGGCAAGCTGAAAGAATGTACAAGGAATGAACATATGTGGTCCCTGGGATCTGCGAGCAGAAGAAGAGAAAGCAGAAGAGAAGAGTAGAACAGGTTGAAGAGATTGAGAATACAGAGAGAGTGCAGACCATAGAGCTCTTCCCCAAAGTCAAGAGTAAGGGCTCTTCCACTGCTTAGGCTCTATGGGAAAAGCAAGAAGCAGGATAGGAGGCAGAGACTGTCATTCCAGAGCTCCCAGAGCACAGCCAGGTAGTGGGCAGGAGCTGCCTCTCAGAGACGGTGGGTGACACTCAAACTTTGACCCATCCCACTTTTACGCCCACTGGATGTATTTGGGAAGCACAGGAGGTTTTTCTAGGCAAGGAGAGATGTGCAACATAACTGGAGGAAAATACAAAGCCCAGGAGTTGCAGCCAAGACCCACTGACTCACTGCTTCCTGAGGGAGGAGGGAGGGCTGTGGAACCCATGGATAGTTTAGAACATCTAGAGAAGTTACCACCTGCCATGGATGCAGAATATACAGTGGGCCCCAGAGTAAGGAAGTCCAGTGCCACGATACTCATCTCTCAGCCACAGTTGGGGTGAAAGATATATAGGACAGGAGAAGAGAGGAACAATGGCTAGAACTTAGGATCTGGGGTGAACTGTACAAGTGCAGGAAAGGGATGTAAAGCCTGTTAATTCTTCCTAGAGAACAAATGCCAGCAAGAAGAAACATGCCTACAGGAGACTGATGGACGGGGTGAATTCAAGTATGATGTATTTGATATATAGTAAGAACATTTGTAAATGCCACAATGTACCCCCAGCACAATAAAAAATAAATGAATAAAAAAATGAATAAAAAGAAATATGCCCTTTCTGGTGATGGAGCCTTGGGCTGTTAGCAGCAGGGAAGAGCAGCTCACAGTTTAGGTGTCTGCCTACTGGCCAGACAGTAGCCAGAGGTTTGGTTTCTTCCTGGCTCAGGCACTGAGTAAGGAATTCCAAAGACCTGATGGGAGCTTGGAGCCTCTGAAAGGGAAGGAGCTGGATGGAGTCTGGCATTCTAGGGGATGTGGCCAAAGAGGCTGGGCCCACAGTGATCCATGAATAAGTGTGTGTGTGGTCATGTCCATTTTCCTTCTTGCTCAGGGTTTGGTGTGGGCTTGCAGCATAGCACCAGGCAAAACTGCACTATCTAAACAGCCTCAGTTCTAAGAAGGATTGTAGTTGGTAGAGTTGATGGCTGACAGCACAAGGAGGGGAGTGGCAGCCATTCAGCAGTGGGCAGATACTCAGCTGTCACCTGTAGGGAGGAATTCTGAATCATATGAGTAATCAGGGGGATTCCATCAGACAGCTTCCTAAGAGAGTCTGAGTCATTACAAGAACAGGCCCAGCCTTACCCAGGCTCTTTTCCCAAAAGAAAAGTACCATCTCTATAAAAAGATACAAATCTCAGGAAAGAATATGCTTGGAGATGGATCTGAATAACTTCCCTAAAGAGATCCAACAACCCAAGATCTTAGATGTGCCCCTGGAAGAAATGTGAGACTGCAAAAGTTTACCCACAAGGGTCCAAAGGAACTTGAGGTCAGGAAGGCTATGGTGGAAGAAAGATGGCAAGGCTGTAATAGTGTACAAAAGGGTGCCTGCCTGAGCTATTCTATGTGAACCAGAAGCTACCAACTTGGACCTCTTAGCTTGATGACTATGGGCAGTGGATCTTTTCCATGTAGGAAGGCTAAGATAGAACTAATCCTAGAAGAGCAATATGCACTGGGCTTTGCCATCTCTCTCACCATTAGCTATCAAGTACTGGTCTGAGGTCCTCAGCACATAGCCCCTATCCCTGAGGGCAGGTTTGCTTGGTCTGGGAGTTTACTGCCTGGCAAAGGAAGATAACTGCAAGTAACAGATGAGATCCTCAGGGGATCTAGGACCCTGACCAACAAGAAAATGGTGACAAGTATGCACAAAAATGTGAAGTTCCTACCCTAGGGTCCAGGTAGAAACCTGGGGAGTATTCAGACCTATGTGTTGCCACTGGGAAAATGTGTAATTTGTTGTTCACTAAGAGACTAAGTGCTGATCTTGTGATACAGACATGAGGAGTTCTGAGCTCAGCCTTTGTTCTGAGACAACCCTCCTTCCCTTCCACACCTAGGGAGGGCATATCCAGCTTCTTTTGTGGTGTGGCCTGAGGCCTGAAGCTCTTCTGTGTCCAGTTGGCATAGCATCCTGGTCTGGCCACCAACATTCATTTGAGTTCTGAGCCTGTCTAGGCTCTTGGCTAGTTCTGAAATTGTTCTGCATTTCAGGCAAAGAAAACTCACTGTGGATTATGGCCCTTGAGGCCAAAAAGGAACTTTGTTTTGGGTCATGGGTGCTGGAGTCCAAGATGCTGCATGTTTCCAGGATGTGCAAACTTGAGGCTAGAAAGGCATCTTCAGGAGGCCCTTTGTGGCTGAGCATGTGGCACCAATGCCCGACAATCACTGAGGTTGTGGACTTAGCGTCTTGTCTTTTTATAGAAGACAGAGAGGTCCTGTCCTCTAGGATGAGCAAGGGAGGAACAATGATAGTGGGGATAGCAGACAGCAGTTGGTGAGGAGGTATAATGACAACATGATGACAGTTTTGGAGGACATATTCTGATGGGTTAGAGGACAGCAGGCTATTGGTGGGAACTGAGTATTCCATAAACCCCAACAGATGGAGAAGAGTAGAACTTGCAGGCTAGGTTCGGAGTGGCAGGAAAGATCATCACTAACCCCATTTAGGTATTGCTCTGTGTTAAAATTAACTTAGGTGTCTAGGGCTTCAGGCCAAGGCCATATGGGTCAGAGGCTGGTTCTTCTATTAGCTTTGCAGAGTAAAATGCCAATATCCAAACAGCTTCAGTTTGAAGGAGGATTTCTCAGTCTTATGGTATAGTTGATGGCCTTGCAGAGTAGATGAATGCATAGCAGCTGCTGGCCACAGTGGCTACAGGATGAATGGATTCCTCTGGAGCACCCAGTGCTTCCCCTGGAGAAGCTTATCTTTGGGAAATTCACTTTGGTGTGTTTTTTCCATTCCTCTTGAGATTTTTTGTTGGCTATAGACCCATTCTGGACTCCAAGGAGAGGTCTCTGAGGGCCAAAGGGACCACAGGGCCTGCTGAATTCTGGGGCTGGTTAAAAAAAGCATAGGGGAGGGCTGCCCACAGCAGCCTGAGTTTCCATAAAGTTGGGCTCAGGTGCAGGTGGGCCTCTCTGAGGGTGGGCCCTGAAGAGAGGGAGAGATACAGATAAACCAATATGATCCAAACCAGATATGGGCTAAA
Organism: Castor canadensis; assembly: GCF_047511655.1. Lineage (NCBI taxonomy): Eukaryota > Metazoa > Chordata > Mammalia > Rodentia > Castoridae > Castor > Castor canadensis. Next base: position 51,032,333 of record NC_133402.1, on the reverse strand, counting down.
CAGTGAGCCTAAGAATTGGTCAGTGCTATGGAATAGATACACTTGGGTGCTGGAATGTAACCCTGACCACTCAGGGATGAGAGTCATACACTCAAGATGAGGACATGTTGGGGAACCCCTGGAGATGGGGAACAATACCTTTTTCTGCTATAGATAGATTGGGATCACTGCAGGGTTTGCAGGCTCCAACAACTTGCTGGAACAGGGCCCGCTGGAAGTTTGGTGGCTGAGGGAAGGAGAAAAATATCATGCTTATATATGAAATATAGGTCTAAAATGACAATAATAAATAATGAAAGTGGGATGTGAATGTAAAATGGGGACTGTGGGAGAGGGGCCAAATCAGTGGAAGGGACGAGGCGGATAAGAGAGGATACTGGGAAATGAAGAGATTTGAAGCATATTACATATATATATATATGAAAATAGCATAATGATACACACTGCCATTTGAAAAGGGGGAGAGGTGAATTTTTTCAGAGTACACTATATGCATCTAAGGAATTTTCATAATGCAACTCCTATTAATAATAAAATTAAAAAAAACCATCAAAGAATGTGAAAACAACCATCTGTATCTTGGGAGGCAGTGTTATGGACCACAGGACCAGGATGTTCTAGGATCAGATGCAGAAATCATAGCGGGATGGCTTATGCTTGAGATGTGCTGAAAGCTCCATGCCAGCCCTGGGGAAGACTGTCCAGAGGTGTCTGGTTCTGAGCCCTTCTATGGACATTTGAGGTATCACCCACGTTGTCTTGTGCAGGATCTAAGTACCTCAATATCTAACTGTCTGCCAGGGAGACCCACTCACAGAAAGGATTTAAGGACCCCTCTTACTACACAAGCACTGACAGATTTTACCTCCTGGGGAGGCTCTGCAAAGCTCCATGTTAGCATCAAGGATACAGAAAGGCAGCACCCAAGTCTACTGTCATACAGCCACCACTGCCCATCAGGTTTTCTCCCTCTGCCTGTCAAGGCTGATTAGGTACAGGGAGGTGCCACTGAGAAACTCCTGGCACTCTTCGGGGAGGTGGTGCTTACGTGGAGTTGAATTTTATGCAGGGGCAGATTGAACTGAGGAAAGAACTAATTGATGCAGCTTCCTGGTCCAGGCTCCTGGGCAGGGTGTTTGGAGAGCTGTTGCAAATTGTGTGCAGAGCAGGCTGGACAGATACAAGCAGCAGAGCCTGCCCCAGTGAGGATGCCCTTCACACATAGAGGAAGGACATCTTCTAGACCTATGTTCTCTACAGCCTTTTTGGGATCGGTTGAAAAACTCAATTTCCTCTGACAGAGGAATGGGGGATGAGTAGTCCAGGAAGCTGGCCAGATAGCCATACAAGCAATACTGGTTCCAACCTTGCTAGTGTTCTACCCACACCTGAACTCTGTCTGGTCCTCATACTCATTGTATTCCCCATCTGGGAGCCCAACAGTCTTTTTATGGCAGAACGAGAGAGGCACACAAGACAATAAAGAATGTCCAGCAAATGCAGTGGAGGGAGCCCAAGCCAACACACTTGTAGCAGAGGGCAGCCATCAGGTTGGATCTACTACCTGTCCATTCTCCAAGATGGCTGCTGGATACATGGCACTGCTTGGGCGGTCCCGGTGTGTGGGTAACAGCAACATCATTTCTCGGGCATGGCGGTACTTATCTGGCAGAGAGGGAGAGCCTGTAACCAAGTGAGAACAATCACGCACAGATGACAAACCACAGATGGAGGGCTCAGCAGTCAAATGTCCCTCAGGACTGGAGAACCAGAGTAGGTGTCCCCTTACAGTTGAGGTAAGCTTACCAACCACGAGCAATGAAGCAAACCTGATGGGTACATGGTGGTATCCCAGCCAAGGGACTCTGTCCCACTGAGGCAGAGGGTGAGGACAGTTGAGGACTAGAGGAGGCTGGTTAGGGCCCCTGCACCCAGTGCTCTCAGGGCATGGGTGTGGCCTGGATGCTGGGCTTTCCCAGGTATCCCAGACATGGGCACAAGTCAGCTTGCAATGGAGCCATCAAACAGAGACAAGAGACACTTAGATAACTTCACATAGTTCTGACTTGACATACTGTGTCCCTAGATACTTACCTTCTCCTGACACTAGAGGCCCCAGTTCTCTGACGGTCTCCTGCCACCTTTTGCCAGAGGGTTCTCCCTCTTAGATTCTAGACCTCTAGCACTTAGCCTGTGACTTCCTTCTAGTCCTACTGTATCCCTAGAACCAGGTTGGCTGGGCACCCAGAGGCATGCATACAGGTAGCTCTGATACTTGCCCTCAGTGAGCTCAGGGGCATGGAACCCAGAAATTGTGGGACTTTAACCTAGGCTCCTGAATAAACCTGGTTCACATTTTCTTCCTATGAGGCTCTGTAGTGACTTTCCCTGGCCTGCGGTGATGAGGTCAGACCATGCTGGGTGTCAGGTGACCCAGTCCCCATGGATTCAGACCACGGCTATAGGTAAAGGAACCTGCCATCTTTATGTTTCTTAAGAGGACTTTCCACTGAAGCAATAAGAGTAATTTGCTGGCTTTTTTGAAGTATGAATAATGTGACCAGCCCCACAAATGTGCATTGCTTATTGTGCCAGACACCAGAATATTCAGTAACAAGCCTGGAATCCACCAATCTCTTCATGGGAGGGTCACCTGGATCCCCAGCTGGCTCAGGTGGTTGAAATTCCTCTATATAGTGTACCCTGAGAAGCCATGCAGCTGAGACCAGGCCATGGGCTCCAGTGAATACAGTTCTTAGAGGCTCTGTGTCTCCCAAACCTAGAATTTTTAGGGCTTTCCTTGGAGTGTGTAGTGCCAGTACTGTTAGGACACAGTTAAAAAATTTTCTTCAGCCAGCTTCTCCCAGGAGTCCTTGAGAAATTCCTCGCGTTCATTTTAGCCCAAGAAGTCAGCATAACAAATACCAGTAATGTAACTTTCCTCACAGTTTTTATGTAATTTCTTCCACAGTTGGCCTGAGAGATCCTGTTTGCAGAACCTCAGGGCTGGCTTTGAAACTTAATCATTGAAAATGTCCTTCATTGATAAGGGAATGAGCAAAGTATGATTCTTTGAAAAAACTGGGTTTGAATTTGCTACACTGTGGTTTTAGTGATTTGTATTTTCTCTTTTAGAACCTGTGCTTTTAGGCAACTGCAAGAAGATGGCTATGTAAAGAAAAAGGAAAAATGTTCCAAATACCACTGATTTGTCTAGTGCCTTACCACCGAGAACCTCAGGATGCTCCTTGAGCCTGGTGGGCCAAATCTGGATAGGGCTCGCCTCCATTTAGCAAGCACGAAAAGAAACACAGCACCTTTACATCAACTCAGTCACATCAAACTTCAAATACCCATTCTACACCAGGAATGTAGCTGGAACCGCCTCTCTTAGGCTATCCGCGTTTGCTCACCTTACAGAGCTCATGGCCCTGGTGTACAAGGTCAACCCCTGATCCACATGAGGATGAAGGGACAACAGCCTACAGATACAGGCAGAGCCCAGAGGCTCTGCTGAGGATTTGCATTCATATTATGTTGGCCTCTCTGGTGCTGTAACAAAGGAGGGCTGTGCACTAAATTTTCCAACTCTTGTTCTACTTCCCTCCCACTGTCCTCTGTCTGATCCCATGGCAGGAGAGGGTGATGGTTACTTTCCATGAATACATTTAAATGCCATGAAGGCTTCTATGTTTACAGGACTTTTGAACTATTTCAGTTGTACTCTGATAATTGTTAGGGAAGATAAATCCCAGGGAATCTCTAGGTTTCCCAGCACTAATCAGCCTTTTAACCACCAGGGGGAGCTGCTGACTTACACGGGTCATTCATCTTAGGTTTCCAAAGCAATAGGAACCACAGTAGACAGTATCATTGGGTATGGGAAGGAAGGACACTGTCTCATGACCACTCCTGGGAATGGGGAAATAACTCCAAAGAAGAGGACTCCACTTTAGACCTTCATGAAATCTTTCTCCTCACTGGCAACAAGGGACATTAACTCCAAATGGGATAGCCCTATCTCATCTTTGCCCAGAATGTATCTACCATGGTATCTGTCACATTTATTTGAAAACCTCAGCCTTATCCTATGATGCCACACTCAATCCTCTGTCTTCTCTCACAGGAACTAACACTGTGCCTAATAGACATTGGGCCCTTCTCCAGGTGGGTCTGCACATGGATTGTATGAATGTTGTGGTCTAGAAACAACTTCCCCCCACACCTTTTTTTTTCAGTGCTGGGGGTTGAACCCAGGGCCTTGCACTTACTAGGCAAGTGCTCTACTACTTGAGCTATATCTTGAACACCTTTGTCTTTATCTTTTTTTTGAGGTAGGGTCTTGCTAATTTTGCCCAGGGTAACTACAAACTTGAGATCCTCCTGCCTCTGCCTCTTGAGTAGCTGGGATTAGGTGTGCACCACCACACCTGGCTGACTTCCTCTCTTTATTATTGCCTCTGCCTTTATCATCATTCCTGCTTGGTTCCCAGTTCTATTTAACCATTTTGCTTATTTGTGCACTTAATATCTACCCCAGAAAGGGATGGGGCTTTTCTCAACCTTCCTCTGAGAGTTTGTCTCTAAACATGGTGACTATCAATGCCTTCCTTTACATGCCATTTCTTACAACATGAGGTGGAATCTTGTTCCTCTCTTTGGCATCTGAGTTGGCCTTGGTGATTTGACAGGCTAATTTAAATGTGACAAGGGAACTTTCTAGTATATCCAAGTCTGGGTAATAAACAGCCTTGCAGATTGCAGCTTGTGCTTGGGTCTGTTGCAATGCATGCTGCTCTGGGAGAAAATAAGCAGTCATGCTGAGAGAAGCCCAAGCCACTTGGAAGGGTCATACATAGGAACTCAAGTTGACAGCTCCTGCTGATAGACATCACCAACTGCCAGTCATATGAATGGCCACTGGACTCAATGTAGTCCAGTTGAGTCCAGGTGACAGCTGACTTGGTGACCCCTGCTAACTCAGAATAGTGAGAGTTGATAATATATTGTTTTAAGACAAGTTTTGGGTGAGATTTATTACACAGCAACAGGTAACCAAGCTATTTGAAACAAAGAGGTTATTTCCAAACAAAAATACTTTCTCTCTATTCCACTCTGATGTAGTGCTCCCTCAGATAAGAGTCATGCAGATTCTTTACTGAGCATTCAGTAAAAATTTGGTAAGTAAACAAATCAGTAACTAGTTAGTGGGAATGACAAAGGTGGTCAGAGGCAGCCTGTAAGGTCCCTGACAGCAGTCACAGCCTAGAGGAGTATCTGAGCAATGTCGGTACTGAATTAAAATATTCATCCCTTAATGCCTTCTGACTGAGATCTTTCTTCAGCAAGAATAGCTGAAGTCTTAGCTATGGTTGAGCATATCTTACAGACTTTAGGTTAAAAAAAAAACAACAAATCCCAAATGGGATTTATTAAATCTGTTTCTACAATTTTAATCAGGAGCATTTTTTGCAAGACACTGTAAATGCTGATCTTCAGACCTTCATCAGGGTGTTCACAACTACTTCTCAGGGTTTCTTTCCTTTTTATTCTCAAAGCCATCTCTGTGTGTGTGTGTGTGTGTGTGTGTGTGGTCTCTGTATGTGTGTGTGTGTGTGTGTGTGTGGTGGGACTGAGTTTGCAAAGCAGGTGCTTTACCACTTGAGCAACTCCTCCAGTCCATTTTGCTTTAGTTATTTTGGAGCTAGGGTCTCAAGAACTATTTGTCTGGGCTGGCCTGGAACTGTGATCCTCCTGATTTCAACCTCCCAAGTAGCTAGGATTACAGGCGTGAGCCACTGGCACCCAGCTGTGTGCCTTCTTTATAACATGAAGCACTGTCTGTTCTTCATGTTTGCAGCCTTTAGCTGACAAATCTTTAGCATGTACCAATTTGTTGGTCCATCTGTCCTATTCAACACTTGAGAAGCCTGCTTCCAACTGCTGGCTCCCCTTGTCTAGATCCCACAGTTCATACGAGGAAGGCAATAGGGGTAGTAGAATGGGCACCAGATAGAGGGTTGGTAGGTGTTAAGACCTGTATTCAAAATTCAGCTTTTGCTCTTTTCATTGGACCTGTCTTGCCACAGCAATGAGGGGATGCTTCAGGTGGAAGTCTGTGACTGCCCTGTTGTAACCTTATTCCCTTCCCTCCAATTTGCCACAAGTCTTCCCAGCTGGCAACCGTCTCTTTCCACTATTCCACACTACCTCCATTTCCATGACTCCTATTGTAGACCTCACAGGTTTGTGTACTTTGGAGGGATTCTTTCCTTTGTGGTCTTCCATATCATAATTTTGTGCTATTTTTCTTTATATTAATAATTAGAAGGACAAAAAGACCCTGTCCTTCTGAAGCTGGCAGCAACAGCCAGTTGGCAGGCTCAGACCACTGCTACTATTTTGCATGGTCAACCCTAGGAAGCTTTAGAACTTAAGTGCCACAGATGATTTCCATTCCAATGCAGATGTTTCTATCTAAAAGAACAGAATCAACTTTCACTGCAGAAACAAAGACCATAATGTGAAAAAGATGCTGTCTCTAAAAAACAGCATTTATCCACTTGAGTAAGAAATCAAGCAATATTTGGCAAAGTAAATAGTTTTTTAGAGAGTCATCTCTCCTGATTAAACTTTTTCCAACTGAAATAAATTGTCTTGTTTGATGTTACTGTTTTATAATAATGTTTTCCAGTGTTAATTTTATTTTTCAAATTTACTTTTTGTACTTTGTCATCAAGTTTGATTCCTCAAGACAAAAGACTCATTTTTCCCTTGACTAAGATCTTTATTCTTGTGAACATTTCAATGGGAAAGAACTGAGCTTGTGTCTCTTACTCTGTAGAGGCAATGCTGGCTAACTAGTGCTGGCTCAGTTGCAAACACTGCCACAGCTGTGTCTAAGCCACCTGGAGTGAGAAATATGGAGACAGGGACCCTGGAATCCTTCCTTGGTTTTAAAAGCACAAATGAGCTTTTAAGTCACAGGGCCACTCTCAAAGACACAACCACAGATGAGGATGAGTGGGGTTCATGAAGCCCTCTCTTCTCCCTCTGTAAGCAGCACCCTTGTCATCCTTACCTCGGGCACTGGAAGGGGCAGAAGTAATCATCTGGGATGGTGCTGAGTGAGTGGAACTCAGGCTGGAGGAAGAAGGGCTTGCCTGGGACGAGGACAGAACAGAGACGTTGGTGACTGAGCCCTGGTACCTGGGATTGTGATACGTGAGCTGCAAAGGGAGAAAAATCAGCAGGATAGAGTTCTGAATTGGCTGTAGGGCTGGTGCAGAGTTGGCTTCTTCATGACCTGAAGTGCCCAGACCCAGTGCTTGGTGCTACATCCTGGGCCCTGATGAAGCCAGGCTGATGGCCACCACTAGGGACTTTACCCATACCACCCCCATGGAGCAAGGCTATTGGGTTGGCTCTACTATGGTTCGTGTGGAGGATGCAGGACTTAGTCATAAGGAATGCCAAGCAGGAGAGTAATCTGACAGAGGGTCTTTCCCATGGAATCTGTGAGAGCAGGTAGGGCTGAAGCTGGATTCCCTTCTTGGGAAATAAGGCTTAGGGACCGAGACTTGAGATGGCAGGTAGAAAGAAGGCAGCTTTACTAGCTCTGGAGAGGGGTGTTCTGAATTCAGCAACTAGACAACTTGGCAGGATTGCCAGCCCTCAGACCAGATCCTCCAACAGAAAGGTGAGTCCTCTAGGCATGGTACCCTGCTTGTTCTCCTTGGACAGCTCTGGTACCTGCATGTGATGGTACAGGTCCTCAGGAGCCTCGCCCATGGAGCTGTCGCCCATCATCACCATGTTTCCCGCTTCACTAGACGCATGTGAGGAGAGAGAGGATGATGAATGGCGGCCTGTGCCCATCAAGTTCATGGGGCTGTGAGCAAGAGTGGGAAATAGGGAGGAATCAGGCCATGGCTGAGAAAGCATGATGGGTAGTAGGGGCAGTAGAGGGATGTGTGAAATGGTCATCCTCAGCCTTGGCCACCACTGGTTTGGAGAGTTTTATAGTCAATGTTCACATCTACCTGAGGCCTGGAGCAGTCCTGAGCCCCATTCTGCTCTCAGGAGCCCCTGGCCTGGGAAACCCTGGTGCAACCTCTAAAATAGAATATGGCCACTTAGTCTGATGTCATTAACAGTTTATCAAGAGGAATGAAAGAGATATGCTGAATCAGGTTAAGGATTCTACATCTCTCTTATTATGGGATGTTAGTCTGAGCCAGTATCTACTCTTGACCATACTATGCTAGGATCTGCATCTAGGTTCAGAAGTGTCTTCCTTGGTATAAAGACACTATGAAATTGCTGGCTATGAATGATCTGTGGGTTTCCTTCCACCCTGTGGCCACAGGCTACCCAACAGCTTTCCTCTGTCAATATCAGGAAGCCCTTCATTTGTTCTTTCTCATTTACTGAGTTCCCACTCTCCTGGGTGGCTGCTCATACTGAAAAACAAATCTAAGTAACAGAGTCTTTCACTGGTCACCTCTTCTAAACAAACCTGGCCTTCCTACCAGGTTTTGAGGCTCTGAATATCCTTAGTTGAGCCTAGTCAGGCCAGAACTCTTGAGTTTCAAGCAGCTACACCTTAAATATCCACCTCATCATATTATTCTCTTCTTTAAATGAGGCAATCCTCATTCCCCTTGGGTTCACAGCCAAAGGTCCACATGAACAACTCCATGTAGAGCTGGTTGTGATCACCTTCCACACCCTGGAACCCTTCACTCCAGCCACTTGGCTCTACTCATTATGCTGGACAGCTGGCTTGTTCACACCCTGAGGATTCAGTATGTGTCACTTTGCCTGGATCTCATCCATCACCTTTATAACCCCAACTCTTTTCTTCCTAGCAAGGTTCTAAGTGTCTTTTAAGACTTGTTCCAATGCTTCCTCTTCCGTGTTCCCGCAATACCATGTATACATGTCACAGGATTGTGACTGACTAGATGCAGAGCACGGGTACTGTAACAGGAGCTGCGGCAGGGCTGTGTGCATGGGTAAGAGGGAATGCAAGTACATACAAGCACTCTCTGGAACTCCTTTCCTGTCATGCTCATCCTCCAGAATCACCTCTCTGGAGAGAATGGAACTCTCCCTAACCTAAGTCCATACCTGTGCCGGTGGCTCATCTTGATGTTCTCAGGGCTCATTGGGCTATGGGATGCCAAAACATTTCCCCGTGGTGTGCTTGTGCCTGAACATGCAGGACTTAGCTTATCCAAACCTGGAAATTCCTGTTGAGAAATGAATGTTTGTTCATAGAGAGTAAAGAATAGGTAAGTCAGGTGTAGGAAGGATGACCTGGCTGGTGGTCAAAAATGTAAAACAAAACTATGTTCTGTATTGCTGACTTCTTTTGGACAATGACTCCTTTAGAACTAAACACTGTCTTAACTGTATTGGAAGTGAGATGAGAAGGCACAAGTCCCTTTGGTTGATTCCATTAAGTGACGCATACTTGGAATTGGCTGAAGTTGGTCTGAGCTCACAGGGTTGCATTAACAGGCCTTCTCATTACAGAATAAGTAGAGCAAGGGCTGGGAAGGACGAGAGGAAGAACTTAGTATCAGGTGTCAGTCAGTGGAATGTCTTATGTAAGAACTGGTGCTGGGTTTTATTGGATTGCTAAAGGCCCCAGATCTTAGTGACCTGAGTTAAGCTGCCTATGACATAGTCTATGGGGAAACAGGAAACAAAGTGCTGATGTAAGTAATTGAAAAACAGCACAGTTCTATTTTAGCATAATTAAATTCTTATTAAGTATGTAGACTTCTTGGCAGAAACTTCTAATCTCAAGCCCTCCTGGGTGATAGCATATTGGTCTGTGTCCCCGTTTGTGACTCTGAGGAAATAAAGCACAACTTTCTAGGTTTCCTCAAATCCTGGATAATCTATGGTGGACTCTAAGTCTACTGGGGATTTTTCTGAGCCTGGCCTGAAGTAGCAGATTTTCCATTCTCTTCTTCCACAGCATGTATAGGGCTGAAATACGCTTCTGCATTCTGAGAGGACACCTCCATGTATGTACACCAGAGATATTGACATATATGGGGAAGCACTTTGTGCTTTTTGCTGAAGTGACCTGACTTCCCATGTGGCAGAAAACCTACCCTGTGGCCAGGCTCCACCTGCTGTGATGGGAAAGTCTGCATATAGCTGAGATAAGCCAAGCTGGCAAGAGAAAAAGTGTAATGAGAGGTGATGGAATTCTCATCAGATTCAGTTCTTTACTAAGTGGACACCTCAGTTTTAAGGAGAAACACTTATTTTCTGCATGTTTCACCTTGAAACATCATCCAAGAATCCTAACAGGAAGGAGAAATTTAGGCTCTATAGGCTTTCCTGTGGAAAGTGTGCCCACCTCTCAAACTATGACAAGCTTTTCCACTTTTTACTTTTCATGGTGTCCATACTTGTGCAGAAACAGGATGAGACCTGCACTGGAGTCTGGGGACTAAGATGACCATAACTTGCAGTGTTGAATAACAAAGTGGGTTAGTTCCATGCTAGTCCACTGAGTCTGAATGTTCCAACCTCTCCTAGGTCCTCTGTGGCCAGGGGTAACTCCTAAAGAGGAACTTTTTGTCCATGATAACCTGGTCCAGCATCTAACAGGCCTGCTTCCTTGCTTCCCTGCCACTTCTACCTTGTAGTCCCAAGTAATGAGGAGCGCGCCTGATGAAGAACAAACTTGGATTTATAGTCCCTGAGAAACGGGAGTCATCCTATTTAGCAGGAAGGCTTCTCTAGAATACATATGGAGTCAGCTTCATGGTTAAAACTCAGGGAAGGATATGTGAATAGGGTCCTCAGGGATACCTAAGCCCTATCCTCAGTCAGCAGCATTCTCTGTAAAGACTCTGCCAAGGAAAACTGGGTCCTAGAATACAGGTCCTGCCTGTGTGTATCAGTCCATGGGCCAAACACAGCTGTGAAGGCTGAAGAGCCAGGCTACAGATAGGGAAACATCTGAGACCTGGTCTAGCTCCAGAACCTGCCTAAAATATCTTAAGAGTAGCAACCATGAAAAGTATTGTATGTCTTTTTTTGCTTTTCATTTTTTTTTCTATTGAAAGTACTGTACGTCAAATATGTGAGTCTGAGTTACTAGACATCATGGAAGAAGTTGAGATAGAGAAGGGCATTAAGAGGGAAGGAAAAGAGAGGAAAAGGGAGGAGAGGAGAAAGATAGGGAGGGAGAAAGAAGAGCAATGAGTTGAGACAGCTGGCTCAGGCCATGTTTTAATTCTTTAGGATCTTGCAAAGAGATCTATGTACTTTAGCTCTTCTAATCTGCATATGAAAACTTCTACCCACTAACACAGTGCCCTGAAAAATGTTCTTTGCCCTTGAATCTGACTCCTTCCTTGGGAATGAGTTAATGAGCAAACGAAAGAATCTTCAGCACCCTTGCCATGGATAAAGCAATCATCCCTGCCTCCTGCCCCTCTGTGGCAGGTACAGTTTCTCCCTCCTACCTACTTTTCTTTGGCTGTGGCATAGATCTGGAGAAACTGCAGCCCAGGCAGGTCAGGGATCAGCTTACATGGTATAGACTGGCCCGCATCATCTGGAACTGATCAATCAACTTCTTATGCAGAGGCCGCATTTCTGGGTGAACAAACTTCTCATGGACTGCTAGCCCAACTCCAAGGACATGGACCTATGGAGAATGCCAAACAAGGCCTCTCTGTTAAGGAGGAAGCAGATGCTGAGAACTGCAGTCATCTTGCAGTGTGTGGTCTTTCCCATTGGTTGTGGGCCTTCAACTCCTGCAAACCATACCTGCTCCTGCATTAACTCTTTCAGCTGGGCGATCTTCTCTGCATCTCCTGGATGCTTGGTGATGTAATCTTTATCAAAGAAGGCCTGTGAAGGGAAGGCCAGGTATAAAGACTCCTTCCAGGACTACCACTTACGTGGGGTCCCAGAGGCCTGAGTCCACAAATTGCCTCCTCACAGGTGCAGATACCAGAACCTCTGGCTTGACTTGTTTGAACCTCTGGCAATCAGGTATGTGGTTTTTTGTCTTTTGTGCTAAGCACTGGAGATGTACAAGTCACCTGAGCCTGGATGCTGGTCCCAATTCTTCATGGAGCCTGGATGCTGGATGGCCTAGGAAGGACAGGTAGGTCTGATGGCCTGGGAGCGGTGGCTAGCTTCTTAGCCAGCCTATAATGCACTTTTCATGAAGGGCTGGACATAGGGCTTCCCTGTCACTTAACTTTCTCCTATAATCAGATGGATTACCTATCTGTCAGATCTCATTTAATAAAAATGAAGAAAAAGCCCAACCAGATATTTGTACCACAGAAATAGGGAGTGCCAAGAGCTTACAATCTCACACCAAAACCATCCCAAGCTAGCTTAGCCAGAAAAGGGCTAGCTGGGAAGACTTCCCAAGGAGGCTGCCATCTTGAGAAGAGGAGCCTATGAACTTTCTTCCCAGCAACTGCCTGTGTGGATTTAGTCCAGGGCCCCAGCTTACCTCCTGGTAGCGTGCAATGCCTCCATTGACAGCTGCATCAATGACTCCATTCAGGCACATGCTGAGCAGGTTGATATTACCATGCACCTGCTTGTGTTGATACTGGCTGATCAGGGCTCGCAGCTCCTGGTTCTTATTCTCAACAACCTGGATAGCATTCTCCAGAGGGCTCACCTCCACCTGGGGGCACATAGCAAACAGAGTCCTCCCAGGAACAATGATAACCCCCCATCATGTTCCTGAGAGCTGGGATCTATGACTTGTGATTCTGATTTTCCTTCCTCGCTCCTGTTGTCTCAGGACTTCCTTGGCCCTTTCTTTTCTTCTTCTGATTGATTTATAGACACCTGGAAATACAGCAAGCAGTGAAGAGTGCTAGTTCTGAAATCAAAGAGCTCCGACTTCTTTTTTTCATTTGTAAAGTTGGAGATTAAAAATACCTGCTGCCTAAGGGTACTGTGTGGTTTAGATGAGAGAAGATACACAAAGTTTCCAGCACAGGTTTGACCTGGGAAGCCAAGGCCAACCAGGTGGCTGAAGTTCTTTCTTTCTTTAGTCCTTAAAGAAAGCTCCCCAGAGTCAGGACTAAGTGGGTGCCTGTGAAGTATATCTCACCAATTCCCTTCTTTCCACTTCAAACCACCGAGAGATTCCAGGCAAGCTGTGGGTTAGGGTCAGCGTGGTACGCTCAATCCACAGGCTCTGCAGGGAGGGCACAGGCAGACGTAGGTAGTTAGATAAATTTTGTCATACCCTGCCTACCTGAGGGTGCAATTGTGCTGAGTTCCTAAGAAAGTGGGGCTTGCCACAATGCTATGAGCATTGCCCCTGCTTTCCTAGAGTTTTTCACCTTGAATTCATTCTCCTTGTCCTTGGGGCCTTTGTGGAAAGGTCTGTCGTACCGGAACTTCCTCACATTGTTGACACGATAGAAGCTCTTGACACGATCTGGTACCCTATCCATCTGCAGAACATCCACATATTCTGGAATGGGTGTCACTGCATAGATCTGCAAGTCTGGGCATGAAGTGAAGGGGAAATCCAGGCTTGCCAATGAGAAAAATCAGTCATCTCCTCAAAGGAAAGAGGTACACTATAACCCTTGTTCCCTACTGACTGGTGGTAGCGGCAGATAAGATCTTAAGGGGCAGATGAGATATAAGCACAGTTAGATAAATCTCTCTATCTGCTCCTCTTTCTCCCTGCTCTAGCAGTGAGACTCATGAACATCCAGCCAAGGTGAGATGGCAATAGCTATCTGTTAGCTAATTCTATGCTTTCCTTTTAAGAGGAGAAAAGAGATCAGGAGAATGCAGTACCCACCCCACAGGAGTGAGAGAAGGTTTTGAGGTCCTGGGCTTGCCCATGGTAGGTAAACTGTCTACAAAAAACCTTTTAATAAAATACTATCTGTAGTTTTTGTGGAGAGAAAACAGATGTGAATCTGCTTTCTCTCCCTTCTCTGCAATAAGTTTGCTATAGTCATGATAACTTTCATGTGGTCTCTAAGGAAGCTGTGTGAAGAGATGGTAGGAGCCAGCCAGTGTTTGCAATGAGACTTCCAAGTGCCAATAAATCAAAGGTTCTCCCCATCCCTTTCCCATCCTTGGCACTCCAGTCCACATAACAAAGACCAGGGACAGAAACTGTGCACAAGGAAGTAGAACAGGCCACAGCAAGGTGGTAAACCAGTGACAAGAGCCCTGGTGGAACCCCAGTCACCTTGCACGCTGACTGCTCTTGACTGCCTTGGCAGGTCCCCCATAGGGTAGGATGGAGACTAAGCTGCTGATGGCAGTCAGCCTGAGAAGCATCCCTCTGATATGAGCACACATGGCTAAGGGCATCGCACTGCCTGTTCTGAGGCTTGAGTGCTTTGCTAAGTGTGGTCTCAGGGATGAGGACACAGGTTTACAACTATGGGTAACTTAAATAAGGTTGGAAGGCCAACCACATGGTTGAAAGTTGCCTGGGTGTGACTCACCTAACAGGATTCCAGCCCTCTCCCCTCCACCAAGTATCAAAAGATACACTGAGCATCACATTGTAGGATGGCGTCATCAGGATGGTTAGGATGCTGCATGGCGACAGCCTGGGGGAACTCGCTGAGCATCCTTTGCTGGAAGGCCTCCAGCCTCTCATAGTCATGGCCACGGCACACGTATTCTTTGTTCTGCCAAAAATATGAGAGCATACTCTATACCTTGTCTGTAGCCTCCCCTCTACCTCCACATGGGAATTCATAGTTACTCATTCCAAAAACACACTCTAGGAACCTCCTCTATACCAGGCTTGGGGGCAGGCACAGAGCATAGCACTTGGTCCCTGTCCTAAGAGGAATGGCAGTTGAGGAGGGAGAGGGACAAATGAAGGGAGAATTGCACTGTAGTGTGGCAGCCATGGGGATGGGCTCCAGGCAACAGGGAGGAAGGAGAAATACCTTACCTGGGATTTTGGGAAAAGCCATGTTTAAAAACAGTCCCTAAAGGCCCACCTGGTATAGCCTGCTAGAGATGAGTAGAGGAAAAATAATCTGTGGGCACAGTAACAACCTGGGCAGTGACAGCCAAAGCTGGAAAAGGTGTAGTTGAAAAGAAGGACTGGTGAGAATGGCTGAAAGGCCAGCAAGAGGGCCAAGGAATGACTGCTATGGGTAATACCATATAATTTTAAATAGAGTGTGATCAGTTATATACTTTTGAAGGATCATTCTTGTCAGCTAGGAAAAACAGCCTAACAGTGCCCAGTTGGTATTCAGTAATTATTTATTGCATTTATACCCTCCCCCCATTTTTTTTTCAGTACTGGGGTTTGAACCCAGGGTCTTGAGCTTGCTAGGCAGGTGCTCTACCACTTCAGCCATCCATGCTCTAGCACTGTAGGGCTTCAGTTATTTTTCAAGTAGGGCCACATGTTTATGCCCAGGCTGGCCTGAACTGCAATCCTCCTGTCCACGGCATCCTGTGTAATTGGGACCACAGACACATGGCACCATGCCCAGCGTATTGATTAAGATGGAGCCTTGCTAACTCTTTGTCTGGGCTGGTCTTGAATCCTGAGTAACTGGGATTATAGGTGTGAGACACCACACCCAGTCAATAAACTCCTTTGGTAGTAAGCTCCTTTGCAAACGTGTCAGCAGAACAAATCAGTATTATTTGAACTACATATTCCTTAAAACCTTTTGTTATGTCATATCTGGTTTGGGTTATGTCTCAGTTTTTCTATTTGTGGACTGAGGTCTTCTTATGGACAAGATACCGCCAAACCCTGCTGCTCTGCCTACCTCTCACAGCTGGTTATGAGTGGGTAGCTGGAGTAGGTCCCTCTGAAACCCACTGGTGACACTGCCCACCCAGCTGTCTCACCAGACCCGCTACAACAAGTGACAGTGGCAGTCCCTCTTGGCAAGTATGCAGAGAGAGAGGGAGATTGTGAGGGAGAAGGAGACAGAAAGTCTCCATAAAGCCAGCTGTATACTTCTAAGGCCAGGCCTTGGAGGACCTCAGTCTTCTCAGAACAGGATTTCTGTCCCTTCCTATTGCTTCTCTTATTGTGGGAAACTCAGATGAGGCTGGGTCATGTGTCTGGATGAATCAGAGTGGAAAGTTAACACCAGAAGGGAAGTCAATGTTAAGAGGGACAGGCTAGACCGACAGTAGCCAAAGGATGGAGACATTTGTAAGTCTCCTGCTTGATAAACAGAACTGATAAAGAAAGTAAGATTATCCCTTGGTATCCACGGGGGATTGGTTCCAGGATGCCCCTGAAGATACCAAAATCCATGCATGTTCACATCCTCCTGTATACTTTAAATCATCTGTAGATTACTTAAAATACCTAGTATAATATAAATGCTATGTAAATCGTTATACTATTTTTATGTAGGGAATACTAAGACAAGAAAGTAAGTCTATACAGACACTTTCCCCCCAGGTGTTTTCTATTCATGGTTGGTTGAATCCTCGGATGTGGAACCTATGGGTAGGGCTGACTCTACTTGTGAAGAATTGGCATTTTCATATTCACTCACATATATATAATAGTCACCTGTGTCTGCTTATGGATCAAATGAAAAGAAATAGGAATTACCCCAAGAAGGGAGAGCTGGATGTTTTCTAGTCTCCTTGAAGATTAGTAGATAATCACATTTGTGAGGTGAGGAGGGCAGAAGGTTCAGAGAAACCAAGCTGAGCATGTTTGACAGCCTGCCTACTCAGGGGTAGTGAGGGAGTAGTCAAGTCTAATGGAGAAGGCCCAATAGTAGGAAGGCATATAGTGCTGACCTTGAGGGTGGCTGTTGGTCTCATATTTGCTTGAGCAAAAATCCCCACAAAAGTCAGATCTGGCTGCCACTACTTTGCACTTTGTTTCTGCCATTTACAAGGCAAACAGTTACCTTCATGGGGCTGTATTCCATTTGCCACAGATGAACTGAGCAGCTGAAGGAAGGGAAGGCAACATGAGGTTAGGCCAGGGAAATCTATATACATGAATCAACTTGTGGAGACTGCTCTTTGGATGGAGATGGGAAGATCTGAAAACTTTTGTTATTCTTCTTTTGCTGGAGCCTTTGAAATTACCTTTGAACAGTTAGACTGTTACTTCCAAGTATGATCTGGACAGCTCAGATACAGGTTCTATGCCAGGTCCTACTTGTCAGAAAGCTCTGAGAACCCTGAAATATGTATATACCTTGTGACATATATAAGACATGTACAAGAGAGGGTAGGAGCCAGGTTGAACCTCACAGAACATTCTTGGCAGGGAAAGACACGTGAAACAACCAAGGCCTGATTTTGTAATATCCAAAATGATGATGTTTTGGAGTGATATCTGGTTTAGAATGTACAAATTGTGGATCTACACAAAAAGAATAAGATGACAATGAAGCATAATTTGCAAAAATGAGAAAGAAGTAGGTCACAAGTAGAGCTATTAGTTTGTCAAAGAACTTTGTGGAAATGTTCTTTGGTTTTAATTCTTTTTTTTTTTTGGAAGGAGTGGTTACTGGGTTTGAATTCAGTGCTTCATGCTTACTAGGCAGTCTCTGTACCACTTGAGTCATGCCTACAGCTTTTTGCTATTCTTTTTTTTTTTTTTGGTTTTGTTTATTTATTTTTATTGTTGTGCTGGGTGGGAGTACATTGTGGCATTTATAAAAGTTCTTACAATATATCATATTTGAATTCACCCCCTCTATCACTCTCCTTTATCTTCCCCTCTCCCCATTCCTGGAGTAGTTTTAACAGGTATCATTTTTCCACTTACATATATGTGTACACAGTATTTGCAGTATACTCACCCTTTCCCTACCTCTTTCCACCTCCCACTGGTACTAATGCCCCTAGACAGGACCCTTTCCACCCTCTTGTTCTCCAATTTTACAAAAAAAAAGGACATTTTTGTTTGTTTAGGATAGCTACCCAGGGAGTTTCCTTATGAAATTTCCATGTATATGTATTATAACCCGAATTGGTTCATTGCCTCCATTTTTCTTCTTTTCATCTTAGTCCCCTTCTTATGGTGATTTCAACAGATTTAAAAAGTCTATATTCATGCTTGTATAGAGAGTACATCAACCATATTCACCTTCTTAACTTCCTTCTTTTACCCTCCCTCTCTTATATGTGACCTTCCTTAGTGTGACCTGTTTTTCATAATATTGCTGTATTTGTATTAGGTCTATATTCCACATGTGAGAGAAACACAAGTAGCTTTTGGTCTTCTGACCTGGCTAACTTCACTTCAGATGATGTTCTCGATATCCATCCAATTACCTGCAAAAGACAATCACTTTTTGTTCTTTTTATTTTTAGTGGCACTGGGGTTTGAACTCAGGGCCTCCCACTTGCTAGGCAAGCACTCTTACTACTTGAGCCACTTCACCAACTCCTTTTTGGTTCTTTTTGAGAGATGGTCTCATTTTATGCCCAGGCTGGCCTGGACCACAATACTCCTATTTATACTTCTCTCCTAGCTTGGATGACAGGTGCGTGCTACCGTGTCCAGATTTTATTGGTTGAAATGGGGTTTTAAGAACTTTTTGCCTAGGCTGGCCTTGAACTATGATTCCCTTGATCTCTTCCTCCCGAGTAGCTAGGATTACAGGCTTGAGCCATGTGCTTGGTTCTAATTCTTGTATAATTCCTTTCTCCTCTTTTGCTGACTTCTACCTCCATTGCTGTTATATGATCTTTGATGACAGGAGCAGCAAATATGTCACTTCTGAAATGCCCAGACTGAATGTCCAGTCACTACAGGTGAAGGAGGCCCAGTCTTCCTAAGGAAGTCTCTCTACTCATTCATATTCTGCAAGTAAGAACACTTCTGTGGAATAGAGTTGGAGCCTTCCTGGGGATCACAATTAGAGTAAACTTGCTGTCCCTGTTGTATCTACTATCCCCATACAGGTAATTTTTCCTTTTAGCTTAGAATGATTAAGCCCTAGGAAAAGTACATACTGACCTGGTTTACATCTGAAATGTAGTTTTCCTGAACTCTGTTCCTAGCAGACTGGATTTCTTTTAGGGAGTCAGTAAGCCTAGATGACCCTTGATGGGACACCAAGCTTGTTATTGCTCATTGGCTAAAGCAATTTTTCCAATAAGATGAGACCCCAAATATTATCAAAGGGATCCTGTGAATTTTCCCAGTTGCTTCCTGAGGTTTGTGGGCACTGAACTTTAGTAAGATACTGGGACTGAGGCAATCAGAGCTAGTCTTGGGTCTCAAATGAAGATCTGGCTCACTAATAAGGATAGCTTCATTTTAAATCATCCAAGAACAATAAATATCTATGGGATACAGTCTACATACAGGACCAGGCTAACTACTTCTGGAGCCTATGAGTTGTGCTGAATAAATACAAAAATCACACACTGCCTCTGGGCTGAGCCACAGTGGATGTTCTGAGGGCAGCCTGTGAGCTCTGCACCACCTCCTATGAAAGCCTGAGCCCTGGGTATAGCTTTCTTCCTTTATCTCCTACCTACAACCACCAATGAAAATGATAGTTCACAAGCTTGCCTGTCTTAACAAATTCAAGAACAAGGAAAAAGACAGTACAGAAATGGGGTAGCTCAAGTGGTAGAGCACCTTCCTAGCAAGCGCAAGGCCCTGAATTGAACACCCAGTACTGCTCCTCCCAAATGGAGTAGCACTGTATAGAAGTTAATGAAAGCTAAGGGTGACCAGATGCTGAAAAGGAGAAATATAAACGTGTTTTCTGATGATGCTGTTTCTCCACTGCAGAAAAACTACAATGGAGAAATAGGGCACTGTGAATTGGTCTGATGATGACACTGTCAAAGGTAAAAATAGCAACAATTTGGAAAGCCAGTTCCAAGTTACTGAAGCTGCTAGGAAACTGCTTTCTAGGAAAAAACAGCCCCCCAACAGATAATATAATCTAGACTGGTTTTATTCCAAAACTTACCTCTTTTTTGGGCAGACCTGATTGTAATCCCACTTAATTTGAATCTGCTTGGGTATTCACTAACATTGCTTCTAGAATGTCAGAACAGACCAAGGCTGTTCATTACTCTGTTGGCATTTCCCATGATTAGATCAGTGAACAAGCTATATGGGCTCTAGGAAACATGGTGGGGGTTGGTTTAATTTTCTGAGCCTTGGTTTTCAAGTATGGGATACTTGATCTATTGTTAGTTTTTCTTGCAGCTCCTGATATATCATCTTCAGCATGTAGTTACTTGAATCTTGATAATTTCAGACATTTGCTGTAACAAGAATCCTGAAACTCCATTAGATTTTTTTATTTTTTGTGTGGTACTGGGGTTTGAACTCAGGGTAGGTGCTATACCACCGTTGTGCCATACCTCCAGTCCTTTTTGCTTGGTTATTTTGGAGATAGGGTCTTGCTTTTTTGCCCAGGCCTGCCTAGACTGTGATCTTCCTATTTTATGCTTATCTACCACCTCTAGAATGATGGGCACGTACCACCATGTTCAGCCTTTTTTTTTTTTTTCCTGTTGAGATGGGGTTTCACAAATTTTTTGACTAGGCTGGCCTCAAAGCACAATCCTCCCAATTTCAGCCTTGCAGGCAGCTAGGATAACAGCTATGAGCCACTGGTGCCTAGCTTAGATTTTTTTTTTGGTACTGCAGCTTGAATTCAGGGCCTCATGCTTGCTAGGCAGGTACTTTTATGACTTGAGCAATGTCTCCAGTTCCTATTAAATACTGTTGAGCAAATTTTTCCTATTTTAGTTTTGTATCATGCATCATGAAGAACCAGAGGCATTAGTAGATACCTGCTGAGCTGTTTCCTACCTTACTGATGGTCCAAACAAACACAACAAAATGGTTATGAACCAGGAGTTGTGCCCAAATTTGCAAAACTTCTAGGACATACTGAATTGCCAATTGTGACTCCCATGCTAAGAATCATAGAGAATACTATCACTGAAACATGTGAGCAGATTCACAAGATGCACAAGTACTTGACATATTTCCCAGTTTGCTAAACTTCAAACTAGTTATATGCAAAAGGAAACCACATGGACAACGTCAAACATCACAGCTGGTCATCAGGACCAGAAAGAGCAGGTTGTAAGTTGTGGATTAGTCCCATTCCTCTTTTGCATTCTTTCCCATCTAAATATTAATCAGGCCCAACCCTGCTTAGCTTTTAAGATCAGACAGGATTGGGTGCATTCAGAGTGGTATAGCCATAGACTCTTGACATTCTCCCTTACGCAGACTTTAAGATACAAAAAGAAGTTGTATGGGACATGGCTAACTATGTAAGTGGTGGAACAGTTGCACAGATTGTATACCTCATTGACTGTAGTATAGTAAAACCATTGAAAAACCTCTTAATTGTGAAAGATAACATTATCCTGGTTATTCTAATGCCATTTTAATTATCTTTCAGGCTGCTGAGAAACTTGGTGAAACTGAAAAATTTAATGATTGAAGAATGTTGGAGGCTTGGACAAAATTCAAACTCTAAAAAATCATGAAATGAGTCTGGATACAAGGCTTCATTAACCTTGATCAAGGAGTATTTCCCAGTAGAGGAAGAGAAAGATCCAAGGATGTACCTTCCAAGTTCAGGGACTCATAGGATCTTTAACTTTTAGACTGTACAGCTGAGGAATAAGTTGTTTGTTGTGTTGTATACTATGTTTAATGTAAGTTTGTCTTACTGTTTCTCTACTAAGAATTTTTTTTTTGATGGGACTAGGGTTTGAACTCAGGACTTTGTGCTTGCAAAGCAGGCACTCTAGCACTTGAGCAACACTGCTGGTCCATTTTGCTTTGGTTATTTTGGAGATGAGGTCTTGTGAACTATTTGCTGGCCTTGAACCTCAATCCTCCTGATCTCAGCTTCCCAAGTAGCTAGGATTACAGTCATGAGCCACTGGTGCCCGGCTAGAACTTGTTTTGGTGGTCCATGGGATTGAATTTAGGGCCTTTACCACTTGAGCTATTATCTCTAGTCCTTTTTGCTTTTAGTTTGTTTTTCAGATAGAGTTTCATGCTTTTATGCCCAGGCCAGTCTTGGACTGTGGTCCTCCTACATCTGCCTCCTGAGTAGTTAGGATTATAGGCATAAACCACCATATCCAGCTTGTTTTTGAGATAAGGTCTTGCTAACTTTTTTCCTGGCTAATTTTTAACTACCATTCTCCTTTCTCCATCTCCCTAGGAACTGGGATTACACATGTGTGTCACCATGCCTGGATTTCTTTTGAGACAGGGTCTCACTATGTAGCTCAGGTTGGCCTCAAACTCATGGTCCTGCTTTCATCTGTAGAGGGCCAGGATTACAGGCAAGCACCACTAGCTTAAGAATTCTTTTTAAATGTGGCTTGTTGTTATAGCTATTTTTACAGTGAAACTATACTTAGACAGTTTCAAACTATACATGCTACATGAAGCTCGTTCTCTGAATGGGTTTCTTATTTCTATGTGGAATGTCATATCTTGCAGAGACCTGTAAATAAGAAGTAAATTTCACCCTTTTTTTATTCCAAAAAAAGAACACTAATGCAACTGCTTAACTGTTGTCACTAGGTCTATGCTCAGTCATTCCTTCTGCTCTGTTTATATTTCAGATCAGATTTCTGGGAAATGGTAGAGAAAAATTGCTATTGTCATCTTGGGTCAGAGAAGTGACTTCCTACGACAGTCTTTCCATAGCTAAAATTAGTGCTTTCACAGGGTCCCAGGAGCCAAGTTGACTATCCAATAGTTCTCATCCTAGCTATATTAGCTACAGTACAGCCATGAGGGAAAATACTCATCTTAGATGATAAACCCTAAGAGACAGTCCTACTGTTGAGGTCAGGGGTATACTGATGTCATTGGCTAAGATGAACCATAATGGAGATTCCAGGTATTGGAGGCAGAAGTTGGAAGGTACCTACATGAGACATTCTTAGACCCTAGTCACTTCCTGAAGGAAATTGGTTCATTTGGTAAGAGAATTACCCTACCTTCTTGGTAGCTACAATGATACAGCAGACTAAAACAGAATTAAAGGTGGCAGCCAGTCTAGTTAAACAATGCCAAATGCATTCTGTTGACTAATCAGTCTTTTGGAAAAATGTGTTCAGTAAAACAGGCTAAAAGAAAAAGAAACTAAAAGTTTTAAGTGAATTATATGTATAACATATAAGTCCTTGTAACCACCTGACAGACTCACCCGAAGGAAGAAAGGAAACTTCCTGCCATAGAAGCCGACCCGGAAGAACTCAGGCTCTAGGCGTTGCTGCTCTATAATGTTGTCATAGTAGCTGGCCTCCATTTTCTGTGAACAAGAAAGGTGACTGCCTTCAGGTTGGCTTGACTGTAATTGGTATCCAAAGCAAGTTCTCCTAGGCCCAAATGGACACTGTCTTCTGGAAAGAGATCATGGCAATTCCATCCAGATAAGAAGAAAGTGGGCCCCTAGCCCTGACCAGTTCTCTCTAAGGAACTGAATCACAGAAGATGCAGATCCTTCTTCACAGCCATCTGATGGTGGGATGGGGACAGATCTGCCCACTAAAGCCCTATGCAGCTGTTCTTAATGTCCTCTCAGGGCATAGGCACAGACTCATGGAGACCTGGGTTTCTTGCACTTGAGAGGCACATATTTAACATTAACTTTTTATGTCCATGTATTTCTAGTTTTGACTGACACTATACCATTTGACCCCTGACTGGGATTACTTGTAGCTGGCTACCAACATTTTTCAGTACCATTTCACATCAGTACAATTGTATCCACTCTTGTTCATCTGACTAAAGATGCTAACCACAGTGAATAAGGCTCAGCTGTTAGCACCACTGGTACTGGTTTCAATTTAGCAGTTTTAAACTTTAAAAGTTAACTAATATTACTGGTAAGATTTTTCAGTCTGGCTGACCTGGATTCATATTTAGAAAAAGCTGGCTGAAACTTTGGGAAAATAGTTCTAATGAATTCAGCCTAGCAGGAAGCAGTGGCCTTCAAATATCAGTTAAGAAACTACTTGTAAGGAGCCATGCCCTAGCCCCAATCTGGACAAGGGGATGGAGAAGAATTAATTAGTCACAGAATGAGGATGCAGGGGATAGTTGGCTGAGACTGCTACTCTCTTTTTGCTGATGAAACCAGTGGGGTTATGATTCAGAAGTTAGCACCAGCAATCCAGAAAAATTTCATATAGACCTATGAAGTCTACAAGGTATTTGACTTAACTTTTGAATATTATGCTTCAAAGAAAGGAGGAAAGACAAATTACTTAAAAGTACAACTCAAGGTGGGGAAAGATCTTATAATGAAGTCTTTAGCTGAAGCATCCTTGCACAAAACCATTTCAAGAAAAGCTTCTTCAGGACACTGGGATGCCTTTTTCCTGAATATCCCATCCTATTATGCTTGTGCTAGGCTTCTCCCCTCCCTGAACAACAGTGGCCCTTGGCTTCCAGATCATAAAATCATTTGTCAGGTGTTTGTTTTGGTTTCCCAGTCAGACTGCAAGTACCTTGAGGGTAGGAATATTGGCATCTATAGTCCATGGCACTAACCCAAAGGCTGTATGTCTCACTCAGAAATTTTGGTCAGGGCTGGGGTGGAGGAAGGGGCAAAGCTCACCCGAATCCAGCTGAGGCTCTGATAATCATAGAGGTTCTCATACTGACATGCCAGCTCCCTGCATAGTGGGATTCCAAATTCCCAGCTCTGCATCAGAAATAAGAATAGGTCTTTAGCACTTCAGGCATCCTCAGGGTTGCCTAAGCCCCCATTGAACACATCAGAAAATTTAACAGAAGGCCTCCTGCTAATTCCATCTCATGTATCACAGGGAACATATACTTCAAAACCAATTTATGGACTATGACACACAGCACTGTGGCTTTCTAGCTCAAGCACAGGTTTCTGGTATCTGCTTAGGCCTTTCTGACTACCTTTTTAAGAACAGGTACATTTCGGGTGTGTTATTTTTTAAAAATTACTTACTTTTTGTTGGATTAGTCTTGATTAGTTGACAAACTGCACTAGGACAGATACTTTGCTTATTTACTTTATGCTCAGACTCTAGAACAATGCTAGGTATGGCAGGTAATCAGTATTTATTTAATGAATTAATAAGGGGAGCAATGATCTTTAAATTAGCATCATTTAAATTCAGAAATGAGTATGGAAATCATGAAGAAAGGAGCTACCAAGGACTTGGTAGTATGCCTGACAACTTCCTTTATGACTAGAACTTAAATTAGGCTTCAGATGATCATTGCCTAGCCAAATCTCAGGCTATTTTGCGACGTGGCTCCCATTATAGAAAAAGGCCCATAAAATAGGTGCCTGAGGGAGACTGCATTGGAATTTATTAAGACAACATTGTCCATTTCCTCCTTTTTTGATGATGCTAAGTTCTAATTTCAGGTCTCTGTGCATGTAGGAAAGTACTCTACTACTGAACTATATCTCTATCTTCCTTCCTTCTTAATATAATATTTTTTCTCTCTTGGTTAAATTGGGAATCATCAGTTTACTTAATATTTTACCCAGGATCTTCTCCCCAACTTCTAAATACACATTAAATTTTATTTTAGGAAATGTCACATATATGTAAAAGTAGAGGGCATAGAAGAATGAACCCCTAGGTAGCCATCATCCAGTCTCAGTAATGACCAACTCAAGACCAATCATGCAGCATTCATACCCTATCCATTTATTCCTCCCATGGTTTCTGAAGCAAATCTCAAATATATAATTCTACCAATAAACACTGCAGTATGATCCTTAATAAGGACTATTTAAAAATATTATTTGAAATAATATCAGGGAGAAAGAAAACACTTTCCTTTGAGATTGTATTTTTATAAAAGAGCATATTATTTTGATATTGGAGAAATCAATGCCATATGGACTGAAATTGTAGGACCAATTAAAAAGGCAAATAAACCAAAGGGATTTTTTTTAAGTACACTTTGGTTCTTTGCCCCAATATAATGCCACCTCCTCAGTAGGCCAGGAAACATCTTGTACTACAGTATCACAGCATTAAAGGGAGCACATGTTAGTCCTCCCTCAAATTCCAAGTTCTGCTTGGATAAGATGCAGCCAAGGAACCATAACATGACTAGCCATGGGGGTGGCTAAGCAGATGAACAGTGTACAGACTTTTGGCCAGCCTGTCAAGAGCCACCATGGGGGATGTCTCACTTAGGTGATGAGGATCCCACCTGGGGCTAAAGGCACTCTGCCTGTTGACAGAAGTTCCCAATAAAACAGGTCTTCTCTACTGGATCAATGTTCACCTGTTTTGTTGATATCTCTGCCCTAATTTGTAACCCTGCTGTTCTAAGGCACTTCCCTCTCTCAATGTCTTTAGTGTGGCAAGACCAAGTGTTTTAAAGACACTCTGCCAGCCTTGAGGGGTGTATTAGAACACTGGTGGATGTGAGGACTTTGAGAATTGTCTCTGGACACAGGTAGGGAATGCTTTGCAGGTGTAATGCATCCTCAACTACATCTTTTCCCTTGGCTTCTCTCTCTCTCTCTCTCTCTCTCTCTCTCGGCAATACTGGAACTTGAACTCAGGCATTTTACTACTTGAGTCACTCTGCCAGCCCTAGTTTCTCTCCTTTACGCAGGAGGAAAAGCTTTAACTCCTTATCAGTGCCTGAAATCCAATCACTTCTACCAGCTCTGGCAAATGTGTGTTTTAACACATCTTTGTCATCCCCTCTCAGAAATGGCACAAAAACTGCACTGAACTAGGACTCTGTTTAGTCCAAAAACATGAGAACGGAAAGGCTTCAGTCTCATTCTGGTAGTTTACTTCTGTTTACACATATCAGAAGTAACAGTCATTCCTTCAGAGGAGTGCGGGCCATAAGTGAACACTCAAGCAGGACAGCCCCTGTCCTTCTGCAGAGATACCTGGCCTAAGGCCTGATGATCTGTATGCTAGATGAACAGGGGCCAGAGGCCTCTGCCCGGATTCTTCTCTTCTTTGTTCTCTCTGCCTGGGGATGAAGAACAAGCCCCCATCTTCACACCTCCTCTTCCTTCTCTCAACTTTCACTCTGCCAAGCCCTGTCTCTGAAGTTTCCCTCTCTCCTTGTCTGGCACAGGAGAGCTAATCCTCTGTGGAGCATCAAGGACCTGGGGCAGGTTCCTAGGTTAACTATCCCACTCATGGAGAGAATGTTCAGAAGAGGTCATGGCTATGAGTCTCTTGGGTACCCAGGAAATAAACATGGGACCCAAGGACTCCTATGCCTATTTAAGGCTTATTTAAGGCAGACAGCAGAAATACTGGGAGTGTGTGGAAGAAAAGTCAGGAGGGGCCTGGTTTATGGGGCAGGGTATACTGGCAGTGCTAAAGGCTAGACCTCTTTTTATCTATCCTTCCTTCTGGGTCTCTTCCTTTTCTCCTCTCCTTCAGTTGCCAAGATGGATTTTCTCCTGATGCCAAACATCTCTGCCCCACAAAAACTGTTTTTTTTTCTGTAGTAGGTTTTGCTTTTCATTAAACAACAACAACAACAACAACAACAACAAAACCCTGAATAGCCTTACTTCCTGATTCCATCAGGAGCTGAGGCATAGGAACACAGAAGGTGTTCCTTCTGGACCTTCTGGATAAACCTAAGAGAGTAGACCTGATAAATGCACCTTGGAGGATGAGCTCATCAAAGGGCTCATTGAGCAACCTGCAGCTGAGGTAGAGTTGCTGAAAGATATCAGAGAAGGTAGCCTGTGAAGCCTACTGGTCCTTCTCCCCTTCTTGCCCATCTAAAATACTATCAGATTTTACACTCTATTCCCTAGTCCATGTCAAGGCTTAATCCTGATTTCCTATGTACTACTATAATGTGGGATAAAGAGGAGGTCATTTCTGCTCACATTGTCCCACCAGTAAACTCAATCAGATCAGGATTACTCTCTACTCTGCTCTTTCTGTCCCTGGAAAGATAGAGAACTTAATACTAAAGCCACTCATGCACATTAATAACATGTTTATGTCCTTCTCTCTGGGTGGGGAGGGCATGTTGGGCCTATGGGTAGTGGCATCTCCAGGTCGACTGATGCCAGGAAGACAGGCCTAAAACCATGCTAGTGAGGGTTCCTAAGTCAGGCCCTGGACCAGCAGAGGAGGAGCTCTGGGTCAATATTGAGTGGCTGAGAGCAGATCAAGGGTCTTCCTTCTGGGTTAGGTTACATGAGAGCTTCTGTGGTTTTGGAAAGGTTCTTGCTTCACTAGAGCATCTTCTGCATAGGTGAATGTTCTCTGTTTTCTGAGTGAAAATTTCTGAGAAATACAAAAGTTCCTCTTGTCATGTAAAAAGGGAGAATGTGTTCTGATTTATGGGTAAAAGACTAAGTAATGTTTAAATCTTTCTTATTGATGATGAAAAAACTCATTTCAAAACACCAGTTTCTGAAAATATCACAAAGAAACCCCTTTTATACAATTAATATATGCTAATAAAAAGAAAAATAAATAAAATACCAGTTTCTATTTGTTTGAGTCAGGGGTTCAGCCACTACAGTTTTGTGAGTAATCCTATTTTAAAATGTGTTCAAAGATGATAAAGATGATTAATGAGACAACAGCCTTTTTTTTTTTTTTGTGGTACTGGGGTTTGAACTTGGCCTCACACTTGCTAAGCAGGTACTCTACAACTTGAGCCATGCCCCAACCCCTGAGAGAACAGCTTTAATAAGTTAGATATCCCCAGCCTTCCCAGTGCATGGGTCACATACAATAGTAGGGTGCTCAGAGGGTCCCAGGAGGAGCTCTCTCAGAGGTCAAGAGGTCCTAAGGAAGCCTTAGCAAGTACTTCCCACAGAAGTGAGCTTGATTTAGAATAACCACAACATGAGAGAAGCCCAGGCTAGGCTGTAGATAGGAGAAATCCAAAACAAGAATCTGTATCAGTAAGAGGCAGTGTAGTCCTCCTTTGGCTAGGATTACAATCCATTTTTACCACTTACATTTTCTATAGCAGTAGATTAGAAAGTCACATTAATTAAGTTAATCAAATACAGACAGGGCCCAGAAGCCCCTGCTATAGGAACATAAGCATTTATCATTTATAGATATGCAAAGCTGTCATGTGGGGTTTTCTCTTACTCCTCTAATCTTTAATCAGCTTCCAAGCCACAGAATTAAGCTGTTTTTTTTTAACACCCAGGCAAAATTATGCTGCCTCCAAATCTGATGCTTATACATGGGTACCTACTCACTCAATGCCCAACACACCACCTTTTGCAGCTGCTGCCAACCCTACAGTGTCAAGATGTCTTGTGGCACAGCAAAAACTGAAGGGTGAAAGGCTTGCCTATTATACCTACCTTGCCTTTGTTGAAGTAGTGAATGATCTTCCGGCACAGTCCCTCTTTCCGCTGCCACTCTGTCTGAGATGGGTAGTGCAGGAACTCCCGTAATGGCCGGTCTTCCCACTGAAGCAGCTCACAGTAAAGGAGCAGGGTAAAAGCAGCCTCTGTGGGGATAGGTAGCATGGAGGCCCAGGGCTTCCTTTCAAGGGTCCAAAAGCAGCCTGGTGCCAGGGGTCCATGCTGAGCAGGATATAAGGGCAAGGCATACACAGCCCAGGTCAGGGACACTGGATACTAAAGGTGAGACAGTAGGGTTGCCCAGCAAGCCAGTAACAATTGTCCACAGCATGAAGAGTCACAGATCCTGGCAGATACCTTCATCTCAGGGCCTGGTCACCTGTTCTGATTCCAGATAAAGACTAAAGAATGGCTTAACTACATAACGGTTTGTGTACAGGTTGTCTCCTTTTGAGAGACACTGACTCTTCAGAGAGAGCTCTTGCATTACTTTTTGCTCAATTTTCTCTAGCTTCCTTTCCAATATTCTCAGAACTGGCCCTCATGGGTGAGCACCAACCAAGCCTTCCTTTAGCTCCCCCCCCCAATACCACCCTCAATGCTTTGAGCTCTATTTTCTGTCCTTAGCACTGTCCTGGAACAACCCTTTCCCCTCATTTCTACTGTTTCTAAAAGGACCAAACAGGAGTGTGAATAGTAGCAACAATGTGATGGGCCTGGAGCCTGGAGCCAGAGGCTCCATTTCTGGAGAAACCTAAGTTGATACTGGACTCAGAGTGAAGGCCTGGCAATATCTTACTTTACATGTGAAACAATTAGTGAAGGTTTTATAAAAACACAGCAGCTTGTTATCTAAATTCTAAGAGATGAGTCACATTGAATTACTGCCATCTCTCAGGGTTCTCGTTACTATTCTATTTGCTAATTTTTAGTGGGCATTTCTTATTGGCATGTTAATTCGTTCTAGCTCTGCCTTGTTTTCAAAACCATACTTAAAAATGCTTTCAATGATTATGAAGAATCTCATTTCTAATTATTTTGTGACCCACTTCCAGTTTTAGCCAGATCTAGTTGTCTGTGACCACTCTCTAGATCCCTTCTCATTCTTGCCCAGGGATACACACACTTCTTCACTGGGTCTAGGAAGCCTTTTCTCTTTGGGGGCAAAATAGTCTTCTTTCTGTGGCACTCAGGGTCTCCTTTTGGATCTCAGGAAACCATGATAAATCTTTTTACCCTGTTTATATTATTTTTAGATTTCATTTCTGGAACTATCAAAAGCAAGGCTTAGCACCCTTCTCTGTTCAGATCCTTGATTCAGCTTCTAGGAGTTTAGAAAATACCTGCTATGACACATGGAATTTATCAAAACCTTTTTCTTTTATTGCCCTCTCACAGAGCTGTTGGATCATGGGTGGAAGTGGATGACAAATTCAGCCATGTCATGTCATTTCACTTCATTTTTTTAAAGACAGGATCTTGCTATGTAGTCCAGGCTGACCTCAAACTTGTGATTCTGCTGACTCAGCCTTCAGAGTACAGCCCAGTCATTTTAGATACACTTCTTGGCAAGATGTGCTATCAGAAAAAGATGTGCTACCTATACTGAATCCTCTCTAACATCTAGCAATAAGGAAGGAGGGTTCATTGTTTTTATAAATCCATCTAATTCTAGTAACATGTGCAGACAATAGCACAAATTTCCTCATCTATCATACAAATTCAAGTCCTATAGCCTAAGTGCTAGGACAGAGCTTGGTTTCCACAGTGGAAAAAAAATGGCTATTTTGGGAAAATAATGGGACCAGACAGAACACAAGTACATGTACACATTCCTGATTCAGAGTGACTCTTGGTTAAAAAAAGGTATGACAGGAACCTTTTTTTTTTTGTGGTACTGGGGCTTGAACTCAGAGCCTACACCTTGAGTCACTCCACCAGCCCTTTTTTTGTGATGGGTTTTTTTGAGATAGGGTCTTGCAAACTATTTGCCTGGGCTGGCTTCGAACTGTGATCCTCCTGATCTCTGCTTCCTGAGTAGCTAGGATTACAGGTGTGAGCCACCAGCGCCTGGCCATGACAGGCACTTTGGACTGAATTGTAGACATAAAGAAAGAGCCCCCATCTGGCCTGTCAAGAAGTCATTTGAGATGGGGGTATGGCTCAAGTGGTAGAGCACCTGCTTAGCAAGCAAAAGACCACAAAGAAAGAGTATTTTCCAAGGAGTCAGGCCAATACTTCCATGTGCTCCACTGGGCACTTAATGTGGGGCTGCTGTGCAGTAGCTGGAGAGAACTTAAGTCCAAGGCAGATACGCCAGGGAGTTCTGAAGTTCCAGGATTAGGAGATATTCCTTTGTTATAGTCTTGCTTAGCTCCAGCTTTTGTAGGGCCTAACAAAGGCTCTGTCCATGAGGAGTGACACTGAACTCAGGATGCTCTGAATCTGGTGTACCAAAATTTGGTGCACCCTTGAGTCTTCAGAGTGGTGGATAGGAGGGAAGGAGACTGAATAGCCTCCTTCATTGATGAATGCCATTGAACTAGGTCTGCTTGCTTTTTCTTCACCAGGTGCTACAAAGGAGTTGAGGGAAAGGAATGCCTGTCATATCTCCACCACTACTGAGATATGACAGGCACTAGCCTGGAGCCTTTCTCTGTTAGCTGTGCCTATCTACCAGTCTGTCCTTGAGAACAGGCATGGCTCTCCCCCTTCCCCACTCACCTGTGTAGTTTTCAGCCTGTAAGTGCATGTCACAAAGCTTATGGATGTATCGGATATACATTTCTTCTTTGTTAATCTCAGATTTGTAAAAGTTCTGTGTGAGACATAAATACACACACTGTGAGAGTGTCTGCCACCTGGGGAGGCCATAACTGAGCTCCAGCCAACCAGCCAAAGTACTGGCTGTGCTGGACAGGATGGGGAGGGCATATCCTGGAAGCAGAGAGCACCAGAAAAAGAAAGGACCAGCCAGAAGGCACAATTTCTAGGGGGATAGAACCACTGAAAGGTCTATGGGAGTCCTGAGTGGAATGAAAGAAGAACTGTACCAGAGAAGATTGGGGATCAAGGGAGACTGTGAATCAGGGTATATCAGGGTAACCAAGAGGTCAGGCTAGAACTCTGTCCAAAGAAAAGCTCATTTCATTCCTTCTGCAAATGGGAATGCATCTGATAAGGTTCAGGACTCCAAGATTCCAGGAACAAAGTTAAGTCTTGACTCAAATTTTTAGGTCATGTAGCCATGTACTGTAGAAAGGACAAACCAATCACGGTGCAGGATGGAAACTATCTCATCAGGCAGACAGAAGGAAGAGCCTATGTCCTCTTACCATGAGGTTAACAGTGCAGCCTATCTTCTTGTTCTCGGTTTCCTCTCCTTTCATGCAGTCCCTGGGAGGGAGAACACAGAGGAGTGTACATAATATGAAGTGGTGAGCCTGAGGCAAAACACAGAACTGCAGTATCACTGGGGCATTAGTATGACAAAAATTCAGATCAGGATACCCTCAACAGAAAGTGCTTCCATGGTTAAGGGCCGTATTGTGAGCTCCCTCTAAGTTTTGTACCCACTCCTGGTGCTCAAAGATCTCTGTTCTACCAAGCTCCTTGTTATAGTGGCAGAATGCAGAGACCAGGGGCTACATCAGGGTATTACATGACACATACTAATGTTCTTAGCACAGAGGGACATGTCAGTAAAGCGGAAGGCCAAATCCAAGTTCCTCAAAAAGCACAGAGTTCTTCATAAAGGGCAAGTTTCATTTTGTGGGAAAGTGTTGAACAGAAGATAAGACTCTTTACTCAAGGACCGAGCTTTACTCAAGGACTATTGCTTTGGAGCTGTGTTTAAACTCTTTATTGTTCCTACCTAGTACTCATCACCTTCTTTTTGGCTCCTAAAACACACCCTTAGCCATCATCTGAACTTTTCAGCCTGAATAACTGAGGCTGCAGTGGTCATTTCATTGTTACTTTTGGATGAATTCAAAGACCATGATATGACTAGAAAGGCAGGGTTTCATGTAAAAAATTCTAATTCCACATGAACTCTCAGACTGAACATAATATTGAACTCTGAGCTCACAGACTGTTTCCTCTAATCTATTCACAAGTGGGATCAGGGGGCAGAAGTAAACTTTAAGCAAGGAATGTAGGCATGAAAAAAAGGAGTGTCCCAGTATCTGAAAAAGAACATGAAAGTCCTTCTTGGTCACATATTTTGGTACTAGGTGATATTTCCTTGCTTATCTTATGGCTCTGATGAAGGCCTGCACTAAGGGACTACAGAAGTTCCCTGCCTTGCTCTGGAGGTAGTTTTTCTTTCTTGCTATGCCCATTCCTCTGAGTCTTGACCTTTCTGGATAGAAGACCAGAGGGCTGCATGTCCCTGGGATGCCTCATGAATACCCACATCTTGCGGGGATCCCAGGAAGCCCTAGCCTACTCCTGAGAAAAGGTGTGCTATTCCTGGTCATCAGCGTATTCTTAATGACTGGTGATGGTACCCAGCACCAGAATAGTCTTCCCCATGAAGGGCACATGATCTCATTATGTAGTTCAGGCTGGCCTTGAACTTGTGATCTTCCTGCCTCAGCCTTCTCCATGATGGGATTAGAGGCATGTGCCATGCCTGGCTCTCACATGGTCTTAGTTTTAAGGTCAAGGGAATACCTTTGCAGGAGAGAGAATTCTAGTAGATAAGAGGCTGGATAGGTGATTGAGAAAATACCTGTAGTCAAGAAGGCGTTCCATGAGGCGAGTGACTGAGGTAACAAAGGAAATGCCAGTCTCACGCCATGTTTCCTGTTCAACCTTCTCCAGCAGGCTATTGGTGCAGGAATAGAGGAAGCAAACAAAATTCATGAGCCTTCTTTAGGCACAAGAGCAAGGTCTAAGAGCCCTTGGCGGCTGTGATGAATCTGAGACAGCAGACTTACCACACTGCAGTCTTACCTGGGGTAGGGCCCAAACAGCTGGGTTCTACTCCATGCAGCAGAAAGTAAAGACAAGGAGGTTACTGGAGTGGCAGCAATAAAAATGTCTCCCATTTCCCTATACATGATCCTAAGGACACCACTGAGGTGGAAGTAAAGGAGGGGCTCAAAGGCCCCTTAGGCATATACTCAGGCCTATTCTCAAGGAGCAGCTGAGAAAGATAAGAGACCATGGAGGGATATGTCTGGCTTTGCCAATTGGATGACTGCCTCTATTGCCCAGAATGAGCCTCATCAAACATACAAACCAACTTCTTCATATGAATCAAAGGAAGGTTATCTACCAGCCTCCATGGCTCAGTATAAGCTGAGAGCAAGTCCAGGAGCCACACTCAGTCATCCTCACTGTCTGAGGATGTTAACAAAAAAAGTGTGCCAGAGTCACTAACTCAATGCCCAGCTCATATTAATTATTAATTTACAGTCCCATGTTCCTGTAATCTTAGGGTAGACTCTGCGGGGATTCTCCAAAATGCCTAGCTTTTGAGATCTTCTGACATCTCACAGGTCTGTCTGTTCTAGAGGATGATTACCTGAACTTTTTCTGCTTCCTCCAGTAATGATATCAGGTGTAGGTCTTTCACCACACAACTCTATTCCTAATTCCTTTGCATGTTGTTTCTTGGTCTCTAAAGTTGTAAGAGTCATCTGGAGTGATTAGCCCAACTGGCAGCCAGCACTGGGGAGTCAAAACCATAGCCTGGCTGTTGTTAATGCTTCTGTTATAACAACTGTCTCCCTACACAGAGCATTTGCCTGGGCCAAGGTATCAGAGAAAGGGAGGGTTTCCCTTGTGATCCATGTTGCTGGAGAGAGAAAGCAAGATCACAACTCTGGTCTCTGAGTTGTGTGGATAATGTCATTGCAGTAGCATTTCTCAAACTGTTGTATAGAACTCTGCTGTCCTGGATGACAAGGTAAGGTGTTCTGTGAGTACACAAGCCTGGGAAATGCTGAGTATATCCTTATTTTGAAGATTTTTATACCCTTTTGTACATTAAAGGCTTTGAGAAATCCTTCAATACAAAGACTTGATAAATTTTAACTGAATCTTTTAAAATTAATGAGCTTATGATTAAGTTTTTTTTCAGCAGATCTACAAACATCTTCCCAAAATGCAAATTAGGAAATGCTGCTCCATGTTGTTAGTGGCTCTCAGTTCTCAGTCTGAATATAGTAGGATTTACAAATGTTATTTGGTCAATTAATTAGTAATTTTTTTAAAGCTATTTTTCCCTTTGCATTAAAGAAATTTGCTAGTGGCCAAGGAAGAGATTTCTCTGCCTTGTTTCCACAATTAGAAACATTTTCATTTGCTAGAGGCTTGGCTCCAGTGGTACAGTGGTCTGCCTAGCATGCACAAGACTCTGAGATCAAATCCCAGACCACTACAGAATGGATTCATTTTCATAAATTATAGTTATTTAAGAATCAAATAAATTAAATAAAAATTTAAA
Source organism: Castor canadensis (assembly GCF_047511655.1). Lineage (NCBI taxonomy): Eukaryota > Metazoa > Chordata > Mammalia > Rodentia > Castoridae > Castor > Castor canadensis. Next base: position 50,996,561 of record NC_133402.1, on the reverse strand, counting down.
TGTAAAATATGACTCATAAAACAACAGAACAGGCATGAAAGAATCCCCCCTCTTGAAACTGAAAGATCTGGGTTACCTTTTACTGGTTAGATAAGGGAGAGCAGTCCCATCACCTCTAAAGCGGAAAGGAGGACAATCTCCATCCCACCCCTCATGCCTTTAGAGGCATGTTGTGAGGATCAAATAAGATGGGGAATGTTAATACATTATTTATTTATTTATTTATTTTTGAGGTATTAGGGTTTGAACTCAGGGCTTCACGCTTTTTAGGCAGGTGTGCCACCACTTGAGTCACTCCACCAGCCTGGTTAATACCTTTTGTACATGGTGAAGTTTTAAGTAAACATTCAGTATTATATACTGGAAAAATACTTTAATGAACTGTCTCCAAAATGATACTAAAACACAGAAAATCGGGTACTCTAGAGTTTAAGATTCTCCTTTTTAGGGTGATAAAAGAGCAACATCACTCTATATGGGTGGGCCACAATTTCTCTGAGTCCCCTCTTTGGCCTTAGTCTTGTGGCAAATCCTGTAAGGTCTGTTGGCCTCCATTAACTCAAGACAGGAATGGTGGGCCTGGGGGAGTCTTGATACAATTCCATACAACTACCTCATTTCTCAGCTGAAAAACTGCCTGGAGAGGGGGTGTGGCTTATTCAAGAGCCCATTGTAGTTTTGAAGTTAACTGCAATGTCTTACAAAGCAGGGCAAATAGGATCCCCTCTTTTATTTATTTATTTTTATTGTTGTGCTGGGGGTACGTTGTGACATTTACAAATGTTCTTAAAATATATTATTCTCTTTTATCCCTCCTCCCTCATTCCTAGAATAGTTTCAAGTCTCATTTTTCCATTTTCATACATGAGTACATAATATTTCTACCATATTCACCCTCCTACACTCTTTCCTTATATCCTCCCCACTCCTGTGAGGGGAGCAAATAATAGAAGTGACTTTGTCTTAGATAAGTGAAACAGGAAGGTTTCATCTAAAGAGACACCAGAGAAGCAAGATAGCAAAAGGCATCTATAAAGTGTTAATGGTGGGCCTCAAGGCCAGGGCGAGCTGACCATACCCTCCTGGAATGTCCAGTTTGATAAGATGGGGGGTGACCAGGTGGTTAATTCAGCTGAAAGTCAACTAGATGACATCCCATCCCACATGTAGTTTCAAGGTATAATGGGTGGACCTAAGTCAGGCAGAGCCCTGTATCATCTCCTAGACTTCAGTCATTCTTTGGCTATTGTTTTTTTTTTACTATGCCCCTCCTGTGCAGGGAACTTTGCTTTCCTTTCAATACACTTTGCATTTGCTTTAATCTTAACTCCTGGTCCAGCATCTTCAATCATCAACTTTGCCAGCACATGAACTCAGGATCAGCAATCCAGTTTTACTGGTACCCACTGGTACCAACCCCCAGACCAGACCTGTTTTACTTTCCTGTTCTTCATTTTTGAAAAAAGACATTTTTGTTTGTGATAGTTATATAGAGAGTTTTATTGTGACACATATATATAATTATTAATGTATTAATACATTATATATATATTTATATGGAACCCCTCTTTTAGAAGAGAATCTTCCACTCCTGGAAATGCCAGTATTCAGTCCTAAACCGACTGACTTCTCATGAGCTGTTTGCCCAACTTGACATAGTGCATGCTATGAAGATAAACAATGACCTTCTTCCTGTCAGAAAATCTAGGAGTTAGTTAGTACTTGTCTCTTCATAGCTCTTCAGTCAATCATGACAATCCATGAGAGAGTTTGCTTCCTTATTTATTTATTTATTTAATTGATTTATTGGTGTGACTGAGGTTTGAACTAGGGTTCTTGCTTGCAAAGCAGGCACTCTACTGCTTGAGACATACCTCCAGTCATGGCTTTCTTACTGACAGAAGGTGAGCACTGATACCACCAGGAACAACCATTTCTCCTGATACCCAACCCAACCTCTGAAGCATGCCCAGTATAGGTTTCACCTTTGCCCTTCACTGGTCTACTTCATTCCCTCCCCAAATGTGGGACCCCTGGGGCGGGGGCAGCTTACAGCAGGCTGAAGAGCTCCCTGTAGCTCTCATCACCTTTCCCTTCTGACACCATGCTGTCCAGCTTATCAATCAGCTCAGCCTCCACCTAAAAGAAAGCAGATTTCATACATTCAAACCGAACTCTGAGAGAGAATGAGAAATTATCAGTCCCCTTGCTGGGTGAGGATGGTGGGAAACCACTTTTCACATTCTTTTTATTAGCATATATAAATTATACAGAGAGGTTTCATTGTAATATTTACATATGTGCTTGCAACGTATCTTAACAGATTCACCCCTCCCATCATTCTTCCTCTTTCTCCCATTCCCTCCTTAGAACATTTTCAACAGGTTTCATTATTCTATTTTCATAGACACATACAAAGTACATTTACCATTTCACCCTGTTTACTCTCTCCCCTCCCCCTGGTATCCTCCTTGACAGGACCTGTTTTACGTTCCTGTCCTTCATTTCTTTAAGTTAATACGATTGTCAAAGGGGTTTTGCCTTGGTGTTTCACATGCATATATATCATACTTTAATCAGATCAACTCCCTCTATTACTTACTCTTTCTCTATTTCCCTGCTCCCCCGATTACTCAACAGCTTGCTTTTGACATTTTTGACCTTGCTCCAAATAAATTTCAGGGAAGACAGGATCTCATCTAGAGCATTAAGAAACTACCTTGCCTTCCCCAATTAGGAAGGTCTCCCAACAAAATTGTTTTGGATCTAAAAGAGGCCTTTGCCTGTCTGTCTCTACCTCCCTCTTTTCATTTCTTCCTTTCTTTTTATCTCTCCTGTCTTCTCCCCTTCCTTCCTTTTTTTTTTTTGTGGTGCTAAGGATTGAACCAAGGACCTTGCACATGCTAGGTAAGCACTCTACCACTGAACTACAATCCTAACCCTATTTTTTTTTTTTGAGACAGGATCTCCTTATGTAGGCTAGGCTGAGCTTGAGTTTGTGATTCTCCTGCCTCAGCCTCCTAAATGCTGGGATTACAGGCATGCATGACCATGACCAGCCACTGCCACTTTTCTAATAGGCCTCACTGACCTGAGGCAAGAAATCAGTGGTAAGTGATGTCAAACAAACCTTTCTATCCTTCATTAGCCTTTAAAATGTGATATGATGATGTTATTTATACAGATATTTCATATAAACGAACAGACAACAAAAACTCTGGCATGGCTGTATCAAATAATGTGATACAACGGAAGCATTTTCTCATTCCATATATGACCAAAGAATCCTAAGAAAGATAAATAACAAAAGAATAATTAACAGTAAATTCACTGAACTCAATTAGGGCCTGTGACATTTCGTTAGCAAAAATGAGAATGGATGAATAAATATTATCATCCACCCCCTTTTTTAAATAGTGGCCTGTTACATGGTCAGGGCTGGAACTGTCTACACTAATTATGTGGCTTGAGGAATCAACTACTTAAACACACACTTCAGAGGAAACAGAAAGTTTGAGAACTGGGGCCCTTTGGGATCAATGCCATCTTGCTCTCTCTGTATAGAGAATAGGCTCTGCAGGAACTTGTCTGGGGCCATATAAAGAGCTAAAGTCAGGTAGATATGGTCTAGAAGTTAAGGTGTCTCACTCCCAGTTCACTGCATGTCTTATCTTGTTGGCTACAAGCTTCCCAAGGAAATGGCCTGATGATAACAAAGGATTTCTCTTACATGAGGTACAGGTAAATTATACTTCCTAGAACACAGCCAAGGTGGGGAGGAAACCCAGAGCAGCAGAGAGTACAAAGAGTACAAACAGGGTAGAGCAGTCCATTGGTGTACAAAGGGTTTTCAAAATGGGTCTCTGGGCCAGTAGCCTTGGATTTTATGTTAAAAGTAGAAATACTCAGACTTCTTCAAGCCTAATGGATCAGAAACTCAGGCTGAGGATATGGAAGTCCATAATCTGTGTTTTAATAAGCCCTCCAGGCACTTCTGATGCCTATCTAAGTGTTAAAAAACTTTTGCATTAGGAAAAAGAAATGATGATGGAATGATGTGGAGACATTACTTTATTACCTCTGTAGAGCTATGAAGGAAGAAATTATTAGGAGAAATTTAAAACATGGGATACTGAAGATCAATGCATGCAAAATCAATGTCTCCAAGTCAAACAATATAAGTTAATCAAAAATATCCATGTCACAATTAGTAATGTTCTATAGAAGCAATATTCATGAAGAGACACCTTGTTATTCATTCAACATTTGTCCTGTGACATTAACCAGCTGCATAGTTCTGGGCAAATACTTATTAAAGTTCAAATTTCCTCATTTGTGAGAATTACATTCCTCTTTGATGTCAGCATGTCCTGGCTCTTGAGAAGTGCTCAATGACTGCTAGTTTTGGTTTTCATCTCTATGAGCCCACCATATCTTAGGTACCACATTGGGTTCTGAGAAATAAAATAGCTCATCATCTGGTAGGGGAGGTAGAGACAACAGCTGCCACACCTCAGAATTGTCAGGGCTCAGATGGGGCATACAAAGAAAAAGGGCAGATCTGGATCTGAGAAATCAACAGACAAGTGAGTTTCAAGAAGTAGTGCTATAAAAACTTAAGAAATATTTTTGCTGTTTGATACAGTGAGTATAGGTTGAGAAATCTACCTAAGGAAATATTTTTCGAAATGTAAACAGCAAAAGTTTGAAAAAAAAACCCTAAGTCCCTAAAACTAGGATCTTGACTAAATACATTGTAGTCTAGCCATGTAGCCTCAAAATTGATTGTATCAGTCCTCTGTTATTACAGGAGCATTAACTGACAAAAAGATAGTCAAGACAAGTTGCTATCAGAAAGGGTATTATAAAGCAATATATACAAGTCCATCTCTTTTTTGTGTGTGGTACTGTGACTTGAACTCAGTGCCTACCACTTTGAGCCACTCCACCAGCCTTTTTCTGTGATGGATTTTTCGAGATAGGGTCTCGTGAACTATTTACTTGGGTTGGCTTCATACTGTGGTCCTCCTGATCTCTGCCTCTCTAGTAGCTAGGATTACTGGCATGAGCCACTTGCACCTGGCAACAACAATTCCATTTTTTAAAATTAAAAATGTCTATATATTGAAGGAAAAGTCTAAAAAAAGATATAAGCTGTCTCCCCGGTTACTAACAATGCTAAGAATATGATTTCAAAATTTGCATTTTAGCTTACTTGCATTTTAAATCTTTAAATCACACATAGTAAGGGGCTTCATTATGATACTTCCATACATGAATATAATGTACTTTGATCATAGTTACCCCTTTTATTACTGTATCTTCTCCCTCTTCCTTCTTCCATTTTTTCCTTCCCCTTCCACCTCCTTAGTATTTTCCATTTTCCTTTCATAACTTTAAAAGAATTTTTGTCTTTTATTTTTCCCAAGCATCCACAAATGACAGAAAACATGCAAAACTGTCTTTGGGACTGGCTTATTTCACTTAACATGATAATCTCCAGTTTCATCCATTTTCCAGCAAATGATACACTTTCTTTTTTCTTAATGGCTAAAACTCTACTGTGTATATATACCACATTTTCTTTATTCATTCATCCGTTGATGAGTGCTTAGATTGATTCCATAATTTGACTATTAGAATAGTGCCATGAAAGATGGGTCTTTAGGTGTCTATATAGTAAGCTGACTTTCTTTTGGGAATATACCCCAAAGTGGTATGGCTGGATCTTATGTCCAGTACTGTTTGTTTAATGAAAGTGTACAGACATGTGGTGCATATATTTTTAACAATTGTTATCTGGATGAACTGTTACCAATATGAAGTATTTTTTGTTCCTTCTTACAGGTTTGTAATCTGTTTTCAAATATGAGTATAGCTATTCCTACTTGCTTTCAGTTTTCATTTGCTTAGAATATCTTTTTTCTATCCTTTTACTTTTATACTATGCTTGTCTTTGACAGTGAGGTGCATTTCTCGAAGGCAAGTACTTGGATCTTTTTTTTTTTAAATTCAATCATTCAGTCTGTTTTTTAACTGGAGAAAAACCATTAACATTCAGAGTTATTATTAAAAGGTATGTAGTAAATCATGCCATTTTGTTGTTTTGTAATCTACTCTTTTGAGATATATTCTTTTCTGTATTGGTTATTGTTTATCTTCCTGGATGTTAGGTTTCCTTTAAGTATCTTTTGCATTGCTGGCTTAGTAGTCATTAAGTCCTTTAGTTTACTAGGGAAGGTTTTTATTTCTACTTCAACTATGAAGTACAGCTTTGCTGGATTCAGTAATCTAGGTTGGCAGTTATTTTCTTTCAGGGTTTGAAGTACATCATTGCATGCCCTCCTGGCTTTCAGAGTTTTTGCTGAGAAATCTGCTTTTATTTGGTGGGTTTGCCTTTATAGGTGACTTGGGGCTTATGTCTTTCAGCTTTCATTATTTTGTTTGTTCTGTATATCTAATGTTTTAACTATAACATTTGGGAAATTTTCTACTATAAATTTATTGACTATGTCCTCTATGTCTCTTTCCCTTCCCTCCGTCTTTTGATCCAGTCTATTTGTGAGGCTTTCAACTTAGGGTGTTTTTTTGTTTTTGTTTTTGTTTTGGCACTGGGGATTGAACCCAGGGCCTCATGCTTCAAGTGCTCTACTATTTGCACTATGCTCCAGGTCAGATCTTTTGTTTTTATCTTGTTTATTACACAGGGTCTCACTACCTTTGCATGGATTGGAATTGATCCTCCTGCCTCTGCCTCCTGAGGAGCTGGGATTACAGGTGTACACCATCACTTCTGGCTTCATTGATCATTGTTATAATTATTCTTTTGAATTCTACTTCACTATCACTGGAGTTCAATATTGTGGAACTGTTGACTTTTGGAGGAGTAATGTTGCAGTTTTTTATATTTCTTGTGTTTCTACATTGAGATTTATATTATCTGAGACCAAGCTGTTGGAGGTTTTAATTACCTGTGTTCTTACATTTGAAGTATTCTCAATGTTTATGGAAGGACTGGATTGTAGGGTCAAGGCATAGTTTTTCACCACTGGGCTGGGGGTGTAGCTCAGTAGCTAAACATTTGCCCATGTACTCAAGACACCAAGCCTGATTCCAAGCATCACTGAGAGAGAAGAAAACTTGCTGGAGTCTTTTTGCTTCTATTATTCAGGGGGTTGCTTTATGCAGGCTCAGGGGTAGGCCAGTTTAGGGTCAGCTGTCAGCTTCAGGAAAGCATTCACTTTAGAATGCTCTGTATACTTAGAGCTGCTACTAGTTCTGATGACCTTTTGTACCCTGTGGGCTGAACAGGTCCCTACTTGCCCCACATACCCCCTGCCCCCAGAGGCAGCAAGTGTCCAAGGATATGCATGTCTCCCAGATATGTCACAGAGTGGGAGAAGAAAACAGATCATTGAGTTCTGCACTGGAGGAGGAGCACAGGGTGAGCTCAGCCCTCTACCTGCTAGTTTTAGGACTTTTGGACCACTATATACCCTCTCTGTGGGAGGAAGGAGGCTGGAGAAATTGAGTGATATATGGGAACTGGGCTCAGATCTCTCAGTCTTGCCTGGCGGCAAAACTCATGGAGCAGTGAGGCAGCTCTGGAGGCTGAACAATCTGCCAGCCACAGGCTCAGAGCTCTGCTTCTGCAGTGATCCTCAGGTGATAGGGATTGCTTCTGTTACAAAGGGTGGAGCCCCCAACCACTGTGACCTTTACTGCCTGTGCTCTCTGATGTTGAAACTTCCTATTGGGTCCATGTCAGACCTCTTTCTCTATGTAACAACCTCTCATGGCTGTCTCCCACCCAGACACTTAGGTGGGGTTTTTGCCAAGGCTCCCTGAGCTGCAATTGTTCCTTGTTTTCAGGTCCTCAGAGTACCTTACTCTCAAACAACAACCTATCTCAAGACAGTATAGCACTATGAGATAGAGGGTACAAAAAAAAAAGGCTCTTGTAGCCAATGCTAGTCGGTCTTAAAGGAGGAAACGTCACACCAAATCCCCCTAGTGGATTTAAGGCTTGTGAGGACTGTGGGCTTATCCTGTGGCTAGGTCTGCCAGTCTGTTGTCTCAGGTTTGCCTAGCTTACCTTATGATTGTGGCTTTGGCTCCCTACAACCCAGGGAGGCAGAGTTGGAGATGTGGACTGTTTCCTACTTTTATCTTCATATCTTTTCTGTTTCTCCATGTTTTTATTTATTTATTAACATCTTGTCACCTCTTTCATGATTCCCCATGCTTTTCCTCTCTTTTTCTCTTTGGAATAGTTTCTCCTTTTTCTTATTCATGGAGTCACATGTAGGAAGCTTCTAATTTGCCACCTTGCTCTGCTTTTTTGAATGGTCAGATTTTTAATTCTTTTACTTTTGGTATTACTTAAAAATTATAAAACTACAATTTCAGTAGCCATAGGAAAAAGGCTACAGTAAGAAATAGGAGTAGTGACAGTGCCAAAACTGTGAAAAGCACAATCAAAATCAGGACCAAAATGTCCTTGAATTTTGGTGATTCAAAGGTTTTGGTTGACCTTCAAGAGGGTACTTTCAAAGATGTGTGTGGAATATAGAGTTAACTGAATTGATGGGAGGACAGAAGGTGGAAATGTGGGGATTAAAAGAGTAGATGTCCATTTTATAATATTTGATGACAAATGGAAGCACAGAAATATTTTTTTCTAAGTACAACAAAGTTTACTTGGCTTGCTGCACATTAATTATTCATGAAAGTTTTATTAGGAAAAAGAACACAGCTCCTGACCTGAGTCTTGAAACATGAGCTCCAATGTTTTTCATTTAGTTTCATTTCATTTAGTTTTTCACAAAATGAAACCTCTTTATTCAGTGTTAGTGATGGTGAAATATAGCTCAGTTTGTCTTTTAGTAGACTCAGATGGCCCACAGTCTAATTCTGCAATGTCATATACTTCTGAGTAACTGGACTTTTGCACATCAAGTAGTTGTGTGTTTTGTACAATTAGAAGGCACAGGCTGTGACAACACAGAAAAGCCATGGTTCTTTTTTGGAATTTCCCAAAGTTCGGAGGCATTAGAGTTGCACACTCCCAAAATGGAGTTATCTTAAATATTCTGAACATTGATTTAAAAAGAAATCTAGATCTAGCACTGTATTTAATAGTGAAATATTCAGGGCCTTCCCCTAAGAGCAAGACAAGTTTGTTTATTAACATCACTCTTATTTAATACCTGGAGGTCTTAGCTGATGTAATTATGCAAGAAATAAGAGATACACAGATTAGAAAGGAAAAAATGAAACTGTCTCTTCACAGATGACTTGATTGTTTAATATAAAATCCCAAGGAACTTACAAAAAAAAGCTTCTAGAACTAACAAATGAGTTTAGTACATAAGGTTAACATACAAAATTCAATTGTATTTCTTTATACTAGCAACAAACAACTGGAAAACAAATTGGAATCACTTGTAGTAACACCAAAAATCCAAGAACATACTTATATATAAATTTAACAATATTATGTATGAGATCTGTATGCTAATAGAACAAAACACCAGGACTGGGAATGTAGCAAAGTGGTGGAGTGCCTACCTAACATTCATGAAGCCCTGGGTTCAAGTCTTGCATCACAAAAACAAAAATAAAACAAATGAAAAAACTCCTATAAAACACTGAGAAAGAAATCAAAGAATACTTAAGGACATGGAAAGTCTTCTTCACGGACTAGAAGACTCAGTATTAAAATGTTAATTCTTCCTAATTTTATCTATGTAATCTCAATAAAAATTCCAGAAGTATTTTTTTGTTTGTGGAAACTGACATGCTAATTCTAAAATTTATAGGAAAAGGAACTAGAATAGTAAACACAATATAATAGTGAAGGTAATGTGGATCATATATGAAGCAATGGAAAGAACAGTATCCAGAAAGATTCACAAAAACATGATTGATTGATTAAAAGTTTTTAAATTGACAAATAATAGAATATATTATAATACTAATGGAATATATATTATATCTATGTCAGGTACAATATGATGTTTTGATATATCATGAAATGATTAAATCAAGGTAATTACCATATCTATCACCTGACCTACTTACTGGGTTGTGTATGTGTGTGTGATAGTTTAAAATCTTATTTTAGACAGGGTTCTGCTATGTAGCCAAGGCTGGCCTCAGACTCATGATCCTTTTGCCTTGACTTCCTGAGTGCTGTAACTTTAGGTGTGCATCACCATGCATGGCTAAGATCTTTTTTTACTTTTGATGGGACTAGGTTTGAAATCAGGGCTTTACACTTGTAAAGCAGTTGCTCTACTGCTTGAGCCACACCTCCAATCCATTTTGCTTTGGTTATTTTGAAGATTGGGTCTTGTAAACTATTTGACTGAGCTGTCCTTGAACCACAATCCTCCCAATCTCAGCCTCTCAAGTACTAGGATTATAGGCATAAGCCACTAGCACCTGATGAGATCTACTTTTTTAAAAGCAACTTTGAAACATACAACATATTATTATTAACTAGAGTCACCATGTTATACAACAGATTACTAATTTATTACTAATTTATTCCTCCTAACTGAAACTTTGTGCTCTTTGATAGTCATTTTTTCTTTTTTTTTTGCAGTACTAGAGCATGGGTTTAGGACCTCACGCTTGCTAGGCAGGCTCTCTTATCACTTGAGCCACTCCAACAGCCCTTTTTGTGTTTGGTATTTTCAAGATAGAGTCTCTTGAACTATTTGCTTGGGCTGGCCTTGAACCTTGATCCTCCTGATCTCTGCCTTCTGTGTGCTGGGATTATAAAAGGTATGCCTCACCATGCCTCATATTAATTGAGTTTTGACAAAGATACAAAGATAATCCAAGGGGAAAAGATAGTCTTTTCAACAAAAGGTGCTGGATAGTTGGATATCCATAAATTCTCTACCCAAAGAGCTTTGATCCATACTTCACACTTTATACACAAATTAACTTAAATAGAGTTAAAAATTAAATGTAAAAATATGAACTTCGAGAAGAAAACAGAAAAAATTTTGTGCTCCTTCATTAGGCAGACAGTTCTTAGATATTGTCCCCAAAGCATGATCTGGGCTGGCAGAGTGGCTCAAGTGGTACAGCAATTGACTAGCAAGCATGAGGCCCTGAGTTCAAACCCCAGTGCTGTCAAAAGAAAAAAACAAACAAACAAAAAACCCCCAAAACATGATCTACAAAAGAAAAATACTGATATTGGACTTCATAAAAACTTTTGTTCTATGAAAGGTACTATTTAGTAAATAAGATATGCTAAAGACTTTGAGAAAAATATTCATAAATCATATTCAACAAAGGACTTATATCCAGGATATATAAAGAACCCCTAAAATTGAACAGTAGTTGAGCCAGGCATGGTGGTATACACCTTTAATCCCAGCACTGTGGAAGCTGAGGCAGCAGGATCATGATTTTGATAGGGAGTTCAAGGCTAGCATTGGTTACCTACTGAGACTGTCTATGAAAATCCCACACAATAAAAACAAATAAACCACTTAACAATGTTAGGAAACAAACAATCCAAGTGAAAGTGAAAAAGTTTGAATAATCATTTCACCAAAGAAATATAAAGATGGTAGATAAGCATGTGAAAAGATGCACAGCACCATTAGTAATTAGGGAAATGGCAATTAAAACCACAATGAAATATATCTACGTATCTATCAGAATGACATGAACAATACTATTAGTATATGCAGCAACTGGAACTCTCATATGCTGGTACTGGGGACTTCAAAGTGGTACAGACTTTAAAAATTTTATTTCTTTTTTCTTTATTTATTTAATTTTATTTTATTCATTTATTCACATGTGCATACATTGTTTGGGTCATTTCTCCCCCCCTGCCTCCTGCCCCCCATCCTCTTTCCCCCTCTCCCCTCACTTCCAGGCAGAACCTGTTCTGCCCTTATCTCTAATTATGTTGAAGAGAGAGTATAAACAGTAATAAGAAAGACAAAGCATTTTTGCTAGTTGAGTTAAGGATAGTTATACAGCGAGACTCCTAGCATTGCTTCCATGTACAAATATGTTACAGCCCAAGTTGCTTCATCTCTAACTGATCTTTACACTGGTTCCTGATCCCCTTCTTGTGTTGACCTCTGTTGCTTTAAGGTTTCTGTATTAGTTCCTCTGGAGTGGGGCATCCATTCATCAGTAGTAGGGTACCTTGGTTGTTTCCATAAATTGGCTATTGTGAATAGCGCTGCAATAAACATGGGTGTGCAGGTGCCTTTGGAGTAACCTGTGTTGCTTTCCTTTAGGTATATCCCCAGGAGTTGGATTGCTGGATCATATGGTAGATCTATATTTAGATTTTTAAGAAGCCTCCAAATTTTTTTCCAGAGTGGCAGTTGCTCTAGCTTGCATTCAGACTTTAAAAATTTTAAATGTTTGTATTAGTATATGATAGTTATATAGAGGGCTTTATTGTGACATTTCCATAGATACATATATCACATACTGGTTTGGTTTATTCCCTCCATTATTCTCACTCTTCCCCCATTCCCCTTCTTAAAATGACTTTCAATTTTCCATATTTATACATTTGTATAGAAAGTACCTCAACCACATTCACTGTCCTTCATTTACTCTTCTCTCCCATTCTTACCCTCCTCTAAACATGACCCATTTACATTCCCATTCTTCATTGTTAACATGTCTGTTCATTGTTCAGTGGGGTTCTGCCTTAGTATTTTACCTGTAAATATATTGTGCTTTAATCAGTCTAACCCCCTCCTATTACTCTTTCTTACCCTTTTCCCCCTACCTTGTATTGTTCAACAGTTTTTGGTGCACTTTGTTGTGTTTTGTTCCTATACAGATGTCATGTATTTCAATATTATTCACTCTTGATCATTCTCTTCCTCCTTCCTTAGTTTTCTCTAACAGTCCCACTTTTGGAAACATGTTTTATATATATGATACATATATCATATATATGATAATGCTTCTATTTGTATGGGATCTATCTTCCACATATGAGAGAAAACATGTGATCTTTGTCTTTCTGAACCTGATTTATTTCACTTAACATGATGTTCTCCAGTTCCATCTGTTTATCTGCGAATGACAAAATTTCATTCTTTTTTATGGCTGAATAATATTCCATTGTATATAGAAACCATATTTTCTTAATCCATTCATCAGTTGTAGGGCATCTGGTATGTTCCCATAGCTTGATTATTGTGAATAATGTTGCAATAAACATTGGTGTTCAAGTGTGTTTATTGTATCCTGACTTATATTCCTCCACATATAAGCCTAGGAGTGGTACTGCTGGATCATACTGTAGTTTAGTTTTTTGAGAAACGTCCATACTACCTTCCATAGTGGTTTACTAATTTACATTCCCACCAACAGTGTGTAGGGGCTCCTTTCCCCCCAAATCCTTGTTAATATTTATTGTTTGTGTTCTTGATGATAGCCATTCTAATGGGAGTGAAGTGGAATCTTAATGTGGTTTTCATTGATTTTCTTTTATGGCCAGGGATGTTGAGCATTTCTTCATGTGTTTTTTTGCCATTTGTACTCCTTCCTTTAAAAAATTTCTGTTTAGTTCCTTTGCCCATTTCTTCACTGGGTAATTGATTCTTCAGGAGTTTAGTTTTTTGAGTCCCTGTAAATTCTGGTTATTAATCCCTTTTCACAAGTATAGCTGGCAAAGATTTTTCTCCCATTCTGTGGGATGCCTCTTCAGTCTGGTGACCATTTTCTTTGTTGTACAGAAGATTTTTAGTTTCATGTAGTCACATTTGTCAATCCTTTCTCTTAATTGCTAGGCCATTAGAGTTTTATTTAGGAAGTTATTGCCTATGCCTATTAATTCCAGTGTATTCCCTACTCTTTTCTGTAGTAGTTTCAGTCTCAGGCCTTATAATTAAGGTCCTTGATCCACTCGGAATTTATATTTGTACAGGGTGAAAGACATGATCTTGTTTCAGCCTACATGCAGATGTCCAGTTTTCCCAACAACATTTGTTGAAGAGACTGTCTTTTTCCATTGTATATTTTGGGCACCTTTGTTAAAAATCACGTGGCTGTAGCTGCATGGCTTTATGTGGTACGGCCATTTTGGAAAACAGTTTAATAGCTTTCTATAAAGCTAAACATACATTTATCACAAGACCCCACAATTCTACTCTTAGGTATTCATTCAAGGAAAATGAAAGTTTTTTTTTGGTGGGAGTGGGGTTTGAACATAGGGCTTTGTGCTCTATTAGTTGAGCCACACCTCCAGTCCATTTTGCTCTGGTTATTTTGGACATGCAGGGCTTATGAACTAATTGCTTAGGCTGGCCTCAAACCATGATCCTCCTGATCTCAATCTCTTAAGTAGCTAGGATTAAAGGTGTGAGCCACTGGTGCCTGATAATTAAAGTTTTATATTCTTATAAAAACTTGTAAAAATGATTCAGCACCTTTATTCATAAAGTCTTTCAAATGGTGAATGAGTGACCTACTGCTCATAGTAGAAAACACTATTGATACATGCAATAACATGGATGAACCTTTTATACCATTATGCTAAGTGAAAGAAGAAATTCTCAAAAGGCAATCTGATTCTACCTATATGACATTTCTGGAAAAGGCACAACTATATTGATGGAGAGCAGATTGGTGGCTGCTTTGGTTAAGAGTAGAGGAAGGGCTTGACAAGAAAGGGACAGCAAGACAGAACTTTTAGGAATTTAAAAAATCTTGACTGAACTAGTGGTAACTCAGCTCTATGCATTTGCCAAAACTTGTTGAACCATAAGTAAAAAACAGTGAACTATGGGCTGAGGGTGCAGCTCAAGTGGTAAAGCACCTGCCTAGTAAGCCTTGAGTTCAAACCCCAGTATTACCTGTTCCTACCCCAAGAGTAAATTTTATTGTCTATAAATTTAAAAAAGAGATATATTTAAAAATTACCATTTTCCTGGTTTGCTCACTGTTACACTCACCCATCCTAAGACCACTGGTTCATACCAGAATCACAGGTCGGGAAGGAGTTTAGTGAGGAACTGGCATAATTCTTTAACCAAATGCAGAATTTTCTTTTCCTGGGAGCTCTGCTCCCAAGATCAACAACAAAGATGAATTCTCATCTCCCAAAGCAGGGCAGATTACAGTGGATACTTGTGCCGCTAACAAATTATTTCTTTTATTAGCTAAAATTGGCTTTCCTAACAATGGCCCCTCTATTAGTCCTAGTACTACTCCTTGGAGCCACAGAAATAAAGGCAGGGATCATCTCCTCCACCTCAGTGTTGGCAGAAGAACTGCACAAAGGGACAACTTGAAGTACTCAGTCATAAACATCTTTTAGATGCATAGTCTATGAAATCCTGCTACTCCGAGCCATAAGAAGTCATCTGGTCTGGCTCCAGTCTTAGAAATGCCTGGACTATACAGTGGAGGAGGACAACAGGCTTCCAGGGTCAACTTCTGAGTGAAACTAGGAGGGTACAGTCTTGGTTATTATTTTTTCCATCAGAAAGTTCCTTCTACATGATATTCATTCCTTTCCTCTGATTCTTTTCTGGCCTCTAACTTGATGAAGATAATCTACAAGTCTACAAATCCAGCAAGTAACAGAAAACCCTTTAAGAGAATTCAAGATGGCCATACTACAGCCCATCCCCACAGGAAGAATGGGTTTATTCCAGAGGACAGCAGCCTGAACACTGTGAAGTGCCATTTTACCTGTTTGAAGTTGCCATTTTTCCTCTGCTCCCAGTCCATCATGTCGTGAAAGATGGGGATCATGATATTCCGCACTTCTGGCTGTGGGACCAGAGTCACACCCAGGAAAGGACCGATCATTCCCGGAATAAAGTGGATCTTATGTTCACCTGAACAATAAAACCCAACAGGTATTAGTGCATGACTTCTTTGACCCTTCTATGGAAGATTCCCAAGTGGGGCCACAACATATGGTATGATTTATACTGAGGATGGGAAAGAAGCTTGTGGCAGAGTGTTTGCCTAGCACAGCCTGGGGTTCAATCACTATCTTTAGTGTTTTCAGCACTGAAAACCAAAACAATCACCACTAAACATTTCTGGAAGCTTCTAAATCATCTGTCTCTATGGTTTTCTGAGGTACTCTCAGCTTTTTAGAGTTGATGGGTAAAACTGGCCTACCTAAGTAAATATTCAGCAGGTACAAAATTGCCTTTTCAAATAATTTCCTTAAAGGTTCCACAAACTACCTGAAAATCTCTGAGGTCAAAGAATAGTGTTTGCTATTCTGGACAGAATGGAATTTCTAAGTAATGTGTAATAAGTTTCAGATGGTCTATTTATTTAGCAAAGAAAAATCCAAATATTTCTGCTTTATACACATTTTCCTTGGGATTTTGACCTATAGCTTAAAGGCATTTAATTGATCAGGATATCTTGGGTCCTGGTTCAAGCTACCAAAGGCCTCTTCAATGCCTGTGCCTATGTATGCCAAAAAACCCCCATTTCTGAGCTGCACAACCCTACATTGACAGGTTGGCTTGAAGACTCTCTTTGTCCACTCTAACCCTGAATGTCTTCACACTCTATTTCTGATGGTAGCAATATACTTACTCAGATCAGATTAGCTCACTCAACTTCCTTTATGAGGCCTTTGTATGGAAAGTGAATGATGTGAGTTTTCCTGTGATTGGTCCTGTTCTCAGAAGCCAGTACCAGCCTGAGGACCAATGGGACAGGACTCTATACTTCTTTGCAATTGTGAAACAGAAAGAACTATCTTCTGAGTTCTACTTTTAGTCCTTTAGAGACTAAGGAAGAGACAAACTGTGGACCAGTATAATAATTGCTACAACCACGTGAAATCATTTCCACCAAAAGCAAAATTAGGCAGGAATGGCTTCATAAGGAAAATCTATCATCTTTTTTATTTCTTCCATCTTGAAAGCCTATCTAAGAAGCAAATGTTAGCCCTAAGGCTGATTTTGCACATTCTGATCTTGGTACTCAATATAGTTATTAGTCTCTTGGGTTCCTGGGAATTCCATAGTCAACTTCAGGGTTAAAAATCCATATCCAAATTCTGCTGTATGCAGGGAATAAGAGTGCTAAATCTGGAAAGTCTGCTTAGGGAAATGTATCTCCGCTCAGGGATGGAAGGCCCTATTGCTGGCAGAAATGTCGTACACCTTGCTTGCTCCCTCTAGGTTATAGGTGGGCATAGTTAACATATGATTACGAATTTATGACCATCATTCATGGCTTCAGAGCCATGAGCTTAATTAAAAGTAGACTTCTCTTGAAACAGTAACAGCAGCATCTCTAGCTTCCTGATGGGATGTTCAGATCCCTACAGTATTGCGGGCTGACCCAGGTAGTCATCAAGGCAACCCAAGGGTTTTACTTGAAACACTGATCTGACAAGTTTAGATTCAAAGCAGTGGCTACTACAAAAGCTGTGGAAAGAAGGGAAGCCAAAAATCAATCTCATCCAGAGGTTGCAACATTGTTCTCATAAGTTCCTTCATATGACTGGTGTCAGGTACATGATCTGCATGCATGAATACCAGAGCTCCAAGAAGTGTTTTAATCTTTCTTAAAATTAATACCTGCCATTTTTCATGTGCTGGGTATCTCCAAGACCTATGCTTTGGAGCCTGCAACATCCACACCACGACATGAAGAACACAGAAAATATTAAAGGCATGGATTCTCAAACAGGGAAAAACCTATTAGATTCCTCCTTTTCTTTTATTCCTTTGATTTTAGTTCTCAAAATAGGGACTGTGCATATGTAGTACTGGAGTCTTACTTCTCAGCCAAACTCTCCCTGCCAAGGGCTTTCTGCACATGTGCTATACCATCCATTTGAGGTATTATGCTAAAGTTATATAAGGATTTTTTGGGCCTAAATTAACTTCTTTGGGGGAAGTTATTAGTCCTGGTACTTTTAAATTTGACTATGCAATATGTGGAAGAGTACAGGGAGAAAAGACCTACCCAAATTCTGCCACATGCTGAACAGTTCATAAGCCATCATCACACGCATGTCTCCATACCTGGGAATGGTGACACAGAAGCCAGATGTTAGTGGAGGAAGGGTCTGGAAGATAGGGTTGAAAATCTTATGAGGCCAGAACCTCAGCACTGTTTGTTTCTAATGCTTCTCAAAAACGCTCAGCCATTTGGATCTTGAGTGAACTTTCACATTAAGCTCATTGAGAAACTACCCATGTGAGAACCTTGTGGACTTTGGAAGGAGCCTGTTATAGAAAAATAGTCCCATCTGGGCAAATGGCAGGGAGGTAAACAGGAGACATCTGTCTTACTTATCTAGAATCTTCTTCCTTTTGGCTGGAGTAATGATTTCTAGCTGGAGGCTTGGCTGATTTATGAACAGAACTGCCAGACTAAAATAAGAATTCCACACCTAGAAATAAAAAGAAGAATCATACGACAGCTTGAGTTTTTAACCTTGCAAGGAGAGTTACAAAATACATGAATGTAACACAGAATCTGTTTTATAATCTTAACATCCTAATTTTTTTCCCTTTTAAGTAATTTTGCAAATAGGCCCTTTAGCCCTTTTCTTTCTTGATTCCTCCTGAAGCCAATAGTGTTCACTCTGGACTATTTATGAGTATGCATACTCATAAATGTCTGGCCACCCAATACTTCCATCAGGGAAGTCTTCTAGTTATCATCAGGCTTGGAAGCTGTTTGATATTATGAAAATATTAATAAAGCAAAAAGAAACAAGTGTGGGTTTTTAGCTTTCTGAGGTTATTATGATATTGATGGATTTCAGGAGCTCCTACCTTGAAGTCAAAATCTGTCTCTGTGAAATTCTTGTGCAGTGCAGAGGACAGGTACTGGACAGTAGTGACTATAATACTGCAATAAGGAAACAAAGCATTGGCAGAATTAAAAGACTAATAATCATATCTGATAGCTTAGCATCAGTTGTCTATGGCCCACAGGCAAACTACTTGAAGACAACTTGCTCCCATGTGAAAGAGAAGATGGTGTAAGTTCCACAGGAAAATCAGTCTTGGAGAAATACCCCATAGATAGTAAGATAGCATAGGACATCAGTAGGTCCTTGATATTACTTCTCTCTGGGCCTTATGGTTTTTTGAGATTTCTTTTAGCTCAAAGATTAATTTCTAGTTTTTTGGGGGGACTTTTGGGTAATCAATACATACTACGGTAACCTTGTAGAATTTAGAACATGATTTTATTATTTTATTTGATAATAGATTATAGTTATTAAATACTTCCTTTTGTCATATACTAGTATTTTCATCTAAGAGCCAATTTGAATACAAATTTTAGTCTGGAATATCACTTTTAATCTTATTCTGGGAATACATAAGGGACAATGGGAGGCTACCTTGCTGGAGTGCATGCGTTGAAGTAGAAAGGAAGTGAAGTGGGATGGGTACATGAGGGTTTGATTAGAAGGCCTTGCCTACACAGCAAAGGGACTGATGTATAACAGTGGTCAGTTGGGCTTTGGTGCAGAAGAGGCAAAAACAATGCATCAGTGAGACTAGTCCATTAGCAGAACGGGTGACAAATTTTAAGGGTAAAAGCCTTGAAAGAGGCTGCTCCTACAAGATAGGCTGTAAAGCAAAGTATTAGAATAGAACTAAGAGACAGAAATAAGAATGATTCAAATGGAAAATCCACTATTTGAGGAACTATATGTGCAACTTTATAACCATTATTTCATTGTCTTCTGGACAGCTGGAGGGAGAAGAGCCCTATAAAAGGTACAAAGTGGAAAAATCATGGTGGCTTGCTAATATATCTAACATAAATAATTTTACTACATTCTGTATAATGCCAATGTAAAAGGAAGATCAGTGGGAGAAGACAGCAGGCTAAAGACTGAAGGCCAATTAGTCTTGAGTAGAGAGATCAAATGAGCCAGCCTTTTACCACATGTATCACTCATCTGGTTTGCCAAAAGAAAACACAGGTTAGAAATATGAATGGGCAGACAAGTTAAGAATAGCCTTAGAGTGAATTCTGTGCTCATAGTCACAAGTGATTATAGCTTTGCTGCCAAGTCTCAAATGGGTAGGTAGCACTAACTGTGGAAGGCAAGCATTGTCTGGCAAATAACACAACTCAAACTGGGAGGAGAGCTTGGGACACTGTCTAAAGCTATAGAGCAGCAGAGGCCAGTGGCCCCTGGGCAGGCCTTCTTTAAGGAGGATCCTTTCTTTGGGTATTATATTTCACATCCTTAACATATCCTTTCCTATCCTTATTATACCAACATTTACCAGGTACTTAGAACCCATTTAAAAAATATCTGATTCTTTCCTCTCCTCGTCCTGATGGTCAATGGCCAAGTCTGACTAATTGTGCCTCTAAACATTTTTTTCCATTTGTCAACTCCTCTCTATTCCCACAGTCTTGGCTTTCATCTTTATTTTGCTCTTTTTCACATATGTACACTCTTTTTGGTCCAAGAAGAACTCTGTGGATGCCAGTACAGGCCCTTTCTTACTCACTTGCTTGTGAGCAGTCTCATCACCATCCAGTCCCGAGGGAAGACACTCATTTTCATTAGGTTCCGGAACACACAGAAAATCTTCAGCAGGAATTCCTGACCACAGAGTAAAGATTATGTAAGATACTAGCAAACATTTCCTTAAAAGGCCCTTCCTGGTCTCTAGACCATGAGTATATGTGGGACTAGTGGATTTGTCTGGTTTTCTCTTAAGTTTGCTTCTCTCTTACAGGACTACCTGAGAGTGAATTCTGGGTACTCTCCCAGGCCTGATGGGACTAGACCCAACTTGGACAGAACAAAGGCAGCTCTGAACCAACTCTATCCCATAGAACCCAAAGTTCAAAGCACAGGGAAGACCAGTATCTAGCAGAAATAGTGTCAGACTGACCCCATGAACTTCATTCTGTGGGTCAAAGGCCCTAAGTGTTTGACTGCAAGAACATATTATTTTGGCTGTTAAGAATACAATGATGAGAGAAGTACTTTAGGAATGGTAGAGTAAAAACCTCTGAAAATTCCTGGGGGTGTAGGTCAGTGGTAGATATAAGGCTCTGGGTTTAATTCCCAACACCAAAAACCAAACTTATACTAAAACCAAACATAAAATAAAAACCCTCTAAAAATCTGCAGTGGAATGGCTAAGACTGATTAACAATTCAGTGTTACAATAATTTGAGGAATATTTAGTCAGAAAAAATGGATGAATCTTGGTAACAACAATGAGTTTTGTTGCATTTAAATTTTTTCTATTCCCATCTTCTCTCCCTGACTCTTTAGCCTTAAAAATTGTAGCCCTGAAAACAATCACCGATAGAACCATGGCAATAGCTATGAAAACCAGCAGCCTACCCACCACTGGAAGGGACAGAATGGTTTTAGAATTTCTAAAAAAGCCCCTTCTTCCAGAGAATTGTTATTATTTGACCTGGTTGGCAGCTCCCTGGAAAAGTCCTGTGAACTGGGATGATTTTTGTTTAAGCTGACTGAAAACTTACTCAATGAGAAAGCTCTATGTCCAGGGCATTTGTTGAAAAAATTCAGTAATATAATTTAATGTTCTAGCTGCATGAATCAGCTATATCAGTTTGGGCAAACAGAGAATGACAAAAAAAAATTCTAGGAAAATTTGAGTAATAAAATATCCAAAGAGGACTGTGAAAATCTCTGACACATTTATGGGACTCCAGAAGGCAATACACATTATTGTGCAGAGCTGTGCATTCCTCCAGGAAAGATCCAAGGAATCCTAATCTGTCACCTTCTGGCTGACCATGAGGCTCTGTACAAGTAGGAAGTAAAGGCTAAGACAGAGCTATAAATTGCTGGAGTGCTGAAGCTGAGCCCCAATATACATACCCCCTTAGCAAAGTACAGAGAATTACTGATTTAAGGCATTTAAGAACATTTCTATCTAGTTATTAGATGATCATTGATGTAACTGAATGGAGACTTCAGTGGAGGCACAACAAAGAATACAGACAAAAAAATTAGTTCAGGAAAGCCACTAAACAAACATCATTACCAACAAAAAACAACAAAAAAGCAACAACAAATCTTAGGGATGTGGGGATCTGATTTCCAGAGTTGCCACATTACATAAAACATTAAGTTTTCAACAAAAAATTCAAGTCATAAAAAAGAATAGGAGGCCAGGTACAGTGGGTTTCAAGACTCTAATCCTAGCTACTTGGGAAATGTAGCTGTTCAAGTCCAGCCCTGGAAAAATTTCTTGAGACCCCCATCTCAACCAATTGCTAGGCACAGGTGGCATATGCCTGCTACTGTGGCATTCCAGCTATGTGGGGAAGCACAAATAGGAGGACCACAGTCCAGACCAGCCTAGTCATAAAGAAAGACCTTGTCTCAAAAATAAACAAAGTGAAAATGTCCAGAAGAGTGGCTCAAGTAATATCTAGCAAGCATGAGGCCCTGAGTTCACACCCTAGTACCTCAAAAAAAAATAAATAAAAAGGAAAATATGGCTGATACACAGGAAAAAAGAAAAAAAGAAGTCCTATAAGACAGCCTAAGTGTGACACACATTTATAATTCCAGCTGGAGTTTGGGACGATTGCAGTTCAAGGCCAGTCAGGAGAAAAAAAAAAAATTAGGGCAATCCCATCCCAACCAACAAGCTAGACATGGTATTGTGTGCCTATAAACCCAGCTATTAGGAAGTATAGGTAGGTGGATTGTGATCTGAGGTCAGCCCTGGGCAAAAATTTGAGACTCTATCCAAAAAATAACTGATGAAAAAAAAGGGGGATGGCTCAGTGGTAGAGTGCCTGCTTAGCAAACATGAGGCCTTGAGTTCAAACCCCAGCACTGCCAAGAAAAAAGAAAACAGCATAAGTATAATGTCTTATCATGTTCTCTTCATAGAGAATATCAATAACATAGTAATTATTTTAAAAGCATCAAATAGAAATTCAAATAACTGGAACGAGAAAATTCACCACAGAGGTTGAGCAGTAGATTTGGGCCGCATCAGAATCAGCAAACTTGAAGATAAGGTAATTTAAATTATCCATCTAGTCTTGAAGAAAAACACTCATTTTCACCAGGAGTAAGAGGAATAGGAAGGAAAACAATGAAAAAAGGGAACAGAACCTCAGAGACCTTAAAGGGCATTCCAGAAAGAAAGGAGAGAAAGGGGAAAAACATTGTATGAAGAAAAAATGGCCAAATAATTCTCTAATTTGATGAAAATGTCTTTAATGTATACATTCAGGAAGATCAGTGAACTCCAAATGGAATAGAATCAAAGAGATCCACATAGAATCAAACTGTCAAGAACCCAAAACAAAGAGAATCTTGAAATCAACCAGAGAAAATTCATTGTGGTAGAGTACTTGCCTAACACATGTGAAGCCTTGGGTTTAATCCCTAGTACTGACAACCTGTCTCCCCTCTACCCCCAATTCAAACAAAACAAAACAAAACAACCCCAATTCATCATGTACAAATGATTCTCAATAAGATTAACAGGTGATGTACTGTTGCTGAGAGGGTATTTGGAAAAGAAGGGATCTTCCCAAAAGTACAAGGAAACTACTCAATTTTCTAAGCCTATTGAGACTTCCCAGGAACATGGAATAATGACAAAATAAATTACAAAGTAACTCACGAAGGGGCATATAGAAGAGATTTATTTAGCAGGAAGACAAAGCAGGGTGCAAGGAAAGAGGAAGAATAAGTTGGCAGCATTTTCTGACAAGGTTGTCAGAAGGGGGAGGTTCAATGCAGTCTTCATCCCGTGGTATTTATGTTCATTAACTGGTCTTGGGATTTCTAGTTAAGAACTGACCATCTGGATGTATGGCCACCTAGAAACTTCCCAGATACTCTGTTTTGATATTTTGACTCAAGCCTAGATACAAGGGTCTGAGTTGACCTTATAATCAAAGAATCTTCTATTCTTTATGGTCTTTTTTATGCATTCTTCCCAGTTATGGATTTACAAACATAGGCATTTCCTATTCCCAGACCTAATACCCTCTGGGGTGGTATATCTCATTTAACATATAAAAGAGAAGGGAGGGCAATGGAAAGAATGCAGGTCTGTACATTCTTGACAAGTGAAGATATCAAATTAAAACTCTTTCCACAAAGAGCTTGGTATGGTGGCACATGCCCATATTCCTAGTTTTCAGGAGGCTGAGGTGGAAGGATTTCGAGTACAAGGACAGCTCAGCTACATAGCAAGACTCTATCTCGAATTTTTTTTTTTCCTATAAAGGAAGTCCCAGGACCAGATGGCTTCACTGGTAAATCCTATCAAATGTTTAAAGTTTAAAGAATTAAATAATTTATTTGTCTTTTTTACTATATCTACTTTCAGTGTGAAGTGGTATCTTAATGTGATTTTTGTTTTCCTAATGACTAATAATGTTTAGTGTCTTTTCTTGTGTTTATAGGTTATGTGTATGTCTTCTTTGGGGAAAATGACTACTTAAATCCTTTGCCTTTTTTTTTTTTTTTTTTGCATGTGCCTTGTGCTTGCTAGGTAGTCACTCCGTCACTTGAGCCATACTGCCATACTCCAACCCTCTCTTGCCAATTTTTGAATTGGATTTTCTTCCAATTACATATCGAAGATTTAAAAAAAAATATTCTAGTGCTTTACTGGACTTTTGATTAGCAAACATTTTCTCCCATTCTGTGGGCTGTCCTTAGCACTTTCTTATTGATGCCTATTGAAACAAAAAAGTTTTAAATTTTGATTAAGTATATCTAATCTTTTTTCTTTTGTTGCTTATGCTTTTGGTGTCTGTCCTATCTAAGGAACCACTATAAACTAAGGACATAAAGAAATACTTCTATGCTTTATTCTAATAATTTAATATTGTTTGTGCTTATATTTATCCATTTTGAGTTAACACAAAGATTTATTTCTCAATTTAATTTTTTTGATTTACATGCCTATCTTTATGCCAGTACCGATTTTAATTACTCATTATTATCTGTTTAGTGGCATTGAGGTTTGAACTCAGGGCCTCACACTTGCTAGACAGGCGCTCTACCACTTGGGCCACTCCACCAGCCCTTTTTTGTGTTGGGTATTTTAAAGATAGGGTCTCAGGAACTATTTGCCTGGGCTGGCTTCAAATCGTGATCCTCCTGAGTAGCTAGGATTATAGGCATGAGCCACTGGTGCCTGGCGATTACTTATTATTTTTTAAGTTCTGAAACAGGGAACTGTAAATTCTTCTTTTTCAAGAGAATGTTTTGACTATTTTGCATCCCTTTCATTTCAATATGAGTTTCAGGATCACTGTTGATTTCTGTAAAAATGAAGCTGGAATCTTGAAAGGTCCTGCATCAAACCAGTAGACCAATTTGGGAGTACTACCATCTTAACAATATTAAATTTTATAATTCATAAAGACAGGATGTCTTTCTGCTATTTGGGTCCTCTTCAACTTCTTTTCCTAATTGTTTCATTTATTTTGATGATTTCATAAATGGAATTATTTTAAATTTCGTATTTCAGATCATTCATTGCTAGTATATAGAAATATAATTGATTTTTGAATACTGCTCTTAATCCTGCAATTTTACTGAATTTGTTTATTACTTTTAATAGTTTTTTTGTGGATGCCTTATATTTTTGGTATATAAAACCATGTATGTTATCTGTGGGTAAAGATTTTTACTTCTTCATCTCTAATACATGCCTTTTGTTTCTCTTTTTTTCATGTCTTGTTGACTCAGCTAGATCTTCAATATAATAATGGAAACAACTTAGAGCAGTCTTCATTCCCTTGTTCCTGATCTTAGGGAGAAAGCATCAAACTTTTGGCATTAAGTATGACATTAGCTATAAATTTTCACAGATGCTTTTTACTGGGTCAAAGAGATTACATTTTATTTCTTATCTGTTGAGTGATGTGTGGATTCCTGTAATCCTAGCTATGTAGGAGGCTGAGGTCAGAAGGATGGTGGATCAAGGACAGACCTAGGAAATAGTTCGTGAGACTCCATCTCCAAAAACAAACAGAGCAAAATGAACTGGGGTTGCTCAAGAAGTAGAGCACCTGCTTTGCAAGCACAAAGCCTTGAGTTGAAACCTCACTCCCTCACAAAAAAATTCCTTTTTTATATGCATTGGAATAAGCATGTGGTTTTTATACTTTATACATCCTTGGATAAGTGGGGTATTATATTTATTAATTTTCATATTTAACCTAATCATACATTACTGGGATAAATCCAATTTGAACATGGTATACTATCACTTCATCATGTTGCTGAATCCAGTTTGCTAGCATTTTGGTGAAGATTTTTTTTTCCATTTATATTCACAAGGGATATTGGTGTACAGTTTGCTTTTTTTGTGATTGTTGCCTGACTTTAATAATGACCTCATAATATGAGCTACGAAGTGTTCTCTCCTTTTCTAATTTTTGAAAGAGTTTGTGAAAGATTGGTATTGAGTCTTTGAAAATTTGGCAGAATTCACCAATTAAGGTATTTGGGTCCTGGGCTTTCTTTGTGGAAAGTTTTAATTAACTTGATCTTGTTTCTTGTGGTAAGTCTTCTAAGATAGATACAATCAGAGACATGGAATTGTACGCTTTTTTTTTCAATAGAATCTTGCTGTATAACCAGATTGGCCTCAAACTTGTGATCCTCTTGTCTCCACCTCCCAAATGCTAGGACTACAGGTGTGAATCACCATGCTGGGCCTTGTACACTTTAGAAGTATGAATCTTATGGTATGCAAGTTATATCTAAATAATGCTGACTAAACCCCACATGAGTAGAACTCCATATTGAATATGGTAGACTGAACAATTTCTCTATACCTCTGCATCTTCTAAAATGATAAGAAAGACAAATACACTGACCCACAGAGACAAAGAAAACAGGAGAGCAGACAGTACAAAAATGAGGTCCACAGACACTGAAAATTAAAAAAAAAAGAAGAAATTGTAGTAACCGGCTTAATAGACTTGAGAAATCCAATAATCAAGAGCCTTTGGAGGTGAGAGCAATAGGAAGCAAGAATCTCAGGAAGGCAAACAAACTGGAAGCACCATCAGATACCTCTGTGGGACTAGGATACAAGGGTTAAAAGATTAGTTTCCCAAGATCCTCTCTGCTGTCTCATGTTACTAAGTAATCAACCTTTCCCTTCCCTGTCAGAAGACTGAGGACTATTCTCTGAAGTTAGGATCTCTCCTCAAGGATACAATAACAGCTGAGGGCTGAGATGCCAACATGAAAACAAGCATTGAGAGAAAGTTTACCTTCTTAACCTTAGACTCATAGTTCCTTTTTGCTATTTGGTTCCCCAAATATGAATAGACTACTCCATCTCCAGCCAGTATAGAGGATTCCTCTCAAGTCCAAAAGAATAGGACTACAGATAAAGGAATTAGGGTGTGTCTTCATCAAAAAGACCTTCTTTAGTCACCTACAGGGAAGTCTGCCAGAGATAAGCCTTGCTTACATCTAAGAGCTTCTAATTTGCACCAAAGGACTTTACTTTTAGATACAGCCTGACTTCTAGGAGTCTTGATACAAAGGAGGAAAGTCTTCAACACAAAAGAAAGACTGGGCTGGGCATGGTGGTACAGGCCTATAATCCCAGTGCTTGGGAGGCAGATATAGGAAGATTGTGAGTTTGAGGCTAGTCTGAGCTACACAGACCCTGACTCAAAACATCAAGGGCTGGGGATGTAGCTCAGTGGTAGAGGTCTTACTTAGCATGTGCAAGGCCCTGTATTTGATCCCCAACATCACACAAAACAAAACCCCAAGAAACAAAAAACCCAACCCAAACAAAAAAACTAACAGCCTCCAAACAAAATGAACAAAACCAACAACTACCCTGCCAAAAAAAACAGGAGGGTAAGTTTGTAGGAAAAAAAGTGACCTGACAGTATCTGACAGCTTTGACAATGATAAAAGTTAGAAGAAGAGGTATATTAGAAAGATGATAACAAGAGTAGAAAATCCTAACCAGATGTGAAAACAAAAGCAAAACTAAATATAAGCAAATCAGAAGAGAGGAAATTAATTTCTGGAAAAATAAGTTGCACAGAAAGGAAATATAGTACAGCTCTTGGCTCACCACAGTACTTACCTAGCTGAAATAAAGAAAGCTTATTACCAATTTAAACAAAAACATATGAAAACTACATTAGAAGAATGGGAGGAAAAATGTGTCTAATAGAGGAATGATTTGTGAGACTCATCCTCAATTTCCTTGGGAAGAAGAAAATAGGTAATAACTAACAATATCCAAAATTTTTTAGTAGAAGCTTTCTGAAGAATAGTAAGACTGCAAGTGGCTGCCCTTGGGGAGTAGGGAGTAGATATTTGTCAGGCTAAACCAGAGAACCACTGTTTTATGTTATAAACTTAGTTTTAATTTGGCTTTTAAAATCATATATGCATATTGCTGCAATGAAAATAAACATTTAATTAAAAAGTAAGAGAATGATGTCAGCCTGATTGAGAGTCAGTTAGTATAACACAAACAGGATGAGAATTATCTAAAATAGCGAAGTGTGGCCTTTCTGGCTCCACAACTCAGCTCAAGCTCTGCTTAATCTAGACGTGAGCTCTGGGTGACTTTGGCTTACTTTAAGGGCTGTTAATGATACCTATCTGTGGAAGGGGAGGCAAGATGAGATACTAGACAGTGACAACTGACATTTATTAATTGACATGATATGGTTAATAAACATAACACAAATGAGAAACAGTGGGATGTACTACTATGAAGTACAAGAGACTAGGTACTTAATCCAGGAAGGAAGTGAGCAACATGCTTTAATGCAGACACAAGCCCTAGGAATCTGCCAACAGCTGATCCCACATTCAGTTTGGGCAATGCTTTCCTGTTGTCTGGACCCCAGGCCCATTGCTCTGCAGTATCTGTCCCTCAGTGGTCCAGATTCAGAGACTGCCAGTCCAAGGTATATAGTGCACACTCTCTATGGGTATTTTACAGAAATACATTTAAGTGAAGAAAATTGTCAGCATCATCATTATTATAATTATTAAAACAGTGAAGCCTGGTTTGCAAGGGAAAATACAAGGGGAACTGCCAAATTCCTAAGAAAGGGAGGAGTTCTGATTTGGTGAATAAGTTTGGCTCAGAGTAGCCTCTGATACGCGCACATGGTCACAGGGTGCTATCTGTCAGAGAAAACTTGCCAGTGTTACTGGGGTCTGGCTATGTAGGGACACTGCATCTTCCTAACAGGAAAGAGCCTGCGGCAATCTGGGCTGCATACTTTTTTTCCTTGTTGAAAGGCACTGGCCTACCTTGAGTTCATCTTTGCTCTGGAAGTTGTCCAGGAGGTGTTGGTAATGGGTATCACACATCTGACGAAGCAATGACAGAAGGCAGGACACATACTCCCCCTGGGAACCAATCCAAAAAAAGATTTAGCACAACCAATCACAAAGGTTGTGTTTCTCCAATACACAGAGGGAAAGGAGAGAAGGGAGGGTCTGAAATGGCCCCAATGATCATGGAAGAACGGTGGTAAGTCTGGCCCTTAAAATGAGTACTCTTTTTCTGGAGGGCTTTGGAGTTTTAATAAGGCCTGTGATGCCCTAACTTACAACAAAGCAGTACTGAAAAATGGAGGAAGTATTCTCATTTTTCCCCCAGGAAAGATTGGTTAAATAATCTTTTATTGTCAGAGCACCACACTGGAATCTATAGGGGCTACTTGGAAGAGGGAGCTTGGCCTTTTTTTTTAAGAATTTGGACCTGTTCATCCTGCTAAGACAGGAAAGCCTTTCTCTAAGGACTTTCTGGGGGTACTTCCCAGAGCTTGCATAGGGCAACTGGACTGAGCAAATGGAACACAGAGGATCAACAAGGCAAAGTAGCTAAAACTGACCTTTTGGAGGGAACAAGCTGTGGTTTTAAGACAAATAAAAATTTAAGGATAATTATGAATCTTCGAAATTTCTTCAAGTTCTATTGGGATAGATGGAAGAAAACCCTCTTCAAGGACTCCAAAAACAATCTTATGGCAGTTTTTTGGCATAAGCAGCCAAGAATGGCCTCCTCCTAGAATAGACTGCCTCGTCAGAAGGGAGGGATGAAAAGTACTTTACTTGGATGATTTTCAATTGTTTCCAAATTCATGGGAATTTAACAGTAGTTTTTTAGTCTTTCAAATCCTTTCTAGATTTCTGAAATTATTATATGTATGAAAAATATGTATATATATAAACTTTAGTTTTTTAAAAATTTAATTTCTGAATTATACATTAATGATACCAGATTTCATTGTAATAATTCCATACATATATATAGTGTAGCTTGAATAAGTTCACCACCCCTTGCCCAGTTTCATTTGAAAAATGGGCCCAAAGTGCTATCTCTTTCCCTCCCGAGAGGCTTTCTTAGCTTGTTTCTCGCCTAATTAGATCATATAAATTCATCATTCAGAAATGCCTGTGCAATTCTACCTCATTGCATTTTTCCTAAGGCTATTCATTTAGATATAAACACTAAGGACAAAGACAACTGATTTGCAGATATAAGAAAATTATTTAGGAAAGCCTATATGAGAGGATTCCTAGAAGGAATATCTATTTGTTATTTTCAACCTCTTACAACACCTTACCAGTTTCCTTCTTAATTCACATTATAGAAAATGACTTGGCTTTAAGGCAAAGACCACCTGAAACAATGCAGGAAAACAAGGTAAGAAGCATTCCCTGAATCTGCCCTAAAGTAGACTTCTGGGGGTATGAAACTAGAGCTTTCAGAGTAGAGAGACAAGTCAGATTCAGGAAGGAAGGAAGAGTGTATCATGCTGACCACCATGCAGGGGAGAGGCTGAGATGAAGGTGGTGGGATGTGAGATGGGGTGATATGGAGGAGCCCCAGGTTAGAAAAGAAGACAAGAAAACCTGAATGTTAGTTACTAACAGTGATCTCGGCTGTGCACTGCGGGCACCGCTGCCCTCTTACCGCCTCCTGAGCGTGTGATTTACTCATGATAGTGAGCAGAGTCTGCAAGAGCACATCCAAGAGGCTCTCCACCATCATCTCTACCTCCTCCATGACATCTGCTTCCTGAAGTGAGTAGCGAAAGAGTACACTGTTAAGCACTAGGCTAAACCAGTGTTTAGCCGGCAGCACTTACTAAGTCAGTCATGTCAGAACAGTCTTCTGACTGGATTTTCAACACTGGGCTCTTAGTCTCACCAATGTACAGTATCAAGGAACCCACGGCAGTGGCTGCGAAAGGAGGTGAGGCACACCTGTCACTGTTGCCCAGACATAGTAGCTGGTGACTTGCCCCTACAAACACTACCCAGATTCTGAATCTCAGGTAGGCTCATTAATTTTGACATACAGGGCAGAAGTGAATGTCCTGAGTTAAAAGTTTTCTTTGATTTCTGTAGTATGGTCAGGAGAAAGCATAACCATGCTGACTAAAATTTTCAGAAAGGATAATAGTTTGACAAATGGTAAAGTGTGGCCAACAGCATCTTCACTAGTGCTGATGCAATACAGAAATACTGTCTTTCTGAGGTTTCCTCCTTGGTTGCTCTCAATCTTTGTGAGCCCTGACTGCCGCCCAGATATGCCTGCATCTTTTGCTCATGTTTCCAGTTCACCTGAAGAACTCTACTCTCAATCCATCTTTTCCTGGCAGCCTCACAAAAATAATGGAACATGTCTTCTCACTGCAGGCTGCTTCCTAGCCATCAGAATTTTGGAAGAGTCTGTGTTATCCTTTTATAGACGCTCACATTCATTTCAAATTCTGTAGCTTGATTTTAATTATTTAACAAAGAAATTCCCATTGCCTCTTCTTCAAGATCTTTATACTACTACTGGTCCTAATGTCTACCTACCATTCATCCATCCACTCATCCACCCACCATCCACCTTTCATTAAACATTTACCATGTACTGGTCACCGAGAACATTAATACATAGAGGTGAAACAAAGGAGATAATATCACTGCTCTCATGGAACTTATAATTCATTGGTCCCTCTACCCATCCATCCATCCAATATAGTTATATTCTGCCTCATTCCAAATGAGGAATTTGAACAACTCTTGGGACTAAAGTCATCTTCACCATCTTTTAAAGTGATTGTAATACTCTTTTCTATGATATATCTTTGAGCAGTTGTAGGCAACTAATTATACTATTTCCCAAAATATAACCAAACCATGTCCTTCACTAATTCCTCCTTCTCTTTATTTGGCTTCAATTTCTCCCCTTTGTTTAGCAATAAGCTTTCCTCAGGTATGACCTTGGGCTACTAGCAGACTTTACATATTTGGTGTGGCTTCTCTGAGACCCGATGGGAAGGAGATATGTCAAGACTTGTCTGGAGTCAAGAGCAAACAGTAGGGTCACTACCACAATCACAGCCACTCTCTGAGAAGCTAGGCCTCTGTTACCAGATGGTATTTTAATTCTGGACAACAGAGCTCCTGTTCAGGTCCCTGTCTCTTTTTCAAACTGAACATATTCTTTCTTTTAGATGTCTTTCCTGCTCTACCTGTACAGCCCAGCCTAGTCTCATATATGCTTATCACCTGGCCCCTGGTCTTCACTTTAAATACACTTGAAATTTTATTCTCTAGAAGTCTTCAATTAAAAAAAGTTATAATAAAAACCCATTTTGTTCTTCATTCTTTATATTTTTCAAATTTTCTATAAGAAATATATACTTCTATTATAGTAAGTATATAACATACACAAATAAATTCCTATTCTCATCTATGTCTTTTCTTTGCTCCTTCCATGCCTCAATTACCTACATCCTACCATACATCTCTTTTAAAAAGAAAAAAAAAGAGGAAAGAAAATAGGCAGACGCATTATTGGTTGAAAGCTGACTTCTAAAATACAATTCTACCATCCCTCAGGGCTCAGAGCTCTTGTGGGCAACATATACCTCTTTTGTATCCTGAACTCATCTGGCATGGTGTAGGAACGCCATATGGGTAGAATCAAGCTGTCAGGAAGCTTAAAGAAAAGTATGAATGAGCAACGTGTCCCTTAGTCTGGATCTGCCTTCCTGTGCTCATGTTTAATATCCTAAGAAAACTATCAGAAAATCAGAATTAATACTTTTGACAGAAACTGAGCATGGTGTAAGAATGGGCTTTCTGGTACTAGAAGTAACTATATTTCTGAGTAGTTTTATGGTAGTGAAACTTCTTAAAACAACAAGACTATACTGTATTGAGAAACCCTCTGGGCACACACAGGCCTCCATTCATTTGGGTACCTCCCTGTCACTGATGAAAGCATCTCTCTGATGGAGAAGTGTACAAAACAATCTTTGTTGGTCTGCCTTTAGCTACAGTAACACAAGATTAGGGCACAGCTGAGCTGGATGGAGTGGGTGTGGGGCCACTACCAGAGAGCTGGTCTTGATGATGGAGAAGATGCTGCCAAGAATCCCTGAGCAGATTAGCAGCTCTTTCTGCTGTCTCAGGTGAAGGTGAATGTGATGGAGAACCACAGGAAGCAGGATGCGGCGGGATTCTGGGAGAGAAAACACAAAGACGAAGAAGCCCTTTAGAGATGAACTGGTTACTGCTAGAAGCCAGTGTCATGTGGAACTTAACTGTTTTCAAAGCAGGAGGGGTTGAGACTGGAGCAAAGTTAGAGGTCACTCCCTTTCCTTACAAGAGTCTAAAAGGCTGGTGCATAGAAATTATAAGCCATCCCATGACATTGTTCTTCCATCTTTCTTTCCTTCATTCTTGATCAGGGTCCCTCATTCGTGACATTTTATGCAAGATGAACGGTGAAGTCTACTTCCAAATAAATTTTTTCCCTTTATTGTTGTGCTGGGGGTACACTGTGGCATTTACACAGGTTCTTACAATGTATCAAATCTATGGTACATGAATTCACCCCCTCCACCATTCTTCTTTATCCCCCCCACCGCAACAGGTGTCATTTTTGCATTTATATACATGTATACACACTTTACAATGTACTCACCTTCCTACCCCCTTTCTCCATCACCTCCCCTGTCCCTCTGGTGCCAGCCCACCCCCCTAGACAGGACTTGTTCCATCTTTCTATTCTCTGATTTTGCGGAAGAAAAAAAAGAAAAGATAAAACGAAAAACATGACATTTTAGCTTGTTTGAGATAAAGGTAGCTACACAGGGAGTTTCCTTGTGATATTTCCATATATATATATATATATATATATATATGTATGTATATAACCCCTACTTGTTTATCTCCTCTAATTTTCTTCATTTTACCTTAGTCCCTTTCTTATGGTAGTTTCAGTTGGCTTAAGATTTCTATGTTAATTCTTGCATAGAAAGTATATAAAACATAGTCAAGTTCTTAAGTTTCCCTACCCTTCCTGAGCATGACCTCCCCTTAGTGTGACCAGTGTTTCATAATACTGCTGTATTTGTATTAGGTCTATATTTCACATGAGAGAGAACATGTTGCTTTTGGCCCTCTGAGCCTGGCTAACTTCACTTAAGATTATGTTCTCCAGTTCCATTCATTTACCTGCAAATGACAAAATTTCACTCTTCTTTGTGGCTGAGTAAAACTACATTGTATATAAATACCACATTTTCTTAACTCATTCATAAGTAGTGGGGCATCTTTGCTGCTTCCATAGCTTGGCTATTGTGAATAGTGTTGCTGCAATAAACATGAGTGTGCAGGTGCCTTTGTTGTAAGGTGGCTCACAATCCTTCAGGTGTATCTGTAGGAATGGTATTGCTGGATCGTATGGCAGTCTATTTTTAGTTTTTTAAGGAGCCTCCATACTGTTTTCCATAGTTGTTGTACTAACTTACATTCCTACCAGCACTGTATGAGGTTCCATTTTCCCTGCATCCTCGCCAACATTTGTTGTCATTGATACTCTTGATGGTAGCTATTCTAACAGGAGTAAGGCAGAATCTTAATGTGGTTTTGATTTGTATTTCCTTTATGGCTAGGTGTGGTGAGCAATTTTTTTCATGGTTTTTTTATAGTATTTGGACTTCTTCCTTTGAAAAAGCTCTGTTTAGTTCATTTGCCCATTTCTTCCTTGGGTCATTGATTTTTTTGGAAGTTTAGAGTTTTGAGCTCCCTGTATATTCTGGTTATCAGTCCCTTGTCTGATGTATAGCTGGCAAAGATTTCTTCCCATTCTGTGGAAGCACAAAAGACTGTAAACAGCCAAGGCAATAATGAGCAAAAAGAGCAATGCTCACAATACTCGACTTCAAACTATACTACAGACCTATAGCAATAAAAACAGCATGGTACTGGCACAAAACAGATGAAGACCAATGGAACAGAATAGAAGACTTGGATATGAATCCCTGTAGCTACACCCACCTAATTTTTGACAAAGGTGCCAAAAACATACAATGGAGAAAACACAGCCTTTTCAACAAATGTTGCTGGGAAAACTGGCTATCTGCCTGCAGAAAACTGAAACTAGATAGATCCATGTTTATCACCTTGTACAAGTATCAACTCAAAGTGGATTAAAGACCTTAATATAAGATCTGAAACCTTGAAGCTAGTACAGGAAAGAGCAGGAAATACACTGGAAGCAATAGGCATAGGCAATGATTTCCTCAGTAGAACTCAGGTGGCTCAGCAATGAATTTTTTTAATGCTTACTCATTTCAAATTAAAAGCACAGTTTACAGTGAAAACTCCATGTAGATGTCACACTTAGCATGAACTACAATGACTAGATCTGTAGGCTCCTTTTCACATCCTGGCTAAGTAAATCAGTCACTCCTATTCTGGTAAACATTCACCTTGGCAAACCACAAGACCTTCCTCCTTTCCCCCACAGGCTTGTTAGGTTGCTTCTTGGTGTGTCCACAGCAATGAAAGCAACTGGAGTACAACATTTGCCTTGTCATAACCTTTGATAACTGGCCAACACTTACTGCCAATCCTACTGCACACATTCAAATATTTTTCTTTTCTGCTCAATGTTACCAGAATAACATTTTCATCAAGAAGAGATTACATTTAGGACTATGAATTGAGTAATGCTGAAATCTAGTTCAAATTCCCTTACTGACTCATTTGGAGTACTTAGGTGGGTTGTTAACTCTTCCTCCCACAGGCTTGATCTTCCTCATTTGTATAATGGGTTGTTAAGGCCTCTTCTAAAAGGTACTTCACAGAGGTGGTTAGGAGACAAAGTGAAATACAAGTGTGAACATGTACTCCTATGTGGTCAGTGATTGTGTGATCCTGAAGATCCCATCATACCTAGCTAGAATGATTCAGTAAGATTATTAGTAACACAAACAAGCCATGGCATTTTGGATTTATTTTTCATATTTCACTGTAGTTAATTGTTGCACATGAACTTCAGAAAGAAATGTTTTTAGGCAAAGATAAATTACATGACACACAAGAGATTTTGGCACTGTCTTGTCAAATACTTAGAAAATGTCGAAATAGACTGGAGTAACAGATATTCTATGTTTAAAAGGGTGCTTGGATAAAGGAAAAATTGATACTGCACTTTGTTGACCAAAATACCAACAGAATTGGCTTTCTAATAACCAACAACTCCTTCTAGACCAAATGGTAGTTTGTTATTACTATCTGTTAAAGAAGACACAAGACTGGTGTGCTTAGAGAAGGTGTTGGTTAAATGATACCACTAGTAAAGAACCTTTTGCTTTGAGAAGATGCTGTGACTCCGACATACAATGAGAATGAAATGCAAATGAAAATTTGGTGATGGCTTGCCATAAAATCCAATTACATGGTCCATAACCACACAAATCTTAAGAAAAATTTTTCTTAACATGATTATATGAAGCAGTTAAACATATACAAAAATACTAGAAATAAAGTGAGAGCAGCCAGTAGTTTCACTTCTTAAATATTCTGAAAGTATCTTCTTTAGGTGGGGCACAAAACTGGAGTGCTGATTTAGTGACAGTGTGTCCAATCATTGACAAAATTTTCAATCCAGGAGGTGGAGAAAAGAGAACAGTTACTGGTGGAGAAGGGCTGACTTTCTTGGTGGCAGCTTTACTGTCAGCAATATTTTTTATTGGCAGAGCTAAGTCAAAAGGAACATCTATTTATTATTGCAAGTATGTATTGCACTGAGCTGAGAAATTGTTCTTATGCTTTAAAGTAAAACTTTAAAAATTAATCAGCAACCCCTCCCCGCCATTTCTTTGGTGGTATTGGGGTTTGAAGTCAGGGCTTCATGCTTGCTAGGCAGGTACTCTGCCTCTTGAGCCACATCTCTAGCCCTTTTTGCTTTAGTTATTTTTTGGATAGGGTCTTGTATTTTTGCCTGGGCTAGCCTGGACTATGATTCTATTTATGTTTCTCAAATAGTTGGGATGACAGGTACGTGGCACCACACCCAGCTTATTGGTTGAGATGAAGGTCCCCCTAACTTTTTTTCCCAGGCTGCCCTCAAACTACAATCCTTCTGATCTCTGCCTCCAGAGTAGCTGGGATTACAGATGTGAGCCACTGTGCCTGGCCAAAAATTCTTATTATAAAATTTGTAATAGTAATTGTTTTGCTAATGTTTCAGATTTATTCCTGTGCCCCAGAGGTTTATTCTAGAACAGTGATATTCTACTTAAAGCATCAGGCTCATATTGATCTTAATATATGGCCACTGAGTATTTGCCTCCTCAAGGTTGCATTTGCTCACAACTAATGTGGTTTCAGGAATAAATTCAAAGTTTCTTTCTTAAAGGCAGCCTGGGCCATTGATGTGTTTGGCTGTCCTAGGGAGTGTGAATGCCTCCATTTCTTTCTCTAATCCTTAGTGGCTCTTCCAATGAAGAGGAAAAGGAATATACTGACTGGTGAGGCAATGAAACAAACAAGCACAGGGTTCTCAGGGCCCCATTTCAGAGCCTCTTATTTCCCAGGCTTATTCTTATCAATTTGGGCTGCACCTTTTTGTTTTGCCCTCCCTTCTCTCCCTTTGTCTTCTCAATCCTACTAGGGGTGTGGGAGGCTCCATTATTGGTAACTGGTTGGACTTGTGGCTGAGAGACAAGGGCCCCAACTGCTATAGATCAAATGTTTGTGTTCCCTCAAAATTCATATGCTGAAACCTAACCTCCAGAATGATGACCTTTGGAAGAGTGGGGCTTTTGCCAGTGATTATATCATGAGTGGTCATGTATGGCATTAGTGCCCTCTGACAAAAGGCCCCAGAGAGCTTTCTTGCTCCTTCTGCCATGTGAGAACACAGAGAAGATGGCTGTGTGTGAAACAGGAAAGGGTCCTTACTAGACACCAAATCTACTAGCACCTTGATCCTGGACTTCCCAGACTCTAGAACCATGAAAAATAAATATTTGTTGTTTTAATGCTACCTAGTTTATGATATTCTACTATACAAGCATGAACAGACGAAGATAAAAACCATGGACATACTCTATGGTATGTTTACCTATGAATAAATTGCGAGTGAGGCAGTAGGTCTGGTTGGATTTTCTAACATAGTTTACCAAAACCTACATTTTAAGGGTCACTGTTTTTTTTCTATGATGGCTGATAAAACTGATCATTTGATTACCACTTGACTATCACCCTGAAAGGGAAGAAATTAGAGTCTGAGTCTCATCCCAACTTGATTTACCTGAAAATGAAAATAGGCGGCTGTCCACTGTCCTGGCGATGGACTGCAATTTCACCACGTCCATTGACTGTCCAATGTGCACAGTGCTGGGCATGCTCCCCAGTGTCCCTCTCACAAACTCTGCCACCTCTTGCACAGTGAACATTTGCAGCAGCTCATCAAAGATGGTTGGGAAGGAATTAAGGAGTGCAGCCTGCAGGAGCAAGTGAAGCTGTGGTTAGCTCACAGTTAAGTCTGTCTTTCTTGCATGTTCAATGGTACAAGGTGGAAAGGGGTTGAAAAAGTATTGCAGCACTCCTACCTTAGGCCCTTGATGTAATTTACCCAGCCCTAGAGCACTTTTTGTGGGGCATGGAGCAAGGAGAACCAAAAAAGGAAAAGAAAACAACAGAATTTATTGGGCTCGGGTTACTTGAAACTTTCATAACTTGCCAAGGCATTTTCTGGCAAGAGAAGTATAATAGAAATTTGCTCAATGTAGCTTAAGAGTCATAGCTATTTTTTGCTCATAAGATGGATTTAAATTTTTCTTGTCTCTATGATGAAGCTGTTGGCTTTCCAATTTTGGTTCTAAATATAAGCCAGGAATGTTTCAAAAGAAAGTGTGGCATAGAAAGCTGAGGCCTTCAAGCAGCACCAGCTAAACTCCATTCTTAGCTAACAATCCAGCTCTGACAGCTGGACCATTTCCCCAGGATATGTTTATATGTGACCATGAAATCTGAAGAGTCTGTAAATTACTTCCTTTATTATATGATGCTTGACAGTCTCAAGTGTAAAATCAAAACAATGGGAAATGTATGGATTTAGTCAGCCAGAAACTCCTGAGGACTGTCTGTAATGTTGGCTTAAGACTTCAGTGACTCAGATAGCCCAGCAGAAGAGAGAAGATGTGTGTGTGTGTGCGTGTGTGTGTGTGTGTGTGTGTCGTAGGCTTTTAGTATCTGAGCTCTGGAAAACCCATGAGGT
The DNA here is from genome assembly GCF_047511655.1 of Castor canadensis. NCBI lineage: Eukaryota > Metazoa > Chordata > Mammalia > Rodentia > Castoridae > Castor > Castor canadensis. Next base: position 50,957,010 of record NC_133402.1, on the reverse strand, counting down.
AGCATCTTGAATTCAATCTGATTGTTACAGAGCCTTTGGGAGACAGACACTGTAAGAGAACGAGAATGTGTTTTTGAATTGGACGGACATGAGTTCAAATTCCAGGTTTAGTCCAGTTGTAGTGGTACACACCTGTAATCCCATCTACTTGGAAGCTGAGGCAAGAGAACTGCAAGTTTGAAGCTACTCTATGACACAGCAAGACCCCCCCATCAAAAAAATCAGCTTTACCACTTTCCTGCCATTTAACATTTGGCAAGTTACTGCCTAATCCTCAGTTTTCTCATCTATAAAATGGGGATGAATCATTACTTATCTCATGATATTGGTATGAGGGAAAAGATCAGGTATATATGAATTTCTAGTGTAGTGCCTGGAACTGGCTTTCAATAAGTGCTGGTTCTTATTTTCCTCTCTTGTTTAAATGGAAGCAGCATGAGAAAGCTTTCTGCACTTCTTAGTCCTCTTCTACCTTATTAACCCAAGATTTACAAAGGGAAATAGAAGTGCCACCTTGAGACCAGAAGATGAGCACTCACTCTTCCCAAGTGTCAGGAAGTGAGTCAGGAAGGGGCTGTTTTTCTTGACTGATTTACCAGGCAGTATAGACTGCCATGGAAAAGGCCTGTAATATTGTTTTCATGTTCAGGCCTGACCCAAGTATAGAACTCATTTGAATTATATCTGTAGGTTTATAACTCCCTGAAATATCAAGCAGATTATTTATAGTAATTAGAACAAGCACAAAACATATAAGCAGTTCAGATACAAAAGACAAAGGGTGGGGGTAGGGGCATCATAGTCAGTAACAAAGAGTATCTGATTTGTTCTCTTAAATTCTGAGATTTCCTATACTTACGCACCAGGACAGGATACTCCCACCCTTATAGCTTCTAGTAGTCATAACAAAGATACAAAGTCTATGTGAATAATAAACTTGTTAAGAGTTCTAAAACTCGTGAAATATGAGCCTGGTACCAAAGAAACAGGTCTAAGTTGAGCCCATGTGGCAGAAGTATGCCATTGAGTATAAGTATTCAGAAAGCATATCTACCTTTCTCTGCTTGCTACCTCCAATGTCTTCAAAACTCCTTTGGGATGAGGGGAAGAGTAAGTGGCCTTGGTTCCCATTCTAAGGAACAGAAGGGCTGGGGGCAGGGGCAGGGGAGAAAAATGAATTTCTTGAGGTACTTAGAAGAGGAGATCATGAAAGGAGCTTTCCTTACAGAGGTACTTGGAAATCTTGAGGAATTTGCTTATAGTCTACCTCCTAGGTAATCACCTGTCCTCTGGGCCAAAAGGCCCAAAGGCAGTTATCAAGGGACAACAGAGAAGCAAGTGGAAAGCAAAAAAAAAAAAAAAAAAGTAGATGATTCTAAACTTAAATGAGATAGGGTTTAAGCATGCACTTTCACTAACAACGTAGGTGGCTGTGACAGAATTAATGGACGTGAGACAGGTTATCTGATCTTTGCTGACGGGGTTTGGTGCAATAATTGGCTTCAGAAAGTCAAGGAACTATAATTCATTAGATAAAATTCTGATATTTTATAAGAGAAAATAACCCCCTTGTCTAGAATAATGAATTGTTTTAGTCATTCTTGTGCAAGGCTGCATAGAAAAGGTAATAGATTAGCTGGCCAGATAGTTTTAATATAAGGAAGCAAATTTCCTTCCAACACTGACATTTGTTTTTTTCTTTTGGTGGTACCAGGGTTTGAATTCAGGGTCTTGTGCTTACTAAGGAGGCACTTTACCACTTGAGCCATGCTCCTAGCCCTTTTTGTGCTTTAGTTATTTTTCAGATAGTATTTTGCTTTTTTTTTTTTTTATTTGCTTGCCCTGGGTCAGCCATGGGCTATGATCTTCCTAATTATGCCTCTTGAATAGCTGGGATTACAGCATGCCCACCTTGTTGGCTGAGATGAAGTTCTGCTTATATTTCCCCTGGGCTGGCCTTAAACCATGATCCTCCTGATCTCTGCCTCCTGCGTAGTTGGAATTATAAGCATGCCACACCACACTGGGACCGTCTAACACTGATATTTCTTTTCTTTTTGTTCTTTTTTTTTTCCAGTACTGGGGGTTGAACTCAGGGCTTTGTGCTTGTTAGGCAGGTGCTCTACCACTTGAGCCATGTTGCTAACCTACCAATATTTCTAATAGAATCTAATCCTAATTCTTAGTCAATGCTTTTCAGTTACTCCTACTGGTTTTCAATTTATCTCCTTCTTTACCTGGAATGGACAAATACTAATCAAATTTTGAAAAAAATTAACAGTGATTAGCTAGGAAATGAATTCCCTATATATTCTGAGTATCTTCTATGAATAAGATGCTCATAAAATAAACTATAGAATGGTAGCTAAATAAATTTGGTCTAAAGATAGTTCAAAACAACAAATTTGTGCTGCTTCTCCAACATAATGCCACCAGGCTGTCTTACACCTGGTAGCTGAAGCAATGCAAAAAGCAGCATTTTGTTCTATTAGCTGTTTCCTTGTAAATCATCCCCTACTCAACACACAGGGTACTGGCAGTACTCTTCAGTTCTGGAACTCAGAACAAAAAAACCCCACTTGTTAAGACAGACAAGGAATCCAGTAGCAAAACTTTCCACAGCTCACAGACCTGAGTGAAAAGGAGTGTTTCTGAGTTTCTGCTGTCCAGACTGAGCACAAACCGGATGGACTGGAAAAGTTCTTGGATGCTGGACCGGAATTGCTCCTCTTCCATGCCACATGTGGCTCGTGAGTACAGGATCCGTGACTGCACAATGAACTTGAAAAGGTACTCCAAGGCCTAGAAATGTGGAAGGAAAAGTAATGGAGAGATACTGAAGATACCCAGAAACCCACATAGCAGGAAATTAAGGGCAAAGTAACAGCAAATTCTATGCTAAAATCAGGTAAGAAGCAATTCCAATCATGGATAGATACTTCTATTGCATTTTTAATTTTTATAAACCTCTCAAAAGTCCAAATTGGTACTATACAGCACCTGCCTTTACTGAGAGAATAATCAAATGATTTTACAACTGTTTTCTGAGGTTCTGGAATTAAGGAGCAATAGGCTGTTATGGAAAGAACTGAGTTGAACATTCATGATTAAAATAAAATTAAGCTTCTCTGTATTTTTTTTAGGATCAGGAAATGCAAGGCTCCAAAGGCAAGGATATAGCTAACTAAGTCACTAACTGACTAATTAACTAAATAATTAACTAAACGTCCTTCTCATGTATGTGTATGTTACATGGTGAATAAAGACAGGAAAGTAAGCTAGATTTTCAAAAACATGAAAAAAATATGTATTCTATATGCTTTTCAGTTATTTCTATTACTTTTCAATTTGTTTCACTCTTAACCTAGAATGGACATGTATGTGTGTGTACATATATGCATATACAAATATGCAGCTTAGGCTGGCTTCAAACTCTGAATCCTCTTGCCTCAGCCTCTTGTGTGTTGGTATTACAGGCATGTGCTGCCACACTTGGCAAAACTACTCTTGAGTTTATTATAAAAAGTAAAGGCTCCTTAAGGAGTTTTCTGCATCTTTGGGATATAGGTGGGGCTTGCCATAGAGCCTGCCTTTTTATGAGAAGTCAAGGAAGTCTGGAGAAAATCTGTCCCAGGTTGCATAGCAACTAGAGGGCCTGACACTCCCCACAGTCTTCCAACCAGGATATCTGCCATAAACAATTCAGAAGACAAGTTCCCATAAAATGGTTTGGGGTAGAATGTGCTTCTGAGGAGTCCCTGCATTTTGGCCTATGCTTGTTAGTAGAGTAATTTTCTCTTAAGAGAACAGCTTCAAGAACAAAGACTGTGTTTTTTAATCAAAGAAATGTCACATATTTCCCAGACAATGGAAAGACAGAAGCATTGGATAAAACAAGTGGAGCCGTTACTTGAAATATATAAAAGGAAACAAACCCCAAGCTACCTTTTATGATCTGTCAGAAGGTTTGGCAAAACAAAGCTTAGTATCTTGTGGCCCACATGAAATTCATCTGGTACTGGGGGCTGCTAGTTTGGAAAAATGTGTTTTGCAGGTGTACACCAGACACAGAAGAGTCTGTAGAAGAAATTTTAGTATGTGACCTCCCCTCTACAAGAGCCCCTGTTCCAGAGTCCCTGTTACATTAAGGAAATGAAAATCAAAACCACACTAAGATTCCACCTCCCCCTGTTAGAACAGCCATCATTAGGAACACCACCAACAACAGGTGTTGGTGAGGATGTGGGGAAAAAGGAACCCTCTTACACTGCTGGTGGGAATGTAAACTAGTACAACCACTCTGGAAAAAAATTTGGAGGCCTCTTAAAAATCTAAATATAGATCTGCCATACGATCCAGCAATACCACTCTTGGGAATATAACCAAAGGAATGCGACACAGGTTACTCCAAAGGCAACTTGCACACTCATGTTTATTGCAGCACTATTCACAATAGCCAAGTTATGGAAACAGCCAAGATGCCCCACCACCGATGAATGGATTAAGAAAATGTGGTATTTATACACAATGGAATACTACTCAGCCACGAAGAAGAACGAAATCTTATCATTTGCAGGTAAATGTATGGAACTGGAGAACATCATCCTGAGTGAGGTTAGCCAGGTCCAGAAGACAAAAATCCTATGTTCTCCCTTATATGCGGACTTTAGATCAAGGGCAAACACAACAAGGGGATTGGACTTTGATCACATGAAGAGGCGAGAGCACACAAAGGGGGTATGAGGACAGGCAAGAAACCCCCCCCTCAAAAAAAAAACAAGATAGCATTTGTTGCCCTCAATGCAAAGGAACTAATGCAGAAACTTTAAAGTGACAGGGGCCAACAGGAGAAGGGGACCAGGAACTAGAGAAAAGGTTAGTTCGAGAAGAATTAATTTAGAATGTAACACATATGTATAGGAAAGCAATGCAAGTCAACTCTCTGTATAGCTATTCTTATCTCAACTAGCAAAAACCCTTGGTCCTTCCTATTATTGCTTATACTCTCTCTACAACAAAATTAGAGATAAGGGCAAAATAGTTTCTGCCTGGTAGCGAGGGGGTAGGGGGGAGAGGGAGAGGGTGGGGGAAAGTGAGGGGGTGGGGGGAAGCCGGGAGAAATGACCCAAACATTGTATGTACATATGAATAAAATAAAAATTAAAAAAAAAGAACCCAGGCCCTACCCTCATAATACACTCTAGCACCCTGTTCTACAACCTTGTTTATGTGTGCCTCCCCTTAGGACATTGACAACATGTTCTTTAAGAGAATGAGCTGGTCTTACTGATCATTCCATCTTAGTACCCAGAACAGATGATGACTGCTCAGTAAAACATTTGTATGAAGGAGACCAAAAATGAGACTTGCAGCCTCAGATATTTACAGCATGTGTAAAGAATGGGTGGGGTAAATAGAGATCTATGATTTGATTTTTCCTCTTCAATCTGATGATGCTTGAGGAAACATCTGATATACCTGTTACCAGGTGGAAAAGAAGAACAAAAACACAGGCCCTGTATTTAGTATAGATCATGTAACAGTAAAAGAAGACAGAGAAAAAACATGAAGAAAAAATGATGACATTCTTCTTTTATTGCTAACTGGAAATGGTGGAAAAACATGGTTAAAAAGTAACTCAACAAAGTGGTTAAGGTGGTTAGAGTGTCTGCCTAACAAGCGTGAGGCCATGAATTATAACCCTAGTACCACAAAAAAAAAAAAAAGGATTTAAAAAAAGCAATTAAAAAAAGGTAACTCAAGTACAAGAAACACAAGAGGTAGAAAGAGAAGACGTGGTCTTTATTTATATAAGAGGACACAAAACTTTTGAGCAAACAAAAGAATATCACGAAGAGTATCTCACATATGGTTCCCTATAGCAGAAGCAATAGACAATGGTGTTAATGTACAGTGAGGCCAGTTTCCTGTCAATTGGAGCTACTCAGCAATGAAAAGCAGGTTGCATTGTCAGGGAACCTGCTCAAGCAGGGTCACAGACATTTGTCTAGATCATTAAAGACTCTGGGTTCTTCCTAAGGCCCCAGTTTTAAGATTATCTTTTTCTCCACATATCCATATACAGTGCATGCATCCACTCAGCTCAAAGAATACCAAAAAATACCTCCCCCCCATATTTAGTAACCTTGAAAGAAAGGAATAGTATTGGAAGATCTTAATTTTACTCAGCGTTGCTACCATCATTAGCGTTAGATGGAGTTTAACAACATTCTAAACAGTGGAATGACTGGTGAACATCTATAAAATTATTGTTGCTGTGGGAGATAGGAGTGGGGTGGCTTCCAGTCCCCCATTATACCGTATTGTGCCCTTCCATATCCTGAATCCCAAAGCAGCAATCATTTCTTTTCCCCACAAGTTTGCAACATTGTAGCTCTTGGTAGTACTACAACAATTAAAGATTAGTTATTCCCTTTTTAGACAGAAAATCTGGTTCTTTATTTACTCAACATATGTCACAAAACTTCTAAGTTTGCCAGCATCCTCCTTTGGCTTTTTCTCTTCCCATTTTCAGATAGAAATATTGCAATATTTTAAATGAGAGGGTTAGAAAATAGTAAAGGAAATTTAGGAAAATCAAAATATATTTACTGAAAACAGGCTTGTTTCATGTTAGTATTAGGAGCTTAACTTTAAGATAATGGTAAGGGATGGAGGCATGGCTTAGGCAGTCGAGTGCCTGCCTCCAAAGCTCAAAGCCCTGAGTTCAAACCACAGTACTGCCAGAATGCTATAAACAGTATGGCTTAGGAAAATAGTGATGTCGGTAACATAAAACAATGCAGAGAAGCAAAGGTCATACAAAATAACATCAAACCTTGTCTAAGTGGAGTGCAAACCTAAAAGGGAAGATGCCCACACCTTTCTCCTTTTCTTTCTTTTTTTTTCTTCAGTACTGGGTTTTGAACTCATGGCCTACACCTTGAGTCACCCCACCAGCCCTTTTTTATGATGGGCCTCAAGATCAGGTCTCTTGAACTGTTTGCCCTGACTTGCTTCAAGCAGCGATCTTCCTGATCTCTGCCTCCTGAGTAGATAGAATTACAGGCATGAGCCACTGACACCTGGCCCCTTTCTCCTTTTCTAATGCTAGCCACTGGCTGGCTCACTCCTATTATTGGGATCTAAGATATGGTGGGACATCCCACCCTAGAGAGAACCTAAGATGGAGGTTAGTCAAGTATTACTGTTTTGTAAAACCTATTTTACAAACTATTGAAGAAAGTCTGTAAGGATATTGTTTATTGTCAGCATTCCCACATAAGCCTTGTGTCTGCATGAATTTGATAGGATAGTCTTTAAAAAAAGATTATGGTGGCTCTGGGCCCCATGCTTTCTAGTACTCTACCACTTAAGCCACTCTGCCAGCCCTGTTTTGTGTTGGGTATTTTTGAGATAGGGTCTTGAAAACTATTTTCCTGGGTTGGCTTCGAACCTTCATCCTCCTGATCCCTGCCTCCTGAGAAGCTAGGATTACAGGTGTGAGCCACTGCACCCAGCTAAAAATAAATATTTCTATTCTTCAAAAAAAAAAAAAACAGTGGAATAGATTTGGTAAAAATCAGGAAGGGAAGTAAGGCCAGGAACTATATGTGCATCCTTCTTCCTTCCTGTTTTAAGATAAGATTATCAGTTTTTTTTCTTCTCCACAACTGCCCCCAACCTCAACAGATCTCTCTATCAGCATCCTTCTCAATATTTCTACTAAAATTACAAAGGGCAGAGTAGGACACTTGTGTGCTTTCTGTGTACTTTTGCAATTTCTTATGGAGGACACACAACTTCAAATTCCACGCTAAAGAGAAATTTATAAATATGAGTCGGGAAGGATGAAGCAAGATGGTGGCTAGAGGGAGGAAGCAGAAAGCGAGCCTCCTGTAGTGAAATCTTGGAAAGACGCTAGAGACACACTTTGCAGGCATAATCACTGAGAAGAGGCATAACTTTGACCCCTCCACACCTCCAGCCGGCACAGAGAATCTCCACTTCATTAAACGGAGAAACCAGGAGGGCCCCTGGGCCGCCAGTTGCCCGCGCCCAGACAGCTTGGGAAGACGCGGACCAGGTGAACTTCGCGGGACCGCAGTTCTCCCACAGACAAGCCTGGGCCAGAGCAGCATAGCCCCCTGGACAGACTGACCTCCACCCAGGGAAAAAAGAGAAACTGAGTAATAACCAATAAGAACAATAAAGACACGAGGGAAAGAGGGTGGGGCGCCCTGAGCGCCGAAGATTGGGGGAAGGGAATCCTTCCCGGGACTGTAAATAAACAAGCAGGGCGGGCCAGAGCAGCAACCAGGAGCGGGAAAGCTTGTGAGAGTGGTGGAGGGAGGAAAACTCCACAGGAGAGGGGGGAAGACCCACTTCCCACATGAACTGTAAACAAACATGGTGGCTGGCAGGAGCAGCAGCACCGCCCAGTAATCAGAGCAGGAAAGTTTGGGAAAGTGGCGGTGGGATGAAAACTCCACAGGAGAGGGGGGATGACCCAACTCCCACATGAACTGTAAATAAACACACAGGCCTGACAATGCGGGTGCAGTGTCACCTTTCCCAGTGTGCTTGGAAAGGGGAAAGCTTGTAGCAGAGGCTCCCGCACAGAACTCTGAGTAAACAAAGCCTGCGGGGGCCATTTGAGTGCTAAGCTCACCCCAGAGATCTGCATAAACAATGCCTCCAGCAACAGCAGGCTGACAGCAGCGGGCAGGCAAGCCACAGCTGCAGATACCATTCTCAGAACTGTCTCCAGACTCTTTTTTTTCTTTTTCTCTCTACCCTTGATGAGAGAACAACCGAATTACACCTGCATGCTGAAAAACTTACTGAAACTGTATTGCATTTGAACTTGGGAGACTTGGTGGGGTTTGTGTGTGTGTGTGTGTGTGTGTGTGTGTGTGTGTGTGTGTGTGTAGTTTTGTTCTACTTTATGCATCTCCTTTGATGAGACAACAACAGAACAACATCTGAGGCACCATCTCCAGGATTGGAGACTGAGACCGACACCCAAATTATTAAGACTGAAACTTCATTGCATTTGAACATGGAGGGTTGTTTTTTTTATTCTATTTTTCATCTTATTTTAATTCATTTTTATATATAGATATTTCTTTCATTTACTTATTTTTTATTTTTATTCTTATCTTTTTTTAATTTTTGATTTTCAATCCTCTCTCTGTCTCCCTAATGTCTGTTCAGCTTACTGTCAATTAGTACACTAGCGCTCCCTGTTTATACCTTTGAAACTTTCTTGTCTGATACCTTGTTCTGTTTTCTCCTTCTTGTCTGTGTATTTGTTTTCTCCTTTTCTTTAACTTCTTGCTTTCCATTTCAGCTCACCCTTGCATTCTAAATATTACCATTGTTATTATTACAAGCTAGAAAATACATAATTGCACACAGTACAGGGACAGGAACAACACCAAAGACAATGACGTGAAGACAGAAAAAACAGGGAAACCAGTGTCCCACAGCAAAAAATTAGTACAGGAACCAGAGGGGAATGAAGAAAACAGATACTCAGATCCAGACTCCACAAAATGAAGATAAACTATGCCAAAGGACCCAATGAAGCCCACAAGAATAATTTAAAAGAAGACATACTACAAGTACTCAATGAGAATTTTATAGAGATGATACTGGATAGGGTCAACCAAAATGTACAGGAGACACTCAAGAAATTCCAAGACAACAAAAATAGAGAATTTGAAAAAGCAAAAGAAGAAATAAAGGAAACCATAGAAGCACTGTATAAACACCAAAGTGAAAGAGAGAACATGATGAATAAACGGATAAATGAACTCAGGACAAAAACAGACAACTAAAGAGGAAACCAGCCAGGATATGGAAAACCTCAGAAAAAAGAACGAAACAGAACTGCAAAACAAAACGGAAGGCCAATCCAGCAGAATAGAACAAACAGAAGACAGAATCTCAGAACTTGAAGAAGATATAATAATTAAAGGAAAAATCGAAGAACTATTAATTAAACAACTCAAGACCTGTGAAAAGAAAATGCAAGAACTCACTGACTCCATCAAAAGACCAAACTTGAGAATCATGGGCATCGAAGAAGGAGAAGAGGTGCAAGCGAAGGGAATGCGTAATATATTCAACAAAATAATAATGGAAAATTTCCCAAATCTAGAGCAATCTATTCCCATACAAATGCAAGAGGCCTCCAGGACACCAAACAGACCAGATCAAAATAGAACTACTCCACAACATATCATCATTAAAACAACAAGTTCAGAAAATAGGAAAGAATATTGAAGGCTGTAAGAGAGAAGCAACAAGTAACATACAAAGGTAAACCCATCAAAATCACAGCAGACTTCTCAACAGAAACATTAAAAGCAAGAAGAGCGTGGGGTGAGATCTTCCGGGCACTGAATGAAAATAACTTCAACCCCAGGATACTCTACCCAGCAAAACTATCATTCAAAATAGATGGAGCAATAAAAGTCTTCCATGATAAGCAGAAACTAAAACAATATGTGACCACAAAGCCACCACTACAAAAGATTCTGCAAGGGATTCTGCACACAGAAAGTGAAACCCAACTTAACCATGAAAAGACAGGCAGCACCAAACCACAGGAAAAGAAAGAGCAAGACAGTAGAGAGTAACCTCAACTTAGATACACACAATCAAACCTTCAAACAACTAAGACAACTAAATGACAGGAATCACCACATACCTATCAGTACTTAACGCTTAATGTTAACGGACTTAATTCACCCATCAAAAGGCACCGCTTGATCAAATGGACTAAAAAGGAAGATCCAACAATTTGTTGCTTACAGGAGACCCATCTCACCGAAAGAAATAAGCATAGGCTTAGGATGAAAGGCTGGAAGAAGATTTACCAAGCCAATGGCCCCCGAAAACAGGCAGGAGTAGCAATACTTATCTCTGTCAAAGTAGACTTCAAACTTACATTGATCAAATGAGATAAAGAAGGACATTCCATACTAATAAAAGGGGAAACAGACCAAAAGAAAAAATAGTAATTATCAAACTGTATGCACTCACTGTCAATGCACCCAGTTTCATCAAACATACCCTGAAAGACCAAAAAGCATATATAAACGCCAACACAGTGGTTGTGGGAGACTTTAACACCCTATTATCATGAATAGATAGGTCATCCAAACAAAAAAATCAATAAAGAAATCGAAGATTTAAAATATACAATAGATCAAATGGACCTAGTAGATGTCTACAGAACATTTCATCCAACCACTACACAATATACATTCTTCTCAGCAGCCCATGGAACCTTCTCCAAAATAGGTCATATCCTAGGGCACAAAGCAAGTCTCAGCAAATATAAGAAAATAGAAATTATACCATGCATACTATCTGATCACAATGCAGTAACAGTAGAACTCAACAACAAAAGACAAAAAACATGCAAACAGCTGGAAACTAAATAACTCATTACTTAATGAAGAATGGATCATCGATGAAATAAAAGAGGAAATTAAAAAGTTCCTGGAAGTCAATGAAAATGAAAACACAACCTACCGGAACCTATGGGACACAGCTAAGGCAGTCCTGAGAGGAAAGTTTATAGCCATGAGTGCATATATTAAAAAGACTGAAAGATCCCAAATCAATGACCTAATGATACATCTCAAACTCCTAGAAAAACAAGAACAAGCAAATCCCAAAACAAATAGAAGGAGAGAAATAATAAAAATAAGAGCTGAAATCAACGAAATAGAAACCAAAAAAAACCATACAAAGAATTAATGAAACAAAAAGTTGGTTCTTTGAAAAAATAAACAAGATCGATAGACCCCTGGCAAACCTGACTAAAATGAGGAGAGAAAAAACCCAAATTAGTAGAATCAGGAATGCAGAAGGGGAGATAATGACAAACACCATGGAAGTCCAGGAAATCATCAGAGACTACTTTGAGAACCTATATTCAAATAAATTTGAAAATCTTAAAGAAATCGACAGATTTCTAGATGCATATGATCATCCAAAACTGAACCGAGAGGAAATTAATCACTTGAGTAGACCTATAACACAAAATGAAATTGAAGCAGCAATCAAGAGTCTCCCCAAAAAGAAAAGTCCAGGACCTGATGGATTCTCATTGACTTCTATCAGACCTTTAAAGAAGAACTGATACCAACTCTCCTTAAACAGTTCCACGAAATAGAAAGGGAAGGAAAACTGCCAAATCATTTTATGAAGCCAGTATTACACTTATCCCAAAACCAGGCAAAGATATCTCCAAAAAGGAGAACTATAGGCCAATCTCCTTAATGAACATTGACGCAAAAATCCTCAACAAAATGATGGCAAACTGAATTCAACAACACATCAAAAAGATCATTCACCACGACCAAGTAGGCTTCATCCCAGGAATGCAGGGGTGGTTCAACATACAAAAATCAAAAAATGTAATAAACCACATTAACAGAAGCAAAGACAAAAACCACTTGATCATCTCAATAGATGCAGAAAAAGCCTTTGATAAGATCCAACACCATTTCATGATAAAAGCTCTAAGAAAACTAGGAATAGAAGGAAAGTACCTCAACATTATAAAAGCTATATATGACAAACCTACAGCCAGCATTATACTTAACAGAGAAAAACTGAAACCACTCCTTCTAAAATCAGGAACCAGACAAGGATGCCCATTATTCCCACTCCTATTCAACATAGTACTGGAATTCCTAGCCAGAGCAATTAGGCGAGAAGAAGGAATAAAAGGAATACAAATAGGTAAAGAAACTGTCAAAATATCCCTATTTGCAGACGATATGATCCTATACCTTAAAGACCCAAAAAACTCTACTCAGAAGCTTCTAGACATCATCAATAGCTATAGCAAGGTAGCAGGATATAAAATCAACGTAGAAAAATTATTAGCATTTCTATACACTAACAATGAGCAAACTGAAAAAGAATGTATGAAAACAATTCCATTTACAATAGCCTCAAAAAAGTCAAATACCTAGGTGTAAACCTAACAAAAGATGTGAAAGACCTCTACAAGGAAAACTACACACTTCTGAAGAAAGAGATTGAGGAAGACTATAGAAAGTGGAGAGATCTCCCATACTCATGGATTGGTAGAATCAACATATTAAAAATGTCGATACTCCCTAAAGTAATCTACATGTTTAATGCAATTCCCACCAAAATTCCAATGACATTCATTAAAGAGATTGAAAAATCTACCGTTAAATTTATATGGAAACACAAGAGGCCATGAATAGCCAAGGAATACTCAGTCAAAACAACAATGCAGGAGGTATCACGATACCTGACTTCAAACTGTATTACAAAGCAATAACAATAAAAACAGCATGGTACTGGCACAAAAACAGACATGAAGACCAGTGGAACAGAATAGAGGACCCAGATATGAAGCCACAAAACTATAACCAACTTGTCTTTGACAAAGGAGCTAAAAATATACGATGGAGAAATAGCAGCCTCTTCAACAAAAACTGCTGGGAAAACTGGTTAGCAGTCTGCAAAAACTGAAACTAGATCCATGTATATCACCCTATACCAAGATTAACTCAAAATGGATCAAGGATCTTAATATCAGACCACAAACTCTAAAGTTGATACAGGAAAGAGTAGGAAATACTCTGAAGTTAGTAGGTATAGGTAAGAACTTTCTCAACGAAACCCCAGCAGCACAGCAACTAAGAGATAGCATAGATAAATGGGACCTCATAAAGCTAAAAAGCTTCTGTTCATCAAAAGAAATGGTCTCTAAACTGAAGAGAACACCCACAGAGTGGGAGAAAATATTTGCCAACTATACATCAGACAAAGGACTGATAACCAGAATATATAGGGAACTTAAAAAACTAAATTCTCCCAAAACTAATGAACCAATAAAGAAATGGGCAAGTGAACTAAACAGAACTTTCTCAAAAGAAGAAATTCAAATGGCCAAAAAACACATGAAAAAATGCTCACCATCTCTAGCAATAAAGGAAATGCAAATTAAAACCACGCTAAGATTCCACCTCAGCCCTGTTTGAATAGCCATCATTAGGAACACCACCACCAACAGGTGTTGGCAAGGATGCGGGGAAAAAGGAACCCTCTTACACTGTTGGTGGGAATGCAAACTAGTACAACCACTCTGGAAAAAAATTTGGAGGCTACTTAAAAAGCTAAACATTGATCTACCATTTGATCCAGCAATACCACTCTTGGGGATATACCCAAAAGACTGCGACACAGATTACTCCAGAGGCACCTGCACACCCATGTTTATTGCGGCACTATTCACAATAGCCAAGTTATGGAAACAGCCAAGATGTCCCACCACTGACGAATGGATTAAGAAAATGTGGTATCTATACACAATGGAATTTTATGCAGCCATGAAGAAGAATGAAATGTTATCATTCACTGGTAAATGGATGGAATTGGAGAACATCATTCTGAGTGAGGTTAGCCTGGACCAAAAGACCAAAAATCGTACGTTCTCCCTCATATGCGGACATTAGATCAAGGGCAGACACAACAAGGGGATTGGACTTTGAGCACAAGATAAAAGCAAGAGCACACAAGGGAGGGGTGAGGATAGGTAAGACACCTAAAAAACTAGCTAGCATTTGTTGCCCTTAATGCAGAGAAACTAAAGCAGATACCTTAAAAGCAACCGAGGCCAATGGGAAAAGGGGACCAGGAACTAGAGAAAAGGTTAGATCAAAAAGAATTAACCTAGAAGGTAACACCCACGCACAGGAAATCAATGTGCGTCAATGCCCTGTATAGCTATCCTTATCTCAACCAGCAAAAACCCTTGTTCCTTCCTATTATGGCTTATACTCTCTCTACAACAAAATTAGAAATAAGGGCAAAATAGTTTCTGCTGGGTATTGAGGGGGTGGGGGGAGAGGGAGGGGATGGAGTGGGTGGTAAGGGAGGGGGTGGGGGCAGGGGGGAGAAATGACCCAAGCCTTGCATGCACATACGAATAAAAAAAAAAGATAAGATTATCAGGAATAAAGGTCTTTGCGGCACAACTGAGATAAGGAAAGGGGAATTACATGGATCAGGGCACTCATTCCTGAGAGCATGGCAGTCGGCTGGGATGTCTACACTTGATTCGAGCACTTTATTATTGAGATTACCACAAATAATGCAGTAGTGGCCCCCTGCGTACGGCAAGCTCAGGACATTACCCTCATGGCTTCCTGAATGTGATCCTGCCGAATCAATTCTGCTGAGCAGTCCATATACCACTTCAAACAGCGGATGAGCTCCCTGAAAAACACAAATTATCCAAACCTCATTTTAACACAAAGGCAAGGCAGTCTTTACTATTTAATTCATCAAACAGACAATTCAGAAATAATATTCTGCTGATGAGCTAGAATGCAGTGATGGATACATTACAGCTGTGGAATTTTCCTATCATCTGAGATAAGACATTTCTTGTCTATAAAGACTTGCCATATTTTAATTATCAATTACGGTCACTTTTTCCCCCACTTATTTTCCTAAAGACAGACTGGACGTGCATTTTGTTTCCTCTTAAATTGCTGTTTTCAGAATACACAACACTGACTTATAAATAAAAGTGTACAGTCCTATGTATCACCCCATCCCCTCCCCCTCTACCTCATTTCCTGAGGAGCGAGTCACTTGAGAGGAAGGATATATTATTGGGTGAGAAGGTCTACATAAGACCACAGAGGTCAAGACTACAGGCTGTGCTCACATCTCAGCCTTATGAGTACCTAACTCTGTATCCTTGGACAAGTTATTTAATCCCACTGTGCCTCAGTCTTTTCCTTTAAAATCTGGAGGAAATAACACTACATCTCAAAGTTATTGAGAATACTAACAGGATGACACATAAAGCACATACCTTAGTGTCTGTTCTCCAAAGCGACATTAAAATATCAGAGTTTTAAAGATTCTGCAGTCTTGCCACTATTGGATTTTATGTTTTCAAATATCTTACTAATTTCAAAAAAGACAATGATTTATTGTTGCTTTAAAAGTCTTAAATAAGCTTTGTTTCTCATTTGCTTACTAATTACAGTATCTTTTTATTTTCTGACATTTACTTTGGGTGATATTAAAAATATATATTTAAATCCATATTAAATAAATATATATTAACATATTAATAATATATTATATAAATAATAAATATTTAATATGCATTAAATATACTTGGATCACATGGTAAGGGGAGAGCACATACGGGTGATATAGAAATAGGCAGAAAACCCAAAACATGAAAGCGTTTGATGTCCCCACTCCAGAGGAACTAATACAGAGCTAATACATGAGAAGGGGATCAGTAACCAGGGTAACCAGGGTAAAGATCAGTTAGAGATGAATCAACATGAGTCGTAACATGTGTACACGAAAGCAATGCTAGGAATATTTCTGTATAGCTATCCTCAACTCAACTAGCAAAAATGCTTTGTCTTCCTTATTAGGCTTCTCTTTTCTTCAACAAAACTAGTGATAAAGGTAGAACAGGACCTGCCTGGAACTGAGAGGGGAAGGAGGGAGAGGGTGGGGGAGGGGGGAGGGGGGAAGGGGGGAGAAATGACCCAAACAATGTATGCACATGTGAATAAAAGAATAAAAAGAATTGTTAAAAAATAAATAAAATAAATATACATTAATTATATATTTTAAAAAATACATTTAAATATATTACATAAGTAATGTATATTTAATATACATTATATAAATATAATATATATTATTAATATTAATACATATATTATACAAATACCATATATTTAATATGTATTAAGTATATATTTAAATATTATATATTATTAAATATTATATAATAAATATATGGAAAATTAGTACTCATTTTTAGTTAGCTTTACCATCATTTTTTAGAAGAAAATGTAACAAATTATAGTTTAAGATGTTAACTTAAAGCTCAGAGCTAACATCATATTCAATGGTGAAAGACTGAAAGCTTTCTTCTAAGATCAGAAATATTTGCTTTTGACATTGTTTTTCAACATGTACTAGAAGTTCTACCCACAGCAATTAAGCAGGAAGAGGAAATAAAAAGCATCCATATTAGAAAGTAAAGCTGTTTTCAGATGGCATGATCACACACACACACACACACACACACACACACACACACACATTAAAGATCTTACAACAAAACTAATTCAGAACTAATAAATGAATTTAGCAAAGTTTCAGGACACAAAAATCAGTTGCATTTCTATACAAAATGAAAATCTGAACAGGAAATTAAAAGAATTCCATTTGTAATAGGTATCAAGAAGAATAAAATACTTTAAAATAAACTTAATTAAGGAGGCAAAAGATGTGTACACTGAAAACTACACAATGTTGCTGAAAAAATTAAAGATAACACAATAAAGGAAAAGATACCCCACATTCATAGATTGGAAATTGTTAAAATGTCAATACTATCCAAAGTGATCTACAGATTCAATGCAATCCCTATTAAAATGTCAATATCATTATTTGCAAAAAAAAATGGTAAATCCACACTAAAATTCATATGAAATCTCAAGGCTCCCATAAAAGCCACACACACATGATGGAACATTATTCAGCTGCAAAAAGGAAGGAAATTTTGACATATGCTAACATTGTGGATGAACTTTGAAGAAATTATGCTAATGAAACAAGCTACTCATGGATGGACAAATACTTTATGATTCCTCTTACATGAGGCACCTAGAGTAGTCAAAATTCAGAGACAGAAAGTAGAATGGTGGTTTCCAGGGCGGGGAAAAGGGGAGGAAATGGGACATTATTGGTAATTGTTACAGATTTCAGTTTCGTAAGATGAAAAGAGTTCTGGAGAGAATGGAATTCTGGTGACAGCTGCACAACAATATGAATGAATGTAGTTAATTCCACCGAACCATAAACAGAAAATGGTCAAGATGATAAATTTTATGGTATGTGTATTTTACCACAATTTAAAAAATACAGTAAAAAAGTCAACTGAATAAATGCTGGTTGCAGCAGAACTTTTAAAAATCCTGTTTTTCTGTTCAAACATAAGCCCTAATAATGATACCAAGTGCAACTTACTTG
Organism: Castor canadensis; assembly: GCF_047511655.1. Lineage (NCBI taxonomy): Eukaryota > Metazoa > Chordata > Mammalia > Rodentia > Castoridae > Castor > Castor canadensis. Next base: position 50,938,923 of record NC_133402.1, on the reverse strand, counting down.
TATGCCAGGGCTCCAGCAAAGTGCTTCTGGATGTACGTATCCATCACAGGTCGGAAGTGGAAATACTTGATGTCTCGGAGCAGATTGATGATGAACACCTAGGAGGGATGGAGAGTAAGTCGCCAGGATTCACTGGAGACCTCAGACCTAGCTCTAGCAGGAAACATATTCTTGCATCTTTAAATAATGACCAACTGTCAGCATTCTCCATGGTAGTAAATATAAGATTTCCCTATGTCTGAATTTCTTTCTTGTTTTTTCTCTTCCTCTCATCCCAGCCTGCTAATCCAAATGTAGAGCTTATCAGTTTATGCCTATGCTGTTACTCTTAAGTTTTTTCATTCACAATAATGCTGAGTGGTACAATATGCATCAGGGTCAGGCAAAACAATACCTGTAGGTGCATAAATACCCGGGTGTCCACAAAAACTTGGAAAAGTCAGGGGGGAAAAAGATTGTTCTTTGAGCAACCCAGTAATAATGATGAGATTAAGGGTCGAGAACTAAAAAGCCTAGGTCTGACCTGACCAAGCTGAATTCTTCAGACTTCATCTTGATGGGAGCTGGTGATTTTAACTAGTTGATCTTCCTTGTGTGACATTCCTCAGTCCCTTTTCTACTGGAAATATCTGCACCTTTTGCTGACTTGCTCTAAGCTGCTTCCCTTAGATTTTTCTGAAACATGTGACAGGAATAATTAATAAAAATGCACTGTCAGGAAGTAACTTACCAGAGACTGGAAAACCAACAGGCCGTATTTCTCTGTATTATCATCCAAAATCACAAAGAGTGTATCTAAGATGTCCTGTAGAAACTAAAACAATATAAAAAGAAAAGAATTTAGATCTTGGAACCTTGCATGCATGGTCAAACTTTATTATACCAAAGAATTTCGCTCTCAGAAAACAAAGTGAAAGACCTCATAGAACTTTTTGGAAGTACTAGGGTTGAACACAGGTTATAGAATCTTAAGACGTAACAAAACTTGTCTAGTATTCTACCTCCACCTAGCTAAGGGATAACAAGGTAGACATGGGGTGTTTGCTTTATAGTCCAAGGTGAGAGAGATATGAAGAGGCTTTTTCTATTGGGTAAGTGCTATAATTTTAAGGAAAGAGCAGTTACTAAAAAAAAGGAAATAAAAAGAATCAGTTATTCTAATGCCAAATTCTTTTTGAGAAAAAGAGCTCTCTTTCATGGAACCCCAAATGGTTCAGTAGTCTCTTGCTTTCTACTATGGCCTGACTATATGGAGCACCTTTGGATAAGGTTGTGGCAAACTAGGATTTACCTACAGAAACTATTTTTTTGACTTAGGAATTAGAATCTCAGCCAATGAGGGCTATCAACAGGGGTAAATAATCTGGCAGTGTTCCTCATTATTATTGTTTTTTGAGCATGTGCCTTTTTTTTTTTGAGTTGCAAAAAAAAAGTGAGAGTAATAAGTACTGATGGGTGCTTGGATTTTTTGAGAAATCAAATCTAATATCTTGCCAGTCAAGTCCCCTTTAAATGATACGATTTATTGTAAATCAACATGAGGTAAAGTATAGATTAGGGTATTGATGGTTCAGTCTAATGTTGAAACCAGGTGAGGAATACATGTAGGGTTTTTATATTACTGTGTACTGCTAGGTCTGCTTAAAAATTTCCAGAAAACAGTTAAAAAAAAAAACTTCAAAATGCCAGCATATACTCTTCACATTCTCTTCTGGCTGATTTAACACAGATGCTAAACTAGATATGCTGGTAGGATGTTCTCTTGTCAGGAATGTGACATTTCACCTTTAAAAAAGTCAAGACTCCTGGTCTGTGTACTGACTGATATTTTTAATATTTTCAAAAGGAAAATATGAGGATGAATTTATCTTAAGCTTGAAAACTAGTATTAGCTTGTCTATGAAGAATTTTTTTGAATTTATGATAATCTGATAAATTGACTAAAACAAAATTTATACATTAACTTCATAAAAGTACACAGACTTTAAAACTGTTCCTCATTTGGAGATACTTTGTTGTGTATTACTAAGTCAATGGAGCTACTAAATGAAAGTAAAGCTAGCACATCCATGCTAAGTAACCTGTAATTGAGATGCAGAACTAAAAATACTGATTATGGATAGGATGATTTCTTGATATTTAATCTGTAGCTTATATTCTATGTTCTTGCTGATGATTAAAAGCAACTCCACTTTCCTCAGTAGAAAGTTCAGCACTTGCTGGGCTTTCACCACCAGGAAGTGCCTGGGATGTTCTTGAGCTAAAAACCAGGTAGGCAAACCTTCTGCCCAGAGGAGCGCTACGAAGACAACTGGGGACAGACAGTGCTTGTGTCAGCTTGTGTCATTCATTGCATGGCAAATATCACAAAGGTACCTGGAGAAAACAGTTGAGGTAGAGAGCAAAGCATGTTTCCCTAGAATGGACTCCAAGTAAGAGATGGGACAAATTCAGCAGCCACAAGTTAGTGAACAGTATTCATAGTTCTTATAAACAGCAGAGTAAATTCAGAGACATCAGGATGGGTTTGTAATAAAATGGTTACAAAATAAGGAAAATGAGAAAAAGACCTAAAGAAGGCAAAGGAGAACAGATAGAACGCATGCTACACAAAACGGAGGGATTGGTTCTGAGTAGATGCTCTTTGGGAAAAAACAGTCAGAAAATAGGGTTTATAACTTAAATATGTTTTTTGTTATTGTTTGGTCTTGAGAGACAGGGTCTCGCTATGTAGCCCAGGCTGGCCTCAAACTTGTGATCCACTTGCTCAATATCCCAAGTGCTGGGATTACAGGCATGAACCACCATGCCCAGCTTTAAATATAGTTTTTAAAGTTTATAAAGCAGCTAAAAAACTAAATAAAAGCAAGACAAACCTCCAAAACTATTCCTATTCATCTATCATATGTCCAGATAAATGGTCTTAGAGACTAACTGCCAGAAACCATGTGTTTGTATTGTAAAATATGTACCTTAACAATTTCCTCGCCACTGACATGCCGCAGCCGCCCTAAGATGTCCATGATCCGGTCTGGGAAGGCCTTCCATTTCAGTAGAGCAAGGAGGTCCACTAGAAAGCAAGCCCAAAAAATGGTGAACCCTGGCTCTTCTAAGGTAAAGCAAAGTTCAAACTCTCCTAGCCAAACACACATGGGATCTAAAGGAACAGAACTAACTGGGAGCACCACAACAGACTCTTTAGTACTGAGATCAAAGCCAAAGATACATCTGCACACCCTGAATGTGCACTCTGGAGCTACTAAAACCATAGGAAACCTTGAAGGCTGCTCTTACTGTTTCATTCAATTTGAAATGAAAAGAAGACCCTTAGTCTGGCATGAAGAAGTAATCATTTCTGTTTCCCTTAACATACAATAACAATGTAGAGACAATGACTCAGGACAGTAGAGAGTACCACCCTGCAGCCACCATCACCTACCATTCTGGGTGAGTTTGGTAGAAGAGAGTTGTGTGGAAATAAAAAAAGACTCTTTGGTGCTGCGTTGGAAGATGAGGCTGGAGGGAATGTTAGGGCAGCCATTGTAGTCTTCTTTGCAGCAGGGCAAGCCCAGGTATAGAGCATGGTTGTTAAACGTGCTATTCTCATCACACTGTAGAGAATAAAAAGTAGAGAGCAGAGAATGTTTCCTGAGCCATGCCATGGGCAAATACCAAGTCCCAGGGAATTTTTGAGTTAATGTTTATTATAATCTTCCTAAGGCTTGACCTTTGGCCTCAGATCCTCTTGGAAGAATACTTTCTATTTAGAAACTTTCCAGAACAGCTTATGTGCTTTTTAAACAGAGTATGTAGCTTCCACCTGGTGTGCAAACAACCTTAAGTGGCAGCTATGTTGTGACAGCTAACAGTATTATGATCTCAAATAGCAGGTCTCAGAACATATAGCTAAGACCATAATAACAGAGGGGCTGGTAATGGATTTCCATCCAGTGAAGTGGGAGGTGAGAAACAAAGAGCCTGTTGGCATTAGTTGTGGGTGGAAGGCCAAAGCACCTAGAAAACAAAAGGCTACCCATAGTTGTTTTGTTGTCACCATTAGCATAGTACCCTGAATCCTCTGGTCTGTCCAATAAAAACCACCTGAAAACCATGTGGCCACAGGGAGCAAAGGGTAGGGATGAAGCCAGCCAGGTACCATACCTTGTACACATAAAGCTCGTGAATATCATCTGAGAGGGTGGTGCCATCATCACGCATCAGGGGTGAGAATGCAAAGCCAAAGAGTTTCTTTTCTCCTTTGTCCTTTGCTGCAATCAGAGCCAAGTATTAGTTGTATTTACCCTTCACTTTTCTTTTTAATAGAAATTTCCTTGTGCTTGCCACCTATACTCTTTTGCCCCTTACTTCTTTCATTAACTGGCAGCAACCTGACTACAGGAATAACAAGAAGTATGCTGGAAGGAGTTTCCATTTATATCTTAAGGTATAAAGGCTACCAGGATCCAAACAGAACTAAATTGATGGCTTTGATGAACCAGGGGTCCTTAAGTAGTTTAACAGGTACAAATGAAACACCCAAAGAAGAATGACATAGGGTTATTTCAGACTCTATGAAGAGCCAATATCAGATTGCATGGTTCTGAACCACTGCTTTTACAGTCCAAAGCACAACCTGTGATAATATCCTATCTCTGAGTATCCATTTATTATCAACTCATTGTTTTGCTCCAATAATAAGAATCCTCTTAATTACAATTCCAGAAAGGAGTGGTATATTCATATTCTCAAGAAAATGTGAAGAGAAATCTCACTCACTGGAACAATGTCTGAACTCGAAACGCAGGTGGGAGCCCCGGAATCTGTCAATGGGGATAGGCAATTTGATAATTTCTCCCCAACGAGGACTATTACTGTGGTAGAGGACAAAGGAGTGATAGGAACTCCTATTTGGCTCTCCTGAACCCAAGCTGATACAATCCTGGAAGAGGGAAACAAAATAACATGTTATCTTCACCAAGGGAGCACTCCAATTTCTGTGTCAGAAGGACACTTTACTTTCTCCCATGTGAATATCTTAGTTTTGCACCAATCCAAATCTATGAGATGAGAATGCATTTGACTTAAGTTCAATACTTTTAGAAGCACTTGTGTAGCTGGTATAAGCAATCAGCAGTCAGAATGCTCCTTGTTCTCCTTGGGGCAGAAGTAACCAAACACAAGGTAGGCTTTTCATTTCAAAGAAAGGAAATATTGAGCTCCATAAGAGATGTCAACTGTACATAGCATTTTAGTAGATCAGGAGGAAATATTAAATTACAAAGTGAGGAGAGCCTGTTTACTAATTTTCCTCAGTGCAATGTTGGACTGGCATTTTAGGCCAGTCCCTAAATTGGAGCAAGAGGCATTCAGTTCAGATACCAGGAAGAATTTCTGCAAAGACTATATGACATTATTAAAGCATAATATAGGGTTTCCTTAAAAAAAGAAAAAGGCAGAAAAAACACGTCAAGTGATTCAAGTTCAGTCCTGCATGAACTGGAAGCTTTGGGTAACACACTCAGGAATAGTACCCTGTCCACACGGGTGGCACAACTGGCTGACAGCTCTGTTGTTCTTGAAACTCTCTATGCAAACCATGGGAATATGTACATCCTTGGATTAGGTTTTTTAAAAGACACAAAGTCATTTTTCTATCATATCTTTTTATTTCAACTTTCTCAACTTTGTTTTGCTTTGGTGGATGATTTAAACTAATTTTGCCTTTTCCTCTGTATTATGGGGATAATTTCTGTTCTGCCTATATCACTGGACTACTGCCAACACAGAAGTGAGGATTTGCTTTCTGCCAAGCGCAATGCAAATAGTACCTTGTTATCCACCAGAGTCTTTACCATGACACAACTGAGGAGAAAACTGACACGTTAACAATGAAGAGTGACAGAGGATCCTTGTAGTACACTGGCTGGAGATAATGCTCCAGGGCAGAGTCTGCTGTTCTTGTACCATGTCTTGGTAACAGCAAGTGAGTGTCTAAGTCCCACCCTTGACAAATGGCAAACACAATTTTCTTTGTTAGCTTAAGGAATAAAAAGGCAAAGAGGGATCTAGTTACCAAAAAGTAGGCAGCTCTATGCTAGGTGGAATGGCAGAAGAGAACATGTAGGACAGAACTAAAGGGAATAGGTATAAATTGGAGCAGGAGGCATTCAGTTCTGATACCAGGAAGAATTTCTGCAAAGACTATATGACATTATTAAAGCATAATGTAGGGTTTCCTTGAAGAAAAAAAGGCAGAAAAAAACACGTATTGAATGATTCAAGTTCAGTCTTGCATGAAGGAAACAGGCATCTAGACAAAGTCCACTAGAATTATTAGCTTCCATTCCAAATGATCAACTGGCAAATCTTACCTTCAAGATTTCTCCATCTGCATAAAGCACATACATGGTCACTTCAATATTCTTTTGTACACTCTTTCCCCCTCTCTCAAAATCTCCCTTCTCCAGGGTTAGGTACAGATCATTGCGGATATCACCTGTGAGGAAAGAAATACCTTGTTCTCATGAATATAGAAGCCACACTGCCCCATTTACATGGAGGACCAGGCTAGCATTTGGACCCTCAAGGGCTCAGGTGGGTGCTTAGGGCATTCCAAGCTTGGTTAACAACGATGGACATTCTATCAATATCAAGACTCAGGAAGGTTAGTCATGTGTCCTTTAAGTATGGATTCAAAAGGTGTTTACCACTGCTTAAACAGGGTAGAGAATCTTTTCTTAGACTGTAGGTCAGTCTCTCCTCTCTCCAGAATAATAGCTGTACTCTAAGTCCCTCAAAGAGGGGTGATTTTCAAATCAGTAGGAATAGTACTTATTTTAATCATGTCTGTCTTAACTATTAATCCCTTATTTCCCCTAAAAAATATTTTTCTTTTCTTTCCTTTTTTTTAAACAACTTTCAAACCACTTTTTTATTTTGGAGGCTCTGCATTAAATCTTATTCCCTTGCTAGAGTGCTAGGCTGAGGGAGATGACTACCTGCCATCTAGTTTTCCTTCATTTTGCTTGTAAATGCTTGCTTGGGTAACAGATTAGTCTCCAGAAGTACAGGTGCAAAGGCAATGGGGAAGCATCTATTGTGCTCTTATTGCTTTGCTGTGCTCTGATTCCAGTTCATTAGTGTTCTACTCAACACTAAGCAGGAAAAGCTCAAAATATTAGTTCCAAGGTGACCTAAGTCACAACTGCCTTTTTAGGGGAGGTGAGTTGAAAGGAGATAGGGTTGCTTATTCATGTATAAGAAGAGCTTATTTAGTATGCTCTAAGTTTCTAAATCTCTAACATGATCAGTTTTATTCACATATTCTAAAGAAAGGCTTTTGACTTTTAAAAGAACATAGTAAATAAAGGCCTGTGGATAAAAATCTTCAAAGGAAGAAAAAAATGGCAAAGGAAAATAGGTAAGACGAAAGTGAAGAGATGACAAAACAATTAACTTGCAAAGCAAGTTGATTCAAAAGCCAGAGATCTTTTTAATTCAGTTCTTAGAAAAACTGGAACATCAAAATATATTCTCTATCTCGAATCACAATGACAGAAACAAAGTTTGGTTTTGATTGGCAAGTAAGCTTTTTGGGTTTTCTGAGAGGTACACGACAATGCCTTCTTTCTTGCACCAACTGTCCCTATGATTGTGGAAGCACCTGAGTGCCTCTCACACATGAAAAAGGGATAGAACAGGACTGGCGTATATGTGAGGTTTTCTTTTGGGGTCTTCATGAGTAGTCCTTTCATTCTTCAGATCACCTTCTTAGTCTACAAATGCAATCTTATAATCACAGCTATATGAACACATAATCGAGGTTTTCAAAATGCTTTGGCTGAAATGGAGAAGAGCAATCTGTGACAAGTAATTAAATATTCTCTGAGTGCCCTGAAAACTTTCTTTAATCTGTCAAGACCACCAAACCCAAACAAGCAACCTCAAGAATACCATGAAGGGAAGAGGAAAATGTGTTATGAAAATCATAAACAAATTCAACTGTTGCATATGTGGGGCAGTCTTAAGGGTGTCTATCCTTGCCGTCTGCTCAGACTTTCCTCCTTGGTGGGGTAGAGTCTGTGCTTTGAATTCTGATGAGTTCAGAAGTTTAATCTGCTTTCTTTGTCCATCCCTGCTGGGGCGACTCCTATAGCACTCAGGCGTGCAGGTGGGGTGGAGAAGGTGGGTAGAAAGAGAAGGGAAACTCAAATTCATCAGTTTGCCACTGTCAGGACACAGGCTAAACAAAACCAATTCTGAAAGTCCTGAAAATCCCAAATTCAAACTTAATTGGGACCTTTTCTATGGACTCTTATTATTATAATGGGATTAAATCAGAGCTGGTTGCACCTGGAATTTTTAACAACTGAAACAAAGTCATCTTCTGATAAAAGCCTTTTAGTTGCACATTAGCTCTTCTATTAAATTTAAATAATTATTCAATTTCTGGAAGGATTTAGCATTAAGTCAATAGTCTAGACATTTTAATGTCTAATCTAAATATTAGGTACTTGGTTTAAATATTACCTTGGTTTGCACTTTCTGGAAGTTATTCTAAATAATTCATGTAGCTTTTAAAAGTAAATACCTGCTGGCTACTAGCAAGGTTCTAGCTTGTATGAGCATTTTTAATTTTCTATGGGTCTCTATAGGTTAACCATGCTATAGTAAACATGTCCTTGAAATGAAATGTTTTCAAACTTTTTCTAGCAATATATGACAGAATAACACAAAATGGCATTGTCTTGCAGCCTGTTAATAACAGAACTTGATCTGAGTTGATTTTATAGAATGAGCTCGTAGTTTCTGAGCAAGACATTTTAACCCAAAGTGCCAATTTCAAGATGGAAGAACTGAGCTAGATATTGCTATGGTTTTCATTCTTTTTTAAAACAGAATGGCTTTGGTGATTGCACTTGAAAAAGTTTTAACACATGTAACTATACTGAGTTACAGGCAGAAGCAGCTTGATTTCATCAGGTGTTGGCTCTTTATTTGGAGAACAGACCTGTCTGGATCAAGGCTGCTTAGTCAGAACAGTTATTATGCTGCCTTATGGGTTGCAATTTTGCAAATTATGATTTCAGTGTAAAGCATAGCGCTCTATGAACGTTAATGTTGCTAGGAAGGGCTTCTTGTTCAAAGCTCTGAGACCATTTAAATTGAACTCTACACTAATTGTCCTAGAACCAGGAGAAAAACCTAAGAAGCAAATGTGAAAAACTCAGACCTGTCCTATAGATAAGACTCCTAATCCTCCCCCGCTCTTCAGCTGTCCCTATTGGATGCCGTATGTTCACAAAATCTACAAATGGAATCATACCTTTGGGTTAAGCATTGTCTTCAAGAGGTTCCTATAAATGTCAACACAAATTGTCAGGAAATATTACTGGGAGAATAATGGCAGGCACATTATAATGAAGATGGGAAAGAGAAGACCTGAGCAATATTGTATTTGAATTACTTGGGGAGCTTGCTAAAATGGATTTCTAGCATCTACCCAATTGAGATTATAGTGGATCTTGTGTACACATATTTAAAAAGTTACTAGGTGACTCTGTTGCTCTCCATAGTTTATACCAGAACAACAAGGTCCGTTGGGAGGAAACTTATAAAGTTTGGTTGAGAGTAAGGGGCTGGGTAACACATAGGTAATTTGGAGAAGTGATGGGAGGGTGAAGTTTTTCTGCAAGTATAGAAGTAGGTCGTTTCTGAGTATGGTCTTACTGATGGGTCTCCCTTTTAGGAAGGACCTTAAATGGTTCTACCTTTCTCTGTCAGGTGCCCTCTATTTCTTAAGGATGGCAGAGGCTCTTATAGCATCAATGGTGCCTTACATCTCTGAAAGCTTAATGCTTGGCTGCTATGCATCAATTTCTTGAATGGAAATGAACTGAATTGAGTTTATTTTTATAAGAGGGCCTCAGAATGAATATATTGTCTCTGCCCCTTTCACAATTCCCATATAGCCAATGTCAGCTGTTGGTACAGTGGCAGGTCAAGGAACTAGGTTTCCAAACCAGGTTTGGAAACTTTTCCTATAAGACCATACAGTAAGTATTTTAGGCCTGTGGGTCACATGTATCTTTGATGCTTGTTCTTTGTTTTCACAACCTGTTAATATGTTAAAAAAAATTCTTGAGCTGGGTTTCTGTCCCAGCACTCAGAGGTTAAGGCAGAAAGTTTACACATTCGAAGCCAGTCTGGACTACACAGTGAGACACTGTCTCAAAGAACAAACAAATAAATAACAAATAAACACATTCCCAGTTGGCAAGCAGTACAAAAACCAGACTGCTTATTGAATTTGGCCCAGAATATAGTCGGCAGATACCTGGCTTGGAATGTTCATGTATGAAGAATATCTACACTACACTGCAATTACACACACACAAAAAATCCAGATTCCTGTGAGCTTACACAAATAACTGCTGGGAACAAAGTAATGAATTTGAGGCTACCTTATTATGACAGGGATTAGCCTGAAATACTTTTGAGGTCCTTACGGAGTGAGAGGTATGAGAATGAAACAGTGCTGTTCAGCTACCAGAAATCTTAGGGGGTTGGAGCACTGTAATAGTTACTATGTGCCAAGGTGGTCAGTGGACAGGTCTGATGTCCCAAACATGAATCCTAATATGACTCTGGAGAAGCAGAGCTTCATGACATGTTTGTAGGTTTCTTCTCAGAGCAGGGTTCTTACAGGTCTAGTTCAAGCACCAGAACCAAGAGAATCTCTTGTTAAATACTCTAGCTTTCCTTGGGAGTTTGAGGCCATATGTCTCACATAGTTACAGCCTATGTGGAATTCCATCCCAGTAGAAATGGTCCACAAGGGCCATATAAGTTGGGGTACTCAGTCTGATTTGGATTCTTTATTATATTCATGACTCTTCTGTATAATTTACTCATATCACTTATTAGGAGGGTTTGGGTTCAAGTAAAACAGTATTTAGCAGTATATTTTTTACTTTGTTCTAGACAGGTTTGGAACAGGCTTCTTTGGATATGCTTTCTTTTCCTTGAGACCATGGAAAATAAGAATTAACTTTCTTGCAGAAGACACAGATGCTTACTTGGGATAATGCCAATTTCAGGAAGAAGTCTCCTTCCAGCATTCATTGAGATGTAGAAATATTAGCAGCCATTCTACATGCAATTTCAAGCATGCAAGACCAATGTTTTGAATTTTGAAGTAGTTCTTATTTTCTTTCTCTTTTTTTGGTGGTACTTGGATTTGAACTCAGGGCCACACATTTGCTAGGCAGGCACTCCACCACTTGAGCTACTCCACCAGCCTCTCTTATTTTGTTGAGGAAGTTCTTTGTAAGTGGTTCTTATTTTCTTGGGGAAAAAGACCCTTGGGAGTACTCAAAAAGATGGGTTCTTTATTTTTCTCATCATGCCTCCAGTGTCACACTCTGATTTCTATCACTATAAAGTCAGTGATGCATTCTGCTCTAACAGGATGACATGTATGGATAAAGTGTGATATAATTATATATAGTTAAATCCTTTCTTGGATCAAGGATGTGGTGATATTCCAATTTCTTGTGGGACCAGAAGTGATTATTCCTGTGCCATCTCTTAGAAATGATGCCCAAACCTTATTTATTTATTTATTTTTAATGCCCATGAGGTTAAGCAGGTTTCAGCCAAAGCCTCATTTGGTACAGACTGACCACAATCTCATGCATCCACTTGTAGTAAGTCATTATATCACTCCCCTCAAGGAGAGCTTTCTTTTGAAAGCCAGGTCTCTACGTTTGCTCTTCTTCTGAGGTATGTCCTAGCAGAGCTAAAGAGTGAAACTTTCTGCTTTTTTGATTCTGTGTAGCTTGAGTTAAGTACTACTTGTTTTCTTTTCAACTGGAGTAATTCATCTGTCTCATATAAAAATTCCTTCCTGTATCTATACACCTCAGCCATGTTAAGTTTTCTTAACATTCCAATATAGCCTCAGTTCTTAATGAGCACCCAAGGCAGTATACAGTGTTTTAGGATGGGCTGGTAGCTTCACTTTTTAAGTCTTGTCAGTTACTCAGGAAGGTGAGGTTGATGAAGGATTAATAATGTACATGACGTCCCATCCCAGTATTGTAACATTCCATGAAACAAATGAAGATGGGAATAAAGCAGGCCATACACAGAAGGACAGACAAAAGCAGGAACTTACACCCAACTATCTTCATCTCTGCATCAGAAAGAAAGGGGCGAGAATGGGCGGAGAGCACAGAGAGAAACAAGAACAATTAAGACAAACAGGAAAACAGAAAGAAACATCACTTGCAGGTCAGTGATGAAGCATGCACTTTTTATCAAGGGTAAAAGAAAATGACAGAGTGTAATTCTGAGCACAAGGGCAAGAAAATTAGAGGGTCCTCTAGAGGGATGCCATGTCTGACTTTCTTAGCTATTTTCTAATGGGCAAGTCCAGGGCAACCCAGAGAGGAGCAGTATTTATCTCAGATCTGACTTGGGAGGGGCAAAACATCCCTAAACTGGAGTACTTTCTAGGACATGGTTCTCAAAGGGGTTCCCAGACCAGTAGCATCACCATTACTTGAGAACTTGTGAAAAATGTAAATTACTGGGCCTTACCTCAATGCTACTGAATCAGAAATTCTTGGGGTGGGCCCAGCAATCTGTGTTTTTCTAAGCCTTGCAGTGTTGTACACTAGAAGAACTACTGCTTTATGGGAAAACTTAGTCTTTAGAACAATATACCAATTCAGAGGTGGATTTTTTAAGGCAAAGCAGAAGATCATTTAACTAATATGAAACTTGACCTATATCACCCACAGTCAATAATAACCTTAGAAATTCGAGACTTAGAAAACAAGTTAAAACATTGTACTTCCCACAGAGCCATGACAGAACTCTATATTTCAGAGTTCTGAAACTCTAGGGAATAGACTTTCTTGGAAAGATAAAAAATAAGAGAATGGCACAGAAGATATTGGCACATCTCTGCTGACTTAAGAAATGGTCTGGAGAAGGCTAAAATTCCTTCTCCCCCCACTTTTTTTTTGGCAGTTCTGGTGCTTGAACTCAGGGCCTTATGCTTGGTAGTTAGCTGCTCTACCACTCGAGCCATGCCCCCAGCCCTCTTTTTGCTTTAGTTATTTTTCCAATAGGCCTGGACTGTGACCCTCCTGTTTATGCTTCCTGTTAGGATGACAGGTGTGCGCCACCACACCTTAGCTTTTTATTGTTTGAGATGGGGTCAAACTGAGATCCCTGATCTCTGCCTCCTAAATAGCTAGAATTATAGCCACGGACCACCACATCCTGCTCAGCTCCTTCTTGAATAAGTGGTTTTAAATCATTCCTTTTAGGTTACAGTTCTTTGGCTGGCAGTGTTCTTTAAAGAACTGTTATGGCAGAAACAACGTTAACATCTATTTGTTCTCCTGGAACATATGACCTACTCCAGTCTTTCCTACTTATCATCTTCTTTAAAATATCTAGAAAAGAACAAAAAGTGTACTATGGAGTTATTAGCTTTTGTACTGAACTAAAATGAGTCTGAAGGGAAGAAGAAAGTACCCAGAGAAATAGAGATCAAGCAACAAAAGGTTATATAGATTCAGTTTAAAAATGGCTTAAATTCCCCTATTTGTTCTTTTATAATCTGACATGTTCTGTGTTGGCATGTTTTCTCTGGGGATTCATGGATGATAACCCCTAAAATACCCAGAAACATCACTGTTGCCTCTTACTCATTACTGTGGGCCATGAGCAGAGCTGGATAACTATATAATCAGCGTCTCAGTCACGGCACAGGGGAGGATGTTTTCTGCTCACAGCATCCACTTGATGTATATGCACACTCCAACGGAAAACAATAGTAGGAGGCCAGAAGGACCTTTTTAGAAATGGCATGTTAGATATTTGTGACTAGAGCTGTCTGAACTCTTCCATATAGTTCTGTCAATATATTTTGGCAGGGATCTATCTGGGCCAGTCTGACAAAAAAAAAAGACCTCTCCATATGAGTTTCTGCCAAATGTTGGATAGTTTTAAAATAAGGATTACAGTTTATGAGTAATTCTAATTTTTCATTTACTATAATTTCTCAGACTTAAGTATGGAAATGCTCACAGTTACTGACAGTTTCTTTTCTTGTTCTTTCTCCAGGTGTCCATGTGTCAAGAAGATGAAGTTGTAACTTCTTATAAGTTACTCACACCAGCACTGTGAGACTGAGGGGCTGTTGTTGCCCAGGTACAATTCTCACAGATGAAGGGTGGCCCAGCTGCAGGAAGATGGATGGACAGGGCTTGGAAGACTCACTAAGTCTACTCTTGTCGTGGTCATTGTTCACCAGGACAGACTGGCCATAATGTAAAACATTCCTGTTGTTCTAGCAGGACTGAGAAGTACAGCCCTATCACCTTGCCCAAGGATGGCAAACCCATTCTGACAGCATATTGGAGGCATTTTAAGGGGACTGGCAGTTGTTAATAACTCACAACCCTGGGAGTAGCCATGAGTGCAAAAAGATCTTTCCTGAGTAGGACAAAATGGTAGAGAAGGGGACAAAGGATGCACAAAAGACTGTTTCCTTACAGGTATAGCCCTCAGCACTTCAAAGGCAGACAACCTAGAAAACAGCACATTTATGTCCCCCTCCCTTGCTCCCTGTCGCAGACCTTCCAAAATTGCCCAGTCTCTCTACCTTATAAGGCAAATCGTATCATGATCCCTTAGCTGCTCAGGGAGGGGAAAACTCCCTTAGCATCAGCTTGCCTCACCAATGCTTGATATTGCAGAGTTTCACAGTCATATCCAACTTAAACAGAAATTCTTTATAAGCCCCTATGCCAATGACACAAAGAGATGCAGAGTACTCCATAAAGGTCTCTTTCCATAGATGAGGTTTCTCAGTATAACTTGAAATCAAATGTTGAAATACATTTTTGAGTGAAGCTTATTTCTTTCTAGTTTTTGCTTACTTGAATTTAATCCAATGTGCTATTAGGAAGGTAATGTCCAAACATTAGACAAAGAACTTCTTAAAAGAAAGGAAGGACTTAAAAGTTCTTAGAATATGTTACTTAATTATGTGAGCCTGGGTATTTAATTTAAAAAACACCATCATATCAATTTTGGTAACTATTCTGTTTTTCAAAGTCATGTTGCCAAGAAGCCAGGGACTATGGGCTCTTGTTTTCTTGATAACTGAAGAATGGTGTCAGGACAGCATGGGAGATATGTCCTATAAAGCCCTCACCTCTACAATAGATAGGGGGTGTTTCATAAGGATAAAGTCTCCTTATCATTTAGGGATAAATATAATTTATCCAATGGCCTAAATTCCTTATCCAAAAGACTGTCCTTGTTCATGAGTAGGAAACAAAGGCTGTGTACAGCAACTTGCTCTTCACTCAGTGTCCATGGGCAGAGAATGAGGATGATAGAAAATAAATCTGGTCATAGCCAGGGTAGCTGGAAGGCAGCTAGAATAGATCACATGGGCCTTGTCTATGTGCAGGCCATGTTCCCCTTTGGGAGATATGCTGGAAAATGTTTTCAACGAGAGTTATTTAATGAAGCACCATGAAGAACTTCTAATAAATAATACCTAAAAATGATAACAATTTATTTAAGTGTACCCTGGCCTGATTCTTTTACATAAAAGCAAATATGCTTTTAACAGAGCATTAAAACTCAACTGAGAGGGTAAATCTACTTCTTCTGGAATCTATCCAGATAATCAGGTATTTGCTCATTCTAATTTCTGTCTCCTTGTTCATATCTTTTTAGTTATCAGACTGTGTGCTACCCATCTCAACTATGCCTCTCTCCCTCCTTCACTCCCAACAGCCCCTTTGGCTCTGATGGTCCATTTTGGATCCATCTATCCACATCTATCCACATCTATCTCTGCTCATATGCTTAAGAAACATGAGCTTGATAATGGCCTATTAGAACCACACTTGAGAGTCAATACATTGATACTTCCTGCCCTGGATCTCCATTGATTATTAGGTGATAGGGAGAGGGGTGAGATAAAATGTACTTGTGATTTCTACACAAATGTAATTCACTGATACTGCAGGCACATATTTTGGTATATTCTTTCCTATAAGCAGTTCTTGTGAGGCAATCCTCTTCTAAGGAATGCGACAGAAGAGAAGGGTACAAAAAGGTATCTCTGCAGAAAATTCCATATTGGTTCCTAAAACTCAGCCTCCACAAAGCCTATCTGCTTGATTACCATGTTGCATTAGTGAGTATAATAGGGCTTCTGGAAAGAAAAATGCTTATAAGAAAGAGCCAAAGGGCCACTAGCTGCAGACTACAGTTAGCAACCTGACTCAGGATGTGAAAAGTATTTAACAGCTGCAGGGCTTTTCCACAGCATGGCTCACTATCCACCAAGGAGAGGTGTGCTGGACTCTATTCTCTCAACCCATCTCCCACCCCATCCCCAAAGTAGTTCTGCCTACCTGGCATGATGACATCAGGAAATCCCAATTTTCTTGTAAAGGCCAATCCCCTATTAAATATCATGGGATTTTCTCTTCGAATCTGCTCCATGTCTCCACGAAGAAGCTGCAAAGAAATAATAAGACCTACAAAAACAAAAACAATTTTTAAAATTCAGAATCAGAGAATCTACCCTGTTTTGTACTAGAAAAGACACAAAAGTTTGGTCTTTCTTTCTTTCCTTCATCTCTCCCTCCCTCCAAGCTATACTTTCAGCTCCTCTATTTATCTTGAGAAAAAGTTTGAAGCATAAGTCATTTTGAAGCAGCATTTGAGAAAGATAAAGGAATTTAACTCAAGGTGATCTCAATATCCTACAAAATTACTCTAACAACATCTGAGAGATTGAGTTATCTTTCTCTCTGCTCCCCAGAGCCTAGCTCAAGGCTTCCTGGTCCATACAGAATACAGAATGAGAGGGTTTAACTACTTATGTTGTACATTCAGGAACTAAGATAAGTATACACACTAGAAACAAGTAAGATCAATGAAGACCATGGGTCAAGGTGTCCCACATGCTGGAAATAAGTGAACTAAGACTTTCTTTTTTTAATTACATATTTCAATGTGTGGTGTCTTATGGTAGGAGTGTGCCAAAGTGTGAGAAGTAACTTTCTGGTTTGATCTTGTACTGGCTTGTGAAAAAAAAAATCGAAAAGTAGGTATCACATTCTTCCTTCAGGGAACCACCACACCACAAGAAAAACATGGCGTACCTTTTTGGGGCTAAGCCTTAACTTAGACCTTACGAGAATTTTAGACCCTCCAAAACTTGGTAGCATATGTAATGTCCCCTCAGGCGAATTAACTTCTTACTCACTGGTACCCTTGAAATTCTGCACAGTTAGAATGTCCTGAAATTCTCCTCTCTATTTCACTTTCCCAAGTGCAGACCCTAGCTAAGGAAGAGGTCAAGCTTGTATTGAGTTAGGAAGTATCAACTCTAAAACTGTGAATGGACTAGCTGTTAACAGAATGAGGAACTTAGATGCTGATCTATGGGTTAGCAGGAAGCATGCTCAATGGGAGCTGATTAGAAGATGAACATCTACGGAAATGAGGGAAGAAGGCATTATTATAATGAAAACAGTAATAAGTACAACCATAGAATAAGAATCATCTGGGATCAGAGAGTAGGGAAGGGAATAGAGAAGCAGACAAAGAGAGAAGTGAGACAGAGAGTCATTGTAGACATTGTATCTGGCAGAAAAAAGTACCTCAGAAATCAGGACTCTGTATTATGGAAAGAAAAAATATGGCTCTGCTTTAGTTTAGACAGAACTACAAGTGATTCTGCTAAATTCATGTATTCCAAAAAGCCCTGAGATTACATATATGGTAGGTATCCCAAGTACCCTGAAAAACGAACATGGCATTCCAGTTGGTATTCTGGTTTAATGATCAGGGTTTGGGTTTTGACCCCTTTAAAGTAACTTTTTACAGGCTAATCACTGTGTGAACTAAACTATAATTAGTTTATGAACTTGAAAAGCTGGGAGCCAGAACTAAGATCATATTGACCTCTGGAGAGGAGAGTAGCTTGGGATATACCTGGCCCTCTCTTACAATCCCAACTCATTCATTTTCATTGTCTTCATATAGCTATCAAATCTTATCCTCAGTAGACAGAACAGCATGAACAAATAGCTGAGGATGGGATAGGCTCCAGAATATGAGAGGATGGTGGTTGGAGGGCAAAGGAAAAAAAAAAGCCACTCTTATCATCATTCTGTATTGGCAAGAATTCAATCAAGTATCAGCTGACTGCTTTTAGTCCCTGTATTTCTTCCCTTTCCCTCTCCCTTCCTTCCCCACTCCTTACCTTCCTCCCTTTGTTCCTCCCTCCCTCCCCCTCTTTTTGTACTGGGGTTTGAACTCCGAACCTCAGGCTTCCCAGGCAGGCAATTTACCACTTGAGACTTAAGACACATCCCTAGTCCTTTTTTTTTTCTTTTTTTTTTTTTGCTTTAGTTATTTTTCAAAGAGGGTTTCATGCTTTTTTGCCCAGGCTGGCCCCACACCACAATCCTACCTACATTTCCTCCAAAACTGGAACCCACAGGCACACACAACCACACCCAGCATATCTGGCCCCACACCACAATCCTACCTACATTTCCTCCAAAACTGGAACCCACAGGCACACACAACCACACCCAGCATATTTGTTGAGATGGGGGTCTTGTTAACTTTTTGCCAAGCTGGCCTCAAACTGTGATCCTCCAGATCTCTGCCTCTTGAGGAGCTGGGATTCTAGCCATGAGTTACTGTGCCCAGCCCTAGTCTCTGTATTTTCTATGCATCCAAATTGCATTGCTTGAGATGCAAAGCAAAACTTCTGAGGATACAGAATGAAGGTTCTTGGAATCACAGGTAGTTTGGAGCAAACCAAATAAGCTACCTTTAAATAAGAGGAAAGTTTTAGTTTATGCAAGACATCAAGTGGAAAGACGTATTTATTTTCCGCACTCAAAATCAATTTAGTAATTCCTTCTGCATTCTTAGATGACTTAAAGAAAAACACTATGATTTCGGTCCCCACAATGAATTGTCTGTGATTGTTTAACAAGTAGTTGCGTGTGGTGGTTCATAATTGTAGTCTCAGCTACTTAGGAGGCTGAGGTGGATGATCTCTTCAGCCCACAAATTTGGGCAACAAAATGAGACCTCATTTCAAAACAAAACACAACTATAAAACAAACAAACCCACAAAAGAACAAAATAACACTAAAGCTTGGTGACAGTATATAGCAAAGTAAATTAAGTTTTATAAAGATGTATCTTTATAATTAAGACTAACAAAAGACCTGAACTATCCCTTGAGCAATCTAAGAAATTTTCTGACACAAAGACTTAAGAGTTCAGCAGTAAAAAAGCCATGCTCAAAAGAGAGAGGAAGTAGCCTGGAATCTAGAGACCTGGGCTCCTTCATAGTTCAGCCACGAAGTAATTTCTCTGAGCTTCCATTTCCTTTTGCTAAACAAGGAAGTTGAAATATGTAATTCCAAGGTCTCAACCAGCTTCCAACACACTTCAAAAAGAAGTAGACTATTTATCCTCCTGACTTTTTCTGCAACGGCACAGAAACTTCCCTATAATAGGGCCATCCTAAACTAAAGGCTCTCTGAAATATGTGGTGTCCCAGCACAAAGAAATGGGTATCTTTCTAATGTTGTTTAAATGACCATTGTCTTTAAGTTCTAGACAAAATTCATAGACTGAAGATGGTATAGTCCCTTCTCACTTTGGGAGCAAGGTACAACTCATCACATTAAGCTGGTAAAGTCTTTCAGTTTTTAAAAGTATATATTATTACCATTACCTCTCCTTTATAATGTTCTCCATGTTTTATCCTGTCATGTTCTAAGAATTTATAGTTAAGCGTACCCAATCAATCAAGTAAATAAAGCAAAGTACATGATAAATACTGATGTGAATGGTTTCCAAATTGCTATTAACTTTCTTATATTTCATTTATTTATATTTGCAGTGCTGGGGATCAAACCCAAGGCCTTATGCATATGAGGCAAGGGGTCTACCTCGAAGAGATTCCCCTGGACTTTCCTACATTTTAAAAACGAGATTTCTTTCTTTTGCTTTAGCCTATTTTTAGCACACTGCATGGAATGCATTGTCATCTAGGCACATATATATGGAAAAACAATAACTTAAAAATAGTGAAAGAGGCTCTCAGGGACATGCACTTAAGAGTTTTAAAGAAATCAAGTGATCCTAATAGATGGCTTCAACCCTTGCAATCTCTGATGTGGGTCAGAAGAGATTCTCTTACTTACTCATTTACTGACCCTGACACAGCAAAAAAAGGTCTCATCAACAAGTACTACTCTTTAGGAAATGCCATGCCTTGCAATGGCTTCAGCATACTGTTATATAAGGCCAAGTTTTAATTTCCAATAAGATATATGACAGTTAAAAAAGAAGTTATGCAAAAGAGGTTGTGAAATGATTTGGAAGTTAAAAACTATTAAGAGAAATACAGTTCCATGTAAATTAGGCAGCTATCTGTAAGGGCATATAGAAGCTTCTAGGCTTTTACATAGTGCATCTAATTTAATCAATGTTCAACTTAGAAAATACAATCTAATATGTAGAATTTTACTGAGATTTATATAGAGATTATTTAAACTGAGATTTACAAAACAAAAAGGGAAAAAGAGAAGCTGCTTTGAAATAAAGATTTTCTATTCTAGTTCCATAAAGACTGATTTTGGCAAGGCCAGTCACTGATTCTCAGTCATGTCAGGCTTTTGTGAGGATGCTAACACTGAACAGGAATAGAATTTATTTTAATTTTTTTTTTGGTTTGGGATGAATGTGTAATTTTTGTTCAGGAAAACAGACCTCACAGTGTGACAAATTAAAATATTTCTTCTCACTCTGCATTTAAACTGGAATTCAAGCTACTTATCAAAGCACATGGAATCATAAAAAACCCAGAAAGTGTATTTTGGCCAGTAGATACTAGGGATGGCCTCAAATTATTATAAAAATAATTGACAATTTGACTTAAAAGAAAGCACTATGATTTCTGAAACAGAACTGCCACCAAAATGTCCTTTGATTAACAAGTAGCTAATGTGGTGGTGCATGCCTGTAGCTTCAGCTACTTGAGAGAAAGTAGGAAGTACCTAAGAAGGGAATAAACATCTGTAGAGAATGAAACTTTACATAGAGCAAGCAATGAACACTAACCGAGGTGCTGTATGATCAACAAATGCAAATGCAACACAAAATTTTCTAGCCAGAGAAATACATCACCATGGCTGGCACTGGGAGCAGAATACTTGGCGCTGGACTTTCGGATGATGTTCTCATGGATCTGGGCCCACTCACTCTCATTGTTGCACCTGCAACAGAAGACAGGATTTATTGCTCCCAAGAATTTTAAATATCTGGTCTGATGTCTCAATGTGTAACAAAAAGTTTATAGGAAAAAGGATTCATCACTTTCCTAAAGAAATGAGTATATGTTTTGCTAAATCAGACAAGGCTTTTTTTCTGTTAAGTATAGAAGATTCACACTTATGGAAAAGGAAGAAACTCTAACATGAATTTTACATGTGTATGCATATATGTACATATATATTATACATATTAGTGTATTTATGTGTGATTTAGAATGTCTAAAAAAGAATCTCTACAAATATATGCACACATATATGTATCATATATAATTGTATGTATATACATATGATTCTTTCAGTGGTACTAAGGATTAAACCCAGGATCTTTTGCATGCTAAATATGTTTTCCCACTGAAATATATCCCCAGCTACACATCTTCATGTTTGCTAGGCAGGAACTCTACTGTTTTAGCCATACCTCCAGCCCTACGTATATATTTTTAAATGGCAAAATCTCCTCCTCTCTATAGTACACTCCCATATGACAAGTTCTTCCTTCTTTAGTCGTACACCCTCTCCTCCCCTCACATGCACATGCTACAGAGGAAAGTTTCTGATAGAAAAAATAGTGTGCTATAAAGAGGGGGAAAAACAGCTTTTCTCAGTAAGTAGTACTGCTCATAGCTGCCATGACATTGGCTTTATGCTGCCACCCAACTGTCTTTGTACTGGCCCTACAGAAAAGTCCTGCTAAACTTAGGCAATGAGGATACTATTTGCTTTTAGCTGTTTACAATCAGAGCAGGACACAAAAAGCTTGGGAAAATAGTGGGTTTGGTTCATTGTAAAATACTCTGTGGTCAAGGGGAAGGAGGGCTTAGCAGATAAGGCTGGATGCCTAAATATGTAAGAATAAAAAAGTTCCTAGGAACTTCAGGATTGGGACAAAAGAGAGAATGAAGGAACACCACTGCAACTCTGTTAAGTTCTGATGTTTCAGGGTCTTACTCTGTAAAGGGCAACTCAAAGAGAGCTGCAACCAGCCAGCCACTTGGAACAGGACTTAGAACAGAGACTAAGAGTTCCTGATCCTAACATAGACACTTTTGTCAAACCCTTGGGATATTAGGGTAATTTCTTGAAAATTCCATCTGACACTCAAGTAGTCCTACTTCTGAGACATTCTGTCTTAGAAAGATATGAACCTATGCAGAAAACAGGGCCATGAACAAAGAAAAACCCACAAGATCTTTCACTGATTACTCAGACCTGTCTACTTTTACATGGCTACTGCCAGGAGGAAACACCAATGTAAGAGTTAAGGCATCTGACATCTAGCAGTATCAAGTGCCACAGGTTTCTAAATGAAATGGTTTATATAGAGGCTCCTCAGAGATAAAGAAACTCAGTCAATAGCTTAGTGATGTTACCCAATCAGTGGCTCTTTGGACTTCTTAGCCAAATAAACAAGCCTCATGTACGCAGGGCTGTTCTGATGAACATAGCCCAGAGTTCTGAGGAGAACTTCTTGCTTATAGAACACCTTCCAAACAAAGGAACAGGGAGAGAGGATCCTTCTTCAAAATGATCACTTGTGATTAAGCAATAAAAAGTGAGAGCACAGCCATACACCCAGGCCCTCCTTTTACATGTGCACTGTTTCATCTTATTCAAGTAGTAGTAGACACATTAGAGAAATTCTCAGTTAGTGAGGATCTAAAAGACTTGCCTGGATATCAGTTTTTTTATTGTTACTTTCTAGGTTTATAAGATTAGTAGTTACTATTACTAAAACCTGCTATGGTTTGTCATAAATAACATACTTCCTCCCTCAGGACAAAAAAAAAGCATTAAAAATTTACCCCCTTTCATCCTTAAAGGATGAAGTGAAGGGTAGTTTCTCTACTTACTGTTCCCTTGGCAATGTAATAGGGCTGGTGCTTTGTTAACCACATCAACAGTGACAATGTGTATTATCTCACTCATATGTACTCTTTCACTTAAGACAAATGATTCAGGTATCAAACTGATGGCTTTTCCCTGCCATTCCTCTTCCTTTGCACACATTTTAACTATTGGTGGCCTCCACAGCTCTGAGTCAATTCCTTCTTACCCTAACCTACAAGCCTTCTAGACTATTTTACTCACTCCCACAGCTTCAACTACCACTGGTGGGTGGTAAATCCCGAAAGGTATCCATAGCCCAGACTGATCCCTAAGTTCTTGTTCTTATGTCCATAAGAGCTCATTATTTCTTCCCAAACTAGTACCAGAGACACCTTCTCACTAAGTGGAACCCAGTAGCCAGCATGTTCTATAGATTTTGCTATATTAAAATCTGTCACATTAGAATGTTCCTGTTCATTGCCTTACTTTGGCCATTATCATCTCTCTTCTGGACTAGTATAATTACCTTCTAATAGGTCTTTCAAACCATCCACCTTTCCAGAATGCCAGTCTGGTGATATGGCCACCCTTGTCTTGTATGCGTTAAGAGTTTAGTCTTTTTTAGTGGGTTACTTAAAGCAACCCTTTTCAGGCTCCTCCCTCACTTCTCCAGATCTCTCTTAGTTTGAAAACAGCAGCAGCTTTATACCTTTATCCATGTGCATTCCTTGCCTAATAGCTACAAAGGCTGTACTACTAATTTTTTCTCTTTTTCTTTGTTGCTCTCTGTCTTCTGTCTCCTTTCTCTTCTTTCTTCTTTTTTTTTTCAGGATTCAGTTAAATATTGCCTGTTCTATGAAGCCTTTCCTGAGTTGCTCTCTTTACCACTCTCAATGCTCTACTCTGATCATGGACATGGCCACTATTTTTTGGGGGGGGGGTGAACCTATACTAAATGCTGATTTTTAGAATAATGTAAATTTCATTTTAGGGCATCTATTTGTCTATTTCACTCTACTATAAGCCCTTAAAAAGCAAGAATTAGTTCTTGCTAATGATTGCCACCATGCAGTAAAACTTGTAGCACATATTAAGTCCTTAATTTAGTGTTTGCTGAATAAACAAAAAGAGGAATTTCCAAAAGTCAACTGGTTGTTTCTTAAGCTTAAATCTTACTAATTAAGAGTCTGCCATTGTTTTGTACCAAATTGTATAAGCTAAGACATCTGTGAGAATAAGTAAATTAAAAAGTGTATGTCATTCCATAAAGCATGTTTGATTCCTTCAAACATTAAATTTCCTATTAGAATAATAATTCTATAATAATAATAGAATAATAGAATAATAATTCTTAATCAATACTTACTACAGGTAGAAATAAACTAATTTAAATCATTGTAGTTTTAGTATAAAAAGGGCCATGCAGTAAGTGGCACATAGAGAAAGCCTGGGTGGGAGTTAGGGTTCAAGCCTTAAGACAGACAACTAGACTTAAGACAGGCAGAGGTAAATGAGGGCCCAGGGCCTACAGTTGTCAACATGTGAACCACTACTGTGTAAAACATCTATTCTGGAGGAAATAGCAATGGGCTGCTTACTGGTCAAGTTTTCACTGGAGGTTCATTAGAACCATTCAGCAGAAGAGAAAGTCACAATTTATAGAGATAAGGCAACAATTCTGGTTCCATCTATGAAAGGTCTTTTCTTTTTTAACTGACTGTACAAGTAACTGATTCCACAATAATTTGAGAGTATCTGTTAGCAAGAGAAACATAGTACCTCAATTTTCATTATGGATTAACACTCAGGCCAGTAAAAATCAAAACATTTCATTGCACCATTTGGGATAAAACATATTATAATCATCAAGAAGAAAACAAATTCAAGGCAAAAATATGATGACTTCAAATAATACCACTTCCTCTACATACCACTTTCTTTATTATCAAGAAAATATGAGGCAGCTGAAGGCAAAGACAGAGCAGGGGCTTATTGTAGAGAACCTGACTCTGGCAGGAGGTTTTCTTTGTAGAACAAGGAATAAATTTCCAACCAACACCCTCCCCCCACCCCCATAAGTTCAATACCTAAGAGTAATAAGAGCAAGAGTTGACCCTTCCTGGCAGGCTTTCTATATATTAATTCATTTGCTTACCACTGCATCCCAGCAAGATAGATACTAGTATTATTCTCCCTCCCCCCTTTTTGGTAGTACTGAAGACTAAACTAAGGGCCTCATGCTTGCATGGCTCTACCACTTGAGCCATGCCCCAAGTCCTTTGGCTTTAAGTTTATTTTTCAGAAAGGGTCTAAAACTTTTGCCTGGGTTGGCCTCAAACTGTGATTCTCTTACCTTGACTACTGAGTAGCTGGGATTATAAGCATGTACCACCACATCTGCTTGCTTTTGAGATAGGGTCTCTAACTTTTGGCCATGATGGTCTCAAACTGCAACCCTCCTATCTCTGCCCCTCAAAAACCCAGCATTACAGGCATGAGCCATAATGCTCAGACTCTATTATTCCCTTTTTAAAGATGAGAAAACGGGCTGGGCATGGTGGCTCACACCTATAATCCTAGCTACTTGAAAGGTGCAGATCAAAAGGACTGTACTTTGTGTCCAGCCTGGGCAAAAAGCTTGCAAGACCCCATCTCAACCAGTGAAAAACTATGTGTGGTAATACACACTTGTTATTCCAGGTTTGTAGGAAGCATAAATCCAGGTATGCAGGAAGCATAAATAGGAGGATTACAGTTCAGGATAGCCTGGGCATAAATGCGAAACCCTATCTAAAATAACCAAAGCAAAAAGGGCAGAGGGATGACTCAAGTGGTAGAGGACCTGCCTGCAAGCAGCCTTGAGGATCAGGCCAGAGCAATGAGGCAAAAGAAAAAAATAAGAGATACACATAGGCAAGAAAAGTCAAATTATCCCCATTTTCAGATGACATGATCCTATAATTGAAAGACCCTAAAGATTCTAACAGAAAATCTCTAAATTTGACAAAAATTACAGCAAAGTAACAAGATACAAAATCAACATACACAAGTCAATATATTTTTTAAATATACCAATAGCAAACAGTATGAGAGAGAAATCAGGAAAACAATCCCATTCACAATAGCATCACAAAATACCCCAAATAAACTTAACTAAGACAGTGAAAGTCCTCAGTAATGAAACTATAAAAAGTTGAAGAAAGAAAATGAAGACACCAGATGAAAAGACCTCCCATATTCATGGACTGGCAGAATCAATATTATGAAAATGGCTATACTATCAAAAGCAATCTACAGATCCAATGCATTATTCACAAAAATAGAAAAACCCTAAAATTCATATGCAAGCATTAAATACCCTGCACAGTTAAAGCAATCCTGAGCAAAAAGATCAATGCTGGAGGTATCACAATACCAGACTTTAAATTATACTACAGGAGCCATAGTAACAAAACCAACATGGTACTGGCACAAAAACAGGAACACAGATCAATGGAATAGAATCAAAGGCCTTAAAATAAGCCCATAGAGTTACAGCATTTGATTTTTAACAAAGGTGTAAAAAACATTTGTTGGAGGAAAGATAGCCTCTTCAACAAACAGTGTTGAGAAAACTGTATGTTTTCACATGTAGAAGATTGAAGTTAGATCCCTATTTCTCATCCTGCACAAAAATCACTTCAAGACAGATCAACGATCTTGATGTAAGACCTAACTCTCTGAAATTACTAAGGGAAAACATTTGAAGATGGAGGCATAAGCTGCACTTTCTAAACAGGACTGTAATAGCTCAGGAAATAAAGAGCAAGAATCGACAAATGGACTGCATCAAATTAAAACGCATGTGTACAGCCCCCAGACTGGGAGAAAATCTTTGCCAGCTATCTATCTGACAAAAGGATTAAGACTCAGAGTACATAAAGACCTCAAAAAAACACTGAAAGAAAAGAAAACGCAATTAGTAAATGAGTTGAGCAGACACTTCTCTAAAGAAGTACAAACGGCAAATAAATACATGAAGAAATGTTCAATATGCTTAGTCATAAAGGAAATGCAAATCAAAACATCAATGAGATTGCATCTCAGCATAGTCAGAATAGCTATCATCAAGAAAAGAAATAACAAATGCTGGTGAGGATGTAGGGCAAAAAAGAATCCTTATGTCCTGACTTATGAATGCAAATCACTGCAGCTACTATGGAAATTAGTATGGTAGCTTATCAATAAACAACTACCATATGATACCACTCCTGGGCGTAAACTAAAGGAATGTTAAGTCAGCATACAAGAGATACTGCACATCCATATTCATTCATTACAATGCTATTCACAATAGCAAGCATGGGAAATAGCCTAGATTCCCATCAACTTATAAAGAAAATGTAGTATAAAAAACACAATGGGGTATTATTCAGCAATGAGAATAATAAAATTATGTCATTTGCAGGAAAATGGAACTGGAGAGAGAGCATCATATCTAGTGAAATGAACACACTCAGAAAGACAAATTTATTACCTATTTTCTCCTATGAATGATGTAGACCTAAAAATAATGACATGAATGTAAAAGGGGGAGTGTTTGGGGGAGGACCAGTGGAAGGTGGCAGGGTGAAAGGAGAGTGATAGGGGAAGAATATGATAAAGGTACACTAAATTCATGTATGAAAATAGAATAATGAAACCCAGTAAAAATTCTACAAAAAAGAATAGAATAGAGGTGGTGAATATGATGAAAGTACATTAGATGAATGTATGGAAATATCACAATAAACCACCTTTGTACAATTAATATACAGCAAGTTAAAAAAAACCAGAAATCTACATGTTTAATGCAATTCCCATCAAAATCCCAATGACATTCATCAAAGAGATTGAAAAATATACTGTCAAATTTATATGGAAACACAAGAGGCCACAAATAGCCAAGGCAATACTCAGTCAAAAGAACAACGCTGGAGGTATCACAATACCTGACTTCAAACTATATTACAAAGCAATAACAATAAAAACAGCATGGTACTGGCACAAAAACAGACATGAAGACCAGTGGAAAAGAACAGAGGACCCGGATACGAAGCCACACAACTATAACCAAATTGTCTTTGACAAAGGCGCTAAAAATATACGATGGAGAAAAGACAGCCTCTTCAACAAAAACTGCTGGGAAAACTGGTTAGCAGTCTGCAAAAAACTGAAACTAGATCCATGTTTATCACCCTATACCAATATTAACTCAAAAGGGATCAAGGATCTTAATATCAGACCCCAAATTCTAAAGTTGATACAGGAAAGAGTAGGAAATACTCTGGAATTAGTAGGTATAGGTAAGAATTTTCTCAATGGAATCCCAGCAGCTCAGCAACTAAGAGATAGCATAGATAAAAGGGACTTCATGAAACTAAAAAGCTTCTGCTCAACAAAAGAAATGGTCTCTAAACTGAAGAGAACACCCACAGAGTGGGAGAAAATATTTGCCAGCTACACATCAGACAAAGGACTGATAACCAGAATATATAGGGAACTCAAAAAACTAAATTCTCCCAAAATTAATGAACCAATAAAGAAGTGGGCAAGTGAACTAAACAGAACTTTCTCAAAAGAAGAAATTCAAATGGCCAAAAAACACATGAATAAATGCTCACTATCCCTAGCAATAAAGGAAATGCAAATTAAAACCACACTAAGATTCCACCTCACTCCCGTTAGAATAACCAATATTAGCAACACCACTAACAATAGGTGTTGGTGAGGATGTGGGGAAAAAGGAACACTCTTAAACTGCTGGTGGGAATGTAAACTAGTACAACCACTCTGGAAAAAAATTGGGAGGCTTCTTAAAAATCTAAACATTGATCTACCATATGATCCAGCAATACCACTCTTGGGGATATACCCAAAAGACTGTGACACAGGTTACTCCAGAGGCACCTGCACACCCATGTTTATTGCGGCACTATTCACAATAGCCAAGCTATGGAAATAGCCAAGATACCCCACTACCGACGAATGGATTAAGAAAATGTGGTATCTATACACAATGGAATTCTATGTAGCCATGAAGAAGAATGAAATGTTATCATTCGCAGGTAAATGGATGGAACTGGAGAACATCATTCTAAGTGAGGTTAGCTTGGTCCAAAAGACCAAAAATCATATGTTCTCCCTCATATGCGGACATTAGATCAAGGGCAAACACAACAAGGGGATTGGACTTTGATCACATGATAAAGTGAGAACACACAAGGAAGGTATGAGAATAGGTAAAATACCCAAAAAACTAGATAACATTTGTTGCCCTCAACGCAGAGAAATTAAGGCAGATACTTTAAAGCAACTGAGACCAATAGGAGAAGGGGGACCAGGAAATTGAGAAAAGGTTAGTTCAAGAACAATTAACTTAGAAGGTAACACACTTGTACAGGAAAAGCAATGAGAGTCAACTCCCAGTATAGCTATCCTTACCTCAACTAGCAAAAATCCTTGGTCCTTCCTATTATTACTTATACTCTCTCTTCAACAAAACTAGAGATAAGGGCAAAATAGTTTCTGCCTGGTAGCGAGGGGTTAGGCGGGGTAAGGAAGGGAGGGGGAGGAAGGGAGGGGGTGGGGGTGAAGGGGAGAGAAATGACCCAAAGATTGTATGCATATATGAATATAATAAAACAAAACCAAAAACAGAGCAGGGGGAGGGACAAGTGTGAAAAATATGCCTGTTATCCCAACTCCTTAGGAGGCAGAAATCAGGAGGATCACAGTTTGAGGCCAGTCAGGAAAAGTTAGAAGAACTCCATCTCAACAAATAAACTGGGCAGTGTAACTTCATGCCTGTAATCTCAGTTACAGAGAAGCACACATAGGAGTATCATAGCCCAAGGCTTGCCCCAGGAAAAACCCCAGACTCTATCCAAAATCTAAAGCAAAAAAGGACTTGGGACATTGCTAAACTGGTAGAGCAATTGTCTAGCAAATGTGAGGCCTTGAGTTCAAACCCCAGTAGCCATAGAGAGTGTGATTCTCTGACATTTTGATTTTAGAATTCTGGTCTCAGAATGTTGAGAATGTATTTCTGTTATCTAAGGTCACCAAGTGATAATGTGCTACAGTGGCCACAAAAAACTAATATACAAGCCCATAAGGCTTATAGAATGAGCCTCAAATTTAAATTTTGTTGTGAACAAAGGTGTCACATTTATGTACATCACTTACATAAACACACTATACATTTATACCTATGCTACTCAACATTTACATGTATTTTTATCTATATATACTATGCATCTACATCTTGATTTGTTTTGATCTCAGGGAAATCTACAAAGTAACTTTAGCTTCCTCAACCTGAAGAAATAACATTTCATTCCTAGTTTACTAACTCAAAATTGTTAAGTAATTGAGAATGAATGCTGAACTTTGTCAGATACTTCTTTTTGTATCAGGATGACTGTAGAGTTTTTCATGTTTGATTGATATGACACATTATATACCAACTATGCTTGATTCGAGTTTAGCTTCTGTAATTTGTGCCTTAAATCATGGAAATTTTTTTCCATGAAAAATTTTTGTAAATGTTTTATGGGCAATGGGAAAAGATATGTTCTGGTTTTTGGACAAAATATTGTTTAGAGTTGGGAAGACCATATGATCTGGTGAGCTGGGATACATCATTTACTCCTGTTGTTCTGGCATCATATCACTTGTGTGACTATCATGATACTCTTGTTTAGACTATAAATTATGATCACCCTATTTATAAGTAGGGAGCAAGTAATTAACAACATGTATCGTAGGCCATTCAGGCGTGCTTCTTACCATTCTGTCCCTTGTTTCCTCAGTTGTTAAACAGAGGTGACAAGAGCCCATAGTAAGTGTTTAATGATGCTATAATTATCTGTTGCATCAACCTTTTCAGATTTCCTTAAATAAGATTTTCTCCATACGTACATACTTATTTTTGTCTTCTTTTAGTGTATTCTTCTTTATGTTTTTAATAATTTGGCTATTATACTTTACGTGTATACAGGTCATGACAATTAGATCTCACTGTATTCCACCATATATTGGTATAAAATGAAATTTCTATCCTTGTAGAGAAAAAAGGGGGCTTTCTGGAATAGTGGAGAGAAGGCAGAAGTGCTGCAAAAGGTGCCTGGTTCTGGTGCTGCTTTCTCTTCTCAGATTAGAAGATAGAAATGCTAAGGCTGAGTTTGGCCAGTGTTCCCTTAAATGAAGCACATGGACTGTTGTGAAAATTCACCAGAATGGGAGTGTGAACTCTGAGTTTAACAGGTAGCAAACAGCTCTACTGCACAGAGACCAAGTAATCAAGGGCTGGTCCTGATAGGAATTTTGGTGCTGAAGGAGAGGTGTGTCATATGCTGTGTTTGTGCCATTCCAAGAAGTTACTTTGCTTCCTACAGTGATTATGGGTTCTTGGAGGGGGAAATAGGCCACCTTATAACCTTATAGTTGGCATGTGTTCTCTTTTCATCAATCCCTGATACTAGTAACACAATATATCTATATCATACCTTTTTTCTTATACTTTATTTTTATCATTAATATTGTGACATTTGTTTGCATTCTGTTTGCACTGATCATTAAACATAGCCTGTTTACTTTTAGTCTTTTTGTGTTTCTTAGTATCTTCATGAATCTCTTAATTTTATATATAGGTGAATTTTGCTTTTTGACTCTGGCGAAATTTTATATTATGGGAAATTTTTCATCTCATTAAACAAATATACTGTTGCTATAATTGATATGGATGGGATTTCTTTTGTGCTTTGCTCTTTCACAGAAGCTTTTCAACTGTGTGATCTGTGTTCTTATTTGCATCTTTGTGGTAAATTATTACACATCTGCATTAATTTCATTAAGGGTTATACCTTAGGTTAAAAGTGTCCAAGTTTTAACTAACAGAAATATTAATGCTGTTTTTAAATATAATTTGTGCCTGTATTGGTTAACAAAAGTAGGATAACTCAACAACACTAAAACAAAATGCTGACCATAAAGAAGAGAAATACTCTGAAAATAACATGTTCTATAAAGCCTGTGATATGGCTTTTACTCCTAGCATTTTTTGTTGTTATTGCTGTTGATGAATCATTACAGGTTAAACAAAATATTGTTAATATTGTTTAAAGTTAAAATTATTTAAAGCTGACAGAAAACAAAATTATACATATATAAATGGGGTACTAAGTAATGTTTCATTATGTGTATAAATTGTGCACTGTTAAATAAGGTAAAAAAAATCTATCCCCTCAAACATTTGCCATTTCTTTTTTCTTTCTTTCTTTCTTTTTTGCAGTGCTAGGATTAAACCCAGGAACTCATGCATGCCAGGCAAGTGTTCTAACAATGTGCTATATCCCCAACCCCATTTATTTATGGTGAAAATCTTCAAAATCTTTTCTTCTAGCTTTTCAAAATATACAGTATATTATAGTCTCTATAGTCACCCTATTGTAAAATAACACATGAGAATTTCTTTCTCCTAACTGAAACTCACTATCCAATAATCCCACCCTTTACTTTCCCCAGCATCAGGTGACCATTTCAACATCTACAACATTAACTCTCTTAATATTCCACATGAATGAGATCATGTAGTACTTAACTTTCTGTGGCTGCTTTATTTAACTTAACATAATGACTTTAGTTCCATCCATGTCATCACAAATGGTAAATTTCAGTCTTTTTTATGGCTGAGTAGTATTTGACTGTGTTTACGTACCATATTTTCTTTATCAATTTATCACTGATGGACAGTTAGGTTATTTTTATTTCTTGGCTAATGTGAATAATACTGCAATAAACATGGAAGGGTAAATATCTTGACATATTGATTTCATTTCCTTTGGATCATATGGTAGTTCTATGTTTAATTTTTTGGGAGATTTTGAACTCAGGGCCTCACACTTGTGAAGCAAGCATGCTACCACTTGAGCCATGGCCCCAACCCTTTTTGCTTTAGTTATATTTGGGATAGGTCATGTGTTCATGCCTACACCGGTCTGGACCATAGGCTTCTGATTTACACTTCCCACATAGCTGGGATGACAGCGCATGCCATCACACCCAACTTTTTATTGGTTGAGATGGAAGAATTTCACAAACTTTTTGCCCAGGTTGCCTAGAACCACAATTCTCCCAATCTCTCTACCTCCCAAAGTAGCTAGGATAATAGGTTGTGAGCTACCATACCCAGCTCCTATGTTTAATTTTTTGAGGATAAAAGATTAATTTTAAAATCAAAATGTAATCACTATCATTCTCTTATTCTTCCAAGAAAGGTGATTAACTTGCTGAGTCACTTTCTTAGCCACAGTGTGACCATATCTTTTCTATAAGACGGGGAAGCCCATTTAGAGTGGAACATTAAGCAAATACATACTGACATTAGTATTGAAAACTGGTAATATTTTATGTGATCATCATGGACCCTGAAGCAACCTTGTGTCTTAATTCAGCCAATGTCTGCGGCCATACCCAAAACAAAAGCAAAAGCAAAAGCAAGCAAGCAAACAAAACCCCCAAAAACCAGAAGGCTCAGAAAAAGTCATAAAGTGTATGAGTATGTCTTAAGAAGTATGTAAAAAATGGAGATTATGAAAAGCTTACGTATGTGATTAAGTTGACTATAATTTAATAATTACCTAAAGAATTTTCTAAAGTCAAAATCAAAGGTTAAAAATTAATTTACTAAAACCCAATTCTCTATTTAAGGCTTAAAATTTATTATTCTGTTCTTAGTAACATTTGCAAAAATTGACTTAAAAGAAAGATTTTATATTTTATCAAGATAACTACTTGTGTTTTTAGCAGATGCTGTCAGGCTTTTGACTATTTAGAAAAGTGAACTTTCACTGAATCTGAGTTCATTTAAATATATGTTTATGTCAAAATCTTTTAAATGGCTACCCTAAAACTGATTAAACAACTATTATTTTAGGTGATTCTAATATCTTCAGTGCCCTATATGTATGTGATTAAAAGTATGTAGAGCTATATGTCTGAACTTTATCTAAATTTTGTACAAACGTTTGCAGTAAAAAATGTATAAATTTAATACAAGTAAAATGACCAGCTGATGATCTCTTTTCATTGCATCTAAACCTTCTACATACAAGCAAAACTTCTGAAATTTCTTTTGCCTGCCATTTGGACATGCCTACATCTACTTGTCTGAACAAAATAAGTATTATTGTATATATGAGATATACTTGCACATTAGGAAATAAGTCTATCTGGAATGACAGGGACTGTTCCCCTTTTAAGAGACCTAAAGTTTTCATATCTGTCAGTGCTGTACACCCATTACCTTACTGAGCTAAACATTCAAAATTGTACGCTAAAGGAAAAAGCTAAATTAGTATGTATACATGACATTTGTGTAGCTGTGATGCCTAATTGTTGCTTACTTCAATGTGTATTAAAGATATTTATATTCCCCAAATATATAACCTTCTAGAATGCAAAACTTAGGAAAGCACTGGTGTACAAATTAATTTGTTAGTGATGCTTCTGAAGGTTTGTGTCCATGAATTCTTAATTGTAACAAGGACAGCTTGTCAGTGCTGACATAATGTTGTCTATCATAATTATTATCCTAAAATTCTGTATGCAATGGAAATAAATGGACTGTTCTGTCAGCTGCTGAATTGTTTTTCAAAATTTTAACTATAGCTATTCTAAGTCTTTTGTTATTATAGTTTTGATTGTTCTCTGGAACATTTGCAGTCAGGTTCATAAAGAATGACTCTTACGAGTACCTATTTGTCAAATGAGTTAGTGTTTTAAAAAATATTTGCTTTTGTTGGTTTTGTTTTGTATTGTATTGTTCTTGTAAAACTTTGTAACTGTTGTCTGTTGACAACATATGTCCCTCCAACATAGGATCAGATCAGATCATCCGTGAAAAAGCTAACCTCAGCAATTGAGGGACTTTTTTTTTTATTATTATTGTGCTGGGTGGGAGGGTACATTGTGGTATTTACAAAAATTCTTATATCAAATATAACATATTTGAATTCCACCCCCCATTCTCCTTTATCCCTCTCTCCCCATGCCTGGAATAGTTTCAACAGGTATCATTTTTCCACTTACATACATGTGTGCATCGTATTCGCATTATATTCACTCTTTTGCACTATATACACTCTTTCCCCACCACCTCCCCTTCCCACTTGTACCAACTCCCCCAGGCAGAACCTGTTCCACCTTGAGGGACTTTCATTAAAGTCAAACTACAGAGTGGTAATTGGCAGGTATCTTGAGAAAAAACTGTTCAGAGACAAAGAGTTTAGAGAAAATTATTCAGACACAAGGGGAGTTGTCAGAATCCAAATGAATTCACTTTTGTCAGTCTTTCCAAAAATAAACAAAGTCCAGAGGTTGTGAAGAAGAAGTTTTAACCAGGTTACCCAACACATCTTTGACAGAAGGAAAATTCATAGTTTTGGCTAAGGCCTTCTATTTAAGTAGAGAGAAAAATTGCTATTTCTACTGGCTCTAAATACATATTTTTATTTGCCCTTACTCAAGTTCTTTAAAAAAGAGGATCCTCTAGGTAAGACACATAAAAAATTAGCTAGCATTTGTTGCCCTCAACACAGAGAAACTAAAGCAACTTAAAAGCAACTGAGGCCAATAGGAGAAGGAGACCAGTTACTAGAGAAAAGGTTAGATCAAAAAGAATTAACCTAGAAGGTAACACACACGTACAGGAAATTAATGTGAGTCAACTCTCTGTATAGCTATCCTTATCTCAACTAGCAAAAACCCTTGTTCCTTCCTATTATTGCTATTACTGCTTATACTCTCTCTTCAACAAAATTAGAGATAAGGGCAAAATAGTTTCTGCTGGGTATTGAGGGGGTGGGGGGAAGAGGGAGGGGGCGGAGTGGGTGGTAAGGGAGGGGGTGGGGGCAGGGGGGAGAAATGGCCCAAGCATTGTATGCACATATAAATAATAAAACAATAAAAATTAAAAAAAAGAGAATCGTCTACATGATGTATTTAATTGGATGTCTTTTGTATTCTGCTTTATTATGGTGTTTCTAGTTTCAGGCTTAAACAATATGTTCTTTTAACTTATATTCTTCAGCTATTATGACTTGTGCACTTCTCCCATCCAAGTACTAAGCAGGCCCAACCTTGCTTAGTTTCCAAGATCAGATGAGATCGGGTGCATTAAGGATGGTATGCCCAGAAACAACTTGTTCCCTTCTCCTGTACTATATCACTCACTGGCCTGAAACCTACAAGGCCAGATTGGCCAACCCCCTAATTTCTTCAAGATTGAGGAATGTTTAAACATAAAGGGGGAATTGTAACAGATACTTAAACAGCTTTTGCTGAGAAGCACTGACTTCTTACTTGGATCTATGAATTAACTAAAGGTAGGAGGAAAGCTTAGAATTCTTGCTTCCATTTTGTAACTATGTCCTTTGTTCTAAGCTATTCACCTTGGAATATATAGCTTCTTTGGACCCCTCCCAAACCAAGGACTCAGACAACGATCCACGTAGCTATAACTAGGGTTGTTTAATAATTATGCATACCTCCTTCCCTCTGCCTCCAATTCTTTGTCTATTTAAACCTAAAGCCCATGTCTGCACTCTGAAGATGTCCTGAAGTGCTTACTTTGCC
Organism: Castor canadensis; assembly: GCF_047511655.1. Taxonomy (NCBI): domain Eukaryota; kingdom Metazoa; phylum Chordata; class Mammalia; order Rodentia; family Castoridae; genus Castor; species Castor canadensis. The sequence goes on along the minus strand of NC_133402.1, from coordinate 50,902,018 downwards.
TGTGCTGGTAATAAGCCCCCTTTCTCTGCTTCAAAGAAAAGGATAGAAATGCTAAATGTAGTTCTTCAGCTGAATAAAGGATGTCAATTAGTGACATGAAAACATTTGAAAGTATACATATTTATGGTCAATTTTGGAATACTCTAACACTATAATGGTAGTAATGTACATCGCTTATAACATTAGTATAAAGTTTAAAAGACAAAATTTACTAATAGTGACAGCTATAATGATTTGTTAATGGACACAAATTATAAAAAGATATAAATGGCTGAAAGGGAATATGGTGGATGTATCTTTTATTCATATATGAAAAGGGAAAGATGAAACCTGCTGAAATTGTTCTAAGAAGGAGGGGAGGGAGGAACAGGGAGAACAATGGAGGGGTGAATCTAACTAAGATATATTGTAAACACATGTGTAAATATCACAATGTATCCCCATGTACAACTGTTATATGCTAATAAAATCTTAAAAATTAAAAAAGAGATATAAATGGCAACCTGAAGAACATAAAATGTATGTGTGGGAAGTTTTTATATACAACTGAAATTATTAGAAACTTAAAGTATATTATTGTAATTCTAAGAGTTTTTTTTAGATACTGGGGTTTGACTTCAGGATCTTATGCTTGGTGTGCTATCACTTGAGCCAGGGCTCTTAGCAATTTTTGCTTCAGTTATCTTTCACACAGGTCCGTGCTTTTTTGCTTGGGTCAGCCTCAGACAGGAATCCCCCTACCTACACTTCCTTCATGGTTGGGATCACAGGTGTGCACTAGCACACCTGCTTCTTTGTTGAGATGAGGCCTTACTAACTTTTTGCCTGGGCTGGCCTTGAACTGTGGTCCTTCCAATCTCCACTTCCCAAGTAGCTGAGAATACAGGCATTGACCATTGTGCTTAGCCCTCTAAGATGTTTTATGTAAACCTCATGGAACACAGAAAAAAATCCTTAATAATTACACAAAAAATAAAGAAGAAGGAATAATAGTATATCAGCACAAAATATCAAAACATCACAAGATGTTTTTTCCTCTCGCAAGAGAGGAAAAAAGAAAAAAAGGAACTACAAAAATAGTCAGAAAATAGTGAACAAAATGGTAATGTAGGTCCTTACATGTCAATAATTAAATTTTAGAATCTAAAGACAGATGAAAAAGGAAGATCCAGCAATATGCTGCTTAAAAGAATACTCCCTTTAGCTTTAAGGACACAAATAGGCTAAAAGCAAAAGGGTGGAAAAAGACATTCTATTCAAATGATAACCAAAAAAGATCGCAGTAATGGCTCTATTTATATTAGACAAAATAGATTTTCAGTAAAAATCTGTCACAGGACATAGAAAGTCTATGTAATTATAAAGGGTCAATTATTCAAAGTATACAATTGTAAATATATATGCACCCAACATTGGGACACTTAAATACAGAAAACAAATATAAATAGTTTTGAAGGGAGACATAGATTGCAATGCAATAATATTTGCAGCCTTCACTACTCCACCTTCAACACTGGGCAGGTCATCCAAACATAAAATCAATAAGAAACAGCAGACATGAGTAACACTATAAACCAGATGGACTTTAAGAACATATACAGAATATTCCATCACAGCACACACGTTCTTCTCTAGTGCACATGGAACATTCTCTAGGATTGAGCATATATTAGGCCATGAAACAAGTCTTACCAACTTTAAGAAAACTGAATTCATATCAAGTTATATTTTCCAGCCACAACAGCATAAAACTAGAATTCAATAAAGAGAAAAAAATGAAAATTCACAAATAGGTGAAAATGAAACAATACTCTCCTAATCAACCAACGGGTTAAAAAAAGAAATCAAAAAGTAAAATCCAAGCCAGGCATGGTAATATGGACCTATAGTCCCAAATACTGGGGAGGCTGAAGCAGGTAGACTGCTTGAGCCCAGGTGTTGGAGGTCAGCTTGGGCAGCACAATAAGACCCTATATTAAAAAAACACTCAGTCTGTAATCCCAGCTACTTGGGAGGCAAGGACTGGAAGAACTGAAGTTCAAGGCCAGCCCAGGCAAAATTTTTGAGATGTCGCCGCACTTTAACCAATAAATTGAACACTGTGGCATGTATCTATAATCTCAGCTATGTAGGAGGCTGTAGGTAGGAGAATAGTGGTCTGAGTATGGCCTTGGGCAAAAACTTGAGACCCTACCTGAAAATAACTAAGGCTAAAAAGGGATAGGGGGTCCAGCTCAAGTAGTGAGCCTGCCTAACAAGTACATGGCTGTGATTTCAAACTCCAGTAGTGCAAAAAGAAAAAAAAATTAAAATACATTTTGTGATAAATGAAAATGGAAACACAACCTATCAAGACTTATGGAATGCAGCAAAAAAGTTCAAAGAGGGACATTTATAGCAATGTCTACAGAAAGAAAAAAGAAAGAGATCTCAAGAAAACAATGTATGCTTCAAGGAACAAAGAAGCAAACAAAGCCCAATGAAAGGAAAGTCAGAAAATAATAAAATTAGAGAAAAAGAAATAATAGGGACTAAAAAGAAAATAGAAATGATCAATATAACTAAAAATTGGTTTTGTGAAAAAAAATCAGCAAAATTGACAAACCTTTGGCTAGACTAAAAAAAGAAAAAGAGAAAATTTTAAGTGGAAGTAGTGATACTACAATTTATACCACAGAACTATAAAGGATCACAAGAAATTATTATAAGCAATAATATGGCAAAATTGTATAACCTAGAATTGTAGACACATAAAATTTATAAAGACTGCATCATGAAGAAACAGAAAATCTGAAGACTAATAATGAATACAGAAATCGAAAATAAACCTCCCCAATATTGAAAATCTCAGGACCAGAGGCCTCCTAGGTGAAATCTACTAAATATACGAAGAAGCATCAATGTCAATTCTCATCAAATTCTGCCCCATCCAAAGAAAAATAAAGAAGAAGAGGCAACATTTCTAAACCCTTTTTAAATTTGGCAGTACTGGGGTTTGAACTCAGGGACTCACACTTGCTAGGCAGGCACCCTACCACTTGAGCTACACCCCCAGCCCTTTTTTTGCTTTAGTTATTTTTAGATAGGGTCTTAGGTTTTTACCCAGGATGGCCTCAGACTGCAATCCTCCTACCTATGGTCTCCTGCATGGATGGGATCACAGGCACATGCCACCATGCCCAGCTTATTTATTGAGACGGGTTTGCTAATGTTCGTCTGGGCTCGCCTTGAACCACAATCTTCCTGATGTCCAATTCCCAAGTACCTGGCATTATGGTGTGAGCCACTGTGCCCAGCTTCTAAATCCTTTTTATGAGGCCAACATTACTCTGATCCCATAGCTAGATAAGGATACTATCAGAAAGGAAAATCACAGGCAAACATCTTTGATGAAATAAATGCAAAATTATCAATAAAATGCTAGCAAATGGAATCCAACAGCACATTATAAGGATAAGACATCATGATCAAGTGAGATTTATCCTTGGGCTACAAGAATAATATAAGCAAATCAATAAATATACTATACCACAAGAACAGAATTAAGACTAAAAATCACATAATCTTCTCAATAGATGTAGAAAAAGTGTTTCATTAAATTCAATATTCTTTCATGATGAAAACTCAATAAATTAGGCATACAAGGAATGTACTGCTGGGTATGGTGGTACATGCCTACCATCCCAGCACTTGGGAGGCTGAGGCAGGAGGATCACAAATTCTCGACCAGCTCGGGCTACATAGCAACATCCTGTCTTCAAAAAAAAATCATCAGAAATATATCTCAAAACAATGGTCATATATGATACACTCACAGCTAATTCAACGGTGAAAAGTGAAAGGTGTTCCTCTAAGATCAAGAAGAGAACAAGTGTTTTAGTTTACTCTCTGCTGCTGTAACAAAATACTGAAATAGGAAGCCACAGAGATTCAGGGGCCAGACTTGCTCTCTTTATAATAACCTATTCTCTGTATGAAAACAATTCCATTTACAATAGCCTCAAAAAAAATCAAATACCTAGGTGTAAACCTAACAAAAGATGTGAAAGACCTCTACAAGGAAAACTATACACTTCTGAAGAAAGAGATTGAGGAAGACTATAGAAAGTGGAGAGATCTCCCATGCTCATGGATTGGTAGAATCAACATAGTAAAAATGTCGATACTCCCTAAAGCAATCTACATGTTTAATGCAATTCCCATCAAAATTCCAATGACATTCATTAAAGAGATTGAAAAATCTACTGTTAAATTTATATGGAAACACAAGAGGCCACGAATAGCCAAGGCAATACTCAGTCAAAAGAACAATGCAGGAGGTATCACGATACCTGACTTCAAACTATATTACAAAGCAATAACAATAAAAACAGCATGGTACTGGCACAAAAACAGACATGAAGACCAGTGGAACAGAATAGAGGATCCAGATATGAAGCCACACAACTATGAGCAACTTATCTTTGACAAAGGAGCTAAAAATATACGATGGAGAAATAGCAGCCTCTTCAACAAAAACTGCTGGGAAAACTGGTTAGCAGTCTGCAAAAAACTGAAACTAGATCCATGTATATCACCCTATACCAAGATTAACTCAAAATGGATCAAGGATCTTAATATCAGACCCCAAACTCTTAAGTTGATACAAGAAAGAGTAGGAAATACTCTGGAGTTAGTAGGTATAGGTAAGAACTTTCTCAATGAAACCCCAGCAGCACAGCAACTAAGAGATAGCATAGATAAATGGGACCTCATAAAACTAAAAAGCTTCTGTTCATCAAAAGAAATGGTCTCTAAACTGAAGAGAACACCCACAGAGTGGGAGAAAATATTTGCCAATTATACATCAGACAAAGGACTGATAACCAGAATATACAGGGAACTTAAAAAACTAAATTCTCCCAAAACTAATGAACCAATAAAGAAATGGGCATGTGAACTAAACAGAACTTTCTCAAAAGAAGAAATTCAAATGGCCAGAAAACACATGAAAAAATGCTCACCATCTCTAGCAATAAAGGAAATGCAAATTAAAACCACGCTAAGATTCCACCTCACCCCTGTTAGAATAGCCATCATCACCAACACCACCAACAACAGGTGTTGGCGAGGATGCGGGGAAAAAGGAACCCTCTTACACTGTTGGTGGGAATGTAGACTAGTACAACCACTCTGGAAAAAAATTTGGAGGCTACTTAAAAAGCTGGACATCGATCTACCATTTGATCCAGCAATACCACTCTTGGGGATATACCCAAAAGACTGTTACTCCAGAGGCACTTGCACATCCATGTTTATTGCAGCACTATTCACAATAGCCAAGTTATGGAAACAGCCAAGATGCCCCACCACTGACGAATGGATTAAGAAAATGTGGTATCTATACACAATGGTATTTTATGCAGCCATGAAGAAGAACGAAATGTTATCATTCGCTGGTAAATGGATGGAATTGGAGAACATCATTCTGAGTGAGGTTAGCCTGGCTCAAAAGACCAAAAATCGTATGTTCTCCCTCATATGTGGACATTAGATCAAGGGCAAACACAACAATGGGATTGGACTATGAGCACATGATAAAAGCGAGAGCACACAAGGGAGGGGTGAGGATAGGTAAGACACCTAAAAAACTAGCTAGCATTCGTTGCCCTTAATGCAGAGAAACTAAAGCAGATACCTTAAAGCAACTGAGGCCAATAGGAAAAGGGGACCAGGAACTAGAGAAAAGGTTAGATCAAAAAGAATTAACCTAGAAGGTAACACCCACGCACAGGAAATCAATGTGAGTCAATGCCCTGTATAGCTATCCTTATCTCAACCAGCAAAACCCCTTGTTCCTTCCTATTATTGCTTATACTCTCTCTACAACAAAATTAGAGATAAGGGCAAAATAGTTTCTGCTGGGTATTGAGGGGGGGAGCGGGAGGGGGTGGAGTGGGTGGTAAGGGAGGGGGTGGGGGCAGGGGGGAGAAATGAACCAAGCCTTGTATGCACATATGAATAATAAAAGAAAAATGAAAAAAAAATAATAACCTATTCTCATGGGAACTAACCACAAACTCTTTTTTTTTTATTCATATGTACATGCAATGTTTGGGTCATTTCTCCCTCCTTCTTCTACTCCCTACCTTACCCGCACGCCCCCTCCCTCTCCCCCTCACCCCCTTGATACCTGGCAGAAACTATTTTGCCCTTATCTCTAGTTTTGTTGAAGAGAGATTATGTATAAGCAATAATAGGAAGGACCAAGGGTTTTTGCTAGTTGAGATAAGGATAGCTATATAGGGAGTTGACTCGCATTGATTTCTTGTACACGTGGGTTACCTTCTTGGTTAATTCTTCTTGATCTAACCTTTTCTCTAGTTCCTGGTCCCCTTCTCCTATTGGCCTCAGTTGCTTTAAGATATCTGATTTAGTTTCTCTGCGTTGAAGGCAACAAATGCTATCTAGTTTTTTAGGTGTTTTACCTATCTTCATACCTCCCTTTTGTGCTCTTGATTTATCATGTGATTAAAGTCCATTCCCTTTGTTGTGTTTTCCCTTGATCTAATGTCCACATATGAGGGAGAACATACGATTTTTGGTCTTTTGGGCCAGGCTAACCTCACTCAGAATGATGTTCTCCAATTCCATCCATTTACCAGCGAATGATAACATTTCGTTCTTCTTCATGGCTGGATAGAATTCCATTGTGTATAAATACCACATTTTCTTGATCCATTCATCAGTAGTGGGGCATCTTGGCTGTTTCCATAACTTGGCTATTGTGAATAGTGCTGTGCCTCTGGAGTGCACCTGTGCAGGTGCCTCTCGAGTAACCTGTGTCACATTCTTTTGGGTATATCCCCAGGAGTGGTATTGCTGGATCATATTAACCAGGACCTCTTGAGAACTGTATCAATCACTTCTAAGGACAATGCCCTTAATGATTTAATTACTTTCCAGTAGGCCCATCTTGTAAAGCCTCCACAATCTCTCATTGCTACCACACTGGGGATCAAGCTTTCAGCACATGAACCTTTGGCAGATTGATTCAAACCAAACCCAAATCATAGCAACAGGGTTGTTCACTATTACCACTTCTATTCAACACAGTACTGGAAGTCCTAGATATAGTAAATAGGCAAGAAAAAAATAAAACAGGATTCAAATTAGAAAGGAAGAAGTGATCTACATTTGCAGATTGCATGATCTTACATATAGAACCATCAAAACTCCATAAAATCTGTTAGAATAAATGAATTCAGTAAGGTAGGAAGACATAAAATCAACAAACAAAAATCAGTTGCATTTCAATATAGTAACAATGAACTATTCAAAAACAAATTAAGAAAGCAATCCCACTTACAATAGCACAAAAATGAATAAAATATTTGGGAATACATTTAACCAAGGAAGTAAAAGATCTGTACACTGAAAACTATAGAACATAGATGAAAGAAATAGAAGAAGACAAACTATTATTAAGATTTTTAAAAAGCTTTTGAAGAACAAAGGAAATAATAAGTAAAATGAAAAGGAAACCTACTGAATGGGAGAAAGTATCTGTAAACCACATGTCTTAATAAAGGATTAATATAAAAACATATTAGGAACTCATAAAACTCAATGGCAAAAGAACCTCCACTCCTATTAAAAATGGAGAAAGGATCTGAACAGACATGTTTCCAAAGAAGGCATACAAATGACTAACAGATATATGAAAAGGTGATTTCATCACTAATTATCAGAGAAATGCAAAGCAAAACCACAATGAGATACCAACTCATACCTGTTAGGTAGTCCATAATCAAAAGACAAGAGACAACAAGTACTGGTGAGGGTGTGGAGAAAAGGGAACCTTTGTATAATATTGGTGGGAATGTCACTTGGTACTATTACAGAAGACAGTATGGAGGTTCATCAAAAAATTAATAGTAGAACTACCATATAATCCAGCCATCCTATTTTTGTGTATATATCCAAAGAAATTGAAATCAGCATCTCAAATAGATAGCTGCATGCAAATGTTCATTACAGCATTATTCACACTAGCCAAGACAAAGAAACACCCTAAGTGCCCAGTGACAGATGAATGGTTAAAGAAAATAGGATACACACACACACACACACACACACACACACACACACACACACAATGTAATATTATTTAGCCATAATAAGGAAATCCTGCCATTCGTGGTAACATGGATGAATCTGGGGGACAGTATATAACATAAAATAAACCAGATCTTACATGTGAATGATAAAAAAGTCAAAACTCACAGAAGCAGAATGGAATTGTTGTTGTCAGGAACCAGGGGTCGGGAAAAAAAAAAAGAGGAATGTCTAAATGACCATAAGACCTCCCACTAGACTCCACTTAGTACCACAACATCCCAACAGCATCAAGCTGGGGAGTAAGCATTTAACTCATGGGCCTTTCGGGGCCATTCCAGATCCAAACTATAGCAGGCATCCTGTGAATCCTTTTATTTTGGACATCAGAGTAATGTATGGGTAAGTTACATTAGCCTGAAATGACCTCAATCAATGTTAAGTTTTAGTTGCACATAAAGTTATCTGACAGGTGTTTTTTATTATTATTATTATTATTATTATTATTATTATTTACATCTAAAGATACACAGTTAGTAATAATGCTTGGTATGACCACCAAATCAAAGTGTGGAATGTTATTATAAAAATCACCTTAAAAACAGAAAAATAAGTTCACACGAGTGGACTTAAAACAAATCAAAACACCAACCATGATTGTCCAACCATTAAGCAAATATGTAGTTGGGCCTCAAGATAAATTTCTGGTGGGAAAACATTATCAAGGATTCAAAGAATGATGCATCAAAACAAGCCTGATGAAAGTGAAAATACTGTGCCTCAGAAAACCATGTCTGTTGCGTCAGAAAGTAGGTCTAGAGATAACAGAGGGAGGATGATGGCATGAATATGTGTGATGAATTTGAATAATTTTTTTCACAAACTGTAAGAATGGGGAATACTTCTCAATTTTACATAATATGTGATTGAGTATATAATTTGTGATACATATTTTGCATAACATGTGATATGAAATATATTGAAACCAAAATATTAAATTAAGATGCCAAAGTATTTATTTCATTAAGGTTGGCCTAAAATGCTTATTTGGACTTTTTCATTATGAAATTGGACAGTATTCATCACATATTCAGAGTCATTTTGTATTTGGTGACATGTGCTATTTATGGACACCTACCCTTTCCATTGTTGGTTTAAGCTCCTGGAAAGCCTTTCCTTTTATTTCTTAGGCTCCAGGGACAGTACTCCCTGTGCCTGTTTGTGACACATTTCCTCTCTAGCCAACAAGAAACATGATACCTATATATCAGATTAAAATGCAGACCAGCTTTTGATTCAGGAAGCAAGCTAGTTTTCATGTCTCGCTTGCTGCAATTTTCTTAAGAGGATGTGGTATCTGTCTTTCCTGTCCACAGGATAGTTAATAATATCAGAGTAGTATCCTTGGCAAAGACATACAGGAGTTTGAATCTTCTATGACAGAGGCTGACTGAATAATGCAAAAAATGATGAAATGTCAACAACTGAGATATTTTGACAGTTCACTGATTAAATCTATACAAGAGATTTTCTTTCTTGTAAAAATCCTGTCCTAACAAAGGCTTAAAGCACTATCTATAGCAATTAGGAAACCCTTTAGGATTCCAACTCAATTTAACCAACAAACATGTCACGTGAAACATACTGGAAAATAATGCTTCTCCTCAGGGTTGGATTCACTGTGCTAATGTGTATTTAAATGACTAATTCTAGAATAATTCTACACTTCACAAAAAATCAACTTCACAAACATGCATTTGGGAGTCTGTCAGAAAGTCTATTAACATTTTTAAGTAGAAAAATTATTCTAAATTTTAACTCTATTAGTCCTTCAAAAGAATAAATTAAAACTATCTTTTCTATAGACACATCTTTCTTCGGCTTTTAAAAACTGACATGGCCTACAGGAAGGAACTAAGAAAATACTACATATGAATCCCACTTCTTGCAAAGTGGCAATTGGTACTGAATATTGTTGTTTTAGAAGCAGTTAAGCAAATTACGTATGACAGCATGATTTCAGGAGGGATGCTGTTCAAGCCTGTATCTGAAATGATTATTTGCACTATAGCAAGGCATAGTTGATACATGCAAAGTCATATAATTCCAGAGTAATATCCTAAGTCCCTTGCCCTTGGAGGAGATACAATGGAGTAAAGTGATGATAATAATGATGATTTTTGGATTTGTGTTTAGTCCTTTGCAAAGAGAGGAATAAGGCATATGAAGAAGGTTCTACCATACAACAGTGAAGAAACTCAGTATATAGAGAAAAGAGGAAAAGGAGGAGAAAACTGGCCAAATTTTTGTCAGTGACTACTTCAAAGGAAGAACCTTGCCTCATAAAGTACACAACTCTGAAAAGAACAGAGCCGAAGAAAAAATATGTGATGAAATTATTTGGGCTTTTATTTTGAAATTAATCAAATGTGGCTAATTATAGAAAACCCTGAGTTAAATATAATTGTGAATTAAGTTTGTTTCATGTCTGAGTCTGATAGAATAACAGCTAATGCAGAAAAATGTCTATACAATAGTATGAAGATATATTAACATGGTGACTGGCAGAATTTGACTAAATTTGGAAAAATGTTACTAGGTTAAAAATAAAAGAGAACTTTTTTTTTTTTTGTGGTACTGGGGCTTGAGCTCAGGGCCTACATCTTGAGCCACTCCATCAGCCCCTTTCTGTGATGGTTTTTTTCAAGACAGGTTCTCACAAACTATTTGCCCGGGCTGGCTTTGAACCGCAATCCTCCTGATATCTGCCTCATGAGTAGCTAAGATTACAGGCGAGAGCCACCAGTGCACGGCTGGGGGGCTGTTTTTTTATTTTAAATTTAAAATTTTTATTTTAAATTCTCAGAAATATAGTTGTCTTTTTGCTTTGTATTGTTTTACTGGTGGTAGTGGGGTTTGAACTCAGGGCTTCACACTTGCTAGGCAGGTGCTCTATCATGTGAGCCATACCTCTGGCCCAATATAGTCATTTTAAAAACTCACCACAGATCATTTTAAACATTACTGTTTGGTTCTAAATTTCTATAATTAAAGACAGATTATATGCTTGAATTCTGTATTTCTTTTCTTAATTCTGTTTTTTTCTCTATTATTTAACAAGAGTTATGAGGAGATGGACTGCTTCTATAAGGCAGATTCCTTGGCTGAAGAACACTACAAATAATGTTATGCCTGGTTGGATGTGACTTACAGATAGTAGAAGTAAAGAGTAAGATCTTGGCTCCTCAGAAAAACTGGCTCTCTTCAAAGATAGGGCATGACTGACTCATGATTATTCTTTGAAGCAATCTGTACCATGGGCCAGCTCGGTTACAGTAACTGTTGGGCAAATATTAGACATAGAAGACTTTTATATCCAAGACACATGAGAACTTATATTTTGCTTTTCTGAAAATACATAAGATTGGGAAATAAATGAATATTCTCAAGAGAACAAGAAATGTGTACCTACAGACTTTCACTTTAGGATAGGAGATTCCAAATTCAAACGTTTCATAATGACCTGAAATTAAGATGCTTGGGTTCCATCCCAAACCTTAGATCAAAATCTTTGTATTTTCAAAAAACTCCCTATTTTATATCCTGGTGATCCTGTGTCCAAAGGCTTGAGAACTGCTGCTCTCAGGATAGTGCTGGGATGTCTTGTGCTGCAAATCATTAAGATTCCTGATGTCCATTACTCACGTGTAAACCTTAAGAACAAAATCCTTTTCTTCCTTCAATTCTGTGAGTGACTGTATGACATCCAAGATGCTTAGGACTGCACAGCCATATGGTCGCCTGTAGTGCAGGTGAGCTGGGCCCTTCTTGGAGTCGTTCAGAAGCATCCGGCCTTGGGCACAGGAGAAAAACACCAGTAAGACTGAGAAGTTCATACTACTCTCCAGCATCTCCTGGTTGATGTCCAAGGATGCCAGAGCTACAAGGACCTAAATGATCCTCTAAGCTGGGACTTAAAGGTAGTCATCCAAGGGTATTCATGAAGAGCAACACCAAACATGCCTCTCGCCAAGTCTCTTCTCCTGCACCACATTCAATTTGCCTTATCACCAATGTCTGAATCAACACAAACAGTTCACTTATTAATCAAATGACAATAAAAGAATGACTTCATGAATTTCTTAGAAAAATTAGGGTGCCAAGAGATTTAAACTCAGCAGGCATATTAAAGACAGAAAGTTCAGTAGTTTAGTTTTACAAAACTATACATGCAAAGATAAAAAGGGCACTATCCAAATTCTTGTGCCCAGAACCACTGTGGGAGTGAGCACAGTCTTGGGAGTGAATGGCTGCTTACTTTTCCTGTTTACAAAGGCTGTGCTTTATCAAGTGCAGCAAAAATAGTTGTTTCATTGTCAAGGGATTAAAAATATTTTTGACAAAAATATTTGTCAAAAAAACAATTTGCCAGAACCCTTTCTTTGAAGGAAAACAAGGTTAGTCACAGCCCTAAAAGTTAAGTCTTAAACTTGAAATAAGGATGGACAACTCAACATTATAACAATAGTGAAAATCACTTTTTCCATTTCAGTTTGGGTAGAAATGAGATGCCACACATCTTCTGGACTGATGGCAATAACCTTAATTTTGTGGAAAATGCCACAGATATGTAGTTTTGAATGTAAATTACAGCAAAGGCACATGCCACCTATTAAGTTTGCACTTGGGTAACTTGCTTAAGATCTCTGAGGGGGAAGGCAGGTATGAGGGCAGGGCATTATGACTCAAAGAATGTCAAAAAGCAGATTACTGAAAATAAAAAGCTTGGGCCCAAGAGTAAATAGAGAGCAGAAAATTTAAAGTGAATAAAATACATCCATTTTTATCAAACCCAGCTATTACTGCAACAGCTGAGGTTAAGGCAGAACTTTTTTTTAAAAAAAAAAAAAAAGCAGGACTCTAATCCTGAGACCTGAAATAACAGGAAAGATCTGGGAGAAGACAAGCTCATTCACTGGAGATACTTATCCTAAGTTGGGCCAGTCTTAGTCAAGTGAATGGATAAGGAGGACAGTACCTATTCGGATCACATGGGCAACTATATATAAATCTCTCTTCATGTCTTTGCTGCTCAGATCCTAATAAAAGAGAAAAAAAAGTAAATTCAGGCAAGGAATACATACAAAATAATTAAAATTTCATTTTAAACCTCTTAATGGCTTATTTTAGAATATGTTATAGGTGGGAGAAATCATTACAATATAGTTCACTGTTTCTAAGCTATCCAGAGAAAGTCTAGATATCTTTTATGCCTTTGCAAGTATTTTATTGTATTTTAAGTATTTATTGGCAGTATTTTTCCAACTTTCATTTAGGTCACCTAAAAAATACCAAATAACTACAAAGGTTTTCATGTTGGAAGTCATATGGCCTTAACCCATGTTTATTCTATCATCATGCAAAAACATTTTATAACAAAAAGAATAAATGTTCAGTGCAGAAAAACTGCAAAATTTCCAAAGCCCATTAATGACTGAAATGCTAAAATTTCACTCTCTACTAATTTTACATTTATTCCACGGATGTCCACAAATGCATATTACACACTAGCTATGCTCCATTTAAAGAGATTAGTTTGGTCTTAGTATAACTCGATAACTCGATCTAAGTTTCTAAATTTAGACATTACTTTTACTAAATTATAAAGTTGAAAATAATTTTATTGAAAAATTTTAAGGCATTCCTTTAAATAAAAAAATTTATCTGGAATCAGAGACTTTTCAAACTAAAGAGTAAAAATTCCCTGTTCTTATACATTAAATATTTATGTTTAACATGCAATTTAAAATAAAATGTTTACTTATATTTTCTTTAGTACATTATATTTGAAGTATTACAGTTCTGTTTTAGATTTTTCACCAGGTCATCAACTTGCTGCTCACTCCCAACTATTCCTCTGATTTAGTGATAACTGATAGAGTAATTTTTGGCCTTAATGGGACAGGTTCCCATGATTTCCCTTTTGCTTCTTGGAAAGGTCCTTTACTTTCATTTCCTTTCCAGCTTCCATTATTTGGTTGGTTCCATATGCTTGCTCTCTTTAATAAAGGAGGAAAAAGGGGAAGTCTTGATTTGGAGTAAGCCTAGAGATACAAAGTCACCACATTTCTATCCTGTTACACGATTAGCATTAAGGTGGGGCAAGCAAGGTACCTAAGGTGCAAAATTTAAGGAGGCACTCACTCTTGGGATACTGTGTTTTGTTTGCCTTACCCTTTCCCAGCCCTGCCCTGTTGAATGACTCTGAACAAATGAAAGAAAAGGAGACATTAAAAAATAATGTATAATGGTGAAACTGAAGGTTTTAGATTGTAGAATGTCATAATAGTTTAAGATTTTTTTCTTTGGTAGTATGAGGTCTGAACTCAGGGCCTTGTGGTTGGTGGCCAAATGCTCTACTGCTTAAGCCATACTACCACCCCTCTTTGCTTTCAGGTTATTTTCCAGACAGGGTTTTAGTTTTTGTCTGGGTCAGCCTGGGACTGTGATCCTCCTTACCTACACTTCTTGAACAGCTGGGAATACAGGTGTGAATCACCACTGCCTTGCTTGTTTGTTGAGATGGGTTCTAACTTTTTGCACAGGCTGGTCTCAAACCATATCCTCCCAGTCACTACCTCCAGAGTAGTTGGAATTATCAGTGTGAGCCACAGTGCTCAAGCACCAAGTTCTTACAATCATGCTCTCTTCTCTCGCTCTCTCTATATGTATATAAGATCATCTATGTGTTTATATGTATGTTTGTTTTTTAGGTTTAGCTTCCACATATAAGGAAAATCATGTGACCTTTATCCTTCTGAGCCTTGCTTACTTGGCTTAACATGATGATCTCTAGTTTCTTAACTTTTTCTTAATTTCCTCAATGATCAATTGATTGTTCAAAAGTGTTTTACTCAATCTTCATGAGTTTAAATGTTTTTAGTGGTTTTCCTTCCCAATGATTTCTATTATGGTCTGTTAGGATATAGGGGGTTATTTCAATACTTTTGTATTTATTGAGATTTGCTTTATGACGTAGGATGTGATCTCTTTTGAAGAAAGTTCCATGGGCTGCTGAGAAAAAATGTGTGATTGGCTACTGTAGGATGGAATGCTCTATAAATGTCAGTTAAGCTCATTTTGCTCATGGTATTTTTTTTGGTAGTACCGGATTTGAACTCAGGGCCTCATGCTTGCTAGGCAGGCACTTTACCACTTCACCAAGCCCTATTTGTGTGGGGTATTTTTGAGATAGGGTGCCACAAACTATTTCCCTGGTCTGAGTTTGAACTGCAGTCCTCCTTATCTCTGCCTCCAGAGTAGCTAGGGTTACATGTGTGAGATATCACTACCTGACTGTCCATGATATTCTTTGGTTCTAGGATATGCACCAAGTTCTTAAAGTAATAAAATATGCTTACAATGAAATAGGCTACAGAGTAATTTAATATAACTGGCATTTATGGAATCACAAGCATTTATTTTTTGTATTAAGGCTGTCTTTTAATATTGAAAAAAGATGTTTCAGGCTCTATTTCACTAATTTCTCTAACTTAAAATGAAATTTAAAATGATATTCCTAAAATGACACTGTATTTTGACACTTATTAAGATGGACACTAATAAGTAGAAACTGAAAAACATTTTTGTACATTTTTATGTGGTTTCTGGGATTAAAATATGTCTATTACTGAAGGACGCAGAAAGGTTGGATACATTTCTAAAATGAAATGTTCCTTCCATATATTATATTGTATTAATCCAGACTTTGAAAGGACTAGCACTATATCAACTTAAATATAACTAAAAAATTCAAGCCAGCTACCAAAGATTACCAAACATTAACCAGATGGATTGTGCACAAGAACACTGGACTTCTCCTTTGGCTCTGGCTGATTGAACAAAAGGAAGAAGCTTTAAGTATAATTTATGGTTATTTTATAAGTGACTACATAGAGGTTCTTTCTAACTATCTTATACATGGCACCCAGAACTCTCAATAGTATTTATTTGCAATCAATTAAAAAATAAAAAAGAAATTACTGCAAGAAAATATTTTAAGTAAAACTATTATTTGTGGGTTGCACACAATTTCAATGTAAAAGTCATCTTATTAAATGTTAAGGGCATGATCAAGCACAGTTACCATAGGGTTATTAAACATATACCATTTAAAACTGAGCACCAAATGTGGCTATTCATGTTAACATACAAAGACCTGTAAAACCAAGGTGGGAAGAGAGGTAAGGCACTCACCACTCATCTTCTGAGTAGTGATTAGATTTGCTCCCTGGACTAAACCTTCCAATCGTGCATAACTAAGAAGCTGGTTGCCAACAACATAGTAGGTAAAGAGGTAAGTGAGGGCAGTGACTCAGTGCCCAGCATCTCAGTAACTGATGTTCAAGTCAAAACAGAGGAAAGTTAACTTTGCTTTCCTGTGCCTAGGCTAATCTTCTATAGAGACAATGGGATTTACAAATAGAAAATAAAACCAATTTATTCATACTTAAACAGCACAAAAGGAGAAATATTTTAATATATAATGTTATTACCAAAATAAGCTAAATTCTGGACTCTAAGAAATAACTTTTTTGTTTTTGTTTTATTTTATACTGGGGGTTGAACTCAGGGCCTTGTGTTGCTAGGCAGGTGTGATACTACTTGAGCCACTCTACCAGCCCAAGAAATTACTTCCAGATTGGGATATGTGCTATAAAATTCAATAGCAAGTAAGCATATATTCATTTATTATGTAATAAATCATTATTGAGAGTTTAGCATTTGACAAACACTGTATGCAAGCAAACATATAAACATAGTCTCATACATTCATACACACAGCCACTGTTCACCATGAGAGTCAGCAAAATCCTCATTGTATTGGACAATCATATAAGTATGAAACACCTCCTTGAATAAAATTCTTCCTTTGTAGGAAACTAAAATCTAACAAGATAAAACAAAACAAAACAAGGCTTCAAAGAAAACAGGGTTGTACCATGGATCATGTGGCTACAATGGAAGTCTGCTGAGTAACCTTGTAAAAGATTCAGTCTGTATCCTCCTCTCTTCTGATGCCAATGTCAGCATCAATCATAGCCATAGCTACACTTTCTTGCATTTAATTTTGAGACTTTGTAGCACATACCCCAATCTGGAAAACTCCTTTATATCATAGGAGAAACTCACGTCCTAGATAAAGAGAAAACATTTCCCACTAAAATTATTTCATATAGCTGGAAATAAAACATGAAAGTGCTGGTTAAGATAATCTTGTTCAGATATCTCATGTGCTTTGTAAAAATTCCTCAAGTCATGCTAAGGACTTTTTTTTTTATCTTATTTCATTTTGGCAATACTGGGTCTGAACTCAAACTACCACTTCAGCCACACCTCTAGCCCTTCACACCTTTTTGCCTGGTGCCAACCTTGGACTACAATCCTTCTATCTTCACCTCCTGTGTAACTGTGATTACAAGTGTGTTCTGCCACAGTAAGCTTGGTTTTTGAGATAGAGTCTTTATAACTTTTCCCCAGGCTGACCTTAAATTTCAGTCTTTCCATCTCTGCCTTCTGTATAGCTGAGATTACAGGTATGAATTACCACAACCAGCCCTGCTTGGGACTTAAAAAAATCCAGGGTTTATACTACAAAGGGAACTATGGAAGTAGTATATTTAACAGCCTTAAGCTTTCCCATTGTGACAAAATAGGAACACATCATGAGTTTTATATGCATCTTTGATTTGTAAGTTGAAGCGACAGCTTTGACTTCTGGGTCCATATAGATAACTAAAATGTTAAATGAAAATTTGGACTTACTATAATTACATTAAAATATCATCATAATTAAGCTCATTTTTCAAGAGACTGGAACTGTGCTCATCTTATTTAAGAATTCAAGGACAGCACAAGTACACAGCTCTGTTCCCACAAATACAAACAGTAAGGTATAAACAACTGCTCATTGTTTTATCAGATAGTATCAGGAATAAGAATCTAGAAAAACCTCCTAATGTTACTGAGACATTATAGATAAGAGGGGTCTCATCTCTTCCTAATTGTTTCAGAAAGAGGTCTCAGGGACCTCAGTGGTCAGGCACTCCCATTTCAGAAGTTCTTAGCCCATAGTCTAACCTAAATCCCCTCAACTACAATCTGTATTGTAGTTGTTTCCTTTGTTCTTCTCTTATGGAAGACAGAGCATTGATCTTTCCAAATCAAGCCACCTTAACCATCTTCATAGTTACATTACTTCCTAAGCTTTGAATGCTGAGCTCAAGGAAATACAGAATACTATTTTTGCATAGGCAAATTAATAAATCTTTCTGTGCATCTGGAGTACTTTCAATGAAAACTACTCCTGTGAAAGTGTTTTCTGATTGTGCAGTAATATCATTTGACATTTTGAAAGAGTCAGTTGTAGTAAATGAACTGAAGTGAGGTGAACATATGCAATTTTAGCTCTCAAAGAAAGTCACATGTAAAATCTCCAGATAAATACTATTTGCCTTTAAGAGGTACAACATAAGCCTGAAGACTTCTATTACCTATAAGGTGTTTTCTTGTTGCTGTTGTTGAGATGGGGTCTTGCTAATTGCTCAGGCTGGCTTGGCACAGGCACAGGCACAGGCTACCTTGCCTCACCAATGAGTTTTGACGCATCTCAAATGCGCTCTTATGACTGAATCAGATCAAAGAATCCACAAACAGTCAAAAATGGTTTAAAATTGGGACACAGTCTTATTTTCTTCTTCAGTAAATAAATTAATTCAAATAAATAAACTTGGGTAGTTAAGTTTTTTAACTGGATAAAAAGTAATAAATCCAAATTAATTTGAAGAATACAAAAGGCAATGTAATACTGTGAGGTTTAGTAGCTCTCAATGAGTAGATTACTAAGTATTCCGAGTTGATGGCTTTATGATTACAGAGACCATCAATAACAATATGGTTATTCAGAAAAAACTCAAGTACAGATCATAGAAGAAAAAGACTCTCCATTTGGTATCCAGAAAAGAACTATTCAGTTTGTCTCTTTTTATAAGAATTTACTAAGACACTACTAAGCTAGAGATTTGTTGGATGCCTTTAAGAGAAACCATACTTATACATCAGAGATTTTGTGTGAAATAGTTTATAAAATCTACCTCAATAAAAACTACTTGATTATATTTCTTTAATAAAAATTCAGTTAAAACCCATAGCTAATTTAAGTTCTCTAAACTGACAGAAACATAAATCAAGTCCTATTCTCAATGGTATGAGGGGAAAAAAGAATAAATGCTTGTTTCCAAGGTGATAATATCCACACAGCAGGCCCCTGGTTAAAGTCAGTAGCATAAAAGGGAGAGAGAAATGAACATACTGTGAAAAGGGCACACATTCGCTCTATTTTCTCTGGGTTCCTTGGCCCACCGTTCTTGTTCAGTCTCACGAGAAACCGCTCACTGAAATGTAGGAAAGAGAGAGAAAGAAAAAAGTAAGGAACTGCACACTCTAGAACAAATAAAAAGGGCATACACAGAAAAGCCCTAAACACTTACAGAACAGTTTGTAATGATAGGCAAGGCCCAAACCACACTTCTACTCACAGCACACTATTTTCTGTGCCAATCCAACCTGCAATGGATACTCTAAAAACTGCCTGATAGGTGTTGATATTTACTTGCCAGTTGTAGCTGTGTGTCTTCTCTCTCTGAAGGTGTGTGGTCCCTGAGGGCAGTAATGACCAACGTGTTGTATGTTTCTCCCCAATCCTCTACCACAAGGCACCTGGCTTGATGCTAAACTCTTTAATGTAACATATGCATTCTTTGATGCAAGCACTCAAATGAAAAATATTCATCATACTACAGTTAAAAGAATCTACATAATCCAATTTACATATTTCTATATATAACTCTAGGGCTAAGAAAAAATGTTACAGGGATTTATAAAGATGGTTGAAAAATTTTAAAAGATGTATTGTATCTAGTTATAATAAGAAGTTAACAGAGCCACTAAATACATTATTCTTCAATAACATAAGTTATTCCTGAAGGAAATTATAGACTACAAAAACCTTAGAAGCAGTGTTTGTAACATTAGGAGAAATATCTCTTTTCTCTCTCATCTCCTTTTCCCTGTCCTGAATTTCATTCCCATCTCTCCAATCTAAGGTACGCTACCAATTGGAACAGGAAAACTGAGCTACAGTAAAGGCAAAGTATGAGATTCTAAAAGTTATTTACTTCCTTTGCACCCTTAGTCATACTCACTAAATACATGTGATATCAGTAAAGGTTGGTATTAAGTACTGTACTAGAACTATAATAGCAACTGCATAGTTTGATTAGTTTGTCCATGTATATATTTGTTTAGTCAACAAATATTTATTAAGTTCTCTGTGTTAAACATGGTAACACAAATATGAACAAAATAAATACATACAAGATATTTTTATTCACAGAGTTCATGGTCCTGTTAGACAGTGAGACATGCAGAAATGAACTTAAAGAGATTTAGGTCAGATATAAATTTGAGATTCTCCATATAGGGGAGTAAGTGAGAATATGTAAGAAATGTGCATAGAATTGAAGGAAAAGAACTTTGGGAATAATCCCAAGGGTACTGAGTAAGAAATAGGCAAAAGAAGAAAAAGCAAAATAGATATATAGGGACAAACAGAAAAACATAAGAAAAACAAGAAGGGCAGTAGAATACTGCTTCAGTCAGTGGAAAGTTCTAAGAAGAGGTAAGAGTCCGCAAAGCCCAGGACCATTGAAGACCATCAAATAAAGACAAAACTGTGTCTGTTAAATATTAGAATAGTAATCATTGATTAATCTGCCAAGAACTATTTTAGTTGATGGTAGAGAAAAATACCAGTGTGAGGAGTAAGAAATGAGGAAGCACAATGAGTCTGTGCCACTCTGTAAAGAGTGACTGTGAAAATGTAGAAGTGATGCACTTCTAGATAGTAGCATGTGTAGTTAAGGAAAGTCTTAAATGATAGGGTAGGTAATCCACATGTGTACAGGCAACTGATTTTCAAAAGAGGTATCAAACTAATTCAGTGAGAGAAGCATTAGTAGTTTATCAAACAGTGATGAATAACCCACATGAAAAAAAAACCCTGAATTTTGACCCTTACCTACCAAAAATTATTATCTTGAGTGGATCACATACTTAAATATAAGAGCCAAGATTATAAAACAATAAGAAATCAATGCAGGAGAAATATAGGAGAAAAATGAAGTACACTGTATCTTGTTCACATTTCTATTTCTGTATTTAACATATAGTAGTAAACTTTGTGGCCTGGTAATATTAAGTAAATATTGTGAATAAAAAAAGATAAACTGCCAGGTGTGATGGCACACACCTGAAATATCAAATGCCTGGAATGCAAAAATAGGAGGACTGTGGTTTAAGGCCAACCCAGGTAAAAGTATGCAAGATCCTGTCTCAAAGAACAGCTGGGCAAGAGTGGTGGTACATGCCTGTAATCCTAGCTAAGTAGGAAGATCATTGTCTGAATCTTGACCCCAGGCAAAAGTGAACACCCTATGTGGAAAATAACTAAAAGCAACAAGGTCTAGGGACATAGCTTAAGTGGTAGAGTGCCTGCCTAGCAAGCATGAGGTCAAAAAAACCCAAATCAACCCCCAAAATAATTATATGTGAATGTTTATAACAGCTTTATTTATACTCACAATAAAAAATTATATACTGAGAAATATAATAATATGAATCTCAAAAGCATATTAGCTAAGTGAAAGAAGTCAATCACAAAAGACCATCTACTCTATGTCTCTATTTAAAAGACAAAACTATAGGAACAGATTAGGAGTTGTTAGGGCTGAGGAAGGAGGGTAGATATTAACTGCAAAAGTATAGGGAACTTTTTGGGGTGACAAACATTCTATTTCTTACATGATGAAGGTTTCACATATATTTGTCAAAATATATGAACTATGCATTAGAAAGGGCAAATTTTATTATATCATATAAAATTATATTCAACAAACCTGACTTTTAAAAAAAGAAGAGGGGATATGTATAAGAACATTTACCCTCGAAGAGGACAATACTAATACATGGAACAGTATTGAAGACAAGAGGAAGTAACTGGTAAGGAAAATTCCCTTAGGAGGTAAAAACTAACAGAATCTAGGAAACAGTGAAGAAGGAAACAACAAATATAGAATGCAAATATGTTTGTGGGTTTTTTGGTGAGACTGGGGTTTTAACTCAGGACAAGTGCTTTGCTGTTTGAGCCACACTTCCAGTCCATTTTACTCTGGTTATTTTGGAGTTGGGGGGGAGGTCTCCCAGACAATTTGCCTGGGCTGGCCTCAAACTGCGACCCTCCCGATCTCAGTCTCCCAAGTAGCTGTAGTGCCTGTTTGTACTTTTACTAACAGAAAGATGAGGCTTATCAGAGAAACAGGAAAAAAAAAAGCAAAGTACAATTAAAAAAAAAAGACATCAGGAAAAATTCTTGAGACTATTTGAAAGAAAACATACCAGGGAAAAGGAGAAAAGATAATTTCTGAAAGGACAAGTGTCAATTCTTTCTGTGAAGTATGTCTTCAAACTTTTTTTTTTGTAAAGTGTCTCGTTATATAGCCCAGGCTGGCCTAGAACTCATGATCCTCCTGCTTTAGCCTCCTGAGTGCTGGGATTACAGGCTATTGGCATGTGGTACTGCACTTTTTTTTTTTTTTGAGGCAGGGTCTCACTATGCAGCCTGGGCTGGCCTCAAACTTGCTTTGTAGTCAGGCTATCTTGAAATCTCAATCCTTCTGCCTTAGCCTCCTGAATGCTGGGACCACAGGCATGCACACCACACCTGGCTTCTTCAAACTTTATATCTCTCTCCATCTTCTTCAGTTCCACTAGTTCAGACCACTAGATTCTAGCTTGGATTATTCTAACAGTTTCTCAGATGGTGTCTCTACTTCCTTGTATGCTTACCTAAAACATGTTCTTTTGGAAAGATTGATCCTTTTCAAATGTGAAACAGATATATCATTTCTCATCTTAAAATCCTTTCATATAGTCAACTGATTTTTTACAAGGGTGTCCAGATGATTCAATGATGTTGTAAACAACTGGATGCAAAAGAATTCAAAAGAATGAAGCTGGACCTTTAACTCATACAATATAAAAATGGATCAAAGATCTAAATATAAGAGATAAACTACAAAACTTTTAGAAGAAAATTTAGGCATACATCTTCATGACCTTGGATTGTGCAATATCTTTGTGTGTGAGTAAGGGACACCTAAAGCACAAATAACAAAAGAAAAAAGTAGGTGAACTGAATATAAAATTAAAACCTTTGTACTTCAGAGGACATCCTCAAGTGAAAGACAGCCACAGAATGAGAGAAAATATACCTAGAAAATATAAAGAACTCTTAAAACCCAATAATAAAAAGGCAGTGGGGGATTTAGCTCAGTTATAGAGTGCTTGTCTAAAGGCCCTAACTTTAGTACCCAGCACTGGGAAAAATGCAATATGAAAAATAAACCAATTAAAAATGGGCAAAGGACTTGAATAGATGCTTCCCCAAAAGAAAATATACAAATGGCCAGAAAATGAACAAAAAAACTGTTCAGCATCATTAGCCACCAGGAACTGCAAATCAAAACCACAATGAGAACATCACTTCACACCTACAAGAATGGCTTTCTTAAAAAAGACAATGACAAGTGTTGGGCAAGGAAGTAGAAGAACTGGAACTATCATATACACTGTTGGAGGCTATGTAAAATGATAAAGCCATTTTGGAAAACAGCCTGAAAGTTTCTCAAAAGGTTAAGTATAGTTAATAAATGACTCATCAATTTGACTCCTAGTTATATATCCAAGAGAAATGAAAAACATGGTTAGACAAAAACTTGTATATGAATGTTCCCAGCATTATTAATAATAGCTAGAAAGTAATAACCGGAATATCCATCAAGAATGGATAAAGTATGGGAGGTATATCCATATAACAAAATATTATTTTCATAAAAGGAAAATACTGATGTGTGCTACAGTGAGGATGAACCTTGAAAATATTAATTTAAGAGACAGAAGCTAGTTATAAAAGACCACATATTGTATGATTCCATTTTTATGAAATGTCCAGAATAGGCAAATCTACAAAGACCAAAAAAAAAAAAAAAGATTAGTAGTTGCCTCGGATTGAGGATTTGGAAGAAATGGGGTGAGTGGTGAAAGGGATACCTTCTTAGGGTGATGAAAATGTTCTAAGATGGATCATAATCCTGTAATGGTTGAATAATTCTAATACACTAAAAGCCATTGAATTGTATCCTTTGACTGGGTGAATTCTTTGGTAATTGAATTATACCTCATAAACTTTGTCATGGCTTACTCTCATTCTCAGGTAATAGGTAAATTCCTTTCCAAGATTTGCAAGCCCTTGCATGGAACACCTTGCCTATTTTTACAGCCCTATCTTATCTCACATAATCATTCATTTCTTGCTAACTACTCTGCACACATTTCCTAGATACAAATTTCATAAACATGCCAAGCTTATTCTTGCTTTAGGACCTTTGCATGTACTACTATCAATGCCTAGATTACTATTCTTTCTATCCAAGTAGTTGGCTCATTGCCATCCTTCAGGTTGTCAAATGCCAGTTTCCCAGAGAAGCCAATTCTCATGACATTAGCAAGAGCAGTGCTTTTCCCCTCCCTATTACTTATTTTCATCATCCTTATATCACTTGACACGAACTATTTTATTTACTATCTTTCTCTTATACAGAGAATGAGCTAAGGGCAAGGGCATTTGTTAACTGCAATACTGTTAGTACTTCCAAAAGCTTGACCTATAACAGGCACTCAGTAAATGCTGAATGAACAAAGGTGGAGAGCTCCTGAAGAACTACTGTGTGGTATGGGGAAACTGTATGGGAAGCATACTATAGCAAAAATGTCCATGAACCAAGAGGAAGCAAACAAGATAGCACAAATCAACTTTCTAACTTGATGACCAAGGATTTAGAAGTATCAAGTATGTTGTGACAGACAGTCTCTCAGTTTCTCACTAAAATCCATGTTTTCTGTTTCTTCCTAGGTTCCCAGCTAAACTAAACTTCTTAGTCCCCTTGTAGCTGAATATAGCCATGTGACTGAGTTTAGGATGTTGAACTGTAAATGAAGTGATATACACAAACATTAGGCCTACCCTTAAAAACCTCATGTATATGCCTTCATGTGTTTTCCTCTTCTAGCTATCTGGAATAGAGAAGATCTCCCAGGGCAACCTTGGGGTCATGTATTGATGATGGAAGGTTATCTTGGTCCTTGAATGACTGTGTGGGTGAGGGTACTTTACTTAATGCAGATTCACCTACCCAGTGGCTATTATGCAAGTATGAAAAACACTTTTATTGAGTTTAAGCCATTATATATTTTCCTTTTATTATGGGATAGGGTCTCATTATGTAGTCCACACTGGCCTTGAACTTGTAATCCTCTTGCCTCAACTTCTGAAGTGCTGGGATTACAGATGTGTACCACAATGCCCAACTTCTTATTTTTTTCCTTTAAGATTTATTTAGTAGGGCAACTTTGTTTTCTTTCAACATTTTTATTTCCATTTTAAAATGGCATATATTTATGGAGTATAGTATAATAACTGGATACATGAATACAATATGTAACAATCAGTAGAATTTTTATCTCTCTAAAACATTTATCATTGTTACAGCATTTATCTTTGGTATAGCAGTTGATCTATCCTAATTAATATTTTTGTATGCCATGCATGTAACGCTTAATTAGCTGTTAACTTGATAATTATCTCCATAGATACACAAGTATTAAGAGTAATTTTAGGAAGTTTATGGTTTTTTTTTTCCCAAGAAAATCTATCATTACTTCTGTACTCTTCTTTGGAAAACATACTATCGCTCTCATCATTACAGTACCACCTCTGTGACTCTCAAGAGCAGACATCCACTAAGCAGGCTGCCCTCTGGAGTTGCTTACAAATAGGGGGTACTACTCTAGTACAAAGATAAAAGGGTAGATGAGGCAAATTCCTAGGTGAACAGGGGATGCTTGTCCTATCTGCATTCAGGAACTTCTCTCTTTCTCCTCAACAGTGAAAGGAAATTCCAAGGGTTAGTTCTTATAGTGCCCACCTGAGCTTCTTATTTCCTAGAATCTTTTATGCTTCTGGTTTCACCTGACCTGCTTTCAATTTGAGAAACTCAAAATAACTTTCTTCATTTCAAAGTGCTTTAGGCATACATATAATTATTTCCTGTTTTGACAGATTTGCCAATGGATATGAAAAATAAAAGTTATTTTCCACTAACATTCAAACTATTTGAAGACAAATATCTATCCAATGTTCTCATGATTTGGCAACCACTTTTCTACAAAAGAAGTGGTCAAATATTATTGGGAAATACTACGTAAAAGAAGTTAGATAGATTTGTATATTATAGGACTTCTCAGATGCTTAGGATGTTATGTGTTTTATGTACCAGTGAGACTGATATCTGATCCCACAACCCACTTCTATGTAAGGGAATAGAGTCTATAGGAACATAGTTTGATAAATGCTGGTCAAATACATTTGCTAAGTAGAGCCAGAGCAACTACTCATTTTCCACAAGGATGTAAAAGGAACTATGGCCAAAAGAGTCAAATTTGCTCATGAGCTTTTACAAACACCCATACCTTACATTGCAGCAACAAGACCATTCTTGCTCTTAAATAATATGGATGAGAAACCCTGTTTCTCATTTACTGGTTGATTTCTTTCAAAAGATGATTAATACTCTTCCTCTTTACTGATCTATGTTATAAGAGAAGTAACCTACATTTAGTTGCCTTTATAATGAACTATAAATATAAAGAATACAAAATTACATTAATTTCATGTTATTGAGCAAAGACTTACAAATGAATCCCATAATTAGAATCTGTGAAAAGTCTAATGGTATCTTACTTTTAAGATCACTTGCTTTTACAAGCATTATAGTTCCTAATGGCACTACATTTTCACACACTTCTCCACTGTTGGAGATTCATGCCTCCTTTTATTTTTAGGAAATGTTTAGTAACTACATCAGGCACTAAGGTGGATGCAGAGTTTCTCATCTTCAAGGAGAATCTTTCCTAAAGGCTGTACTTTGGGAATAATGGCAGTTTCCTCCAGCAAAATCAGAGGATTTCCCCCAACTCTTTCAATTTAATGTCATGTTTTTCATTTGGACTTCCCTGAAGATGGATGCCAACGAAGCATCTCTCTCATGTTAACCTGCCAGGTGCTTGAAAACAGGCAAGTAGTCCCATGGTTGTACTACACTGTACAACCCAAAGGATTAGGCAATATTTAATATTCCCTCATAGATTTATTTTCTAATTTAGACCACTTGGCTTTATTTCTTGAGTTTTTCAAGTTTTCCCAATTCATTTTAAAGCACATAGAGCAAACAAGCACAAAATGGTTTTATAAAGGCAAATCAGGGTCCAGTGCTAACATTTCCAAATTTATTTTTAGTATTATCTTTTCCTCTCTTGCCAACAAATCCTTACTCTGTTCACAAACATGAAAAATTAAAAAGCAGAGTTACTTTGGTTGAATCAGAGGCAGGGGCACAGGTGGGGAAGTAATCCTTCCTTCTTAAGCCTCTACCCCAACAATGACCTGTCCATGAGACACTTCAGGGCTACAAGGATCTTACACAGACAAAAATGTGTTTTTTTTTTTTCTTTTACAAAACTGGAGAACAGAAGGGCAGAACAGGTCCTGCTTTGGGGAGGGGGAGAGGGTTGGTACCAGTGGGAGGGAGGAGGAGGTGGGAAAAGGGTGTGGAAGGGTGAATATAGTGCAAATACTCTGTATACATGTAAGTGGAAAAATGATACCTGTTGAAACTATTCCAGGAATGAAGCGGGGGGAGGGGGGAAATAAGGGAGAGTGGTGGAGGGGTGAATTCAAGTATATTTGATGTATTATAAGAACTTTTGTAAATACCGCAATGTACAACCCGCAGCACAACAAAAAAAATTTTAAGAAAGAACATTTTCAAATACTGATAGAATTCAAGTGTTCTTTCTAGTGTTCCTTTTTTCTTCTCTTTCTTTCTTTCCTCTCTCTCTCTCTCTTTTTCTGCAGTACTGGGGTTTCAACTCAGGGCCTTCATCTTGAGCCACTCCACCAGCCCTATTTTTTTGTTTGTGATGTGTTTTTTTGAGATAGGGCTTCATGAACTATTTTCCCAGGCTGGCTTTGAACCATGATCCTCCTGATCTCTGCCTTCTGAGTAGCTAAGATTACAGGTGCAAGCCACCAGCGCCCAGCTAGTGTGCCTCTTTTCTCTTTATTTTTTCAACAAACATTCATTAAATCCTATCATTTTTCTAAAGAAACTGAGCTAATACAAAGGATACAGAAATTAAATAATTCTTGTCCTTAAAGTTCTGAGTCTAGTGGGACACAGATACAGAGAAACAAAACTTTCAACATAATGTAAAAAAAGCTATAATTGTACAGAAAATGGTTAACAGACTACTTTTAAAAATGTTTTTATTAATTTGCAATAGTTGGACAGAGGTTTTTGTGGTGACATTTCCATGTATGCACATAATGTACCCTGGTTTGGTTTATCTCCCAAGTTGTTGTCCCTCTTCCCTCTCTCCATTCTTAAAATGACTTTGACGAGTTTCAATGTTCCATGTTCATACATATATAGAAAATACATCAGCCATATTCACCCCTCTTTACTCTCTTCATTTACCCTCCCCTTCAGCTAGTACCCTCTCCTTAACATGGCCATTTCTACATTCTCGTCCTTCATTGTTTTAAGCATCTGCTCATTGTTTAGTGTAGTTTTGCCCTGACATTTTTCCTGTAAATATATTATACTTGTCCTTTCCCCCCACCTCATATTGTTCAGTGATTTTCAACTCATTTCATTGTCTTACTCTTATACAGATGTGATATATTTCAGTATTATTCATTATCATTCTATTCTTCTTTCCCTCCTCCCCTAGTCTCCTCTAACTGTCCCACTATTGGAAATATGTGTGTGTATGACAATGCTTGTATTTATATTTATCTTCTACTTGACAGAAAACATGCAAATTTGTCTTTCTGAACCTGGCTTACTTTACTTAACATGATGTTCTCTACTTCCATCTACTTACCTCCAAATGACAACATTTCATTCTTCTTTATGGCTGAGTAATATTCCATTTTATGCATACATACACACAGATACATACACATGTATATATCACATTTTCTGTTTTTTTTCTTTTATTATTCATATGTGCATTCAAGGCTTGGTCATTTCTCCCCCCTGCCCCCACCCCCTCCCTTACCACCCACTCCTCCCCCTCCCTCTCGCCCCCACCCCCTCAATACCCAGCAGAAACTATTTTGCCCTTATTTCTAATTTTGTTGTAGAGAGAGTATAAGCAATAATAGGAAGAACAAGGGTTTTTGCTGGTTGAGATAAGGATAGCTATACAGGGCATTGACTCACGTTGATTTCCTGTGCATGTGTGTTACCTTCTAGGTTAATTCTTTTTGATCTAACCTTTTCTCTAGTTCCTGGTCCCCTTTTCCTATTGGCCTCAGTTGCTTTTAAGGTATCTGCTTTAGTTTCTCTGCGTTAAGGGCAACAAATGCTAACTAATTTTTTAGGTGTCTTACCTATCCTTACCCCTCCCTTGTGTGCTCTGGCTTTTATCATGTGCTAAAAGTCCAATCCCATTGTTGTGTTTGCCCTTAATCTAATGTCCATATATGAGGGAGAACATATGATTTTTGGTCTTTTGGGCCAGGCTAACCTCACTCAGAATGATGTTCTCCAATTCCATCCATTTACCAGTGAATGATAACATTTCATTCTTCTTCATGGCTGCATAAAATTCCATTGTGTATAGATACCACATTTTCTTGATCCATTCGTCAGTACCGGGGCATCTTGACTGTTTCCATAACTTGGCTAATGTGAATAGTGCTGCAATAAACATGGGTGTGCAGGTGCCTCTGGAGTAACCTGTGTCACCATCTTTTTGGGTATATCCCCAAGAGTGGTATTGCTGGATCATATGGTAGATCAATGTTTAGCTCTTTAAGTAGCCTCCAAATTTTTTTCCAGAGTGGTTGTACTAGTTTACATTCCCACCAACAGGGTAAGAGGGTTCCTTTTTCCCCGCATCCTCGCCAACACCTGTTGTTGGTGGTGTTGCTGATGATGGCTATTCTAACAGGGGTGAGGTGGAATCTTAGGGTGGTTTTAATTTGCATTTCCTTTATTGCTAGAGGTGGTGAGCATTTTTTCATGTGTTTTTTTGGCCATTTGAATTTCTTCTTTTGAGAAAGTTCTGTTTAGTTCACTTGCCCATTTCTTTATTGGTTCATTAGTTTTGGGAGAATTTAGTTTTTTAAGTTCCCTATATATTCTGGTTATCAGTCCTTTGTCTGATGTATAGTTGGCAAATATTTTCTCCCACTCTGTGGGTGTTCTCTTCAGTTTAGAGACCATTTCTTTTGATGAACAGAAGCTTTTTGGTTTTATGAGGTCCCATTTATCTATGCTATCTCTTAGTTGCTGTGCTGCTGGGGTTTCGTTGAGAAAGTTCTTACCTATACCTACTAATTCCAGAGTATTTCCTACTCTTTCCTGTATCAACTTTAGAGTTTGTGGTCTGATATTAAGATCCTTGATCCATTTTGAGTTAATCTTGGTATAGGGTGATATACATGGATCTAGTTTCAGTTTTTTGCAGACTGCTAACCAGTTTTCCCAGCAGTTTTTGTTGAAGAGGCTGCTATTTCTCCATCATATATTTTTAGCTCCTTTGTCAAAGACAAGTTGGTTATAGTTTTGTGGCTTCATATCTGGGTCCTCTATTCTGTTCCACTGGTCTTCATGTCTGTTTTTGTGCCAGTACCATGCTGTTTTTATTGCTACTGCTTTGTAATATAGTTTGAAGTCAGGTATCGTGATACCTCCTGCATTGTTGTTTTGACTGAGTATTGCCTTGGCTATTCATGGCTTCCTGTGTTTCCATATAAATTTCACGGTAGATTTTTTGATCTCTTTAATGAATGTCATTGGAATTTTGATGGGAAATGCATTAAACATGTAGATTGCTTTAGGGAGTATCGACATTTTTACTATGTTGATTCTACCAATCCATGAGCATAGGAGATCTCTCCACTTTCTATAGTCTTCCTCAATCTCTTTCTTCAGAAGTGTATAGTTTTCCTTGTAGAGGTCTTCCACATCTTTTGTTAGGTTTACACCTAGGTATTTGATTATTTTTGAGGCTATTGTAAATGGAATTGTTTTCGTATATTCTTTTTCAATTTGCTCATTGTTAGTGTATAGAAATGCTAATGATTTTTCTATTGTTGTATATCACATTTTCTTAATCCATTCATCAGTTGTAGGGCATCAGGGCTGTTTCCATAGCTTGGCTAATGTGAGTAATGCTGCAATAAACATGGGTGTGTGAGTGTCTTTATTGTATCCTGACTTACTTTCCTCTGAATATATGCCAAGGAGTGGTATTGCTGGATAATATGGTAGTTTAGTTTTTTTGAGGAAGCTTAATACTGCTTTCCATACTGTTTTACTAATTTACATTCCCACTAACAGTGCATAAGGGCTACTTCCCCCACATACTTGCCAATATCTATTGTTTGTGTTCTTGATGATAGCTATTCTAACAGGAATGAGGTAGAATCTTAATGTGGCTTTCATTTGCATTTCTTTTATGGTCAGGGATGTTATGCAATTCTTCATGTGTTTTTTTGGCCATGTGGGTTTCTTCCTTTGAGAAATTTCTGTTCAGTTCCTTTGCCCATTTCTTTATTGGGTCATTGATTCTTTGGAAGTTTAATTTTTCAGCTTCTTATGAATTTTGGTTATTAATCCCTTGTCAGATGTATAGCTGGCAAAGACTTTCTCTCATTCTGTGGGCTGCCTCTTTAGTCTGATGACGATTTACTTTGCTGTGCAGAAGGTTTTTAGTTTCATGTAGTCTAATTTGTCAATCCTTTCTCTAAACTGATGACTACTGGGGTTCTATTTAGAAAGTTATTGCCTATGCCTATATGTTCCAGTGTATTCCCTATTCTTTTGTGCAGTAGTTTCACATTTTCAAGTCTTATATTAAGGTCTATGATCCATTTTGAATTGGTATTTCTTCAGGGTGAAAGTCAGGGATCTAATTTCACTCTTCTACATGCAGATATCCAGTTTTTCCAGTAACATTTGTTCAAGAGTCTGTCATTTCTCTATCATATGTTTTTGGTTTTAGTCAAAAATCAGGTGGCTGTTGCTGCATGGATTTATGTCTGGGTCTTCTTTTCCATTGCTCTTTGTGTTTGTTTTGGTGAGAGTACCATTCTGTTTTTATTGCTATGGCTCTGTAGTATAGCTTGAAGTCAGGTATTCTGATACCTTCAGCACTGCTTTTGCTCAGTATTGCCTTGGGTATTTGTGGTCTTTTATGCTCCCATATGAACTTAAGTATGATTTTTTAATATCTGTGAGGAATGTAATTGAAATTTTGATGGGGATTGCATTGAACATGTAGACTGCTTTTGGTAGAACAGCCATTTTCATGATGTTGATTCTGCCAATTCATGACCATGGGAGATCTTTCCATTTTCTGATGTCTTCAATTTTTTATCTTCAGTGGTTTATAATTTTAGTTGTAGAGGTATTTAATTTCCTTTGTTAAATTTATTCCTAGGTAGTTTTTGAAGCTACTGTAAATGGAACTGTTTTCTTACATTCTTTCTCAGTCTGTTCATTGTTGTTATATAGAAAAGCTACTGATTTTTGTATATTGATTTTGTACCTTGATACATTATTGAAGGTGTATATGATGTCTAGGAGATTTTTGGTGTAGCTCTTCAGGTCTTTTAGGTATAAAAACATGTCATCTGCAAATAGGGATAATTTGACTTATTTTCTTGTTTGAAAATTCCTTTTATTTCTTCTTCTTGGTCTTATTGCTCTCGCTAGGAATCCCAAAACTATGCTGAATAAGAGTGAAGAGAGTGGACACCCTTGTCTTGTTCCTAACTTTAGAAGAAATGATTTCAGGTTTGTTGTACACAGTCTTATACAGTCTTTATTATGTTGAAGTTCATTCCTCCTATTCCTAGTTTCATCAGGTTTTATCAAAAAAGGATGCTGAGCTGGGCATGGTGTCTCATGCATGTAATCCTAGCTATTTGGGTGACTGAGATCAACAAGTTCATGGTTCAAGGCCAGCTGAGGCAAATAGTTCATGGGACACCATCTCCAAAATAACCAGAGCAAAATGGACTGGAGATGTCAGTCAAGTGGTAGAGCACCTGCTTTGTAAGCATAAAGCCCCAGGTTCAAACCCCAGTTCCACCATACACACACACACACACACACACACACACAGAAAGGATATTGAATTTTGTCAAAGGCTTTTTCTGCATTTATTGAGATGACCATGTGATTTTTTTCCTTCTTCTGTTTAAATGCTATATTACACTTATTGATTTGCATATGTTGAACCATTCCTGAATCCCTGCATCCCTTCATCTGAAGCTGACTTGATAATGGTATATGATCTTTTTGATATGTTGTTGAATTCAGTATGCCAGTATTTTATTGAGGATTTTTGCATCTATGTTCATTAAAGAGATTGGTCTATAATTTTCTTTTTTGGTTGGGTCCTTGTCCGGTTTTGGGATGAGTATTATACTGGCTTCATAGAATGAATGTAGTAGTGTTTGTTCCCTTTCTCTTTCATGGAATAGTTTAAGAAGTGTTGGTAATAGTTCTTTAAAGGGTATGGCAGAATACAGCAGTAAATCCATTGGGCCCTGGGATTTTCTTTTTTAGGAGACTCTTTATTGCTGTTTTGATTTCACTGCTTGTTATAAATTTATTTAGGTTAACAGACTATTGGGTAGTCTGGCCCTAAGAGGTATTGAACAGGCTCTTGAAAGACTGATAAACTTTTGTCATTTTGCAAGGGGTAGTGGTGATGGGAAAAGAATTGCAAGAGGAGCATGATGTAGCTTGTTCCATGGAGGTGCTCAGAGCATGAGTTAAGAGGGCACTGGAGAGCAAGAAAGTGGTCAGAGGTGTCATGTAACAATGCAAAACTGTATTTGAGGGTTCTCCAAACCTGGCAGCTTATTTAAAATGCAGATTTCGGAGCACCTCCTCAGATATACTGGATCAGAATCTCTAGAGAAGATGGTTCCTGGAAGAAGTACATGTCAACGGACTTAACGCTCCAATCAAAAGACAGATTGTCTGATTTGATCAAAAACCAAGATCTGACAATCTGTTGTCTACAGGAAACACATCTCATAGCCAAAGAAACATAAAAACTAAAAGTGAAAAGTTGGAAAAAGATATAACAGGTATGCAGAAAATGAAAACAAGTAGGAGTCTGTCACATAAGACAAAGCAGATTTTAAGTAAAAATCACCCAGAATACATAAAGAAGGTCACTAGATACTAATAGAGGGATCAATCCTTTAAGAATATATCACAATTCTAAATAAATAAATAAATGAATACACCAAACATCGGTACTCTCAAGTACATAAAACAAACAATTCTAAGCATAAAGGAATAGTTAGGTTCAGTTACAATAACAGTGGGCAATCTTAACACCTCAATCTCATCACTAGAAAGAACATCCAGACACTAAATTAACAAAGATATTTAGAGCTAAACAATACTATGGATGAAATGGGCTTAATAGACTTTGCTGTAGCATTCCATCCTACAGCAGCCAATTACACATTTTTCTCAGCATCCCATGGAACTTTCTCCAAAACAGATCACTCCTACATCATAAAGCAAATCTCAACAAATATAAAAAACTTAAATAATTCCCTGGTTCTAACAGACCATAATGGAATAAAATTAGAAATCAATGGCAAAGAAAACTACAAATAAAACACTGAACATTTTTTTTCGCTTATTCATATGTGCATACAATGTTTGAGTCATTTCTCCCCGCTACAGCCAGCCCCCTCCCTCTCCCCCCACCCCCCCTTGCTTCCAGGCAGAAACTGTTCTGCCCTTATCTCTAATTTTGTTGAAGAGAGAGTATAAATAATAATAACAAGGACAAAGCATTTTTTGCTAGTTGAGATAAGGACAGCTATACAGGGAGATTCCTAGCATTGCTTCTATGTACAGATGTGTTACATTCTAAGTTGATTCTTCTTGAACTGACCTTTTCTCTAGTTCCTGATCCCCTTCTCCTATTGGCCTCTGTTGCTTTAAAGTTTCTGCATTAGTTCCTTTGCATTGAGGATATCAAATACTATCATGTTTTTTAGGTTTCTTACCTATCCTCATACCTCCCTTGTGTGCTCTCTCCTTATCATGTGACCAAAGTCCAATCACATTGCTGTATTTGCCCTTGATCTAAAGTCCGCATATGAGGGAGAACATACAATTATTGGTCTTCTGAGCCTGGCTAACCTTGCTCAGAATGATGTTCTCCAGTTCCACCCATTTACTTGGAAATGATAAGATTTCATTCTTCTTCATGGCTGAGTAGAATTCCATTGTGTATAAATACCACACTTTCTTAATCCATTCATCAATAGTGGGGCATCTTGGCTGTTTTCATAACTTGGCTATTGTGAATAGCACTACAAATCTTTTTCAGTACTGGGGCTTGAACTCAGGGCCTTCACCTTAAGTCACTCTACCACCCCTATTTTTGTGAAGGGTTTTTTCAAGATAGGGTCTCACAAACTTATTGTCTGGGCTGGCTTCGAACTGCAATCCTCCTGATCTCTGCCTCCTGAGTAGCTAGGATTACAGGCATGAGTGCCCAGTGAATATAGGGTTTTTTATTGTTGTGCTGGATGGGGATATATTGTGGCATTTACAAAAGTTCTTACAATACATCAACTATATTATACTTGAATTCACCACTTCACCATTCTCCTTTATCCTCCTTATTCCATTCCTGGAATAGTTTTAACAGGTATCATTTTTCCATTTACATGCATGTGTACACAGAATCTGCACTATATTCACCCTCCTACTCTCTTTCCCCACCTCCTCCCTCCTCCCACAGGTACCATCCCCCTAATGCAGGACATGCTCTGCCCTCCTATTCTCTGACTTTGTAAATGAAAAAATTTGACATTTTTGTTTGTTTAAGATAGCTACACAGGGAGTTTCCTTGTGACATATCCATGTATATATGTATTATAATCTGAAGTGGTTCTTCTTTCTACCTTAGTCCCCTTCTTATGGTAGTTTTAACACGCTCAAAAATTCTATATAAATTCTTGTAAAGAGGGTACATCTACCATATACAACTTCTTAACTTCCTTCTTTTACCCTCTTTCATTCTTTGTGACCTCCCCTTAATGTGACCTATTTTTCATAATATTGCTGTATTTATATTAGATCTATATTCCACATATGAGAGAAAACATGTGGTTTTTGGCCTTCTGAATCTGGCTAACTTCACTTAATATGATGTTCTCCAGCTCTATCCATTTACCTGCAAATGACAAAATTTCATTCTTCTTTGTAGCTGAATGAAATCCCATTATATATAAATACTATATTTTCTTAATCCATTTAACAGTAATGGGGTATCTTGGCTGTTTCCATAGCTTAGCTATTGTGAATAATGCTGTAGTAAACATGGGTGTGCGAGTGCCTTTATGTAACCTGACTTATATTTCTTGGGTATATCCCTAGGAGTGGAATTGCTGGATCATATGGCAATTCTATTTTTAGTTTTTTAAGAAGCATCCATACTGTTTTCTATAGTGGTGGTACCAATATACATTCCTACAAGCAGTGTATGAGGGTTCCTTTTTCCCCTCATCCTTGCCAACATTTGTTGTTGTTTGTGTTCTTGATGGTAGCCATTCTAACAGGAGCGAGGTGGAATCTTAACAAACAACACTCTTTTGTTCATTTTTTTGGTGGTGCTGGTATTTGAACTCAAGACCTCATGTCTGCTAGGCAAGTGCTCTAACACTTGAGCCACTCTGCCAGCATGAACAACACTTGAACAATCGATTCATTATTGAAGAAATTGGGAAAGAAATATAATTCAGAAATTAAGAAATACCTAGGTTCAAATGAAAATGGGAACACAACTTACTAGAACCTGTGGGACACAGCAAAGGCAATTTTAAGAGGGACTGCTCTGATGAGTGTCCACATCAGAAAATTAGATCTCAAGTAAACAATCTGATGATGCACTTCAAGCTCTTAGAACAAGAACAATACAATCCTAAAAGTAGTAGATGGAAAGAAATTATATAAATCATGGCAGAAATTAATGATTGAAGACCAAAAGAATAATACAATAAATCAATGAAACAAAAAGAGTTGTTTCTTTGAGAAAACAAACAAGATGGACAAATCTTTAGCCAAATTAACAAAAGAAAGGAGTAGACCCAAATTAAGAAAAATCAGAGACAAAAAAGGGGGTTCATAATAGATACCAATGAAATTCAGAAGATCATATGGGAATATTTTGAATGTATATTCTACCAAACTAGAAAATAAAGAAAAAATAAATTTCTTGAAACAAATGACCCATCAAAATTGAACCAAGAAGACATAAACTACTTAAACAGATCTATAACAAGTAATTGAGACAGTTATAAAGTACCTGCCAACAAAGAGAAATTCAGTCTAGATGGATTCACTGCTGAATTCTAACAGGCCTTAAAGAAGAACTGACACCAATGCTTCACTATTCCATAAACTACAAATGGAAGGACTATCACCAAACTCATTTTACAAAGCTAGTATTACCCTAATACCAAAACCAGGTAAAGATACATCAAAAATAGAAAGTTACAGCAATATTCCCAATGAGGATGGCACAAAAGTCCTCAATAAAATACTTTATTTTAAATCCAATAACACATTATAAAGATCATGCACCATGGTCAAAGAGGTGTCATTCCAGGGATGCGATGATGGTACAACACACACAAATCAATAAACCTAACACAACACATAAACAAAATCAAGCACAAAAATTACAGCATCATCTCAATAGATACACAAAAGCCTTCAACAAAATTCAACATCCTTTCATCATAAAAGCTCTGAAGAAAGTAGGAATAGAAGGAAAATTCCTCAACATTATAAGGGTTATATATGATAAACCTGTAGCCAAAAATCAAACAAAATGGAGAAAAAGTGAAACCATTTCCTCTAAAATGAGGAATGAGACACTCTCCCCACTACCAAAAGCAATCTATGTGTTCACTGTAATCCTCATCAAAATTCCAATGATATTATTCACAGAGATGGAAATCCTAAAGTTCATGTGGAAGAACAAAAGGCCTCAAATAGCCAAAGCAATCCGGAGCAAAAAGAGCAACACAGGAGGTATCACAACACCTGATTTAAAAGGATACTACAGAACCATTGTTATGAAAACAGCCCAGTACTGGCACAAAAACAGACATGAAGACCAAATGGAACAGAACAGAAGACCCAGATACAAACTCACACAGCTACAGCCATTTGATTTTTGACAAAGGAGCCCAAAACATACACTGGAGAAAAGATAGCAGCTTCAACAAATGGTGCTGGGCAAACTGGACATCTACCCGTAGAAGATTGAAACTAGATCCCAGACCCTCAGCTTGTACTAGTATTAACTCATAGTGGATCAAAGGTCTTAATGTAAGATCTGAAACTGTGAAAATACTGCAGGAAAGAATAGGGAAAATACTGGAACACATAGGCATTGGTAATAACTTTATGAATAGAACACCAACATTTCAGTAATTAAGAGAAAGAATTGACAAATGGGACTGCATCAAACTACAAAGCTTCTTCACAGCAAAGAAAACAGTCACTAGACTTAGAGACAGCCTACAGAATAGGAGAAAATCTTTGTCAGGTATACATTTGACAAGAAATTAATAATCAGAATATACAGGGGCCTCAAAAAACTAATCCCACACAGAATCTACAGTCTTTTCAATAAATAGGCAAATGAAGAAGTACAAATAGCTAATACATAGCATTTTCCTCTATGCTCAATATGAAGAAATGTTCAATATCCTTGGCCATAAAGGAAATGCAAATAAAATGATACTGATATTTCACCTCATTCCAGTCAGATGGCTATCATCAATAACATAAACAACCACAAATGCTGGACAGGACATGGGGGAAAAGGAACCCTTATCACTGTTGATGGAAATGTAAATTCAAGCATCCACCATGGAATGCAGTATGGAGGTTCCTCAATGAACTAAAAATAGACCTACCATATGATCCAGTAATACCACTCCTGGCATATACCCAAAGGAATGTAAGACAAGAATGATAGAATCACTTATACACCTATGTTTATTGTAGCACTATACACAGTAGCCAAGCTTTGCAAACAGCCCAGATGCCCTACAACCAATGAATGGATTAAGAAAATCTACATATACACAATGTTGTATTACTTAGTCATAAAGAATGAAACTATGTTATTTGCAGGTAAATGGATAAAACCTGAGCTCATCATATTAAGTGAAATAAGACAAGCTCAGAAGCAAAGGTTGCATGTTTTCCCTCAAATATGAAAGGTAGACCTAAGAGATGTGTATGTAAATTCATATATGATACATAAATACATATATAATACATATGATGCTATATACATATATATGTGAGAGAGAATATGATTTTAATAGTGGGTATGTCTGAGGGGAGGCAGGAGAGGAAAAGAGAATGGTAAGAGAGTGAATAATATTGAAATATATTGCATCTGTTTGTGAAGACAGTATAATAAAAGGCATTTTAAGTTGTTGAATGATAGGGGAGCAAAGTGATAGAGAAAGAGTAAGTAATAGAGGGGATTAATCTGATTAAAGTGCGATATATACATGTGTGAAATATCAAGGTGAAATTCCCTTGAACAATCAGTATACACTTAAAAATGAAGTACAGGAAAAGTAAACAGGTCCTAGCTGGGGAAGGGTATCAGTGGGAGGGACATGGTAAACTGAGAGAGTGAAGGAAAGTGAACATGGTTGATGTACTTTGTATATGTGTGTGAAAATTGAACAATGAAACATGCTGAAATTATTCTTATAAAGGGTGAAGGGGAGATGAGGGAAAATGATGGAGGGGGTGAACCTAATTAAGAAACATTGTAATGACATATGTAAATGTCACAATGAAGCCCTCTGTACAACTAATATATGCAAATTCAAAATTTTTAAAATTATCTTAATTGTTGTTAGGTTCAGCAATTTTAGAAAACACATTGTGCCTTAAGGAGGCACTGAAAGTTCAACCCTGAGCAGCAATATGATACTGTAAGTGTTTAGAATGATTACCTTGACTGCCATACGGAAGCCAGGTTAGTAACATAGAAAATACTCCAGAGACAACTGGACAACCTATGATGTAGTTTGGGGACTTGAAAGAGGTGAATGAATGTGAGAGTCAACAGACAACATATAAAGGAGGAGGACAGAAAATTCAGGTATACATACTGAATTTGCAGTCTTTTGGGGACATGAAAGAAAAGTGAACAGAAAACTCAAGTCTAAACCTCAGAGAAAAGATGTAGATGAGACTCTGGTCTCATCTCATTGCAGCAGCAATACCAATGGCAGCCACTTAATGCATATCTTTTATGTTTTAGGCATTGTTTTAAGTATTTCTTTTCTTGCCTAACTACATCTAACCTGCGCAACAGTATTTCACCTCTGAAACTGAGTTAAAGAGGCAAAGCTCCTAGCTCAACATGAGAAAGTTAAGACAGTGGTGAACTTGGAATTCAAACCTGGATCTTTTTGACTTCAAAGCCCATATATACTTTATCTGTTATTTCACCTTATGAAATGAACACTAGAAAAAAAGTGTTGGGGGGTGGTTCCGTTCCATGGGTAAACAAATAAGGGAAATGTTGTAAACCAAACCTTGCCCTGGAGAGACATGGGGAATGTATGTGGCACAGGCTCCTAGAGGTGCTGCATCAAAGGACACTTAGCTAGTCCCAGGATGCTGATTACCCACATGGAGCCCCTTGGCTGTTCTGACTATGAAGTACATGCCAAGCTCCTTCTCCAACTCTTGTGGTACCTAGTCTGGTAGAAGGACATGGCATTTCCACTGAGAGAAGATGGTAGCAATAATTTGCCTGTTTAAACTCTTGAATGACAATCCCAGATAACAAATTCTTTTCATTTTTCTGTAAAGCCCAAGATACACAGGAATAAACCTCTTGCCACATATTCTCAAATAGTAATAATAGCATTTATAATTATATAGCCAATACTGAGTCTTCAGAAATCATGAAAATGAAATAAACAGTAGTTTAATGATCAGTTATGTGAGGAGCTACAAACAGTTGTTTTTACTCTTATGATTTCTGCTCTGACTCCAGGATCAAGCTCCCAATTCTAATAATAAAAAGCATACAGGTGAATAAATAGGGGTGAAGTTAAGAGGCTCTGCTGACAGGACAGCACAATACTAAGTTAGTTCATCTTTGTCATCTCCAACATGTGGGTCATAATGTTTCTGAGAAAGGTGTGCATCCATGTAGGAAAGTTAGGCTGACACTGCATTCCATGTGTTTTGTTAATGGAGACTAACATACATGTTATACTTCTCAGCTGAAAGTTAAACACTCTGAAGTATCTATAGAAAAGTAATCAGGCTAGGCCCATGATGCCCCTCACCCAAAGCAATGTTTAAACAGCAGATGCTTCTCTTTATTCAGGAATAGCTCTTTTGCTTACTGTAGACAAATGTACTCTTCCCAAGAGTTAAGTTAAACCTAGTAGTTCTCAAGAAAATGCTGAACAAATATACAAATGAATAATGAATTAAACTTGAAGATCTCAATTTAACTAAGAACTCTTTTCATCAAGAATATAGAATGCTAAAGGGCAAAATAGTTTCTGCTGGGTATTGGGGGGGGAGAGGGAGGGGGCGGAGTGGGTGGTAAGGGATGGGGTGGGGACAGGGGGGAGAAATGAACCAAGCCTTGTATGCACATATGAATAATAAAAGAAAAAGGAAAAAAAAAGAATATAGAATGCTATCCTCTCAATTTATCTGACTAT
Source organism: Castor canadensis (assembly GCF_047511655.1). Classification (NCBI taxonomy): domain Eukaryota; kingdom Metazoa; phylum Chordata; class Mammalia; order Rodentia; family Castoridae; genus Castor; species Castor canadensis. Next base: position 50,859,828 of record NC_133402.1, on the reverse strand, counting down.
ATTTAGATAAACAATCAAGCACTATCTCAAAAATATAAAATATTTAAGAACAAATCCCTGATGACATGATTTAATGTTTTCCTACTTTTTATCATACTTTTTCCCCGTTTTATTTACTATGCAAACTGAAAAGACTTAAATACTAAAGTATGATTGTTCTCTAAAGTTAATATTAAGTAAATACTGTTTTATAAAAGGTCATGCCAAAGATAATCCAATCATGGCATTTTCTAATGGATATTCTAGTAACTGAAAAAAAGATAATTTCAAAAATTTACTCTTTCATTACTAGGATCTAATTGAAAATAAACTTTCAGCAAACATTTCTCTTTCTAGGAATTCAATGCACAGGACTTATATATAACATAATTAAGTCAAACAAAGAAACAAAAGTTGTTTTTTTAATAAGACAACAGCAATTACCAACATGTATACTATTACTTCAGAATTTATCATGAAGTGCCTCATATGATAAGAGGGAACCTGGCAGGAATACTCCAAGTTTTCATAGAAAGTATGTCTCCCCACTACTAGTCCTCTCCCTTTTATTACCTATCTTGGTATTAATAATCTTTTTTTCTCTAATTTCCAATTCTTTGTTCAGAATGTGGATGTTTTTGATCTTTTTAATTTCATTCCTTTAGTCAATATACAAATTTTTCTCTGGTATAAAACAGGATAAGAGGAAATATTTACAGATGGGAGAAAAATCACACTTTTATCTAAGGGTTTTCCTGGTCTGTTATAGAATTAACACACACACAGACATAAACTCACATACTCTCTCCTACACACACAGAGGCAAATTTGGCTTGTTTCAACTACAAAAATCCTCTAAGAATACCAGAATATTCATTACTTACCTTTGTAAACTTGTTCTTACTACCATTTTTATAGCATTGGGGGGGGGTTGAATTCAGGGCTTCACACTTGCTAAGCAGGTACTCTACCACTTGGGCCACTCTGCTAGCCCTTTCCGCATTGGTATTTTTGAGATAGGGTCTCACTTTATGCTCAGGCTCAAACCATGATCCTCCTATTTGGACTTCCCATGTAGCTGGGATGACAGGTGCATGCCACAGTGTCCGGCCATTGGTTGAGATGCGGTCTCACAAACTTGTTGCCCTGCCTGGCTACAAACCATGATCCTCCCAATCTCCTCCTCCTGAGTGGCTAGGATTATAGGCTTGAGCCACTGCACCTGACCTTTTATCACTATTTTTTCTGATGTTTCTGTGTTTTAGAAAGGCTTTGTCATACTGTCTAATGCATTCTATGTTGTAACACAAGACAGAGGTACATGTAAATTTAGCCCTCCAATGAGGGAATCCTGGTTTTGAATATTAGAACTTGTAAGAACCAAAAATAAATACATGCAGGGAAACAGAAAAATCAAGATTGCTTCCAAATGTAAAGTAGGAAATTCAGTCAACCAGAAAGCCAGGCTAATACTTAAATCTGTCGGACATTTTGCTTGATATTACCCAGGCGTTTGAAGTGTACAACTGCAACAGCTTAGGAATAATCTTAGGGGGGAACAGCAAAGAGAAATTTTCTAATTATTTTCAATGTTTTAGTACTTAAGACCTAAATTTTTTAAAAACAGTTTAAAACACAGAAACAAGGTATACTGAATTGCTAAGTTCTTTTTTCCTTCTTTCCTGTTGTTTGGATTTTAAGTGTCTATTAAAGGCCCATGTGTTAAAAGCCTGGCCCCCAGCTTGGTGCTATTGGGAGACAGTGGAAACTTTAATAGGTGGGGCTTAGTGGGAGGTTTTCAGGTCACTGAGGGCATGCTTTTAAAGAGGATTGTGGGACTCTAGTCTTTCCTCCTTCCCCCCCACCTTTTTTTTTTGCTTCTTCCCTGTGAGGTGAGCTGATTGCTCTACTGGGGTGTCCACTTTGTGCTGCCTTACCACAGCCCAAAGCAATGCAGCCAATCAATCATAGACTGGCATCTCTGAAACTGTGGGCCAAAATAAATCTTTTCTACTACAAGTTGATTATCTCAGATATTTGTTATAATGATGGGAAACTGATGAACATATTCTCCCTTAATATGAAAAACTGGTGATATTATTTTGAAAAGAATATTACAGTGAATATTACAGAATATTAGTAAGACATAGAAACAAGATTTCAACCTGCCTGGCTTCTCCAAAGCCTGTACTCATCCCAGTTGTCCTTCATTATATAGTACCTAAATGGTAAAAATGGTATTTAATATTGATAAAAAGAAACCGATCTGAAAATTGCTAATCTCTCTAAATATTATATATCTATAAATGTACAAGATATGTATATTTGAGAAGTCAAAGGGATAGCTCTCATTCTTAATTCTCCCCTTTTGCTTCATGTCTGTCTTTCTATTGATGTCCTGTATACATCCTTGATGTCTATCCTTTATGTCTATCCTTTCTGACATAAAACCCTGCATAATCAGCTCACTAGAATTTAGTGATGTTCACATTCTATGCTATCCAACTGCAGTGACTAGTCATATAGAATTATTGATATAAAAATTAAATGAAGTTAAAAACTTAGTTCTTGGTCACACAAGCCATATTTCAAGTGCTTGATCATTACATGTGGCTAGTGACTATCATGTGTATTATAATTAGAACATTTTCATCATCACAGAAAGTTCTACTGGGAAGCACAGATCCTCAGGGACTGTGGGGAACAGGTTATGAAGTAATGGGCTCTGCACTATTATTGCACAGCAGCATTGTCCTCAAATCACAGAAAACTATCTCCAGTCTCAAGGTACAAAATATAATGCTTTAAGTACCAGTATGAGGGCAGGTAGGGGTCTGGGGCTGGAGGAAGGGTATTTAGAGGGTCAGATCTAGGAATGGCACTCTTTGTCTCTGGGACAGGTAGGCATTTCTGGCCTCCAAGGCTTAGAAATGGGCATCTCAGAGGTGACGTGACATCAGAAAACCTAGAAATCAAAGCATAAATGAAGAATTACACGGACAGGGTGGACCAAGAGTTTATGGGCCAGGAGCTTAGGGTGTAAGTGAATAGCATGGATGTCAATGGCTAGGGGTTTGGGATAAGAATCAAGGCAGTCAAAGAGAAGTATAAACAACTGCAAGTGAACATGTCCTATGTACTCTTCTCTTCAACTCCTTCTGAAGTTTCTATTGAGAGTGGGAATAGATTAATTACAGTTTTATGAAAAAGTGTATACTAATGTCAGAGATTTGCTCCGTGCTTGGGCTGGGACAACACAGACTTGGAATGGGGACTTGGCAGTTTCTGACTACTGTGATCAATGTAGGCTTCACAATATTTTTAAGTAAACACAATCTCTTCTCTGCATGTAGAATGTGATAGCCATTGGAAGAAATTCACTGCATATGCCAGGATGGGCTTGGCTATCTTCTAGCCTATGATTCAATGTACTACAAGGACTCTTATTATAACACAGACTAAGACTTTACCTTCTTAATTTATTTTATATATTTCCTACAAAGTGAAGTGAATCAAAAAGAACATGTATACAAATAACTTTTTATAGTTTTTTAATAAAATGACTACTTACTGAGATTCACTATCTTCTATGCATTATACCTGTTAATGGTCACTGTTAATAGCAACAACAACCCAGTGAGGTAGACCCTACAATTTCATAGTTGAGGGATTAGAAGTATAAAGCTGTTAAGTAAACTTCTAACTTATTTGGCAGCACTTAACATGGAAAGGCAGGTAGGGCCTAGACAGAGCATGAGTTCAGAGTGTTTAGGGCAAGGGAAAGGAAGGACAAATCTCAGGAATCCTCAGCAGACTTACGTGGCTGAGGCTGGAGAACTTCATGTAGGGCTAAGCTTGGGTGGTGTTAGATCATAAGGGTGCTGAATTATCAGGGGCAAAGGGATAGTCAATAGATTTGTCATGGCTCAGTACACCTTTGTTAGGCGCTAAAAATATACGATAGAGAAAAGACAGCCTCTTCAACAAAAACTGCTGGGAAAACTGGTTAGCAGTCTGCAAAAAACTGAAACTAGATCCATGTATATCACCCTATACCAATATTAACTCAAAATGGATCAAGGATCTTAATATCAGACCACAAACTCTAAAGTTGATACAGGAAAGAGTAGGAAATACTCTGGAGTTAGTAGGTATAGGCAAGAACTTTCTCAACGGAACCCAAGCAGCACAGCAACTAAGAGATAGCATAGATAAATGGGACTTCATGAAACAAAAAAGCTTCTGCTCAGCAAAAGAAATGGTCTCTAAACTAAGAGAACACCCACAGAGTGGGAGAAAATATTTGCCAACTATACATCAGACAAAGGACTGATAACCAGAATATACAGGGAACTTAAAAAACTAAATTCTCCCAAAACTAATGAACCAATAAAGAAATGGGCAAGTGAATTAAACAGAACTTTCTCAAAAGAAGAAATTCAAATGGCCAAAAGACACATGAAAAAATGCTCACCACCTCTAGCAATAAAGGAAATGCAAATTAAAACCACACTAAGATTCCACCTCACCCCTGTTAGAATAGCCATCATTAGCAACACTACCAACAACAGGTGTTGGCAAGGATGCGGGGAAAAAGGAACCCTCTAACACTGTTGGTGGGAATATAAACTAGTACAACGACTCTGGAAAAAAATTTGGAGGCTACTTAAAAAGCTAAACATTGATCTACCATATGATCCAGGAATACTACTCTTGGGGATATACCCAAAAAGATGGTGACACAGGTTACTCCAGAGGCACCTGCACACCCATGTTTATTGCGGCACTATTCACAATAGCCAAGTTATGGAAACAGCCAAGATGCCCCGCTACTGACGAATGGATCAAGAAAATGTGGTATCTATACACAATGGAATTTTATGCAGCCATGAAGAAGAATGAAATGTTACCATTTGCTGGTAAATGGATGGAATTGGAGAACATCATTCTGAGTGAGGTTAGCCTGGCCCAAAAGACCAAAAATCGTATGTTCTCCCTCATATGTGGACATTAGATCAAGGGCAAACACAACAATGGGATTGGACTTTGAGCACATGATAAAAGCGAGAGCACACAAGGTAGGGGTGAGGATAGGTAAGACACCTAAAAAATTAGTTAGCATTTGTTGCCCTTAACGCAGAGAAACTAAAGCAGATACCTTAAAAGCAACTGAGGACAATAGGAAAAGGGGACCAGGAACTAGAGAAAAGGTTAGATCAAAAAGAATTAACCTAGAAGGTAACACCCATGCACAGGAAAGCAATGTGAGTCAATGCCCTGTATAGCTATCCTTATCTCAACCAGCAAAAACCCTTGTTCCTTCCTATTATTGCTTATACTCTCTCTACAACAAAATTAGAAATAAGGGCAAAATAGTTTCTGCTGGGTATTGGGGGGGAGAGGGAGGGGGAGGAGTGGGTGGTAAGGGAGGGGGTGGGGGCAGGGTGGAGAAATGACCCAAGCCTTGTATGCACATATGAATAATAAAATAATAAAAAAGAAAAAAAACAAAATTAGAGATAAGGGCGAAATAGTTTCTGCTGGGTTTGAGGGGGTGGGGGGAAGAGGGAGGGGGTGGAGTAGGTGGTAAGGGAGGAGGTGGGGGCGGGGGGGGGGGAGAAATGACCCAAGCATTGTATGCATATATGAATAATAAAACAATAAAAAACCAAAACCAAACCAAAAACAAAAAAATGTACCTTTGTTAAAAGTAGAGTGTGGAGAAGCCACAGTAGGCAGGTGGGATGTTCTTAGGAACTGTTCTCAGAGTGAACAGTCCTCATGTTGAGTTCCAGACAGGATTCAAAAGCTCTGTGTAACTTCTGAAGTAGGATGTAAAGGGTTGTACGCATCTGAATGTATATGCAATCTTCTAAGGAGACAGTATTAAAGGGTTCCAGCTTTCTTATTCTTTTTTTTTATTCATATGTGCATACAAGGCTGGGTCATTAGCTTTCTTATTCTTGATCTATCTCTGTGTCTTCACACACTCATGAATATAGCAGGTCTATGACAGATGTTGGGATGCTGTGCCGAGCTGAGGGAGGCTGACTATAAATTGATCCCTCTATTTCTTATAGTTAGACTTTCTGACTTTTTACTCTACACAATGACACTAACGAAATTACGTTAAACTGTTCTTTGAAACCATTCATAGGGTGCTCAGCTTTGTCTATGTGAGCCTTAATAAACATACATTTCTTAATAGAAATAAAAATGTTTTGGTATAAAAACAGAAGATAAACTGTTTAAAAGTAAGGCAACTATGTATTTCAGGGTTTCTGGAAACAACAAATTCTGATTTCAACAAGTTTTTTCCTTAGCTTTCCCCACCTAAATCTGGGTGCATGACATGCTCTGAGAGATATGATATTATGGGTATTATAGGTAGTTGTTGACAGAGAGACTTGCCTTTTGGTTTTTGGAAGGGATCATGAACACACACTAAGTATAGATATCCGGGCTGTTGGGAACTATAACTATGACCATTGGGTTCCCTTAAAACTTTCTGATTTCTATCTCTGGTGATATGCTTAACAATTCTCTCATGAGACCCTGTGATGATATGGAGTAATAGAAATAATGCAGAGAGTAGAAAAGAATTTGAATATTTTACTCGATGATGTAATAACAAACTGTTTAGCCTCATTAGTTTCAGGAACTGAATTAAATTATGGATATAAAGCTTCTGGCATCAGGCTTAGCATATGACATGCTCTTAGGGAGTGTTTGCTTCTACCCCCCTCTCATTCACCACAGACACTAATCCAAACCCTTATATTTCTTCTTAAGCCTCACAGGAAACTGTAAATCATTGGATATGAATGTCTTCAAATTATCTTTAAGACTTACAGCCTAACTCAATTTATTTCTAATTGCTGGCATTCCCAATCCCTGTGGAACTATGCCCCATTGAGCAATCTCTTCTCACTGAAATCTGCATGTCTCCTTTCTTTGCAAGTTCCTTTTCCAGTTCTAAGAGCCTTCCCAAAGTCCTGCCCGTTTCCTTTCCCACCAAACTTTTCCAGAAAGTGGAGACATTTTTGTCTCCATGCACTGCCCATCTACTCCTCAACCAACTTGGTTTGCTTTTTTCTTCTATCAGGCAAACCAAAATACTCCATTCAAATGAAAATCTCCACTGATGGCCTCTGAATGAAATGACCATCATCATGTCTTGCAATGTGCACCCTGACACTGATGCTGGCATGATATAATGCTGGTCAATTAAAAAGTCTGTCCCCTGCCCCATCTCTGCTCTTGAAATATTTCCTTTGATGGCTTCTGTTGATTCTCCTTCTTTTGACTATTCCTTTCCAGTCTACTTAGCTGGATTGTCTTTCTCCTCCTCGCCTTAATTCCAAGTTCTTTTCTCAACGCAATTCTCTCTCTACCTTGATGATCTGATACACTCTTTTGACTTCAACATTGTTGTGGACATCCAAATCTCTGGCCTAGTCTGCTCCCTTCAGATTTCTCATTGCAATAATTTAGGTGATTTTAAACCACCTAAATACTTTTACCGTATATATCCACTGACTCCTTAGTATTAAGCAGTATTTTGAGCTTGTTCGTGGTACTGCCATTCCTTTCTTTTAGAAAATGACAGAGTGAGACTCTGATTCATGGGCCTGCCAAATTCAGGGACAAACTAGGATCTGCTGGAAATTAGAATTAAGTGACTGGGTGGTTGAGAAGCAGCAGGAATTCTGTAACCAGCAGCCCAGCAGTTGTTAGTCACTGAGATTTTATTAGGGAGGAAGTATTTGTACCCGGTGCTTCTCAAACTGCAGACAGACTACATGGAGATCTTGTCAGAAAAGCAGATTGTGGAGCCTCAAAAAAAAAAAATCAAATACCGAGAAATAAACTTAACAAAGGAACTAAGCAACTAAGACAAATGGGACCACATGAAATTAAAAAGCTTCCGCACAACAAAAGAAATGGTCTCTAAATTGAAGAGGTTGCCTACAGAATGTGAGAAAAATCTTTGCTATCTATACATCAGACAAGGGACTGATAACCAGAATATACAGGGAGCTCAAAAAACTAATTTCCCAAAAAATCAATGACCCAGGAGAAATTCCAAGATGGCGGCTAGAGGTAGGAAGCAGAAAGCGACCCTCCTATAGTGAAATCTTGGAGAGACGCTGGAGACACACTTTGCAGGCAAAATCACCGAGAAAAGGCATAACTTTGACCCCTCCACATCTCCAGCCTGTGCAGAGAATCTCCACTTCACGTTAAACGGAGAAACGAGGGCCCCCGGGGCCGCCAGTGGCCGGCGCCCATACGGCGTGGGAAGACGCGGACCAGGTGAGCTTCGCGGTACCGCGGTAGCCCCACAGACAAGCCTGGGCCAGAGCAGCATAGCCCCCTGGACAGACTGACCTCCACCGGGGGAAAAAAGAGAAACTGAGTACTAAGCAATAAGAACAGTTAAGACACGCTGGAAAGAGGGTGGGGCGCCCTGAGCGCTGAAGATTGGGGGAAGGGAAGCCTTCCCGGGACTGTAAATAAACGAGCCGGGCGGGCCGGAGAGGCTCTGGCAGGAGCGGGGCGCGCGCCCAGCAACCAGGAGCGGGGACGCTTGTGAGAGGAGGGAAGACCCACTTCCCACGTGAACTGTAAATAAACACGCAGGCCTGACAACGCGGGGCAGTGTCACCTTTCCCAGTGCTTGGAAAGGGGAAAGCCTGTAGCAGAGGCTCCCGCACAAGAGAACTCTGAGCAAACAAAGCCTGTGGGACCAGGTGAGTGCTAGCTCACCCCAGAGATCTGCATAAATAACGCCGCCAGCTACAGGCTGAGAGCAGCAGGCAGGCAAGCCACAGTTGCAGATACCACTCTCAGAACTGCCTCCAGACGCTTTTTTTTCTTTTTCTCCCTACCTTTGATGAGAGAACAACCGAATTACACCTGCAAGCCGAAAAACTTACTGAAACTGTATTGCATTTGAACTGGGGACACTTGGTGGGGCTTTTTTTTTTTTTTTCCTTCTGTGTGTGTGTGGGTGTAGTTTTGTTCTACTTTATGCATCCCCTTTGATGAGACAACTACAGAACAACATCTGAGGCACCGACTCCAGGACTGGAGATTGAGACGGACATCCAAATTATTAAGATTGAAATTGCATTGCATATAAACTTGGAAGTTTTTTGTTTTTGTTTTTGTTTTTTTAATTTTCTATTTTCCATTTTATTTTAATTCATTTTTATAAATAGATATTACTTTCATATACTTATTTTTTTTTATCTTTGATTTTCAATTATCTCTCTGTCTCTCTATTGTCTGTTCAGCTTACTGTATATTAGTACACTAACACTCCCTGTTTATACCTTTGAAACTCTCTTGTCTGATACCTTGTTCTGCTTTCTCCCTCTTGTCTGTATATTTGTTTTCCCCTTTTCTTTAACTTCTTGCTTTCCATCTCAGCTCACTCTTCCATTCTCAATATTACCATTGTTATTATTACAAGCTAGAAAATACTTAATTACACACAGTACAGGGACAGTAACAACACCAAGGACAATGACGGGAAGACAGAAAAAACAAGGAAACCAGTTTCCCCACAGCAAAAAATTAGTACAGGAACCAGAGGGGAATGAAGAGAACAGAAACTCAGAGCCAGACTCCAACAAAATGAAGATAAACTATGCCAAAGGACCCAATGAAGCCCACAAGAATAATTTAAAAGAAGACATACTACAAGTACTCAATGAGAATTTTATAGAGATGATACTGGATAGGGTCAACCAAAATGTACAGGAGACACTCAAGAAATTCCAAGACAACAAAAATAGAGAATTTGAAAAAGCAAAAGAAGAAATAAAGGAAACCATAGAAGCACTGTATAAACACCAAAGTGAAAGAGAGAACACAATGAATAAATGGATAAATGAACTCAGGACAACAATAGACAACAATAAAGAAGAAAACAGCCAGGATATGGAAAACCTCAGAAAAAGGAACGAAACAGAACTGCAAAACAAAACGGAAGGCCAATCCAGCAGAATAGAACAAACAGAAGACAGAATCTCAGAACTTGAAGATGAAATGGTAATTAAAGGAAAAACTGAAGAACTATTAATTAAACAACTCAAGACCTGTGAAAAGAAAATGCAAGAACTCACTGACTCCATCAAAAGACCAAACTTGAGAATCATGGGCATCGAAGAAGGAGAAGAGGTGCAAGTGAAGGGAATGCGTAATATATTCAACAAAATAATAACAGAAAATTTCCCAAATCTAGAGAAAGATATTCCCATACAGATGCAAGAGGCCTCCAGGACACCAAACAGACCAGATCAAAATAGAACTACTCCACGACATATCATCATTAAAACAACAAGTTCAGAAACTAAGGATAGAATGTTGAAGGCTGTAAGAGAGAAAAAACAAGTAACATACAAAGGTAAACCCATCAAAATCACAGCAGACTTCTCAACAGAAACATTAAAAGCAAGAAGAGCGTGGGGTGAGATCTTCCGGGCACTGAATGAAAATAACTTCAACCCCAGGATACTCTACCCAGCAAAGCTATCATTCAAAATAGATGGAGCAATAAAAGTCTTCCATGATAAGCAGAAACTAAAACAATATGTGACCACAAAGCCACCATTACAAAAGATTCTGCAAGGGATCCTGCACACAGAAAGTGACACCCAACTTAACCATGAAAAGGCAGGCAGCACCAAACCACAGGATAAGAAAAAGCAAGACAGTAGAGAGTAACATCAAGTTAGGTACACACAATCAAACCTTCAAACAACTAAGATAACTAAATGGCGGGAATCACCACATACCTATCAGTACTAACGCTTAATGTTAATGGACTTAATTCGCCCATCAAAAGACACCGTTTGACAAAATGGATTAAAAAAGAAGATCCAACAATTTGTTGCTTACAGGAGACTCATCTCACCGACAGAAATAAGCATATGCTTAGGATGAAAGGCTGGAAGAAGATTTACCAAGCCAATGGCCCCCGAAAACAAGCAGGAGTAGCAATACTTCTCTCTGACAAAGTAGACTTCAAACCTACATTGATCAAACGAGATAAAGAAGGACATTCCATACTAATAAAAGGGGAAATAGACCAAAAGGAAATAATAATCATCAATCAGTACTCACCCAATGTCAACGCACCCAATTTCATCAAACATACCCTGAAAGACCTAAAAGCATATATAAACGCCAACACAGTGGTTGTGGGAGACTTTAACACTCCATTATCATCAATAGATAGGTCATCCAAACAAAAACTCAATAAAGAAATCCAAGATCTAAAATATGCAATAGATCAAGTGGACCTAGTAGATGTCTACAGAACATTTCATCCAACCTCTACACAATATACATTCTTCTCAGCAGCCCATGGAACCTTCTCCAAAACAGATCATATCCTAGGGCACAAAGCAAGCCTCAGCAAATATAAGAAAATAGAAATAATACCATGCATACTATCTGACCACAATGCAGTAAAAGTAGAACTCAACAACAAAAGTAAAGACAAAAAACATGCAAACAGCTGGAAACTAAATAACTCATTACTTAATGAAGAATGGATCATTGATGCAATAAAAGAGGAAATTAAAAAGTTCCTAGAAGTCAATGAAAATGAAAACACAACCTACCAGAACCTATGGGACACAGCTAAGGCAGTCTTGAGAGGAAAGTTTATAGCCATGAGTGCATATATTAAAAAGACTGAAAATCCCAAATCAATGACCTAATGATACATCTCAAACTCCTAGAAAAACAAGAACAAGCAAATCCCAAAACAAATAGAAGGAGAGAAATAATAAAAATAAGAGCTGAAATCAACGAAATAGAAACCAAAAAAACCATACAAAGAATTAATGAAACAAAAAGTTGGTTCTTTGAAAAAATAAACAAGATCGATAGACCCCTGGCAAACCTGACTAAAATGAGGAGAGAAAAAACCCAAATTAGTAGAATTAGGAATGCAAAAGGGGAGATAACAACAAACACCATGGAAGTCCAGGAAATCATCAGAGACTACTTTGAGAACCTATATTCAAATAAATTTGAAAATCTAAAAGAAATGGACAGATTTCTAGATACATATGATCATCCAAAACTGAACCAAGAGGAAATTAATCACCTGAATAGACCTATAACACAAAATGAAATTGAAGCAGCAATCAAGAGTCTCCCCAAAAAGAAAAGTCCAGGACCTGATGGATTCTCTGCTGAATTCTATCAGACCTTTAAAGAAGAACTGATACCAACCCTCCTTAAACTGTTCCATGAAATAGAAAGGGAAGGAAAACTGCCAAACACATTTTATGAAGCCAGTATTACACTTATCCCAAAACCAGGCAAAGACACCTCCAAAAAGGAGAACTATAGGCCAATCTCCTTAATGAACATTGATGCAAAAATCCTCAACAAAATAATGGCAAATCGAATTCAGCAACACATCAAAAAGATTATTCACCACGACCAGGTAGGCTTCATCCCAGGGATGCAGGGGTGGTTCAACATACGAAAATCAATAAACGTAATAAACCACATTAACAGAAGCAAAGACAAAAACCACTTGATCATCTCAATAGATGCAGAAAAAGCCTTTGATAAGATCCAACATCATTTCATGATAAAAGCTCTAAGAAAACTAGGAATAGAAGGAAAGTTCCTCAACATTATAAAAGCTATATATGACAAACCTACAGCCAGCATTATACTTAACGGAGAAAAATTAAAACCATTCCCTCTAAAATCAGGAACCAGACAAGGATGCCCACTATCTCCACTCCTATTCAACATAGTACTGGAATTCCTAGCCAGAGCAATTAGGCAAGAAGAAGGAATAAAAGGAATACAAATAGGTAAAGAAACTGTCAAAATATCCCTATTTGCAGACGACATGATCCTATACCTTAAAGACCCAAAAAACTCTACTCAGAAGCTTCTAGACATCATCAATAGCTATAGCAAGGTAGCAGGATATAAAATCAACATAGAAAAATCATTAGCATTTCTATACACTAACAATGAGCAAACGGAAAAAGAATGTATGAAAACAATTCCATTTACAATAGCCTCAAAAAAATCAAATACCTAGGTGTAAACCTAACAAAAGATGTGAAAGACCTCTACAAGGAAAACTATACACTTCTGAAGAAAGAGATTGAGGAAGACTATAGAAAGTGGAGAGATCTCCCATGCTCATGGATTGGTAGAATCAACATAGTAAAAATGTCGATACTCCCCAAAGTAATCTACATGTTTAATGCAATTCCCATCAAAATTCCAATGACATTCATTAAAGAGATTGAAAAATCTACTGTTAAATTTATATGGAAACACAAGAGGCCACGAATAGCCAAGGCAATACTCAGTCAAAAGAACAATGCAGGAGGTATCACGATACCTGACTTCAAACTATATTACAAAGCAATAACAATAAAAACAGCATGGTACTGGCACAAAAACAGACATGAAGACCAGTGGAACAGAATAGAGGATCCAGATATGAAGCCACACAACTATGAGCAACTTATCTTTGACAAAGGAGCTAAAAATATACGATGGAGAAATAGCAGCCTCTTCAACAAAAACTGCTGGGAAAACTGGTTAGCAGTCTGCAAAAAACTGAAACTAGATCCATGTATATCACCCTATACCAAGATTAACTCAAAATGGATCAAGGATCTTAATATCAGACCCCAAACTCTTAAGTTGATACAAGAAAGAGTAGGAAATACTCTGGAGTTAGTAGGTATAGGTAAGAACTTTCTCAATGAAACCCCAGCAGCACAGCAACTAAGAGATAGCATAGATAAATGGGACCTCATAAAACTAAAAAGCTTCTGTTCATCAAAAGAAATGGTCTCTAAACTGAAGAGAACACCCACAGAGTGGGAGAAAATATTTGCCAATTATACATCAGACAAAGGACTGATAACCAGAATATACAGGGAACTTAAAAAACTAAATTCTCCCAAAACTAATGAACCAATAAAGAAATGGGCATGTGAACTAAACAGAACTTCCTCAAAAGAAGAAATTCAAATGGCCAGAAAACACATGAAAAAATGCTCACCATCTCTAGCAATAAAGGAAATGCAAATTAAAACCACACTAAGATTCCACCTCACCCCTGTTAGAATAGCCATCATCACCAACACCACCAACAACAGGTGTTGGCGAGGATGCGGGGAAAAAGGAACCCTCTTACACTGTTGGTGGGAATGTAGACTAGTACAACCACTCTGGAAAAAAATTTGGAGGCTACTTAAAAAGCTGGACATCGATCTACCATTTGATCCAGCAATACCACTCTTGGGGATATACCCAAAAGACTGTTACTCCAGAGGCACCTGCACATCCATGTTTATTGCGGCACTATTCACAATAGCCAAGTTATGGAAACAGCCAAGATGCCCCAGCACTGACGAATGGATTAAGAAAATGTGGTATCTATACACAATGGAATTTTATGCAGCCATGAAGAAGAACGAAATGTTATCATTCGCTGGTAAATGGATGGAATTGGAGAACGTCATTCTGAGTGAGGTTAGCCTGGCTCAAAAGACCAAAAATTGTATGTTCTCCCTCATATGTGGACATTAGATCAAGGGCAAACACAAGGGGACTGGACTATGAGCACATAATAAAAGCGAGAGCACACAAGGGAGGGGTGAGGATAGGTAAGACACCTAAAAAACTAGCTAGCATTTGTTGCCCTTAATGCAGAGAAACTAAAGCAGATACCTTAAAGCAACTGAGGCCAATAGGAAAAGGGGACCAGGAACTAGAGAAAAGGTTAGATCAAAAAGAATTAACCTAGAAGGTAACATCCACGCACAGGAAATCAATGTGAGTCAATGCCCTGTAAGGCTATCCTTATCTCAAACAGCAAAACCCCTTGTTCCTTCCTATTATTGCTTATACTCTCTCTACAACAAAATTAGAGATAAGGGCAAAATAGTTTCTGCTGGGCATTGAGGGGGGGGAGCGGGAGGGGGTGGAGTGGGTGGTAAGGGAGGGGGTGGGGGCAGGGGGGAGAAATGAACCAAGCCTTGTATGCACATATGAATAATAAAAGAAAAATGAAAAAAAAAATCAATGACCCAATAAAGAAGTAGGCAACTGAACTGAACAGAAAGTTTTCAAAGGAACAAGTCCAAATGGCTAAGACACATGTGAAAAAATGTGTGTATCCCTGGCCATAAAAGAAATGCAAATCAAAACTGCATTAAGATTTCACCTCACTCCTATTAAAATAGCTACCATCAAGAACACCAACAACAGCAAATGTTGGTGAGGATGTGGGGAAAAAGGAACCCTCATGAACTCCTGGTGGAAATGTAAGCTAGTACAACCACTATGGAAAATATGGAGGCTCCTTAAAAAACTAAAAATAAATCTGTCATACGATCCAGGAATACCATTCCTAGGGATATACCCAAAGGAATATCAGTCAGGTTACTACAAAGGCACCTGCACACCCATGTTTATTGTAGCAATATTCACAATAGCCAAGCTATAGAAACAGCCCAGATGCCCCACTATGATGAATGGATTAAGGAAATGTGGTATTTATACACAATGGAATTTTACTCAGCCACAAAGAAAAAATGAAGTTTTGTCATTAACACATAAATGGATGGAACTGGAGAACATCATCTTTTTTTTTAATTTTTATTTTATTCATATGTGCATACAATGTTTGGGTCATTTCTTCCCCCTTTCCCCATCCCCTCCCTTACCCCCCACCCCCTCCTTCTCCCCCACTACCCCCTCACTACCCAGCAGAAACTATTTTGCCCTTATCTCTAATTTTATTGAAGAGAGAGTATAAGCAATAATAGGAAGGAACAAGGGTTTTTGCTAGTTGAGATAAGGATAACTATACAGGGAGTTGACTCGCATTGAATTCCTGTGCATGTGTATTACCTTCTAACTTAATTCTTCTTGAACTAACCTTTTCTCTAGTTCCTGGTCCCCTTCTCCTATTGGCTTCAGTTGCTTTAAAGTACGGAGAACATTATCTTATGTGAAGTTAGTCAGGCTCAGAAGACTAAAAGTTACATGTTCTCCCTCATATGCAGATTATAGGCCTAAAAGAAATGCAGCAATATTACCGGACAGGGGTCACACTAAGGGGAGGCTGTGCACAGGAGGGATAAGGCAAGGAAAGGAAACCAAAAATTTGAATGTGGTTGATTTGCTCACTGTGTAGGAATGAATACAGTGATCTTAAAGTGGCCAAGGCCACTATGGGAAGGGAACTAGGGTGTAGTGAAGAGGACTGGTGGAGATGAACCAGCTGGGGTTCCATATATATATATGGAAACAACACAAGGAATCTCCCTGCAGAGCTGTCTTTATCTCAAACTAGCAAAAACACCATGTTTCTCTTATTATGTTTATTCTACGAAATCCAGAACAGGAGGATGAAGCAGGTGCTGTCAGGACAGAGGGTGGAGGGGGTGGCAATGGTGGGAGCGGGGAGGTAGTGGGGAAAGGAGTAAGAGGATGAATATGGTGCAAATAATGTATACACAATGTATGCAAATGAAAAAATGATACCTGTAGAGTAAATGACAAGTTATTTAGTTTAGCAGAAAAAAAAAAGAAATGCAGATTATGGTTCAGTGTTGAAGGTAGGAGTAGGGGCCAGGACTATCAATTTCTAACAAATGTCCACACTTTGCTGTCGCTATTTATCTTCATCAAACTTTGAATAGCAAAGTTTGAAAGGACTATAAGTCATTTATTGGGCCACTGGGTACAAAAACTAGGGAGTAAATCTTAGTATT
The DNA here is from genome assembly GCF_047511655.1 of Castor canadensis. Taxonomy (NCBI): domain Eukaryota; kingdom Metazoa; phylum Chordata; class Mammalia; order Rodentia; family Castoridae; genus Castor; species Castor canadensis. The sequence continues at coordinate 50,843,056 of NC_133402.1, read as the reverse complement.
AGTGTTGGGATGCAAGAGATTAAATGGAGGCCTTTGTGACCCAGTGATTTATTTGGGGTCCTGTGGTATCTTAGTGTCTTGTGATTAAAGTCTGTTTGATTTATAGCCCAAGGGGGTTATGAGTGGCCCTGGAGTTTGGGCCACCCTCTCCCAGTACCCTCTCTTGTCTCCCCTCTTTCCCCTCTAGTCTAATGGAGAAAATCTTTATTGTACCTTCTTTTCTTTTTGGAATTATGTTAAAATATACACAATATAAAAGTCCCCATCATAATCATTTTTGAGAACATGGATCAATAGTGTTAAATATATTCATAGTTATGAATATGAATAATTTCCAGAACCCTTTTCATGTTAGAGAAATAAAATTTAGTACCAATCAAGCAACAACTTCTCATTCTCCTTTCCCCTTACCTCTGGCAACTGCCATTCTACTATCTATTTATGGATCTGATGACTCTAAGTACATCTCTATAAGCAGAATCATATATAACTTATATTTTTGTGAATAGCTTATTTCATTCATGTCAAGGTTCATCTATGTTAGCAAGTGTCAGGATTTCCTTCCTTTTCTGTTGAGTACATATACATACCATATTATGCTTACAAATTCGTCCACTGATTAATCCTTGGTTGATTCTACTTTTTTTGGCTATTATGAATAGTGCTGTTATAAGCGTAAGTGTAAAAACACCTCTTCAAGGCATTAGTTCCAGTTCTTTCGGATTTATACCCAAAAGAAGAATGGCTGGATCATATCATAATTCTGTTTTCAATTTTTTCAGGAACTGCTATACTGCTTTCCCCAACATCCTCACATTTAAAATTTCTACCAACAGGGCACAAGATCTAATTTCTTTACATCCCTGCCAGCACTTGCTATATTCAGTATTTTTTAATAGTAGCCTTTTTAATCAGTGTAAGGTAGTTCTTCTTTGTAGTTTTGCTTTTTATGTCCCTAATGATTAGTTATGCTGAACATCTTTTAATGTGTTTATTGGACATCTGTCTGTCTTCTTTAGAGAAATGTCTATTCAAATTCTTGGCTGACAATAACTGGGTTGTCTTCTAATAAGTGGTAAGAGTTCATATATATATATATATATATATATATATATATATATATATATATATGTATATATATAATGAATACTAGACCATTATCATATATTATATATATGATTTTCTAAGTATTTTCTTTAATTCTGTTGGGACTTCACTTTCTTGATTTTGCCCTTTGAAGTATAAAAAAATTTAGTTGTGATGAAGTCCAACTTGTCTTTTTCTTTCATTGCTTGTGTGTTTTCAGTATCATTTCTAAGAATTATCATAAAACCTAAAGATGTAAAGATTTATACCTGTGTTTTCTTCTAATAGTTTTATAGTTTCAGTTATTTGATTCATTTTGAGTTAATTTTTATAATAGATGTGAGGGAAGGTTTACCTTTATGTATGAAGGCTATTTTACAGTTTTTTCTTTCAGCTCTCTGAATATAATACCACTACTCTTCTTTCTGTCCCATTGTTTCTGATAAGAAATTAGCCATTTACTATATAGTTTTTCTGCATATGACAAGTCATTTTTTTCTCTTGCTGCTTTCAAGAATTTCTCTGTTTTTGGCTCTGAAAGTTTGACTATGTTACGTCTAGGTATTCATATTTTTGTATTTATCCTACTTTAGGTTCGTTGAATTTCTTGGATATATAATGTTTTTCAACAAAGTTAGGAAGCTTTCAGTCATTTTTTTCTTGAAATTTATTTTCCTCTCTTAAAATATTCCTTTTTCCGGCCTAAATTTCTACATTTGCACTCCTGGGTCTATTAGGCCGTTTGTAGCTGAGTTCAATTACTGAGCTCTTTCAATGATCAAGGGACTGAACAGTCAAACATGGTTAAGAAATAGGTTCAGTTCTTGAAGCTTACTATCAACAAACATCTAGCTCTAGTAGCAAACAACAGCATTGTCATCCCTATTGTTTCTGACTCATGCCTTTGTTTTTTTACTTACAGTTCTTGAATATCTTCTCTTCTTGAATTTATAACAAAATACAAAATCCTGTCACGGTTTCATGGCCTTGCATAATCTGGCCTCTGCTTACCTTTTCAATCGCTTTTGTGACAGACACCTTCTCTCACTATATTCTACCTACACTGACTTCCTCTCAACTCTTGACTGTACCAAGTTTTCCCCTGCCACTAGATCTTTGCCCTAGATCACATTAGTTTCTGTTTTTGCTTCCTGATACATTAAGGCTTAGCCTTGAATGCTGGAAGAGCTTTCCTTTAATCAATTAAGGTCTTTACAACACTCTACATAATTTTCCTTTATAGCACTTTCCAAAATTTTAAAACTGCATACTTATCTGATCACATGTTTAATGTTGGACTCTCTACTAGACCATTAGCTACAGAAAAATAGCAAATATCTCTCTTACTTACCTTAGTATCCCTAGCACCTATCACAATACCTAGTATATGCTTAACAAATATTCGCTGAAGAAATAAATTGATATCCTATATGGGTCATAGTCACTGTTTAGCTCACTACATTCATTTTCTCTAAAAGCCCTTTCTGGTTTCTCTATCTCTTGGTGATCCTCTTCTTCCTTGACTTGTTATTACACTTACGGTACTCCCACATGTAAAGAAGACAACTCCCACCAGGCATAGTGGTGCATGCCTGTTAATTCCAGCTCTCAGGAAGCAGAGATAGGGAGGCTCACAGTTCAAAGTCAGCCTAGGCAAAACATTATCAAGAACCCATCTCAGCAAATAAGCCAGGTATGGTACCGAACACTTCTATTCCCAGCTATGATGGAGGTGGAGGTATGAAGATTTCAGTCCAAGGCTGGCTCAGGGCAAAAGGGTGACCCTACCTGAAAAATAAAACTAAAAGCAAAAAGGTCTGAAGGCTTGACTCAAGTGGTACAGTGCCTTGCCTAGCAAGTGTAGGCTTCAAGTTCAAACACATATCACTGAAAGGAGAAGAAGGAGGGGGAGGATGAGAAAGAGGTAGAGAAGGGAGAGGAGTGCTAAAGCAACAAAATGAATTGAGTTTAGGTATGTTGAGGTAGAAATGCCCAAGGGACATTCAAGGGTATATGTCTGGTAGAAAAAAGGAAATGAGGGCCTGAAGCTCAGGGAAGTCTCAGCTAGAGATTTAGATTTCATGTCTAAATATTTCTGATTCTGTTCTGAATGATGAAATATCAAAAAAGCAAGTTACAGCTACCAAGGTCCTGTAAGTTGCTACTGCTTCCTCCCTAAAGGTTAATACTAGCCAATTTATACCAGAATGTACTATGCGGGTTTGCAGTATGTCATCCATTTTAGTCCCTCCAGGTTTGCCTGTGGAATCAGCAATGAGAGAAAGTGGAGGGACAGCTGTTGTCTTTTATCAGCAATCCTTGCTCACATGTGCTGTTTGCACAGAGGTGAAATATCTTAGCAGCAATGAAAACTAGTCTAGCACCATTTGACTGGAGACTAGACTAATAGTATTTAATGGTAAAGACAAACTTCAAGAATTCTCTCATTCTCATTCTCTCTCTCTCTCTTTCTCCCCCCACCCCCCACAGCCCCAACTCCCTTCCTCTTATTCTCCTCTCTCCCTTTTCACATAGGGTTTGGTGCTTTTGGCCCAGGGAACTCTCACACCATGATTCTCCTACCTATGCCTCTAGCTTAACTGGGGCTATAGCATGCTTCACCATACCCAGCCCCAAGAATTTCTCTTTATGAGAAGATACAATTAAATTCTTTCTTTAAAAATGTTTAATAGTTTTTTGAGGTTAATTTATAAACAATAAATCCAAAGTTAGAATAACTAGTGCATTGATGATACCATACAGACAATAAACCTGAGCAGTGGGGTAGCTCTGCTGGGCTTGGATTTTTTTTTTCAATAAACCTGATAAAGCATGCACTAGGTATGGGCACCTGTGCAAGGTTCTGGGATTATGGAAAGAAAAGACAAAGTCCCTATGCTCAGGGATGACAATGTTGTCAAACTGCAGTCCATGCACTCTTAGCAGTTCCACAGAGTACTGGGTGGGGATAGGGACATAGTGAGATTTCTGCTGTTTCCCCCTTCCCTTTAACAATGGATAAGTTCTATTTTATCTGTCTCATATAGTAGACTTTCTCCTAAAATTTTGAGGGAAGGATTCTTATACATGCAAAAGATAATAAAGTTTACAAACTTCTGGTGTACTTGAGAAATAAGAGCAGCCCAGAGTCTACACTCACCCAGCCATTCCTGTAGTCTTGCCTATGTGCAGCACTTTTAATTGCCATCAACACCACCACTACTTTCTCTACAATAGTTTCCCCAGAAGCACATACTAGGAGCCACTGATGACAAAAATAACTCATATGCCTTGATCAACTGTGTATCATTTTATTCCTATGCCAAAGTGAAGCCAATTCTTTAATTTTTTCATTAAGATCAAAGAATTATAGAGAATGCCAATTAACTTTTTCTTTTGTATGGTTATAATTTCCATTTTAAATTTTCCTACATGTAACATGTAATTAGAAAAATAAATTTAAGTAAAAGAACAAACAAACAAAAAAACCCTATAAAGTATTCCTAGCACAAGAAGTTCTCAAGCAATATAAAGTAACCCAAGACTTATTTTTTCTCTGCCCCACTTGGGAGATAATCATAGAAAAATGTCTGAACTCTCTAAAATATGTTGGCTATAAAGATCATCTCATACCTTCAGAGATTTGTGGTCTCCAGAAGATGGGAAGCCGAAAGAGTCTACTTGATTTTTCTCTAGCCTTCAAGGGAGAAAGTACTACTGCACTTAAGGGCTCCACTGTTCTGCCAAAATACATAATCTACTAAATGTCAGTCTGTTCTGCTGCCTTTTCTCCAATCCAAGGCAAAAAAGGAATATAAAAGTATACCAACTTTCCCTTCTGCCAAAAAGATGTTCTCCTCTTTATAAAGCTAGAATGGCATTTAGGGCTAGGTCTGCTCTCAGACAGGACACTAAAGACTCTTTCTCTGTGAACCCTCTCACTCACATGCAAGCCAAGCCAGAGCCCAGGACTTTCTGCATTCTGAGGCTGAGTGTCTCTACTGCATTTGCTTTGCTCTACAATTCTCCTCTGCCTTTTCTCTGGCACTGGACACAGTGTACTTTCCTCCTCCTTAGGTGGTTACAGCTAAGACTCAATTTTGAGCTTCCATGTAGAAATAGGCATAGAAAAACAGAGGCTACAGATGTGTTATAATTTGAATCTAGAATGTCCCCCAAAGATTCATATGTTGCAGGCTTGGTCCCAAGCTGCTATTGCTAACTAACGGGAAGTGGTGGAAACATTAGGAGGTAGGACCTAGTTGGAGGAAGTAAGTTATTTGGTCATGCCATTGAAATGTATATTGGGACTCCAATCCCTCCTCTGTCTCTCTCTGCTTCCTGGCTACTACAAAGTCAGCAGCTTTGCTCCAATCACACGCTCCCTGCCATAATGTTCTGCCTTGCCTAAAAGCAATGGAGACAGCCAATTATGAACTGAAACCAGGAATTAAAGTCTTTCTTCCTTTTAAGTTGCTTATCTCAGGTATTTTGTCACAGTGACAAAAGGTAACACATCATGGTATGGTTTGAATGACTTTAAAGTACACTAGAAATCGGGGTCAAACCCCCAGATAATAAGGCAAGGCTAGATTATCTTGTTTTGACTTTTCTGTGCATCTCTCTTCTCTGAAGGCCAGAGATGTCTATGACCCACACTATTCTAATATTGAACGCACAACCTCACCAAAATTTCCAGTGACTCTTACCTGATCTGCTTGCCTTCTCTCATGTCATATAAAGAAAAGAAGACATCAGTATCTTCTCCAATGGTATTGTAGGTGAAACTCTTCAGGCTGAGGAAGAAGTGATGTGGCACTGGCATCCGACAGGTTTCCCCATGACGTGGGCGCATTGTATCTACCTAATGAGGAATGTAAAAAACAACAACTTCTATTTTATTTATTCATTATTGATCATTAAAAAATAAATTACTAGGTTTCATTATACAACTGAAGAAGATTATTTAACAGCGACTAAACATGTGGTTTTGGCTAGTAAGGGATACTCTGTCAATAGATTTGGGTAGAGGTGGGCAAGCAAGCAGCTGAGAGGAGTAAATGTAATGAAGGAGATAAGAGAACAGCAATTTCAATTTACATGTGAATCTCAAAAACTCTCAGGTCACAAATCCAAATTCTCCAGGGATCAATTTTCAAAGTTGTTTCTTAGAGATTCTGTCATAACTCTGATGGACTTGGTTACACTGGTAATAGTTACCATTCTAAATAACATTTTAATTTTTTCCAAAAGGATTCATTTTGGTCTCCCAGTCTATTTTCTTTTTATTGTGCACAGAGCAATGGAGACTGGCCAAAACTCCTTGGAGGTCAAGGCTCCTTAGAAGAAAGGCACCAAACAATCAAGAAGTCAGGTGTTATATGTCATTTCATAATGCTTTCATATGTTATGATCTCTTGCAAGAAATAGTTGAGAGAAAAGGTTTCCCTCTTCACAGAAGTCACCACCTGTATTAGGACTGTAAGGTATTATGTTTCCATGTTTGCTACCTAACTTTAGACTTTGCATTTCCAGGGAGTTGCTTACCTGGGAGGTGCTCTGCTGTACACTCTGTCGGCTAGACAAATGCTATGGGGAGAAAGAAAGATGGATTCATTCTACAGGAAGGAAACTAACTTTAATAAGCACCTCTATGCTAGGTAGTCTTCAATGACTTTTATATTCATGATATCATTTATTAATGTTCATTCTTGGAACTGAATGCTCCTATGATGTAATATATAACATATGATATAGTAAAATCAAGCTTCCAACAGCGAGTAAATTATTGCATAGAATGTATATGCACAAAAGGAAGCTTCATATATAAAATTAGGTGTAGCTCAGTGGTAGAACACTTGTTTAGCACGCTTGAGGTCCTGGGTTTGATACTCAAAACTAAAAAAAGCCCCCCACCCCAATCAGGCTTTCTATGGTTCAATGACCATATTCTACTGTAAGGTTAGTGAAAAAATGAATTCTATTGCTTTTTTTTACATTCAGGGGATACTTTAAGTCATTCTTTATTGACATATATATTTATGGCTTACTCTTAAAAATGACCATCAATTTTGCTAGTCATAAATTTTCAGTTAGAACTATGCACAGGAGTTTACAGAACAGCTAACTTCAGTATGAAACTTCCCTGATAACAATAACAAAGGTCATTTTAGCTTTTACAGGCATCAGATTTTGGGAGATATTTCTATCTAGTCTAAAAGTACACCACACTGGCAGAGAAAGGCACCAGAACTGGCATTTCAGAATTTTTCATGGTATTGTAAGGAAAAACCACTATCCTGTTGTCAGGCAGTCTTTAGCTGGTTAGCCAATACTTCCCTCTTCACAGCATTTATCACATGCATCAGGACTATAATGCATTATGTTTCCATGTTCGCTACCTAACTTTAGACTTTGCACTTCCAGAGAGCAAAGTATTGTCTTGTTTATCTTTATATTAATGAGTGTACCAATGTAAATAAAAATATAAATTAAGAAATGCATAGAATATGTTACTGCCTCTGCCAATTTTCTCCAGTAGAAAAGAGGTTTTCAGTCTTTTAAAATCTCTAGTCTATGAAAATTTACCAATACCTGAAAAAAATAACCTATGCAGATTTGGACATCATATTAAACTGAATATAAAAATGAATTGACTGCTCTATACACTGGGGACTGTATTTTAAGAATTGTGAGTCTTCATGTATGAAAATGGAAAAATGAGACCTGCTGAAACTATTCCAGGAATGGGGGTAGATGGAGGATAAAGGAAAATGAAGGAAGAGGTGAATTCGACTATGATACATTGTAAGAACTTTTGTAAATGTCACAATGTACCCCCAGAACAATAATATGATAATAAAAAGATGTAGATTTAGCTGTCAAAATTGCTTCCTCAAATTAATGTATGTTTTGTACATTTGCCCAAAGCAATGAATAAATTTCCAATAAAATAAATAATTTCTTTCCCTTGGGGGACAAAAGAATTGTGAGTCTTACAAGGAATTATAAGGCATATCTAGTCAGGATCATCAATGAAATGATGCCTGATTTTTAGTAAATAATCAATTGGCTTTTTCCAGACATGGAAGCATAAGCATTAATTTATTAAAAATATTAAACAGTACTAAAAGACAATAGAATAACAAGTTCCCAATGTATCTACGAGAAAGGATAATAATGAAGCAGGAAGTTATAATGGGTTGAGCATTCTGTTAGATCTTGTCACAATTTGGAAACTCTCATGTTATATAATTTTCAAGTGTTCCCATTTCATAAAGAGGCATGACTAATTAAGATTAACTAAATACTTTGTTGATGCCCTAATTAAGTTTAACATAAATACTTGTTGATGCTCTTTGAGGCTGTTTTATATTTTGGGTAGCTTCTATTCTCTGTTGTTAAAATAGGTTTAGATTTGTTGTTAGGCAGAAGCAAGAATTGAGAAACACTAAAGGTTTCCTTTGGTTTTTGTCATATAGAGTAAGAAGTCCCATTGTGTATTTAAAGAAATTCATCAATCATTACCATTCAACACATGTACTGGTGCTTAATTTTCTATGAAAAAGAAAATTCTCCAAATGCAAACTTAAGGTATAATTCTATTTATAAAGGCTTTGTGTAAAATGTATGGCAAGGAGTATTATTAAAATCACAAATCTTCATATTGAGTTTTTTCATCTCTAATAATAGATTTAAATTTTAATATAAAGAGCTATTCCTTTGGACCTTGTTGTTAACTTTAAGGTAACTTTAAGATTTGACCAAATCTTTTTACTATGCATTTCTGCATGCAGTGTAACACAAAAATTCTAAGTGGTTTTAAATAAATTGGTGAACCCTAGTTTTTCTTCATCATGTCTAATTATTTCTACATGAAAGCAAATACATGAGATCAAACAAAATTCATCAGAAAATAAAGAGGTTTTTCTTGGACTTTAGGCTTTCCTGACAAATTAATATTTTTGACAAAGTATAAATTTAATAAAAGTAAAGCTCATATTTTTAAAAGTTAAATTCCTTAAGAGGCTTGCAATAAAAGTTGTCAATCCCCTGCCCATCCTTCTTATTCCCCAGAGACATAGTTTTGGAAAACACCTCTCAATACTATTTTTTACAAGGTGAAAGTAATCAAATAAATTTATGAAGTCTGGTTTTTCTCCTGGAGATACCCTCCTGATTACCCTTTGCTCTTCTACTTTAGTCTAGACCAGCTCTCTCTAGATCTATTACATAATTGTCATCTTGGGGCTTCCCTCTCGTGGTCACATTACAATTCTTTACTCCTCTCATTTGAATCAGATTCAATTACTTGGATGGCACGGCACACAGTAGTACTTTTTGGTTTACTCTTCCATATTTTTTTGAGACAGGGTCTATTCCTTCACTTAAAAGCAATAACAATCTTTTCTTCAGTACTTTACTGACAAGAGGCTAAAGATAGTTGCTGTTGTTTTGAGACTCTAGGTGTCCAAAAAATTCTCTTTAGACTACTCTCCCACTTGATAATGTAGGTAAGTAAATACAGAATTCTAAGTTGGACTTTTTTCCCTCAGAATTTTGAAGACACTGCTCATATTTTCTAGTTTTCAATGCTGCTGTTAGGAAGCCACATGCTATTCTTTCAAGAAATCCTTTGTATGTGACTTATTTTTCACTCTGGAAGTTTTCAGCTCATTTTATCATAGAGGTAAACTGAAATTTCAGAATTAAATGTCAAACATTTTTTGGGAATCTGGAGACTCATATATAAATTCTGGAAATCTTTATACTATGATTTTTTGCTAGGCAAATACTACTACTTTAGCCACACCCCCAACATAAATTTTCCCAGGAATTTTCTTTTTTTACCTCTGTTTTCTCTTCTGAAAATCCAATATAAAGACAGTGGAACTACAGGATTGAACCTCCAATTTTTGTAACTTTTATCTCCTATTGTTAGCTTGTTCTGTATTCAGAGAGATTTTCTCTATCTTCTAAACTCCATACCACATTTATCCCAATTATCTCATTTTTAATTTTCTAAAGCTGCTTGGATTGCTGCACTGTTTCATAATTACAGACAGAAATCACTGTTTCTTCTGCCTGCTTCTTCCAAGTTCGTTTCATATGTGTTTGTTCTGGTCTCTAACTTTCATTTAGGATATTTTTTGTTTGTTGAAGCTTGCCTCTCTGGAAATATTGTGTGGGGTCTGTTGATCACTGGGTTTTACTGTATGGAGTTTCGGTAAAAGAAGTGGTTCTCTCATCCAGTCTTACTTTTTCAAATATATATTATCTGATTTCTCTAAAACTGTTATATCTAAACTTTACTCAGGAACTCCAGATTTTGTATATTGCTCTTTGGATGTATTAATGGCACCCTGAACTTAAAAAAAAATCCAGAACTATTGATCTCCACTGCTCACCCCTGAAACCTGATTCTATACTGTTGCCCATCCCATAGCTGGGCAGTCAAAACCACAGAAGTCATTGTTTTCTGACCTTTCTCTGTACTGTACGTATGTATACCAACTCAATCAACAACTCTGATTGGTTCTAAATTCACAATATATTTAGGATCTAACAACTTCTTTCTACTTTCACTGTTCCAGTTCTAGATAAAACTACTGAAATTAATATCTTTTGTTTAAATGACTGTTACCTGGTTCGACTTTATGATCAGAAACCCATATGTGGTCATGTCACTCTCATGATTCTATCAGACCTCTAGAGAGGGTTTAATTTATAGCATACGAAGTTCTTCATGATTTGGCTCCTACCTGCTTCTTAGCCTCATCTTCCATTTACTAACATATAGTTACATGTGAGATACTTAATGTCATATATTTTCTCAAACTCCATACTTCCCTACACTGTGCACCATTTTGGAAAGTTCTTCTTTCTCTTTTTCTACCCCTAGGAAATCAGTCATTACTTCTAATGGATCAGCATATACTTTCCTTCCGCTGTACAGCACATGCATGACAACAGTTTGTTTGTGGTTTATTGATTCCACTAGAATAGAGTTTCTAACATGGGGTCCACGATCAGGCTTCAGAAGCAAGTACTGGGAAGACTTTCCATCAATTCCCTAAAACTGACCGTAAAACTTTCATGCAGTTCATACTTTCTTGTCATGGAAGGAAACTTCAACTGATCCTCTATGACTCAGAAAGGGCTAGGAACCAACAATCTAGATGGTGAGATTCTTCTTCTTCTTTTTTTCTTTGGTGGTACAGGGGCTTGAACTTAGGGAATCACACTTGCTAGGCAGGCACTCTACCACTTGAGCTACTCCGCCAGCCCAGACAGTGAGATTCTTGAGGAAAGGAGGTAAGCATTATCCATTTTTTATCTCTATTATCATATGACTACCACAGATCATAGACTAAACACTTGTGTACTTTAGTAAATATACACAAGGAAATATGCAGAAGCAACAGATATGTGTATATTATTTAGGCAAATTTACTTAAGTCTTCAACCAGGCAGCATACTTTGGTACCCTCTATGGTCCCTAAAAGTATTCCATTTTCTTAAAGGATTCATTTTTCTTCTTCTTTCTTTTCTTTTTGGCAATACTGGGATTTGAACTCATGGCCTTGTGATGGGGCAGGTGCTCTACCACTTCAGCCTTATACTCCCAGCCCTAAAGAAATTCTTTCTTCTTGAGACAGGGTCTCATTATACAGTCTAGGTTGGCTTGGAACTTGCCAGTTAGCTCAGGCTGACTTTGAATTTATGATCCTCTTGCTTCAGCCTCCCAAGTGCTGGGATTATAGGTGTGCTCCAACCAGTTTAAAGGGATTCTGAAACTTGCAATTTTCATTGGTCTAAGTTTAACTGTCATTTAGGTTTTTACTCTTTTACTTTAAAATGTTGCATATTTCTTTTATTTACTTCTCACCCAGCCTGTAAAATGCATCTTGGTTATCAGTCACCCTAATAAATTTTTGTAACACCCAACAGACATCTAAGGGTCTATCAGATGCTTAAAAATTTTGCCATTCACAATATTCTTCCTGTGATTATTGCCTCTGCCATGTTAGGAGTGCTCTGGTTTCCTCTGTTTCAAAACAGCTCCTAAAAAACTTTCTTACATTTATGTATCTAGGCCCCCTTATAAGCATTATGCAGAGGATAGTTGAAAACAAAAATCTCAACATGTCTCTTAAAGCAGCATGTCTCTAGAAAGATTGGTACTTTACTGCACTAACTAGCAATTGATGCTTTGCAGCTTCAATCACCTTCTCTTCTTAACAGGTAGGGGAAAGAGACATAATGTTAGTGATTACTGTAGGGTAAAGGAAAACTAGCAGAGCAAAATCAACAGAGAAGTGACTCTAGTCAGTATAGTAAGCCCAACATCTCTATATGTGTTTCTATCTAGAAATCAAGTATGATATGTACTAACATGATAAGATTCTTTAAATATATTGAGACAGAAGCAAAGGAAAAAATTTAGAAATATTGTTTCTAAAACATAATCATATAATTGTAATCTATAACAATATTAGGGAAAACAAAGGAGAAAATGGGGTGTACAGGAATAAATCACCCCATGTTAGACTTCTTACCATTTTATAGAGATCTGAGACACTAATCTGGTCTGAATCCACTACTTCAAAGTCCTTCCGAGGCACCAGGTCCAGGCCCAAATGCCTAGTAAAGAGAAAGACCACACTCAGTATGCCATGTCCTCAGATTACTCATCTCTTTTTATGTGCCTAGGAACCTGTGCCTGCCATCATGATGTGGACAGAGGTTCAGACACTGTCCCAGCAGGGACATACCTTTATCAACCAACATCTAATTGTGTTCACTTTGGGGTAAATAAATGAGGCTAGGAATTTTAAGGCTGACACAATTCCAGTCATCAACAGTTTCACTTTATAACAGAATGATTGATTTCACTGAGTGGTTTTCTTTAGATCATTAAATTATGTTTATTTTTTATTTCACCCAATCCTAATAGTATGTTCAAAGTTTAGTCATGCATTTATTTCATTAGTATGAAAAAATTACTCAGGACTCAAGTAGATTTGTAATTCAAAACATAAAAATTACCTCAAAACAACACTAAACTCAAAGAGATGTATGTTTTGGTTTCAGTTTTATCTTATTTTCAATTTAATTAATACTGATATTGGCAAAAGCCTGACAGGTGTTAGCACTAATATGGTAAGGAACATTAGATACAAGTTTAACTAAAGAGTATTAGTACTTAAGACAACAGTATTTAGAAGCACTGGCATAATTTTGGACAGGAAGAAAACAGTGCTGGTAATTAGTGGTTTACTCAGTGATAGTATGAAGCAGTAGCAACAACTCTGGATATAGCCAGCACTCTTGGGTTCAAATGTTATAAATAATTTACATTCAATAAATGTTAGCTCCTTTATCACACTCTAAGATAATAGCTTTAAACCTGGAGCTTGGAAGACCTAGAGGGTTGTAGACTTCTGAAACTGAGTATGACCAGTAGATGATTGTGTGTGTGTGTGTGTGTGTGTGTGTGTGTTCATGTCTAAATTTTTTCTAAAAAGATCTATACCTTTACATTAGAGATTCAAAGATGTGCTGTGACCACTTGACTCTAAAACAAGGGTTATGGATTATTGTGTCTGGCAAAAGTATTCCATGAGACTTTGAAAAGAAAAGCATTCTTATTTTCAATTAGACTATGAATGAGTTTTAGAACATGCTAGCAAAATGAAATCTATAGACTTGTTCTGTACACAAAATTAAATTCATTTAAAAGAAAGTCAGGTATTCATACAAATGCAGATTTATTTTAATTATAATTTATAGCCTGTTTATAGGAAAAAATCTGAAAAGATTAAACAAATTGTAACAAGATGGTAAAATACAAATAGAGAACCTACATATCTATATGAGGAAGATGCAGGCAAACATACTAATAGCAGAAGTTAAAGTGATTACTATGATTAAGAAATAGACTTTACACATATACTTTCTAGAAGGCAAGCGAAAAGAGAAAACACATACCATTAAAGGATAGCTTGTATTATCCTTTATGTAAGGATTATATAACACATATAATGGATATTATAGCTTGGGCTATCTTTTGGGAAACTGAGTTTCTAAAAGGAAAAATGCTTTGGAACTAAATGACTTTTATTTAAAAACTCAGTTTGATGAGATCACTCATACACTACTGGCCTTAACTTGATAGTTTCAAATTTAATGAATTTGTTGAAGTTAACATACTTAAATCTGTAAGGGTTTATTTTTTCTACCACTGGGATTCTACCTTTTTAAATCAAAGAAAGATTCAATTCAGTTACCTTTTATTATCTATTCTTAATTTTTCTGAAACAATTTCAGGCCTCTGGCTTCTGACACTACAGCATACAAAGGCAACAGTGCCCATGAAGAGCAAAAGAAAACTAAAGCATGTTCATTCTATCCCCTTCTTCTAAAAAGTAATTTTCATTACAAAAGCAAAAATTTTGCAAGCATGACAGCAAATATTTAAAATAGAATGGAATGCAGTGTAAAGATCACAAGAATAGTATTAGTCAGTACTTGTATTGGGAAACTGGAACTATAAAATTGGTCTTTTAAAAGAAAAGAAGCTGGACATACTATAATCCTAGCACTCACTGAAGTAGGAGATTATGAGTTTAAGGCCAGCCTGGGCTACACAGTGAATTAGAGGTCAGTGTGAGCTATATAGTAAGAGTCTGTATCAAAAAAGAATGAAAAGAAGAGAAAAATAACACAGTATTTCATACATATTTAACAACTGGAGGTCCAAATATACAGTCATCACTTGGTATCCATAAAGGATTACTATTTCCAGTAGATACCCAAACTCCAAAGATGCTCAAGTCCCTTATGAAAAATGGAATATTATTTGCATACGATCTACGCAATTTTCTCTATACTTTAAATCATCTCTATATTACTTGTAATCACTAATGAAATGGAAATGCTATATAATTATAGTTGTAATAATGTACTGTTTAGAGAATAATGACAAGGAAAAAAGCCAGATGCAATTTTAAAATGTTATGTATCCTTGGCTGATTTAATCCATAGATACAGAAACCACAGATATGGAACCCAGAAAAAGGGAGGCCATCTGCATATGGAATGGTCTGAGTGTTGTAATTAGGGCACACATGAAAAAAATGACTAAGCAAATAACCCATCCAAATAGATGTTTCAGATACACCAACTTAAGAAAACTCCAGATGGTAACTAAGGAGTTAGGGCTGGAACTGAGTGTATGTGCTTTGTTGTGCTGTGGCACATACAGTGATAGGCCTGTCTGGCATCCATGCATATTCTTATCTTAGCATTATGGCATCCTTAGCTTGTCAACCACCCCAACATATGCCTATTCACTCGTACCACACATACTTTTTGAAGTATTATCATTTATCAGACCAACAGTTCTGGATATGGGGAATACAATAGTTTCGAGTCAAACAAATGTTGATATTCATCGTACTTTTTCCTGAGAACAGAATGCTTTCCTGCTGCTAGAAGTAACCAGAAGACAATACATTTAATTATGTTGGAAAATAAGAGAATGACTAATCAGCAATCTGGTAAGAACTAAAGACAGAATTATGTCTACTGAGACTATCTTCAATGGAGGAAAAGTAGTTTGTAACCTGGTGATTATCCTCATGAGGAGAATGTTGCATAGTGAGAAGCAACATTCACTACAAGTTTCACACTGAAAAACAGGTTCCAGGCTATTACTTCCTATGGGTTACTTCAAGAATAGTGAATAATAAATACAGAGAATGATCAACATGGTCTCTTCTCTATCCTCACAGCAAAGGGAAGCAATGCAGCAGAGTAATCAGGAGCATGGGCTCGGATGTTGGATTGCCTGGTTTGAATCTTGACTTCCACCAAGCCACGTTGTCTGATCTGATATTGTAGGTTATTCTAAGAGTAAATTAATGTAAAGCACTCAGTATAGTGTCTGGAATTGTAAACTGCTGTTGTTATAATTATTACTACTATGTGTAATATATCATGAACAAAAATATGGTTTAAAGTATAGGGATTGTGATAAAAGAGGTACAGTATCTGAATTAAAAAAAACCTCTTAAAACAGATGGTCAGAAGCAGGGGAAAAACATCCATGAATATCCACATATAGATGTAGTACAGAGTCAAGTTTCCAAAAATAGTTTTACTAATTGCTTAGGTGAACAGTCTTCACAAAACACCAACTCTTCCCTTACTTATTATCACTAATCGCTAATTCATTTTTTATGAGAAAACATTTATTAGGAAAATTTCGTATATTTTAACATGGGATTGTTGGATGTATGTTAATAAATAACTGAATATTTTAAAAAACCTAAACAGTATGTTACTATTGAGTAAATGGTAGTATTCTTGTCTTGTACTATATGCTTTTTTCCGTTTTACATTTTTATTAAAAACTAATACACCTGATTTTATACTGAAACTAAACTTTTTTTTATTCAAATGTGCATACAATGCCTGGGTCATTTATCCCCCCTGCCCCCACCCCCTCCCTTATCACCCACTCTACCCCCTCCCTCTCCCCCCCACCCCCTCAATACCTGGCAGAAACTATTTTGCCCTTATCTCTCATTTTGCTGAAGAGAAAGTATAAGCAATAATAGGAAGGAACAAGGGTTTTTGCTAGTTGAGATAAGGATAGCTATACAGTAATTTCCTGTGCATGTGTGTTACCTTCTAGGTTGATTCTTTTTGATCCAACCTTTCCTCTAGTTCCTGGTCCCCTTCTTCTATTGCTAGTTGAGGTAAGGATAACTATACATTAATTTCCTGTGCATGTGTGTTACCTTCTAGGTTAAATCTTTTTGATCCAACCTTTCCTCTAGTTCCTGGTCCCCTTCTCCTATTGACCTCAGTTGCTTTTAAGGTATCTGTTTTAGTTTCTCTGCGTTAAGGGCAACAAATGCTAGCTAATTTTTTTAGGTGTCTTACCTATCCTCGTATCTCCCTTGTGTGCTCTCGCTTTTATCTTGTGATCAAAGTCCAATCCCATTGTTGTGTTTGCCCTTGATCTAATGTCCATATATGAGGGAGAACATATGATTTTTGGTCTTTTGGGCCAGGCTAACCTCACTCAGAATGATGTTCTCCAATTCCATCCATTTACCAGTGAATGGTAACATTTCATTCTTCTTCATGGCTGCATAAAATTCCATTGTGTATAGATACCACATTTTCTTGATCCGTTCATCAGTAGTGGGGCATCTTGGCTGTTTCCATAACTTGGCTATTGTGAATAGTGCTGCAATAAACATGGGTGTGCAGGTGCCTCTGGAGTAACCTGTGTCACAGTCTTTTGGGTATATCCCCAGGAGTGGTACTGCTGGATCAAATGGTAGACCAGTGTTTAGCTTTTTAACTAGCCTCCAGATTTTTTTCCAGAGTGGTTGTACTAGTTTGCATTCCCACCAGCAGTGTAAGAGGGTTCCTTTTTGCCCGCATCCTCGCCAACACCTGTTGGTGGTGGTGTTGCTAATGATGGCTATTCTAACAGGAGTGACGTGGAATCTTAGTGTGGTTTTAATTTGCATTTCCTTTATTGCTAGGGATGGTGAGCATTTTTTCATGTGTTTTTTTGGCCATAAGACTTTCTTCTTTTGAGAAAATTCTGTTTAGTTCACTTGCCCATTTCTTTATTGGTTCATTAGTTTTGGGAGAATTTAGTTTTTTAAGTTCCCTATATATTCTGGTTATCAGTCCTTTGTCTGATGTATAGCTGGCAAATATTTTCTCCCACTCTGTGGGTGTTCTCTTCAGTTTAGAGACCATTTCTTTTGATGAGCAGAAGCTTTTTAGTTTTATGAAGCCCCATTTATCTGTGCTATCTCTTAGTTCTGAGTAGAGTTTTCTGGTTCTTTAAGGTATAGGATCATGTCGTCTGCAAATAGGAATATTTTGAGAGTTTCTTTACCTATTTGTATTCCTTTTATTCCTTCTTCTTGCCTAATTGCTCTGGCTAGGAATTCCAGTACTATGTTGAATAGGAGTGGAGACAGTGGGCATCCTTGTCTACTTCCTGATTTTAGAGGAAATGGTTTCAGTTTTTCTCCGTTAAGTATAAAGCTGGCTGTAAGTTTGTCATATTTAGCTTTTATAATGTTGAGGTACTTTCCTTCTATTCCTAGTTTTCTTAGGGCTTTTATCATGAAATGGTGCTGGATCTTATCAAAGGCTTTTTCTGCATCTATTGAGATGATCAAGTAGTTTTTGTCTTTGCTTCTGTTAATGTGGTTTATTACGTTTATTGATTTTCATATGTTGAACCACCCCTGCATTCCTAGGATGAAGCCAACTTGGTTGTGGTGAATGATCTTTTGGATGTGTTGTTGAATTCGGTTTGCCATTATTTTGTTGAGGATTTTTGCATCAATGTTCACTAAGGAGATTGGCCTATAGTTCTCCTTTTTGGAGGTGTCTTTGCCTGGTTTTGGGAAAGTGTAATACTGGCTTCATAAAATGTGTTAGGCAGTTTTCCTTCCCTTTCTATTTCGTGGAACAGTTTAAGGAGGGTTGGTATCAGTTCTTCTTTAAAGGTCTGATAGAATTCAGCACAGAATCCATCATTGGACTTTTCTTTTTGGGGAGACTCTTGATTGCTGCTTCAATTTCATTTTGTGTTATAGATCTATTCAGGTGATTAATTTCCTCTTGGTTCAGTTTTGGATGATCGCATGTACCTAGAAATCTGTCCATTTCTTTAAGATTTTCAAATTTTTCGAATATAGGTTCTTGAAGTAGTCTCTGATGATTTCCTGGAATTCCATGGTGTTTTTTGTTATCTCCCCTTTTGCATTCCTGATTCTACTAATTTGGGTTTTTTCTCTCCTCATTTTAGTCAGGTTTGCCAGGGGTCTATCGATCTTGTTTATTTTTTCAAAGAACCAACTTTTTGTTTCATTAATTCTTTGTATGGTTTTTTGGTTTCTATTTCATTGATTTCAGCTCTTATTTTTATTATTTCTCTTCTTCTATTTGTTTTGGGATTACTTGTTCTTGTTTTTCTAGGAGTTTGAGATGTATCATTAGGTCACTGATTTGGGATCTTTCATTCTTTATAACATACGCACTCATAGCTATATACTTTCCTCTCAGGACCGCCTTTGCTGTGTCCCATAAGTTCCGGTAGGTTGTGTTTTCATTTTCATTGACTTCTAGGAACTTTTTAATTTCCTCTTTTATTTCATCAATGATCCATTGTTCATTAAGTAATGAGTTATTCAGTTTCCAGCTGTTTGCATGTTTTTTGTCTTTACTTTTGTTGTTGAGTTCTAGTTTTATTGCATCGTGATCAGATAGTATACACGGTATAATTTCTATTTTCTTATATTTGCTCAGGCTTGCATTGTGCCCTCGGATATGATCTATTTTGGAGAAGGTTCCATGGGCTGCTGAGAAGAATGTATGTTGTGTAGAAGTTGGATGAAATGTTCTGTAGACACCAAGTAGGTCCATTTGATCAACGATATATTTTAGATCTTGGATTTCTTTATTGAGTTTTTGTTTGGATAACTTATCTATTGATGATAATGGGGTGTTAAAGTCTCCCACAACCACTGTGTTGGAATTAATATATGCTTTTAGGTCTTTCAGGGTATGTTTGATGAATTTGGGTGCGTTGACATTGGGTGCATACAGCTTGATAATTATTATTTCCTTTTGGTCTATTTCCCCTTTTATTAGTATGGAATGTCCTTCTTTATCTCGTTTGATCAATGTAGGTTTGAGTCTACTTTGTCAGATATAAGTATTGCTACTCCTGCCTGTTTTGGGGGCCACTGGCTTGGTAAATCTTTTCCAGCCTTTCATCCTAAGCTTATGCTTCTTTCTGTCGGTGAGATGGGTCTCCTGGAAGCAACAAATTGTTGGATCTTCCTTTTTAATCCATCTGATCAAGCGGTGCCTTTTGATGGGTGAATTAAGTCTGTTAACATTAAGCATTAGTACTGATAGGTATGTGGTGTTTCCCATCATTTAGTTGTCTTAGTTGTTTGTGTGTACCTAAGTTGAGGTTACACAACCTCAACTGCCTTCCATTTTGTTTTGCAGTTCTGTTTAGTTCTTTTTTCTGAGGTTTTCCATATCCTGGGTGGTTTCCTCTTTAATGTTGTCTATTTTTGTCCTCAGTTCATTTACCTGTTTATTAATTGTGTTCTGTGTTTCACTTTGGTGTTTATATAGTGCTTCTATGGTTTCCTTTATTTCTTCTTTTGCTTTTTCAAATTCTCTATTTTTGTTGTCTTGGAATTTCTTGAGTGTCTCCTGTACATTTTGGTTGTATCCAGTATCATCTCTATAAAATTCTTATCGAGTACCTGCAGTATTTCTTCTTTTAGATTATTCTTGTGGGCTTCAGTGGGTTCTTTGGCATAGTTTATCTTCATTTTGTTGGAGTCTGGATCTGAGTATCTATTTTCTTCATTTCCCTCTGGTTCCTGTAGTAATTTTTTGCTCTGGGAAACTGGTTTCCCTGTTTTTTCTGTCTTGCTGTCATTGCCCTTGGTGTTGTTATTGTCCCTGTACTGTGTGCTATTAAGTATTTTCTGGCTTGTAATAATAGCACTAGTTATATTTAGAATGGAAGGGTGAGAGGGGATGGAAAGCAAAGAAGTTAAAGGAAAACGGAAAAACAAAGAAATAAGTAGAAAAAAAAAACAAAACAAAGAAACAAACAAAAAAGGTTAAAAAGATATAATCAGGGAAAGACAGTGTACTAATCAACCGTAAGCTGAAAAGGCATTAGAGAGACAGAGAGAGGATTCAAAACCAAAAAAAAAAAAAATAATAAAATAAAAAATAAAAAGAATAAAAATAAAAAATAAGTAAATGAAAAAAAAATATATATATATAAAAAAATCTCCAAGTCAAATGCAATGAAGTTTCAGTCTTAATAATTCTGTTGTTTGTCCCTCAGCCTCCAGTCCTGGAGATGGTGCCTTAGATGTTGTTCTGTAGCTGTCTCATCAAAGGGGAAAAATAAAATAGAACAAAACTGCACAAAATAAACAAACAAACAAAACACAAAAAAAAAACCCCACAAAGTGTCCCAAGTTCAAATGCAATACAGTTTCAGTAAGTTTTTCAGCATGCAGGTGTAGTTAGGTTGTTTTCTCACCAAAGGTAGGGAGAGAGAAAAAAAAGAGTCAGGTCTGTGAATGGCTATCTGTGGCTGTGGCTTGCCTGCCTGCTGCTGTCAGCCTGGTGTTGCTGGAGGCTTTATTTATGCAGATCTCAGGGGTGAGCTTAGCACTCACCTGGCCCCGCCACAAGCTTTGTTTACTCAGAGTTCTCCTGTGTGAGAGCCGCTGCTACAAGCTTTCCCCTTTCCAAGCACACTTCGGGAGGTGACACTGCACCCGCTTTCTCAAGCCTGTGTGTTTATTTACAGCTCACGTGGGAAGTGGGTCTTCCCCCCTCTCCTGTGGAGTTTTCCTCCCACCACCACTTTTACAAGCTTTCCTGCTCCTGATTGCTGGGCGTGTGCTGCTGGTCCTGCTGGCTGGCATGTTTGTTTATAGCTCACATGGAAAGCAGGTCTTTCCCCCTCTCCTGTGGAGTTTTCCTCCCTCCACCACTCTCACAAGCTTTCCCACTCCTGGTGCTGGGCGCTTGCCACTGCTCCCACCCTCCCCGGCCAGGCCCGGCTTGTTTATTTACAGTTCTGGGAGGGATTTCCTTCCCCCACTCTTTGGCGTTCAGGGCACCCCACCCTCTTTGCTATGTGTCTTTATTGTTCCTATTGCTTATTACTCAGTTTCTCTTTTTTCCCTGGGTGGGGGTTGGTCTGTCCAGGGGACTATGCTGATCTGGCCCAAGGTTGTCTGTGGGAGTACCACATACCACTTAGCTCACCTTGTGGTCAGCATCTTCCCAAGCTGTCTGGGCACGGGAGTCTGGCCGTGGCCCCTCCTGGTTTCCTCATTCATTTTTTCTAAGAATTCAATAAATACTTACTACAGCCTATTATATGATAGGTTCATGCTGAGCTTAGGGACACAACATTGAATAAGATATGTACTCCTGACTCAGTATTCTTTCAGGTGGAGTTCTCAGAGGCTTCTATATGAAATTATTTGAATTTTATATTTCTTTTTAATGTTCCATATTTTATTCTATTTTCTATTTTATCTTTTTCTCCTCAGGTTCCTGGTCTGAATTACAGAACACAGAAAATAATTTGAAGTTAATCAATTACACACAATGAATGCTTTAGGGCACTAGGCCTTAGTTCTTGCCCAGAATTGGTTGGGAAAAGATGGAGATAATAAGATTTAGTGTGGACAGTGCCTTTTTCTAATGCTTATAGTAAAGACAGCATACAGATAATAACTATACTAATGAAAGAATAATATATCCATAAAATAACATATAATGAGATTTAACTAATAATAGCTTCCTTTTACTAAAAATTTACTTGGGCTAGGCCTTCTATATCTATCATCTCTAAGAATTATGGGAAATAAACAGTATTAGATTCATAACGGAGGAAACTGAGATTCAAGAGGTTAATTAAGTGGTCAATTAAGAGATCAGAGCTAAGTTTTTTCTCAAGCTAGGTCTGTCTCACTCTGAACCTAGGGTATTTCTATTATACCTGGTGCCATTCTAGTAATAACTGTAAAAGCTAAGTGCTAATGGCAACAAATGATTGTAATCAATTCTGTCATAATAGTTTGAGGAATAAATCTGTGTCAATACATTAGTCCAGAAGAAAATAGATGCCTACTGATTAATGAGTGTCCATCAAGCATGACAACAAATCCATTTTATTAATCAAATACATTCACACAGTGCCTATCAAGGGCAAGTATTATGCTAAATACAGGGTATAATGATCAGGGGGAGAGAGAGAAAGACAGATTGACTGGAACATGAAACTTTTAAAGTATTTTGACCACTCACACTCCGAATTCTTGAATAGAGCAAGACATTGACCAGTGAACAAAGTATCAGATATCAGAAGAGCCCTAACTGAGATGTCACTGGAGACTTCTGCTAATTTCAGATGTTGTGAAGTTGAAAAATATCACCATGTCATCAAAGGGAAAAGTACTGAGCCATCAACCTTTCTGGGTCCTACCTAAAAAAATCTACTCAGGGCAATTTGTTGGGAGGTGTTGTTTAGTCCAACAACAATTACTTTGATAAGGGATATAAGCTAAGTGGGAAGAAAGAGATAAAGATGAGTTATTGATGAAAATCTGAGAAAGAAAGTAGGAAAGAGGGGGAAGGTGAAAAATGATAGAGGGGGAATGAGGGAAAGAAAGAATAAAATGCAGCATGGTGGTGCATGCCTATAATCCCAGCACTTAGGAAGTCAAGGTAGGAGGATTGTCAGTTTGAGGCCAGTCTGAGCTACATAGTGAATTCAAGGCCAGCCTGACCTCATAAGACCCTGCCTCAAAAAAAGAAGAAAAAAGGACTTGAGGTGTGGCTCAAGCAGTAGAGTACCTGCTTTGCAAAAGCAAAACCCTGAGTTCAAACTCCAGTCCTATAAAAAAAATGAACAAATAAAATAAAAAAGCTAGAATTATAAATTTATAAATTGGTTTGTATTTAATTTTGTGCCTATACAATAAAGGCACCAATATTTCATTTGAAATATAATGTTTAGAAATGTTATTTTAATTCAATAAAAGCTAATATTTACATTTTATTTAAATTTGTACTTTCTACCTGAACGAGACTCAGAAAAATTCTATAAACTTTTCTAAGAATAAAGTATTTCTTACTTAGGTATTTTATTAAGGCAGAAATCAATTAAGTTGTATCAATTCTGAATTACTGCAATTTTAATTTGGCTGTGCTGTATTTACTGTAGTGATAAGAAACTCAAACATCTTTACAGAGGTAAAGAAAATATTAAATTAATAAAATTAACTACATTTCTAGACACATTATATTATTATTCCTTTGAACTGAATAGAACTAATGGACTAATGGACTAATTCATCACTAGATGTGATGACTAGTCTACACATATATAATGGGATAACATATAAATTTATATGCCAGAATCTTCAATGTTTTGGCCAAATAAATAATTCCTAATCTCAGAATGTAGATGTGATAGTTCTGCATTTGATTCAATAATCTAAATAAGGACTATAGGACCAGTACAGTTTTTATCCTTGCAAGTTCAAATTAGCACTCAGTTGAGTGCTAAATTATGAGACATTTAGTAATCATACTTGGAGACTAAAACAAAGATCAAATAGCATACCAGACTAGAAACTCAGCTGCTCTGTTTTAAGATTCACACTTAACAAATAGTTTGAGGTCCTGCAAAAGTATATGGACTTTGGGATCAGTTCTAGGTACAAATGCCAGTTCCACCACTCATTATACTATAAGTAAAATGGAGCTCTTGTCTTATAAAGGCATAGTAGTATTTCATTTCAATAGTACTTACAAGTGAAACCATGCACTTGCCACAGTGACACAGGTACATGCACTCCATAAATTATTAATAGTTTTTAAATAGATTCTGAAAAGGCAGAATGTATTTATGTATGTAAGAGCTTATAGAAAAGGCATAAAATTTGAAATCATATGTGATTGATATTTAATTATACCAATTAAAACATTAAAATATATCCAGGAAACATTGTGCATCTGTCATTATTTTAACACGTGCTAAGCTTCTGTGTTTTATAGCATCAGAACAAGAAGTAGGGAACTATCTAGGCAGAAAATGATAATGATGAATATGGTTATTAATGCTCAGCTTTTGCGTGGGACAGACTCTTTTACACAAGCTAAAAGTATAAAAAAAATTTTATAGTAAACCATCTCTTCGAAATCAAGCAAGCACAAGGGAGAATAGTTCTACAAATCTGGAGTAAATGTGTCTTTACTTTTACCTTTATTAATGTTTAACAGCATAGTTTAGAGAACATTATCTGATCAATGTACACCTGAATTCTTGTTATAATATACAAGTATTCTGTGGTGTGTACCAAGCGACTCATGTTAACAGTCAAGAAAGGAGGGGATTAAACAAAACTAACAAGAACAGTCACTTCAAAAAGGTTACAAATAACCAATTTAGGGTTATATTTTTTTATTTTTACTAATAACCAGTGCCTTTCTAGGTTGTATTTGAGTCCATATTTCCTGATTTATTCTTCCACTGTATAGGAGGACATCTGTAAGTCCCTTCTACAGAAGGGGGCCATTAGAGGTAACTTGAATACCTAAAAATGGTTTTATTTGATCCCTACACACAATTGGTTAGATTGCTTACAAAATCCTGGCTGGCAAATCATTTCCCCACAGAACTATGAAGACATTACTTTATTATCTTCTAGCATCCAGTATAAATGCAGTGTCATTACTTTGTAAGAGAACCTTTTCCCCGTAACTGAACACCTTTAGGGATCTTCTCTTCATCTTCGGAGATTTTTGCTTTGGAGTCTTTTCTCTTTTCTTTTTCCTCCATTCATTATACTAATTCTGCAATAAGCCCTTTCAATCTTAAGACTGCTGTTTTTGGCTCTGGGAAGTTATTATTTTTTTTGTAAATTATAGTATCTGATGTTGAACCATGTTTTATTGAGCTTCTGGGTTATACTTCTTTCCTTAGCTATTTCACATCTTTCTGTTTTATCTTCAAATAGATCACATACAATTTATCTTTTCATTGTGAATGCTTTATTTTGGAAGTCACATTCTTTTTTTTTTCCCCCATAGAATCTTATTATGCACAGTGGGCCTCCCAATTCTCTTTGTGGATATTTGAGGATTTTGTTTTGTTTTTAAGGTTCTTTACAAATTGCCACTTCTCTCTGGAGACAGGTCATTTCCTCTTGATCCTGGTTTCTCTCTTCCCAGAGAAGAATTTCTTTAAGTAACTGGTGATGTTTGATTGTTCATTCAGATCTAAAATATACTAGAAGAGATGTAGGGAGCTTTTATATAGGTGCAGGTGACTGGCAAGCTTCCCATTCTGGTAAGTGGGAGGGATTTGGTCATTATACTGTGAGATTTTAAAATGACAGATTATAGAGGGCTCTGCAACATGGTCCTAGTTCACCCTTGTTGTTGCCCACTTTTCCCCCAAATTCTTGGTTTATTTGTTTATCTGAAAGGGAAACACCTGGTCACACATTCTGTTCGTGGGCCAGAATACTCCTTATACATACTTTTAAGGCCTCCCTTTTTAAGCTCCAAGGTTCTCTATACCCTCCCCTGACTCTGGGAACAGCAGGGGAGAGTGACTCCCTCCTTAGGCTAAAGTTACCTACACATATGATAGCCTTCTTCTGTCACTGATTTACTTTCTAGCTTCTATAAATGGATTTATTTATTTATTTGTTTGTTTGTACCCTCATCCCCTTTTATTTTATATCATTTCAATAATGTCTTGAGAAAGGAGAGGAAGTAAAGACACATACTTAAATATACTTGAGGTATCTGTATAGCTGAAGTATGAAGCAACCCAGTTACTTTGAAGTTCAATGGATCTGATTTTAAGAGAATTGAAACAAAAGCACCTTAATATATCAACTAGAATTTAGGAAGAAATAAAATTTCACATGCCAAAGTATTAGAATTTTATGTCTAGAGCAATAGAAAATCATCATACCCACTATACAAATACAGGACTCTTTTTGAATGACAAGGTAATTAAGAATATTCTAAAGTACATATGTAGGGTTTGAGGGCTATATATATCCAGATTCATTTAATGGCTATAAAATTAAAGGACTCTTGGTTCACATTTATTTTATTTTTTTTTAAGTTGCCCTTTCTTTTCTTTTTTCTTTCTCTTTTTCTTCTCCTTTTTTTTTCTTTTTGGCACTTGAAATAATATGTAGGATAGTTAGAGCAGTCGTTTATTATTTAAAATAATTTACTAAACTTTTTTTTCTTTTATTATTCATATGTGCATACAAGGCTTGGGTCATTTCTCCCCCCTGCCCCCACCCCCTCCCTTACCACCCACTCCTCCCCCTTCTTCTACCCCCCACCCCCTCAATACCCACCAGAAACTATTTTGCCCTTATTTCTAATTTTGTTGTAGAGAGAGTATAAGCAATAATAGGAAGGAACAAGGGTTTTTGCTGGTTGAGATAAGGATAGCTATACAGAGCATTGACTCACATTGATTTCCTGTGCATGGGTGTTACCTTCTAGGTTAATTCTTTTTGATCTAACCTTTTCTCTAGTTCCTGGTCCCCTTTTCCTATTGTCCTCAGTTGCTTTTAAGGTATCTGCTTTAGTTTCTCTGTGTTAAGGGCAACAAATGCTAGCTAATTTTTTAGGTGTCTTACCTATCCTCACCCCTACCTTGTGTGCTCTCGCTTTTATCATGTGCTCATAGTCCAATCCCATTGTTGTGTTTGCCCTTGATCTAATGTCCACATATGAGGGAGAACATACGATTTTTGGTCTTTTGGGCCAGGCTAACCTCACTCAGAATGATGTTCTCCAATTCCATCCTTGGTTCACATTTAAAAAAAAAACAAGATTTTTAAAAAGTAATATTCTGATAGTGAGGTCTAGAATCAAGGAATCTGATCTGGAAGAAACCTCAAAGATAATATAGTCCAATTCTCTAATTCTTTTTTCTAAAGATAAAAAAAAGGCTGAGAGAATTTTAGACTAGAATCAACAACTATACCTAGAGAACTGAAGAAACCTTAGTGTAGAATATAATCATTAAAGAGAATCTTTGATCAGGCTCAAATTCCCTGAAGACTGAGTTATCATAAACGAAACGAGAGATGCCCAAGTAATGTTCATACTTACTCATTACCCCAGTCCAGGCGCACAGTGATGTGTCGCTTAACCTCCCGCACCTGATCCTGAGTCAGGTGACCAGACAGTAGTTGCCTTCGCAGGTCAATAAGTTCATTCATCACATGGCGTAGTTTGTAGAAAAGATCTACTTTGTGTTTCTGAAAGGGTATTTTTGGTGTTGGGTGAAATATAAAAGGAATATAGAGAGGGAATGAAAAGAGAAAGAAAAATAGTTAAACTATGAAAAGTGCTCATTTCTCTGAACCTTAAAGGCAATGTAAAGATGAACTTATTTAACAGTCTTAAAGTCTGGAAAATAAATCCAAAAATAAAATTTTAATATATTTAGTCACAAAAAGTCCTAATGTTATTAGTTCCTACTAAAATTTGGTGATAGTAACATCTAACCTAGTAACATAATTGATCTGAATCATACAAAAGTAACATTTCTACCCCATCCTGGACCACTCATTTCCAAGTAAATCCAAGTTACTAAGCTTAATCAGAATGGTAAGCCACACAGTAGCCCAAAGCTGTTTTCTCTGACAGAAGTTATAATGCACTTAATAGCAAAGATTTCAACCACCCAGAAACCATCTCTGGTTTTTCGAGGAGGAACACTCAAGTTGAAAGAGGGAGAAGGAGACTTATTTGCCCTATTTTGAAGCAACTAAAGTTTCAATATAAAGCCAATCTCTGGAGTGAGGTTCATTTCTTAGTTTCTAGGCCTCATATAGCTTTCTAGTTAGCTTTTCTAAATAGTGTGTGTCCCTGGAGTCATAGATTTCTAGACTTTTTAGTTTAATAAAAAGTGTCACCTTTAGAAGAGGTAAGTAGAAACATCATAATGAACTTAATTATGGACATTGTAGTGGTTATTACCTTACAAGTAAAAAAATGTAAGTGTTCTGAGAGTAGATACTTCAGAAAAAAAGACGTATTTAAGAACAGATTTAAAAACTCAAATCCTATTTTCTCACAAGTGAGTCTTGGTTTTCAAATATTTAGGATTCTGTTTCTGTTAGAGAGAAGAATAATTCTGTATGATAATTAAAATTCTTGGAAAAATTCTTATAATTTAATCAATCTATAAGGAACATTTTAAAAGTCAGATCAACAGTCACTACAATGTTAGTCAAATAGCTACATGGGATTTACCCTTTAAAAAGGCATGTGCTGAAATAAGCGTGATTCAGGTGAAGATATAACAGTAAAGCAGGTACAATGTGGGGGTATACCTGTGGGAAAGGGGAGGGTGAATGGAGGAGATGAAGGTGGGGGAATACGGTTGAAGGGCTTCATATACATACATGAAACAGAATGATAAAACCTCTTGTAATTGCTTTAAGTGGGACAGGGAGGGGGTTGTTATTCAGAATTGGTACAATAAATCCCCCCTGTACAATGAATATATGCTAATAAAAATGAAAAGAAGTAAGGGTCCATCTCAAAGACCAATTGCATATAGAAGAGCACAGGAAACATTAAGTCTAAATACATCAAATAATTTGTCATCCTTTCCTTAGTTGAGGAATAGATGGTATACTGTATACCTTGATGGTATACAGTACATGCTTCCACCACATGCATTTTAAAATTTTTTCTCAGTACTGAGGACTGAACTCAGAGCCTTGTGCTTGCTCAGGGCACTCCTTCAGTTCTTTTGCTTCAGTTTGTTTTTCAGATAGGCTCTCAAGCTCACTTTTCCTGGGTTGGCTTCAAGATTGTGATATACCAGCACACCAGGATATTTTTTGAGATACAGTCTTGCTAACTTATGTCTGGGCTGAGCTTGAACATTGATCCTCTTGCTTCTGCCTTTCAAGTAGCTGGGACTACAGATGTGAGTCACCATATCTGGCCCCATGAATTTCTTATTGATAAAAGTTACTTGTATAAGTTTAAAATAGACAGTTACAATTGTTACTTTTATATCAAATCATACATAATAATCCACTGAATGCATGCATACACAAGCACTCATCTATTTAACTAATTAACAAATTCTTATGAGAACACCTGCTGAGCATTTTTACTGTTATGATCGAAAGTCTACGTCCTCATGGCACTTTCATTTTTGACAGCAGAAATAGACAAGAGACAAATAATTAACAGTTCTAAGAAGAAATATTAAAGAAGAGTAAGGACAGTGAGTAGCCATGGGTGGGCTGGCTGGGTTGGGGAAAATGTATTGTTAGATAAGGTAATCAGAGAAAGACTTCTTTGGGTACTGAACTTTGACTAAAGACCCGAATTAAGTAAGGTGGCAACATTTGGGGGAAACTGGGGAAGTTTTGCACTTAAGAAACAGGTGAAAAGGCCTTGATGTGGCAGTGCATTTGGCATGCTCAGGATAAACAGGGAGATCAGTGTGCCTGGAGCAAAGTGAAAAAGGGTAAATGATAATGATGCAGACAGAGAGGTGGGGTTTATAAAACCTAGAAGGAGGTTGGATTGTATTCTAAGCAAGACGAAGATTTGAAGTCAGATCATGACATGATCTAACAAGTCTTGAAAACATCATTCTTGATGAGGACAAACCATGAAAAGGTAAACAGGAAAGCAAGGGTTCTAGTTAGGAGACTACTTATTGCAATAATTCACAGGATGATGGTTGCTTGGATGAAGGTAAGAATAGTGATGCTGGTCTGGAGGCATGGCTCAAGCGGTACAGTGCCTGCCTAGCAAACACAAGCCCTGCCTGAGTTTAAACCCTATTACCACCCCCCCCCCCCAAAAAAAGATGATGTTAAAGAGGGGCATGGAGTCGTTGTTGCTGTTGGTGATGGTGGTTTTTGAGACAGGGTTTCACTATGTAGCTAAAGCTGTCTTCAGGTTTGCAATCCTTATACCTCAGTAGATCCTGGAACCCCTATCTACAAAACATGTCAAAACTCTAAGCCCTTCCAAGCCAGGCATGGTAATGCATATCTATTATTCTAACACTTGGGAGGCTGAGGTAGGAGGATTTCACGATGTGGGACAGAAATAGACAAGGATCACTCCTGTTTTATGGCTCAGGAAACATGTCTAAAAAAGGGAAAACAAGTTCAATTTTGGACATGCTAAGTTTGACATTGGGTTCCAACACGTGGAGACAGGAAAACTAGGAATATCTAGCAGACGAAACTAAGAAAGAGTAACCAGTGAGGCAAGAGAAAGATCAGAAGAGTACTGTGTCACAGAAGCCAAAAGAAAACTGAATTTTAAGGAGAACTCTCAACTGCATTATCAAGTGCAGGTTAAATATGAAATGAGAATTGGCCAGGACATTTGGCATTGTGGTGGCTGTCACTGACCTCTACAAGAGTAGTTTTGATAAAATGGCTGGTGTTCAAGAGAAAATTTGAGAGAAGGAAGTGGAGAAAAAGCACATGCATCTCTTTTGAAAAATCTGCAATAACTGGAGACAGAGAAATGAGTAGTAAAATGGGACTGTGTAGCAAGGGAGAATTTTATTAAAATGGGGCAAAATTCAGGATAATTACTTGTATGATGAAGTGAATGATCTAGTCAAGGGAAAATCTGATGATTTGGGTATTAAATTCATTTTTTTTTTGGGTGGGAAGGAGTTTGAACTCAGGGTTTTGTGCAGGCAAAGCAGGAGCTCTACTGTGAGCCACACCTCCAGTCCAGGTGTTAAATTCTTGAACAGCCAAGAGGAGATGGGCCCCAGAGCAAAAAAGGATATACAGTTGTCCCTTGGTATTTAAAGAGGACTGGTTCCAGGACCTCTGCAGATAACAAAATCCTAGGATGCTTAAGTTTCTTATATAAAAAGGTATATTATTTGCATATAATATGTGCATATACTCCCACATTCTTTAAATCACCTCTAGACTTACTTATAATACCTAATACAATGTAAATGCTATGTAAGTAGTTGTTATAGTGTATTGTTTAGAGAAGAACAAGAAAAAAACTATATACATGCTCAGTAAAGATATAATTTTTTTCAAATATTTTTGTTTCATGGTTGCTTGACTCCTTGGATTCAAAGGATCAACTGTATTATCACAAAAAGGACAGAAAATGGACAGTGACACAGAGAGTTGGGAGATTTGATTCTGCTTCACTCTCAGAGAAATAAGCAAACCATCAGCTGAGAGTGAATGGAATGGGAAAGAGTGTTTGAGGTTTGAAGTTTGAAAATCAAGGAAACTATATACAACAGTTTCTTAGGGAATTGTAACTAGAATTGACAGGAGAATGATAGTTCCAGTTGCTAGATGGTTTTGAGATTTGTAAACCCTAATTAAAAGTGAGGTTGTTGGCTTTTTCTAGCCAAGTATCATGAAGTGTACTAATTTGGAAACATGTGTGTGTGTGCTATGATACAAATGTTTGTGTCTCCCCAAAATTCATGTGTTGAAGTCCTAATCGTGAAAGCAATTATATGAAGAGGTGGTACCTTTTGGGACATGATTAGGTCATGAAGGTAGAGCCCTGTCAAATGGGATTAGTGCCTTTATAAAACTGGCTCAAGGGAGTTTGTTTACACATTTTACTATGGTAGGATATGGTGAGAAGGTGTCAATTATGAAGTGGTGGGCTCTTATAAGACACTAAATCTATGAGTGTCTTGATCTTAGACTTTCCATCCTCCAAAACTGTGAGAAAGAAATTTCTGTTCTTTATAAAATGCTCAGCTTATGGTAATTTGTTATAGTAGCCTGAACAGGTCAGTATGTATGTGTGTATATATTTACGTGTATGTATATGTTTTTATACACACATACACATATGCAGTATATATACAACAACACATGCACATCTATATGCATATAATATCTATGCAAGAATACACTAATATCAGGCTGGCAGAATGGCTCAATTGGTAGAGCGCCTGCCTACAAGTGTAAAGCCCTGAGTTCAAATCCTAGTACCACCAAAAAAAAAAAAAACAAGAATATACTAATATAGTCTTTTAAGGCATTAGACACAATTTTTAATCAGGAATTTCAGATATTTTTAAAAGATGACTACAGTATCTCCTATTCCAAGTATTCTTTTGCAATAACAGAACACTAAACACCTTTCATCATGAGATGGGGTCTATGTCTCCATGTCCTTGAATCTGGGAAGGGCTTGAGATTTCTCTGACCAAAAGAACATGAGAGCTGTGTTCCAGGTCAGTTCTTAGCTCTTAACTAGTCTAGCTATTTTTGCTTGCTGCCTCTTGGGATGCTCCCTCTCAGAATTAAGCAGCTCTGCTGTCAAAATCCCAAACTCCATGTTGAGGCCACATTATACATTTTAATAATTAGTCCCAAATGAATGTTTAAGCCATCCCAGTTGAGTATTCAGAAGCCTATGGCCCCTACCAATATTTAACTACAACAGAGTGAGAAATAAGTGAAACTGCCCAACTCAACTGTTTAAACAATAGCAAATAGTGTTTTAAAACACTAAGTTTTGGGTGGTTTGTTATACAGGTAATTGAACAGTTACACAGTTCTTTTTTTCTTATAGAAAATGAGTTACTGTTTTTAACTATATAAAGATCGAAACACCTATGCTAACCTATTGGGCAAAGACACATTACGTTGTTCTTGTTATTCAAGGCTAATTTAATGACCTTTTTTGATCTTTTTGACCAGGCAAAGCAGTGGACGTTCCACCAGTTTTGCTCTGATACCACATGACATGCCTGGGTTTATTAGCAAAACAGAGCACATACCACTGAAGGTGAACAATCTGAGCAACTAGTACCAGAGCACATGATTCATCTAGGATCAGATGATGCCACAGGACACTAAATATGCCACTTGGGACAGACAATAATTTTCTACTGAGAGGCTTGCTCCTCAGTGGATTAAAATAACAGTATAATAATTAGGTTGGTGCTGTAGGTCTAGTTTTTTCAGCATAATCATCCCAAGTTCTTGTTACTGCTAAAATAAGCAAAAAAAAAATTCCAGGAGCAAGAGCAGGAGCAGAAGCAGCAGGAGGAATCAGAGAGGAGCAGGAGGAGTGAGGAGCAGAAGAAAGGGAACAAAGAGGGGGAAGGGAGGAAAAAGAAATATATACACATATTAGCAACATCTTGTTCAGCCTCTTTACCAGCTCTATGGACTAATATCTATTACATGGATCACAGAATATTTGGAAGATACATAAAAGAGTCCAAGGTAACCATAAATTTAGAATGATTTCAGAAACCAAATACAATTTACCTCATGATTGTGACATAGTCCTCAGAACTCACTAGAAAATGAGTTTTAATTCTTACGATTTAAAAAGTTTTACTAAACTACTGTAACCCAATGTGCAAAGAAAGGTTGTACAACAATTCTTCTGAGTTAGTAAATGAGCATATTTGTAGAGTATGCACCATAAAATGTTGGATGTTACAACCAAACACTGCTGAGTTTATATCTCTGTTGATGCGAAATATTTAGAACTTTATCAATTTCAAGATACAAATGAAGTAAATGAATACCCATAAATATGCCTATACATGTCTAAATTGGTTAATATAAGCTAATACATGATTATAAATCCAATTAAAAGAAAATTACATCAAGAGTACTACATTCCTTAAAGAGAATAAATATCCTGTTTTTATTACTAAAAACTTTACATGAAAATCAATTTAATGGAAGTTAAACATGACATTGAAATTTCAAGTTGTTAAGAGAAGATTCCCAGATCTCCTTTATTTTACCTCTTTTTTTAACATTCCCTTATTTATACTTAGATGATTTATTTTCTTTATTTCTTTTTAACAAATTAACCACAAAGAACTCGATTTTTATCTGTTAAAAATCTTCCATTCTTTTTTAATTATTATACTACTAATAATTGAGTCTCTTACCATGAAGTAACCTCCAATTCTATTCTAAATGTTTTATTATACTCCCAAACGCATCCCAGTATCATGTAAAAACTTTTTAAACTGTATTACCTGCAACTCGACCTTTATTCCAAAAATATCTTTAAGTCCAGGAATTTAAAATAATCTTAAATTATTGAAAAATATAGTTCAGCAAAGGCTTGCAACTGAGTACAGAAGAGAAATTTTGGTGAAACAAAACAGTATGTAAACTCAAGCTATTTCACACTGAATTTTAAGTACATATTTGAAACAAATAAACATGTAAAGAAGCAATGTGGAAACTTTGTGTGTACTAATATAGGGATATGCCTATACAATCTATTTCCCTGGCATGCATATCTATTCCTTCACCTCTCACGAGCCAGAATGCCATCCTTACTCCAACCTCAGCTCAAATACATCCTCCATTACAGACTTGATAACCCAAATAACACCCTTATAATTTAATCCTTCCTCACAACACAAATATTTGAAAGGGACCTAAGATTTTAAAAACCCTTTGTTTTAGTTTGTTGCATGCTTATATCACCTAATATAGACCTTAATAGGAAGGGAACAAAGCCAACTGATAGGTAGTGAATATATTAGTCATGAAAAATGAAGGATGCAGTTGCTGAAGTCAAGGGCACCCATTCACAACTCTTATTTTTGGGTGGTTTTTTTTGGGGGGGAGCAGTATTAGGGTTTGAATTTAGGACCTCACACTTGCTAAGCAGCACTCTACCACTTGAGTCACTCCACCAGCCCACCCACTCTGAACAGGGAAGATTTACCTAACAGTTGGCAGCAGGCAGCTAAGGCATTCTCAGGCTCATAGTCCAGCCCTTCTACACAAGACAGAACAAGCCCACTTAAAGACAGAGCATAATATGCTTCCCTAGGAGTCTCTTCTTAGACAGAAAGTCCAATAACAAACGAGTCTAAGTCATTCCCCTTTTCCCTTTCCCGATTTTTTTTTCAGTACTGTGGTTGGAAGTCAGGGCCATTTGAGCCATGCCCCCAACCCTCCCTGTTCTTCAAATATTAAAGATGAAAGTTGGAAAGTAGATGATTTTGGCAGAGAAAAGGAAACCAAAAACAGCTCTAGGGAGACCAAAAACAGTGATGGGGGAAGACAAATAGTAAGAAACTAGAATGACACTGGAATGACATGACAAGAATGTCTCAACAATACTGGAAGCTAGAAATAATAATAAAGCAATGCTTTCAAAATTTGGGGTTTTGTTTATTTGAGACAGGGTCAGGCTGGCCTGGAACTTGCTATGTTGCCTCAGCTTCCTGAGTGCTGGGATCATGTTTACCACCATGCCTGACCAAAATTCTGTATTTATAATTTTATATCCAGCCAAAGTATCAATCCATGGTAAAGAAAAGTTAAATACATTTTAAATATACAAAATCTTTACAAACATTTTTCTCAGGAAGCTACAGGGAGAGAATGAGGAAGCAAACCATTATTAAGGTGACAGTGGTTTCATGGAAGAGACAAAGGAGAGAAGCAAATAAAATTCTCAGGCTAGATAAATAAAGGAGGTGACAGGGCTTCACATAAATATAACTGAGAGAAAATTAAACTGAAAGAGGAGCCTAAAGTGTTTGAATAAGCTTAAGGGAGAGATTTTTTTCACTTCTGCCAGAAGGTAGGGACATAGAAGTCAGAAGAACTAAGACAAATTAAAATGGAGAAACAATTACTAACTATGAGAAAAACAAAGCTATACAAGAAAGGATAGTGCACTACATGTGAAGGGTTTCACACAGGCATGGTAGCAACTGAATATTAATTTTTAAAAAGTTGATACAAGTACTTTGGAAGTATTGAAGGAGGGGAAAGGTGTATGTGTAAGACATGAGCATTAAGAGTTTAACTTTTGTCTTCTAAAATAGGAAGTTCATCAAATGATATCTAAAATAGAAAAAAGATATTCATTAAGAGAATATTAATTAGAAATACTAAATATTGGAGAAACAACTAAAAGAGCTGGGGAAAAAAAAAAGAAGAAGAATGTGAACTGGGAATAGAATGAGGGAAATGGAGACCTGATCTATTTTCCAAATGAAATGCCCAGTAGTCTTTAATATATAATTTAAAACCCATGTTTACATACATCTTTTGACTCTTAAAAAAGATGAATTTGAATAACCTCTACCATAAATGGTGTTCCGCCATTCCAGATCCCAAGTGGGTTGTTAATGGGTCACAAAATTAAGTGGTCTGAATTCAGCCTTCATTCCTGTTGGCTAATTTAAATATTAGTAAATGGAACTAGTAAAACCCACTTTTGTACAATTATCTTCTGTCAGAATCAACACAAAAGCCAGACCACTTATATGTCTCATTCGCAGAGCAGATGAGAAATGAAACACATTCCACAGAACAAGGCAGCCCTGGAGAAAGCTTTTGCTCTTGACTACAGGATAGTATCTGTCCATAAACAGCTTTCACACTCTGGTAACAGTACATACAGGGCAGCAATGGTAACAGCTACCCTGCAGACCTTTATGATCTGAGTCGTCCTGTTGCAGCAAAGAAAAAAAGGCAGAAGGTACACATTTACATGCAAATTGTCTAGAAATGCAGCAGGAGCAATCCTTTCACACAGGCCTGTAATTCCCAGGGCATCCAGTAGTTCCTTACTAAAGGTCTTACCTTACACTAAATCCTACTTCTGGTTTACTCTAGTCCTCTTAAATGACTCTGTCCTACCTATGGTGGCGGGGGGGTGATGCTGGAAACTGTAAACAAAAGTACAACCAAGTACACCTCTCAAGTTCCTCACTAACAAAAATAATACGAGAATATTTCATGCCTTCTTACTTCTGATCCTTGCTCTGGAGTTTCTTTAATACAGAGGCAATATACAATAGTGGCTAAGGAAGGAGGGAAAGAGGAAAGACAGAAGGAGAAATGAGAAAGGAGAAGGGAGAGAAGGAGAGAGAGAAGGACGGAGGGAGGGAGAGAGAGATTGATTACACAGGGTAATTTTGGCCAGTATGTGGAAGGTTCTGTAACTGTGGCTATTACCATATCACTTGCCTGGCTCTGCCTCTAGTAGATAATCTGCCCTAGACCTGGCTCCCAAGCATCACCTAATCTTCTAGATGTGCTTCCAAACAATGAACACAAGCAACTTCATCAGGTCTTTTTCATCTGGCCTTTGCTCTTTTTTGTCTTACCATAAGTACACCTAAAAAACAATAGTCCCTTTCAACCTCTAATGGGTAACCACAATCTTGGTTTGTATCCTATTATTCCTTCATATTTTAGCTGCTTATGTATATTGTAGCTGCTTATTTCCTTTAAAAGTATGGTTTAATTTTGTCTTTAAAACTTTATATGAAGAAATTCTCTATCTTCCTGATGACATGAAACTTCACTTATGAGGAATGTGCTACACTAAATAAGGTATACAAAGGTTATTTATGGGTTTTTTTCCTTAGAAAAGAAAAAGTTATTAAGTCCCAAACTTGAGCCCAATAGGCTACCATCAGACTGTTGTAGCACAGAATATAAAAATTAAAAAAAAATAAAGCATTTTCAGTTAAGTTATTCTCATGAAAATATATGGTTATATATAAAACCACATAATGTTGTACCTGATGGTTAATTTTATGTATTAAACTGACTGAGCTAAGGAATATCCAGGTAACTCATAAAACACTTCTCTGGAAGTCTCTGGAAGAGAAGAGCTTGTGAACCAGTAGACTAAGTAAAGAAAACCACCCTCACTAATATGGGTGGGTATAATTCAAACTGGTGAGGACCTGAATATAACAAAAAGGGAGAGGAATGGTGAATCTGCTCTCTCCACTTGAACTAAAACATGTATCTTCTCTTGCTCTTGAATCAATACTCCTAGTTCTTGGGATTTTTGACTCAACCCAGGGCTAGAGATATAGCTCAGTGGTAGAGTACCTGCCTAACATATATGAGGTCCTGGGTTCAATTCCCAGCAGTGGAAAAGAAAAAAAAATACCCATACCAGGATTTTACACACCATTTACCCCTCGATTCAGTCTCTGAATTATACTGAGGCAGGCTAGAAGTAGGAAAAGTTTGGGGCTCATGAAGGTTGCCTAGGGACCACCCTCATGTGGCTGGGAACTGTCCATGCCCCTCCCAACTCGTTCATTATTGGGTGGTAACCTCCTGGGCCTGCTCTCCCATTGGGGTAGTGTAGTTTTTAAAGGCACCTGAAAAAGAAAAGCACTGAGCCCACCATGCCCCCTTTTTCTTCTTCCCTTTCCTTACCTGGGAGGATGGGTGTCTCCCCCTCTCTTAATAAAGCTATTCTACCTCACCCTATCCACATGCTCTGCTTGGACTCTTCCATTTGGAGCACAAAAACCAAGATCTTCTGGTCACAGACTTCACTAACACTGTTAACAATACTACCAGCATTCCTGACTCTTACAAATGGCAAATCAGTGGGCTTCTGTCCATCTATAACCATGTGAACCAACGCATTTAATGAATTCTCTCTCTCTCTCTCTCTCTCTCTCTCTCTCTCTCTCTCTCTCACACACACACACACACACACACACACACACACACACACTTGATTCTGTTTCTCTGGAAATCCCTGACTTATTCACTATAATTCTATAAATCTCTTGTATCAATAATATAGTTGATATTTACTGGACAGAACATCAATTTAAAGTTATATAAAATAACTCTATTTAGTCTTTCTGATTTGTAGTTTTTGTTTGCAATATAAACCATATTGTATACACAGACATGCATATGTATAATTTATAAATACATGTGTGTGTGTCAAAAAAAATAGGTTATGATCCACAATGAAAAAAGTCTGGAAGTCACTACTTTAAACTACCTCTAACATAAGCAAGTGTATCCAGTCTCACATATTGTTCAATATAGCCACCCTGAACTTCTCCCAATTTTAGGTCAATTCCATGGTAGTAGAGAGGGTGCAACAGTTAACTCTATTTCTTTCCATCAGTACAGTTCCATCTTAGGTTTACATCTTTAATTCACTTTTGAGTTGAATTTTTATGTAGGGTATAAGGTAAGATCCATTTTCATTCTTCTTCTTATATTCAGCTTTGCTAATGCCATTTATTGAATAGACTCTTCTTTCCCCACTGTTTAGTATTGGCATCCCCTCTTCCTTATGTGCTCTCCACTCCTCTTCTATATCCTTAGTAATCCTCCATTTACTTTCATGTCCTTTTTTTCATGTCCCCTAGATTCCACATATGTGAGAAAATGTGACACTTGTCTTTGTGGGACTGGCATATTTCATGTAACATGATGACCTCTAGTTCATCCACATTCCTGAAAATGACATAATTTCATTCATTCTTCTTTATGGCTAAGTAAAACCTCATTCTATATACAGCACATTTTCTATATCCATTCATCCACCTAGGCTGATTCCATAACGTGGCTATAGTGTTGTGTTAAGCATGATATCCAGGAATCTCTGTAACAAGCTGCCTTTGATTCTTTGGAGCATATACTTAGAACTGGTCTTGATGGATCATAAAGAAGTTCTAATTTTAATTTTTTGAGGGACCTCCATGCTGATTTGAATAGTGTCTAGACTAATTCACATTCCCACCACTAGTGAATAAAAGGTTCCCTTCCCCCTCGATGTATCCTTGCCAGCATTTGTAGTTGTTTTTGTGAAATAGCCATTCTCACTGGGATGAGGTCAAATCTCAATGTACTTTTAATTTGCATTTTCCCAATACACATTTTTGTGGGTAATTACTGACTATTTGTACGCTATTTGAAAGTGTCTGTTCAGTTCCACTACCCATCTATTGATTAGATTATTCTTTTTGAAATTTTTTACTTCTTTATATATTCTAGATATTGATGCCTATTGGATGGAGTAACTGCCAAAGATTTTCTCTCATTCTGTAGGCTATCTCTTCACTTTGTTTATTATTTCTTCTGCTATATAGACGCTTTTTAATTTGATGCAATCACATTTATCAATTCTTATTATTTTCTGAGAGTCCTACTAAGAAAGTCATTGCTTATGCCTACATCCTAAAATGTTTTTCTATGCTTTCCTCTAGTAGTTTTGAAGCTGATTTTTGTATAGGGTGAGAGACAGAAATCTACTTTCAGTCTTTTACATGTGGATATCAGCTTAGTTAGGGTGGTACAGATATCAGTGGGTGTAGATTATTCACTGTATGATCACTCATAATTGGAGTGGTAGCCCAGTAAGGCAATGGAGGTTCTTCAGGCATTAGTGAGGCCAGCCCTGCTGCCAGCAAGGGCCTCTGGCTCTGGTAGCCCCAGCAACAGTGGCGGATCTAAAATGTCTGCTCTCAGAACAGGCAGTGATGTAGGCCAAGAAAGTATATGAGAAGAGGTGGTGGCAAGAAATACAGTGTCCCCTCTGTGGTCCTGATAGCAGCTCATGCCCAGATGAAGTATGGGGGCAAAGCAGCAGCAGGTACTATGGAGTCTTCTCATAGCCCTGTTAGCAATGTACCTAGATGTGGGGATGGGCACTGTGGGCATTGAAGCATTTGTTCCTAGCCCTAACAGCATCTATATCCAAACAAGGCACAGCACTGGGTAGAGACCTCATGAATACTTACTTTCAGTCCTAATGCTGATATGAATTCATGTGTGGCCAGTCATGCCTTTGGTTCCAGAGAACAAATCCCTTGTCTCTTGAAGGTGGCACCCTCTGTTCCCATCTGTGTCATAATACCTATTCCTGGTAATGTAGGGCACCAAATGCCCTTGGAAGCTGGGGTTAATCTGCTGGCTCAAGTTGGGTTCACAAGGCTGCAACCCTCTGCAATAGTGTGGAGGAGTCTGTGGAGCCCCAGAGATAAAATATGCCAGGGTTTCTGACCCCTGCAGCAGTATGAAATCAGACATACCTCACTTCTCAAGATGGTGCCTAACCACAACAACCGGGGTTCTTGGGATTTGTGGGAAGATGATGGAATCCTCCTGCAAAGAAAGCTATTATACAGACTCTAAGCTAGTCTGCAAGCTTGTGACAACTTGGTTATAAGTCTGTGACAACTGTGAAACTTTCTAGTAGCCAGGATTGCCAGTTATCAGTGTAGTTTGCTGGGACTCTCCCACTCATTCTTATCCCTGCAAAGGGGACTCTTACATCCACAGCCTCCAGCTAAGGAGTCAGGATGGCAGTTTCTGGGATGCAGCTGTCCCAGTTCTCCAAATCTTATAAATTTTTAGTCTTTCTCTTGCTGACTTCCAGAGTTCTTCCATGGTTGCTCACCTCAAAATGTAGCTATCCAACCTGTTGCTTTGGCTCTACTAGGTAGAGGAGGAAGTAAGTGGTAATCACCACTATTTGGCCATCTTTGAATCCTTACAATTTACTTTTTTTAAAAGAAATAATTTGTATCCTTGACATATTAGTATAGCTTCAGTTATTTTTAACAGTTTTACATTTTATAATTTATATTAAGGATAAAATTGATTCACCCACTGCCATTATACTACTGGTATTTTGGCAGGTAGATTTTATTTTTTGGCAGCAATGAGGTTTGAACTCAGGGCCTCATGCTTGCTAGGCAGGTGCTCAACTACTTGAGCCACTCCATCAGCCCCTAGTACTGATGTTTTGGATCTGATGGTATACTGCTGTTCACCTGTGAGTTTACATTATCATGGTTTGTGTCACTAATGAATATCCTCTTCTTTAAACTTGAAGAAGTCACTTTATCATTTGCTTTAAGGTAAGTCTAGTGGTGAAACTCTGTCAGCTGTTATCTGAGAAAATATTTTATTATGCCTTCACTTTTGAAAGACAGGATTGCTGCATATAATATTCTTGGTTGGCATTTTTTCTGTCATAACTTTGAACATATCAAACCATTACCTTCTGATCTATAGGGTTTCTGTTGAGAAGTCCACTGATAATCTTATGATACTTTCCTTACTGCTTCTAAAACTCTTTCTCTGGCCTTTGACAACTTGATTATGATGTATCTCATTAAGGGCTTTGTCTTACTTGGTGATCTTTAGGTTTTGGGCATCTGGATTTTTTTTTCTTTTCCTAGGCTTGGGAAGTTTCCTGCTATTATTTCTTTGAGTATATTTTCTGTTCATTTCTCCATGTTTTCCTTTTGGTACACTGATAATACATGTGTTGTTACACTGGATAGTATTTTATAAGTTTCAGACTATTCTCACTCTTTTGCATTGTTCCCCCCACCTCAGAATGTTTGATTTCCCATGATCTGTCAAGTTCATGGATGTTTTTCTTCTGCTCTATGTAGTCTTCTTTTGAACACCTCTAATTAATTTTTCATTTCATTTGTAGTATTCTTTGGCAGTACAATTTCCCTTTGGTGAATTTTTACACTTTTAAAAATCTCTATGTTGAAATTCTCAGTTTGTTCTTGCATTATTTTTCTGACTTCAATGAGCATCTTTATCATCATTACCTTGAATTCCCTGTCAAGTAAATCACATAGTTCTACCTCAGGTCAGTTTCTGGAGATTCATCATGTTCTTTTAATTTAGAAAAATTTCCTGTTTCTTCATTTTTTTTCTTTATACTCTACGTTGGATTTCTGTAGATAAGACAACTACCTATCCCAGTCTTGTCAGACTGTCTTCAGTAGGAGACTAATCCCACCAATATGTCTGGCCAGAGATTTTAAGGTGTCTTTCGTTTGTCCAGACTGCTGCTTCTGTTTTTGTTGGCCTCTGGGGCTTAGCATGTGCAATGTCTTGGCAGTTCTATGAGACAAGTAAGGTAGGAGTCAGTCTCTCTATAGCTGGAAAGATTTGAGGGTTGAACATACGCTCCAGTTCCTTCTATTTTCATGGTGAAGCTGAGCTCAAATGTTTATTTCTACCATATGCACTCAGCCAGGGGGAGAATCTATGGCAAATAATGTACTAATCTTCAGGGTGTACCCTCTAATCTTGAGGAAATAGTTGCTGTATATCTATCTCTTTGTTTTCTGTTGGGACTACCAGAGCTGTGTTGGTAAGTAGGCAGTCCTTACTGGGACTTGGTGCATGGAAACCTTCCAGGAAGAATGAACATGCTGAATTTATCAATAGAGAGATTCTTAAGGAAGACTCATTAAGTGTCCAGCTCTGGGTGCCAGACAGCCAGCTATTGTTGTTTTCCCTGTTATCGTTCCAAAGCAAATTCATTAGAAACCATGAAGTAGCACACTGGAAATGTGTGCCATAAGCATCATCCATGGGGGAAAAAACAGATGATACACATTTCTGCCCCCTTTTTGTACTGCTCCAATGGTATGCAGCACCTGAAGTGTTTGCATTCTTCTTTAAAACCATCTCTTTGTTCTATGATCTAGAAAAACTCCTATATACCTAGTTCTTTCTGCTCAGAGAGTTAAAAGGTTTAAAATATGGTCTTTTAGTAGGTAGCTATAAAGGGGCACTTGGTGCATAGCATACATACCTTTGGGGGAAAAACAGGGAGCTACATTTTTGAAGCCCCTTCTCTACACTGCTCCTGGAGGTTAACACCCCTGGAAGTGCCTATGTACCCATATAAAAAAAAATCTGCCGTATTTTTTTTTTTTATGAACCAGAGAGATATGTGTATGCCTATTTCTTCTGCTCCTAGAGCTACAAGTTCTAAGATTCAGTCCCTCAGGTGGGATCTGTAAAATCTAGAGGTATGTCTCTTCGGAGAGATTAGTCTCTTCGGAGAGATTAGTAGACTGGAGCTACTGCAGAGGTGAGCCAAAAGAGAAGGCTCAAGAAATGTTGCCAGATTCATATTTCTCTGTCGCTTCAACTCTGCAATCAAAGTTAGTTAAAAGTCAGGCTGTCGAGTAGCTATTGGAAGACTATTATGACACAGTCTCCCCTTCTAGGGAGAAACTA
Source organism: Castor canadensis (assembly GCF_047511655.1). Lineage (NCBI taxonomy): Eukaryota > Metazoa > Chordata > Mammalia > Rodentia > Castoridae > Castor > Castor canadensis. The sequence continues at coordinate 50,798,522 of NC_133402.1, read as the reverse complement.
GAGCTGCACTGTCTCCTGGAAAATGAAGTCCCTGGAAGTGCTTGAGTGGCCATATAATGTGAAGTTCCAAATGTATGTGAAGTTCCAAGCCTCCTTCCCACCAGGAGAAATTGGATTAGGAATCCTTTTGCAATTTCATGACACAGTCCCCAAGGTTTGCCCATGCCTGAATGTGTCTCAGCTTTTACTACTCATTCAATGTGAATGTTTTCTCAGTTGCCTGGTAGACAGGAGTCTAGCTATCTCTGACTTTCTTTCAAAGGCAACTGATCCATGAAAAAATGTTTATTTGATGCATCCATGGGTGGAGGGAGAGCCAAAAGTTTCCTATTCTACTATGTAGCTGACATCACTCTGGTGGACTTACAACATTAGTTTATGTCAGGAACACATATTTACATGGGTGATTCTTTATGTTTCAAGATCCTATGTCCCATATTTGAGGAAAATCCAGTTACTGTATTTGATGAGTCTAGAGCATACCAGGTAAGATTTTTTAAATGCTTTTATGAATGAACAACAATAATTGCTTTTTCTCACAACCATTTATCCAGAATTAACAGACCAGTTATTTATTTCCAAATACTTTGAGGTTGCTAAGGTCAAATTCAGGTTGAGAAAGAATGTTATACCAAGTAAAAATGTAATTTATCAAAGGTCATTAAGTGGGTAAGAGAAAAGCTATAGCCAGTACTCTTCAGCTGACTTCAGAAGATGACAGAACAGAAAGTTAACACTAAGAAAAGCAATTTTCTCTTACTGACCCAGCCCCATAGGAACAGTAGCCAACAGTTGTCGTCTGTAGGCCATGGGCCTATCTGATCATTACACTATGCCCACTATTTTGCCAAAAATAATCATAACAGAGTGAGAATACTGAGACATTCTGGTTTTAAATCATGCACTATATCCCATTTTATAACTGACATTTTGTCAACTCAATTCAAACACTTAGTAAGTAACTATATATGGAATGCATATAGGAGCCAGAGTGTTCCTAGACCTTTGGAAGAAACATCCTGTTTGGACCAAGAAATATGAACCAAAAAAAGACAACAGAGCAAGCAAGGAGGAGGGCTGACAAGTCGAAGTGCAAAAGATACCTTTTTTTTTTAAATCAAATTTATTAAAATTCAAGTCTTTGTAGATTCTAAAAAGAAGAATAAGCTTTGAACCTTACACAAATTAACTCAAAAATGGAACACAGGTACATATGGAAAATATGAAAATATTTTTAACTGGTGGATAGGCAAATAATTAATATTGTGATAACAAAAGCATAATTCATAAAAGAAAATATCAAAAATTTGACTTCATACAAATTAAAAACTTTTGTTCTGCAAAGATACTGCTAGTAAATGAAAAGACAAACTACAAAGGAAAAGTATTTGCAAATCAGTGTCAGCAGGACTGTGCAGTGGGAAGGTGGCAGTACGGTTTCTCACCACTGGACTGGGGGATGGCTCAGCAGTCAACCTTTTGCCTGTGTGCTCAGGGCACCAGACCTGATCCCCAGCACCACTCAGACAGAGGAAATCTAGCTGGAGTTTCTTTTTATTTCCTTGCACATGGGTTGATGCTATTTACAGGTTGGGGGTGGTACTGGCTAATGTCAGCTGTACACTTCTGTGATGCTTCCACCTTAGCAACTTCCTTCCTTTGTGCACTGGAAACCACTGCTGGCCAGAGATTTTTGTTCTATGGAACAAGCAGATCTAAGGAACATGCACTTGCTGCACAGCCCCCTCCCCATTTGTGCCCCCAGGGACAGCACACATGCAACCCTTAGGTTATCCTCCAAATGCATCTTATAGTGGAGGAGAGGTATGGAGCACTGAGCTGTGCACTGGTAGTGGAGAACTGAGGGACTCCGGAGCTCTCCCTGCAGGTCTCAGTTCTTTAAGACCCTTGCCCAGAAATCTGTCACCCTGTGGAAGGAAGGAGGCTGGAGGACATCGTGTGATCCGTGGGTCCTGTGTTCAAAGCTCTTAGCTCTGCTTGGCAGCAAGCACCCACAGCCAGCAGATAGCTCCTGGATGCTGAGCATTTTGCCAGCCACAGGCTTGGTGTTTTATCCAGTGATCCTCAAGCAATGGGACTTGCTCTCAGCAGAGAGGACAGTGCCAACAATCATCACACCCTTCACTTCCTGGGCTCCGAGCTGCTTAAACTTCTTAGTGGGTCTACAATCAACCCTCTCCTTTCATGTCTCTCTCTCACAGCTGTCTACAACCCTGACCCTGTGCCAGGGTGACTCAGACTCCCTGAGCCAGAGTGATTCCTTGGTTTTCAAGTCCCCAAAGTAGCTTAGTCTCAAATACTATTTGGCAGTAAATGGCTGTGCCTGGCAGGAAATTCCTGGAACTGTTTTACTCCATGGCCATGGGCTTGGTGTTCTGCTTCTATTGTGATCCCCAGGCAATTGTGGCTTGCTCTAGTCAGGGAGGACAGAGCCACCAACAATGCCCTTCACTGTTCAAACTCCAGCTACTAACTTCTCTGCAGGTTCACAGCAGATCTTCTATCTCTCCATCATCACCTCCATCCAGACACCATGGCGTGATGTCCAAGACTCCCTGAGTTGCGATTGTTCATTGTTTTTAAGTCCCCAGAATAGCTCAGTCTCAAACCACACCTGGTGGGAAATGCCCAGTTCCAGCAGGAAGCTTTGGGAGCTATACTACTGAAAGCAATCTTCAGATTCAATGCAATCTCCATAAAAATTCCAATGTCATTCTTCACAGAAACAGAAAATTCAGTCCTAAGATTCATATGGAACTACAAAAGACCCTGAATACTCGAAGAATTCTAAGCATAAAGGGCAATGTGGAGGTATCACAATAATTCATTTTGGAAAGATGTTTGGCAGTTTTTTAAAAAACTAAATACAAATTTACCATATGGCCCTGATATTCTTCTCTTAGTTGTCTACCACCTCCCAAATGTTCATACAAAGACTTGCACATAAAGGTTCCTAGCAGTATTCATAAAAACCTAGAAATGGAAACAATCTAAATGTTCATCAACTACCAAATGGATAAATAAAACATATGTCTACAGAACAGAATATAAGAAACCAGTAAGTATGAATAAGCTAATTTATGCTACAACACTGATAAACCTCAAAAACATTATGCCAAGTGTAAGAAGCCAAAATAGATAACCTAGAAGAAATTATTCTAAGTGAAATAAGCCAGATACAGGAAAAATTATACTACATGCTATCACCTACATATGGAATCTTTTTTTAAAAATCATGCATATAAAAGCAGATGGAACAATGATTATCTGGGATAGGAAAAATAGGAAGATGTAGGTCAGAGAGCAAAAGTTACAGTTATGTAGGAGGAATATGTCTAGAGATCTGATGTATAATATGAGAATGACAGTCAATAATATTGTATTGTATACTGGAAATTTGCTAAGGGGAATTTTAGGTTCTCACATTACAAAAACAAAGAAAAGCTGGGGGTGGTAGTTCATGCCTATAATTTCAGTTACTCAGGAGGTGAAGACAGGAGGATCCAAAGTTTGAGGCTAAGCAGGGCAAAGTTAGTGAAACCCTATCTCAAAGGGGAGAGGCAGCTGGGAGTGTGGCTCAAGTGGTAGAAAGCCTGCCTAACAAACTTGAGGCCCTAGGTTCAATCTCCAAGTACTGGGAAAAAAAAGCCAACTATGTGAGATGTTAATATGCATGACATTAGTACTCTCTTCACTATGTAAAAAAGAAGTCAAATATAAAAATCTATATATATCTATTTGAAATTCTCACAAAAACATAAATCCACAGAGACAGATTAGTAATTGTTTTGGGATTGGTAGGAATGGGAACTGACTGAAAATGTGCATGAACTATCTTTGTGGGGTTACAGAAATATTCTAAAGTTTAATGTGGTGATGTTAGCACTAGTCTGTAAGTTTGCAAAAATGATTTAACTGCATAGTTACATGGATGAATTTTTGGTAGGTCAATTATAAAGCTGTTTTTATAAAGAAGCTCTCTGATGTCTAATAAAAAACATAAATATTAAATAATGCATATCTTAAAATATATAAATTCATTTCTTGTACACTGTCAATTTTCCCACACTAGAAAGTGAGCTCTAAGAGCACAGGGATTTTATCTTTTCTATATACTGCTACATCCTCAGCAGAAATGTGGGTACCTTGTAATGTACTGAACATTGAAAGCATCTAATATTTGTTGAGTGAATGGTTGAATGAATTATACTTATTCTGTGATGAGAACATAAATTTCACATGTGCTCAGCACTGTCCACCACTAATCCCACACCCTTCCACAAGTGCACCCAGAGCAATGATTATCCAGGAGATATATATATATCTATATCTATAGATCTATAGACCTATAGATCTATAGATATAGATATACAAAAACATGAGAGAGCACAGAGGCTGGAACAGACATGAGGTCCTTGAGTCACCTATCACATTTCTGGGAAGATAAGACTTGTAAGTCAAAAAGCATTTGGAAATGCCATTTTAATCAAGTGATCTGGTTCACTATACTTAGAAATCATAATTTTTGTGAAACTCAAAGACTGAACAGAACCAAGGTATACAGAATGAGAACTAAAAGTACAATTATTTTTCCTACAGAGGACAACCAAGTAAAGATAGCTTATGAGCAAAGAAATAACATTAAAAAGGGTGAAAAGAATGGTTTGCAGTAAGAAGCAAACTAAATCTTACTAGAGGGAATGAATTTCCAGATGACAGTAGTGGGAGTAGATATAGAATAGAGAAGGTGAAAAACATATCAAAGGAAGAACTGCTATGAGTGAGAAAACAAGGTAGGAGTGAAAAAGAAGTAACTACAGAAGAAAACCAACTAGAAGACCAACAAAAACAAAAAGTATCAAATTGCAAATAAGCCTTCAAACAGACAAAGGGAGTAAAATGGGAAGTTATAGAATGGAAAATTAGACTTTAGGCAAACAATTTAACAATCCTCTCCCTCTAAATTAACCTAGTAAAGTCAATGAACAAATAAAGGGAATCAGGATTATTCTAACATGTGTTAAAGAATAATACAAATAATCTGTCACATACAAGAAGGTGTCTGATATATTCTGGCTGATATTCAACAGGATAAGCATTCCTGAATGCCACAGATTTAGTAAACAAATACTATTTGTCTAAAGAAATCGCTCCCTGAAATGTTGGGTTCTAGTTTAATAATGTACTACTATGTAAATGTACAGGATGAGAAGACAAAAGAAGCTGTTTTTAAAAGAAAGTTATTTATCTCTCTGTCTGTGTCTCTCTCTCTCTCACTGTCTCTCTCTCTTGTAGTACTGGGGCCTCACTCTTGCAAGGCAGATGCTCTACCACTTGAGCCACGCCCCCCGTTTTTTGCTTTAGTTATTTTTCAGATTGGGTCTTCTATTTTTGCCCAAAATGGCCTCAGACCACAGTCCTCTTACTTTTACCTATGTCTCCTGCATACCATCATGCCCAGCTTGTTGGATAAGATGGAATCTCACTAACTTTTTGCCTGGGCTGGCCTTGAACCTCAATCCTCCTGGTCTCCGCCTTCTAAGAAACTGGGATTATAGACATGAGCCACCACATCCAGCCTTGTTTTTTTGACACAGGGTCTTACTATGTAGCCTAGCCTGGCCTCAATCCTTCAACCTCTGCTTACCAGTTGCTGAGATTACAAGTATATGCCACCATGCCTAGCCAAAACTTTCTCAAAATTTTAAATATTTAAAATAAACACATATTACAAAAAATTATTAGCACAGTATTTTAATTTGTGCATGTATTAACATTACCTAAATTTTTCAATGAAAGAAATGGTTAGTAAGATATTTTTTAACTTTTTCATTTAAAAATCTTTACAATTAGTGGTTAACAAGTACAGTTCATCTTAATTGGATCTAAATTTCTTAAAATGGAAACATATTCAAAGCCAGTCACATATATTCTAGTTCCATTTTGCCTACTTAGCTAGATAAAATCTATCTCTTTCAGCTTGGCTATGATGGTCTACTTATCTAATCTTCAGGTGATTTTTTTATTTGTAAAACAAAGGGGGAGGGGAGAAGCAATCATTCCTGCCTACCTTCAGTGATATAGTGAGGATAAAATGGAAAAACAGATGCAAAAGCACTGACGGTACCAAATAAGTGGCAGTATAATCATTACCAAAACTCAAACTATTTTATAAAATAAAATATGAGGTTGCTTATTTTTATTAAATCTCATAAATAGCCTAAATAAATTAATCCCAATTCTGTAACTCATGAGATAAATATAAATAATGTAATTATAGTAGGAATTTCAGTATAGATATGAGGAATTTGATTTGATAATATGTGGCCCTTAAAATATCTTTGCTTCTAATACCCAGTCATGGGCACAAAAGCATCTTATTTCCTATTGGAGTTGTTCTCTAATCAAGACTCTTCCCTAGTCTCACAGCTTTCCCTAAAACATCTATAAAAAGCAGTGTGAAGTTCAGATGGATATATTGGCACAATGTTGTCAATTGACTTCTCAAATTCTAAACTAAATGCAAATGAACTTTAAAGATAAGTGAGTAACCATTTTTTTTAATACTGCACATATAAAATAAGCACCTGATCTCATAAAATGTTAGAATCATGGTAGAGTCATGGTCGGCTCAGATTGATGTGAAATGATAATTTGCAGCACAGGTTCCATCATCTCCGCAGACGTGCAGAGCTAATAGAAGGCATACATCAGAGTCAACATTTAAAGCTGGTGGCAAGGATAACAGTTTAACTGCTACCCCAATTGCTTCCCTTGGGCCAGTCACTGTATTAGGCCCTTTATATAAATAATGTAATTTGTACATTAACTTCTCCAGAGGTTTTATTTTCATTATTTTGTAGCTGGAGAGTCCAAGACTCAGAGAAATTGCAAATCTCCATTAACATCAAAGAGCATGTGAATGACTTGAATAGGATTTAAACCCAGCCACATTTAATTCTTGAATCCTTGTTCATTACATACTTTTATATATTCAAAGCTCAGATACACATATATCTGAGAATCTGAGCACCCTAGGTAAAATTAAAAAAAGAAAATTAATCAAGTAAAAATATTAAATCATACAAGAGCTATACTTATCTGGTGCAAAGACAACACAAGCCTTGCTGCCATGTTAAAACCAAGACTCTGATGAGTCAGGACGAGGAGCTCCAGCAGATCCTGTCACATTTGATGAGCAGGGCATCACTGTTAGTATTCAATGAGGTTACTATGGCATGACACCTGTCTACACTGGACATAAGCATACTTGCTCCACCATGGACTGAATTATTCCTTCATCTGAGTACTCCAGTGCCAATTTGGAATAGCAAATTATACACAAAAATGGCCAAATGCCATTTTTGAACAGTTATGACCACAGCTGGGGGGCTAACAACCTTATCCAATAAAAAGTGGGGAACATGTTTTTGAGATAGAATCTCAAAAACTGGACATGGGAAATCTCCCAGAGAAAGCAATAGTGAAGGGTGTCTTCTGCCTCAATATCTCCTTTCCTGTCTTTTAACTTTTTCCTTATCTTCAGTACTGAGTTTAAAACTTCAAAAACATCTTTATTTTACTATACACTCCCTTGGGTTTTGGCTGGACTGTAATTAACATTACCATCATCTGCTGAGAAGCATGCTTAATCTCGGTTCTTTCTGGCTTCATTATTTCTTTGATAGATTCTTTTGTTCTCCAAAGCCATTTCTCTGAGTCACAGACAGTATCCTGCGAATTAATGTGGATCAAATGACAAATGCTTTTCAAACCAAGACATTCTAAGAAAGAGTGAGTGGTTCCTGGTTTTAAGACACCAACAACGGCAGCCACAATATGCTTTATGGTACCATTTATTTGGTTAGCTCTATTCACCTGACACATTGAGGCTGGTGGTATACTTATCAACAGGAAAATCAGCAAGTCTAAGTTACACTTCTGAAACTCTTAACAAATTTCTTAAATATTCATCAGATAGAAAAATCTTCACAATTCCTGACTTCAAACTTATACTACAGAGCCATACAATAAAAATTGCAAGGTACTGGGCACAAAAACAGACATGAACACCAGTGGAACAAAACAGAAGATTCAGATATGAATGCATACAGCTATGCCCATGTGAATTTTGACAAAGATGCCCAAAATATACTATGGAGAAAAGACAGTCTCTTTAACAAATGTCGCTGGGAAAATTCCATATCGGAATGCAAAAAACTGAAACTAGATCCACCAGTCACACCCTGTACAAAAGTCAACTCAATGTGGATTAAGGACCTTAACATAAGGTATGAAACACTGAAACAACTACAGGAAGTACTAGGAAGTACACTAAAAAATATAGTCATAGACAATGACTTCCTAAATGGAACTCCAATGACTCAGCAATTAAGAGAAAGGATGAACTAATGGGACTGCATCAAACTCAAAAGCTTCCACACAGAAAAAGAAGCAGCTAATAGACTGCCTACAGAATGGGAGAAAATCTGCCAGCTATTCATCTGATAAGGAACTAATAAACACAATCTTCAGGGAGCTAAAAAATCAACAACCCAATGAAGAAACGCGCACATAAATTAAACAGGGAATTTTCAAAGGAAGAGGTACAAATGGCTAATAAATGTACGAAGAACTGTTCAATTTCCCTGGCCATAAAAGAAATGCAAATCAAAACTACACTAAGATTTCATCTCACCCCATTTACAAAGGCTATCATCAAGAGCACAACAACAATTGTTGGTGATGGAGCAGGGCAACAAGAACCCTTATACACTGTTGGTGGGAATGTAAACCAGTACAACCACTATGGAAAGCAATATGGAGATTTCTTATAAAAACTAAAAATAGAACTGCCACATGATCCAATGATACCACTCCTGGGCATACGTCCAAAGGAATGTAAGTCATGATACAAAAGAGACACTTGTACACTGATATTTATTGCAGCACTATTCACAATAGCCAAACCATTGGAAACAACCCAGTGGCTACAATTCAGTTGTAGCCAGCCCTACAACTAAGGAATGGATTAAGAAAATGTGTGTATGTGTGTGTGTGTGGTGTGCGTGTGTGTGTGTGTGTATTACAATGGAGTTTTACTCAGCCATAAGGAAGAATGAAGTTATGTGGTTTGAAGGCAAATGGATGGAATTGGAGGACATCATGTTAAATGAAGTAAGCCAGGTTCAGAAAGACAAAGACTGCATGATTTCTCTTGTATGTGGAACATAGATCTAAAAGATAAAACATATACACAAAAAACAAACATGATGATATGCAAACATATGTAGAACATGTTTGTAATAGTAGAATTATCTATGGAATTCGGGGGAGGAGAGAAAGGAAGAGAGAATGTTAGACAGTTAACAATATCGAAATACATTACATCTGTACAGGTAGAAGATAGAACAATATGTATTAAAAGCTGTCCAATAATGGGGGGTGGGAGGGAATAGGTAAGGACGAGTAATGGAAGGAGTTGAACTGACCTAAGTATAAATTACTCCCAGCATGGATACTTCAAGAAACCCCTTTGAACACTGACTCTGGAATTAATAATGAAAGACAGGACTGTAAAATAGGTATGGTGTACGGGGGGGGGGGTACTTGTGGGAGGAGGAAGGGTGAATGGAGGAGTTGAAGGTAAGGGAATATGGCTGATAGGTTTTATATACACATATGAAATAGAATGATGAAACCTCTTGCAGTTGCGTTAAGTGGGGTGATGAGGGCTTTGTGGGGGGGCAGTTTAAGGCTACTCAGAATTGTTACAATGAATACCCCTCTACAACGAATATATCCTAATAAAAATGGAAAAAATATCTTCAACTATTTAAATGCTTCTTAAGGGATTCCACAATAAAGTAGCTTAAAGTAAGAATATTCTTTTAAAAAATCAAGATCTTGGTTTCATTGATTTATAAGCCAGAGTTAAAACACTTCTAACATAAACCCAATCTGATATATTAAAAAATGTTTACACAGTAACGTGTATGTTCAAGGAGTTCTGTAAAAGAATGGTTTAGACTTGTTCATGTTAGGAAAGGATATTTTTCAGAATCTAGGTGGTAGGCATTAATTATCCTCCAAGAACAGAAGAATTTAGGCATTTTACTAGAATGCAAAAAGCATTTTCAAAAGCATACAGACTTTTTATTTTTAATCAGGGTATATTTATAATACAAAGTAAGGAGCTTCATTGTGGTAGTTCCATATAGACAAACTGGTTTTTACATTACAAGATGAGAATCATAAACTAAAAATTCTATTTCTACCTCGGCAAATGACCACGGGCAAGTAATTAAACTTCTCTGCATGTCAGCTCGTGCCACTAAAATAGATACTGATCACCTCTCTTAGGGGTAATATGAGGGTTGATTCATTCATTTGTAGCAAACTCAGCTTCCTTAAGGAATGCACAAGAGAAATAAATGATAATAAAGGGGATCTGTATGAATCCACATTTACTGCTACATGGCCTTTCACATATGGTAGTCACATGAATTTTGAAGCAACATGAACAAGGATATTTTTTCCTTTCAAACCAACAGACTACCAAAACAAATATGAGCAATCTAAAAGAAAAGAAAACACGTGAAACAAACAAACAAAAAAAACTAACAACAAATCTAAAATCACAGCAAATAATGTTCACTCCAAAAATATATTTCATTTAAATATTTCTGAGGTTTGCATAAACTCTCTTCTATTTAAAATATAAGCAACTGAAACACAAGAACCATATCATAAACTTTGGTGCATTTACTGAGGATCAAAAGTATCTATCTACTGAATGGGGAGAATTTAATTTTAGTGCTAATAAATAAAAATAAATTTGATAAAGATTTACAAACCATAAAGTATGAGATACACATATCATGTCATGCTTAGCGATTCTAATTTCTCAATTAGAATATGGCTTAATACATGTAAAGATAACGTCACCACTTTCGTTAAGAATACCACACCAAATGGTAAACTTCCATATGTTAAAGAGTAATTCTATTAGCTTTTGATGCATGGTGTCCCAATTTCTCCTGTTCGTGGAAAAAAACTACAGGGAGCTACCTATTACACAAAGCAGCTATTTCTATGGCCAAGTCTTCAAACCTTCATTGGAAGTAAGGGAAGGAAGATGGTACTTGGGGAACATATGATTGAGTGCAAAGCGAACAATCCCAATACACTAATTATTCAATCAAACTCATCCAGGTACTGCTGTGAAGAAATCCTGTGGGTGTCATTAAAGTTATTACTCAGTCCACTTTAAATTTGGGCAATTATCCTGGATTACTATGAAGACTCTTTAAAAGCAGAAAAGGAAGGCAGTAAAGTTACTCAGAGATGTGACAGAGAAGTAAGAAGAAAGATGGGGCAAAATAGCGGTCACAGAGATCTGAAGTATGACAAGTGTTTGACCCACTATTGCTGGCTTTAAGGAAGTCACAAGCTAAAAGTGTGGTTAGGCTGTAGAAGCTTAGAACATCTCTTGACCAACAGTCAACAAGCGAATGGGAAAGTTAGTTTCTCAGCTGCATTGAAAGTGGACTCGGTTGATTCTACCAACCCATGAGCATGGGAGATTTTCCATCTTCTGTAGTCTTCCTTGATCTCTTTATTCAGAAGTTTGTAATTCTCCTTATAGAGGTTATTCACATCCTTTGTTAAATTTACTCCTAGGTATTTGATTTTTTTTTTGAGGCTACTGTGAATGGAATTGTTTCCATATATTCCTTCTCAGTTTATTCGTTGTTGGTGTATAGAAAAGCTAATGATTTCTGTAAGCTGATTTTGTATCCTGCCACCTTACTGTACCTGTTTATGGTTTCTAAGAGTTTCTGTGTAGTTTTTTGGGTCTTTAAGATATAGGATCAGATCGTCTGCAAATAAGGATATTTTGACAGTTTCTTACCTATTTGTATTCCTTTTATTTTTTCTTCTTACCTAATTGCTCTGGCTAGAAATTCCAGTACTATGTTGAATAGGAGTGGGGATAGTGGGCACCCTTGTCTTGTTCCTGATTTTAGGGGGAATGGTTTCAGTTTTTCACCATTAAGTATGATGTTGGCTGTAGTTTTGTCATATATAGCCTTTACAATGTTGAGGTACATTCCTTCTATTCCTAGTTTTCTTAGAGCTTTTATCATGAAGTGGTGTTGGATCTTGTCGAAGGCTTTTTCTGCATCTATTGAGATGATCAAGTGGTTTTTGACTTTGCTTCTATTGATGTGCTATATTACATTTACAGATTTGCTTATGTGGAACCACCCCTGCATCCCTGGGATGAAGCCGACTTGGTCTTAGTGTATGACCTTTCTGATGTGTTGCTGGATTCGGTTTGCCATTATTTTATTAAGGATTTTTGCATTGATATTCATTAAGGAAGTTGGCCTGTAGTTCTCCTTTTTGGAGGTTTCTCTGTCTGGTTTTGGGATGAGAGTAATATTGGCTTCATAAAATGAACTAGGCAGTGTTCCTTCCCTTTCTATTTCATGGAACAGTTTAAGGAGAGTTGGTATTAGTTCTTCTTTAAATGTCTGGTAGAATTCAGCAGTGAATCCATCAGGTTCTGGATTTCTCTTTTTTGGGAGGGTCTTGATTGCTGCTTCAATTTCTTTTTGTGTTATAGATCTAGTCAAGTGATTAATATAGTAAAAATGGCTATACTACCAAAAGGAATCTTCATGTTTAATGCAATTCCCATCAAAATCCCAATGACTTTCATCACAGAGATTGAAAAATCTACCCTAACGTTCATTTGGAAACACAAGAGACCGCGAATAGCCAAGGCAATACTCAGCAAAAAGAGCAATGCTGGAGGCATCACAATACCTGACTTCAAACTATATTACTAAGCAAAAGCAATAAAAACAGCATGATACTGGCACAAAAACAGACATGAAGACCACTGGAAAAGAACAGAGGACCCGGATATGAATCCACACAACTGTACCCACCTCATTTTTGACAAAGGTGCCAAAAATATATGATGGAGAAAAGACAGCCTCTTCAACAAATGCTGCCAGGAAAAGTGGTTACCTGTCTGCAAGAAACTGAAACTAGATCCCTGTCTTCGCTTTGTACTAGTATCAACTCAAAATGGATCAAAGACCTAAATATCAGACCTGAAACTCTGAAGTTACTACAGGAAGGAGCAGGAAACACTCTGGAACTAATAGGTATAGGCAAAGACTTCCTCAATAGAATCCCAGCAACTAAGAGAAAGGATTGACAAATGGGACTTCATCAAATTAAAAAGCTTATGCACAACAAAAGAAATGATCTCTAAACTGAAGAGACCACCCACAGAGTGGGAGAAAATATTTGCCAGCTATACATCACACAAGGGACTGATAACCAGAATATACAGGGAACTTAAGAAACTAAACTCTACTAAAATCAATGAACCAATTAAGAAATGGGCAACTGAACTAAACAGAACTTTCTCAAAAGAAAAATTCAAATGGCCAAAAAATACATGAAAAAATGCTCACCATCTCTAGCCATAAAGGAAATGCAAATAAAAACCACACTAAGATTCTTCCTCACCCCTGTTAGAATAGCCATCATCAAAAACACCACAAACAACATCTGTTGGCGAGGATGTGGGGGAAAAAGGAACCCTAGTCCACTGCTGGTGGGAATGCAAGCTGGTGCAACCACTCTGGAAAAAAATTTGGAGACTTCTTAAAAATCTAAACATAGATCTGCCATATGATCCAGCAATCCCACTCCTGGGGATATACCCAAAGGAACGCAACACAGGTTACTCCAGAGGTACCCACACACCCATGTTTATTGCAGCACTGTTCACAATAGCCAAGTTATGGAAACAACCAAGATGCTCCACTATTGATACACAATATTGATACACTATTGATACACAATATTGATACTATTATACACAATGGAATTTTACTTAGTCATGAAGAACGAAATCTTATCATTTGCAGGTAAATGGATGGACCTGGAAAACATCATCTTGAGTGAGGTCAGCCAGGCTCAGAAAACCAAAAATCGTTATGTTCTCCCTCATATGTGGACTTTAGATCTAGGGCAAATGCAGCAATGTGGTTGGACTTGGATCACATGACAAAGGGAGAGCACATACAGGATGTATGGGGATAGGTAGAAAACCCAAAACATGAAAGCACTTGATGTCCCCACTCCAGAGGATAACTAATACAGAAACCTTAAAGCGACAGAGGTTATCATAAGAAGAGGATCAGTAACCAGTATAAAGATAAGTTAGAGATTAATCAACATGGGTCGTAACACATGTGTACACAAACGCAATGCTAGGAATATTTCTGTATAGCTATCCCTAACTCAACTAGCAAAAACGCTTTGTCTTCCTTATTATGCTTGTGTCTTTTCTTTAACAAAATTAGTGATAAGGACAGAATAGGGACTGCCTGGAACTGAGGAGGGGAAGGGAGAAGAGCATGGGGGAAGGGTGCAGGGGGGAGAAATGACCCAAACAATGTATGCACATGTGAATAAATGAATAATAAATATAAATAAATAAATAAATAAAGTGGACTCACCCACAGTTGAGTAAGTCTTAGAAATGGATTCTCCCCCTTCCAGAAGAGAAAGCAAACCTGCCCATACATTTATTTCAGCTCTATGAATTAAACAGAGGACCTATTTTGTTCTCCTACTTCTGGCCCACAGAAACTGATAAATGAGTACTCTCTTATACATGTGTAATTCATTAGGGACTTGTGCAGCTCCCAGATTCATCCCTCAAGCTATCTGAATCTGATGCGACTTACCTGAATAACTGACTTCACATTTTAATAGACTGAAGCTTAAAAAGTACAGTGCAAACACTTTAAAATGTACTCAGGGGGCACTCACCAAATATTCATTAGTTACAGCTTGTTATTATTTTTAGAATACAGTTTTCAATTTCTGTATAAAGATATCAACTCACTAAAAAGTCTCTGAGTAATTGCTCTAATCGCCCGCACTTCCTTTAGGAGAACAAACCAGCAGGAATAATGAATTTTTTATTTTTTTACTTAACACATATAAGCAAAATTTTCCTGACAGCAATTAAGGGGGGTTTTCTCACAGCATAAGAGAGGGGATCTTATTTTAATGACATTCATTCTGACATTTAATACCACATTTATTTTATTTATTTATTTTAAAGGTGACTGTGACAGTCACCTTTAAAATATCAAGATGGTCATAGAAGATTGATACTATAGAGATACAGTTTAAAGCTGGCATAAATCTAATAATCAATTAAGGCCTCTTGCCCAGTATCACAAATGAAGACACAGCATTCTAGAGCTAAGGTTCTACTTACAAGAAAACACTTGTTAATGATAGGAAAATCAAGAATCAGGACCTTCTAAATTATTTCACAAAACTCCTTTCTCAACACTTTGTCATTGTTTTATTTAAAGGTAGATTTAAAAAATATTTTTCTGGTTTAAAAAAGTTATGTGAGTTCTCAAAAATTTAAAAACTTAAAAAAATAAGAAAATGAGTATCATATAATCCAAGTTTTGGAGGAAAAAAATTAATATTCTCATGACAAGAGACAAACTCTTAAAAATTCAGGTGTCTCCACCTGAATATTCTGGGAATATAATGGCATGATATGGTATGTTCTCCCAAGTGAATGAAAAGTTACTGAACTTTGAACTAGCCTCTACACAAAGTAAATCACAACTTTTGGTAGGCCTTCTGAGATTTTGGAAGCAACACTTATCATATTTGAGTGTGCTACCTCAGTCCAACTATCTATATCATCCGTATGGTTGCCATTTTTGAATGGTGATCTGAACAAGCAGAAGGCACTATAAGGGCAGGCCGCAGTATAAGCTGCTTTACCACTTGGATCTTAAGATGTAGCAGATCCAATGACACTCAGCATCCATGGCAAACTGAGATGCTGAGAGCTTCCAGGAAGCACAATAGGAAAGTCACAATGTAAAGCATTAGGATTTTGTAACAAATTTACACCCTCTTCCTCAAGTAACTGTTCCTTTTTTTTTTAAGCCTAGGTTTTTTTGTTTGTTTTATTTTTTGTTTTGTTGAAGCTATTCTGAATGGAATTGGTTTTTTAACTTCTTTTTAAGTGAGTTCACTGTTGGTATATATAAAAAGCTACTGTTTTCTGTATGCTGAATTTTTACTCTATAACTTTGCTAATGTGTTTATCATATCTAAGAATCTTTTAAGTTTAGGACATTACATGCAAATAGGGATAATTTGACTTCTTCCTTTCCTACTTGTATACCTTTTATTTCTTTCTCTTGCCTTATTGCTACAATATGGGTGAATACTAAAGACATCATCCTAGGTGAAATAAGTCAGTCACAAAAGGACTGCACAATTCTACTTATATGAAGCACTGAGTCATATTTATAGAGACAAATATAAAATGATGGTTTTCAGGGTTTGTGGGAAGGGAGAAATGGGGAGTTAATGTTTAATGTGTGTAAGAGTTTTCAGTTTGACAAGATGAAAAAAGTTTTGGAGGTAGATGGTAATAGAGGTTGCACAATAATATAAACATATTTGTGTCACTAGACTAAATATTTAAAATGGTTGAAATAGTAAATTTTATGTTATACATATTTTGCCACAAAATTTTAATTAAAAATGATCAGATAGATATATAGTTTCATTTTTGTATCAGAATTCAGAGAATACAGGTAGAAAATAAGTAGTCAAAGGAATGAACTATGCCAGTTACCAATTTATTGCCTTGCACATCCAAATTCACTTTTAACATATTCTGCAAAAAGTGAATGTAGAGAAGATGAAATTTAACCTGAGAGATACCAAGATGGCGATTAGAGGGAGGAAGCAGAAAGCATGTTTCCTAAAGTAAAATCTTGGAGAGACACTGAAGATACACCTTACAGGAAACACCACTGAGAAGAAGCAAAACTTTGACTCCTCCACACCCTCAGCCCGCGCATAGCATTCCCACTCCACGTTAAACAGAGAAACCAGGAGGGCTCCTACGCTGCCAGATACCAGCTCCCAGACCACTTGGGAAGACAAAGACCACAAGGTGAGCTAAGTGACATGCAGCACTCCCACAGACAATCCTGGGCCAGATCAGCATAGCCCCCTGGAAATACCAATCCTCATCCAGGGGAAAAAAAACTGAATAATAAGCAACAAAAACAAAAAAGACATGTAGCAAAGAGAGCAGGGCGCTCTGAGTGCCAAAGATGGGGGGAGGGGCAATTCCACATTGAACTGTAAATGAACAAAGCAGCCGGAGAAGGCAGGAGAAGCAACACCTGCCCAGCAACCAGGAGCGGGAAAGCTTGTAAAAGCGGTGGTGGGAAGAAAACTCCACAGGAAAGGGGGTAAGGCCCACTTCCCAAGTGAACTGTAAATAAACACACTCGCCTGAGAAAGTGGGCATAGCGTCACCTCCCTCAGTGTGCTTGGAAAGGGGAAAGCCTGTAACAGTCACAGTTGCGCCCAGGAGAACTCTAAGTAAACAAAGCCTGTGGGGCTAGGTGAGTGTTAAACTCATCCAAGAGATCTACAAAAATAAAACCATCAGCAACAGCTGGCTGACAGCAGCGGGCAGGTGAGCCACAGCCTCAGATACACATTCACAAAGCTGTCCCCAGACTCTTTTTTTTTTTCTCTCTCTTCCTTTAATGAGACAACAACCGAACTACACCTGCATGCGGAAAAACTTACTGAAACTGTATTGCATTTGAACTTGGGACACTTTGTGGTGTTTTGTTTTTTTGGGGTTTTTATGTAATTTTTCCCCTTTGATGAGACAAAGACAGAACTACTTCTGAGACACCATCTCCAGGATTAGAGGCTGAGGGACTAACACCAAAACTATTAAGACTGAAACTTCATTGCATTTGAACTAGGAGACTTTTTTTTCAATCCTCTTTCTGGCTCTCTAATGCCTGTTTAGCTTACTGATAATTATTAAACTATCTCTCCCTGTTAATATCTTTGAAACTTTTTGTTTGTTTCTTTTGTTTTGTTTTACTTGTCTGTTTATTTGTTTTTCCCTTTTTCTTTACCTTCTTTGCTTTCCCTCTCCTCTCACCTTTCCATTCTAAATATCACCATTGTTACTATTACAAGCTAGAAAATACTTAATTGCACACAGTACAGGGACAATAACAACACCAAGGGCAATGACAGGAACAGAAAAAACAGGAAAATCAGTTTCCCCACAGCAAAAAATTAGTACAGGAACCAGAGGGAAATGAAGAAAACAGACACTCACACCCAGACTCCAACAAAATGAATATTAACTATGACAAAGAACCCAATGAAGCCCATAAGAATAATCTAAAAGAAGAAATCCTACAGGTAATCAATGACAATTTTATAGATATGATAATGGACATGGTCAACGAAAATGTACAGTAGACACTCAAGAAATTCCAAGACAAAAAAAAAGAGAATTTGAAAAAGCACGAGAAGAAATAAAAGAAACCATAGAAGCACTGTATAAACACCAAAGTGAAAGAGAGGACACGATGAATAAATGGATAAATGAACTCAGGACAAAAATAGACAACATTAAAGAGGAAACCAGCCAGGATATGGAAAACCTCAGAAAAAAGAACTAAACAGAACTGCAAAACAAAAGGGAAGGCCAATCCAGCAGAATAGAACAAACAGAAGACAGAATCTCAGAACTCAAAAATGAAATGGTAATTAAAGGAAAAACCAAAGAACTATTAAACAACTCAAGACCTGTGAAAAGAAAATGCAAGAACTCACCAACTCCATCAAAAGACCAAACCTGAGAATCATGGGCATTGAAGAAGGAAGAGAGGTGCAAGCAAAGGGAATGCATAATATATTCAACAAAATAATAACAGAAAATTTCCCAAATCTAGAGAAATGTATTCCCATACAGATGCAAGAATACTCCAGAACACCAAACAGACCAGACCAAAATAGAACCACCCCAAAGCATATCATCATTAAAACAACAAGTGCAGAGACCTGAGAAAGAATATTGAAGACTGTAAGAGAAAAAAACCAAATACCATACAAAGGTAAACCCATCAAAATCACAGCAGACTTCTCAACAGAAACATTAAAGCAAGAAGAGCTTGGGGTGAGATCTTCTGGGCACTGAATGAAAATAACTTCAACCCTAGAACACTCTAACCAGCAAAACAATCATTCAAAATAGATGGAGCAATAAAAGTCTTCCATGATGAGCAGAAACTAAAACAATATGTGACCACAAAGCCACCACTACAAAAGAGTCTTCAAGGGATTCTGCACACAGAAAGTGAAACCCAACATAACCATGAAAGGGCATGCAGCACCAAACTACAAGAAAAGAAAAAGCAAGAAAGTAGAGAGTAACCTCAACTTAGGTACACACAACCAAACCATCAAACAACTAAGACAACTAAATCACAGGAATCACCACATACTTCTCAGTACTAACACTTAATGTTAATGGACTTAATTCCCCAATCAAAAGGCACGATTTGACGAACTGGATTAAAAAGAAAGATCCAACAATTTGTTGCTTACATGAACCCATCACACCAACAGAAATAAGCATATGCTTAGGATGAAAGTCTGCAAGAAGATTTACCTAGCCAATGGCCCCCAAAGACAGGCAGGAGTAGCAATATTTATCTCTGACAAAGTAGACCTGAAACCTACATTATCAAACAAGATAAAGAAGGACATTCCATACTAATAAAAGGGGAAATAGACCAAAAGGAAATAACAATTATCAACCTATATGCAACCAATGTCAACGCACCCAATTTCATCAAACATACCCTGAAAGACCTAAAAGCATATATTAACGCCAACACAGTGGCTGTGGGAGACTTTAATACTCCATTATCATCAACAGATAGGTCATCCAAACAAAAAATCAATAAAGAAATCCAAGACCTAAAATATATCATAGATCAAATGGACCTAGTTGATACCTACAGAACATTTCATCCAACTTCTACACAATATATATTCTTCTCAGCAGCCCATGGAACCTTCTCCAAAATAGATCATATCCGAGGGCACAAAGCAAGCCTCAGCAAATATAAGAAGACAGAAATTATACCAGGCATTCTATCTGATCACAATGCAATAAAACTAGAACTCAACAACAAAAATAAAGACAAAAAACATGCAAACAGCTGGAAACTGAATAACTCATTGCTTAATGAACAACGGGTCATTGATGAAATAAAAGAGGAAATTAAAAAGTTCCTGGAAGTCAATGATAATGAAAACACAACCTGCTGGAACCTATGGGACACAGCAAAGGCAGTCCTGAGAGGAAAGTTTATAGCCATGACTGCATATATTAAAAAGACTGAAAGATTCCAAAAAAATGACCTAATGATACATCTCAAACTCCTAGAAAAACAAGAACAAGCAAATCCCAAAGCAAATGGGAGAGAAATAATAAAAATAAGAGCTAAAATCAACAAAATAGAAACAAAAAAAAAACATACAAAGAATTAATGAAACAAAAAGTTGGTTCTTTGAAAAAAAAAAAACAAGATCGATAGACCCGAGACAAACCTGACTAACATGAGGAGAGAAAAAACCCAAATTAGTAGAATCAGGAATGCAAAAGGGGAGATAACAAAAAACACCATGGAAGTCCAGGAAATCATCAGAGACTACTTTGAGAACCTATATTCAAATAAATTTGAAAATCTTAAAGAAATGGACAGATTTCTAGATACATATGATCATCCAAAACTGAACCAAGAGGATATTAATCACCTGAATAGATGTATAACACAAAATGAAATTGAAGCAGCAATCAAGAGTCTCCCCAAAAAGACAAGTCCAGGACCTGATGGATTCTCTGCTGAATTCTATCAGACCTTTAAAGAAGAACTGATACCAACCCTCCTTAAACTGTTCCATGAAATACAAAGGGAAAGAAAACTGCCTAACACACTTTATGAAGCCAGTATTACACTTATCCCCAAACCAGGCAAAGAAACCTCCAAAAAGGAGAACTATAGGCCAATCTCTTTAATGAACATTGATGCAAAAATCCTCAATAAAATAATGGCAAACTGAATTCAACAACACATCAAAAAGATCATTCACCACGAACAAGTAGGCTTCATCCCAGGAATGCAGGAGTGTTTCAACATACGAAAGTCAATAAACGTAATAAACCACATTAACAGAAGCAAAGACAAAAACCACTTGATCATCTCAATAGATGCAGAAAAAGCCTTTGATAAGATCCAACACCACTTCATGATAAAAGCCCTAAGAAAACTGGGAACAGAAAGAAAGTACCTCAACATTATAAAAGCTATATATGACAAACCTACAGCCAGCATTATACTTAATGGACAAAAACTGAAACCATTTCCTCTGAAATCAGGAACTAGACAAAGATGCCCACTATCTCCAATCCTATTCAACATAGTACTAGGATTCCTAGCCAGAGCAATTAGGCAAACAGAAGGAATAAAAGGAATACAAATAGGTAAAGAAACTGTCAAACTATCCCTATTTGCAAATGATATGATCCTATACCTTAAAGACCCAAGAAACTCTACTCAAAAGCTCCTAGACACCATCAACAGCTATAGCAAGGTAGCAGGATATAAAATCAACATAGAAAAATCATTAGCATTTCTATACACTAATAATGAACAAACTGAGAAAGAATATGTGCAAAGAATTCCACTTACAATAGCCTCAAAAAAATCAAATACCTAGGTGTAAACTTAACATAGGATGTAAATGACCTCTACAAGGAAAACTATAAACTTCTGAAGAAAGAGATTGAGGAAGATTATAGAAAGTGGAGAGATCTCCCATGCTCATGGATTGGTAGAATCAACATAGTAAAATTTCTCTATACTCCCAAAAATAATCTACATGTTTAATGCAATTCCCATCAAAATTCCAATGACATTCATTAAAGAGATTGAAAAATCCACCATTAAATTTATACAGAAACACAAGAGACCACGAATAGCAAAGGCAATACTCAGTCAAAAGAACAATGCTGGAGGTATCACAATACCCGACTTCAAACTATATTACAAAGCAATAACAATAAAAACAGCATGGTACTGGCACAAAAACAGACATGAAGACCAGTGGAACAGAACAGAGGACCCAGATATGAAGCCACACAGCTATACCCAACTTGTCTTTGACAAAGGTGCTAAAAATATACGGTGGAGAAAAGACAGCCTCTTCAACAAAAACTGCTTGGAAAACTGGTTAGCTGTCTGCAAAAAAGTGAAAATAGATCCATGTATATCACACTGTACAAATATTAACTCAAAATGGATCAAGGATCTTAATATCAGACCACAAACTCTAAAGGTGATACAAGAAAGAGTAGGAAATACTCTGGACTTAATAGGTATAGGCAAGAACTTTCTCAATGGAACCCCAGCAGCACAGCAACTAAGAGACAGCATAGATAAATGGGACTTCATAAAACTAAAAAGCTTCTGCTCAACAAAAGTAATGGTCTCTAAACCGAAGAGACCACCCATAGAGTAGGAGAAAATATTTGCCAGCTACACATCAGACAAAGGACTGATAACCAGAATACATAGGGAACTTAAAAAACTAAATTCACCCAAAATTAATGAACCAATAAAGAAATGGGCAAGTGAACTAAACAGAACTTTCTCAAAAGAAGAAATTCAAATGGCCAAAAAAACACATGAAAAAATGCTCACGATTTCTAGCAATAAAGGTAATGCAAATTAAAACCACACTAAGATTCCACCTCATCCCTGTTAGAATAGCCATCATCAAAAACACCACTAATGACATCTGTTGGCAAGGATGTGGGGAAAAAGGAACTCTAGTCCACTGCTGGTGGGAATGCAAACTAGTATAACCATTCTGGAAAAAAACTTGGAGGCTACTTAAAAATCTAAACATTGATCTACCATATTATCTAGCAATACCACTCTTGGGGATATACCCAAAAGAATGTGACACAGGTTACTCCAGAGGCACCTGCACACCCATGTTTATTGTGGCACTATTCACAATAGCCAAGTTATGGGAACAGCCAAGATGCCCCACCACCAATGAATGGATTAAGAAAATGTGGTATTTATACATAATGGAATTTTATGCAGCCATGAAGAAGAACGAAATGTTATCATTCACAGATAAATGGATGGAATTGGAGAACATCATTCTGAATGAGGTTAGCCTGGCCCAAAAGACCAAAAATCATATGTTCTCCCTCATATGCGGATATTAGATCAAGGGCAAACACAACAAGGGGATTGGACTTTGATCACATGATAAAGAGAGACCACACGAGCGAGGTATTAGGATAGGTAAGACATCTAAAAAATTAGATAGCATTTGTTGCCCTCAACACAGAGATACTAAAGCAGATACTTTAAAGCAACTGAGGCCAATAGAAGGGGACCAGAAACTCAAGAAAAGGTTAGTTCAAGAAGAATTAACTTAGAAGGTAACACACATGCACAGGAAATCAATGCGAGTCAACACCTTGTATAGGTATCCTTACCTCAACTAGTAAAAAAAACCCTTGGTCCTTCCTATTATTGCTTATACTCTCTCTTCAACAAAATTAGAGATAAGGGCAAAATAGTTTCTGCCAGGTAGTGAAGGGTAAGGGAGGGTAAGGGAGGAGCGGGGTGGGGGGCGTAAGGGAGGGGGGGAAGAGGGAGCAATGACCCAAACATTGTATGCACATATGAATAAAATAAAAATTAAAAAAAGAAAAAGAAATTTAACCTGAGCAGTAAACAAGATGATGGCCAAAAGAACTTTAACACATTATCTCTTTCATTTTTCCCAAAATATTCCAGGAAGAACCTAACTATGTATGTATATAGATGTTTATATTGTTGATGCTTATTGTATTTCTTCAGAAAATGAATTCTTCAGTTGGGAGTTATCCACATCCATTTTATATCCAATGCACTGAATATGCTGAAGTTTTTAGTTTATTGAAGTGGAAGTGTCTAATCATTCAGGAAATTATTGTTTCCTGCATCTGTGAAAGGAACACAGCAGGTCAATGTCCTAATATGGATGGCTTCATAACTAGGAAGGGAAAATGAAAAGGGGACCATTCATAATAGTCTTTTAGGGTTCCTAGAAACCAGGAAGGGTGCAGGATCTGTTATATCCAATCTCATAATATTGCCCTAATATAGAGGAGGTTGTTGGAAACTTACTACATCAATCAGGCAATTCATTTATTGATTATCCTCGAAATCGAATGTTAATTTCTAAGCAGGAAAAAAATCTGATTTTTAAATTAGATTTTAAAGCTGGAATTTTTTTCTTTATCCAATAATTGCTTGATTTGGCTTAATTTTAAATGAAAAACAATGTTTTCTTAAAATTAATGAGGAAAGGTTAATAAACTTCCAAGGAAACAATAAATATGCATCAATTGAAAACCACCTCTGAAATTTTTAGCTAGGAATTACGAAGTTAGAGAATGGTTTTAGGAACTGTGACATCTACCAAAGAAAGTAAATGTCACACAAGTAATTTACACAAATTAAGAAACTCACTTAAATTTAATCAGTCCTTAGCACCTTCTATTTGCCAGGTACTCTGGAAAAGGCTTTTATGTACTGTTGCTTGTTTGTTTGTTACTATTTGTGTTCATAATAACCAATATCCTGGCACTTCTCTCAATTTTACAGATAAGGAGATGAAGACTCTGAGTGTTTAAGTACTTTATAGTAAGCCACAAAGCTTACTTCTCTCAACTATTATATCCATCTAAAACTGGTATTATGCCTGAAGAGTATGGCCTGACATGGAACCCAGTGAGGCTGATACTCCAGGGTAGAAATTGGGACTGGAGAGAAATAAAGAAGTTGGCCATTTGGGGAAGCATTATAAAATTCTTTACATAGGAATAAATTAGTAAGTAGAGCCTTCTTAAGCAAGAAAATATATGTGGTTTCTAAGAGCAAATTTCTAAAAATAGGGTATTTCTTTAGGAGAGAATTTTGAAAAAAGGAGACATCTGCTTTCTTGGAAATACTCTTTTTTATGCACAAAGATAGCACAGTTTTTAGTCTTTCAGTTGAAGAAACAGAGTTACACACTCAGTCATTTCTAAACAATACTGCATTCCTACATGTTTTTAATCTATAGATTTAGAACATCATACCTGAAAAAAATCATTTTCGGCTCCTGCTAGGCAAAAACATTTCCCAGGAATTAGGAAAGTGTTAAAATATTTCAACCTTTTTAAACATGATTCATACCTAGAAAGCAAGCCTGAGAACTGGGTATCACTGAAAGAATATAATTAGGAATAATTTCCTCTTCCAATTCTCTGAACACAAATATACGAAGATATACAATTTCACTGGGGCTGCCTTTGAGAGTACACAAGCTTGCCCATCAACCCATCACTTTATGTCTGAAATACTAAATGTGTTTCTCAATACTTAACATCATTATCTTAAAATCCTCAGAATTATAATTACTAGGGTCTGAAGAATTTTAAGGTTTTTCCAGTTGTGCTAATCACACAACTAATATCCAGCTGGGCATGATGGATCACACTTGTTAATTCTAGCTACTCAGGAGGTAGATATTGGAAGGATTATGGCTTAAAGCCAACCCCTGGCAAGGAGTTCATGAGATCCTGATCAACGGCTGGGCATGGTGATGAGCATATGTCATCCCAGCTACTCCTCAGGGAAGAACAAATAAGAGGATCGTGTTTCAGGCCAGCAAGACTCTATTCAAAAAATAATTAAAGAAAAAAGGGCTGGGGGCATGGCTCAAGTGCTTGCTTAGCAAGTACAAAGCCCTGGGTTCAAATTCCACTAGAGCAAAAACAAAAACAAAATAAAAAAAAAGAAACTTGACATAACCACCAGCAAATGGAGGTATACATTCTAACAGAATTCAACGGCAGAGGATAGTTTAGACTTTCTTCTTTGTTAATTTAACGAAGGATTTATTATCACAATAATTTAATTTGCATCCCTTTGATCATTAGTAAAACTGAACATTTCTCTAATATACTGCTTTATGAATGGCTTATTTGTACCTTTGATGATTATTTATTGGGGTTTTAACTAGTTTTCTCATTGATTTTATACAGCGAGATACTGACCTTTATTGTCATATACGTTGAAACATATTTCTCATAGCTATTTGCCTTTCATTATATTTTCCTTTTGTTTTCAAAATCAGATAAATTAAGACTGTTAGAAAGTATTGCCTAGATTCATTTTGGCTCTTAAGTATAATTACACCTCAAAAGACAGCTATTTAAAACAATCATTTGGTACTTGTTATGTTAACAGTAGCTTAACCAGAAATGCTGAGATTTGCTAAAATGGCAAAAAAGGTGAAAATTTCATAGACAGAAAGGAAAAAGTTTAAACTATATTGACAATTTTAAACTTCCATGAAAAAGCATAAAAATGACTACTTGCGATAATCATCTTTCCAAAATAACCCCCCATTTTCATGCTTTTTCACATCTCTGGAAAAATAAGTCTATAAGCCTCAAATGCACATCTAAAATATTTTTTAGAAATTAAAATTTCAAAGCTCTTATATCAAACAGCAACTCTAATTTATCTAGAACATTTTTAAATAATACCAGCTACTTTAACAGAAGATGTATTGGTACCATTTAATTTTTAGGCACAACTCATTTATTCTCAAAAATTATTATCAACTTACCAAAAATTTTTAAAGGAAAGCCTGGATGATTCTATTTTTTTCTTTTTTTGGCAGTACTGGGGGGCTTGAACTCAGGGCCTCATGCTCATTAGTCAGGTACTCTACCACCTGAGCCATTCCACCAGCCCTTTTTTTGCATTGGTTATTTTTGAACCACAATCCTCCTAGTTCTGCTTCTCCGCATAGCTGAAAGGGCAGGAGAACTATTGCTCCCAGCCATTGGTTGAAATGCGGTCTCACTTTTTTCCTGGGCTAGGCTTGAACCATGATCCTCCTGATCTCCACCTCCCAAGTAGCCAGGATTATAGGCTTGAAAAACTCCGCCCAGCCTCTAATCTTTCTTATCCATATCTTTATTACTTTCCCATGTTTTACCTAAAATCCAATTGCCCATATAAACAAAATATTCAAGAGCTGGTGAAGACATCAGTCCACTATTTTACAAATAGGTCTGGCAAAAAAAGAAAAGTACGTAAGAGCTGTACAGGGAAATGATTTTCACAATCATTTATTACCAGTGATTCCTTAGGACTCATCTTCCCTCCCTTCCTCCCTCCCTTCCTTCCTTCCTGCCTTCCTTTTTTTGTGGTACTGGGGTTTGGATTCAGGGCCTCATGTTTGTTAGCCCAGGTTGGCCTGGGACCGTGATCCTCTTACCTATTCCTCTTATGTAGTTGAGATGATAGCTGTGCACCATCACACCCAACTTGTTTGTCGACATGAGATCTGACTTTTTTTTGTCTCAACTATCCTTGAACCACAATCTTCCCAGTCTCTGGTTTCTGAGTAGATAGGATTACAGGTATCCAGTCACTGTGCTTGGCCTCATTCTCCTCGTTTTCTATAGTAGTAGAAACCCTGATTTTTTGACTAGTATATGACCATCAGGAATAATGTTTAATTTTCAGCCTCTGTTTCATCTAGAGGTTACATTGTGATTTCAGTTTTAACCAAAAAGATGTAGACAGGAAGTGTGTGCAACTTCTAAGAAGTGTCCTTAAAAGGAAGGCATATGCTTTTTTTCCCCTCTCCTCCTTTATATTAGCCAGAATGTATATATGCTGTCTAGAGCTACCAAGCAAAGTACTATAATGAGGAAGATAGAGCAAGAGGACAGAATGAGCCCAAGTCCTTGACTATAGAGTTGCAATACAAAACTCAGACTGCCTATGCTTACTTGGGAAAGATAGAAATGTCTATTGTGTTTAAAATGCTATTATTTTACTTAAGAGAATAGGAGAAGTGGCATTTCCAGATAATCTCCATCCTAATTAACATACTTTCCTTATCAGCAGAAAATAAGCAACTACTAAAATCATAATAAACTGAATGACATGTATTAAGGATACTCCATAAGACAAAGTAATGTGTTTATTAAAGTCCTAGTGTCTATGAACCCAGGTTTGGGTTTTGGTTGGGTGTTCAACTGCTTGTATGACTTTGGACACATTCCTACCCTCTCTAAATTCACTTTTCAATCTAATATGAAAAGAATAATAGTGATTGTTAGAATTAAGATGAGATGTGTAAACTATGAAGAACATGCACAAGGCAACCACTCAGTATATGTCAGTGATACTAATGCACTTCAATGATTGCGTATATAACAGTGGTCCCATAAGATTATATCATCTATTTATAGCCATTTTATTATATGCAACTATACTCTGTGATGATGTCACAATAACGAAATTGTGTAAGGATGCATTTCCCAGATACATCCTCATTATTAACACACAACTATATTGCTATCAATGTAAAATCAATAAATTACTTACTAATTGTATTTTTTGCAGTGATGGAGACCAAACTCAAGATTTTGCACATGCTAGGCAACTACTCTACCACACTAGCGCTCTATCCTATTGTTTTTAATGATTTAACATAAGAATTATATTAGCTACATCTCCAACAAAGCTGTCTCCCCTATGAATCAGATTTGTTTAACTTGTTTTCTTGAAGGGACAGTAAAGAAAAATTAAAGAGACGAATGGGCATGGTTCCTATTTCAGATAGTTAATATGATTAAAGAACAATATCAACTGGTTAAAAAGCTGCCTATTAACTACTAATCATTAGATTTGACTTTACACAGAAAGTGCTAACATGTATATTTTAAATTCAAATGTTACCAAAATTTGGATCTTTCCATAATCTAAATGTTCCTTGAATATAGATAAATAAGTAACATCAATTTTTAAGACTTTTTAAAAGAGAAGTTTTAGGTCTATTGTAAAAACAAGAGGAAGGTATAGATTTATCAAATATCACCTTGTCTCCTTATATATTTAAAACACATCCTTATCAACATTCCCCACCAAAGTGATACATTTATCACAGTGACACATAATAGTCACTAAAGTCCAAAGTTTACATTAGGGTTCACTTTTGGTATTATACCTATTATGGTTTGTACAAATGTATAATGACATGTATCCACCATTACAAATCATATAGCAAATTTTCACTGCCCTAAAACTCCTCCGTGTTCCACCTATTCACCCACTCCCACCACTACTTTAATCCCTGGTAAACACTGATCTTCTTATAATCTCCATACTTTTGAGTTATCACCAACTTTTTTTGGCAGTAGTGGGGTTTGAACTTCTGGTTCATGGTTGCTAGGCAGGCGCTCCACCACGTGAATCATACTGCCAGTTCTTTTTACACTCGGTTTATTAAGATAGGGTCTTGCTTTATGCGTGGGCCGTGATCTTCCCTTTCCACATAACTGGGATGACAGGCACATGATCATGACTGTGCCCAGCCTTTTGTTGAGATGTGGTCTCGCAGACTTTGAGGCCAGCCTCAAACTACAATCCTCCTGATCGATCTCTCAAGTAACCAGAATTATAAGGTTGGGCCGCTGTGCCTGTCATATCATTAACTTTTAAAGAGTTGCTAAATATCTTCCTCCTGGCATTTAATTTGTTCTCATTTCTAGAAATCATTTTCCTTTATGATCTAAACTTATTTTCTTAAGTTTTAATAATACATTTTGTATAACCTAACATATACAAAATATCTGTTCAATATGTACTAAGTATAGAAATGTGCTAATGAGATATTTTCCATCAGTTTCTGCACATTATCTTTGAATTTCAGCACATTATTTAATTCACTCATTCATTCATTTGGTAGTGCTGAGGATTGAATCCAGGGCCTCCCACAGGCTAGGCAAGCCAATCTACCACTTGAGTCACACCTCCAGTTGTTTTTGATTTAGTTTATTTTTAAGATAGAATATCATGCCTTTTGCGGGCAGCTGGCCTCAGACTGCAATTCTCCTACCTTCATATCTAACCTAGCTACGATTACAGGCCTGTACCACTATACTAAGCATTTTTAAATAAAGATTCATTAATACAATGGGATTTCACTGTGAAAATTCCATAGATGCCTATGGTATACATTGAACTAGTCACTCTATTATATTCTTTTAACTCTCTGCCTCCTCCCCACTTTTCAAACAGTATTTGGCAGGTTTCATTATGCTTTCTTTATATAATGCAATATACTTCAATCATCTTCAATCCCGCTCTACCTGCCCACTGATTCCCCCTGACAGTTCCCCTTTTGCACTCATATCCATTATTGCTATTATTTTCATTTTCGACTATATTCCACATATAAGCAAAATATGTGATATTTGGTCTTTGAGCTTGACTTATTCACTATTTCATTGTTGGAGCTAATCATTGACAGATGACTGGATCATAAGGGCTCTGACCTAGTTAATGGATTATCCATTAATATATTCATAGCTTCATGCCATTATTGGGAAGTGGTAGAATCTAAGAGATGGGGCCTAGATGGAAGAAGCAAGCAGGTTACTGTGGGGAGGGTGCCTTTGAAGAGTGTATCTTGTTCCTGGCTTTTATCTGTCTATCTCTTTCTCTCTGCTTCCTATCCACCATGAGGTTAAGCAACTTTGCTCCACCATATGCCACCTCCCCATAATTCTCTGCCTCATCAAACATGGGCATAGAAGCAACAGAGCCAAGTGACCAAGGACTAGAACCTCTGAAATAATGAGCCAAAACAAATCTTTCCTCCTTTGTTTGTATCAGGCATTTTTGTGTTACAGCAATGAGAAATAACTAACAGGATTTCTATTGCATTTTCAATTAATTGCTAGCCAAGTATTTTTTTTATTGCTTTATTATTCATAAGTGCATACACGGCTTAGGTCATTTCTCCCTCCTGCCCCCACCCCCTCCCTTACCACCCACACCACCCTCTCCCTTTCCCCCCCACCACCTCAATACCCAGCAGAAACTATTTTGCTAGCAAAGTATTATAGATGGCATATCCTTTAATCTTAACAGTTATAAAAAAACCATTAATACAATTTCTTGGCTTTTAGTCACTATTAGGATCAGAAATGATAAAAGTTAACCCAACTGGTAAGTTTGTTTATTCATTCAGTAAATACCTGCTTTATAAAAAGCATATGGAGACACAACAATTCTATAAAACAGCTAAGATTCCCAGTTATGAAACTTACATTCTAGTGACCAGAGTAGGATACAGGCATATGAATAACGTTTTCTTCCAGTTGCAAAAACTCAGTTTACTACATTTCAGCTAATATAGGAACATACATTTGGAAAAATGAAAATATTAGTAAATTTCAAACTGCAGAACTGACATAGATCAGATATCCTTTCTTAACTTAGTACAACATACCTTTAATGTTCTATTAAACTATACTCAACTACTTACCACATATAGTTGTTTCCACAGACTGGCCCATTCTTGTAGAGTTGCTGTAACCTCAGTCACAATAGAATCTTCAAGAGGAACCACAGTTTCATATTGCCTAGAAAGAGCCACAACATGTTCCATGTTATCTTTGATAAAATCTTAGACTACTGTCTGCTGCATTTTTCACTGTGTGTAACTCAAATTTCAAATTCATGCAAATACAAAAAAAAAGTACTTCTAATTGAGCAAAAATCTTTCTGCAGTGATCTGCAATGATGTAACTGGGCTTAATTAATGTGAAAAAACTGGAGTTTTACTATATGATTCCTAATTTTAGTATTTTTAGAAACATGAATTGAAGACACAGTTTTTAAGCATTAAGTTTCTTTTTTTATTCAAGGACAAACCATACACTACTAAAATCTAGCTAAGATGAATTTTTTAAAATCATTTGTGCCCTTTAATATTTTCTTTAATGAAAGAAAGACTTGGTGGGAAGACTAGAAGGGGGAATGGATTTTGAAATTTTATAAGAACTACCTTATACTGCCACTGAACTTTATTAGAAACTAGTGTGAGTATAGGAATTCTACAAGTGGTAGAGGAATTCTGAACACAGAAACAGAAATGTGCTTAGATTCTCTTAGGCTGTCTCATAAGCAGCATCCACTATGATGCCAATCCCTGTGATAATCTGTGGTAATTATCAAGGACTGATGAACAAAAATGGACAAGGTACCTATCTTCAAAGAGCTCTTGGTCTGGATAAGGAATCAGACAAACAATCACAACAAATAAATATAAGCAGTAATAAATCTAAAATGAAAATAAAAAGGTATGGTGAGAGTTTTTACCTTATGGACACAATTAAAGATGAGAGGATCAGTGAACTCTTCTCTGAAAAGGTAGCAAGGACCAAAACATTAAAAAAAAAAAATCATGGTTGGATTCCAAGATGGCAGCTAGAGGGAGGAAGCAGAAAGTGTGCCTCCTATAGTGAAATCTTGGAGAGACGCTGGAGACACACCTTGCAGGCAAAACCACCGAGAAGAGGCAAAACTTTTGACGCATCCACACCTCCAGCCAGTGCAGAGCATTTCCACTTCACGTTAAACGGAGAAACCAGGAGGGCCCCCTGGCCGCCAGTCACCCACGCCCAGACGTCTGGGGAAGATGCGGACAAGGTGAGCATAGCAGTACTGCGGTACTCCCACAGACAACCCTGGGCCAGAGAAGCATAGACCCCTGGACAGACCGACCTCCACCCAGGGAAAAAAAAGAGAAACTGAATAATAAGCAATAAGAACAATAAAGACACACAGGAAAGAGGGTGGGGCACGCTGAGCACTGAAGATTGGGGGAAGGGAATCCTTCCCGGAACTGTAAATAAACAAGCCGGGCAGGCGGGAGCAGCAACCAGGAGTGGGAAAGCTTGTGAGAGTGGCGGAGGGAGGAAAACTCCACAGGAGAGGGGGGAAGACCCACTTTGCACGTGAGCTGTAAACAAACACGCAGGCCTGAGAAAGCAGGTGCAGTGTCACCTCCCCCAGTGTGCTTGCAAAGGGGAAAGCTTGTAGCAGCAGCTCACACACAAGAGAACTCTGAGTAAACAAAGCCTGCAGGGCCAGGTGAGTGTTAAGCTCACCCCAGAGATCTGCATAAATAACACCTCCAGCAACAGCAGGCTGACAACAGTGGGCCGGCAAGCCACAGCTGCAGATACCATTCTCAGAACTGTCTCCAGACTCTTTTTTTTTTCTTCCTCTCTCCCTACCTTTGATGAGAGAACAACCGAACTACACCTGCATGCTGAAAAACTTACTGAAACTGTATTGCATTTGAACTTGGGACACGTTGTGGGTGTTTTTTTTGTGTGTGCAGTTTTGTTCTACTTTATCTGTCCCCTTTGATGAGACAACTACAGAACAACATCTGAGGCAACATCTCCAGGACTGGAGACTAAGATGGACACCAAAATTATTAAAACTGAAAATTCACTGCATTTGAACATGGAGGTTTTTTTTTTTTTTTTCATTTTGTTTTATTTTATTTATATATATATATATATATATTTCTTTCATTTACTTATTTTTTATTTTTATTCTTCTCTTTATTCTTTTTTATTTTTTATATTTTTTATTTTTATTCTTCTCTTTATTCTTTTTTTTTATTTTCAATCCTCTGTCTCTCTAATGCCTGTTGAGCTTACTGTCGATTAGTACACTAACACTCATTGTTTATACCTTTGAAACTTTCTTGTTTGATTCCTTGTTTTGTTTTCTCCTACTTATATGTTTATTTGTTTTTCCCTTTTCTTTACCTTCCTGCTTTCCAGCTCCTCTCATCCTTCCATTCTAAATATTACCATTGTTATTATTAAAGCTAGAAAATACTTAATTGCACACACTACAGGGACAGTAACAACACCAAGGACGATGACGGGAAGACAGAAAAAACAGGGAAACCAGTTTCCCCACAGCAAAAAATTACTACAGGAACCACAGGGAAATGAAGAAAACAGATACTCACATCCAGGCTCCAACAAAATGAAGATAAACTGTGCCAAAGGACCCAATGAAGCCCACAAGAATAATTTAAAAGAAGACATACTACAAGTTCTCAATGAGAATTTTATAGAGATGATACTGGATAGGGTCAACCAAAATGTACAGGAGACACTCAAGAAATTCCAAGACAACAAAAATAGAGAATTTCAAAAAGCAAAAGAAGAAATAAAGGAAACCATAGAAACACTGTATAAACACCAAAGTGAAAGAGAGAACATGATGAATTAATGGATAAAGGAACTCAGGACAAAAATAGACAACATTAAAGAGGAAACCAGCCAGGATATGGAACACCTCAGAAAAAAGAACGAAACAGAACTGCAAAACAAAACGGAAGGCCAATCCAGCAGAATAGAACAAACAGAAGACAGATTCTCAGAACTTGAAGATGAATGGTAATTAAAGGAAAAACCGAAGAACTATTAATTAAACAACTCAAGACCTGTGAAAAGAAAATGCAAGAACTCACCGACTCCATCAAAAGACCAAACTTGAGAATCATGGGCATCAAAGAAGGAGAAGAGGTGCAAGCGAAGGGAATGCGTAATATATTCAACAAAATAATAACGGAAAATTTCCCAAATCTAGAGAAAGATATTCCCAGACAGATGCAAGAGGCCTCCAGGACACCAAACAGACCAGATCAAAATAGAACTACCCCACCATATATCATCATTAAAACAACAAGTTCAGAAACTAAGGAAAGAATATTGAACGCTGTAAGAGAGAAACAACAAGTAACATACAAAGGTAAACCCATCAAAATCACAGCAGACTTCTCAACAGAAACATTAAAAGCAAGAAGAGCATGGGGTGAGATCTGCTGGGCACTGATTGAAAATAACTTCAACCCCAGGATACTCTACCCAGCAAAACTATCATTCAAAATAGATGGAGCAATAAAAGTCTTCCATGATAAGCAGAAACTAAAACAATATGTGACCACAAAGCCACCACTACAAAAGATTCTGCAAGGGATTCTGCACACAGAAAGTGAAACCCAACTTAACCATGAAAAGACAGGCAGCACCAAACCACAGGAAAAGAAAGAGCAAGACAGTAGAGAGTAACCTCAACTTAGATACACACAATCAAATCTTCAAACAACTAAGACAACTAAATGACAGGAATCACCACATACCTATCAGTACTTAACGCTTAATGTTAACGGACTTAATTCACCCATCAAAAGGCACCGCTTGATCAAATGGATTAAAAAGGAAGATCCAACAAT
Source organism: Castor canadensis (assembly GCF_047511655.1). Lineage (NCBI taxonomy): Eukaryota > Metazoa > Chordata > Mammalia > Rodentia > Castoridae > Castor > Castor canadensis. The sequence continues at coordinate 50,763,320 of NC_133402.1, read as the reverse complement.
TTGTTGCTTACAGGAGACCCATCTCACCGAAAGAAATAAGCATATACTTAGGATGAAAGGCTGGAAGAAGATTTACCAAGCCAATGGCCCCCGAAAACAGGCAGGAGTAGCAATACTTATCTCTGACAAAGTAGACTTCAAACTTACATTGATCAAACGAGATAAAGAAGGACATTCCATACTAATAAAAGGGGAAACAGACCAAAAGAAAAAATAGTAATTATCAACCTGTATGCACCCAATGTCAATGCACCCAGTTTCATCAAACATACCCTGAAAGACCTAAAAGCATATATAAACGCCAACACAGTGGTTGTGGGAGACTTTAACACCCTATTATCATGAATAGATAGGTCATCCAAACAAAAAATCAATAAAGAAATCCAAGATTTAAAATATACAATAAATCAAATGGACCTAGTTGATGTCTACAGAACATTTCATCCAACCTCTACACAATATACATTCTTCTCAGCAGCCCATGGAACCTTCTCCAAAATAGGTCATATCCTAGGGCACAAAGCAAGTCTCAGCAAATATAAGAAAATAGAAATTATACCATGCATACTATCTGATCACAATGCAGTAACAGTAGAACTCAACAACAAAAGACAAAAAACATGCAAACAGCTGGAAATTAAATAACTCATTACTTAATGAAGAATGGATCGTCGATGAAATAAAAGAGGAAATTAAAAAGTTCCTGGAAGTCAATGAAAATGAAAACACAACCTACCAGAACTTATGGGACACAGCTAAGGCAGTCCTGAGAGGAAAGTTTATAGCCATGAGTGCATATATTAAAAAGACTGAAAGATCCCAAATCCATGACCTAATGATACATCTCAAACTCCTAGAAAAACAAGAACCAGCAAATCCCAAAACAAATAGAAGCAGAGAAATAATAAAAATAAGAGCTGAAATCAACGAAATAGAAACCAAAAAAAACCATACAAAGAATTAATGAAACAAAAAGTTGGTTCTTTGAAAAAATAAACAAGATTGATAGACCCCTGGCAAACCTGACTAAAATGAGGAGAGAAAAAACCCAAATTAGTAGAATCAGGAATGCAAAAGGGGAGATAACGACAAACACCATGGAAGTCCAGGAAATCATCAGAGACTACTTTGAGAACCTATATTCAAATAAATTTGAAAATCTTAAAGAAATTGACAGATTTCTAGATATATATGATCATCCAAAACTGAACCGAGAGGAAATTAATCACTTGAGTAGACCTATAACACAAAATGAAATTGAAGCAGCAATCAAGAGTCTCCCCAAAAAGAAAAGTCCAGGACCTGATGGATTCTCTGCTGAATTCTATCAGACCTTTAAAGAAGAACTGATACCAACCCTCCTTAAACTGTTCCACAAAATAGAAAGGGAAGGAAAACTGTCTAACATATTTTATGAAGCCAGTATTATACTTATCCCAAAATCAGGCAAAGACACCTCCAAAAAGGAGAACTATAGGCCAATCTCCAGAGGCACCTGCACACCCATGTTTATTGCAGCCCTATTCACAATAGCCAAGTTATAGAAACAGCCAAGATGCCCCGCTACTGATGAATGGATTAAGAAAATGTGATATCTATACACAATGAAATTTTATGCAGCCATGAAGAAGAATGAAATGTTATCAGTCGCTGGTAAATGGATGGAATTGGAGAACATCATTCTGAGTGAGGTTAGCCTGGCCCAAAAGACCAAAAATCATATGTTCTCCCTCATATGTGGACATTAGATCAAGGGCAAACACAACAATGGGATTGGACTTTGAGCACATGCTAAAAGCGAGAGCACACAAGAGAGGGGTGAGGATAGGTAAGACACCTAAAAAATTAGCTAGCATTTGTTGCCCTTAATGCAGAAAAACTAAAGCAAATACCTTAAAAGCAACTGAGGCCAATAGGAAAAGGGGACCAGGACCTAGAGAAAAGGTTAGATCAAAAAGAATTAACCTAAGAGGTAACACACACACACAGGAAATTAATGTGAGTCAACTCCCTGTACAACTCTCCTTATCTCAACCAGCAAAAACCCTTGTTACTTCCTATTATTGCTTATACTCTCTCTTCAACAAAATTAGAGATAAGGGCAAAATACTTTCTGCCAGATATTGAGGGGATGGGGGGAGAGTAAGGGTGTGGAGTGGGTGGTAAGGGAGGGGGTGGGGGTAGGGGGGAGAAATGACCCAAGCCTTGTATGCACATATGAGTACGAAAACAGTAAAAAAAAATCATGACATGAAAAATATGAGGGAAGGGAGAAAACTAAGTACGGTGTCACCAGAAAAAAAATACACAAATCTCACTGACTTGGAAAACTTTGTCATATATCCACAGTATAAGAAAAAAAGAAAATGGAAAAAAAAAAAGATAACATGGCTGGGGTCTGTGCTATCTTCTTTTAAGATAGTTAAGACTCTATATTTTAATGCACGTAACATGAATGAAATATTATTGAAAGGTTGTTGAAAGCAGGATCATGACTTGATAATATTTTAACAAAGGCTATACCAATTTTGAGAGGCAATGAATTATTTTCTGGGATTAAAGATTTTATATATATTATACTGAGGTGGTTGGAATCAATATTCCTTTTTACATTTTTATTAGCATATATTAGCTGTATGAGGGAGGGTTTCATTGTGACATTTATACATTTACTTACAATGTAATTAGGTTCACCCCCCTCTAACATTCTTCCTTCCCCTTAGGACAATTTCAACAGATTTCATTGTTTAATTTTTATACACATATTCAAAGTACCCTCCTTTACCCTCTCCATTTACCCTCCCCCCTTCCCACTGGTACCCACTGCTGGACAGGACCTGTTTTACCTTCCTGTCCTTCATTTTTAAGTGTATGCTAATTGTTTAAGGGGGTTTCACCTTGGTATTTCTCACATGTATATATTATACTTTAATCAGATTAACCCCTTATTTTACTCACTCTTTTTCTATTGCCCTGCTTCCCTATTATTCAACAGCTTTCAGTGCATTTTGTTATATTATCTTCATGCACAGATGCAATGTATTGTAATATTATTCACTTTCTATCATTCTCTGTTCCTCTCCCACCTCCCCACACTACCCTCACAGAGACCCACGATTACAATCATGCTCTCTTCTCTCACTCTCTCTATATGTATATAAGATCATCTATGTGTTTATATGTATGTTTATTTTTTAGGTTTAGCTTCCACATATAAGGAAAATCATGTGACCTTTATCCTTCTGAGCCTTGCTTACTTGGCTTAACATGATGATCTCTAGTTTCTTAACTTTTTCTTAATTTCCTCAATGATCAATTGATTGTTCAAAAGTGTTTTACTCAATCTTCATGAGTTTAAATGTTTTTAGTGGTTTTCCTTCCCAATGATTTCTATTATGGTCTGTTAGGATATAGGGGGTTATTTCAATACTTTTGTATTTATTGAGATTTGCTTTATGATGTAGGATGTGATGTCTTTTGAAGAAAGTTCCATGGGCTGCTGAGAAAAATGTGTGATTGGCTACTGTAGGATGGAATGCTCTATAAATGTCAGTTAAGCTCATTTTGCTCATGGTATTTTTTTTTGGTAGTACCAGATTTGAACTCAGGGCCTCATGCTTGCTAGGCAGGCACTCTACCACTCCACCAAGCCCTATTTGTGTGGGGTACTTGAGATAGGGTGCCACAAACTATTTCCCTGGTCTGAGTTTGAACTGCAGTCCTCCTTATCTCTGCCTCCAGAGTAGCTAGGATTATATGTGTGAGATACCACTACCTGACTGTCCATGATATTCTTTGGTTCTAGTATATCTTTGTTAATTTTTTGCCTGGATGTTCTGTCTATTGATGAGAGTGAGGTGTTGAGATCTTCCTGTAGTATTGTACCTGAACCTGTCCCTTTTGCAATCCATATTCTGATCTGTTAGCTAAAGAGAACATCATCCACCTAGAAACAGAACAGGAAAATCCATTTCACAAAATTATCACTCATGTCATTTCTTTCCAAAGAAAGTTAGCTGACAAAGCCCTGGTATGTTCAAAGATGACTTAGTGCACTAATACTGAACACCAATGAATATATAAGTTGTTTGATTATGTTTTATTATTTTAGTCTCTTTCATTTTGTTGGACCTAGTCCAACAAAAAATACTGTGAAATAATGCCACAATGCTATCCGTATCCATCAACTTACAAGCTGATTAAAGTAAAAGCTTCTAACAAGGGCTTGTTAAGAGCAAAATGACACAATGATGACATCAGCAAGATGGTAAAATAGGTGCTTTTTACTGTCTTCCTCCTGCAGAAAGATTACTTTTGACAACAACCCATGGATGAATTTCTTTGTGGGCATGTAGGAATTTAGAAGTGTTTGAGCATACCACAGAGTAAAATATTCCAAAGACAGACTAAAGAGAGCAAGAACAAAGTTTTGCTTTATCTGAATCACCTATAAATCAATGTGGCACAGTTCAGTGTCATGAAAAAACAGCCTTGGCCTACAGTTTATCCCAAAATGGAAAGTGAAGCACAGTAAGTGAGCACCCAACTCTACTATCCATGTGAGATACTGCCCAAAGAGCTTACTTCTTTCTTAAAACACCCAGAATACTGAGTTGATCAGCGTATCTTAGTGTTTGGGAAAGACCGGGAGCAGAAAAGAGAGGACATGGACTATACTGATACCACACACCCTACCTGGAAATCAATCAAGTTGCTTGGGATGTATCAGTTATGAATCCCTACACAACTGGCCCACTGGTACCTCAAAATGCCCCAACAAGCATCACCCATATCTCCCAGGCCAGTTTCCCAAGTTGTGAGAGTATAGCCAGAATGATTCTGAGTATCTGGCAGAAGGCACATAAACTTGAGCATTTCAGGATATTACCCTAGGGAAAATAAATTGGAGGCTCTCAAGACCTGGCATGGTTTTATGGGATCAAGAGAAGACACACACAGTTTTAAGAATTCCTTCCCTAAGATGAAACAAGAGGTATTGAGTGGGTACAACCTTAGAAGAGGTCTGAAATGGCATCATAGTCCTTAGCAACAATGTTGGTTTAAACCATTTCCCTCAGTTAAGATTGGAGGAGGTGATTATACATTCAAATGGGATGACAGAAATGCAAGACCTTCAAGGAATACACACACACACACACACACACACACACACACAAAATGGCACCACTAAAGGAACAAACTGACAAAAACCGACATTCTAGTAACCAATACCAAACAAATGAAGACTTATAAATTTTCTGACAAAAAATTCAAAATCATTGTCTTAAAGAAGCTCAATGAGGTACAATAGAAAATATACTGATCAGTAAAATCAGAAACACAAATGCATAAACAAAATGAGAAGCTCAAAGGCTATGGCTATACCTCAGCTGGGAGAGTACTTGCCTTGCATGAGCAAAGCCCTGCGTTTGATCCCCACCACTACAAATAAATACATAAATAAAATGGCATACAAAATAAGAAGTTCACTAAAGAAAAACCATAGCAAAGTATCAACAAAAAATTCTGGAGCTAATTTGCATTATTGGAGTTTTGGAAGAAAAACAAAAAGGAGGGGAAAAGTTATAAAAGAAATAATAGCTGAAAACTTCTTAAATCTGGGGAGAGATCTGGACATTCAGATATATGAAGATCAACAATATCCAGTCAAGTTCAACCCAATGGAAACGATACACTGAGATTATAATCTAACTGTCAAAGACAGAGAAAATTTTGAAAGCATCAAGGAAAAGAGGTTCATATCTCCATCAGGCTCCTAGCAGATTTCTCAGTAAAAACTTTGCTGTCTTAATATATTCAAAGTTGTAAAAGGGGAAAAAAAACCTACCAAGAAAGAAAACTTTACCAGGCAAAGCTATTCTTCATAAAGGAAAACGAGATACTTTCCCAGAAAAATAAAAGCTAAGACAATTCCTTACAAAATATGCATGACAAGAAATGCTAAAAGAAATTCTTAAAGCTAAAAATGAAAGGACACTAATTAGTAACATGAGAAACATAAAAGTAAAAAATATCTTTTCCAGAAAACAAAAGTAAGCAACATCACTACTATTAAATCTGCCTTGCAGAAATGCTAGAGGGTTTTTTCCAGCCAAAATGAAAGGATGCTAATTAGTAACATGAACAGATATTAAAGTATAAAATCTGCTGACCAAACTCAGAATGCTCTAATATTGTAGTAAATATCTGAGTACCTTCACACTATAATGGTGGTATGTAAATGACTTATAACACTATTATAAAATAAAAAAATAAGACTGGGTATATGGCTCAAGTCTGCCTAGCAAGCGCAAAGCCCTAAGTTCAAACCCCAATGCCACAAAATAAGTAAATAAATAATTAAATAAATATCTTGAATACAACTGAGGCTACAACAATTTGTCAGTGAATACACTACAAGACAGATAGAAATTATAACACCAAAAACATAAAATAGGGATGGGATATAGATCAGCAATGAAGTGCTTGCCTAGTATGCACAAAACCCTGGGTTTCAACCCCCAGGGGTGCAAAATTTTAAAACAACATAAAATGCAGGGGTGTAGAATTTTCATATTTGATTAAAATTAAATTATCAGCTTAACAGACTGATATAAGAAGTTTTATGCAAGCCTAATGGTAACAACAAGAAAAAAAGTTTATCCAGAAAGAAACAAGGATTTAAACAGACCAGTAACAAGTAAGAACACTGAATCAGTAATCAAAGTATCTCCAACCAAGAAAAGCCTAGGACTGATGGCTTCACTGGTGAATTCTATCAATCATTTAAAGAATTAATGCCACTTTTTCTCAAATTCTTCTGCAAAGATGAAGAGGGGAGAACACTTTCCAAACTCACATTACAACGTTAGCATTACCCTGACACTAACGTCAGAAAAGAAAAGAACTAAGGCCAATTTCCCTGATGAATACTAATGCAAAAATCTAACAAAATACTAGCAAACCAAAATTGACAGTACATCAAAAAGGACCACACACCATAATCACATGGGATTTAGCCCTGTGATATGAGGATGGTTAAAAATAGGCAAATCAGTAATTGTAACACATCACCTTAACAGATTAAAAGATAAAAATCACGTGATCATTCTCAACATGTTGAGAATGCATGTAACAAAATTTAATATCCTTTTATAACTTAAAAAAAAATCTTTCAACAAATTAGGTATAGAAGAAATGTTCCTCAACATAGTAAAACCACGTAAGACAAGTCCACAGCTAATATCTTACTTAATGGTAAAAAGCTGAAAGCTTTTCAGGCATGGTGGCACATGCTGTAATCCCAGCACTCATGAGGCAGAGGCAGAGGCAGGAGGATATCAGGTCACCTTGGACTATACACTAATTCAAGGCCAGCCTGAGCTACACTGCAAGACTCTGTCTCAAGTGCTCAGTGATACAGCACTTGCCTAGCAAGCACAAGGTCCTGGTTCAATCTCCAGCACTGCAAAAAACAAACAAACAAACAAAAACCTTGAAAACTTTTCTTCTAAGAGTAAGAACAAAGCAAGAATATCCACTCTCACTACTTCCATCCAATATATAGTACTAGAAGCCCTAGCAACAGGAATTAGGCAAGAGAAAGAAATAAAAGTCATCCACATCAGAAAGGAAGTAAAAGTATCTATTATTGGATGCAATTGTCCTAAATGCAGAAAACCTTGAAGACCTCAAGAAAAAAACTGTTAAAACTAATAAACTAATTTAGTGTAGTTGCAGGAGATAAAAATCAATATATAAAACCCAGTAACATTTCTATACAATAACATTTAGCTATACAAAAAACAAATTTTCAAATACTATTAGTAGGGACTAGGGATACAACTCAATGGTACAGTACTTTCCCTAGCATTTGTGAGGACCTGGGTTTGATATTCAGCACCACAAAAAAATCTTGTTTTCACAAACGTCAAAAGAATAAAATATTTAGGAATAAATTTACCCAAGGAGGTAAAAGATCTTACATTTAAAAATATGTGCTAAATGTGTAATATCAACTATTAAGTTCTAGTATTGTCCTAAAGGAAAAGGTTCCCTATAAACAACTGCAGTTAGAAAGGTTAGTTTTGAAAGAAAAGCAGGTGTGAAGGGTGCCCTCTTGCTTTGCTATGCTATGCTATGCTACGCTACGTTATGCTATGCTATAAAAAGAAATTGGGAAAACAATGAGCAGTGCATGTTAAGGAGGATTCATGCTGGGACCCATGGTCAATGCATATTTTTTTAGCATATATTAGTTGTACAGTGGGGTTTTACTGTGACATCTACATACATGCCTACAATATAATAATATTCACCCCAATCATTCTCCCTCATCCCCCTTAGAACAATTTCAACAGGTTTCATTGTTCAATTTTCATACACATACACAAAGTACATTGACCATATTTACCCTGCTTCAACATTCCATTTACTGTCCCCCCCATCCCACTGGTACTTACCCATGGACAGGACCTGTTTTACCTTCCTATCCTTCATTTTTAAGTGTATATTGATTGTTCAAGGGGGTTTCATCTTTCTCTACAGTCTTGCTCCCTATTATTCAACAGCTTACAATGCATTTTGTTATGCTATCTTTGATATAACACAGAGTGCCATCAGTGCATTAAGTGATTTAACCTTGACACTACAGAAAGAGGAAGACATGGGAGATGCTTTAAGTGTTTTATTTTAGTAATATTAATATAGAAATGACATACAGGATAAACTAGAATATAGTTTCTTTGGAACTTCCTCTATTTGTTTTCCAGCTACTTTAATCATTGACATTTATAAGAAACTTACATTATTCTATTTTAAAGTTGTAAGACTTCTGACTTGCCTCAATCTATGCTAACACCAGCCTAAATTAATACCAATTACTTTTTCTTATAATATGCCATCAATAGCTTTAAAATTCAGAGATAGCACTATTTCTAAATGTACTGCTCAATGAGCCACGTAGAATGTATTCAGAACACTAGGAGAAAAAAAATAAGGCAAATTAATAAACTGATTTCCAATAGGATCCTAGGTTCAGATAGGCTGGAGAGTTTATGAGAAATAAAAATTTGGCAGTGAAAAAACAGGATCCTTTCATTAGATAATTATTTCACAGCAATGTAGCTAAGAACATGCACTATGGAATAGGATAACTTGGCTCTAATAGCTGGTTTCACCACTTCCCAGCCATGCTACTTTGGAAAAGATACTTGAACTCATAACTCCTTGCTTTTCTTATCTGAAATAAGTGCACAATTCCACCTAAAAATCTGTGATTCCAAAGTGTTATGTGATGAATGTAAAGTATCATATAAAATGCCTCACATATAGGATATTTAATGGCAGTTATTTTGATCCTTAATATTTAAATTTTCATTACTTACAAACAGCTAAGGAATATCTAAATTAAGCAATGTCAAAATATCTAGGTTTTAAACACTTTAAACACATATTTTATGAAGACTTCTTATCAAAATAAGTCTATAAATGTTTATTTTTATATTTCCTTTGCTCCTGATATACGGCAATAATAGATAAAATACAAAAGCAGAAACCAAATATGTTTCTGAGCTCCAAAACAAAAATAACAAGTCAATGGAGCAGCCAACAGAACAGAAAACACAGAGCAGTGAACCAAGGTAAAAATCACACACTTTCTAGGCTTCAATGTCAATGATACACTAACAACTAAGAACTCACAGGAATAACAAAGATTAAAAAAAAAAGCACTCCAAATGAGAAGGGGACTAAGGTAAGATTCACTGATTGAAGCTCTCCAAAAGAAGGCCAACATGAGGGCTGGCAGAATGGCTCAAGCAGTAAGAGTGCCTAACTAGCAAGTATGTGGCCCTGAGTTCAAACCCCAGTGCTGCCAAACAAAAAAAAGAAGGCCAAAAGGAGGTACAGCAACAACTACTACTAAACCTCACATGGGACTATAGATTTCAGCAAGACGCAGGGTTAAAAAGATTGAATCAGTAGATGAAGGAATCCAAGATGGCAGATGGAAAGTACCCAGTAATTGCTCACTTCTCCAGAGGACACAATAAAAACATCAGGAGAGTAACTACCTTCAAGGTGAATGACAGTAGGAAGGCAATGAAGTTTAGACTTGGAAAAATTTAGAGACTTTGGAAGGATTGCAGTTCAAGGCCAGCCCAAGGGGGAAAAAAAACCCAGTGGGACTCCATCTCAATCAATAAGCTGAGTGTGATGGGGCATGTCTGTCATCCCAGCTACATGGGAGGCTGTATGGAGGAAGACTGTGATCCAAGGATGGCCCTAGGCAAAAATGCAACACTCTAGCTGAAAAATAACTAAAAGCAAAAAAGGGCTGTTGAGTGTGGCTCAAGTGACAGAGTGCCCGACTAGCAAATGCAATGCCCTAGTGCCCCAAAAAAATGACCAAAAAACTCAAAAAGCATATAAATACAAGAAATAAGGAAGAAAATGCAGGATGTGAAAGAGCAATTTAATAATGAATAGAGATTTTGAACAATTGAAATGAAAAGCTCAACAATTCAAATTTTAAAACTCACTTGAAATCCTTATCAATAGCTAGATTAGCAGAAGACAGTATGAGGGCTTAAAAATAACGATGATAATTAGTCCATTCAGACAGAATTGATAATTAGACCATTCAGACAGAATTAATGAAAAGAAATTATGAACACTACATGCAAGACCTTGAAGACACAATTAAGAGACCAAACTTACAAATTTTTGGTACAAATGAGGGTGCTAAGGTAGAGAATAAATCCATAGACCATCTATTCACTAAAACAAAAGTAGAAAATTTCCCAAATCTTGGGAAAGGTATGGATACCCAGGTAAAGGAAGCACTTAGAACTCCACACAGACATGACTGGTAAAGAAACCCCACGTGCCATACTACAGTTAAAATGCCAAGAGTACAGAAGAAAGAATATTGAAAGATTCAAGAAAGAAGTTCTAAGTCACTTATAAAGGCAAACCCCTCAGAATAATAGATTTCTCAGCAGAAATTCTAAAAGCCAAAAGAGTATGAAATGATGGATTTCAAGCCCCTAAAGAAGCTAATTGCCAACCTAGGTCACTATATTCAACAAAGTTACCCTTTAGAATCAAAGAAGAAATAAAGACCTTCCAAAAGATTGAACAAAAGCAACCTCCTCCCCACCTCAGCCAATGGTCAACTGCAGGGAAGGAGCTCTAAAAATGCTTTTGTAGGACCTGGCTCTATACCACGGGCAAATGAGTAGCTGACAGTAACTTTACAAGCACTAGTCAGACGTGCTCAGGGGTGGATAAGGAGAGAAGAGACAAAATCTCCCACTTCTGGAAGCAAAAATTCTAAACCATATGAAGATTAAAATTTTCATAGGATTTAAAATAATACAAATATATTCTTTGCAGATAAAATTAATTCTATTGAAGAGCCTAATAAACATTTTTAAATTTTAGGATGATTATAGAAATGAAGGAATAACTTCCATTTACAAAAAGGAAAAAGTATAAAACAAAAGTAAGCAAAAATAAAACAAAGCCAATGATATGCAGAACAATCACCTAGAAATCTAACAAATTAAAGATATTTTCACCTAAATGCTAATCAACAACTGAATGGAAAAAAGAAATGTGGTTTTCAGGTTGAGTATCCCTTATTCAAAATGCTTGGAATCAAAAGTATCTCAGATTTTGGAGTTTTTAGATTTTCAAATATTTGCATAGACTTTACCAGTTGAGCACCCCTAATCTGAGAATCCAAAATCTGTAACTTGGCACTCAAAAAGTTTCAGAAATCAGATTTTTAGACTAAGGATGTTCAAACTGTACATACATATAATGGAATATTATTCAACCTTAAAAAGATATGAAATTTTCATACATTCTACAACATGGATGAATCTTGAAAACACTAAGCTAGTGATATAAACCAGACACAAAAAACAAATATTTTATTATTTCATTTATATGAGGTAGCAAAAATAGAAAAACTCAGAGACAGAAAGCAGAAAAAGAGATCACCAGGGGCTTGGAAGAGGAAAAAAGGGAAGTTATTATTTTATTTAAAAGGTACGGAGTTACTCTTTGGGATAATGAAAAAGTTTTCGGAAGAATTTTTGGTTTTGGCAGTACTTGGATTTCAACTCAGGGACTTACACTAGCTAGGCAAGTACTCTACCACATGAGCAACAACCCCAGAGATGAATCTTGACGACAGTTGCACAACACTGTGCATGTACTTAATTCCAATGGATTGGATACTTGCAAAAAGTTAAAATGGCAAACTATGTTATTTATGTTTTACCACAAAAACGTAATCAAAGAAAAAAGAGAAAATATCAATAGAAAGGATATATACTGTACAGAATTTAATGGAAAATTAGTTGCAAGATAGAAAATTTGAGAGCTGGTGGTGTGGCTCCAGTTGCAAATCACCTGCCCAGCAAGCACTAAGCCCTGAGTTCAAGCCCCAGTACCGACAAAAAAAAATATATACAATTTGATATACTCTAACTGGAAGGATAATCTCTGGTCTATAAACCAAGAGTACAAAAAATAATGAATGCTCAATTTTCCAATGCCTAAGAATCTACTTTTTGAGCTTCAGCACTCACATAGCCAAAAAATACAATTCAAGTTTTCATGAAGATTGCTTAATTATAAAGATAGTTGAATTCATGGCCTTTTCATAAATATCCAGTTAAAAGACAGAGTTCTGACTTGTAAAGAATGGCAACCTGACAGAGGATAGAAGAAATATATTGGATAACTCAGAAGATCCTAAGTTTCACCCCTACTAAACTACCTATTGGTAAGGGTATCTTTGCTTGTCTTGTCTGAAAACTTTTGAGATCACCTCACATGAATTAGTTATCCTGCAAAGTGAAGCCAATTTTCTTTTCTTCTTTTTTTATTGTTTTATTATTCATATGTGCATACAAGGCTTGGGCCATTTCTCCCCCCTACCCCCACCCCCTCCCTTACCACCCACTCCACCCCCTCCCTCTCCCTCTCCCCCCCACCCCCTCAATACCCAGCAGAAACTATTTTGCCCTTATCTCTAATTTTGTTGAAGAGAGAGTATAAGCAATAATAGGAAGGAAAAAGTGTTTTTGCTAGTTGAGATAAGGATAGCTATACAGGGAGTTGACTCACATTAATTTCCTCTGTGTGTGTGTAAAGCCAATTTTCTTTATGCTCTACACTACCCTATCACTGGCTCCTGTGTCCAATGAACCCAATGTGTTTATGTCTCAGACATGCTGAATTGAATGCTGTGAAAAGGAAACGAGCTATGCATAAGCTCAACTCTATATACTTTCCCTAATTGCGGCTTTTCTGGTAGAGTCAGAACTGGCCAGAAGCAGTGAGCAACCTTGAGATTAACATGGACTAATAGCCAAGTTCATTATCTCGGACCTCATCCTTCATAAAGAGGATAAAATCTGTACTGTCTTTCCCAGAATACTTTATTCCAAAATATGACCTTCAGTAAAATACTGACTACCATATTTGCCATAATGTTATTGAATATAAAACTGCTATGTGAGCAAAGAACTCACTTGAAATGAATAGAAGGAAGATAAACACTTGATGCCAACAGGATTCACTGGTATTCCTAGTTGTAGGAAACTCCATCTTCTGAACTTCTACTGAAATCCCTCATGTAGGTCATAAATCACAAGCCTTGAAACATTCCATACTCCCCAATCTTCCTGTCTTTTTCCTACCTCTGCCTTGGTTTTAAAAACAGCAACCTATTCTGCACAACAAAAGAAATGGTCTCTAAACTGAAGAGACCACCAACAGAGTGGGAGAAAATATTTGCCAGCTACACATCAGACAAAGGACTGATAACCAGAATATACAGGGAACTCAAAAAACTAAACTCTCCCAAAATCAATGAACCAAAAAGAAATGGCCAACTGAACTAAACAGAACTTCCTCAAAAGAAGAAATTCAAATGGCCAAAAAACACATGAAAAAATGCTCACCATTTCTAGCCATAAAGGAAATGCAAATCAAAACCACACTAAACTTCCACCTCACCCATTAGAAATAGCCATTATTAAAAACACCACTAACAACAGGTGTTGGCAAGGATATGGGGGGAAAGGAACCCTTGTACACTGCTGGTGGGAATGCAAACTAGTGCAACTGATAGAACAATAAAGTCGCCATTTTGTGAATCAGCCAAAATGGCAGCCCCGCCCTTAAACAAATTCCCGCGCTCTAAGTCAGCCCCACCCCTACCAGAGACTACTGTGCATGTGCTAACTTCCTTACCCTCCCCCTTCTATAAAAGCCACTGCTCGCCCAGACTCGAGGCTGCGCCATCTTTTCCCCGGCCAGCCTGGCAGTTTGGGCCTGCCATTACTTTGCTCTATGGACGTGAGACTTTTCTCGTGAGCTTTCTTTGTGAGCGGCATTTTCTCTAACAGCAACCACTCTGGGAAAAAAATTGGAGACTTCTTAAATATCTAAACATAGATCTGCCATATGATCCAGCAATCCCACTCCTAGGGATATACCCAAAGGAATGCAACACAGGTTACTCCAGAGGCACTTGCACACCCATGTTTATTGCAGCACTGTTCACAATAGCCAAGGTATGGAAACAACCAAGATGCCCCAATACTGACGAATGGATTAAGAAAATGTGTTATTTATACACAATGGAATTTTACTCAGCCATGAAGAAGAACGAAATCCTATCATTTGCAAGGAAATGGATGGAACTGGAAAACATCATTCTGAGCGAGGTTAGCCAGGCTCAGAAGACCAAAAATCTTATGTTCTCCCTCATATGTGGACTTTAGATCTAGAGCAAATACAGCAATGTGGTTGAACCTGGGTCACATGATAAGGGGAAAGCATACACAGGAGGTATGGCGATAGGTATTTGATGTCCCCACTGCAGAGAAACTAATACAGAAACCTTAAAGCAACAGAGGTCAATACGAGAAGGGGATCAGGAACTAGTGAAAAGGTCAGAGATGAATCAACTTGGAGTGTAACACATCTGTACATGGAGGCAATGCTAGGAATCTCTCTACATAGCTATCCTTATCTCAACTAGCAAAAACGCTTTGTCTTTCTTATTATTGCTTATACTTTCTCTTCAACAAAATTAGAGATAAGGGCAGAACAGATTCTGCCTGGAAGCGAGGGGGGTGGAGGGGAAAGGGAGGGGGCAAGGGGAAGAAATGGTCCAAACAATGTACGCACATATGAAGAAATGAATTTTTAAAAATGCAGCCTAACCCCGCTCAGTGCACTCTCGCACTCTCACCCCTGGAGATTGCCAGACACCCTTTTGTCTCACTAATAAAGCGTGACTCGACTCCGTAGAGATCGCTATCCTTCTTTGTCCATTTTATCAGCCCTTCCCTAACATTTTGGTACCCTAACACTAGTTACTTCATCATCCAGAGCAATGAACTGTACAGAACAATAAAGACAACTATAATAGATGTCATTATGCAGCTTTTTAAAAGTTGAGGCAATATCTACATGATATAACCAACAATGAATAAAGGTAAGAGAAACAAGAATGGGTCCAGAAACAAGAGGTAGAGATGGAAAGGACACTTGTCACTATCACACAAAATGATTCACTTGCAAATTTTTTGCCTCCCAACTCAAGGACAAAGGCTTTGCTAATTTAGAATTCAGGGGACATATGTATACACCAGATAAAAACATTATTCCATTATACTGAAGCTGAGATTACCAAGAGGCCATTTTAGGTTCCTAAATGTACTGCCACTGTACAAAGAGAGTGGGGGAAAAAACGGCAGCTTGCATACTGGTTGGCATGATTTTTACTAGTCCTCAAGAAGAAATAGGTTTGCTGGTAAACCACAGAAGTAGGAAGAAGTACAGTGGTGTTCAAAGGTTCCCTAGGGAGTATTCTAATACTGCCATGCTCTGTGGTAGCATCCCCAAATATACATAACCACTAAGGACTCAAACATCATACACCTAAGTACCACCTAAAGCAAACATTATGAAATGGGTAGTAAACAAAGGAAGTCTCTGACAAATTGATACCTATGACCAGGGAGATAAACATGTCTGTAATATCTATTATACAGTATCTCTTGCTATATCACATGTATAAACATATTTTTTACTTCAATGATATCTTCCCCTTTCCTTTACCTAGATATTTTTTCCTTGCTTACTATTAAAGGGTAGTAAGAAAGTTTATATTCACATTGTAGTGTACAAATTACAGAGAAGCAAAAGACAAACATAATGAAATTAGAGAATATTCTAGAGATTATCAATTTGGAAACATATTCAAAGTATCAAAGTTTTAGCTAAAGCCAGTATGCTCCACTACCTACGAACGGATTAAGAAAATGTGGTAGTTGTGCAACAATGCAATTCAGCCACAAAAAAGGAAAAATTTTGTCATTCTCAAGTAAATGGATGGAACTGGAGAACATCATCTTAAGTGAAGTTAGCCAGGCTCAGAAGGCCAAAAATCCAATGCTTTCCCTCATATGTAGATTATAGACCCAAAACAAATGCAGTAATATTATTGGACATGGGTCACAAACTAAGGGGAGAATGCGCACAGAAAGAATAGGGAAAGAGAAGGAAACCTAAAACTTGAATGTGTTTGATGTGCTCACTGTAGAGGAGCGAATATAGTACTCTTAAACTGGCAGAGGTCACTATGGGAAGGGGACTAGGAAGTAATGAAGAGGTCTGGTAGAGAAGAACAAATGTGGGTTGCAACACACATGTGCATGGAAGCAATACTAGGAATCTCTGTATAGCTATCTTTATCTCAAACTAGCAAAAATGCTATGTCTTTCGTATTACCTCTTATATGTTCTCTTCAACAAAACTGGAGAATAAGAGGAGTAACAGATACTGCCCAGAAGCAGGGGTGGGTGGGAGGAGGTAGCCCAAACAATGTAGACACATGAGTAAATATAAAAATGATAAAAAAAATTAAAAAGGAACACCTGAAACCTGAATAAATCAATAACCATTAAAGAAACTGAATTAAACCAAATAATTAAATTTTTCTTTTTCTAAAAAAACTCACTGCCCAAAGATAGCAGGTCCATATATTTTTAAAAGCAAATTTTATCAAACCCTTAATCATTAATCTCTATGCTAATTTTTTCAAAGTCTAGAAACACTATGAAGGTTGTCTTACACATTATACAAAGATATAATAATCTTTATATCTAAACTAGTCGAGAAGATTAAAAAAAAATCACACCAACCTTATATGTAAACACATAAGCAAGAATCCAGAAAATCAAAAGTAGAAGTATAATAAAATCTGTCCTAGGCCATGTGCAATGGCTCACTCCTATAATCCCAAGTACTCCAGAGGCAGATATCAGGAAGATCACAGCTCAAGGACAAAAGTGGGTGGCAGAGGAGGGAGGATAGTTAGTGAGACCCCCCCCCCCAACTCAACCAACAAGCCAGGTGTGGTGGCACACACCTGTATTCTCAATTACGCAAGGGACAGTAGGTAGGAGGATCGCAGTCTAATGCGGGCCTTAAGCAAAAACACAAGACCCTACCTGAAAAATAAGCAAAGCAAAAAAGGGCTCATGGTGCAGCTCAACTGGCAGATGCCTAGCAAGCATGAGGACCTGAGTTCAAACCCTAGTACATTGCAACCATGAGGGGTTTCTTAAGATGAAGTACTTGGAACATCTTTGCCTTGCATCTAATATTTTAAACATTACATTTTTCATAGGTTTTTTTCCCTACTTTGCTAAAAATATGTATTTTAAGTAAGTTGATTTAATTAACTGTTTTTTGCACCAATTTAATGTATAAAACCTATTAGAAACACAATCCAAGTTGTGCTATTCTGCCTCTTTCTTCTGATAATTTGAAATTTGAAGGGAGTAACATAGGAACAGAAAAGAAAAGAGGAAGATTTCAGGAATGGTTTCCTAAAAAGACTGTCCATTAAGTAAGTGATGCCATTAAGTAAGATTCACAGAGCTATTTCAGCTCATGTCCTTTCTGAAAAGTTTACTTTAGCTTTTCTCTTTCATTCTGTGAGCTACCTCAGATCTTTACAATATTTTTAAAGGATATTTTGTTTTAATTTTAAATTTCTAGTGAATGGGAAAAATTTATCAAAATAGTTTTGCTTTCTAACATCTTCTACAAACTGTAGGTCTTTTTATACCAGAAAAATACAATACCTCACCTCCCTACTTTATAGATTCCATGATATCATTCTGGAGGTTAGACTGTCATTTGCTCTAGAATTCAAAATGAATATATATAAATGTGCTTAGACAACTAAAATTCCTTAAAATAAATAAGAGAATTGAATTGAATTAATAGAATTCAACTGAATTGAACTGAAATGAAATGAAACAATGGCAATCTAAACCTAGAAACAAAGATGTATCAGGTGTCTGATGGCTTTCATTATGAAGTACAACCTGAAATAATCAGTAACAATAAATACTCTTTGATAAACATGATTATTTCTATAACCAAGAAAGGTACTGTAATCATATAGGGTAAGGAAATGCATCCCATGTAATGTGATATATGTGTACAACAAACTGCATGCCACTAAGATGCTACAGAATGTATGTGCTAATTGTGCAGAAGGTTTGACTTAAGTAGTGATTATCACCTCTTATAGACCCTGTATCATTTTCACAAATAAATTACTTAATAAATCTACTTTACTATATTGAAGTAAAATCAACATAGTCTAATTAGATAAGGAAATTCAAAAAGATTATTTTTCTTAAATTTACATAAAAACAATACTGATGATTTTACTCATCAACAGCTTTCCAAGCTAGCTTTCGATAATGTTGTTACTACTTGCTTATTTTCATAAAATCCAAATGCTATGAAATGTCCATAGATGCTCCAAATACCTTTTTAAAAGAATATGAGAGGCTGGCGGAGTGGCTCACATGATAGAGCACCTGCCTAGAAAGCATTAGGTCCTGCATTCAAACTCCAGTACCACCAAAAAAAAAAAAAAGAATATGAATTTAACATAAAAGTTTTGTTATAGACCAAAGGGAAATAGCTAAAAATGAGGTAACAAGGGTAGACTCAGGAGTCCATATACCTAGCGACTACCAGAAGTTGGCTAGCCTGGAATATCTGATTATGTTGAACTTCAGAGTTGGGTATTTGTCACAATGTACAGAAATGAGCTTCAGGTAGGTAATGGAATTTTTAAAAGTTAAACAGGCCTTAAAGGATAAAAATGATGGCTCATAAATCCTGAATTAAGGTTAAAGTTAAGGGGAAAAACAAGTGAGACACAGAATACACAAAGTGGTAATGGCAAGACCATACATGACAACAGAACTCTGATCCACAACCTGCCCAAAAAGTCAAACCACAACCTCTACAACTCAGCCCAGAACAGTCAGGAACTAGTCAACTGACTGTCAGATACCCTATTTTTTGTCATCATTTCAAGTCAGGGCCAGTCACAGAAAACTAAATATGCTTCCCAAACCAATCCTATAAAATGCCACACCTCAGAAAAATTGAAAACATGGGAAGAAAGACAGCATATTAATAAACACTCAGTACATTCCTGAGGATCCACAAGAACAAAACAAAGAAATATGTGCATGGCTACAGAGAGGTAGGGATATCCTAGAAAGGTACTGGAGTGTAACCATAGATAGTCAGTGACCAGGTGAAACCCAGAAGTATTGGATTTTAGAATTGTAAAACATCAATTGTAACATCAAGTGCTCAGTGTTGCAGAAAGTCCAACCTCTGAAAAAGAAGAGCAAGATCGGCTCTGTTTGTGTGTGTGTGTGTGTGTGTGTGTGTGTGTGTGTGTGTGTGTGTGTGTGTGTGTTGTGTGTGTGTGTGTGTGTGTGTGTGTGTGTGTGTGTGTATCTGTATGGGAGCCAGGATTGAGACTAATGTCTGAGGCTGGTGAATTACTCAGTGCCAGTGGCTCCCCCACACCTCCCAGTGCAGACTGCTTTGGTTTGGTCATCTTCTCCATTTAGAGGGCATAATTCATGTGACTCCCACATAGAAAACAGGCTCTTCAGGTTCCAACACACTCTGCACAGAGTCAGAATCCACCAAATGTAGCCTAAGACGCCACATGCTTCTTAGGCACTAGTTCTTATACACTAATATGCATAATCCAATTGTAATTAAACTCAAGACTACACAACAAACTATTATTCCAAGATATATCATCAAGTCTATCCTATAAGAAGACTCACACTTTAAAGTAGAAGAGATATTCATCCCAACAGATCCACAAACTCCAACATAGAAATCCAGGAATTATGAAGAAACAAGGCAATCTGACTCCTCCAAAAATTCGTAACTCTCAAGTAATGCCAAAGATACCAGATAAAGAATTCAAAAGGATGATTTTTTTAAACAGCAATGATTTCTAAGAAAACAGAAACAACTGAATGATAGAAGGAAGATAATGCAAGGTGTGAATGAGAAATTCAATAAAGAGCTCGAGATCCTGAAAAAGAACCAAAGAGGAATCCTGAAATTGAAGAAGCTCAATAAATCAAATAAACTCACTTGAAAATATCACCAGTAGACTTGATCAAGTGGAAGAAAGAAGAGCAAGGCATGAGGGTTGAAGAGGTATCACATTCAGTCATTAAGAAAGAAAAAAATTAAGAAATCATAAACACAATGTTCAAGACATTTGGAACATGATTTAGAGACCAAATTTAAGAACAATAGGTATAAAAGAAGGAGCCAACTACATGCTAAAGTCTACTCAGTGAAATAACAGCAGAAAACTTCCCAAATCTTGGGAAAGATATGCACATTCAGGTACAGGAGGCATTTATCTCCAAATAGACAGTACCAAAAAAACGAATATCTCTATATCACACTATACTTAAATTGCCAAGAGTGCAGAACATAGAAAGAATATTGAAATCTGCAAGAGAGAAGTTCCAAGTCACTTATAAAGGCAAATCTATAAGAATAACAGCAGATTTCTTAGAAACTCATAGGGGGTATGAAACAATGTATTTCAAAGCCTTAAAATTTTCCAACTAGATTACTATGTCTAGCAAAGTTATCCTTTAAAGTTGAATAAAAAATAAAAATCTGGGGCTAGGGACTTGGCTCAAGTGGCAGAATGCTTGCCTTATGTCAGGCCCTGAGTTCAAACACCAGTACCAAAACAAAAAAACAAAACAAAACAATACTCTTCCAAGATAAGTAAAACCTAAAGGAATTTGTGACAATTAAGCCACCATTGCAGAAGATACTTTAAAAAATCCTACAGAAAAGGAAGAAAGAGATATACAATCAGAAGAGTTTAAGAAAGGATAAATTTGACTTGAAGAGAAGATAAGCACATTAAAGTTAGGAAAGTATCAAACAGTAATTCAGTAAATAATAAAATCTCTAAGAGGAATAAGGGAGAAATAAAAGATCACAGAGTATTTGAAACAACTAGAAGAAAAACAAAATGACATGAATTAGTTGTACATACCTTTCAGTAATAACCCTGAAAGTAAATGGTCTTAGTGCTCTAATTAAAAGACACTGACTGGTTGGATTTTTTTAAAGGAAAAAAACTAACCTACCCATCTTCTGCCTGTAAGAACTCACCTCACCTGCAAACATATACACAGAATGAAAGTAAATGAATAAAAGATGATATTCCAAGCAAATAGAATCTGAACGCAACCAGGAGTAGTTAGACTTGTATCAGACAAAGCAGACTTCAAGACTTCAAAATAGAGGAGACAAAGACAATCACTACATGTTGACTAAGGGCACACTTCATCAAGAAGATACAATATACTGGATGTTGGTATGCCCAATTTCATAAAACAAACACTGTTGAACGTAAAGAGATACAGGTCCAATACAATACTAGTATGTGACTTCAATATCCCACTCTCATTAATAGTTCATCCATACAAAAAATCAACTAAGAAACATCAGAATTAAACTAGCACTGGCCTCGCAAGCATGAGATCCTGAGTTAAATCCCCAGGCCTCCCAACAACACCCACCCTCAAAAAACAAACCTATGTTGAGAAATTCCAAATCACTCCAGTCATCAATGCAAAAAAAAATAAATGCCTGGAAAGATGCAGGGGGAACAGACTCATACATTGCTGAAAGGAATGCAAACTGGTTCATCCACTATGTTCCTCAGTGGACATTTTCTTTGTGGTTACCATAAAGTTTACATAAAACGTCTTGTAACAGTCAATTCAAAGGTAATAACATGAACACATGTAAAAAGGCTACAATTTTAATTTCCTCTAAAACTTTGTTACTTATGTCATAATCTGCATATTTTACAATGTCTACTGATTTACAAATTTTATATAGTTATTCTTACTACTTCTGTGCTTGAACTTTTATACTAACATTAGAAGTGACTTTAATAACTCTTTGATACTATTAGTGTTTTGTATATTTACATATATTTATATTCACCTGTGAGTTCTGTATTTTCAAATGATTTCATGTGGTATCATATCCTTCTGTTCCAATTGGAAAAACTCCCTTATGCACTGCTTATTATGCAGTTCTAGTAGTGGCAACTCCCTCAGCTACTATTTGGGAAAATCTTTCTCTCCCCTTAATCTTTGAAGGATAGTTTTTCTGGGTATAATATTTTTGGTAAACAGGTGGTTTTTTCCCCCCTTTTTAATACTTTAAATATACTATCCCACTCCCTTCTAATCTGAAAAGTCTCTAATGGGACATCTGCTGACAGTCTTGTAGAGACTCACTTGTACATGAGTGCCTTTTCTCTTGTTGCTCTCAACATTTTCATATTTGACTTTGGACAATTTGATCATAATGTGCATTAGTGTGAATGTCTTTAGGTTTATCTCAACAGGGTTCTTTTGGGTTCAAGGATTGATGTCCTTGGAATTTTATAGGAATTGCATTGAATATGTAGACTGTTTTTGGTAGTATAGCCATTTTAACAATGTTTATCCTGCCAATCCATGAACATGGGAGATCTTTTCATCTTCTGGTGTCTTCTACAATTTCTCTCTTCAGTGATTTATAGCTTTTATTGAAAAGGTGTTTGGTTTCCTTCATTAAATTTATTCTAGGTATTTTATTTTTTGAGGCTATTGTCAATGCAATTCCTATCAAAATTCCAATAACATTCCTCACAGAGATAGAAAAAAATCTATCCTAAAATTCATATGGAAACACAAAAGACCCTGAAAAGCCAAAGCAATTCTGAGTAAAAAGTCCAATGCTGAAGGTATCAAAATTTCCAACTTCAAACTATACTACAAAACCCTAACAATAAAAACAGTATGGTACTGGCGCAAAAATGGACATGACCAATGGAATAGAATAGAACACCAAGACATTAACCCATGCAGCTACAGCCAACTGATTTTTGACAAAGGAGCCCAAAGCATATTATGGAGAAAAGACACCCTACTCAACAGATGTTGCTAGGAAAACTGGATATCCACGTGTAGAAGACTGAAACTAGATCCCTGACTCTCACCCTGTACCAATATCAACTCAAAGTGGATCAAAGACCTTAATATAAGGCCTGAAACTTTGAAACCATTATAGGAAGTAGTAGGAAATAAACCAGAAGATACAGGCATAGGGAATGGCTCAGCATCTAAGAAAAAGAATGAAAAAATGGGACTGCATCAAACTCAAAAGTTTTTGCACAGCAAAAGAAATAGTCACTAGACTAAAACAATTGCCCATAGAATGGGAGAAAATTTTTGCCAACTACCCATGCAATAAGGGACTAGTATCCAGAATCTACAGGGAACTCAAAAAACTCAACCTTGTGGAGATTCCTCTAAAAGTAAAAATAGAATGCTGTATGACCCAGCAATATCACTGCTAGGGATATACTTGAAGGCATGTAAGTCAAGACACAATAAAGACACTTGCACACCAATGTGGACTGCAGCACTGTTCACAATAGCCAAGCTATGGAAACAACCCAGATACCCTATAACTGATGAAGGGATCAAGAAAAAAAATATATATATATATGAGTTTTATTTAGCCATAAAGAAGAATGACACTATGCGGATGGAAGGTAAATGGATGCAACTGGAGAACATCATGTTAAGTTAAGTAAGCCAGATTCAGAACGACAAAGGCCATATGTTTTCTCTTCTATGTGGAAAACAGATCCAAAACATAAACATATGCACAAAAACAATCATGATCATATACAAACTCACATGTAGAACATGTTTACAATAGTGGAATTACTCCAGGGAACTTGGAGGAGAAGGAAAAGGAAAAGAGAATGACACAGCAACAATATTTAAATCCAAAACATCTGTGAAGATAGAGAATATAGTGATATGTATTGGAAGCTGTTGAATAATGGAGGGTGGGAGTAAAGGCGTACAGGAGTGTAATGAAAGGGGTTGAATGGACCAAAGTAAAGTATACTCACAGCAGTGATACACTGAGAAACCCCTTTGAACACTGACTTAGGAATTAATAACAAAAGACAGAACTGAAAAATAGGTACAGTGTGTGTGTGGGTACTTCTGTAAGGGGGGAGGGTGAACAAAGGAGATAAAGGTGAGGGAATATGGTTGATGGTCTTAACATACTTATATAGAATAGAACAATGAAACCTCTTGTAATTGCCTTAAGTGGCACGGAGAGATGGTGGAGGCAACCTAACCAATGAACAATCTATTAAGCCTATATGGAATTGTCACAATGAATTTCCCCCATGTGTAACAAATATTTCCTAATAAAAAAATTGATGTCCATTTCCCTCCCTAGATTTGGAGAGCTTTCAGGCATTATTTCTTTCAATACAGTTTTGTCCCTTTTGGGTGAATATGGTGCAAATACTATGTACATATGTATGTAACTGGAAAAATGATACCTGTTGAAACTAATCCAGGAATGGGGGCAGGGAGGATAAAGGAGAATGGTGGAGGGGGTGAAGTATGATATATTTTAGGAACTTTTGTAAATGCCACAATGTACCCCACCCACCCAGCACAACAACAAAAACATACAGCGAACTTAAAAAAAAGTTGTGGGCTGATCCAAGATGGCAAATGGAGCACAGAGGCAGACAGCATGAGCTTTGTGAATCAGGGACCTTGCTGAGATGCTAGAGCCATGCTTGGCAGAAGTGAAGCACCAAGGAGAGTAGAAACTTTCACACCCTGAACCCCTAGCCCGTGGAAAGCTTTTCCATACTGCGTTACACTGAGAGAACAGGTGGAGTGCTGCCACTGCCATCTGCCAGCTCCAAATCTGCTTGGGAGATGGTTGGCAGACCAAACAGGTAAGCACCAAGCATCACGTGGTATTCCTCCAGCCACCTATGGGATAAACCAGCACAGCCCCCTGGTCAGACTGAACCCCACCCTACAAAAAAAATACTACTGAACAATCAACAACAAACTGAAAATTAGTGCACAGCAGAGGGGCGGAGTTGCTGAAAGCACACCAGAGAAGAGGGGAAGAGCAAGGAGCTGATCACTGCATGAACTATCAGTAAACAAATGGCTGGAAAAGCAGGAGGACTGACAGCAGACGGGTGATAGGCCTCTGCCTGAAGTAGGGCAGGTGGCAGACCACAGGGTTCATCTCCTGGAACAGTAAGCAGCACCCAAAGTTACAGGGCTCTGCAGGGCTGAAGAACAAACAGTGAACCATCACAACATGCTGACAGTGGGGGGACCAGCTGATGGATCACCGACCTAGCCCCAGAGAAAGGGGGCAAGGCAAAGAAACAAGACCAGTAAACAAGCATAGTGAAAGCCAACTCCAAAGTAGGACAGCTGGTGGACTACAGAGCTATCTTCTGAACCTGACAGCATGCAGGCTTAAGCTGCCACACCTCACTGGGGGAGGAGCTGACCAAGCAGCTGCTGCTGAAAGACAGAAGAAAAAAAAACACTACCCATAGGCCAACCACCTGGCAAGACTGTGACAGAGCTTCTGCTTAAATACCAACACCAGAACTGGACTCTGGAGGAATAACACAGAACTTAAACTAACACTAAAATTCTATTGTTCCTGAACCTGGTGGAGCGTTTGTTTGTTTTGTTTCTTGTTTGTTCATCTCTCCCCACTGACTTTTTTGCTTGTTTTTTCTTTTGTAGTTTTTATTGTTGTAAATTATTTAATAATAAATTACACCCAGAGGAGGTACAGAAATAGCACACACATGCTTAGCTAACAACCAGTACAGTCACAAAAGAAAATTAAACCAAGGGAAAGAAAACAGGTCACTGAAACCACCAACTAGCCTATCAAGAATATAATTGCACAGTACCAAAGTGGAGTAATGGGAAGAAGAAAAAGTGATGGAAATCATTCTCCCCCCAAAAAATAATTTAATACAGGATTCAGAGGAAATGAAGAAAATGCATACCCAGTTCCGGACTCCAACAAAACAAAGATAAATGACACCAAGGAACCCAACGATGTCCACAAGAACTTCCTTCAAGAAGAAATCCTGCAAGTAATCATTAAGAATTTCATGAAGATGTTCCAGACATCGTTAACCAAAACATACAAAAGGTACTCAAGAAAATTCAAGATACCAAAAACAAAGAATACATGAGACAAAGAAACAAATAAATGAAATCATAGGAGCTCTAAATAAACACCAAAGTGAAACAGAGAACACTACAAATAGAGAGATAAATGAATTAAATACAAAAATAGACAATATTAAAGAGGTAGTGACCCATGAAATGGAAAACCTCAGAAAAAAGAATGAAACAGAAATACAAAACACAATGGAAGGCCACCCCAGCAGATTAGAACAAGAGAAAGAAAGACTCTCAGAACTTGAAGACAAATGGAAGTTAAAGGAAAAACTGAAGGGCTATTAGTCAAACAACTCAAGACCTGCGAAAGGAATCTACAAGAACTCACCAACTTCATCAAAAGACCAAACCTGAGAATCATGGGCACTGAAGAAGAAGAGGTGCAAGTAAAAGGGATTTGCAATATAGTCAATAAGATAGTACCAGAAAATTTCCCAAATCTAGAGAAAGTTATGCCCATTCAGGTACAGGAAGCCTCCAGAACACCAAACAGACTTGACCATAATAGAACTACTCCACGACATATCATTAAAACAACAAGCACAGAATAGGGAAAGAATATTAAAGATTATAAGAGAGAAAAAACAAATAACATACAAAGGTAAACCCATCAAATCACAGCAGATTTCTCAATGGAATCCTTAAACGCAAGAGGTGCATGGAGTTAAAGGAAATGTAAATCAAAACCACACTAAGCTTCCACCTCACCCATTAGAATAGCCATCCTCAAAAACACCACCACCAACAGGGTTGGCGAGGATGTGGAGAAAAAGGAACATTCATACACTGCTGGTGGGAATGCAAGCTAGTGCAATCACTCTAGAAAAAAAATTGGAGGCTTCTTAAAAATCTAAACGTAGATCTGCCATATGATCCAGCAATCCAACTCCTGGAAATATACCCAAAGGAACGCAACACAGGTTACTCCAAAGGAACCTGCACACCCATGTTTATTGCAATGCTATTCACAATAGCCAAGGTATGGAAACAAGCAAGATGCCCCACTACTGATGAATGGATCAAGAAAATGTGGTATTTATACACAATGGAATTTTATATCTAGGGCAAATACAGCAATGTTGTCAGATTTGGGTCACTTGAAAATGGGATAGCACATACTGGAGGTATGGGGATAGGTAGCAAACCCAAAAACTGAAACCATTTCCCCTAAAATCAGGAACAAGAAAAGGGTGCCCACTATCCCTACTCCTATTCAACATAGTCCTGGAATTCCTAGCCAGAGCAGTTAGGCAAGAAGAAGAAATAAAAATAATACAAATAGGTAAAGAAGCTCTCAAAATATCCCTATTTGAAGATGACATAATCCTATACCTTAAAGACCCAAAAAACTCTACCCCAAAACTCCTAGACACCATAAACAGCTAAAGCAAGGTGGTAGGATACAAAATCAACTTACAAAAATCATTAGCTTTCCTATACACCAACAACGAACAAATTGAGAAAGAACATATGGAAAAAATTCCATTGATAATAGCCTCAAAAAAATCAAATACCTAGGAGTAAAATTAACAAAGGATGTGAATGACCTCAACAAGGAAAACTACAGACCTCTGAAGAAAGAGACTGAGAAAGACTACAGACGGTGGAAAGATCTCCTGTGCTCATAGATTGGTAGAATCAACATAGTAAAAATGTCTACACTACCAAAAGCAATCTACATGTTTAATGCAAATCCTATCAAAATCCCAATGACATTCATCACAGAGATTGAAAAATCTACCTGAAAGTTCATTTGGAAACACAAGAGACCACAAACAGCCAAAGTAATACTCAGCAAGAAGAGCAATGCTGGAGATATCACAATATCCGACTTCAAACTATATTACAAAGCAATAGCAATAAAAACAGCATGGTACTGGCATAAAAACAGATATGAAGACCAGTGGAACAGAACAGAGGACCTGGATATGAATCCACATAGCTATGCCCACCTTATTTTTGACAAAGTCGCCAAAAACATACGATGGAGAAAAGACAGCCTCTTCAACAAATGTTGCTGGAAAAAGTGGTTATCTGCCTGCAAAAAACTGAAACTAGATCCATGTTTATCACCCTGTACTCAAAATGGATCAAGGACCTTATAACAGACTCCAGACTCTAAACTTAGTACAGGAAAGAGCAGGGAATACTCTGGAAGTAACAGGTACAGGCAAGGACTTCCTCAATAGAACCCCAGCAGCTAGCAACTAAGAGAAAGGATGGACAAATGAGACTACATATAATTTAAAAGCTCCTGCACAACAAAAGAAATGGTCTTTAAACTGAAGAGACCACCCACAGAGTGGGAGACAATATTGTACATCAGACAAAAGACTGATAACCAGAATATACAGGGAGCACAAAAAACTAAACTCCCCCAAAATCAATGAACCAATAAAGAAAGGGCAACCCGAACTAAAAAGAACTTTTTCAAAAGAAGAAATTTAAATGGCCAAAAAACACATGAAAAAATGCTCACCATCTCTGTCCATAAAGGAAATACTAATCAAAACCACACTAAGATTCCATCTCACCCCTGTTAGAATAACTACATCAAAAACACCACCACCAAGAGGATGTGGGGGGGAAAGGAACCCTCATACACTGCTGGTGGGAATGCAAGCTAGTGCAACCACTCTGGAAAACAATATGGAGGCTTCTTAAAAAACTAAACATAGATCTGCCATATGATCCAGCAATCCCACCCCTACAGATATACCCAAAGGAATGTGACTCAGGTTCCTCCAGAGGCACCTGAACACCCATGTTTATTGCAGCGCTATTCACAATAGCCAAGTTAAGGAAACAGCCAAGATGCCCCACTACTGACGAATGGATTAAGAATATGTGGTATTTTTACACAATGGAATTTTACTCAGCCATGAAGAAGAACAAAATCTTATTCACAAGTAAATGGATGGAACTGGAGAACATCATCCTGTGCAAGAGTAGCCAGGCTCAGAAGACCAAAAATCATATGTTCTCCTTTATATGCGGACTTTAGATCTAGGGCCAATGCAGTAATGCAGTTGGACTTGGGTCACACACTAAGGGGAAAGCACATATGGGAGGAATGAGGATAGGTAGGAAACCCAAAACTTGAATGTGTTTGATGTGGCCACTGCAGAGGAGTTAATACAGTAACCTTAAAACAACAGAGGTCAATATGGGAAGATGACCAGGAAGTAGTGAAGAGGTAAGGTAGAGATGAATCAATTCAGGTTGTAATACACTCATGCATGGAAGCAATGCTAGGAATCTCTCTGTATAGCTGCCCTTATCTCAACTAGTAAAAACACTTTGTCTTCCTTATTTTAGCTTATACCTACTCTTCAACAAAATTGGAGAACAGGGCAGAACAGGTTCTGCCTGGAAGCGAGGCGGGTGGAGGGATAGGGAGAGGGCAGGGGACAGGGGGCAGGATGGAGAAATGGCCCCAACAATATATGCACATATGAATAAATGAATAAAAAAAAGTTTTGTCCCTTTCTCTATTCTCTTTCTGGTCCTTTCCACATTGCATATACAGTAGTTCACTTGACAGTGTCTCATAAATTTCTTAAGTTTCTTCACTCATTCTTTTTCCTTTTTGTTACTCTGTATGGATGATTACAAGTGACCTGTCCCTGAGTTCACTGACTCACTGTTCTATTTGATCAAGAATGCTATTCTATTGACTTTTTAATATCGGTATGATATTCTTCAGCTCCAGAGTTTGTTTGGTTCTTTTTTGTTATGATTTCTTTCTATTTGTTAATCGTTTATTCATATGCCATTTCTCTGATTTCATTTAGTTGTCTATCCCTATTTTTTTTATAATTCACTAATCTTTTTAAAGATATTATTTTGAATTCCTTGTCATGAAATTCACAGAACTCCATTTCTTTAGGGTTGGTTGTCAGATATATATTTTGTTCCACTCAAGCTGATTCTTCATATTCCTGTAGCTTTGGTTTTGTATCTGCACATTTGAAGAAACAGCCATCTCTCCCAGTGTATTTAGACTGGCTTCAAAATGGAAAGTGCCTCATCAATCAGTCCAGCTGAGACTCTGGGGACCTCTTGAACCATATCAATAGATATATATGCACAATTCCTCCTGGGAATCTCAAAATAATGCACTTTCTCCCAATCTCTGAGACCCATGCTGGATACAGTAAGTCATCTATCTCTTTTCCCTAAGCAATGCATTAAAAAGCCAGGACACTAGATGCATACTTTACACTTCTCCCTTCCTTTTACATGAAAAGTCTCAGAGATATGTACCCTCTCTCAATCTTGCAGACCTGCACTGAACACAGGGAGCTTCCTATTTCTTTTCTCCAGGGCAGTGTTGAAATTGTTCTAAGAAGAGGGGAGGGAGGCAGAGGGAGAACCATGGAGGGAATAAATCCAACTAAGATATATTATAAGCACATAGGTAAATATCACAATGTATTCCCTTGTACAACTATTATATGCTAATAATTTTTTTTAACCAGAGGAGAGCACGAATGCAATTCTTCACTACCACAAATTATGCAATCGAGTTTTCTGCATTTGGGGAAAATCTCAGGGGTCAGCACATCTGGAGTGCTATGGGTAAGTCTCACCTTGAGGAAACCACCTTCATTACCATGGTATCTCCCCTGCCAGGTAAGATTATAATAAAATAATTTTTTAAAAATAAATTATATTCTTACAAGTCCCCAATAAAAGTATTATCTTGGAAGGCAGACCAGTCACTTACTAATAATTACTACCTCTAAATCTACCCTTCTAAGCACTGATTCTGTGGCTGAGATCATAAGCTTTGTATTACATTCTCACTTGTCAGCTGGGGACATTAGACAGACCCTGGGGAAAAGAAATAAAGAGGCATGTTTCTTGTTTGCTGCTCCTATAAATAATTTTCTACCAGTGAAATATTTCCAGATTCCAGTTGCCTTTGACATTCATAGAATCCTCTCTCATTGCCACATTCTTCATATATGCTATCAGCAGCTATGTGATGCTGCCTTCTCAAATGATTGAACTCCACTGTCTCAAGAATCCATTCTGCCAGGTTCCTGAATTCTGGTATTCCCACCCCGTCATATTTTATACCATTAGGGTGTAGGCTGCTGTGTGCAGTATTCATCCTTAAGCTACATTAGTATGTTTCCTTTTTTGTTCTTTCACTCTTCAAATGCATGTAATTTCCTATATGAAATTCCACCTCATAAGTTGAATTAAACTACATAAATTGTGAAGTTTCTGTTTTCATGACTGAACCCTGAATGACTAGGATATGCTGATGTTTGCTCACTTTCTGGTCAAAAAACATTGCAGCTACAGAAGGCTATCTTTGAAAATTATGCAGTACTTAAAATTTATTTTTTAAATGATAAGGTTTGAAAAGTTAAATAACTTTATAAAACAGGACATGATAACAAAAAGTATTTTAAAATCACTCACATTCCCAACATACAGAACAACAAATGTTAACATTTTGATATATTTACTCCCTGTCTCTCCTCTGTGGAGATGCCTTTTGTTTTGTTTTTCAGAGGGGTGATCAAATTATGTATCCATTTTGTACAATGTCTTCTCATCCTGAAAGTATGTCTTTAATGTTTTTTTAATTTCTACTTACAAACAGAATATTTTCAGTTACCTTCACTTTGACATGTAGGTACAAAATGAGATTCAGTTTTAATTTCTACTCTATCAATGACTATTCTCATAATAGTACACACATAGTACATGTTTTTTAAAAAGCTTGCTTCATTGCATAATTGTTTTCACAAAATTCACAACTCAAGTTACTTTGCCAGGATACAGAAAAACAGATTAGAACTGTATTTTAAGAGGAAAAAAAAACAACTATGTCCTCAGAATTTATGTATGTATATATATTATTTATATATATATAAAATGAATGTATATTTCTGTCCAAAAAACCTGTCAGCAATATATTTTATGCTATGAACCAAAAGTTGTAAATAAATTTAGTAAGGCCAGTTACTCACCCCCTATTACTGACAATTGCCTTTTTCAAGTGAATATAATTTGCAGGAAAGATGCCCTGTAAAAGAGAAAAGTAAATTGTTATTAACATCTCGTATGTAACAAAAGAGCAACAGAAACATAGTAGATATCTTATTGTAACAACCATTTTGCATATGAAAAATATAGTTGTATAAAATATACAGGAATTTTATAGCCATGTGCAATCAAATTCTATCATCAGAAGAAAACTTTAACCAAAGAAAACTTTAACCTTAAGCATTATAAAAATAAATTTTAATTGTAAAGAAGAGTTATGGATTAAAAGTATTTCATCAAATCATTCTCAGCACATAGTATTATGTACAGGTCATATATGTATCTCCAAAACCATACACCTCATCTAATCAACAACTTACAGATTACCCAGCTCTAAGTTAGAGAAACAATTCTCAGACTTTGGCTAATATTTAGATTCACAAAATGCATAAATTGGGGGCATTTTATAAATATTTATTCTTTTACTCTTTTCATATGGTTTCCACTTTGGTATTCGCCATAATTTGATTTCATTTCCTAGGGATAAGAAGTATATTTAAATTTTTTTTTCAGTTTTCCAATCATTTCATTCCTTCTGATGTTTGAAAAATCCATTCAAGTAAAACATAGATGACCTAAATATTTTCATACTCTTTCTCTCACAATATACCAATTATAAATTCAATCTATACTGTACAAGGCCATCAACAACTAAACTGCAGTAATACATTTTACGTATTGGCTCAAAACAAAAGATAACCTACACACATACAGGGAATCCTAGTATGTGAGAATATAGGTACTTAAAATAAGATAAAATACACAACCGAATGCAATCACACCTAAATAATGACTGGTGGTTATCTATAAATGAAGGCTTGATAATAAAATTTTTAAACACACAGGACCAGCTTATGCTTCAGAAGACTCAGGAACTATACTTTCCACTATTCCTCTTGCTTGGTACACCTAAAAACTTAAGATATTATTTTTAAAAAACAATTTAAGGAGACTATAAAAAGTGGGAGAGAATAAGGAAGACCAAATAGGGATTTTGTCCACAAAAATCAAGAGTATTAAATTCTGTAGATTTTCTTTTCATCTTACATGTCCCATTACATGTCCCCTACCTGGAACTGGAGATGCTGGATATCTAGAAACACAAAGGCACATATAAAAAGCGACCCCAGTAGAAGGCTGCTTTTGCTAGCCAAAGGATCAGGCAAGTGTTATCCTATAGACAGAAAATGTTTACAGAATAACCACTATAAAATACCACCATTAAAAAAAAAAAACTGTGACCTAAATTCCCCAACATGAGCATGGTAGATTGGAGAGATGAACTTTTACCTTCATTAGGCCATTATGAGACATTCAAGCTACACACTAGGGCACTGTCAGAGAAAGTTAGTTAGGGATCTAGAACTTTCTACCCTCATTACACGATAGCAGTGCAGACTACCTAAGGTATTTGAACTTCCACTTCTAAATCATATTGATGAGACAAACACACACACTCACCAGCCGGCTGAGGCAGTGTCAAAGGAGGCCAAGGGGAGAGTTGGGACTTTCATATGCTAATGTCAATAGAAACCATGTGGGGTATACTAAAGAGACATTAAAAGTGCCTACTAGCCATGTAAGGATCAGGGTATATCTAGCAGGCCAGCTCCTACCTATGATCAGCAGTAATGAGGCTCTCTCCCCTTGGGCTGTCAAGAGTCAGGGGGAAACATACACTTCTATCTCCCCTGGCAATAATATGGCAGAACCACTCCTTCCCCTACAGGAGAACTGCCACAAAAAGCCAGCTGAAATAGGTTAGAATAAAATGCATTATTTCAATATAATACCCCAAAGGTTCAGGTTTCAACAGAAAATCACTTGCCAGGAAGATATCAAACTGAATGGAAAAAAAATCAATACACACCAACACAAAGAGGCAAAGATGTCATAATTATCTAACAAACACCTTTTTTGTAATTTTTATTAGGATATATTCATTGCACAGGGGTGATTCATTGTGACAATTCCAAATAGGCTTATATTGTACATTGATTAGATTGCCCTACATCTCTCCCCCTCAGCTCCCTCCCTACCCCACTTTAGGCAATTCCAAGAGGTTTTATTGTTTTATTTCATATAGGTATATGAAATCCATCAACCATACTGCTTCACTTTAATCTCTTTCATTCACCCCCCCAACAAGTACACCTCCACACACTATACCAATTTTATACTGTTTTTGCTATTAATTTCTATGTCAATGTTCAAAGGGGCTTCCCGATGTATCCCTGCTGTGATTATACTTTACTTTGATCCACTTAACCTCTTCCATTACTCTCCCTTCCCACCCCACATTATTTATCAGCTTTCAATACATATCATTATATCCTCTACCTTCACAGGTGTTGTTTTCTAATAGTTGATGCACTATCTTTCTCTTTTCCTTTCCCTCCTCTCCTGAGTTACACAGAGTAGTTCCACTATTATAAACATGTTCTACATATGAGTTTGGATATGTTCATGTTTGTTTTGTGTATATGCTTATCTTTTGGATTTATCTTCCACATATGAGAAGAAATATGCAGCCTTTGTCTTTGTAAACCTGGCTTAGTTCACTTAACATTATGTTCTCCAATGGCATCCATTTACCTTCCATCCACATTGTGTCATTCTTCCTTATAGCTCAATAAAACACACACAAGTACATATATATGTGATATATAAATGTGAGATATATATATATATATTTCTTGATCTCTTCATTAGTTATAGGGTATCTGTGTCGTTTCCATAGTGCAGCTATTATGGAATAATAACTTATATGGATAGTAACTTATAAGGATAGTTGCCAAAGATTTTCTCCCATTCTGTGAGCAGTCTCTTTAGTATAGTGACTGTTTGTTTTGCTGTGCAGAAACTTGAGTTTGATGCAGTCCCATTTGTTCATTCTTTCTCTTAGATGTTGAGTCATTGAAGCTCTATTTAGGGAGTCATTCCCTATGCCTATTATTCTCCAGTGTATTTCTTACTTCTTCCTACAATTGTTTCAAAGTTTCAGGCCTTATATTAAGATCTTTGATTCACGTTGAGTTGATATTGGTACAGAGTGAAAGACAGGGATCTAGTTTCAGTCTTCTACATGGGGATATCCAGTTTTCGCAGCAACATTTATTGAAGAGGCTGTCTTTTCTCCATCATGGTTTATGGCTTCTTTGTTGAAGATCAGTTGACTGTAGTTGCATAGGTTTATGTCTGGGTCTTCTATTGTTTTCCATTGGTCTTTATGTCTGTTTTTTTGTCCTGATACCATGCTGGTTTTATTGTTGTGGCTCTGTAGTATAGTTTGAAGTCAGGAATTGTGATACTTCAGCATTGGACTTTTGATTCAGAACTGCTTTGGCTATTCAAGGTCTTTGTGTTTCCATATGAATTTTAGGATTTATTTTTCTAATTATGTGAAGAATGTCATTGGGATTTTGATAGGAATTTCATTGAACATGTAGACTGCTTTTGGTAGTACAGCCAATTTCACAATGTTAATTCTGCCAATCCATGAACATGGGAGATCTTTCTATCTTCTGATGTCGTCTTCAATTTCTCTCTGCAGTCATTTATAGTTTTCACTGAAAAGGTCTTCAGTTTCTTTCATTAAATATATTCCTAGGTACTTTTTCAGGCTATTGTAAATGGTATTGTTTACCTGATTTCTTTCTCAATCTGTTCACTGTTGGTGTTTAGGAAGGCTACTGATTTCTATATATTAAATTTTTATCCTGTTATTTTTCTAAAGAGTTTATGATTTCTCAGAGGTTTTTTTGGTGGAGTCTGTGGGGTCCTTTAGGTGTAGGATCATATCATCTTCAAACAGAGATAATTTGACTTCTTCCTTCCCTATTTAAGTCTCTTTTATTTCTTGCTCTCGTCTTTTTGCTAAGGCTAGGAATTCCAAAACTATATTGAATAGGAGTGAGAAAAGCAGATATCCCTGTCTCATTCCTGACTTTAGTAGGAATGGTTTTAGTTGTTCTCCATTTAGTATAATTCTAACAAACATCTTAAAGTCATTATAAATATGTTTAAACAAACAATGACAAACTTATTTCAAAAAATTTAAGAGTCTCAACAAAAAACCCCAGAACATTTCATCAAAGAAACAAAACATGTTAATATGGACTCAAAAGCAAAACACAGGATATACCAGTGAACCCAAATATAGAATAATAAAAATGGCAAAATATGAACTACAAACAGGTAATAGGCTAAAAAGAAATGACTAGGACCTCAGGAAACTGTGAGATTATGGCAAAAAGAAAATACTTAATATATTATATGATCAAGTCCTGGAGTGTGAAGATAAAGAGGTCAATACAGGGCTGAAAAAGTACATGAAGAAATAATGTTCAATATCTTTTGCCATTAAGGAAACATAATCAAAACTACATTGAGATTCTATCTTACCTCAGTCATAATGGCTATCATCAAGAATACAAAAGAAATGCTGGTGAGGATGCAAGGAGAAAAGGACCCTTATACTATTGATGGTAATGTAAATTAGTCCAGCTCCTATGCAAATCAATATGGAGGTTTATGAAAAGGCTCAAAATAGTACTATAATATGATACTGCTATATCACTCCTGAGCCAATACCCAAAATAATCAGTCAGCATACAACACAGACACCCACACACCCATATTCATTGTGGCACTACTAACAATAACCAAATTTTGGAATCAATCTAGGGGCTCATCAATGGATGAAGGGATAAAGAAATTATTGTATTATATACAATGGAATATTGTTCAGTCACAAAGAAGAATGAAATGTCATTCACAGGAAGTAGATAGAACTAAAGAGCATCATGTTGAACAATATAAGCTAGAGCCAAAAAGACAAATATTGCATGTTCTCTCTCATGTGTGTATTCTAGACCTAGAAACAAACAAATAAACAAAAACCATGAATGTAGAAGGGGGAACTATAAAGGGTTGACCAGTAGAAGGAGGGAGGGGTACAAGAGAGGTAAGGGGGGGTAAGTATATTCAAAGCATATTGTATACATGTATAATAGTAATAATGAAATCCATTATTTTGTAAAATTTTTAAAAAGTAAAAAAGAAATAATGGCATGGTGGTGAGGACGTAGAGTAACAAGGATTCTGTTCATTGCTTAGGGAATGCAAAATAATATAGTCACTATTAAATACAGTCTGGAAATTTCTTACAAAATTAAACATAACCACACAATCCAGCAACAGCACTATTAAAATTCACACACAGTTGAAAACTGATTTGCACACACACACACAAACTGCAGCTAAATGTTTATAGTAGCTTCTTTCATAAATGATAAAAAAGGGAAACAACAAACCTGTCCTTCAATAAGTGGATAATCTGAAGTCTACCCATACAATGGATTATTATTTAGCAGTGAAAAGTAAAACATGGAGGAACCCTAACTGCATATTGCTAAGCAGAAGTCATCAAAATGAAAAGATTATGTATTGCTTGATTCCAACTACATGACATTCTAGAAAAGGCAAAACTATGACAGTAAAAACAACAGTTGTTCCAGAGCTCCTGGGAAAAGTGGGGAAGGAATTAATACAGAAAATACAGAAAGTCATTAGAACAATGAAATTATTGTTATGATGCTATATAACAATGGATACATGCCATTATGAATTTGTTAAAATATCTAGAACTGTATAACAGAAAGAGTGAGCCCTAATATAAATAAATAATATTAATACTGTATCACTATCAGTTCATCAGTGGTAACAGATGCCCCGTACTGATACAGGATAACAATAGGAGAAACTGTGGGGAGGAGGAAACTATATTTTATGTGTAATTTCTCAGTAAACCTAAAGTTGTAAAAAGACTAAACTCAAACCCAATTTATGAACTGATGAATGGATAAGTGAATCTGTGGTATCTCCATACAACTGACTATTTTATTCAACCATAAAAAGGAATGAAGTGGGGCTTCGGGGCAAGATGGCAAAAGGTAGAACTTTTCTCCATCAGACCTGGTGAATGAGAGTTTGGATAACAAAGAAGAGAATACATACAGAAGTGTCAAAGAGAGGAAGAACATGGAGAAACACAAAAGAGTGATAGGATATCTGAAAACTATAGCTAATCAAAAAGACAACAGACTAAATCAAGACACAGTTTGCAGTTACGGCCTGGACTCCAGCTCTATCTCCCCCAAGGGGAAGGGAACTGAAATCTCCATCTCAAGGTAAACCAGGCAGCTGCTGACATAGACTGGCAGACATAGCTCTGGGATAATAACTATACTACCTATAAACCCTAACTCCAGTGCAGGGACATGATGAGACATCAATTTCACCTGTCCAACATGCCAGCTACAGACAAGACAACCCTTTATCCCCCATACCTCAGAGAGCTGTGGCAAGGTGCCATCTTGAGAGAGGGCCTACTGATACAGACTGAGGTACTTGATGGAGGAGGCTCTTAAAAAACAAGGAGCAATCTCTGCTGGAGCATCTGGAGACACCTGACTGCAGAGAGGCTTTGACTTGCAGCAAGCTGAAAAGTTAAAGGGAGCGGAGGTAGGGAATTGATGATCTTGCCCAACTTCCTGTGGTAAGTTTCTGAAACAAATCACCTAGCTTTTGCTGGTAGAGTTCACATATCTGAAACTCCTTGTAGACAGGCAAGTTCCGAGACTAAGAAATTCAGGGACATGAAAAATCATAGCCCAGAGAGTTTTGGAACTCCCAGTCGCAGTGCCTGTGTGAGCATCTGCAAAATGGCAAACTCAGTGAGTGAGAGGGTCCCTACAGGAACTAGAAAAACAGCAAAAGTGCCCAGAGGTCAGCAACCCCACCCAATCCTGCCACAGCAGCTCCACTGAATAAGGTCAATTCACAAAACAAAACAGCAGAGCCCCCAGGGGCTGAGAACTCAAATTACAGCAGCTGCTTGACTGCAAACAATAACAAGCATTTTCCAAACTGAGCAACTACAGGGACTTAAAAGGTTGCAACCCTGGGAATTCTAGGTCTCAGAACCACAGTATCTGTGTAAGAGACTGCCTCTAGAGGCAGACATAGAGAGGGTGAGGCTTTGGGGCAATCTGAAAAGTAGCAAAAGGCCCAGAGGTATATGCTATTTTAGCCCTACTCACAAAACTAGTGGCTCTTAGATCTGTCTGCATTTCCATGGGAAGTCTCACTTCCCCACCTACAGAGGCCAGGCAGTCCCAAAACAAGTCAGAGGGGAAAGGCCTAAGAGAATTGGCCTGAAGAGTGTAACTGTCCCACCTCCCTCCCTTGAGGTCCCTGCTGGTGTAGCAGGGACCTCAAGGTTGTACCTCTCAAGGTTGTACCTCTAAACTAGAGGTACAACTCTGCCCCTCTGAAGCTGTTCCCTTAACAACCAACACAAGAAAGACTAACTCGGAAAAACCTAGGGGATAACAACAACACTTCCTTCCAATGAGAAATATAAGTGGGTATGTTTGTCAGTCATCTTATTTTGGTTGTTTTCTCTGTCTTTTTTCCCCTTCATCCAACTTGTTTTCATTTTGCTGTTGCTCTTTTTAGTCCTTTCTTTTATTTATTTATTTGTTTGTTTATTTATTTATTTATTTATTTATTTTTCTCTTTGTTTAAAATTTGGTTTCTAATTTTTGGAGTCTTTTTCTCTTTTCTTTTTATTTCTCCTTCTCCTACTATTATCTCCTTTACCTACCTCCCCTTCTTTCCATTGGTCCCACTCCCCTGCATTCCCCATGCCCAACCTCCATAATACTCAATTTCCAATCTTTATACCTTTCAACTGAAAGGAATAGGAGGTCTCAGCGGGCCCCAACCCCCTTGTTGGAGAAACCAGTACCAAACATCCCATGTAGATAAGATAAGCAATGCGGCAGGGCTCAGTTAGGGCATATAGAATGTGGGGAATGTGAGCGGGGGGTACATACAAGATGTGAAGTACGTGCAAGATGTGAGGTACACGCAAGATGTGCTCTGCCTGCTTGCCCAATGTTGATAACGAAAATATGCATGTCACTGCGGTCTATATAAGATTTCCCCTAAAGAGGCTCAGGGTCGTGTTTTCCTAACCGGTCCTGCATGTCCGTGTGGGAGCTCGACCCTGGCTAGCCAGCCCAATAAACTCTGCTTTGTTGATTGCATTCACGCCTGGCTCTCTGTCTCTCGGGGGAATAGGATTCCGGGTCCTAACACAACCAGTGTTAAGCTCCCAGACCAAGCCCACTTTGAGAGGAAAACAGTCTTTTCTATCAAAGTG
Organism: Castor canadensis; assembly: GCF_047511655.1. Lineage (NCBI taxonomy): Eukaryota > Metazoa > Chordata > Mammalia > Rodentia > Castoridae > Castor > Castor canadensis. Next base: position 50,722,484 of record NC_133402.1, on the reverse strand, counting down.
TGTTGCCATCTTACCAGCTTGCAATTTTAGGTACTTGTTCACTAAGCTCCATTTTCGTGCCCAAATGACTACCTACACCACCCCCAAATTCCAAGTGTAACATTCCAAGTGCACCCAAACTCAATAAATCCAAATAAAGGGGGCAAGGACCCACCATGTCAGAGATAAAAATGCAGACCTATGGTCTACCCCTTTGTGCATGCTGTGCCCATGTGCCTGCACACCCTTTTGCAGAAGTAAATTTTGCCTTGCCAAGACAATTCTGTTTCTGTGTCTTCAGTTGTGACCCCGATGGATTTTGGGGGTCTTATTTCTAACAATTTGGAGGCTTGTCCAGGATAATTCCATCAGGAAGCCCCTTCCCCAAAGGGAGAGGCATCCCTCCACCTTGATGCAGTGGCCTCAGAGTACCAGGTGACCAGCGCTCTTAAGACTGGAAATCCATTCTGAGCATGAATTATCTCAACAGCACAAGGTAAAAGTAAAGGACAGACTGCAGGAGGTCCCAAAAGTTGGTAAGTGGTCAAGAAGACACCCCTCCTTCCCAGGACATCTCTGCCCTCAAGCAATACTCAAAAAGGCTATAAAAACCCACTCCCCAACCTGACCCACAGGACCACAGGTTTCCAGGTCCCTCTGCGTTCCCCATGATGCAGTCTTTCTCTTCTCTACAAATAAAATCTTTCTGACCTCTGTTGCTGGAGTCTGCCTATGCTTTCATTCTCAGAACAGGCTCAAGAACCCTGAGCACCTGAAATTTCTGCGTGTGTCATCTGTGCATCAAGACAAGACCAGGAAATTAGAGAGGGTGAGCATCTATTGGACATTCAGACCAACCAGGTAGACAGGGATGGGGAAACATCGTAAGTAAAAAGAAACTAATCCAAGTGGCATGTGGCTGAGGTTTGAAGCTGCTTTTCTCCTGGATTGTTTTCCACCTAATTTTAAGTCTCTAAATCTGTCTAAACTCTCTTTTAACAGTTAACCCTCTTAAGTCTTGCTTTCAAGATGGCACACTTTTCCCATTACAGACATCTCAAGACCAGGAAAGGGCACAGGTCATGTCCAAGTTGCTGCAGGCGGCAACCATGGGCTGGCTCATTCACTCTCCTGGCCAAGACACCACATGGTTGGGATTATGGATCCATGCCCTCTGCCTCATGTGAGCACAGGCTGGAGGGACCAGAGAGGGAATTTCGATTTGCTGTCTAAGCTTTTCTTTATCTCCTACAAATGCCCATGAGTTTAAAACTGAGACCTTAGTATTCCAGGTTGTTACATTAGCTAAAAGGCAACAAGATAGCCCCCTTCTTGGGTTCTGTTATGGATTCAATAAGATATTTGTTTTCTGTTTTTTAAATGATTATAAGGAACTCCTTCCCTGAAATTAACTCTTGATGGGCTAATTAGTTCTATTTTTTCCATGCTTACTAAAATAGCCAGATATCACCAGTTTTATTGGTGATGTAATCCCTTTTTCCCTGCCTAACATACATATTCTAATTTTTAAAAAATCACCTAATTTTTGGTGTAAATTAAGAGGCTGGACTCATGCATCCTATATCCCTTTTCCAGAGGATATAGGATGCCAGCTTTCCACCCAAAACTAGGTTCCCTAAATTTTCTTTAAAAGGTTTGACTAATAACAAAGTTGCTGTAGTATATAAGGTAAACTATTATTAGAGGTTATTTTAAAAGCACCCTCTAGGGGTAAATCTAAAGTCTTAAAAGAGGCCATTTTAAGTTAAGACCCCAATCTTTGATCCTAGTTGTGTGTCTCAATATGCCTAGTAAAGAGACCTCCTAGAGGATGGGGAAATCCAGGGACCCAGCAATGAGGACTGGGGAGGTGCAATGATTAAAAAGAGACACCTCCATAAAAATAACTGCAGGTTTAATTATGCTCATTAAGGTGTGACAAGATGTCGTCGGTGTAACAAGATGTCGTTGGTCCTTAAGTGTGTAGATTAATTGTTCCAAATAAAGGGAACAGATGCAAATATGCACAGCTCCATTTCTGTCTTTTTTTCCTTCGGTCTTTCTTCTCCAGACACAGATTGAGATGGCATAGAAGAAAACACAGTCCTGATGATTCTCCCTTAGGATTTTATGAGCTTGCTTACTACACTAAGGGTACTACTAAATGGGCAAATTTTTAAAAAGGAAATAATAATAAGACCAATCTTATTAAGATTGGCATTAAGATGCCTCTGAATTGGGCCTTAAAAGACTCCAATTGCAACTTTGGTATTTTGAGCCATTTGAGTTACTTTTAAACTGACTTTGAGTTTCTGCAGTTTGTCTAACAGGGAAATTTGGATTCTATTTTGTTCTTTAGCAGAAAAGGGATAGTACATATTAAAACAGGAGGTTTAACGAGATTTGTTGTGATCTGCATAAAAATTAAAGACCATGAACTTATTTTGTTGTGACTTAAGGACAATTCTAACTTACTTGGATTCTATTTTGGTCTTTAGCAGAAAAGGGATGGTACATATTAAAACAGGAGATTTAATGAAATCTGTTATGATCTGCATAAAAATTAAAGACCATGAACTTATCTTGTTATCTAAGGAAAATTCTAACTTATACATGGTTTAAAAGGTTATTCTATGAGTACCCTCTAGTTGCTTTTATGTGTCATTGTGTATATGTCTTGCATTTATGATTGTTCTGGAATTCTAGGTCATCTATGTGTGCTTAAATTGACATTTATGGCATGCCTAAATTTTTTTTTTGCATATGTGTATTTAAACAACTTTAAAATGATTCTTATTATAGAGTTAATATAAAGGAATTGCTGATTCTGTTCTCTTCTCTCCCTCATCTCTACTGCTACTACTTTTTAGAAAAGCCAAGTTTTCAAGGTTTTATTTTAACCAGGTCTAACTAAAATACAGGCATTATTTTATGGGCAGTAATCTTGACCTATTTCATCCTGTCTTACATTCAACTCTTTCATAACTGGATGTGTCTTTCAATTACTTGTATAGACAAACAGTTTAAAATTGCCTTTCTTCATTGGTCTATATAGTAAAAATAAGACTAATTAAAAAGACAATTTTATTTAAACTTAAAATTCTTATAAAAGTTATTTTAAAATACAAGTTACAAAGTCAACAAGTAGAAAGGATATAATATTGAGTATGTGTCTGGAAAAAACGTTAAAGGGAGAAAGAATACTTCTGAATGAGAAAGAATTCTGTAAAGAAAAGTTTGTCCTAAAGATTGTTCCAAATAAACAGGGATAGGACAAGCCATCAGAAGGTTCAGAATGTCATATAAAGGTCCTGAGTAAGTCTTAAAAGTGTATGATACACAGAGTTTATAAAAGTTTATATGTGTAATTAAGTTGACTGTAATTTAAGAGTTAGCTAAGGGATTTCCTAAGGTCAAAGTATTGCTTGTGGAACTCATCAGGGTTTGGACTCTTTAGGAAACTGAGTCTTAACTAAATGTCTTTTCAGTGATTTTAATACATTTGTCATGCTAAAAATGTGTGGACTGTATTTCTAAATTTCATTTAAATTCTATACAAAATTTTATGGATTAAAGTTATAAAAGTTTAATGTGACCAACATTTGGTCAATAAAAAAAAAACCAACTAATTCTATCTGGGGGCACTAACACTGTCTCCTTAAGCTTGTAAGAGGTCTCCAAGCTTTGCTAAATTTTATTCTAAAGGTAAAAATTTAAATTAGCAGCCCTAATAAGGAAAAAGCAATACAGCCTCTTGTTTTCTATGGAAACGTAAACGTAACTTATTTTACGGTAAAAGGCATTCAAGGCTGTGGAGGCATTCCTCTTCCCCCTAAAGGCCTATAAATTTATCCCAGCTGTAAAAAAATATTTAAAAGAGCAATAGTTCAAGAATCATTATTTGCTTATGATAAAGGTGGAAGTTTCTTTATATTTGATTCTGAAGATAGTACTGTAACTTTTTGGAATATAACCTTTGCTTATGGATCAGTTTCTCTGAAATTATGAGCTCAGTCTCTCTTCAGCTCTATCCCTTAGGCAACAGGGACTGCTGCCCAGACCCCACCACTTGAATTTCCAGTACATCCACACTGGGAGATTACATCCTGATCCTGACTTGGAGTGGAGAGAAACTATAGCCATCCTGTGAGGGACATTATCAGGTATTACTCACTACCAAGACTGCAATATGTACTGCTGAGAAGGGATGGACACACTACCCCTGAATAAAACGAGCTCCCAAGGAAAAACAATGGACTGTGTTTTCAGAGCCTGGCAACACCAATATAAAAAGAATATAGTGGGACTATCCCTTTTCACTTGGTAAACTGTATATTTACCTTTGATGTCAACCAAACTTCTCCTTTGACTGTTAAGTTTGATGCATACCTTGTACCCTCCTGTGGGCGATCCCCAAGAACAACATCAACTCTGGGCTAAGACTATATATGTGCTCATACCCTGGCCCTAGAGAGAATCTGGTATCATGATGACTTTGATAAAAACCATGTGGGGGCTTGTCAGACATGCGGTGGACTAAACAGTATAAGGGTTGGACCTCATCAGCCTACAGGGAGGAAAAGTGGAAACAATTACAAAGTAATATCCAAATTAGTAGAGCACTCTCTCCCCAACTGCCAACTCTACCAATGCAACCCCTTTTGTTGGTCATATATGACCCGCATATCATGACCACAGAGCTTTTCATCTTGAGGCAGTAGGGATTGGGAGCTGATGTCTCTAGAAGAGACCCCATAGGTATATTCCTTTTGAGATTAATTGAAAATACTATGATTACATTGTCTCCTGACAATAGACTCCTATCTCCTACGCCACCCCTCAAAAACCTAACAGTGACTAAGCCAAGGTAACTGTAGTGGGGGTTAAAGATTTAAAAACAGACTATCGTATTAAAACTGGTTATGGGGAGACTAATGCCAAGTTGAAATGGATTAAACATTCTGTCCACACCTTAAAAAAAGTGAAGTTACCTGTGTGCAACAGGAAGAGCAGAGCCTCAAGTTGTACCTTTCCCTTTGGGATGAACCTCAGACTCTGCTAAAATGTAATATATAAAAAGGATGGCCTAGGGCAATGAGTCTTGTATGACCATGTCACTACTGTTTGCCATGGTCAAAGTTTCTGGGGGGGCAAAAGCTACCCCAGTCAATTAGACCCCCATCCTAAAAGTCTAACTATACCTCATGCCTCTCAGGATGGAGAGAGGAATTAAGAGTTACTGAGAAATGCACACAGGTGCAGTGAAGGCCGATCCTTTGAAGTCATGAGCAATAAGTCTGCTCTAACTGTCACCAGGGCACTTGAGATTCTTCTGGTCAAATGGGGTGCACTTACACTCTAGTCCAATAGGCTATCCCTTTCACCCTGGCATTCCAGAAACCCAAACTTTCCCTAACCAAGGAATGACAGAAATGAGATCTTGTTTCCCCAGGAAAGAGGGTCATTTGACTCCCATGTCTACATAGATGTCATTGGGGTCCCACAAGGAGTCCCTGATGAATTCAAAGCAAGGAACCAGGAAATAGCAGGATTCAAATCAGCACTATTCTGGTGGTCCACTATTAATAAAAATTTGGACTGGATTAACTATATTTATTGTAACCAGCAGAGATCTGTCTGCTGTACTAGGGATTCATTGAGGGGAATTGCAGAACGACGAGGCCCCACCAGTAAGATGGCATGGGAAAACTGAGTGCCTCTAGACATGATTCTGGCAGAAAAGGAGGGCGGGGGGATGTGTCCTGCTTGAGGATGAATGCTGTACATTCATCCCCAACAACAAAACTCCAGATGGGACCATGACCAAGGCTCTCCAAGGCCTGACAGCACTGTCAAACAAACTGGCTAAGGACTCATGGATAAATGACCCCCTTACTAACTGGCTAGAGCAATGGTTTGGGAAATGTCAGGGGATGATAACCTCAATCTTAACATTCCTCCTTGCTGTATTTGGGGCAATGGCTCTAACTGGGTGTTGTGTTATACCCTGTACACAGGGACTAATTCTTAGACTCATAGAAACTGCCCTAACTAAACAAACTTACATATCATACCAATTATTGTTGAGTATGGCTGAAACAGAGAGTCAGATAATGTTAAACGAGTTTGAAGAAAAGAATGGAAAATGAAAAGGGGGGACCTGTGAGGAAAACAGTCTTTTCTATTAAAGTGTATCACCATCTTAGCTGCTTGCAGTTCCTGGTTCTTGCTCACTGAGTTCCATTTTCGTGCCAAAATTACTACCTACCCCACCCCCAAATTCCAAGTGCAGTTTTAGCTAATCACGAGCAGACTGTGCACCTGAACTCGATCAATCCAAATAAAGAGTGCAGGGCTCCACCGCACAGGGACAAAAATGCAGACCTATGGTCTATTCCTTTATGCGTTCTGTGCCTGTGTGCCTGTGCACCCTTCTGCAGAAGTAAATTTTCCTTGCCAAGACAATTCTATTTCTGTGTCTTCAATTGTGACCCCGGTGGTCTTCAAGAGTCTTATTTCTAACATCTTGAAGCCAGAGTTTTGCACCCATACAAGTTTAGTGGGGAAACAAGATAAGGGTCCCAACTATTCCTTACTCATTCAAATGCATGATTTATTACTAAATTTTTAACCTTGTTATTGCAATAGGTTATCTGCTTACACAAGGCAGTAAAAGAAAACTTAGACCAACAGATGTGCAAATCACACTGCAAAACTTTAAATATGAAAATCTATGCCAATGTTTCACCTCAAAACTCCCACTACCACTCAACATTTGAATTCAAAGATAATGGATTTGTCAAAATGTCTGAGAGAGAATTCAGAAACCTACTATTAAAAATGATTAGTGACCTCAAAGAGGATTCAAATAAACAAATAAGGAATTTAGGAAATAAATCCAAGACCTAAATAAGCAAGTCAGCAATGTGGAAGAGAAATTCACCAAGAAAATGAAATTATGGAAAATAATGAAGTATAAATGTTACAAATGAAAACCTTAATAAATCAAATACAAATTACAGTGGATAGTATAGCAGACAAGATCAAACAGAAGAAAGAGTATCAGAGATGTAGGACAAGATCAAGAAGTGACTGCACATAATCACAAAGAAAAAAATGAATACACATAAATACAACATACGAGAACTTTGGAACATGACCAAAACTAAGAATTCACAGGGTGAAAGAAACAGCTAAAATACAAACTAATGGCATAGGAAACCTATTCAATGAAACCACAGCAAAAAAACACCCAAATCTATGTTAACAAAGAGACACTCATGTACAGGAGGCATTTTGAACTCCAAATTGACATGACCAGAAAATATAACCCCATTTCATATCATAATTAAAAAGCCAAAACTAGAGAACAAAGAAAGGATACAGAAAGCTGCAAGAGAAAACAACAGCTTACATACAAAGTTAACATGTAAGAATTACCTCAGAATTCTTATCACAAACCTTAAGAGCCAGGAAAGCATGGAATAACATAACTCAAGCTCTGGGAGAGAGTAACTGTCAACCAAGAAGAGAGAGACAGAGGGAGAGAGAGGGGGAGAGAATTAATCTGATTAAAGCACAATATATACATGTCTGAAATACCAAGGCAAAACTCCCTTGAACTATCACTATACACTTAAAAAATGAAGGACAGGAAGATAAAACAGGTCTAGTCCAGGGGTGGGTACCAGTGGGAAGGGGGAGAGAATAAGGACAGGTGAAGGAAGATGAATATGGTGGATGTACTTTGTATTCATATATGAAAACAGAACAACAAAACCTGTTGAAACTGTTCTAACGAGGAGGGGATGAGGTCAAGGATGGAGGGAGTAAATCTAAAATACATTGTAAACACTTATGTAAATGTCATAATGTTAACCCCTATACAAATATGATATGCCGATAAAAAATAAAATAAAAAATTGTAAAAAGGAATAAAGTACTGATACATGCCATAACATGAATAAACCATAAAAACATTATGCTGGGTAAAGGAAAAATACACAAGGACATACATTATATTACTCTATTTATTTGAAATACACAGAATAGGTAAATCCACAGAGACAAAAGGCAAATGGTAATTGGGAGTTGGGGAGATGCAGGAATGTGACTGTAGTCACAAGAGTTTCTGTTTGGAATGATAAAAGTGTTTGTTTTTTTTTCCCAGTACTGGGGTTTGAACTCAGGGCCTCATGATTGCCAGGCAGGCACTTTACCACTTGAGCTACTTCACCAGCTGATAAAAATGTTTTGAAACTAATTATCAGTGATGTTTGTAAAAACACTCTAATAAATGTCACTCACAGGAAATGTATATTTTTGCCACATATTTAAGATTTTTAAAAGTAATAAATAATAAAATATTATTACAGCTCTGTAGCATGATTTAAAGTCAGCAATCTAGTATCTCTAGCATTACTCTTTTTTGCTCAGGATTATTATGGCTATTTTGGGTCTTTTGTATTTCATACGAATTTTAGGATTGTCTTTTCTATTTCCATGAAGAATGTCATTGAAATGTTTGTGTGGGAGTGCATTCAATCTATAGACTGGTACGGGTAGTATGTACATTTTAACAAAATAAATTTTCTAATGCTTGAATATGGAAGGTCTTTCCATCTACTAAGATATTCTATAAATTCTTTATTCAGTACTTTATACTTTTCACTGTAGAATTCTTTAACATTTCTGGTTAGGTTTATGTCTATTTTTTTTTGAAGATATCATGAGTAGTATTTGGTATTGGCACAAAACCAGATATGTAGAACAATGAAATACTAGACCCCACTACAGCCATCTGATTTTTTATAAAGGTGCCAATAACATATGCTGGGAAAAAAGACACCCTTTCTAACAAGTGGTGATGGGAAAGCTGAATATACACATATAGAACACTAAAACTAGATCCCCAGCTCTCACCCAGTACAAAAAGATCAAAGACCTTCAGGTAAGACCTAAAACTTTGAAATTAATATAGAAAAATATAGGAGAAACACTTCAAAATATAGACACAGGAAATATCTTTCTGAGTAAGACTCCAATAACTCAAGAAATGAAAGCAAGAATTGACAGATGCAATTATATCTCATTAAAAGGCTTCTGTACATCAAAAAATCCATCAACAAAACAGAGAGAAGCTACAGAATGGGAGAAAATCTTTGCCAGCAATTCATCTGGATGAATTGGCATTCATCTGGAATGCCAAGTAACCATGGCGGTCTTGGAGCAGGTGGAGGGTCCCAAGGCTAGCACCAAAACCAGACCCCCCTGATTTATAATTGCTTGATAACTCTCCTGCTTGTTTCCCTGCTTGCAAAACTGCAGGAACTTCCCATTTCTCAACTTGCTATGCATGTCAACTCATTCCATCTGGTGATCACAGATAAACAGAGGCCAGCAGCCCAGCTGTTCTCTGGGAGGAACACCATCCCTCCCTCATGGTCTTTGTTTGGCAGTTCCTTACAAATATAAGAATTCAAAAGAACTTAAAAACTGAGTATCAAAAAACAAGTAACGTAATTAATAAATGGCAAGTGAACTGAATACTTTTTTAAAGAAGAAGTGCAAATGTCAAATAAATACATGAAAAAGTTTTTAATAACTTTAGTCATAAGGGAATTACAAATCAAAATTATAATGAGAGGGACATCCAAGATGGTGATTAGGCAATGGAAGCAGAAAGCCTAAGCTCCAAGACTCCATAAACCTCTGAGACGTTGGAGCCATACTTAGGTAATTCTGACAGCTTCTAGCCAAAATAATAATGGTCATCACACTAGGTGCAGGAAAAAAATTCAAAGACTGATCCTCAAATGAGCCTTGAATTGCACCTAACAGCTGCACAGCCAGCAAGGCGGGTCCACCCCAGGGGAAACTCTCCACCCCCCATGGTGATTTTTTTTCTTTTTTCTTTCATTCTCTTCTCCTTCCTCAATGAAGCAGAAATAAAGCATCAACCAGAATCAAACTTTCAACATTCTGAACCCCTAGCTCTCCCCACGTCACATTACACTGAGAAAATTTGATGCCATTTCTTGCCACCACCACCACTGCTGCTGGCTCCAAACCTGCCTGCACATCAATTGACAGAACAAAGAGGTGAACATCACACACCATGTGGGAATCCAATATTGATTCCCAAGAACATAAACCAGCATAGCCCCTGAGCAGACTGATCTGTCCCCCAACAAAACTGAATACCATATAGTGAACTGTAATCAAACACAGACAGTGGAGGGGTGTAACACTGAAACTGCACCAGAGGAAGGGGGAGGGACAAGGAGATAATCTCAGTACTGAACTATCAGTAAATAAACACAGGAAAGGCAGTGAAGACTGAGAGCAGGCAGATGATAGGCCACTTCCCAAAGCAGGGCAGGTAGTGGATCACAGAGCTGATCTCCTAAGCCAGAGAGCAGCATCAAAAACAAAACTGCCCTGCAAAACTGAAAAACAAACAGCGAACTATACTAAAACAAAGACAGCAAAGGGGCCAAGTGAAACACAACCTCCCAAGAGAAAGGGGGCAGGGCAAAGAAATAAACCCCCAGCGCTGAACTCTCAGTAAACAAACACAGCGATAGGCTACCTCCAAAGCAGGGCGGGTAGTGGATAGCAGAGCTGATCTCATGAACCAGAGGGCAGCATTCAAACTTGTACTGCCCCACCTCGCTGGAGGAGGAGCTGACCAAACAGCTGCAGCTGAAGGATAACACAGCTATCAGTTGGGGAAAAAAATACCTCTGACCACCCTCCATGATCTGGCAAACCTACCGCATCTCACAATTTCAATTTAAACTGGTAGACAGAGGAAAAAAAAACACTACTCACAAGCCAATCACGTGGTGAGACCACATCAGAGCTTCGGCTTATATGCTAATACCAAGATTGGATGCTGGAGGAGTAACTCCAGAATTTAAATTAAGACTGAAATTCTATAGTTCCTGAACCTGGTGTTTTTTCATTGTTCTTTTTTCCTGTTGTTCTTTTTGTTTCTTTGTTTTATTACTGTGGGTTTTTTATTTCTATTCCTATTTTCTTTTTGTTCTCTCTATACTATCAACGGTACCTTCACCATCTTCTCATCCCTACTCTCACCCCCTTCACTATTCCTCCTTCTCCTGTGCTAAAATCCATTGCTCTCCTTCCTAACTACTCTTTCAATCCCTTCTCATCCACTCTCTCCCCCTGCCCTCACCTTCCCCTCCCATTCTCCACTAACCTGTCACTGGACTACCCCTCCCTCCTATACATTCACCACCTGCTGACCACCATACTATACCAAATTTACACAACTGCAATCCCCGACACAATTGCCCTACACTACAACAACAGAAATACACCCAAACACACATAAGGGCCACAACCCAGCAGCCCCCACAGTGCTTCCCCCACTCACACACCCCACCACCTTCTTCCCCTTTTAGTGCCACCCTAACTAACTCCCCAAATTTCTATAGCTAGCCTAACAACCATTAACCCTCCAACTCCCACTGCATATAGATGTTACTACAAAGGGGACTTCTATATAATATATACACAACTGGTCAGGTATTTAACCAGTGAATTAGCTATCACTAAATTAGCTACTGCTAAATTTCTGTCAGGACCAGGGACAGAAATAGCATACCAACCTAGCTAACAACAAAGACAGCCACAACACAAAAATTAAATCAAGGGAAAGAAAGCAGGTGAATAAAACCACCAACTAGCCTATCAACAACATAGTTGCACAGTACCAAGTGGAGCAATGGGAAAAAGAAGAAGGGATGGAAACCACTATCTTCCAAAAAAAAAATAATTTAATACAGGATTCAGAGGGAAATGAAAAAAAACAGATACCCAGTTCCTGACCCCAACAAAACAAAGATAAATGACACTAAGGAAACCAGCAGTGCCCTCAAAAACACCATCAAAAAAGAAATGACTGCGAATTTCTTGGAGAAGATACTAGACGTGGTTTAACCAAAGTGTACAAGATGCACTCAAGAAATTTCAAGACATCAAAAAAAAGAACATGAGAAGATACAGAAACAAGAAAGTGAACTCATACGAACCCTAAATAAACACCAAAGTGAAACAGAGAACACTATAAATAGAGAGATGAATGAATTAAAGATGAAAATTGACAATATTGAGGAGGCAGTGACCTATGATATGGAAAACCTCAGAAAAAAAGAACAAAACAGAAATATAAAACACAATGGAAGGCCACTCCACCAGACTAGAACAAGTGGAAGACAGAATCTCAGAACTCAAAGATAAAATAAAAACTGAAGAACTGTTCGTCAACCAACTCAAGAGCTATAAAGGGAATATGCAAGAACTCAATGACTCCATTAAAAGACCAAACCTGAGAATCATGGGCAATAAAGAAAGAGAAGTCCAAGCAAAAGGGATTCATAATATATTTAATAAAATAATAACAGAAAATTTATAAAATCTCAAAAAAGTTTTACCCATTCAGGTACAGGAAGCATCCAGGATACCAAACAGACTTGACCAAAATAGAGCCCCCCACCAACAGCATGTTATAATTTAAAAAACAAGCACAGAGAATAGAGAAAGAATACTGAAGGCTGTAAGAGAGAAAAAAACACATAACGTATAAAGCTAACCTGACCAAAATCATAGATTTCTGAATGAAAACTTTAAAAGCAAGAAGGGCATGGAGTGAGGTATTTTGGGTACTAAATGAAAATAACTTCAACACTAGGATACTCTACCCCAGCAAAACTATCATTCAAAATAGATTGAGCAATAAAAATCTTCCATGAAAAGCAGAAACTAAAACAATATATTGGAGCTAGCTTTTTCTTTCGCTCCTTTGTTGGAGCGAGCTTTCTCTCACTCCTGATTATTAACAAACCTAACTGGGCCTAACTGGGTGAGACTGGAGATTCAAAAAGGACACAGGATAGACAGACAGACAGAAAGGGGGATCAAGTGTGTTGGGTGGAGATGTACAACCTTCATTGTTTCTTTTCTCTATTATTTCTATTCATTAACTCTGCTTATCTCTATCTTTATTCTTTAAGGCCTTACTCCTTTACAGTTCTTTAAAACCTTGCTTCTAAAGTCTTCTTTAAAACCTTGCTTTGCTATTCTTTAAAACCTCTTTTCTTAGATTTACTCCGTCCCATGTTTTCTCTTAGCTTTTCTTTAGCATAATCTCTCCTAAAGTCTTTGCCCTCAGACTTGCACTGTCCCATGCTCTCTATCTTTCTTAAAGCCTCTGTGCTCAGACTTGCAAATAACAGCTGCACCTAAAAACTTCATATGCATAACTCTTAAAAGTCTCTTTCCTTAGACTCGCACTGTCCCATATTCTCTTTAGCTTTTCTTTAGCTTAGCTTTTCTAAAGCCTACGTATAAAGATCTTGGTGCAGACTTGCACTGTTCTCTCTTTAGCTTTCTTAAAGTCTCAGCCCTCAGACCTGCTAGCAATTCCCCTTTAGCAATTCTCCTTTACCAATTCTCCTTCAGCAATTCTTTTTCCCACTTCAGCAATCCTCCCTTCAATTCATTTTCCCTTCCAAAGCCTCCCACATCAAAAAGCCAGAAGCCCAAGAGCCAAAAGCAAATGCCTCAAAGCAAAAGCCCCAAAGCAAAAGCCTCAAGCAAAAAGCCTGGTGTCCTCCTTCAGTGAGTCTTTTATTTCCAGTGGTAAACAGGTGGAGCAGCAGTTCTAGGGGAGGGGCATGACATTGTAACAAGAGAAACCTGCATTCCTGCTTCTCTGAATGTAAACAACGTTGGAGAAGCAGCTGTTCTGCATCTTGCTCTTCTGTGGCCAGGTGCTGTGCCAATCTCAGCCTACAGATAAACATCTTAGAAAAAAGCAATTGAGCTGCATCTCACCTTGCTTATATCCAGTTCTCATAGGCTTCTCATAATACACTCTCCACAATATGTGACCACCAAGCCACCACTACAAAAGAATTTCCAAGGAATTCTACACACACGAGATGAAAGAAAACAAATCCACGAGATGACGGGCAGTATTAAACCACAGGAGAAGAAAAGACAAGGAATCAGAGAGTAGCAATGATTCACCAGCACACAATCAAATCCTTGAACAACAAAAACAATGAAATGGCAGGAATTACCACATACCTATCAATATTAACACTGAATGTCAATGGACTCAACTTCCCAATCAAAACACCATTTGGCAAACTGGATTAAAAAGGAATATCCAATAATCTGTTGTTTACAGGAGACCCATCTCATTGACAGAAACAAACACTGCCTTAGGATGAAAGGCTGGAAGAAGATTTACTAAGCCAATGGCCCCCGAAAACAGGCAGGAGTAGCAATACTTATCTCAGACAAAGTAGACTTCAAACTTACATTGCTCAAACAAGATAAAGAAGGACACTTCATACTAATAAAAGGTGAAATATACCAAAAGGAAATCACAATTATCAACTTATGTGCACCCAGTGTCAGTGTACCCAATGTCATCAAACATACTCTAAAGGACCTAAAAGCATATATAGTTTCCAACACAGTGGTAGTGGGAGAATTTAATAACCCCTATCACCAACAGGTCATCCAAACAAAAAAATCAATAAAGAAATTCTAGAACTAAATCACACCATAGATCAAATGGACCTAGTCGATGTCTACAGAATATTTCATTCAACATCCACACAATATACATTCTTCTCAGAAGCCCATGGAACTTTCTCCAAAATTGATCATATCTTAGAGCACAAAGCAAGCTCAGAAAATATAAGAAAATAGAAATAATCACCTGCATTCCATCTGATCACAATGCATTAGAACTAGAATTCAACAAAAAAAATAGCAGCAGAAAATATGCAAGCAATTAGAAGTTGAACACACATTGTTCAATGATCAGTGGGTCACTGATGAAATAAAACAGGAAATTAAAAGGGTCCTGGAAGTTAAGGAAAATGAAAACACGACCTACCAGAACCTATGGGACACAGCAAAGGCAGTCCTAAGAGGAAAATTTATAGCCATGAGTGCATATATAAAAAACACAGAAAGATCTCAAATAAACAACCTAACACTACATCTCAAACTCCTAGAAAAACAAGAACAAGCAAAACCGAAATCAAGAAGAAGGGGAGAAATAATAAAAAATAAGGGCTGAAATTAATGAAATAGAGACCAAAAAAACATACAAAGAATCAATGAAACAAAAAGTTGGTTCTTCAAAAAAAAAAAAAAAAAAAAAAAAAAAAAGATTGACAGACCCCTGCCAAATCTGACTAAAATGAGGAGGAAAAAGACCCAAATCAGTAAAATCAGAAATGCAAAAGTGAAGATAACAAACACCAAGGAAATGCAGGGAATGATCAGAGACTACTTCAAGAACCTATATTCTAATAAATTTGAAAATCTTGAAGAAATGGACAAATTTCTAGATATTTATGACCATCCAAAACTGAACTAAGAGGATATTAACCACCTAAATAGATCTATAACACGAAAAGAAATTGGAAGACACAATAAAGAGTCTCCCCAAAAAAGAAAAGTCCAGGACCTGATGGATTCTCTGCTGAATTCTATCAGACCTTTAATGAAGAACTAATACAACTCTCCTTAAACTTTTCCATGAAATAGAAAGGGAAGGAATACTACCTAACTCATTCGATGAAGCCAGTAGTACACTCATCCCAAAATCAGACAAAGACACATACAAAAAGGAGAACTATAGGCCAATCTCTTTACTGAACATCAATGCAAAAATCCTCATTAATGGCAAACTGAATCCAACAACGTATCAGGAAGCTCATTCACCATCACCAAGTTGGCTTCATCCCAGGGATGCATGCGTGGTTCAAAATATGCAAATCAATAAACGTAATACAGCACATTAAGAGAAGCAAAGACACAAACCTCTTGATCATCTCAATAGATGCAGAAAAAGCCTTTGATAAGATTCAACACCACTTCATGATAAAACCTCTAGGAAAACTAGGAATAGAAGGAATGCACCTCAACATTATAAAGGTTATATAGGACAAACCTATAACTAACATCATACTTAATGGAGAAAAGTTGAAGCCATTTCCCCTAAAATCAGGAACAATACAAGGGTGCCCACTTTCCCTACTCCTATTTAACATAGTCCTGGATTTC
The DNA here is from genome assembly GCF_047511655.1 of Castor canadensis. Classification (NCBI taxonomy): domain Eukaryota; kingdom Metazoa; phylum Chordata; class Mammalia; order Rodentia; family Castoridae; genus Castor; species Castor canadensis. The sequence goes on along the minus strand of NC_133402.1, from coordinate 50,706,386 downwards.
CTGGCCAGAGCAATAAGGCAAGAAGTAATAAAAGTAATAAAAATAGGTAAAAAGTAAACTGTCAAAGTATCCTATTTGCAGACGACATGATCCTATACCTCAAAGCTAGACAACATAAACAGCTTCAGCAAATGTGGCAGGATACAAAATCAACTTACAAAAGTCATTAGCTTTTCTATACACCCAACAACGAACAAATTGAGAAGACATATATAAAAACAACTCCATTTTACAATAGCCTCAAAAAACAAATCAAATACCTAGGAGTAAAGTTACCAAAGGATGTGAATGACCTCAACAAGGAAAACTACAAACCTCTGAAGAAAGAGACTGAGAAAGACTACAGAAGGTGGAAAGATCTCCTGTGCTTATGGACTGGTAGAATCAACATAGTAAAAATGGCTATACAACCAAAAGCAATCTACATGTTTAATGCAAATCCCACCAAAATCCCAATGACATTCATCAACAGAGAGTGAAAAAAATCTACCCTAAAATTCATTTGGAAACACTAGAGACCATGAATAGCCAAGGCAATATTCAGCAAAAAGAGCAACGCTGGAGGTATCATAATACCCGACTTCAAACTATATTACAGAGCCATAGCAATAAAAACAGCATGGTACTGGCACAAAAACAGACATGAAGACCAGTGGAACAGAATATGTGAATCCACATATCTATGCTGACCTTATGTTTTACAAAGGGGCCAAAAACACACAATGGAGAACAGACAGCCTCTTGAACAAATATTGTTGGGAAAAAGAGGTTATCTGCCTTCAGAATATTGAAACTATATCCATATCTATCACCCTGTACAAGTATCAACTCAAAATGGATCAAGGACCTTAATATCAGACCCGAAACTCTGAAGTTAGTACAGGAAAGAGCAGGTAATATTCTGGAAGCAATAGGTATAGGCAAGGACTTCCTCAGTAGAACCCCAGCAGCCCAGCAACTAAGACAAAGGATGGACAAATGGGACTACATGAAATTAAAAGGCTTCTGCACAACAAAAGAAACGGTCTCTAAACTGAAGAGACTACCCACAGAATGGGAGAAAATATTCACTGGCTATACATTAGATAAAAGACTGATAACCAGGCTGGTACACTGGCTCAAATGGTAGAGTGCCTGCTAGAAAGCATGAAACCCCGAGTTCAAACCTAAGTACTACCAAAAAAAAAAAAAAAAAGACTGATAATGAAAATATACAGGGAGCTCAAAAAAACTAAAAGTAAAAATCAATGGCAGATTTAAGCCCTAAAACATCACTGAAGGTAAATTATCTAAATATATTAATTAAAAGAAAAGGATAGGTCAGAGGCAAGATTGTGGATTACTAACAGCCTCCACATACCAGAGCCTTCACAAACCTGAATAAAAGGAGGAAACTGAGGGCCCTAGGGGAAATATATAAGATTCCACAGCCAGAACACAGCAGAGCTTTATTCAAACCCAGAAAGAGAGAAGCAGAAGAAAAGGTTTGCACTGCTTCCAACTCCAGAGCCCAGTGCCAGCTCTCCAGGAATGGGGAGGAGAAGCTGAAATCTTTACCTCAAGAGCAGCACAGAGAAGGTCGCTACCCAAACAAGAAGGTGCCCAGTGCACAACCTGCTGAGGAAAGCTGCTGGCACCAGGTGAGCAGAAGCTGCACCCACAGAGGTCCCAGGGAACATGGCAGAGTGTGGCATGTCCAGGAAGTTACTGAGTGAACGGGGCAGCAGTAGCAGGGACGGTGGTCACAGCAACAGCAAGCTGCTCCTCCAATCCCACCACAGAGACCCCTGCCAGTGAGGACATCTGACAAAAGTCTGCGCCTGTACATAACTACAGACAGTAAGTACTAGGGAGCTTGAGTGGGGAAATCTGCAAGATGGGACAGTGTGAGACTGGCAAGTTGATAGTACAAACTCCAGAGATAGTACTCGGATCTCCAAACAGTGGAGATCCAAATGTGCTTAGATTCTCCACCCTCACTGGAGAAGGAACACAGACTATCAACTAACACCATTCCAGAGGCAGATATCCAATTAGACTGTAATTTAGTGAACCAAATGGAAGTGTCAGATACGAAGGGAAACAAAATTCGCTGCTCAGAAAAGCACTAGAAAAAATTGTAATTTTTATGTAAACTTATGTTCATTGCTGTTAAGTCTGTGACACTTATTTTTAATTCATTTGTTTTTATCTTATTTTTCTGTATTTTCCAACAGCAGTTTTGCATCCTTGCCCCTGAGTTTTCTCTTTGGTACTACCTTTTCTTCTTCTTCTTCTCTGTAGTCATCATATAAGAGCCCTGAAAACCCACTTTTCAGTTTGTAACCTTAAACAATTTCTTCTCAGCTCCTTTTCTATTACTCTCCCCAATGTATACTTTCCACCTGTCAACAACCAAAACCACTTTCTAGTTCATAATTTTCCCTTTCTCAGTCTACTCACCCACAATCCTCCTTTACTACCAATACTTTTAGTGGGTAAATAGATGGCCAGATTATGTTTGCAGTTTTGTTGTGTTTATATTTGTCTCTGTGTTAAACTTTCTCCACTTTTCTGCCCCTTTTTCCCCTATCTTAATACCTACTAAATCTCTTCTACCTATCCCAGTGTGCTTAGTTAACCTCTTCTATTAGCTCAGCCACTACTACTTTCTGCTACATAAAACTTTTCACCTCATATTATTTACTAGAGTTATTCTCCATCTCCTTCCTGTCTCACTACCCTTACAACCCTCAGTCTTCCAAGACCACAAACATTCATCTTTGCTCCAATAAACAACTAAATATTGGAACAGCAGCAATAATTGGTCCCCATTAGAGATTACTTCAGTTTCAAGACTGCATTTTAACAACTGTGATAGCTTTAGCAGCTAGGCCTCCAACTCCCTATGTGGAACAGGGGGGTAGCATCTAGCATCTTGAGAACAAGAGGCTGATGGGTTGACTATTGAGCCACTTCCGAACCTAGAAACAAGAAAAAAAAGCAGAGCTCAAGCACCATGCAGTCCTATATAATCTCTCAGAAAAACCCATCTAAAGGGACACAAGGGATTAGAACCTCCAAACAAAAACAAACCCAGATGCATAAATCTCAATGTAGAAACATTAAGCAAAATAATAGTAAGAATGATCAGTGAGCTCAAAGAGGAGACACATAAGCTAGTGACTGAACTTGAAGAGGATATGAATAAACAACCAACTCAGCACAAAGAGAATTCAAACAAAAATGAATGAAATAAAGATAACAATATAGGATATGAAAGAGGAAATCAATAAAGATATAGAAATCCTGAAAAGTAACCAATTTAAAATGAATAGCTCAATATACCAAATAAAAACCCCAAATGAAAGCTTGGCTGACAGTGGAATGAGTTGAAAACAGAGTATTAGTAAAAGAAGAAAAAGTAGAGGAATTAGATTAAGCCGTCAAAAACCATGAAAAATGAGAATATATGAATAGACCATGCACACTGTCTGGGATACCAAGAAAAGACCAAATCTACAAATCATGGTCATAGAAGAAGGAGAACAGACACAAACTAAAGGCATACATAACTTATTAAAAAAAATAGCTGAAAACTTCTCCAATCTTGAGAAAGAGAGGGACATCCAGGTACAAGAGACTTACAGAAAACCAAACCATCAGGACCAGAAAAGAAACACTCTCAGACATATTATAATCAAAATACTGAATATACAGAACAAAGAAAGTATACTGAAAGCTGCAAAAGAGAAACAACAGGTCACATATAAAGGCAAACTCATTAGAATAACAGCAGAATTCTCAACACAAACCTTATTTTTTTTCAATTTTTATTTTATTCATATGTGTATACAATGTTTGGGTCATTTCTCCCCCCTTCCCCCTCCTTCTTTACCATCCCTGCTCCCCACTCCCTCCCTTAACCCCACTTACCCCTAGCTACCAGGCAGAAACTATTCTGCCCTTATCTCTAATTTTGTTGAACAGAGAGTATAGCAATAATAGGAAGGAACAAGGGTTTTTGCTAGTTGAGATAAGGATAGCTATATAGGGAGTTGACTCACACTGCTTTCCTGTATATGTGACAACACAAACTTTAAAAGCAAGGAGAAAATGGAAAGATATATTTCAGGTCCTACAATAAAACGACTGTCAAACTAGACTAGTGTATCCAGCAAAACTATCCTTAATAGAAGAAGGAATAAAATCCTTCCACAACAAAACTAAAGGAATTTATTATCACCAAACCTGCACTACAGAAAATACTTAAAGGAATCATGCACACAGAAAAAGTTAGTGTCACACAGGAAAATGCAAGAGAGAATAAACCCCTCTGACCAAGCAGACCAGCAAACAAGGAATAGAGAAAAAGTAAACATCAGGGAGAAAAATACTGGAAATACTACATACCTCTCAATACTAATACTGAATGTTAATGGCCTCAATGCCCAAATCTAAAGACAAAGAATAGCAAGTTGGATTAAAAAAGCAAGACCCAATCATTTGCTGTTTACAAGGAATAAATCTCACTGAGAAAAACAAACATTTGCTTATAATGAAAGGGTGGAAAAAGATTTTCCAAGCAAGTGGACCCCCAAAACAGGCAGGAGTAGCTGTATTTATATCTGAAAAAGTAGACTTCAGACTAAAATAAGTCAGAAGAAATAAAGAAGGTCACTTCATATTAATGAAAGCAAAGACTCATCAAAATAGATATTGTAAGACACAAAGCAAGTCTTAACAAAATTTAAGAAAACTGAGCTGGTCGTGGTGGCACATGCCAGTAATCAATGAGGCAAAGAGGATGAGGCAAGAGGATTATGAGTCTGAGACCAGCCTGGGCTAGACTTTTAGGACTGCATCAAACTAAAGAGCTTCTGCACAGCAAAGGAAGCAGTCACCAGACTCAGGAGACAGCCCACAGAAAGGGAGAAAATCTTTGCCAGCTACTCATCCAATAAGGGATTAATATCCAGAACCTATAGGGAACTCAAAAAACTCAGCCCCCAAAGAATCAACACCCCAATGAAGAAAAGGGCACATGAATTAAACGGAATTTTTAAAGAAAGAGGTATAAATGGACAGTAAATATATGAAGAAGTGTTCAACTTCTCTGGCTATAAAAGAGACACAAATCAAAAGAATATTTAGATTTCTTCTCACCCCAGTTAGAATGGCCATAATCAAGGGTAATAACAACAAATGCTGGCAAGTATGTGGCAAAACAGGAACCCTTATACACTGTTGGTGGGAATGCAAATTAATAACAACCATTATGGAATGCAGTATGGATCCTCAAAAAGCTAAAAATAGAGCAGCCATATGATCCAGTGATACTGCTTCTGGGCATATATTCAAAAGAACTTATGTCAGGATACAATAGAGACATCTGAATGCTGATGTTTATTACAGCACTGTTCACAAAATAGCCAAGCTATGGAAACAACCCAGATACCCTGTAACCGATGAAGCAATCAAGAAAACGTGTATATATGTGTGTGCGTGTGTGTGTGTGTATGTTTTATTTAGCCACAAGGAATAATGACCATGTTAACCAGGACATCATATTAAGTGACATTAGCCAGGATCAGAAACACAAAAGCCACATTTTTTCTCATATGTGAAAGATAGATCCAAAGATAAACATATACACAAAAACAAGCATGATCATTTACAAATTCAAAAATAGAACACATTTGTAATGGTGGAACTACTCTATGGAACTTGGGGAAAGAGGGAAAGGAAAAGAGAATGATAAAGCAGCAGTAATATCACATAACGTAAAATGTGAAGGTACAGGGTATGAGGATGTGTATTGAAAGCTGTTGAAAAACGAGGGGCAGGAGGTAAAAGGGTAAGGGAGAGCGATTGAAAAGATTAAACAGCCCAAAGTAAAGCACACCAACAGTAGGCATACACTGATACATCCCTTTGAACAAATATTAGCATCAAAAACCAGTACTGTAAAATAGGCACAGTGTGTGCGGGGGGCGGGGGGAGAGAAAGGAGGGTACTAGTGAGAGGGAAGGGTAAAGGAAGATTAAGGTGATGGTATATGGTTGATGGACTTCATATACCTATATGAAACAGAACTAAAAACCCTCTTGCAATTGCTTTAGATAGGATGGAGAGGGGGCTGAAGGAGAGAGACAATGGGGGAAATGTAAATATGTACAATATAAGTCTATCAGAATTGTCACTTTTAATCCCTCCATATAATGAATATATCCTAATAAAAATTTATAATAATTTAAAAACTGAAATAAGCCCCTGTATCATATCTGATCGCAATGGAATAAAATTAGACCTCAACTACAAAAGAAACTACAGAAAATATTCAAACACATGGAGGCTGAATAACACATGGCTGAATGTGGGTCATGGAAGAAATAAGGGAAGAAATCAAAAATTTCCTAGAATCTAATGAAAATGAAAACACAACCTACCAGAACCTGTGGAACACAGCAAAAGTTGTGCTAAGGGGAAGGTTTATAGCTATGAGTGCCTACGTTAAAAAAACAGAGATCTCAAATAAATAACTTGATGGCCCTTGAGTTTTTAGAAAAACAAGAACAAGTCAAATGCAAAACTAGCAGACACAGAGAAATAATAAGGATCAGGGCCAATATCAAGGCAGTTGAAACTGAAAAAAAAAAACACATACAAATAATCAATGAAACAAAAAGGTAACTCTTCAAAAGGATTAAGAAGATCAATAAAACCTTTAACCAATCTGGCTAGATGGCAGGGGGAAAAAGACCTACATTAATAAAATTAAACATGAAAATGAGGCTATAACCACAAATACCAATGAAATCCAGAGAATCATTAGGGAATACTTTGAAAACTTATATTCAAGTAAACTGGAAAATCTAGAAGAAATGAATAAATTTCTAGATGCATCTAACCAACCACAATTGAACCAATAAGCTAACAAACACCTAAACAGATCTATAACAAGCAATGAAATTGAAGCAATAAGAGTCTCCTAACAAAGAAGAGCCCAGGACCTAATGGATTCACAGCTGAATACTACCAGACCTTTATACAAGAACGAATACCAATATTCCTCAAGTTTTTCGAAGAATCAGAATTCTATGAACCAGAATTACACTCATTCCAAAACTCAAGAAAGATACAACAAAAAAAGAGAATTACAAGCCAGTAATTACAGGAAGTAGTAGGAAATACACTGGAACATACAGGCATAGGCAATGACTTCCTAAATAGAACTCCAATGGCTCAGCAATTAAGAGACAGGATGAACAAATGGGACTGCATTAAATACAAAAGCTTCTATGCAGTAAAAGAAACAGTCTCTAGACTTAAGAGACTACCCAAAGAATGAGAGAAAATCTTTTTCAGCTGTTCAGGTGGTAACCAGAATCTACACAGAACTCCAAAAAATGAGCCCCTAATGAATCAACAACACAATGAAGAAATGGACACATGAATGGAATAGGGAATTTTCAAAGGAACAGGTACAAATGGCCAATAAATACATGAAGAACGGTTCAACTTCCCTGGCATAAAAGAAATGCGAATCAAAATTACACTGAAATTTCATCTCACCCTAATGAGAATGGCTATCTTTAAGAACAAAAACAACAAATGTTGGTGAACATGCAGGGAAACAGGAGCCCTTATACACTGTTGGTGGGAATATAAACTAGTACAACCATTATGGAAAATAGTATGGCAGTTCCTTACAAAAACTGAAAATAAAACAGCCATATGAATCGTGATACTACTCCTGGGAATATAGCCGAAGGAATGTAAGTCAGGATGCAGTAGAGACACTTGCACAGTAATGTTTATTATAGCACTATTCACAATAGCCAAGCTATGGAAACAACCCAGATGCCCTACAACTGATGAATGGGTTAATGGAGCTTTATTCGGCCATAGGAAGAATGAAATTATATGATTTAAAGGCAGATGGATGGAATTGGAGGAAATCATGTTAAATGAAGTTAGCCAGGTTCAGAAAGACAAAGACTGCATGTTTTCTCTCACATGTAGAAGATAGATCCAAAAGATAAACATATACACAAAAACCAAACATGAGCATACACACATTTATATGTAGAACAAGTTTGTAATAAAGTAACTACTCAATGGAATTGGGGGAGAAACAGAAAGGAAAAGAGAATGATAGTCAACAATATCAAAATACATTACATCAGTTCAGGTAAAGGACATAACAATATGTACTGAAAGCTGTTGAATAATAGGGGGTAGAAAGGAAATGGTAAGGGAGAGTAACAGAAGGGGTGAAACTGACCAAAGTAGAATGTATACACAGCTGGAATACATTGAGAATTCAACAGTGACTCTGGAATTAAATCAACAATGACTTTGGCATTAAAAATGAAGAACAGGATGATAAAACAGGTATGGTGTGGAGGAGGTATCTGTGTGTGGGGGCATGAATGGAAGAGATAAAGATGAGGGAAAATGGCTGATGGACATTATATACATACATGAAACACAACAATAAAACCTTTTGCAATTGTTTTAAGTGGGGCAGGGATAGGACTGGGAGGGGATGGTGGGGACAACCTAAACAATGTACAATGAAAGGCTATTTAGAACTGTCAAATTAATCCCCCATACAATGAATATACGTTAATATAAATGGGAGGATTGGCAGAGTCTGAAAGTGGACATGATCCACGTATATGTCATCTATTTTTAAAACTCACTCTAAATATAATATAGGCAAGCTGAAAGTAAATGGATAGAAAAGATACTTAAATACTGCTAAAAAGAAAGAAGTTATTAGATCAAGTAAACTCCACAAGAAAAAAATTACCAAACACTAAAGAGGAACATAATACAATGACATACAGCCAACTATGAAAAGACCGCAATCATAAATGTGTATCTATTAAACAATACCTATAAAATATGAACCATAAAACATGGATACGTAAGAAAAAGAGAAGTCTATAGACACTTATAGAAGAAGCAGACAGAAAATGAGCAATGACAGAGAACTCAACAATACCATCAACCAACATAAAATATAATGAAATCCTTAGAATATCTTCCTAACTAAAACAGAATACTTTCCAAGTATTCTTTCAATCTTGGAAATATACCAAGATAGAGCATATCTAGAGGGCAGGGAAGCTCAGAAATTTGAAAGAAATGAAATCATATATAGAGTATTTTCATTGGCCACAATGGAATCAAAGTTAAAAATCAATAGTAGAAAAATAAAAGAAAAATTTCTAAGCATTTGGAAACAAAACATACTTCTATATGTCCACGTATCAAAAAGCAATTCTCAATGAAATTTAAAAATTACATTAGACAGAATGAAAATGACAATACAAGGGCCTGGGTGTGTGGAACAGTGGTAGGTGTTTGCCAAGCATGTGCAAACACCTAGTACCATCAAAAGTGAAAAAGAAAGAAAGAAAATGGCAACATATCAAAGTTTGTGAAATATAGGTAAAGCAGTCCTGAAAGGGAAATATGTGACAACTGAATGTACATATTATTTTAAAAGCTTCAAATCAATAATCTAAGTTAATAGATTAGAAATAATTCAAGAATTAAAAGAGAAGAGTGAAACAAAACTAAGGCAAGCAAAAATAAATTAAAAGTAGAAATCAGTAAAACTGAAAACAGGAAAACAATCCAGAAAAATCAATGAAGCATAAAGTTGATCTTTGGAAAAGATCAATAAAGCTTACTAATTTCTACTAAGATTGGAAAAAAAGAGAAGATACAAATTGTCAATATCAGGAATGCAACAGGAATATACCACTACAGAATCTACAAACATCATAAGGACAATAAGAGTACTACAAAAAACTCAACACATAGCAAGGTAACTATCTGTAGTCACTGGACCAATTCTTGAGAAACACAAAATACCACCACTCATTTTATATGCATAACCGATCATTTCAATTGGCTTATAACTACGAAGGAAATTGAATTCTTATTTGAGAAATTCCCAAGAAATCGCCAAATCCAGATGGTTTCATTACTGAATTCTACTACATGACAGGATAGCTAAACTAATTCTATAAAATCTCTACCGTAAGGAAAAAGGAAATAAGGTAACACTTCCCAATTCATTTTAGAAAGCCAGTATTAACCTGACACAAAAATCAAATATAGTATTTTTTTAAAAACTACAAAACAATATGACCAATATAAATGTAAATATGCTTAACAGAATGTTATTAGATATAATTCAGATATAAGAAGAGTTATAGGCTGAAAGATTACTCTGGGGATGAAGGCATTTTCCATATTGAAAAATCAGTGTAACCTACCCCTCGAGAAGAAAAATCACATGAGCATATCAGTCATTATGTAAAAGGCAGGACAAAATCCAATACCCACTTAAGATCAATAAATCTCTCAGTAACGGGGGATAACGGGAGCAATCGATCAAAATAGATCACAGGCATACATGAAAATGTCACAATGAAATCTTTTATTCTGTACAACTAATGTGAATAACAAACATAATGAACAAAGAGGGAAAAAAGACAAAACTCTCAGAAAAACAAGCAGAAAGAGAGAGCTTCTTCCCAAGTGATAAAAAGCACTTATAGAAAAACCTGAAGCTAACATTATAATTAACAGGGAAAGAGTGAATATTTTCCTCCAAGAATAGAAACAAGGAAAGGAGTTCCATTTTCACCAGTCTTATTCAACAGTGCCTGAAGTTCTATCCAGTACAATAAGGCAAAAATATAAAAAAAGGAGACCTGGGAATCAGGGAGAACCAGAGCAACACATGAATGACTGCCAGTGCAGTGCCTGCAACTAGCTGAGAGGGAAGCAAAATGGGAGTCTAAAAGTAACAGCCCCTGGGAGACCAGAGGAGAACTTGCAAAAACATTTATTGTCTACCTGCTGTGCTGAGGTTCTGGATCAAAGTCTTGCAGGTGCAAGGTGAGCACTCTGCCACTGAGCATAACACCAAAGTCAGACAAACCCTGGTGGCCTAACCTATTCAGACTCAAAAAGTTCCAGCAGGAAGAAGCCACTGATCCCTCTCAATAATGAAGAAATACTGACTGGTTTTTGTTTTGTTTTATTTTGGGGTGTTTGGGGCAGTTGTTATTGTTTCTATCTTTATCTTCTTTCCTTACTGTTTTGTCTATCTCTCTACATATTTTACTGTTCTCGCCACTGTTCTCTCCCTCAACCATATCTTGCTTCCACACTTTTCATTTCCCTGTTTCCCCTTGCTTTTATTACTTAATTAGCAATATCTACACCATTAAAATTTTTCAACTCATAAATTATGCTACAAGATTCCTTTATAAACTTACTTGGTGAGTAGTTGATATTTACAATACTCTTTTATTACATTAAATATCTGGGTGGTTTTTTAATTGTTGATTTCATTATTAATACCTGCTTCCTCCCTTCTGTGTGGTAGTTAAAAAGACTTCCAACTTAACAGATTCATTCACAAATTGCAACATAGAAACACAACTAATACAAAAAAAGCAAAGCAATTTGACTCCTCCAAAAGCTCATAGCACACTAATAACGGAATCCAAAGTTAATGAAATGGCTGAAATGCCAAAGAATTCAATGGCTTACTTAAAAAAATTATTAATAACCTCAAAGAAGACTCCAACAGATAAACAGGGTAAGGAAATTTATTCAAGACCTGGAAAAGAAAGCAACATGAATGAGAAATTCAGCAACAAAATTTAGATACTAAGGAGACTAAAAACAGAAATAAGGTCAAATTACAACAGTAGAAAACAATTAGGAGATGAGATCAAGTAAAAGACACAATATCAGGATTAAAGACAAGATAAAGGAAATATTGCATTTAGACAGCTACAAAGAAAAGAATAAGGCATACTAGCATGACCACAAGCTTCAAGAATTCTGGGATACAATCAAGAAACAAATCCTAAGAATCTATAGGATAGGAAGAGCTGAGATACAAACAAAAGGAATAGAAAACCTATTCAATGAAATTATAGCAGAAAACTTCCTGAACACTGGAAAAAGATATGAACATCCAAGTTCAGGAGGCATTTAGAACCCCAAACTAGGTATGACCAGAAATGAACCTCTATATGCCACATTATAGTTAAAATGCCAAGACTATAGAACAAAGAAAAGATATTGAAAACTGCAAGAGAAAAATAACAACTGACTTACAACAGCAAACATAGCAGAATTACTTCAAATCTTTGATAGAAACCTTAAAAGTCAGGAAAGCATGGTATAATCTATTTCAAGCTTTGAAAGAAAATAATTTCCACTCAAGATTAATACATCCAGCAAAATTACAATTTGAAATTGGTGGAGAAATAAACATCTTCCAAGATAAGCATAAGCAAAGGCAATTCATGACTATTAAGCAAGCACTTCAGGATATACTTAAAGGAACAAAACACACAGAAAAGGAAGAATGAGTCACATAACCGAGAGCTCAGGAAAGAATACATTTCATGAATGGAACAGATGAACACATACGAATTAGGAAAGAATCAAACATGTTCAACTCAGGAAATGAGCAAACTCCTAAGATGAGCAAGGACAAAAGAAAAGAACAAATAAAACTCAAATCCACCATGAAAATGAGCAACAAAATCACAGAAATCAGCAAATAACCCTAAATGTAAATGTTTTTCACTCTCCAATCAAAAGATGTAGACTGGCTGATTTACTATCCATAAGAAACACACCTCACAGTCAAAGGCATACATAGACTAAAACATGAAAGAATATAAAACGCTGTACCAACCAAGTGGAAATCAAAAGCAAACTGGAGTACCTATAGTCCAGCTACAAGCCAAAATTAGTCAAAAGAGATAAAGTCACCACATAATAATAAAGGGAATAATTCATCAAAAGACACAATTCTAAATGTGTATGTAACAAACATTAGCGCACCCAGCTTCATAAAGCAAACACTACTGAAAATAAAGAGTCAGATAAGAATAGACATAAAAATAGCATGGCACTTCAATACTCCTGTCTCATCAACAGATCATCAAGACAAAAAAAAAATTAACAGTGATGCCTCAGAGTTCAACTGCACCAGAGTGATATCAAAGAGACTGAACAGACATCTATAGATCATTCCATCAAATGGTTGCAAAGACAAGTTCTCAGCAACCTATGGACGTTTCTCCAAAATAGATCATACGTCAGGCCATAAAAGCATATCTTAACAAGTACAAACAATCAAAATGATTTCAAATATTTTAACAGGTCATGATGAAATAAAATTTAAAATTACTACCATGAGAAATTACAGAAGCTATTAGGCAAACACACAGAGATCGAACAACAAACTTGTTTTTTTCTTTAAAGATATATTTTTTTCCAACTTCCTTGTGTTTTGGGGTTTTTTTATTTTTTATTTTATTCATATGTGCATACAATGTTTGGGTCATTTCTCCACCCTTCCCCCCGCCCCCTCCCTTACATTCCCCCCCACTCCCTCCCTTACCCCCCCTTACCCCTCGCTACCTGGCAGAAACTATTTTGCCCTTATCTCTGATTTTGTTGAAGAGAGAGTATAAGCAACAATAGGAAGGACCAAGGGTTTTTGCTAGTTAAGATAAGGATAGCTATACAGGGAGTTGACTCGCATTGATTTCCTGTGCATGTGTGTTATCTTCTAAGTTAATTCTTCTTCAACTAACCTTTTCTCTAGTTCCTGGTCCCCTTCTCCTACTGGCCTCAGGTTCTTTAAAGTATCTACTTTAGTTTCTCTGCGTTGAAGGCAACAAACGCTATCTATTTTTTAGGTATTTTACCTATCCTCATACCTTCCTTGTATGCTCTTGATTTATCATGTGATCCAACTCCAATCCCCTTGTTACAACACACTTTTTAAAAAAAAAATTTATTTTATTCATATGTGCATACAATGTTTGGATCATTTCTCCCCCCTTCCCCCACAACCTCCCTTACCCCCTACCCCTTCCCTCTTCCCCCCTACCCCCTCACTACCTAGCAGAAACTATTTTGCCCTTATCTCTAATTTTGTTGAGGAGAGAGAATAAGCAGTAATAGGAAGAACCAAGGGTTTTTGCTAGTTGAAACCTTATCTCTCAATCCCCTTGTTGTGTTTGCCCTTGATCTAATGTCCGCATATTAGGGAGAACATACGATTTTTGGTCTTTTGGGCCAGACTAACCTCACTCAGAATGACGTTCTCCAATTCCATCCATTTATCTGCGAATGATAACATTTCGTTCTTCTTCATGGTTGCATAAAATTCCATTGTGTATAAATACCACACTTACTTAATCCATTCGTCAGTGGTGGGGCATCTTGGCTATTTCCATAACTTGGCTATTGTGAATAGTGCCGCAATAAACATGGGTGTGCAGGTGCCTCTGGAGTAACCTGTGTCACAGTCTTTTGGGTATATCCCCACGAGTGGAATTGCTGGATCATATGGTAGATCAATGTTTAGATTTTTAAGTAGCCTCCAAATTTTCTTCCAGAGTGGTTCTACTAGTTTGCATTCCCACCAGCAGTGTAAGAGGGTTCCTTTTTCGCCACATCCTCACCAACACTTGTTGTTAGTGGTGTTGCTAATGATGGCTATTTTAATAGGGGTAAGGTGGAATTTTAGTGTAGTTTTAATTTGCATTTCCTTTATTGCTAGAGATGGTGAGCATTTTTACCTGTGTTTTTTGGCCATTTGAATTACTTGTTTTGAGAAAGTTCTGTTTAGTTCACTTCCCATTTCTTTATTGGTTCATTAATTTTGGGAGAATTTAGTTTTTTGAGTTCCCTATATATTCTGGTTATCAGTCCTTTGTCTGATGTGTACCTGGCAAATATTTTCTCACACTCTGTGGATGATCTCTTCAGTTTAGAGACAATTTCTTTTGTTGAGCCAGAAGCTTTTTAGTTTTATGAAGTCCCATTTATCTGTGCTATCTCTTAGTTGTTGAGCTGCTGGGGTTCCTGTGAGAAAGTTCTTGCCTATACCTATTAATTCCAGAGTATTTCCTACTCTTTCCTGTACCAAATTTAGAGTTTGGTGTCTGATATTAAGATCTTGATCCATTCTGAGTTAATATTGGTATAGAGTGATAAACATGGATATAGTTTCAGTTTTTTGCAGACTGCTAACCAGTTTTCCCAGCAGTTTTTGTTGAAGAGGCTGTCTTTTCTCCATTGTATATTTTTAGCACCTTTGTCACAGACAAGTTGGTTATAGTTGTGTGGCTTCATATCTGGGTCCTCTATTCTGTTCCACTGGTCTTCATGTCTGTTTTTGTGCCAGTACCATGCTGTTTTTATCGTTATTGCTTTGTAATATAGTTTGAAGTCGGGTATCGTGATACCTCCAGCATTGTTCTTTTGACTGAGTATTGCCTTGGCTTTTCGTGGCCTCTTGTGTTTCCATATAAATTTAACAGTAGATTTTTCAATCTCTTTCATGAATGTCATTGGGATTTTGATAGGAATTGCAATAAACATGTAGATTACTTTTGGGAGTATAGACATTTTTACTATGTTGATTCTACCAATCCATGAGCATGGGAGATCTCTCCACTTTCTATAGTCTTCCTCAATCTCTTTCTTCAGAAGTTTACAGTTTTCCTTGTAGAGGTCGTTCACATTTTTTGTTAGGTTTACACCTAGGTATTTGATTTTTTTGAGGCTATTGTAAATGGAATTGTTTTCATATATTCTTTCTCAGTTTGTTCATTATTAGTGTATACAAATGCTAATGATTTTTCAATGTTGATTTTATATCCTGCTACCTTGCTGTAGCTATTGATGATGTCTAGAAGCTTCTGAGTAGAGTTTTTTGGGTCTTTCAGGTATAGGATCATGTCATCTGCAAATAGGGATGTTTTGACAGTTTCTTTACCTATTTGTATTCCTTTTATTCCTTCTTCTTGCCTAATTGCTCTGGCTAGGAATTCCAGTACTATGGAGATAATGGGCATCCTAAAATCGTTCCTGATTTTAGAGGTAATGGTTTCAGTTTTTCTCTGTTAAGTATAATGATGGTTGTAGGTTTGTCACATATAGCTTTTATAATGTTCAGGTACTTTCCTTCTATTCCTAGTTTTCTTACACCTTTTATCATGAAATGGTGTTGGATCTTATCAAAGGCTTTTTCTGCATCTATTGAGATGATCAAGTGGTTTTTGTCTTTGCTTCTGTTAATGTGGTTTATTAAATTTATTGATTTTCGTATGTTGAACCACCCCTGCATCCCTGGGATGAAGCCTACCTGTTCGTGGTGAATAATCTTTTTGATGTGTTGCTGAATTCGATTTGCCATTATTTTGTTGAGGATTTTTGCATCAATGTTCATTAAGGAGATTGGCCTACAGTTCTCCTTTTTGGAGGTGTCTTTGCCTGGTTTGGGGATAAGTGTAATACTGGCTTCATAAAATGTGTTAGACAGTTTTCCTTCCCTTTCTATTTCACAGAACAGTTTAAGGAGGGTTGGTATCAGTTCTTCTTTAAAGTTCTGATGGAACTCAGCAGAGAATCCATCAGGTTCTGAACTTTTCTTTTTAGGGAGACTCTTGATTGCTGCTTCAACTTCATTTTGTGTTATAGATCTATTCAGGTGATTAATTTCCTCTCACTTCAGTTTTGGTTGATCGTATGTATCTAGAAATCTGTCCATTTCTTTAAGATTTTCAAATTTATTTGAATATAGGTTCTCGAAGTAGTCTCTGATGATTTCCTGGACTTCCATGGTGTTTATTGTTATCTCCCCTTTTGCATTCCTGATTCTACTAATTTGGGTTTTTTCTATCCTCATTTTAGTCAGGTTTGCCAGGGGTCTGTTGATCTTGTTTATTTTTTCAAAGAACCAACTTTTTGTTTCATTAATTCTTTGTATGTTTTTTTGGTTTCTATTTCATTGATTTCAGCTGTTATTTTTATTATTTCTCTCCTTCTATTTGTTTTGGGATTTGCTGGTTCTTGTTTTTCTAGGAGTTTGAGATGTATGATTAGGTCATTGATTTGGGATCTTTCAGTCTTTTTAATATATGCACTCATGGCTATAAACTTTCCTCTCAGGACCACCTTTGCCATGTCCCATAGGTTCTGGTAGGTTGTGTTTTCATTTTCATTGATTTCTAGAAACTTCTTAATTTCCTCTCTTATTTCATCAATGACCCATTGTTCATTAAGTAATGAGTTATTCAGTTTCCAGCTGTTTGCATGTTTTTTGTCTTTACTTTTGTTGTTGAGTTCTAGTTTTATTGCATTGTGATCAGATAGCATGCATGGTAAAATTCCTATTTTCTTATGTTTGCTGAGGCTTGCTTTGTGCCCTAGGCTATGATCTATTTTGGAGAAGTTTCCATGGGCTGCTGAGAAGAATATATATGGTGTAGAATTTGGATAAAATGTTCTGTAGACATCAAATAGGTCCATTTAATCTACTGTATATTTTAGATCTTGAATTTCTTTATTGATTTTTTGTGTGGATGACCTATCTGTTGATGATAATGGGGTGTTAAAGCCTCCCACAACCACTGTGTTGGAGTTAATACATGTTTTTAGGTCTTTCAGGGTATGTTTGATGAAATTGGGTGTGTTGACATTGGGTGCATACAGGTTGATAATTATTATTTCCTTAGGGTCTATTTCCCCTTTTATTATATGGACTGCCCTTCTTTATCTCGCTTGATCAATGTAGGTTTGAGTCTACTTTGTCAGAGATAAGTATTGCTACTCCTGCTTGTTTTCAGGGGCCATTGACTTGGTAAATATTCTCCAGCCTTTCATCCTAAGCCTATGCTTATTTCTGTTGGTGAGATGGGTCTCCTGTAAGCAACAAATTGTTGGATCTTCCTTTTTTAATCCATTTCATCAAACGGTGCCTTTTGATGGGTGAATTAAGTCCGTTAACATTAAGTGTTAGTAGTGATAAGTATGTGGTGATTCCTGTCATTTAGTTGTCTTAGTTGTTTGAAGGTTTGATTGTGCGTCTAAGTTGAGGTTACTCTCTACTTTCTTGCTTTTACTTTTCTTGTAGTTTGGTGCTGCCTGTCCTTTCATGGTTATGTTGGGTTTCACTTTCTGTGTGCAGAATCCCTTGAAGAATCTTTTGTAGTGGTGGCTTTGTGGTCACATATTGTTTTAGTTTCTACTTATCATGAAAGACTTTTATTGCTCCATCTATTTTGAATGATAGTTTTGCTTGGTAGAGTATCCTAGGGTTGAAGTTATTTTCATTCAGTGTCCCAAAGATCTCACCCCAAGCTCTTCTTGCTTTTAATGTTTCTGTTGAGAAGTCTGCTATGATCTTTTTTTTTCATTTTTCTTTTATTATTCATATGTGCATACAAGGCTTGGTTCATTTCTTCCCCCTGCCCCCACCCCCTCCCTTACCACCCACTCCACCCCCTCCCTCTCCCCCCCCCAATACCCAGCAGAAACTATTTTGCCCTTATTTCTAATTTTGTTGTAGAGAGAGTATAAGCAATAATAGGAAGGAACAAGGGTTTTTGCTGGTTGAGATAAGGATAGCTATACAGGGCATATGGGTTTACCTTTGTATCTTATTTGTTTTTTCTCTAGTACAGCCTTCAATATTCTTTCTCGAGTCTCTGTACTTGTTGTTTTAATGATGATATGCTATGGGGTGGTTCTATTTTGGTCTGGTCTGTTTGGTGTTCTGGAGGGAGCTTGCATATGTATGTGCATAGATTTCTCTATTTGGGTAATTTTCTGTTATTATTTTGTTGAATATATTATGCATTCCCTTTCCTTGCACCTCTTCTCCTTCTTCAATGCCCATGATTCTCAGGTTTGGTCTTTTGATGGAGTCGGTGAGTTCTTGCATTTTCTTTTCACAGGTCTTGAGTTGTTGAACTAATAGTTCTTCGGTTTTTCCTTTAATTACCATTTCATCTTCGAGTTCTGAGATTCTGTCTTCTGCTTGTTCTATTCTGCTGGATTGGCCTTCCATTTTGTTTTGCATTTCTATTTCGTTCTTTTTTCTGAGGTTTTCCATATCCTGAGTTGTTTCCTCTTTAATGTTGTCTATTTTCTTTCTGAGTTCATTTATCTCTTTATTAATCATGTTCTTTGTTTCACTGTGGTGTTTATACAGTGCTTGTATGGTTTCTTTTATTTCTTCTTGTGCTTTCTCAAATTCTCTATTTTTGTTGTCTTGGAATTTCTTGAGTTTCTCCTATACATTTTGGTTGACCATATCCAGTATCATCTCTATAAAATTCTCATTGATTTCTTGGAGGATTTCTTCTTTCAAATTATTGTGGGCTTCATTGGGTTCTTCTGCATAGTTTGTCTTCATTTTGTTGGAGTCTGGATCTGAGATTCTGTTTTCATTTCCCTCTGGTTCCTGTACTAAGTTTTTGCTATGGGGAAACTGGTTTCCCTGGTTTTTCTGTCTTCCCATCATTGCTCTTGGTATTGTTACTGTCCCTGTACTGTGTGCAGTTAAGTATTTTCTAGCTTGTAATAATAACAATGGTGATATTTAGAATGGAAGGGTGAGAGGAGAGGGAAAGCAAAGAAGGTTTAAAAAAGGGAAAAACAAACAAGTAAAACAAAACAAAACAAAACAAAAAAACAGTGTCAAAGATATAGACAGGGAGAGATAGTGTACTAATCAACAGTAAGCTAAACAGGCATTAGACAGAGGATTAAAATTTTAAAAATCTCCAAGTTCAAATGCAATAAAGTTTCAGTATTAATAATTTTGTTGTTAGTCCCTCAGCATCCAATCCTGGAGATGGTGTCTCAGAAGTAATTCTTTCATTGTCTCATCAAAGGGGGAAAAAAACAAAACACCACAAGGTGTCCCAAGTTCAAATGCAACACAGTTTCAGTAAGTTTTACAGCATGCAGGTGTAGTTCGGTTTGAACAACACACTTTTAAATGACCAGTGGGTCATTGATGAAATCAGTCCTACACTGAAACAAAACTGAAAACTCAACTAATCCAGAACATTTGGATAGCAAAGGCAACACTAATAGGAAAGTTTATAGCTACAAGTGCCTACAATAAAAAATTACAGGAGGGGGGAGGAGGCAAGTGACACAAACAATGTATACACCTGTAAGTAAATGTAAAAACAATAAAATAAAAGGAGGAAAGAAAAAAAATTATAGAAATCTCAAATAAATCTCGAATAAACTAATATTGTGTCTCAAAGTCTTAGAAAAACAAGAACAAACCAAAACCAAAATAGCATATGGAAAGAAATAATAAAGATCAGGGAAGAAATTAATGAAATGGAGACTAAATCAATGAATCAATGAAAAGAGAAATGGTTCTTTTAAAATATAAACTAAATTGACAAACCCTTAGCCAAACTAACCAAAAGAAAGAGAGAAGACTCAAATTAATAAAATTAAGAATCAAAAAAGGAGTTATTACAACATATACCAATTTAGAGGATTATCAAAGTATTTTGAAAATTTATATTCCAACAAATTGGACAATACAGAAGAAATAGATAGCTTTCTAGGCACATACAATCTAACAAAGTTAAATTTAAATATAAATTTCAAGATGGTTCCCACAATTAACTGGTAAGAATGGCTCACTGAGAGTAAATATTTGTACAAACAACATGGTTTATGATGAATATCTGCTTTTCTACTTAGCGTGTGGAATTTTGTCACATGTTAGGCAGGGGCTGCCTATTTGACAAGCCCCCAATAAAAATCACTGTTCAGGCTTGACCAAACATTCCTGGTTACCAACACTTTACTGTGTTGTCATAACCTTATTGCTAGAGGAATTAAGCATATTCTGTGTGAATTCACTAGGGAAAGACTCTTAGAAGCCTGCTCCTGGTTTTCCCAGAGTTTACCCATGTACCTTTTTCTCTTTGCTGATTTTGCTTTTCGTTCTTTCATTGTAATAATTCACAGCTGTGAATACAACTGTTGGAATTAATAACCCTCCAGTGCCAAAAACAGACATATGAGAGACAGAGAAAATCTTGACAAGGCAATTTCTTTTGATCAAAAGGGTGCAAGCATGTGCTCACTCCAGCTAAGCAAACACATAAGCACAAAATGGCCAACTGTGGCTCCTCCTTATATCCCTGACACAGCTGTACCTGCCCCTAACCTGGGATTTGTCCAGATCAAAAGTTCACAATCTCCCTCTATTGGCTAAAAGGATTAGGGAATGGGTTAGGGCATACAGTTTGGCCAGCAATGGAGCCATACAAGAATTCAGAAGAAGAAGCAGGGACCCGTTAAACATGCTAGTCACCTAAGATGGCAACCTGAAGAATTTTTAAGTAATCTAAGAGGGTAACAAATACCTTGATAGAAAAGATCATTTTTGTTACATTTCCCCCCTCTTTTAATTGAAATTCTTTTCTTCAAACTCATTCAGGACCATTGGCTCTCATGTTCCTTTGTTTCTGATAGAAACAAATTATTTTGGTAGAGCAGGGGTAATCATTTGGTGAGGGCTGTCTCAATTAACCACTGTATTAGTCCTCAGACACAAGGAATTATGCAGCATCCTACTAAAATTAAAACTCCAGCCACTATGATCAAGGAGGTTAAGATCGAGGTCATCCAGCCCTTCCATCTTCCAAACCATGCTTCCATTCCAGTCAGTGAAGGGATCATTTATACCTGAGTTTTCAGCTAACTTGTTAGATAGGGTAGTTAATCTCTGTAGGGCCTTAGCTCCATCAGGGGCTGTATTATTTGGTATATATGTGCAACACGAAACTCCAATCATTATGCAAACTCCTCCCTTTTTGGTCAACATCATGTCTAACGCTAGCCTGCTCTCCCAAGCCATCTGGCTAGTTGGTCCCAATTGCTCTGCTATTCCTTTGATAGCATCCCTGGTATAGTTAACAAACCTTTGTTGGTTATAATAAATATAGTTAATCCAATCAACATCTTTATTTGTAGTGGACCACCAAAAGAATAATGATTCAAATCCCGGTGTAATTTGGTTCCTGGGTTTGAATTCATTTGGCACTTCCCTAGGAACCCCAATGGCATCAATGTAAACATGGGGATCAAAGGTGCCTCTGCAGTTGGCTGCAGTGTCTATGTCTATGTCTCTCCTTTGTCTAGGTGTAGTGGCACAGGCTGGGGATCTAAATGCTAGGGTGAAAGGGATTACCAACTGCACCAAAGCACAGGTGGCTGCCCAGTTACCTGAGAGAGTCTCAAGTACAGGTCCTCTGCAGTACCAAGAGTGTGGACTGGTTTGTGAGGCTGTTGAAGAATCAGCTTTCACTTATCCCATCAGATTTCCCACATTTGTCAATAGTCTCCCCTCCGCCCCAATCTGGTGAGGCATGAGATATAAATATTTAGGGCAGGTGGCCTAATAGTGCTCGGGGGCTGACCCGCAGGACCTCTGACCTCTGGTAACAGTAGTGATAGTGTCTGGCAGGATTCATTACCTGAAACAGAACCAACATGCAATACATTCCATCTGGGTCCAAGGACCATCCTAGTGAAAATGACCACCTGAGACTCTGGTCTCCCAGTAGTACAAACGTAGCAATTGCTCTTATTTAATGTGTGGACAGAATATTTTATCTATTCCATCCACACATTCGTAGCCCTGTACCTGATTTCAATAGCCACAGTTTGTCTTAGGTCCTTGACTTCTACTTGAAGTTACTTGAGTTTGATTGTTGTATAAATGTGGAGGTAACATTGGAGCAGAGGTAGAACTTAGTGTCACCTGGGAGGGTTTGGGAGCTAGACGGAGCTCAAAGGCACATAAAGGGTCTGTCCCTGAGACATCTGCCCCCAACCCATATCTACGAAATATAGATGATTCTCATGTCATACTCCAAGGACTTTCTACAACTAATCTAAGTGGGTTACATTGTTTATCTTTATAAGTAGGAGAGGGGTGTGTCCAAAACAGCTGTAATTTCTACTGTAGTCTGTTAAAAGACTGCCAATTATTTTGTATGGTCGAAATCAGTCTTTCCAGTGCCCTGGGGGTCTAATCCAGCCCTTAGGATTTTCATAAAATGGGGAAGTGTATCCTTTATATCCAGTGTTCCACCCCACATCTGTCCACTCTGGAAAGATACCAGGCTTCCCTGTGGGTTCCAGGATAGGGCACATATAAAGGGAGTATCCTTAGAGTTGGAGTTGGGATGTAAAGGATGTAAGGTCTCCATAAGGAAGGACCTGACATGCATCAAATTCAACAATTAAGAGAAAAGTACTCTTGAGTTACATAGTAATAAGCATACCATTTCCCAAATGAAAGAAAAAGAATATTTTCACTATAGTCTTTTTTAAAGTCATTTTGGTATCACCTGGATGTGAGAGCACAGCCCACTGTTCCTTCTGGTCAGGTGGGCGTGCCTTTTTTACCCATGTGTGATGAGTCCACCCTCTCTCTGCAGTCCATACAGCTGTCTCCATGGTCAGCAGGATCAGGAAGGGTCCTTCCCAAGCTAGCTCAAGCTTATTTTCTTTCCAGGTCTTGATCAGCACATGATCACCAGGCTGGTGTGGGTGAATGGGAAAGTCAAGTGGAGGAACCTGTGCTAATAATCCCTTTTTCCTAAAACAAAGTAAGGTAGAGGACAATCCAAGTGCCTAATTTTTGAGGAAATAATCTTTGGTTTCAAGGGAAGGTATATCAGTAACAGAGCTAAGGTAAGGAAGCCCATAAAACATTTCATAGGAGCAGCCAATATCCTTCTAAGAGGCTGTCCTAATTCTGAGTAGTGCTATGGGAAGACATTTAATCCAAGGTAATCTGGTCTCCAAGACTAATTTAGTGAGTTGGTTTTTAGGAGTCTGATTTATTCTTTCAACCCTCCCTGAGGAAGGTGGATGCCAGGGAATATGATATTCCCATTTGACCTCTACAGCCTTCATAAGTCCCTTAAGGACATTAGCAGTGGAATGACTCCCATTTTCTGAGTCTATATTTTCTATAACCCCAAACCTTGGGATTATGTGTTCTAGAAATATGCTAATTACATTTGTAACAGTGGCCCCTGGGAGAGGGATGGCCTCTATCCAGTGAGTGAGATGGTCTACAATAACCAGGAGGTATTTAAGACGACCTGTTTTGGGTATCTCAGTGTAATCTACCCAAATGTTTTGAAAGAGTCACAACCCAGGATTTCTGCCCTCCAGCTCGTCTCTGTCTCAGACCTTGCTTGTTAGTTTTTTGACAAGTAAAACATCCTTCTGATACTTGTTTGGCTAGTTTACAGATCCCTATACACCCACAGGCTCGCAAAATGTGTCACACATGGTTTGGGGTCCCCAGTGGCTCCCCTGATGGAGATAAGTAAGTTCTCTCATTAAGGGCTCTGAGATCACTTTCATCCCATTGGGAAGAACCCATTTTCTGTGTTCATTCCTGACCGCCCCACTTTTTTTTAGTTGTTCTTCCTTGGAGGGGGTAAAGATAGGGTGACGTGAGGAGCAGGAAGGTGTGAAATGAGACAGAAGACCAGGACCTCAGGGGTGAGAACAGCCTGTTTTGCTGTCTCATCTACAAAAGAATTTCCCTGAGCCTCAAAGTTTACCCACTTTTGGTGTCCTGGCACATGGACTATGGCTATTTCTTCAGTTAGTTTTAGGCTCTTGTATTTGTTTAATTAATTCTCCATGAACCAAGTCTTGGCCCTTGCTATTGATTAAGTCCCATTCCATCCAGATTTTTCCAAAGCTGTGGACCACACCAAATGTATATTTCAAATCAGTGTATATGGTCCCTTCTTTGTCCATTAAGTGTTTTAAGGCCTGATTTAGAGCAAACAGTTTGCAAGTTTGTGCCAACCAACTATTAGGGAATTGGCCTGATTCTATTATAGTCATGGCCTCCCCATCTACTATAGAATATCCATTATGCCTTTTTCCTCTATTACCTGAGAGGATCCACCCACAAAGAAATGGAACCTGATCTGGAAAGGAGTTTCCCCAGAGGTCTGGCCTCACTTTTGTTCAATATTCAATAATAGATATACATTTATGTTCGGGGACTCCTACCTCCTGCTTTCCTGTCAAGAAAGTGGCTGGATTTAGGGCCTCATCAGTAGTTAAAGTCAGATCATCCTTTTCTAGCAAGATAGTCTCATACTTTAGGATCCTGGAATCTGTCAGCCATTTACCCACCTTCTGGTTTAAGATTGTTCTAACTTGATGGGGAGTGCTAATAATTAGGTTTCCCCTAAAGGTGATTTTCTGCTTTCTTTGGTTAGAAAGGCTGTAGCAGCTACTGCCTGAATGCACTCAGGCCAACCTCAGGTGACAGGATCCAGGAACTTAGATAAGAAGGCACAGATTGACGTTGGCCTCCATGTTTTTAGGTTAGCATCCCAAAAAGGGCAACTCCCTTATTTACATTCACAAAGAGGTGAAAAGGCTGTCCAAGAGAGGGCAAGGCTAGCACTGGAGCTGTGATAAGGGCTTGTTTTAGCTCATCTACTTGTTCAATCTCATTGGGGGTCCAAATGACGGGGCCAGGTCCCTCTTGATTCAATTTGAGATATAAAGATTTAGTTTTAAGGGCATATGAGTCTATCCACAAATGGCAATATCTCACTAAGACAAGGAACTTCCTTAATTCTTGTCTTCTTCCTGGGAGCAGGAGATCAGTAATTCCTTCTCTTCTTTCTGGACCAATCCTTCATTGGCCCTTACTGATTAAATATCCCAGATATTTTACTTCAGTCTCAACAAACTGTAACTTATTCTTTGAAATATGAAGTCCCTGGCTTCCCAGAAAATTTATAAAGCTAATGGTTGTGTTGATCACCTCTTCCCAATTATCCCTGACAAAAGTAAATTGTCCACATACTGGAGAAGGCACATGTGGGGGTCTAACATGAACTTTTCTAAGACTTGTTCTAAAATCAGGACTACTGGGTGTTTAGTTTGGACTATTTGCTTTATGGTTCTAAGGTCTTGAACTAACTGGTAGGACCCGTCCATCTTTTTGACTGGGAGGATTGAGGTATTGATGGGAGATGTACAAGGTTCAAGGAGCCCATCTCGTATCGGTCCCTCAATAATTGGCTTCAAACCTATATTCCCCTCCATAGGAATAGGGTATTGTTTCCTCCTAACAATTTCCCCAGTCTTCAATTGAACTTTGATAGGTGTAACCTGGAGGCTACCCCAGTTCCTGTCTCTAGCCCAGACTATTGGCTTAATTTGTCTCTTGGGCCATGGGGTAAGCTGATTTAGGGATGTTTGTATTTTATCCCTTTTTACATGTAAACCAATTCCTAACTGGGTCATCAGATCTCTTCTGAACAGACTGGTACCTGCCTTAGGGATTAGGAGAAATTGTATCTTAGTGGTCCTGTCTTGGAAATAAACATCTGTTTCTTGTAATATTTTAGCTGGAAAGCTTTCTCCCTTTACCCCAGAAACTAGTATCCTCTCTGGGGAATAGATTAAGCCCCAGGGCAGAAGACAGAAAGAAGATCTGAAGGCCCCTGAGTCAATCAGGAAGGTGACAACTTCACATTGTGGTCCCACTTCTAAATTTATCAAGGGCTCTGAGTGGGACCCATCAAGGTAAAAGAGCCCCTGACTCCCCTATTCTTTATCAAAAGTCATTAAGGGAACAGTTTCCCTATACTTTCTTCCCTTTTCTTGACATTCTCTCTTAAAAGTGTCCAGTCTCATCACATTTAAAGCACTTATTTTGTCCTCTTCTTTGTTTTACTTTCTGACTTTCTGGTCTCTTATACCCCAATGCAGGAGATCGGGCTAGCTGAGGTCCAACAGAATATGAGTTTGGCCTTTCCCTATTAACTTGCTGTCCGATAGGGTACTGATTTGGTTTTCCCCTATTAACCTGTTCAATAGCAGATTACATAATCTTTGCTTTTTGTTTTTGTTTTAGTTCCTCTCTCCTTACATACACCTTTTGTGCCTCTCCTAATAATTCCTCTATGGATCAATTTTTCCAATTTTCTAGCTTTTATAATTTTCTTGCTGTATCTGGCCAGCTGTTTGTAACAAAGTGAAATTTTAACATTCCCTATCCTAAAGGGTCTTCTAAGTCTAACCCAGCATGCTTTCTCATCTGATCCTTGAGGCAGCTCATGAACTCACTCGGTCCCTCATCCTTCCCTTGTTGGAAATTAAAGGCTTTAGAGAGGTTTTGTGACCTTGGCACTGATTCCCGGGTTCCCCTTATCATTAAATCTCTTAAGTCCCTCATATTTTCTCAGTGTCCTGGAGTTCTGTTATTCCACTAGGGATCTTGGTTAGGAAACATAACATCAGCTGCCAGAACATTCTGTCCTGGGGGATGTTCACACTCCCAGATATCCATTGCCACTCTATGGACCATAGCCCATTCCTCCCCCGAGAAGAGAATTCCCAAAATAAACACTAACTCAGCCCAAGTATATATCTGTGGTCCCAAAAATTGATTCACCTGTTCTGAGACCCTGAAGGGATCCTCAAGAAGGATCCCTTTTTAAAGTTTCGGACCTCAGAGCTGTTAAGAGGGGCATTTATGAACCCAATTTCACCTCCTTTGATGGGAACCTCCTTGAGAGAAAAGAGGAAGTAGGGTCTTTTCCCTTGAGACTGAGGAAAAGGTAGATTCTCAATGTCTCGATGACATTGCTCTAACTCCTTCTGGAGTCATGGTAGGGATGGGCTTAGGGTAAGGAGTAGGGGAACAGGGAGTTTAAGGAGGTTAGCGATGGAAGGACTAGGAGAGGGAGGTGGGGAAGCAGAAGCCTGGGGGACAGGGAATTAAAGGGGGGTGGAAGTGGAAGCCTGGGGTGCAGGGAGTTGAAAGGGGGCAAAGGTGAAAGAGTTAGGAAGAGGTGGTGGAGAGGCAGAAGCCTGGGTGGCAGGAAGCTGAAAGGGGGCACAAGTCAAAGAGTTAGGAGGGGGAGGTGGGGAAGCAGAAGCCTGGGGTGGCAGCGCAGGGGCCAGATCTGGCACCTGAGCCATAGGAACAGCAGGGTTATAAGGGGGGGAAACAAGGAGAGTAAATCCCAGTAAGAAGGGGTTTGGGGTTTTTTCTTTTTGTCTTTTTTCCTTTTCTTTAAGTGGAAACAGGACTATAGGACTCTGTCTCCAACTGAGGGCATATTCCATCTCCTCCCAAATGACTGGGCTCTTGTAACTGAAGGCTTTAAGATGGGTTCTTGGGTCTAGATAAAACAATATTATTTGACCTTTCCTTGTTCCCTTCTCACCTTAGTATGGAAACTATCATCCCAATATTTTAACATCTTTCCTAGGGGGTTCTCCGAGGGTATGTTATCCTGGGCCTTTGTTTTCTGTCTGCCCCCCCACCTTTGCTGCCTTTTTATTCCCATTTCTCCCTTCTGGTCAACCATGCTCTGTTTATCAGGAGCTCAAATCCCCTTTTTGACTTAGAGGTTTCGTGCACTCTGATTCTTTTTCACTTTGTCTGTCTCTGCCCACATTCTCTGTGGGAGCTTGAGGTACCTCTTGGTAGCTGGCAGGTCAGTATAAACTCGTGACCCGGATTAGATTCAAGAATGTAATCTTCCTTAAATAGTATGAGGCCACCTCAGAACTATAGATCAGGACTCCACTTCTCTTCATGTCACACGACATACCTCATTCACACATCACAGAGCCCCAAATATCCCTACCACGAAGACATTACTTGGTCACCCCCATGACGTTTCTTGTCTTGGTTTGTGGACAAAACTTACATGGTCACAGTGGTTCCCGTCTTCAGAGCTCTTTTACCCACATTGTCAAGAAATTCTGGAGTCTGAGTTCATTCACAGATCCAGAAAGCTGTCGCTCTCAGGGGCCACTGCAATTAGGCAGCAGGACAAGTCTCCCTGGGGAAGGGCCAGGGCCCCCTTTCCCAGACAGAACATAGAATCCCAGATGAGCTCCCAAATTGTTGGCATTAATAACCCTCTGGTGCCAAAAACAGACACACAAGAGACAGACAAAATCTTCAAGGCAATTTCTTTTGATCAAAAGGGTGCAAGCATGTGCTCACTCCAGCTAAGTGAACATGCAAGCACAAAATGGCTGACCATGGCTCCTCCTTATATCCCTGACACAGTTACCACTAACCTGGGATTTGTCCAGGTGAAAGGTTCGCAATCTCCCTTGACTGGCTAAAGGCTTGGGGGATGGGTTAGGGCATACAGTTTGGCAGGCAATGGAGCCATACAAGAATTAGGAAGAAGAAGCAGGGACCCTTTAAACATGCAAGTCACCTAAGATGGAGACCTGAGGAATTTTTAAGTAATCTAAGAGGGTAACAAATACTTTGATAGAAAAGATCATTTTTCTTACACAACTACATGCTGAATCCTGTGACTCCTTGTAGAGGCAAATTGCTCACCTTGTGAGCCAGGAAGCAAAGAGGTAAACACAACAATAAATAAACCTTTAAACACAACAATTAAACAAGCAAAATAGCACACAGCCCTCACACCCTTCACCTCCCACAATCTTCTCCCCAACTATAACAGTATAAATTCACTGATAATAAGGCTCATCTATGCAATATAATTAAAATGTAGCTATCAAGAAAATACCAGGTCACAAACCCTCAAAAATCTCAGTACTGAATAACAAGGCTAAAAGTCAATTTTCAAAAAGATTTCGGTTAGAGCTAATACTGATGATACCTAAAGCACTCCTTCATTTAAAAATAACACCCCATGAGGATAGGTAAGGCACCTAAAAAATTAGCTAGCATTTGTTGCCCTTAACACAGAGAAACTAAAGCAGATACCTTAAAAGCAACTAAGGCCAATAGGAAAAGGGGACCAGGAACTAGAGAAAAGGTGAGATCAAAAAGAATTAACCTAGAAGGTAACACACACGCACAGGAAATTAATGTGAGTCAACTCCCTGTATAGCTATCCTTATCTCAACCAGCAAAAACCCTTGTTCCTTCCTATTATGGCTTATACTCTCTCTACAACAAAATTAGAAATAAGGGCAAAATAATTTCTGCTGGGTATTGAGGGGGTGGGGAGGAGAGGGAGGGGGCGGAGTGAGTGGTTAAGGGAGGAGGTGGGGGCAGGGGGGAGAAATGACCCAAGCCTTGTATGCACATATGAATAATAAAATTTTAAAAAAATAATAAATAAATAACACCCCAAAAAACAGCATTAGATTAGATCTGAGTATGATCTGGCAACTAACCGAGTCTACATCAACATGAGTACATCACAGTTAAAAATAAATTGAGAAAATGAAATAACTCTGAGTGAAGAGAAATTGAAACTGAAGTTTTTAGACCCCAAGTCCAAACTCCTGGGTTTCCATATGTCAGGTCCAACCACTCACCCAAAAACCCTAAATAAAGAGACCCAGAGAAGGGCAGATAAAGAAGATGTATTACATGGCATAGGACACTTTGTGAGAAGAGGCAAAGAAAGCACTATAGTCCATCTCCAGCCATTCTTGGGGTACAAATGTGAGGTTTAGCTTTAAATAGACAAAGAATTGAGGCAGGGAACAAAAGGCATACATAGTTGGTTAAACAGTCCCAGTCATGTCTATTTGGGTGGTTATACTGGTTGGGTATGGCCTGTTTGACCTTTATCTCAGTCCTTGTTCTTTGAGATTTCCTGCAAAGTTGTTATCTCTGTCATCACTTGAGAACAACATGGTTCCCAAGGGATGATTACTCCTGCCCCAAGGTGTAGTCTCATCATTTGTGGGTGATCTGTCTTCCAAGGCTCTGATGTTCCTTAGGGGTAATTTCAGTCCCTTGACATAAATATGTTATTGATCATTCCTGTATTTCCTTGATTCAAAGGTGGCTGCAAGAAAGAATGACTGAGAGCAAAGGACAACAGGTACAAAATGGAGACAGAGATGCCAAGCTTTTCAACTGTTTTTAGTTAATCTGTGGACCCAAATAAGGAGTCAGGGCTTTTCAACAAAAACAGTTTAAGAACCTTTTATAAAATCACATCTTCTGAGTTTGACGTAAAAACAATTTGCTGAGGTTTAACTGATGTACCATAAACTGCAGATATTTAAAGTGTACAATTTGATGCCTTTTGACATATATGCCCTATTAAAACCATGGGCACAATTAAAACAATAAACATTTGCAAGTAATCCCAAAAGTGTTCTCATACCTTTTTGTAATCTATCCTTCTCTTCATCACTATTGGCATGCAACTGAACTTGTTTAAAGCTATAATTATGAATTACTGGCATTTTCCCAATTTATTTAAATAAATAAAACTATTCATTAGTCCTCCACTCCCCAAATCACCATTACAACCTTATTATTTCCTAGAATCTACAGACAATATAGATTTCTAGGAAATCTATATCTTCCTTTCATGCACAACTTTAATGTGGCAACTTCTCTATCTTCTATCACTCAACTGAGTAGACTCTGGCCTTTTGCTACTACTACCTAACCAAATGTAATTTTATTAAAAATCATCATCAATGGTCTCTTAATTGTCAAACATTGAGCAATTCAGTATTCATTCTGCTAGACTACTCCATAGTACATGAAACCATTAATTACCCTTTTTTCTTTTTTTGGCAGCACTGGGGTTCAAACTCAGGCCCTCATGCTTGCTAAGCAATTGCTTTTCCTGCTTGAGCCACTCCACCAGCCCTGCATTCTATTTAAAAAAACAAACAAAAAAACCTCTCTTCTCCTTAACTATGATCTCCATTTCCTTATCTCATTTTCCTAGTTTATCTTTCTCTGTCTTCCAAAGTTGGCACTCTTAAAATAAAAACAAAAAGAAAGTGTTGGCATTCATTGAAGTCTCATTTTCAGCCCTCTGCAGTCGTAATATTAGCTGACATACCTAAAGAAGCAAATACTTATCATGCTCTTACCATGTGCTAGGCCTTGTATTTGGGGCTTCATATAATCTCACTGATCCTTCATAACAATCCTATGAAATAAGTAATACTAGTGATGCTAGAATTAGGAAAAATTCAGGACTTTTAGAAAATATATGACTTAATATTGTATTTCACATGAAACATTCCTCTCTTTTTCTGAACCTTCTTTTCAATTGCAAATGTGTGCAAGTTATTTACATCCTAGCTCAAGGACAACTCAAAACACCCTCATCTGGCCCAGGAACCACCCCTGCCCTTCCCCACTCATTGTTTATTGGTTGGAAATTACCAGGATCTTCCCTTCCCACAGGTTAGTATAAGTTTTAAAAGTACCTGGAAAAGAAAAACATACTCTGATTCCAGCTTCCACCTAGTTCCACCATGCCCTTTTGTAATTTCCCTCCCTAACTTCTAATAAACTCCATTTACACCCACAGGTCCTGCCATGGATTCTTCCACGTGGGACATAAAGAATTTGGAAATCTTCTGACCAGAGACTGCACCATTGCCATTAACATGTGGTGAGCCAGCCAGCAATGATGGTGAGCTCCAGACTATTTCAAAGGGTCATTTCTACTCCCTTTTCTTCTCTTCCTTCTGACTGTATCTCTCTGAAACCACAGCCAAGGGAATGGGCTGAGCTCTCCCTCGGGAAATGCAGCTGGGAGACACCAGGTCCAGGGGTCCCAGTGGAACAACCATGGGAAGCAGAGGTGTCCACCACCCTAACATGTGACCCTAATCCTAGGTGGCATGCAGGGTTGAACTCAGGAGATGCACAATCCAGGGGACAGGCAGCGTTAAAACCACGGCACCCTTCCCCGATGCGCAGGTGGCTGGCACAAACCAGCATCCCACCCAGAACTTGAGGCTGAAAGATGCTGGTATGCATTGCATTATTCCACCCCCATCGAGTGCCAGTCATGTGGGACCCACACACCCATGCTCTGGATCTCTGATCCACCAGTGCCACTGGGTACTACAGGTAGCTACTTGGGCCTGGAAGGGCAAAGCCACAGGGGTGGCAAGTGCTGCAGGGCACATGCTTACAACACAGCCTGAACAGTCTAGTTTGCCCCCAAGGTCCTAGGCGCCAACCATGTTAGCCACTGACTCGGGCCTCAGGCTGGCACCATCTTCCTCTTCCTCCCCTGTCCCACATGCTCTCTTGCCCTCCTGCCATGCCTGTTTGCCCCCAGCACACAGTCCCAACTATCACTCTCATTCTCTCTGTCTCCATGGCCTTCAACAGTCAAAGAAACACTCACCCCAAGGTTGTTTTCCCCTGTTCCATGGACACATTGCTCTGGCCTGTCATTAAGTGGCTGGCACCCTTCACTAATGGGGCTAATGTGGTTAGTTACCAGATCCTAAAGACAGTTTCTAAGTCTCCTTTCTTTAGGGAAGCTAACAAAGGCTGGCAGAGTGGCTCAAATGGTAGACCATCTGCCTAGCAAGTGTGAGGCCATGAGTTCAAATCCCACCTTAGTTTGCTTTATTTGGTTTCCTCATCAGGATAATAATTGGGTTAGTATTCAGGATCAGCACTTCATCCAGGGACCCTCATGCAGGGGTACAGAGATAGCCCTTTGGAGAACAGTTGATTTGAAGATAGGGTGCGCTGCCACTTGCTCATTTGTGGAGATGTCCATCATGAGCCAAATCTAAAGGATTTGCACCCAGGACTTCCTTGATTTAAGAAGGACACCTGATGGATCTTGGAAGCTCTCTTTCTCCCTCTCCTTAGGGCAGATTCCCCTCTCCTTTTCCCTTTCTGTCTTCTCTAGCCAGCATATGGGAAGCCAATATATTCACCAATTGGCTGTATCCTTAAATAGTGGGGGTGCTTTGACCCTGCTAACCTAACAAAGGATGACCTGAAGTGCCTTAATGCCCATAATAGTAACTCATATGGGCAGTAACATCTCTCTCTCTCTCAGGGGAAGATGTCTTTTATTCCTATGATAGATTGCTATTTTGAGCCTGTATGTTGCATGTAACATGTCTTTATGTTCCATTTGAGAACATAAAGAAACATTTATATTCCTTTTCAAAAGACCACGTTGTCACAGGAAATGCTGCCACCATGATGGAGCCACTACATGTTCAGTGCCATCTTGCTACTCCCTAGGGACAGGAGAATTGTGGGTGACGCCATCTTGTCATCCCCTAGGAAAATTATAACTAATTTGTGTTTGAAGTACTCTAAATTAATATAGTTTTGTACATGTTGCTTTTAATGCATTAATCTGTTAAGGATTGGACTAAAATAGGGTGTTTGTGTTAATGATCTGTTGTAAACTACTTAAGAATTCAGTTGACTAATCTACTACTAAAAAATAATGACAAAGGGATGTCTTGCCTAAGAGTACACATGGAATTAATGTGATTGTTTTGTGTGTCATTGTGTGTATTCTGTGTATGACTTAGTCCATCTCCTACCAATGTACTTGTGGCCACTGCCTTTTTACTTTTTGAGCTCATACATGCATGCTTAAATTGACATTTTTTAGCGTGTGTGTGTGTGTGTGTGTGTGTGTGTGTGTGTGTGTGTAGATGTCTTTAGGCTGGTTCTTAAACTATTTTCATAAAGTGAATGTGTAAAACTATTGTCTCAAAAGTTATCTAAAGATCTGATCCCAACCAGGTCTAACTATACTCTACCTTAGGACTAAAGAGAATTTATGGACAATAATCTTATAATCTGTTTCACTCTATCATGATTATATTTACATTCAACTCTTCGATAATTAGGTTTCTTAACTCATGTGTTCTTGTATATTGCTTTTATTAAAAAAAAAAGAAAGATAGTTTAAGTGACTTTTCTTCCTGAGTCTTCTTTTAAGGTATAAGGTTGCTAAGAGTATTTTATAAAAAAAAAAGTTATCTGAATTCAGACTTTTACAAAGGTTATTTTGAGATACAAATTAAGGTCTTAAACCTTTTAAGTTTATATTGAGTTGACTAGGTTAAAGTTTGCCTAAAAAAGTTTATGACAATAAAGTTTGAGGTCAAAATTTAAGATACTAATGTATGTCTAAAAAAATGAGTTTCTGTTTTATCAACATAACTGTCAGGGAGTTTTGGTGCTGTGGGCTGGTACAAAAATTACCAAAAGCGAAACAAAAGTGCACCCTCCAGATGGGATGATTGGACCTCAAGTTTTTATTGGGGTCTACTAAAAAATTAATTAATCCTAAAATACTGGATCATGTATGTAATTAACTCTCGATGACTGAGCCTGTTATTCTTGGGTTCTAGGTACTACATACAGTCAGCAACAACCCTGCTGTGTGTCCCAAGCCATTCTGTTAGTTAACATCAGCAGTCTAGGATGTGATTTCTTGGCAGCATCCAGTCATCAGGTTTCATTATTATTCCCTTATCTCTGTTTCTGTATCTAATCACTTGAGACATTAATCTTGTTGGTTTATTATTATTGTCTTTTCAGAAAATGTATTTGTTCCCCATTCTTCTCAGTTTCCCAAATGACTACAACCCCATGGCCTGGTGTGTGCATGTGCTGCAGGTTCTTCCCTCACAACCACAGACTCCTGAGCTCTATGCCCACAACTTCACACCACAACAAATGAAGGCCCTAAATCTTAGGAAAAACTGACTGGACTGTGGGTCTGTATGCCCATTTCTTTGAGTCTTCACATGTATTAATTTGTGTGCCCTTTAAAGAATACAGTGTTCCAACTGAGAGGGCCTTACTTCCCAACCCTAGTGCACTACATGGCATAAAAAATTAACAGAAATCACCGTATCCTAAATATAGTTTTTTCCCCCTAAAGGATTTGGTATTATTGCTTATACTAATGCTCCAAAACTATTCAGTTTTCTTGCACTAAGAAACGGTTTCCCCATTATTGACTCCTAGCTTCCATCAGCCAAGATTACCATGGTGTGATTTGGATCTGGTAGTTAATTCTGTACTGGTTGCACAGTTCATATTGAGATGTTTCCTTTTCTAACACTCAGCATATTGTCTTCCTTTATATTGTTATCTTTTTATTTTACATGTTGCTTTTAGTGTCATCCTGATTTTTCCCCATTGTATGATAATTCTACTGATGTTTTATTGTTTATTGGTAAACATATTTTCATTAAGAGTTTATTTTTAAAAACAAAATCTCATCGAACTCAATGAGTAAGTTCCCTTCATATCCCATTTGAAATTATTTATTATTCTTTCCATCCTGCCTAAATCAATCTCTGCTAGACATAAAAACCTAAGTATTTTTCCACTAACATTGAGGAAACTAAGTAAAAAGTTTTTAAATGGTTCATACCAAAACTGCCTCATATGTGTATCTAAATGTTATAAAATCATTTACAGAGCATGTGTGTGTGTGTGTGTGTGTGTGTGTGTGTGTTTGTAAACAACTATAGCTCTTTTATCTAAGGTACATTCTATCTACTAAGGTCTTTGACATTTCTGCTGTTTATGAAGGTCTTTGACATTTCTGCTGTTTATGACAAATACTAAGAGGTCTGTCATTTAGCCTAACATTGGTTTGTCTCAGCTAGATAAACACTACAGTATATATATGCAACTGAACATTAAAACAGGGGCTATTTAGATTATTGACACTGCCTTCCCCTAACTATTGGTAAACTTTGGGTTTTTAACTGCCAGTACTGTCAACTTGTTCCTTTACCTAACCAAAATTCAAGGTTTAAACTGTGATGTTGTTACTGGCTCCTTTGTATGTTACTTGTGTTTGTGTTCAAATACATATGCCTTCTAAAACACCAAATTGTAAAAAGACAATACACCAAACTGGTATCTTAGCCATCTTTATGAATTCGTACAAATGTTCCCAATTGTAATAAGAAAGGTTTAGTAATACTATATAAAATTAGAAGTAATTAGACTGCTATGTTAATTGCTGAACTATTAACCATGGTTATTTTAACTTTTGTCAATACAGTTCTAATCCTTCTGGAACATTTACAATTATAGACAAGCCCACAGAAAATGACTCTTACAAGTATTTATCTGTCAATCAAGTCTGACATTCTTAAGTATGAGGGTCATTTTGCATTTTCCTTGAAAACTTTATAACTATTGTCTGTTGACATTTTACAACAATTTGAAGATGTCAGTACATACTCTATGATGGGACAGACAGACTGAATTAAGCCCAGCTTAAGAGCCATTTTTTAACAAATCTTTTTGTTGCTTATTTTGGCCAGAAATGTCACATTGGCATTGACTTTTGATCTATGTTACTTCCTCTCCACCATGGGACAAATCTGACTTTCCAGGGGAAAGCTCCTCCTGACAATAAAGGACCAAACTGCAAAACTGACAATCTTCAGAGGCAATTGATCAGAAAAAGAGTTTAAGATGACTATAGTACAAATAAGGGGACTTCCTCCAGGTCTAGATGGAGTCAATCATGCCAGACCTCTAAAAGTAACCAGTGCCAAGAGATTTTTTAAAAGGGGCTCTTTTACTTATGCTTTCTGATATTAAAGCCTTAGGACAAAAGGCAAACTCATGCCTTTGGCCAAGGCCTTCTGTTTAAATGAAGACAATATAACCATCTCTACTAACTCTAAATCTGTCCTTTTAAGAGTACTCAGAGTTGTTTATACACTCTCTTGTATTCTACTTTCAATGGTATTTATCTTCTACTTAGAGTCACTGTGAGTCTTCTTTCGGTACAGAACTGACTCCTATTGATGTTTATCCTCTACTTGGGCTGGCACCTGCCCCACGTACACCTGGCCCTTAATGTAGATATTACCCCAACAGTCCTTAACTGCCCCACTGTAGTAGCAGTCCAAATAAGGGGCCATTCAAGGGTTAGGAATAGCTAACCCTAGTGATGGTTGTCACTTTTTAAAATGAAAAATTAGGTTCTTTATCCTTGCTGCTACACCTGGCAAGGCCCCTTCTGATAATTCCATCAATATTCATATTCAGGTTATGCCTTCTAAACCAGATTTATCTCTTCCAGGATAAAAGCCTTTAAGATCCAAATCATGAAGCAACAGGGCTACTGATCTCTGCAGATGAACCAGACCTCCATGAACAGCCTTGATCTCCATGAGTGTTGGGTCTGGAGACCTAAAGGGCAGATGAGTGAGTATCCCAGGCCCCCATGGAGAGCACTATGATTCCTACATCCTGAGAAGGAGTTGTAAACCTCCATTCCTGCATCCTAAAGAGGAGATACTGGGTCTGATAGATCTGCCACAGGGCTGATGAGCAAAATGCTCTCAAGATTGTTTCCCCTCCCCCAATAAGGGGCAAATAAACCAGTTCATCTAAGAAAGGCTGCAAATCTATAGCCAATGAAAAGAACCAACCTAACCCAGAGTTAAACCGTCCATTAAAAACCCCAGCGTTTGCCTGAGCAGTGAGCTACTGGTTTCCGGGCTCCACTGCGCTGCTCTAGCTTTAGCCTTTCCTTTCTCTCTAATAAATCCTACTTTGTATACCAGCTTTGGCTCACAAATCAATCAACTACCTCACAATCCAGTTCTCTGGCCTGTGAAGGCAAGGTCCCTTTACACCAGCCTGCAACACTTCAAACTGGCACATAACATGAGGAACCTTGATTATGCTGGACAACAGGAGTCACCATTTGTTCACATGAGCCCTGTGGGACAGAAGAGAGACAATTTCCCTTTGTATGTAGGATCTACTGCCCCTTGTCAGCTTGAAGCAGATTCAGAATAAGAGAATACCAGCCCTTCAACAATCTCAAAAAGAATTTTTCAGGATCTTGTCTCTCAGAGGGAGGGTGAGGTAGGTTAGAATTAGGGAAACTTTGAGACTCTTAGAAAATATGACTTAATATTGTATTTTGGGTTCAACATTCCTCTTTCTTTGAATCTTCTTTTCAATTGTAAATGTGTGTAGGTTATTCACACTCTAACTCAAGGATAGCTCAAACCACCCCGGCCTGGCTCAGGGACCACCTGTGCCCCTCCCTACTCATTAATTACTGGTTGGGAATCACCAGGCTCTTCCCTTCCCTTAGGCTAGAATAAGTTTTAAACGCACCTGGAAAAGAGAAACCCTCTCTCTGCTTCCAGCTTCCACCTGGTCCCACTCTGCCCTTTTGTAATTCCCCTCTCTAACGTCTAATAAACACCATTTATATTCAGGTGTTCTGCCATGGAGTCTTCCGTGTGGGGACACAAAGAATTAGGAAATCTGCTGACCAGAGACTACACCCTTATTGTTAACACTAGCATCCTCATTTCAAATACACACAAAATTAGACAATATTATAATGAACCTCCATCAACCTATACATTTCAACTATCAACCTTTGACAATCTTGATTCATGAATCTCCCCCAATTATACACACTGAAGTATTTTAGAATAAATTACAGAAATCATCCACAAATACTTCAATATATATCTTTAATAAGTCCTATTTTATATTATAAAGGCCCATGTGTTGAAGATTTGGTCCTCAGGGTGGCACTTTCGGGAGGTGGCAGGACTTTTAGAAGGAAAGGATATTAGGAGCATGCCTCCAAACCAGATTTTGGGAGCCCCAGCCTATCCAGTCTTCCCCTCTTTGCTTCCTGGCTCATGAGATGTATGGTTTTCTCCCCCAAAACTACAAGCCAAAATAAACCTCTTTGTTAAGTTAATTATCTCTGGTATTTCCCTATAGTAACAGGAAGCTACAATACTACATTAACAATAGTGGATCTGTGCCTCAGTTGACTGACAAGATTCCAAGCTGCCAGAGACAAGGTCCAAATTCCTTAGTATTCTTTGTATTCTTTGGTATTTAAAACTCTAAATATGGATCCAACTTACTTTTCCTGCCTCACCACTCATCACTTTCTTGTACTATGCTGTAGATGACTTAGACTATTTGTTGTTCCCAGAATGTACCTTACAAATTTTTTTTGCCATGCAAAACATTCTATAAGGCTTTTGTTCCTACCTCACAGAATTCTAGGCAACCTGTTGACAATTACTATATAAAAGTTGTTCCTGAAACCACAAAATATAAGTAAATACAAACTCTATTATTTTTTCCTTTTGAGCATACATTTTATAAAAAGCACAAAATTATAATCAAATACCTGTTCTTTTCTTAATTTTATTTTATTCTTATTCCTTAACTCTTTATGTATGTTCTTAAGAAATTTAATATTTTGATAACCCTCACAAATATACAAATGATTTCTCTAATAGAAGATTAAACACTGTCTCAAAACTTTGTTTTGTTCTGTAAAGTTATAAAACCAAAGTAAGTATTACCCCAGGACAATGCAAAAAATAGTCCTCAAAAAACCCAAAGGATGCCATGCCAGGCACCAGTGGCTCATGCCTGGAATCCTAGCTACTTGGTAGGCTGAGATTGGGAGGATCACAGTTCAAGGCCAAGCAGGGAAAGTAGTTCACAAGACTCCATCTCCAAAACAACCAGAGCAAAATGGGCTGGAGGTATGGCTCAAGTGGTAGGGCACCTGCTTTGCAAGCGTGAAACCCTAAGTTCAAACCCTAGTTTCACAAGCAAAGAAAACCCAAAAGGTAAATTATCCTTCAATGACTTACTGCAAAATTTAGTAAGCCATGCTTCCTTGTTATGCTTCTCTTAAATATAATTTCAACAGATAATCATGAAAATAAATAACTGAAAGGATGTTTTATAATTACCCCTATTTTTCCTTCTAAATGTTAAATCTTACTGCAAAGTATTGCAGGAAGCGAAAAGATTAAGCTTTGGGTTTTTTTTTAATTATCTTAGAGGAAGAAATGTTTCCTCATATACTAATATATCTGAATGCTATCACTGCTGTTCTACCTCAGAGATTAAGATTTTATCTTAAGTTTTACTTTATTACTAAAATAAATCATACATAACTAAACACATACTTTAATATATCATTTTTTAAATTTTTCTTTAACCACTAATAGGTATGAAAAAGCTACAGAAAATGTTACTTACTATGACCACAACTAGGAACAAATAGGGGTAGGGAAGTAGCTTGGTAGCAGAGCACCTGCTTATTAGCACATGTGAGAACCTGGGTTCAATTCCCCCTTGCCCCCCACACATATCCTGGAAAAA
Source organism: Castor canadensis (assembly GCF_047511655.1). Taxonomy (NCBI): domain Eukaryota; kingdom Metazoa; phylum Chordata; class Mammalia; order Rodentia; family Castoridae; genus Castor; species Castor canadensis. The sequence goes on along the minus strand of NC_133402.1, from coordinate 50,665,567 downwards.
AATGACACAAATAAGAGATATATAGGAATGCATTACTTTTTTGTATGATTTTAAGTATGGAGTTTCCATAAATAGTCATCTTTTCCAAACACTAAAGAATTTTCCTCATGTTTCCACAAAAATGTCACTGTAACAGGATGAAATTCAATCACTAGTACTGCCTTTCCATATGTGAATTATTTTAGTTTAAGAATACAGGTAGTGGATGTTAGGACAATCTGACTGCAACATCTGTCACCCCATCAATCACCAGGGTTGATTCAGCTGATCTGACTAGTGAGGCAGGTGTCCCCTTCCTCCCTCACCACTCCATGTGCATCCCTCCAAAAGCTGTTCACTCAGTTGAAAAGAATGACCTTCCCTGATAGAAGAAGACTGTTCTTTGATCAAAAGTATTGAGTAGCTGCTAGAACCTCCAAATAAACTGCCAAGAATATAGGCACTGACTGGCAGACAGGAGGCTAGCAAAAGCATGATGACACTATCAAGGGACACCAGTATGGCAGACTTAAGTTGCAGCTATTTATGAGGCATTAAGACTTTTCTGGGTTAGCAAAGTTGTAGTTTCTTGGCATTTCATGTTTCTCTTCCCAGTAAGCCTCCACACGACCATGGACTCATTACTTCAGGCCCATTTCTTTCCTGTTCGTGCTATCAATATCTAACTCAGTAATGATTCCTCATATAAGAGAAACCATGTGATAAATTAGGGCTGGCAGAGTGGCTCAAGCAGTAGAGTGTATGCCTAGCAAGCATGAGGCCCTGAGTCAAAACACCAGTACTGCCAAAACAAACATGTGATAACTTATCCTTCTGAGTCTGGTTTATTTCACTTAACATGATGATCTCCAGTCCACCCATTTTACTATAAGTGACATGATTTTGTTCCTTATTTCTGAATAATGTAACAGATAGGAAAGACAGATAGGGCATATGAACCTATAAAGGGTAGAACTGTGAAGCCACATGTACTGACCCAACCCCTTAGACTACAGATGTGGCAATCATCTATCAGCTCCCTGTGAGGAAAGCAGTCTTTTCTATCAAAGTATATCACCATCAGGTGGTTTGCAGTTCTAGGTTCTTGTTCACTGAGCTCCATTTTCAGGCCAAAATTACTACCTACCCCACCCCCAGATTCCAAGTGTAACATTAGCCAATTGCCAACAGATGGTGCACCAAGCATGACCAATCCAAGTAAATGGGCAGGGCCCACTGCATCAGGAATAAAAAAGGACCAATTAACCGCTCTTCCTGTTTGTTGTGCCAGTGTGTGTGCCTGTGCACCCTTCTGCAGAAGTAAATGTTGCCTTACCAAGATGATTCTCTGCTTCTGTGTCTTCAATTGTGATCCCAGTGGTCTTTGGGGGTCTTATTTCTAACACCCCTGAGGCACAATGCTTTACATCCTTCACACCTGTGCCCCCATTCTACTTTAAGGGGCAGGGGTCCTTAACGTAGAGTATGTACATAAGTAAAGACCCCTTCTCAGTAATAACCTCTGTTGCATTATCATAGTAAAGCATAGACCCTGGGGTGGAAATATAAGATGCTAATGAGACATGTGATACATGAAGAAGCATGACAAATGACTATACACGTCTGTCCCTCACCACTTCTCTTCTGTATGTGATAACATCAGGGAGGGCAAGCCCAAAAGGCATGTAAGCCCAGACCACAGAACCTCATGAGCTACTCTTCCTTTGGGGTAGCCTGCTGCTATTGTCCCTGACATTTGACCCACACTGCTCTATCTATAGAGTAGTCTTCACTACCTCCTCTCTGTAATAAACTTTGTTTGCTTTTGCTTTCAGAACCAGCTGGTGTTTGATTTCTATCCTACATGAGACAAGAAGGGAAAGAGGAAGGAAGGAAGGAAGGAAGGAAGGAAGGAAGGAAGGAAGGAAGGAAGGAAGGAAGGAAGGAAGGAAGGGAGGGAGGGAGGGAGGGAGGGAGGGAGGGAGGGAGGGAGGGAGGGAGGGAGGGAGGGAGGAGGGAGGAAGGAGGGAAGGGAAGGAAGGAAGGAAGGAAGGAGGGAAGGGAAGGGAGAGGAAGGAGGGAAGGGAAGGGAGGGAAGGCTGGTTGGTTAGAGTGGTGCAATGCCTTTATTTATACTGAGACAGTGCCTTTCCCTGGGGCACTGGGGCAGAAGTTAAGCACTGTTAACTACTATTAAGTTCTGTTAAATGCTATTAGAATTGGTAGCTTTGTGCTGAACTTTCCTTAAGCCTTTATTGTAAACACCCTTTTAATGTTTTCTGTGAATGATTAAAACTATCAACAGCAGAATGTTTGACAGGCCCTTCCCTTATGCCTGGAAACCTTGAGCAAAGAACTGTTAGCCAAAGCATTCCCTTTATGGGTAGCCAGCTGGACTGCCCCCATGGTAGCCTTGTAACGGGGGCTTAAAAGCTGCTTTTGCTGAGGAGCAATGACTCTTTACTTGGACCCAGGAATCCACTAATGACAGAAAACAGTTAGAGGACTGCAATGCCTCTTTTCCATAGATATGGAAGGAAGAAATTGACAGTGGGGAAAATGTTACCAGGACCACAAAACAGAAATACTTGTTTGGCCAGCTTGCCTGCTGGCAAGTTTACTCTTCTTATTGATCAAACTGACTTTTTTTTTCTTTTTTGCTCTTTGTCTACATGCTGGAGAATCCAAGGTTAACTCTTTTTGTTCTTCAATTAAACCAGGTAGCTCTTTATCCCGTATCACTTACTAACCTGCCAGCCAAGACACACAGCATTAAAGAAGTTGCACTGGACATCTGGCCAATCAAGGCCAACCATAGTAAACATGCATCTAGTCATGCAGTCAAGCTCAGCCCATGAACTCTCCTTTAAAAGGTAGACATCGTCTCTCAGTAGGGAAACAACAGAGCTTTGAGAGGTTGATTCTCCCTGTCCTTCTCTTTGCCTAACAAATAATAAATCTTATTTCCTTTTCCCCAAAACCCTGCTGTCATTATTTGTAAACAGTAAATTGACATTGAGGCCAGGGGACTGATTTTCTGGTAATAGCCTGGCTCTTTTGGATATTTTACAATCACTCTGAGGACGCTGCAACAGCTTCAGTGCACCCCTACAACCATAGCTGAAGATATCCATCAGTCATGACCACTCTAGGTAGCCAGGACTGGCCTTGAAAAGTAGCACTTTAAGCAAGACAAGCTTCAATAAACTCTAGGTGACCACGTAGCTATTTTTATCCAGACCAGAAGAGAAGCACTTCCCATAGGGGCCTACCAGAGCAGCCCATGAAGGGTTGTGCCATGAATGATGGCACAAAGCACTCTTGCCACACCCCCTCTGCCTGGCTTTATAATCAGGCTCTTCATCTCACTTTTCAAGTCAGTCAGGAGATACCCTACTGTACTGCCCCTGGTGTTGTAACATCAAGCCCAATAAAAACCTTCTCCCAAATGATCCTTTCTTTGCATACTTTTGATTTTTATAACAAGTAGAGAAGAATGAGCTGGTAACATAAAGAAGAGACAGCTGAGTGGTAGCAATGGTAGAGGCAGCAATGGCAGTCACAGTGACAACAGCAACAGTGGTAATGGTAGCAGCAGTGGAAGCAGTAGTAGTGGCAACAGTGTGACTAAAAAGTTCCAGAATGGCTTGGGCAGAGACAGGAGGGAGCAAAGTCAGTGGAGAGTACAAACGAAAGGAGAACTATAGAGGAACTATAAGGGACTGTAGGCCCCAGGAAGAGTTCTGGGGAGGTTCAAAGCCCTAAAGGCTGGGTGTCCCAACACCCAAGGTCTGAGAACTGTAACACTAGGGTTACACTTGAGAGCTATGTCACTAACTGATATTAGGAGCCACGGATCCTGACATCCAAGGCATGGGAGATACAATACTAACTGGGGTTGACTGCTACCAGTTGCTGCTGCTGCTAGCTACTACTAAAAGACAAGGATTCCAGTAGCTGTCAAATGCTGGACCATGGAAATCAACTTTCAACATGAGCCTAGAGCCATAAGTCTCTGGCCTCGACAGCATGGAGCCATTAGTTTCTAGTTCTCTAGATTTGAGGCTATAAGGCTCTGAGTCTGTCAGCCAAGCCAATAAGCCTTTGGAAACTAAATGGCCCAGGTCTGACAACACTAGAAGAACAACTGCTGGTCTACTCATGATTTCTATCTGTATAGAGCAAAAGGTACCCAGCCAGCTGATTAGTAATAATACTGCATTCTTACTGTACATTAAGTGAATGTACACTGGAAGAAAACCCTATATAGTGTTCAAAGCTTTTAGCTATCATTTAAACTTTATTCAAATATGAATGTAGTAAATATAGAAAGACCTTTGTTCAAAATATATACCTTGGAAAACACCAGAGAATTCATAATGAAAAATTACAGAAGGAATGAATATGGAAAGATATTTAATAAAAAAGGAGGTCTGAATGAACAGGATTCATGCTAAAAACTACTAATACATTTATTCTTTAAATATTACTCAATCACCATGTCTAATGAGAGAGCCAAAGTCAAAACATGAATATATATATATTTTTATACACTTAAAATGAGGAAGAGATTAATTTAGGAGAGGTATAATTATGTTCAACATACACTATTTGCATTAAAAGAATTTGAGAAAATTAAAGACATGAATGCAAAATGGAGACTACTTTGAGGGGGATGCAAAAAAGAGGGTAATGGAAGGATGTATATGACTGAAGACCCTTATATGCATATATGAAAATAGAATGGTGAAAAAAATATTTTTAAAAGGGGGAACAGAGTAATACAGGGGGTAGATTTTACCAAAGTACTTTATACATACATCTATAGAAATATCACAATGAAACTACTTTGTACAATTTATATATACCAATAAAAAATAAAAAAGAGAATTTGAGGTAATATTTATCTTATGAAAGGTAAATATTATTTATGTAACTGAACTCTTAATTCATTTGTTACTACTCTTTATTCCCAGTATTTCTGTGAGAGCATGTGTACAATTGTGGCTCCATCAAGTCTATTAAGGAATGCTTTTATATTAACTGGAAATCATCCACATCAACATTTCAGGAGCAGACTAAAGTAATGAAACATAATGTGCATGAAGAATAGCAACATTAAGAGGCTTTTGTGGTACACATGTAAGAGTGTTACATTTCATGTATGAGATATGTATTCAGTAGAACATTCTTTTTTGTCATCTGTAAACAACTTTTTAAAACTTTTATTGTATTCATATGTGCATACAACGTTTGGGTCATTTCTCCCCCTTCCCCCCGCCCCCTCCCTTAGCCCCCCCCCACCTCCCTTACTCCCCCTTACCTAACCTCCCTACCCAGCAGAAACTATTCTGCCCTTATCTCTAATTTTGTTGAAGAGGGAGTATAAGCAATAATAGGAAGGACCAAGGGTTTTTGCTAGTTGAGATAAGGATAGCTATACAGGGAGTTGACATGCATTGATTTAATGTACATGTGTGTTACCTTCTAAGTTAATTCTTCTCGAACTAACCTTTGCTCAAGTTCCTGGTCTCCTTCTCCTACTGGCCTCAGTTGCTTTAAAGTATCTGCTTTAGTTTCTCTGCGTTGAGGGCAACAAACGCTATCTAGTTTTTTGGGTGTCTTACCTATCCTCATACCATCCTTGTGTGCTCTCGGTTTATCATGTGATCAAGTCCAACCCCTTGTTGTGTTTGCCCTTGATCTAATGTCCGCATATGAGAAAAAACATACGATTTTTGGTCTTTTGGGCCAGGCTAACCTCACTCAGAATGATGTTCTCCAATTCCATTCATTTACCTGTGAATGGTAACATTTTGTTCTTCTTCGTGGCTGCATAAAATTCCATTGTGTATAGATACCACATTTTCTTGATCCATTCGTCAATAGGGGGGCATCTTGGCTATTTCCATAACTTGGCTATTGTGAATAGCACTGCAATAAACATGGGTGTGCAGGTGCCTCTGGAGTAACCTGTGTCACATTCTTTTGGGTATATCCCCAGGAGTGGGATTGCTGAATCCTATGACAGATCTATGTTTAGATTTTTAAGATGCCTCCATCATATATTTTTAGTGCCTTTGTCAAAAATAAGGTGGGCATAGCTGCGTGGATTCATATCCAGGTCCTCTATTCTCTGGTTTTCATGTCTGTTTTTGTGCCAGTACTATGCTGTTTTTATTGCTATTGCTTTGTAATATAGTTTGAAGTCAGGTATTGTGATAAATCCACAATTGCTCTTTTTGCTAAGTATTGCCTTGGTTAGCTGCAGTCTCTGTGTTTCCAAATGAACTTCAGGGTAGATTTTTCAATCTCTGTGATGAAAGTCATTGGGATTTTGATGGGATTTGCATTATACATGTAGGTTGCTTTTGGTAGTATAGCCATTTTTACTATGTTGATTCTACCAATCCATGAGCAGGGGAAATCTCTCCACCTTCTGTAGTCTTTCTGACCTCTTTCTTCAAGGGTTTGTAGTTCTCGTTATAGAGATAATTCACATCCTTTGTTAAGTTTACTCCAAGGTATTTTTTTTCCTGAGGCAATTGTAAATGGAATTGATTCCATACATTCTTTCTCAGTTTGTTTGTTATTGGTGTATAGAAAAGCTAATGATTTCCGTAAATTGATTTTGTATCCTGCCACCTTGCAGTAGCTGTTTATGGTGTCTAGGAGTTTTTGGATAGAGTTTTTTTGGGTATTTAAGATGTAGGATCATATCGTCTGCAAATAGGGATATTTTGAAAGTTTCTTTACCTATTTGTATTCCTTATTTCTTCTCTTGCCTAATTTCTCTGGCTAGGAATTCTAGTACTATGTTAAATAGGAGTGGGGATATTGGGCACCCTTGCCTCATTCCTGATTTTAGGGGAAAATGTTTGTTATTCACCATTCAGTATGATGTTGGCTGTAGGTTTCTCATATATAGCCTTTACAATGTTGAGGTACATTCCTTCTATTCCTAGTTTTCTTAGAGCTTTTATCATGAAGTGATGTTAGATCTTATCAAAGGCTTTTTCTGCATCCATTGAGATGATCAAGAGGTTTCTGTCTTTGCCTCTATTAATGTGTTGCATTACACTTATAGATTAACATGTGATGAACCACCCCTGCATCCCTGGGATGAAGCCAACTTGGTTGTGCTGAATGATCTTTCTGAAGTGTTGTTGGATTTGGTTTGCCATTATTTTATTGAGGATTTTTGCATCCATTTTCATTAAGGAGACTGGCCAGTAGTTCTCCTTTTTTAAGGTGTCTTTGGTTTTGGGATGAGTGTAATACCAGCTTCATAAAATGAGATAGGCAGTGTTCCTTCCCTTTCTGTTTTGTGGAACAGTTTATGAAGGGTTGGTATTAGTTCTGCAATAAAGGTCTGACAGAATTCAGCAGAGAATCCATCAGGACTGGGACTTTTCTTTTTGGGGAGACTCTTTGATTGCTGCTTCAATTTCATTTTGTGTTACAGATCTATTCAGGTGATTAATGTCCTCTTGGTTCAATTTGGATGGTCATAAGTATCTAGAAATCTGTCCATTTCTTCAAGATTTTAAAATTTATTTGAATATAGGTTCTCGAAGTAGTCTCTGATGATTTCCTGGATTTCTGTAGTGTCTGTTGTTATCTCCCCTTTTTTGTTTCTGATTTTTCTGGTGTGGGTTTTTTCTCTCCTCATTTTAATCAGGTTTTCCAGAAGTCTGTCAATCTTATTTATTTTTTCAAAGATTCAACTTTTTGTTCCATTGATTAATTTAATGGTTTTGTTGTTGTTGTTGTTTCTATTTCATTGATTTTGGACCTTATTTTTATTATTTCTCCCCTTCTGCTTGTTTTGGGATTTGCTTGTTCTTCTTTTTCTAGGAGTTTGAGATGAAGCATTAGTTCATTGATTTGAGATCTTTCTGTCCTTTCAATATATGCACTCATGGCTATAAACTTTCCTCTTTTGCTGTGTCCCATAGGTTCTGGTAGGTCATGTTTTCCTTTTCATTATCTTCCCAGAACCTTTTAATTTCTTCTTTTATTTCACCAATAACCCATTGATCATTGAGCAATGTGTTGTTTCTTCATTTCCCTCTGAATCCTGTACTAATTTATTTTGGTTAGGGGGAGAATGGTTTCCATCCCTTTTTTGTCTTCTCATCATTCCACTTGGTGATGTTTCTGTCCCTGGTCTGAGTGTAATTTAGTATTAGCTAACTGACAATAGTAAAACTAACAAAACCAAGAAAGAAAGAGAAAAAAAATAGAGAACCAAAGAAATCAACAGGGAGAGATGGTGAACGAACAGCAGTGAACAAGACAAACAGAGAGAGAGAGAAAAAAATTCCAGGTCCAGGAACAACAGAATTTCAGTCTTAGTAGTTCTGGTGTTACTCGTTCAGCATCCAGTCCTGGTGCTGGTAGTTAAGTGGCTCTGTCATAGTCTCACCAGGTGGTTGGGTCAGCAGACAAGCTTTGTGGACCACTATCTGCCCTATTTCAGGCAGATTCTCATCACCTGCCTACTGTCAGCCTGTCTGCCTTTCTAGGCTGTGTTTATTGAAAGTTCATGTGGAGATCAGCTCCTTGCCCCTCCCCCCTTCTCTGGTGCGCTCAGTGCCCCCTGCCCCCTCTGCTGTATGTCCTTTTCAGTTCCTTATTTATTATCCAGATTTTTTGTGGGTTTTTTTTTTGCAGGGTGGGGGTCAGTCTGTCCAGGGGACCGTACTGGTTTATTCTAAGGGTAACTGTGGGAATACCATGTGCTGCTTATTTGCTCATCTGTTAGTCTGCATCTCCCAAGCAGGTTTGGAGCCAGCATCTGGCAGCACGGGAGCCCTTCTGTTTCTTCAGTGTAATGTGGCATGGAGAAGCTTTGTATGGGCTGGGAGTTTGGGGTGTCAGAGTTTTCCTTCTTCATGGTGGTTTTTTCTTCCAAGTGTGGCTCCAGCATCTCAGCAAGATTTTTGATTTATGGAGCTCACACTGTCTGATTCCTCCCTCTAGTCGGCATCTTGGATTCTCCACTAAACAACTTTAAAACAAACCTCTCTTTCCAGTCCTTATTTTTCATTTCAATGCGTTCCCTGGAGAGTGTTCCCTGGCTGAGCCCCCTGCAATCAGGTCCCTCTTCGGGTGCCACCTCTTGCGTCCCAAGACCTTGAGTCTGTGAGAGAGCACCGCAGCTGCTCTAGTGTAGCATTCTGATGCATAGTGACAGACATAAACATTTTTAAGTTTAATAAACTGCTCTACAAGTTACGCAATAAGGAGAAAAATAATGCCACACGATTGTCTTTATAATATCAGCAGTTAGAAGACTTAAATATTGTTTCATATTACAAAATATATCTCTACAGATTTCAGATAACATGAATTTATTATAAATCTGTATTTACTAAATGATTAGCCTCAGTCTTGAAGTCTGATGAAAACACAATTCCATATATATCATTATGTAAGATAATAAAAAATTGCTTCTTAAATGTTTACAATGTGCATTGACCATACTGTGGGTATCTTTCAATGTTTTATTGAGACTCTGTGTCTCAATAAAACTTTAATACATAAAAGTGAACTGTTTTTAATGTGCTTTTAGAAAGAATACAAATATAAGCTATTAAGAGTACACAGATACCTATTGCTAATAAATGCTGCAACAACTTAAAATTCTAAAAAGGAGTAGACATTAGTAAAATACACAATCACAGAAGTACCAGATTAGCCTAAAGTGAAGAAATTAATAGAATCAATATGGACAAAAAGAGTTCTAATACTATCTTGGGTAGTGTGATTTAGTTTCCTGATTTAAAGGAGCTGTCAAACCATTTCAAAGACTAGTCACAAAATAACCTCTCCCCCAGAGAGTAAATTCTTTGGGGAAAGAATTTAGAAACAGGAATGAGATTCTCAGTACTTCTCAGTCATGCTGAGAAGCCAGGTGAAGAGAGATCCTAAGACTACTTGGAGGAGCCCAATTAACATATCTGAGTGGTCTAGCTGAGGATGCCTTACTATGGAAATAGTTTCTAGTTGTATTTTAGTTTTAAATCTTGATTAAATCACCAGAAAGTCAGAATGTGAATAAGAAATCTTAAAAATGAATGAACTGTTTTTCTTCTTCTATATGAAATATTTTCTTAACTATCTTGTGCAATGCAGGCTTGGTGGACACGAACTGCTTTAGCTTCTCCTTATTCTGGAAGGTTTTTCTTTCTCCAGGGAAATTAAAGAATAGGTTTTCTGGATATAGTATTCTTAGTTGGTGGTAATTCCCTTGCAGAGCTTGAATCATATTGCTCTCTGCTTTCCTGTGTTTTTAATGCTTGCACTGAGAAGGCTGGAGTAATTCTATGTATATGGTATTTTTCTCTTGCAGCTACTGGTATCTTTTCTTTGTTCTCTAATCTTGGCATTTTTAATTATGGTATAACATGGAGTTATTCTTTTTAGGTCATGTCTATTTGGAATTCAAAATGCCTCCTGTAATGAAATCCAAATGGCAAAAAAAAAAAAAAGAAAAAAAAACATGAAGAAATGCTCAATATCCCTGGCCATAAGGAAATTCAAATCAAAATCACAATAAGATTCCACTTCACTCCTGTTAGAATGGCTATCATCAAGAACACAAACAACAAATGTTGGTGAGGATATGGAGAAAAAGGAATCCTCATACTCTGCTGGTGGGAATGTAAATTAGTACAACCACTATGGAAAAAAATATGTAGGCACCTCAAAAAACTATCATATGATCCAGTACTGCCATACAATCCAGCAATTCCACTCTTAGGAATATACTCAAAGGAATGTAAGTCAGGTTACAAAAAAGACACCTGCACACTCATATTTATTGCAGCATTGTTCACAATACCTAAGCTATGGAACACTACTGATGAATGCCCCACTACTGACAAATGGATTAAAAATATGTGGTATTTATATACAATGGAATTCTATTCAGCCACAAAGAATAATGAAATTTTATTGTTTGCAGGTAATGAGTGGAACTGGACAACATCATCTTCAGTGAAGTTAGTCAGGTTCAGAAGGCCAAAAGCCACATGTTTTTTGTCACAGGCAGAATACAGACCTAACACAAATGTGGCAATATTATGGGAAACAGGACATGCAAAGGGGAGATTATACTCAAGAGGAGCAGGGTAAAAGAAGGAAGTTAAGGTGAATATGGTTGATGTACTCTCTACACAAGAATGAATATAGAATATTTAAACTGGTTAAAACAACCATAAGAAAGGGACTAAAGTAGAAAGAAGAAAAATAGAGGAAATGAACCAAATTGGGCTATAATACATACATACATACATACACACACATACATATATGGAAGTGCCACAAGGAAACTCCCTGTGTAGCTATCTGAAACAAGAAAAAATATTTCTTTTTCATTCTTTTGCAAAATCAGGGTTTGATAACAGTGTGTGGGGGGGAAGTAAGGAAAGGGTGTAAGAGGGTAAATGTGGTACAAATACTGTGTACACGTGAATGTAAACAGAAAAAAGACATATGTTGAAACTATTCCAGGAATGGAGGAGTGTTTAAACGAGAATGGTGAATTCCAGGAATGGTTAAAGGAGGGGGTAAAAGGATTCCAAGATGGTGACAAAAGGGAGGAAGCAGAAAGTGTGCTTCCTAAAGTAAAATCTTGGAAAGACACTGCAGATATACCTTGCAGGAAAAACCACCAAGAAGAGGCAAAACTCCAACACCTCCACAACCCTAGTCCAAGCATAGCATCCCCACTCCACATTGAACAGAGAAACCAGGAGGGCTCCCACACCATCAAACGCCAGCTCCTATCCTGCTTGGGAGCAGCAGTCCACCAGGTGAGCAAAGTGGCACATGGTACTCCCACAGACAACCCTGGACCAGATTAGCATAGCCCCCTGGACAGACTGACCCCCACCCAGGGAAAACAAAAAAGAGAAAAAAACAAACCGAGTAATAAACAAGCAGCTGAAAAAAAAAAGACACATAACAAAGAGGGCAGGGTGCCCTGAGCTCTGGAGAGTGGGGTAGGGGTAATCCCTCATGCAAATTGTAAATAAGACCACCAGAGAAGGCAGCAGTGGCAGGACACCCCAGCAACCTTGGAGAGGGGAAAGCTTGTAATAGCAGCTGTCCTGAGGAAAGCTCCACTGGAGAAGGGGGGAGGGGCACTTCTCCATGCGAACTGTAAATTAAAGAAATGACAGAAATTGCAAAAGGTGGGTAGGGCTGAATACTGGAGAAAACAAAGGGGACATGCGTCCAGTAGACCTCTAAATAAACAAAGCCTGCAGCAGCAGATGGCTGACAGTAGGAGGCATGTGAGCTGCAGCCTCTGATAGACATTCACAAAGCTGTCTCCAGACTCCCTTTTTTTTTTCTTCCTTTGATGAGACAACACCACCAGATGATGAGGACTAAAGAAACTATATTCCATTTGAACTTGGGATTTTTTTTTCTTGCTCTTGTTTTTTTGTTTTTTCCCCTTTGATGACAAAACAACAGAACTAATTCACAGACACTGAGAAGTCTTCAGGACTGCAGGCTGAAGGACTAACACCAAAATTATTAAGACTGAAACTTTATTGCATTTGAACTTGGGTTTTTGATCATTATTATTATTCTCTGTCTCTCTAATGCCTGTTTAGCTTACTGTTGATTAGTACGCTATCTCTCTCTGTTTATTTCTTTGGCTCTGTTTGTTTGTTTGTTTGGGGTTTTTTGTTTGCTTTGTTTTTTTTTTTCCCTTTTTCTTTAACGTCTTTGCTTTCCCTCTCCTCTCACTCTTCTATTCTAGGTATCACCATTGTTATTATTACAAGCTAGACAATACTGAATTACACACAGTACAGAAACAGTAAAAATAGCAAGGGCAATGATGGGAAAATGGAAAAAGAGGGAAACAATTTTGCCCCCAATAATAAATTAGTACAGTAATCAGAGGGAAATAAAGAAATCAGATACTCAGATCCACACTCCAACAAAACGAAGATAAACTATGCCAAAGAACCCAATGAAGCCCACAAGAACACCCTGGGAGAAGAAATTCTTCAAGTAATCAATGAGAATTTTATAGAGATGATACTGGATATGGTCAACCAAAATGTGCAGGAGACACTCAAGAAATTCCAAGACAACAAAAATAGAAAATTTGAGAAAGCACAACAACAAATAAAAGAAAGCACAGAAGTACTGTATAAACACCAAACTGAAACAAAGAACACGATACATAAAGAAATAAATGAACACAGGAAAAAAACAGACAATATTAAAGAGGAAGTGACTCAGGATATGGAAAACCTCAGAAAAAAGAACGAAACAGAAATGCAAAACAAAATGGAAGGCCAATCCAGCAGAAGAGAACAAGCAGAAGACAGATTCTCAGAACTCGAAGATGAAATGGTAATTAAAGGAAAAACCAAAGAACTATTAGTTCAACAACTCAAGACCTGTGAAAAGAAAATGCAAGAACTCACTGACTCCATCAAAAGACCAAACCTGAGAATCATGGGCATTGAAGAAGGAGAAGAGGTGCAAGCAAAGGGAATGCAAACATATTCAACAAAATAATTACAGAAAATTTCCAGAATCTAGAGGAAAACTATTCCCATACAGGTACAAGAAACCTCCAGAACTCCAAACAGACCTGACCAAAATAGAACTACCCCATGACATATTACCATTAAACAAGTACAGAGACCCGAGAAAGAATACTGAAGGCTGTACAAGAGAAAAAAACAAATAACATACAAAGGTAAACCCATCAAAATCACAGCACACTTCTCAACAGAAACATTAAACACAAGAAGAGCTGGGGGTGAAATCTTCCAGGCACTGAATGAAAATAACTTCAACCCTAGGATACTCTACCCAGCAAAACTATCATTCAAAATAGATGGAGCAATAAAAGTCTTCCATGATAAGCAGAAACTAAAACAATATATGACCACAAAGCCACGACAAAAGAATTTTCAAGGGATTCTGCACATAGAAAGTGAAACCCAACATAACCATGAAAGGGCAGGCAGTACCAAACTACAGGAAAAGAAAAAGCAAGAAAGTAGAGAATAACATCAATCTAGGTACATACAATCAAACCCTCAAACAACTAAGACAACTAAATGACAGGAATCATCACATACCTGTCAATACTAACACTTAATGTTAATGGACTTAACTCCCCCATCAAAAGACACCACTTGCTGAACTGGATTAAAAAGGAAGACCCAACACTTTGTTGCTTACAGGAGACCCATCTCACTGATAGAAATAAGCATATGCTTAGGATGAAAGGCTGGAAGATTTACCAAGCCAATGGCCCCCGAAAACATGCAGGAGTAGCAATACGTATCTCTGATGAAGTAGACTTCAAACCTACATTGATAAAATGAGATAAAGAAGGACATTCCATACTAATAAAAGGGGAAATAGACCAAAAGGAAATAACAATTATCAACCTATATGCACCCAATGTCAACACACCCAATTTCATCAAACATACCCTGAAGGACCTAAAAGCATATATTAACTTCAAGACAGTGGTCCTGGGAGACTTTAACACCCTACTATTATCAATAGATAGGTCATCCAAACAAAAAATCAATAAAGAAATCCAAGATCTAAAACACACCATAGATCAAACGGACCTAGTTGATGTCTACAGAACATTTCATCTGACTTCTACACAATATACATTCTTCTTAGAAGCTCACAAACCTTCTCTAAAATAGATCATATCCTAGCGCACAAAGCAAGCCTCAGCAAACATAAGAAAATAGAAATTATACCATGCATTCTATCTGATCACAATGCAATAAAACTAGAACTCAACAACAAAAATAAAGACAAAAAACATGCAAACAGCTGGAAACTGAATAACTCATTGCTTAATGAACAATGGGTCACTGATGAAATAAAACAGGAAATTAAAAGGTTCCTAGAAGTCAATGAAAATGAAAACACAACCTACCGGAACCTATGGGACATGGCAAAGGCAGTCCTGAGAGGAAAGTTATAGCCATCGGTGCATATATTAAAAAGACTGAAAGATCCCAAATCAATGGCCTAATGATACATCTCAAACTCCTAGAAAAACAAGAACAAGCAAATCCCAAAACAAGCAGAAGGAGAGAAATAATAAAAATAAGGGCTGAAATCAATGAAATAGAAACCAAAAAAAACATACAAAGAAATAATGAAACAAAAAGTTGGTTCTTTGAAAAATAAAAACAAGATCAACAGACCCCTGGCAAATCTGACTAAAATGAGGATAGAAAAAACCCAAATAAGTAAAATCAGGAATACAAAAGGGGAAATAACAACAAACACCATGGAAGTCCAGGAAATCATCAAAGACTACTTTGAGAACCTATATTCAAATAAATTCAAAAATCTTGAAGCTATGGACAGATTTCTAGAAACATATGATCATCCAAAACTGAACCAAGAGGATATTAACTACCTGAATAGATGTATAACACAAAATGAAATTGAAGCAGCAATCAAGAATCTCCCTAAAAAGAAAAGTCCAGGAACTCAAGGATTCTCTGCTGAATTCTATCAGACCTTAAAGAACTAATACCAACCCTCCTTAAACTGTTCCATGAAGTAGAAAGGGAAGGAAAACTGCCTAACATATTTTATGAAGCCAGTATTACATTTATCCCAAAACCAGGCAAAGACACTACAAAAAAGGAGAACTATAGGACAATCTCCTTAATGAACATTGATGCAAAAATCCTTAATAAATTATGGCAAACCAAATTCAACAACACATCAAAAAGATCATTCACTATGACCAAGTAGGCTTCACCCAGGAATGCAGGGGTGGTTCAACAAATGAAAATCGATAAATGTAAATAAACCACATTAACAGAAGCAAAGACGAAAACCATTTGATCATTTCAACAGATGTAGAAAAACTAGTACAATCACTCTGGAAAAAAATTTGGAGGCTACTTAAAAAGCTAAAAATTGATCTACCATATGATCCAGCAATACCACTCTTGGGATATACCTAAAAGAATGTGACTCAGGTTACTCCAGAGGCACCTGCACACCCATGTTTATTGCAGCACTATTCACAATAGCCAAGTTATGGAAACAGCCAAGATACCCCACTACTGATGAATGGATTAAGAAAATGTGGTATTTATACACAAAGGAATTTTATGCAACCATGAAGAAGAACGAAATGTTATCATTCGCTGGTAAATGGATGGAATTGGAGAACATCATTCTGAGTGAGATTAGCCTGGCCCAAAAGACCAAAAATTGTATGTTCTCCCCCATATGCGGTCATAGATCAAGGGCAAACACAACAAGGGGATTGGACTTTGAGCACATGATAAAAGTGAGAGCACACAAGGGAGGTATGAGGAAAGGTAAGACACCTAAAAAACTAGATACCATTTGTTGCCCTCAATGCAGAGAAACTAAAGCAGATACTTTAAAGCAACTGAAGCCAGTAGGAGAAGGGGACCAGGAACTAGAGAAAAGGTTATATCAAGAAGAATTAACCTAGAAGGTAACACACATGCACAGGAAATCAATGTGAGTCAACTCCCTGTATACCTATCCTTATCTCAACCAGCAAAAACCCTTCGTCCTTCCTATTATTGCTTATACTCTCTCTACAACAAAATTAGAGATAAGGGCAAAATAGTTTCTGCTGGGTATCGAGGAGGTAGGAGGGAGAAGGAGGGGGCGAGGGGAGGTGAGGGAGGGGGTGAGAGTAGCGGGGAGTAATGACCCAAACATTGTATGCACATATGAATAAAAAATAAATAAATAAAATAAATTTTAAAAAGAAAAATCATTAGCATTTCTATGCATTAATAATGAACAAACTGAGAAAGAATATATGAAAACAATACCATTTACACTAGCCTCAAAAAAATCAAATACCTAGGTGTAAACTTAACATAGGATGTAAATGACCTCTACAAGGAAAACTATAAACTTCTGAAGAAAGAGATTGAGGAAGACTATAGAAAGTGGAGAGATCTCCCATGCTCATGGATTGGCAGAATCAACATAGTAAAAATGTCTGTACTTCCAAAAGCAATCTACATATTTAATGCAATTCCCATCAAAATTCCAATGACATTCATCAAAGAGATTGAAAAATCTACTGTTAAATTTATATGGAAACACAAGGGGCCATGAATAGTTTCTCAGTAAAAAGAACAATGCTGGAGGTATCACGAGACCCGACTTCAAACTATATTACAAAGCAATAACAATAAAAACAGCATGGTACTGGCACAAAAACAGACATGAAGACCAGTGGAACAGAATAGAGGACCCGCATATGAAGCCACACAACTATAACCAACTTATCTTTGACAAAGGCACTAAAAATATACAATAGAGAAAAGACATCCTCTTCAACAAAAACTGCTGGGAAAACTGGTTAGCAGTCTGCAAAAAATTGAAACTAGATCCATGTATATCACCCTATACCAGTATTAACTCAAAATGGATCAAGGACCTTAATATCAGACCCCAAACTCTACAGTTGGTACAAGAAAGAGTAAGAAATACACTGGAATTAATAGGTATGGGCAAAGATTTTTCTCAATGGAACCCCAGCAGCTCAGCAACTAAGAGATAGCATAGATAAATGGGACTTCATAAAACTAAAAAGCTTCTGCTCAACAAAAGAAATCTTCTCTAAACTGAAGAGACCAGCCACAGAGTGGGAGAAAATATTTGCCAGCTACACATCAGACAAAGGACTGATAACCAGAATATATCAGGAACTTGAAAAACTAAATTCTTCCAAAATTAATGAACCAATAAAGAAATGGGCAAGTGAACTAAACAGAACTTTCTCAAAAGGAGAAATTCAAATGGCCAAATAACACATGAAAAAATGCTCATCATCTCTAGCAATAAAGGTAATGCAAATCAAAACCACACTAAGATTCCACCTCACCCATTAGAATAGCCGTTATTAAAAACACCACTAACAGGTGTTGGCAAGGTTGCAGGGTAAAAGGAACTCTTTTACACTGCTGGTGGGAATGCAAACCAGTACAACCACTCTGGAAAAAATTTGGAGGCTTCTTAAAAAATCTAAACATAGATCTACCATATGATCCAGCAATACCACTCCTGGGGATATACCCAAAAGAATGTGACACAAGTTACTCCAGAGGCACTTGCACACCCATGTTTATTGCAGCACTATTCACAATAGCCAAGTTATTGGAACAGTCAAGATACCCCACTACCGACGAATGGATTAAGAAAATGTGGTATTTATACACAATGGAATTTTATGCAACCATGAAGAAGAATGAAATGTTATCATTCACAAGTAATTGGATGGAACTGGAGAACATAATTCTGAGTTTGGTTAGCTGGGCCCAAAAGACCAAAAATCATATGTTCTCCCTCATATGTGGACATTAGATCAACAGCAAACACAACAAGGGGATTGGACTTTGATCACATGAAAAAGCGAGAGCATACTTGGGAGGTATGAGGATAGGTAAGACACCCTAAAAACTAGATAGCATTTGTTGCCCTCAATGCAGAGAAACTAAAGTGGATACTTTAAAGTGACAGAGGCCAATAGGAGACAGGTACCAGGAACTAGAGAAAAGGTTAGTTCAAGAAGAATTAATTTAGAAGGTAACACACATGCACAGGAAAGCAATGCAAGTCAACTCCCTGTATAGCTATCTTAATCTCAACTAGCAAAAACCATTGGTCCTTCCTATTATTGCTTATACTCTCTCTACAACAAAATTAGAGATAAGGGCAAAACAGTTCCTGCCTGGTAGTGAGGGGGCGTGGGGAGAGGGAGGGGGCTGGGGGATAAGGGAGTTGGCAAGGGCAAGGGGGGAGAAATGACCCAAACATTGTATGCACATATGAATAAAAGAAAAAAAAATTTTTATAAAGGAGGGGGTGAATTCAAGTATGATATGTTTGAAATAATGTAAGAACTGTTGCAAATGCTACAATGTAAATCCACCTAGCACAACAATAAAATAATAAAAATGCCTCCTGTACATGGGTGTCTACAGCATTACATAGAGTTGGGAAATTTCCTACTATTAATTTATTGAAAATGTTTCCTATACTTTTGCTTTGTATTTCAGCTCTTCTTCTACCCCATGAATTACTAGGTTTGGTCTTTTGATCGTATCACAGAATTCTTGTATGTTGTAATTGTAGCTATTCATTTTTTTGTTATTTTCTGAGTAAAGTATTTCCTCAATTTGGTCCTACATCATTGATATTCTTTCTTCTACCTGATCTTGTCTACTGATAATACTATCCACGGTGGTTTTTATTTGATTTATTAGGGTTTTCATTTCTTACATTTCTCTTTAATTTTTTTGGTGATGCTCACAAAAAAAGTGGTGTTCATAATTTCCATTTCCTTGCAGAATTTCTCATCCATTTCACTAACTTTCCTGTCTACATCTTGACTGATTTCCTAACTTGGTTTATTTGAATCCTCTTTGAGGTCATTGATCATTTTTAACAGTAGGCTTCTGAATTATCTATCTAACATTTCAACCAATTCATCATTCTTGGATTCAGTTCTTGAATTGTGAGGCTTTGAAGAGGTGGAAATGCCTTGAGTTCTCATATTTAAATTTCTATGCTGTGATTTATGCATCTGTTGGAATAAGTTTCTCTGTTCTTCCTTGCATATGTGAAAATACCTACTACATCAACATCATCAACAATTCAACAACAAACCAAGTATGTGAATAACTAAGAAACCATGTGAACCCTTATCTGCCTCCCCAATAAGGTTGTATGGGAATAAAACCCTGATTCCTAAGGGATAAACTGGTAGCTTAACACTGGTTGAATATATAATAATTGGAAACTGAGTAATTTAAGGAATGAGGGGAAGGAAGGAGAGTGATAGGGAGAGGGGAAGTGGTATAGGAAATAATATTATGAGAGCACTATATAGTTATTACACAGAAATAGAGAATGGTTGTTAAAACAGGGATTTAAAAAATCTGACAAAAAGAAAACAAATTTTTTAGAAGCCTGTATTTCTCACTGAAGAGAAATGTGCATACTGGATGGGCTCTGTCCAAATTTTCAGTGTTTTCTTCCAATCTTTAATCCACAGAGAAAAAAAAAGAAATACAAGGAAAAAAATATCTGTGAGCAGTAGTTCTCAATTAGGGACAATTTTGCCCCATAACCCTTATGGCAGTATCTGGAGTCCTTTTCCTTCCAACAACATAGCGGGAGGGGAAGGTAGGAATTATCTTCTAGTGGATAAAGGCCTTATATGCTGCTTACATATTGAAATTGCATTTGATAGCCCCTACAACAAATAGTCCAGCTCAAAATATCAATAATGCAAGAATGATAAAGCCCACCTATGAGGAATTAAATTTTCAATTAAAAATTGCTTCCTTATAATTATTACCTTAAAAACTAATAAAATGAATGATTCCACTGGCAAAACTAATGGCTAAAACTCTGAAAAAATTTTTTAAGGAAAAAATATGATGTATTTTCTATATAAGAAAAAGCATAATATATCAAATATTAAGTTCAGAAACATATAAGAAAATTTGACAATATTAATTCTAACAGTAAAAAATGTCTTCAATACATTAGTGTAGAAGTGTTCCTAATGATATTATAACTTACATTAAAACATTTTATTTGATTAAATTAGTATTAATTGTAATAGACTGAACACATAAGACATGGCACATGAAAATCAGTATTCTATCATAGTAACTCTTGTTAAATTCATATTTTAGCAAGAATATTAAGATCAACCAAAAAATGCCTAGTTGAACATTATTTGAATTTTTTCCATTTTTTATTTTAGAAATAAATTCATGTAATCATGTAGTTCTATAGGACTAAGTGTATGAATGAGTAAATTTACTTTTTATCAAATACTTGAAGGAAAAAATATCAAAAGTCCTGAATAGGCTTCTTGAAGATAAGCTATGAATGCATTTGCTTTTTAAGTCCTTTCAGAAAAATCATTTTAATATTGCTGAGACAAAGAAAGCATCTTATATTGTTTTGTTTTGTTTTTGTCTTTTCTTTTTTGGTGTTGGGATTGAACCCACAGCCTCGCGCATGCTAGGCAAGCACTGTACCACTGAGCTACATCCCAGCCCAAGAGTCTTATATAGTTTTATAAGGGAAAAAAATGATTAGGTTCTACAAAATATTAAAAGCTGGACCAGTAACAGTTGTTATTATGTTAAACATACTAGGCAGCTCTTACATTAAAAGAAGTCATGATAAACTTTTCATTACCTTTACGTTTGGCTTCTTTGTTGAAACTCCTCTGTACCAACCTAAAACAAAACATACAAAAAGGTATATTAAAATCATATTGCTATCATTTTCTGTAAGAGACCATAATAGGAATCTTTCTAGGGAAAAAATAGGTGTATACAAAGCATTCTCAATGTAAACTTATTGGGATCTACAGTAGTACAAAAGAAAATTTCATGGTGACTACATTACCAATTTTCATCACAAGGCATAAAGCCCTTCAAAACTTAATTAAGACACAAGAAATAGAAAAGACCTCAAGGGACATGTAATTCAACTGCACAAAGATTCCCAGATAAAGATGATGGAGGCAAAGAAATGCCAAGAAAAATTGGTGGACTATATTCCAGAATTTGCTTCCTGATCCACTTAATCTCCCATGTAATATTTTCATTTCTTTGTAATATTTCCCATGTAATATTCTCATTTCTTTGCCTTCTAATTGCTAAAGTCAATATGCCTGCTAGTACAAATCTCCCTCTTATTTGATACCCTTTCAGCATCCATACAGAGCAATGCTAACAAAAGTTTCAATTACATAAAAATAATAATTTTCGGGGAAATTTTATTACCAACTTTTCTCATTTCCAATCTACTATTTTCAAAGTTTTGCTATACTTTCCTTAAGAGGAAGCAATTCCTATATGGAGGAGGAAATAGCAACAGTAGTATTTAAAGAAGGAAGAGGAAGAAAAGAAGTAGGGATTATAAATAATAGCTATCATTAATTGAGAACTTATTGTCCTTAATTCCATGTATTGGAATTGAGAGCTTTTTCCATGTATTAAACTTTAAACCAATAAATCTATGAGGAAAAAGATCAACTTTCTCCCACATGAGAACAACAAACTACAAAAGAGGATAAATTCTTGTTTCTGTTTGTTGCAATGGCTCAAATTTCATTAGCTCATTTTAAAACTTGAGTCTTAATTTCTGCATTTATTTTTTAAAAACTGATAATTTTATTAACATGACACTTTACACTATATTAAGAAGCTAATGACATCAGAGTGGTATAGAAGAATAAGACTCTCCATCTCAGTAAGAACCACAAGAACACTACAAAAAGCTACAACAGTCAAAGCAGCGGTGTATTAGTGAAAGACCAGGCATACAAATCTACAGAACCAAATAAGAGCATCCAGAAGCAGACACACATAGAGAGTCAGCCAATCTTTGGCAAAGGAACAAATACAATACAATGGGGAAAAGACAGTGCTTTCAACAAATGATGCTGGAAAACTGGATACCAACAGGCAAAAAAATAAATCTAGATGTAGACCTTACATAAGCCACAAAAATTAACTCAAAATGGATCTTAGACCCAAATGTAAAATGCAAAACTGTAAAACTCCCAGAATATAACATAGGAAAAAATTCAGGTGATACTGGTTATGGTGATGATTTTTAGAAATAAAACTAAAGGCATGATTTACAAAAACACTGGCAAATTGGACCTTGTTAAAATTGAAAGTTTCTGCCCTATGAAAGACACTGACAGAAGACTAAGACAAGCTACTGAGTAGGAGAAATATCTACAAAAGAAATATCTGAGAAAGCACTGTTACCCAAAAAATACAAAGAACTTTTAAAACTCAACAACAATAAACAGCCAGTCAGGTATGGTGGTATACACCAGGAATCCCAGCACTCAGGAGGCTGAGGCAGGAAGAACACATGCTCAAGGCCAGTGTGGGATACATGGTGAGTTCAAGGCCAGCCTGAGCTACAAAGCAAGATAATGTCTCTAAATAAGTGAGTAAATATATAAGTATCCAATTTAAAAATAGGCAAAAGATGAGAATATATACATCTCATCAAAGAAGACATATAAGTGGCAAATAATATGAAAAGATGCTCATCATCATATTTCACTAGGGAATTGCAAATTAAAACAATGAGTTACCACTACACACATACTAGAATGGCCTCAATTTGGCCATTTGACAACACCAAATGCTGGCAAGGATGTGGAACAACAGAAACACTCATTCACTGTTGATGAGAATATAAAATGATACAGCATTTTGGAAGACAGTCTGGAAGCTCTTTATACAACTAAATATACTCTTACCAACCGCATGACCCAGAAATGCACTCTTTGATATTTACTCTAAATCATTTGAAAAAACACCTACATACACACAAATAACAAACTATAAATCAGAAAGTAGAGCAGCTTTTTTCATAACTGCCAAAATTTGGAAACAGCCAAAATGTTCATTAGTAGGTGAATGGGTAAATAAACTATGGTACATTCATACTGTGGAAGGTTCTGGCCAGGCATAGTGACTCATGCCTGAAATCCCAGCACTCACAAGGAAGATTGTGAGGTTGAGGCCATCCTGGCCTACACAGTGAATGAGGCCAACCTGAGCTATATAACAGAGGGAGACCCTGTCTCAAAAAAAAGAAGACACAGCTATTCAGCCATAAAAGACATGGAGGAACCTTAAATGTATACTGTTCAAGCATTTAATTCCATGTATTGGTGATAAGCATGTGATACCCTATTCCCTTCCAGTGAACCCCTCTCCCTGACCCTCTTGTCTTTAGCCCTGATCTAAGCAACTTCATAAAAAAATCATTGTCATGAGATATGACGATGTGAAGCTCAAGAGAATTGTGTTTATTAAATTTCAGTTCTCACCTTTTCTTTTTTATTAACATGTATAAATTTTACATACTAATGAGAGTCAGGGTGATATTTCCATACATCCATACAGTATTCAGTGATCAAATCCAACCTCCTTTTGCTAACCTTCCCCCAACACACACCAATCTCTAAAAATCACTATTCTAATTTCAGGTTGACTTTTTTGGCTTCTAAATATGAAAGAGAACATACAGTATTTGTCTTATGACAGGAGTTCATTCTTCTTTCTGGCTGAATATATGCCACATTTTCCTTATCCATTCATCTGCTGATTGGCATCTAGGCTGAATTGACTCATCTATATTTTAGCTATTCTAAATAGTGTAGCAATAAACATGGGTATGCAGGTATCTCTTTGGTATACTGATTTCATCTCCTTTGGATATATATTCAGCAGTAGGATCTCTGAATCACGTGGTAATTCTATTTTTAATTTTTTTTGAGGAACCTCCACATTGTCCCCCATTATGGCTGTAATAGTTTACATTCCCAACAACAGTGTTAAAAAGGTTCTGTTTTCTTCATATCCTTACCAGTATTTGTTATTTTTGGTCTTCTGATAACAGGCATTCTAACCAGGGTGACATAATATCTCACTGTAATTTTGATTTGTATTTCCCTGATGGCTAGTGATAATGAGCATTTTTTCATTCATTTGTTGGCCAATTATATTTCTTCTTTATAGAAGTGTCCATTTAAACTGTATGCCCATTTTAATTGAATTACTTAGGTGTTTTCTTAAGGTTTTGAGTTTCTTATAGATTCTGATATTAAACATTTTCCCATTCACTCTGTTGGTTGTTTCCTTTCCTGTGCAGAAGCTTTGTAGTCTGATATAATAACGTGTCAAATTTTGCTTTTATTTCCTGTGCTTTTTGAGTCCTATCCAGAAAACTATTCCCTGTACCAATATTGTGAAGTGTTTCCCCTATATTTTCTTCTAGTAGTTTCAGACTCTCTAGTATTACATTTATAGCTCATCCACTTTGAGTTGAGTTTTAACCAGAGTGATAGATAGGGATCTGGTTTCAATCTTCTGCATGTGGACATTCAGTTTTCTTCAACTGTCCATTTTTGGCACTTTTATCAAAGGTCAGTTGGCTGTAGATGCACAGGTTTGTTTCTTGAATCTCTATTCTAATCCTTGTTCTATGTATCTGTTTTTACGTCACTACGATGCAGTTTTTGTTACTATGGCTCTGTAGCAATGTCTTGAAATCAAGTATCGTGATGACTCCAGCTTTGTTCTTTTTGTTCAAAATTAATTTGGCCATTAGGGGACTTTCATGCTTCCATGTAAACTTTAGGGTTATTTTTTCCAATTATGTGAAGAATGTCATTGAAATTTGGTGGGAAGTACACTCAATCTGTAGACCACTTTGGGTAGTATGGATATTTAAGGATATAAATTATTGGGCTGGAGGACTGGCTCCAGTGAGACAGTGCCTGTATAGCAAGAACATAAATTCTTCGATCCCTGAACATGGGAGGTCTTTCCACTATTTGTGTCTTCAATTTCTTTCTTCAGTGTTTTATAATTTTTAATGTAGAGGACTTTCATGTCCTTGGTTAAATCTATTTGCTATGTTTTTTGTTTTGTTTTGCTTTTTGAGATAAGGTCTTGCTATTATAATCCAGGCTGGCCTCAAACTCACTACTGAGTCCAGGCTAGCCTTGAATTCAGGATCTTCCTGTCTCAGACTCCTTAGTACCAGGATTACTGGTGTTGCCCACCATGCCTAGCATACCTTTCTTACTTTTTATAATTATTGTGAATGAGATTTATTTCATTATCCCTTTCTCAACAAACTCTTTACTGGTATATAAAAAAACAGCTGAATTTTCTATGTTGATTTAGTATCCTGCTACCTTACTGAATTTTTTATCACTTCTAATAATTTTTGGGTGGAGTCTTTACAGTCTTCTAAGTATAAAATCATATCATCTGCAAACAGGAATAATTTGATTCATCCCCTCATATTTGTATGTCTTTTATTTCTTTCTCTTATCTAATTGCTCTGTCTAAAATTTCAAATACTATACTGAAGATGAACAGTGAAAATGAACATCTTTGTCTTGTTCCTGATCTTAGAAGAAATGCATTCAGCTTTTCCCTATTCAGCATAATGTTGGCTATGAGTTTGTCATATATAGCCTTTATTATATTGAGGTAGGTACAATAGTTCTTATTATGTTCAGAGCTTCTAGCATGAAGGAATATTGAATTTTATCAAATGCTTTTTGGCCTCTGTTGAGATAATCATATTAATTTTACCCTTTAGTCTGTTGATGTATTACATTTATTGACTTGCATATGTTGAAACTTTGCATTCCTAGGATGAAACCACTTGATCAAGGTCAATGATCTTTTGATATGCTATTGGATTCTCTTCACTAGCATTCTGTTGAAAATTTTACATGTATATTCATTAGGGATAGTGGTTTATAGTTTGCTTTAATTTTTGTGCCCTTGTCTGATTTGATATAGAGTAATAATGGCTTCACAGAATCAGTCTGAAAGGATTCCCTCTCTTTCAATTCTTCGAAATAGTTTCAGAAGAACTGTATTAGTTGTTCTAGGTTTGGTAAAACTCAACAGTCTTGTTATCCAGTCCTGAACTTTTTTCCATTGAGAGATTTTTTTTACTACTGATTCAACACACTTCCTAAAACCAAAACATGGTCTCCAACTTTGCCAAACATGTCCATTCAAGAAGAATTGCAGAGGGTGAAGAATGCATAGAAAGAATAACACAATCTTTTGAGTTCTCTTACATATAGACCAAAAAAGTTCATAACCTTCCAAAGACATAGATCAAGTCAATAGGAAACAGATGCTTTTCATGAGCTAGTATAAGGATGCATCTTTTAAATGTGTTCACATATTGTAGAGGCATCTTGGACAATATAACTTTGCAACTGTTATTCTCCCCTTTCCTTTTCACACTACTATTTTTTTTATTCTTTCCAATCCTTCTAATTTTATTATCCCTCTTCCTGTTTTTCTTGAGCTTCTAATAACAATGTTGAATAGAAATGGCAGTAATCAGCATACTTGTCTTATGCTTGATTTTATTTTTTCACATTTTATTAGTATATATTAATTATGTAATATGGAGTGTTTCATTGTACTATCTCCATATTTGATATAATTGATTATATTCACTCCACTATTCTTTCTGAGCCCCTATCCCCAATATTTCCCTTTTTATCTTTCTGACAATTTTTAAAGGGTTTCGTTATGATCTTTCCACACACGCTTACACCATACTTTATCATATTCTCTCCTGCTCACCCTCTTTTTCCCCTCCTCCCACTGGTTCCCCAACCACAAATAGTCCCTCACTTATAGCATTTTTTTTACATTTTTATTATAATATATTAGTTGTACAAGGAGGTTTTCTTTGTGACATTTACATATAGCTTACAAATTATCTTAATTAAATCCACCCCTTCCATCATTCTCCCTCATCCCTCTCCCCCTTCTTAGAACAATTTCAACAGGTCTCATTATTGTATTTTCATTCATGTATACAAAGCACATTGACAATATTTGCCCTCTTTCACTCTCTCCATTTATCCATCCCTCTCCCACTGGTATCCATCCCCAGACAGGTCCTATTTTACATGCCTACCCTTCATTTTTTAAGTGTATGTTGATGGTTAGATGATGTTTTGCTATAGTACTTCACACGTGTATACTGTACTTTAATCAGAATAACCCCCTCTTTACTTTCTCTGTTGCCCTGTGCCCTATTATTCAACAGCTTTCTGTGCATTTTGTTATGCTATCTTCATACACTGATGTAATGCAGTTCAATATCATTCACTCTCTACTCTATGCTGCTCATCCACTTTTTCCCACCTCCCACCACTCACTGGTTCAACACACACACAAACAGTCCCCCATACATGGTTACTTTTTTTTCTTTAAATCTAGCTTCCACAGGTGACAGGAAACATGCAATATTTTACTTTCTGAGTCTGGCTTATTTCACTTAATATGATGAGCTCCAGTTCCATCTATTTTCCTGAAAATTACATAATTCCATTCTTCTTTATGGCTGAATAATAGCCCATATTGTATATATAATACATTTTCTTTATATACTCATCTGTTGATTGTCAACTAGGCTGGTTCTACAACTTGACAACTCTGAACAGTGCTGCAATAAACATCACAGTGCAGGTATCTCTACTGCACTTTGGGTACAGTAGCGATTGTACATTCCTTTGGCATTCCTTTGGGTACATACCTAAATTTCAGGGTCTTATGGTAGCTCTATTTTTAGTTTTTTGAGGAACCACCATACTGATTTCCAGAGTGACTGGACTAATTTACATTCCTACCAACAGTGTATAAGGATTGCTTTTTTCCTCCACGTCCTTACTAGCATTTATTGTTGTTTGTTTTCTTGATGATAGCCATTGTGACTGGGTTGAAATGGAAACTCAGTGTAGTTTTGATTTGCATTTCCTTTATGGCTGAGGATGTTAAACATTTCTTCAAGTATTCATTAGTCATTTGTACTTCTTTTGACAACAGTCTGTTCAATTTATTTGCACATTGTTTCCTTGATCATGGCCATTCTGACTAGGTTGACATGGAATATCAATGTGTTTTCGATATGCATTTCCATGATAGTTAATGTTGTATTTCTTGGCCATTTGTACTTTTTCATTTGCAAGTGTCTGTTAAGTTCATTAGCCCATTTATTGATTGAACTATTTGTTCTTATGTTGTTTACATTTTTAATTCTTTGTATGTTCTAAACATTAAGCCCTTGTAGGATGAGTAATTGGCAAAATTTTCTACCATTCTGAACTTTGTCTCTTCACTCTTGTATTTCTTTTGCTGTGCAGAAGCTTTTTAATTTTATTCACATTTGTCAATTCTTGTTATTTCCTGAGCTACTGAACTTGTATTCAGAAAGTCACTGCCTATGCCTGTATCTTGAAGTGCTCCTCCTATGTTTTCCTCTAATAATTTCAAAGTTTCAGATCTTATGTTCATCTGCTTAAAGTTGATTTTGTGCAGGGTGAGATACAGGAATCTAGTTTAAGTATTCCATATGTTATATCCATACTTCCCAGTACCACTTATTAAGGCAGCTTTTTCTCAATGTATGTTTTTGGCACATTTGTCAAGAATCAGATGGCTGTAGTTGCCTGGGCTTCTTTCTGGATCTTCTATTCCTTGTTTTATATGTCTGTTTTGTGCCACTTCATCCTGTTTCTGTTATTGTAGCTCTGTAGTATAATTTGTAGTCAGTTATTGTGATGCCTCCAACATTGTTGTTTGTGTACAGGACTGCTTTGGCAATTCTGGGGGAGGATTGTGCTTCCATATGAATTTTATAACTTTTTTCTACCTCTCTGAATAATTTCATTAGAATTTTGATGGGGATTTCATAAATTTATGCATTACTTTTGGTAATATGGCCATTTTAACAATATTTATTCTACCAGTCCATGAACATGGAAGGTCTTTTCAACTTCTAAAGATGTCTTCTACTATTTCTTTGTTCAGTGCCTTACAGTGTGCATTGCAGAGGCACTTTAACATCTTCTATTAAGTTTCTGCGTAAATATTACACTTTGGGGTGCTACTGTAAATAGGAATGTTTACTGACTTCCTTTTCAGCAGTTCATTTATGGGTAGAAAAGATACTCATTTTTGTATGCTGATTAACTATCCTGCTACTTTGACAATAGTGTTTATTGGACTTGTCTTTGGTTGAAGTCTTTAGAGGGGTTTACATATAGGATCATACCATCTACAAATATGGATAAAGACTTCTTCTTTTCCTATTTGTATCTCTTTTATTTATTTCTTCTGCCTTATTGATCTAGTTAAGATGTTAAGCATGATAATGAATAAGTGGTGACAGTGGACAACCTTGCTCAGTCTTGGGTTTAAAGCAAATACTTTCGAAGTTTTTCCCCATTGAGTACAATGTTGGCTAACAGGTCTATTGTATATAGCCTTCTGTTAAGGTATGATCTTTCTATTCCTAATTTCTTTGGAGCTTTTATTATAAAAGGATGTTGTATTCTAAGGTACTTCTGGATCTATTAAGATGATTGTGATTCTTGCCCTTGATTGCTTATATGTTGTATTATGTTTTTTGATTTGCATACATTGACTCACCCTTGCATTCCAAGAATAAATCCAACTCGACTGTGATACATGATATTTTTAATGTGTTGTTGAACTGGATCGACAAACCCTTAGACAAACTAATCTAACTCTTTGTTT
Organism: Castor canadensis; assembly: GCF_047511655.1. NCBI lineage: Eukaryota > Metazoa > Chordata > Mammalia > Rodentia > Castoridae > Castor > Castor canadensis. The sequence goes on along the minus strand of NC_133402.1, from coordinate 50,635,394 downwards.
CACTGATCCTTTATGTTGTTCTTTTAGTTTCCATTTCCTTCTACTAATTTTGGAATGGGCTTGTTTTTTGTTTTTCTAAGACCATGAGGTGCACCATTAGGTTATTTAAGATCTCCCAGATTTTTTAATGTGGGCATTTATAGCCTCCCTCTTAGAACAGCTTTCATTGTATCCCATAGGTTTTGATTATGTTGCTTTTACATGTTCATTTGGTTCTAAAAATTTTGTATTTCCCCAATTATTTCTTCAATAACTCACCTCATCATTCAAAAGTGTACTATTCAATCTCCATGTATTTATGTAATATCTATAATATCTCTTGCTGTTGATTTTTTGTTTTATTCTCTTGAAGTCTGCTAAAATATAACAAGCTATTTTAATTTTATTTGTTAAGTTTTGTTTTATGACCTAAAACATTTATTTCGGAGAAAGTTCCATGGACTGAAAAGAATGTGTATTCTATATTTGTTGGGTGGAATATTCTGTAGATGCCTGTGAAGTACATTTGATTTTAGTTTCATTTAATTCTCACGTTTCTTTATTGATTTTTTTGTCTGGCTGACTTATCTCTATTGGGTATTAAAGTCACCCACTACTATTATATTTGGACCTATGTGTCCCTTCATGCCCTTTAGTATCTATCTTATGAAACTGAGTATACTAACATTTTAAACATATAAATTTCAATCATTCTATCTCCCTTGTGGGTTGTTCTTTTTATCAGCTTATAGTTACCAGCTTTATCTCTTCTGACTACTTTCAGCTTGATGTCTACTTTGTCAGAAATGAGTATAGTTATTCTTGCTTGCTTTCAGCTTCCACTTACTTGTATGTCATTTTCCGTCCTTTCACTTTCAGTATACGAATGTCTTTTGCTGAGAGGTGTATTGCTTGCTGACAACAAATAGATGGATTTTGGTTTTGTACTCCAATCAGTTGATCTGTGTCTTTAATTGGAGAGTTGAGACCATAAACATTTCAGGTTAATATTGAGGGTTTTTTTGCACTTTCTGTAATTTTGTTGGGTTTTTTTTCTAGTTGATTCATATACTGTTTGTTCTTTCTTTCTCCCTTGTTCATCTTGGGGTCCTGCTGGTTTATTGAGTTGAAATGATTGATTCTTCCATTCTTCTCATTTATCTATCCCTATCCTGAAATGTATTCCTTCCTAACCTCTCATATTTGTGATGGTCTTTCTTTTTCCTCTATGTATAGGATTCCTTTTCTTCCTCTTTATGTAGGATTCCTTTAAGTATTATCTGCAATGCTGGCTTAATGATCATGAATTCTATTAGCTTATGATTATCTTGGAAGTTATTCTCCAACCATTTTAAAAAGATAACTATGCCAAATATAATAATCTTGGTTCACATTTACTCACTTTCAGAGCCTGAAATATGTCATTACATGCTTTCCTGGCTTTTACAGTTTCTGCTGAGAGGTATGAAGTAATTTGGAAGATTGTGCCTTTATAAGTAAGTTGGAATTTTCAATATTCTCTCTTTGCTCTATAGTCTTAGCATTTTGACTGCAATGTTATATGAAGAGTTTCATTTCATGTTTATTTGGGGTCCTAAACGCCTCCTCTATATGGATATTCCTATCTTTCCCTAGATTTGGGAAGTTTTCTTCTACAATTTCATTCAATAGGTTATCAATCCCTTTACATTGTACCTTACCTCCTTTTCCATGTATTCTTAGATTTGGACACTTGTCCAAGACCAAATAGTTCTCCAAACCTATGGTCATATTTGTTTGTAATTCTTTCATTGACTGCCTTCAGTGCCTGACATCATTCCTGTGCTTGGTCTAGTCAATCAATGGTGCTTTCTACTGTGGGCTTTTTGTTTTGTTTTATTTTGTTTTTTGATTTGGTGAGTTTTTCAACTCCAACATTTCTCTTTTTTTCCCCACAATCTCAATATCCTTGCTGAATTTCTCACCCATGTTGCTGACATTCTTGCCTGTCTTCCTTACTTTCACTCAACAGTTTCTTTGGGATCTCTCTGAGGTCATTATCATTTTTTAAGTAAAGTTTTGAATTCTTTCTCTGGTATTTTAGTAACTTTGAATTCTGTTACTGAGGAGTAATGAGCTTTTCAAGGAGTAGTGTTGCCTTTTTCTTTCATATTTCTTGTTTCTCTCATATGATTTCTGCATCTACTGGGATGGATATATCTTCCAGTTTTATTCAGTAGACTTCTTAGTGATCTTCTCTTGAAAGCACAATCTCCAGCACCACTCAGAGAGAAGAAAATAAGCCACAATAATAGCAACAACTGCATTCACTTTCTTTCTGCTTTATGTACTGAAAGCCACTGTTGGCCAAAAGCTTTGCATGCTTCCACAGACTCCACAGGTCCCTAAGTCTGTCCTCCCAGAGGCAGTAAGTGTCCAAACATAGGGGTGTCTGCTGAATGCAAGAGGGAGCATGGAAGAAACACAGCACTGAGTTTTGCACTGGATGGAAAAAAACAAGGGACCAGACACTCTATCTGCTGGTCTCAGTCCTTTCAGATACCACCAGAAGTTAACCACCTGTGGGAGGAAGAAGGCAAGGAAACTGAGTAATCCAAAGAACTTGGGTTCAGCACTCTTGGTTCCACATAATAGCACACCCCACACAGACAGTAGGCAGCTCGTGGAGGCCCAGCAATTCACCAGCCACAGACTCCAAGTGAAACACGGCAGGAGGCAGAGGAAACCTAAGCAGTCAGGGCATGGTGCCTGTGATAAATTAAGAAGCACGAGACTTTTGAGTTCCAAAGTCTCTATGAGAAAACAACAGGCATGGAGACTTCCAAGATCTCTGTGAGAAAACAACTGGCACAAAGACTCCCAAAGTTCCTGTGGGAAAGTAAAAAAAAAGAGAGGATCCAAGATGGCAACTAGACTGCAGAAGCAGACAGCACGAGCTCCATAAATCAAAAAAACTTGCTGAGATGCTGGAGCCACAGTTGGCAGAAAAAAAGCACCAAGAAGAATCAAAACTTTGACATCCTAAACCCTCAGCCCATAGAAGGTTCTCCATGCCAATTACACAGAAAAAGCAGGTTGGCTCTGGCACCACCAGCTCCAAACCTGCTTGGGAGACATTCAGCATGCCAACAGGTGAGCACCAAGCATCATGCGGTATTCCCACAGTCACATCTGGGATAAACCGGCATAGCCCCCTGGACAGACTGACCCCCTGCCCCACAAAAAAAAACTGAATAATAACCAAGGAACTGAAAAGGAACATGCAGCAGAAGGGGCAGGGTGTTATAACTACACCAGAGAAGGGGAGAGGGGCAAGGAGCTAACCTCTGCACAAACTTTCAGTAAACAAAGACTGGAAAGGCAGAAGGGCTGACAGCAGGCAGGTGATAAATCGCTGCTTGAACTAGGGCAGACAGTGATCCACAAAGCTCATCTACTGAGCCAGAGAGCAACATCCAAAGTAAAACGATGCTGTAAAATTGAAAAACAATCAGCAAACCATCATAACACACTGACAGCAGGGAGCCAGCTGACAGATCTCTGACCTTGCCCAGAGAAAGGGGGTGAGGCAAAAAAAACAAGCCCCTAATAAACCAACGCAGTGAAAACCCAACTCCAAAGCAGGACAGCTGGTGGGCTACAGAGCTGTTCTCCAGAACCTGAGGACAATATACAAACTCAAACTGCCACACCTCTCTGAGGGAGGAGCTGACTAAGCACCTGCCACTGAAAGACAGGAAAAACACTGGCAACACTCCCCAGACACCTGGGGAGACTAAGATAGAGCCTCTGCTTAAATACCAACACCAGGACTGGATGCTGAAGGAGTAACACCAGACCTACTAAGACTGAAATTCTATTGTTCCTGAACCTGGAATTTTTTTGTGTTTGTTTTGTTTTGTTTTGTTTCCTGTTTGTTTCTCTGTGTGTGTTTGTCATGCCCCCCTGTGATTTCTTTGGGGGTCTTTTATTTGTTTTGTTTTGTTATTGTTTTATTTTGTATTGTTAGTTTTACTATTGTGAGTTAGCTAATACTAAATTATACACAGACCAGGGGCAGAAATAGCATACATGCACTAACTTAAAACCTAATACATCCACAAAACAAAATTAAACAAAGGGAAAGAAAACAGGTAACTGAAATCACCAATAGCCTATTAAGAACATAGTTACACAGTACCAAGTAGAGCAAAGGGAAGATGTAAAAGGGATGGAAACCAATCTCCCCCAAAGAATAATTTAATACAGGATTCAGAGGGAATTGAAGAAAATTGATACTCAGTTCCAGACTCCAACAAAATAAAGATCACCTACACCAAGGAACCCAATGAAGCCCATAAGAACACCCTGAAAGAAGAAATCATGAAAGTAATCACTGAGAATTTCATGGAGATATTACTATACATGGTCAACCAAAACATACAAGAGGCACTCAAGAAATTCAAAGACACCAAAACTAAAGACTATGAGAAGACACAGAAACAAATAAATGAACTCATACAAGCCCTAAATAAACACTAAAGTGAAACAGAGAACACTATAGAGAGATAAATGAATTATAGGTGAAAATTGACAATATTAAAGAGGAAGTGACCTATAATATGGAAAACCTCAGAAAAAAGAATGAAACAGAAATATAGAACACAATGGAAGGCCACTCCACCAGACTAGAACAAGCGGAAGACAGAATCTCAGAACTTAAAGATGAAATGGAAATTAAAGGAAAAGCTAAAGAACTATTAGTCAAAAAACTCAAGACTTGTGAAAGGAATATGCAACAACTCAGCAACTCCATCAAAAGACCAAACCTGAGAATTATGGGCATTGAAGAAGGAGAAGAGGTGCAAGCAAAAGGAATTCATAATATTTTCAAAAAAATAATAACAAAAAATTACCCAAATCTAGAGAACCTATGCCAATACAGGTACAGGAAGCCTCCAGGACACTAAACAGACTTGACCAAAATAGAACTACCCCACGACATATTATCATTAAAACAACAAGCACAGAGAATAGAAAAAGAATATTGAAGGCTGTAAGAGAGAAAAAACAACCATACAAATGAAAACCCATCAAAATCACAGCAGATTTCTCAATGAAAACCTTAAAAGCAAGAAGAACGTGGAGTGAGGTATTCCGGGCACTAAATGAAAACAACTTCAACCCTAGGATACTCTACACAGCAAAACTATCATTTAAAATAGATGGAGCAATAAAAGTCTTCCATGATAAACAGAAACTAAAACAATATATGACCACAAAGCCACCACTACAAAAGATTCTTCAAGGAATTCTGCATGCAGAAAATGAAACCAAACAAAACCATCAGAGCACAGGCAGTACCAAACCACAGGAGAAGAAAAGACAAGGAATAAGAGAGTAACACTGATTCAGCTGCACACAATCAAACCCTTAAACAACAAAAACAACTAAATGACAGAAATCACCACAAACCTATCAATACTAACACTGAATGTTAACAGACTTAACTCCCCATCAAAAGACAACTGGCAAACTGGATTAAAAAGGAAGATCCAACAATCTGTTGTTTACAGGAGACCCATCTCATTGACAGAAAAAAAACACTGGCTTAGGGTAAAAGGCTGGAAGAAGATTTATGAAGCCAATGACCCCCAAAAACAGGCAGAAGTAGCAATGCTTATCTCAGATAAAGTAGACTTCAAACTTACATTCATCAAACGAGATAAAGAAGGACACTCCATACTAACAAAAGGTGAAATACACTAAAGGAAATAACAATTGTCAACCTATATGCACCCAATGTCAGTGCACTGAGTATGTTTCATCAAACATACTCAGAAGAACCTAAAGCATAATAGACTCAAACACAGTTGTAGTGGGAGACTTTTTAATACTCCCCTATCACCAATAGATAGGTCATCCAAACAAAAAATCAATAAAGAAATTCTAGAACTAAATCACACCATAAATCAAATGGACCTAGCTGATGTCTACACAATATTTCATCCAACTGCTACACAATGTACATTCTTCTCCCAGCCAATGGAACCTTCTGCAAAATTGATCATATCTTAAGGCACAAAGCAAGCCTCAGCAAGTGTAAGAAAATAGAAATAACCCCATGCATTCTATCTGATCACAATGCATTAAAAAAGAACTCAACAACAAATACAACAGCAGAAAACATGCAAACAACTGGAAGCTAAACAACACACTGCTCAATGATCAATGGGTGATTGATAAAATAAAAGAGGAAATGAAAAGGTTCTTGGAAGTTAATGAAAATGAAAACACAGAACCTATGGGACACAGCAAAGGCAGTCTTTTTTTTTCCCTCTGTAAATAATTTATTTCCTCAATGTAAGTTTAAGTAAGAATATAAATATCCATGGAATCACTATGCAGGCCCCTGTGGCATGTCTCCTTGATCTCACCTAGTTCTGCATCCAGAGATGGCCACAGCATGGAGTATTGGGACATTCCTTATAGCATTGCCATCAATAAGCAACGTTTTTCTTAGTTTTGCCTATTCTGGATTTTGAATGAGATAGTAGTGTCTTTCATCTATCATTAGTTCTGTGCTGAAAATAGATTCTTTTCCGGTTTCTCTGCCGTACACTCTTCCACACAAGGTGAAAGTTAAACCTTGTACATCAGCCTCTTCTTACTCATTTTCTTTTTTTTTATTCATATTTGCATACAATGTTTTGGTCATTTCTCCCTCCTTCCCCCACCCCCTCCCTTACCCCGCCCTGTCCCCTCCCTCTCCCCCCAACCCCCTTGCTACCCAGAAGAAACTATTTTGCCCTTATCTCTAATTTTGTTGAAGACAGAGTATAAGCAATAACAGGAAGGACCAAGGATTTTTGCTAGTTGAGATAAGGATAGCATTGATTTCCTGCACATGTGTGTTATCTTTTAATTCTTCTTGATCTAACCAGCAAAGGCAGTCTTAAGAGGAAAGTTGATGGCCATGAGTTCATATATTAAAAGGACAGAAAGATCTCAAATCAATGAACTAATGCTACATCTCAAACTCCTAGAAAAACAAGAATGAGCAAATCCCAAAACAAGCAGAAGGAGAGAAATAATAAAATTAAGGGCTGAAATTAATGAAATAGAAACAAAAAAAAATACAAAGAATCAATGAAACAAAAAGCGTGTTCTTTGAAAAGACAAACAGACCCCTTGCAAACCTGACTAAACTGAGGAGAAAAAAATACCAAAATCAGTAAATCAGAAATGCAAAAGGGGAGATAACAACTAACACCATGGAAATCCAGGAAATCATCAGAGACTACTTCAAGAACCTATATTCTAAAAAAAATTTAAAATCTTGAAGAAATGGACAGATTTCTAGATACTTATGACCATCCAAAATTGAACCAAAATGACATTAATCACCTGAATAGATCTATAACACAAAATGAAATTGAAGCAGCAATAAAGAGTCTCCCAGAAAAGTCCAGGACCTGATGGATTCTCTGCTGAATTCTATCAGACCTTCAAAGAAAAACTAATACCAACTCTCCTTCAACTGTTCCACAAAATAGAAAGGGAAGGAACACTGCCTAACTCATTTTATCAAGCCAGTATTACACTCATCCCAAAACCAGACAAAGACACCTCCAAAAAGAATTATAAGCCAATCTCCTTAATGAACATCGACGCAAAAACCTCAAATAAAATAATGGCAAACCAAATCCAACAACACATCAAAAAGATCATTCATCACAACCAAGTCGGCTTCATCCCAGGGATGCAGGGGTAGTTCAACATACACAAATTTATAAATGTAATACAGCACATTAAGAGAAGCAAAGACAAAAACCACCTGATCATCTCAACAGATGCAGAAAAAACCTTTGATATGATCCAACACCACTTCATGATAAAAGCTCTAAGAAAACTAGGAATAGAAGGAAAGTACCTCAACATTATAAAAGCTATATATGACAAACCTATACCCAACATCATACTTAATGGAGAAAAAGTGAAACCATTTCCCCCAAAATCAGGAACAAGACAAGGGTGCCCACTGTCCCCACTCCTACTCAACATAGTACTGGAATTCCTAGCCAGAGCAATTAGGCAACAGAAGAAATAAAAGGAATACAAATAGGTAAAGAAACTGTCAAAATAACCCTATTTGCAGACGACATGATCTTATATGCTAAAGACCCAAAAAAAACTCTACCCAAAAACTCTTAGACACCATAAACAACTACAGCAAGGTGACAGAATACAAAATCAACTTACAAAAATCATAACGAACAAACTGAAAAGGAATATATGGAAAAAATTATTTACAATAGCCTCAAAAAAAATCAAATACCTAGGAGTAAACTTAACAAAGAATGTGAATGAGCTCTATAAGGAGAACTACAAATCCCTGAAGAAAGAGATCAAGGAAGACTATAGAAGATGGAAAGATCTCCCGTGCTCATGGATTGGTAGAATCAACATAGTAAAAATGGCTATACTACCAAAAGCAGTCTACATGTTTAATGCAAATTCCATCAAAATCCCAATGACATTCATTACAGACATTGAAAAATCTACCCTAAAGTTCGTTTGGAAACACAATAGACCGTGAATAGCCAAGGCAATACTCAGCAAAAAGAGCAATGCTGGAGGTATCACAATACCTAACTTCAAACTATATTACAAAAGCAATAGCAATAAAAACAGCATGGTACAGGCACAAAAACAGACATGAAGACCATTGGAAAAGAATAGAGGACACGGATATGAATCCACACAGCTATGCCCACCTTATTTTTGGAAAAGGTGCCAAAAACATACGATGGAGAAAAGACAGCCTCTTCAACAAATGTTGCTGGAAAAAGTGGTTGCCCATCTGCAAAATACTAAAACTAGATCCATGTTAATCACCCTATACTAGTATCAACTCAAAATGGATCAAGGACCTTAATATCAGACCCGAAACTCTGAAGTTAGTACAGGAAGGAGCAGCAAACACTCTGGAAGTAATAGGTATAGGCAAGGACTTCCTCGGTAGAACCCCAGCAGCTCAGCAACTAAGAGAAAGAATGGACAAATGTGATTTCATAAAATTAAAAAGCTTCTGCGCAACAACAGAAATAGTCTCTAAAGTGAAGAGACCACCCACAGAGTGGGAGAAAATATTTGCCAGCTACACATCAGACAAAGGACTGATAACCAGAATATGCAGAGAACTTAAAAAACTAAACTCTCCCAAAATCAATGAACCAATAAAGAAATGGCCAACTGAACTAAACAGAACTTTCTCAAAAGAAGAAATTCAAATGGCCAAAAAACACACGAAAAATGCTCACCATCTCTGGCCATAAAGGAAATGCAAATCAAAACCACACTAAGATTCCACCTCACCCCTGTTAGAATAACTATCATCAAAAACACCACCAACTATAGGTGTTAGCAAGGATGTGGGGAAAAAGGAACCCTCATAAACTGCTGGTGGGAATGCAAGCTAGTGCAACGTCTCTGGAAAAAAATTTGGAGGCTTCTTAAAAATCTAAACATAGATCTGCCATAGGATCCAACAATCCCACTCTGGGGATATACCCAAAGGACTGTGACACAGGTTACTCCAAAGGCACCTGCACACCCATGTTTATTGCAGTGCTATTCACAATAACCAAGTATGGAAACAGCCAAGATGCCCCACTACTGATGAATGGATTAAGAAAATGTGGTACTTATATACAATGGAGTTTTACTCAGCCATGAAGAAGAATGAAATCTTATCATTCTCAAGTAATAGATGGAACTAGAGAACATCATTCTCAGTGAGGTTAGTCAGGCTCAGAAGACCAAAAATCGTATGTTCTCCCTCATATGCGGACTTTAGATCTAGGGCAAATGCAGCAATGTGGTTGGACTTGGGTCACAAACAGAGGGGGAGAGCACATACAGGAGGTATGGGGATAGGTTGGAAACCCAAAACTTGAAAGTATTTGATATCCCCACTGCAGAAGAACTTATACAGAAACCTTAAAGCAACAGAGTTCAATATGGGAAGGTTATTGGGAACTAGTGAAAAGGTCAGATAGATATGAATCAATTCAGGTTATAACACATTTGTGCATGAAAGCAATGCTAGGAATCTCTCTGTATAGCTATCCTTATTTAACTAGCAAAAACACTTCGTCTTTCTAATTATTGCTTATCTTTTCTTCAACAAAATTGGAGGAAAGGGCAAAACATGTTCTGCCTGGAATCCAGGGGAGGTTGGGGGGAGAGGGAGGGATTGGGGGTCAGGGGGGAGAAGTGGCCCAAACACTGTATGCATATATGAATAAATGAATTTTTTGAAAGAATGTAAAGAAGATATGCCTATAATGCGTAAAAACCCTTGGAGTAAATTATAAACTATAAAAAAAAGAAACAGAAATTCTAGGAATAGCTTTTTTGGTATTTTTTGAGGGGGGGATTACTAGGGTTTGAACTCAGGGCCTCATGCTTGCTAGGCAGGTGATCTACCACTTGGCTACTACGACAGCCCCAAATTGAAATTTTAGAATTGAAAAATATAGTATCTGAAATTTAAAAAAGAAAGTAACAGACACAGAGGTCACATGACATATGGCTAACTTCCTCATCTAGAGGAATGTGGTTGAATCCTATTCATTGTCTAAAGCGTGATCAGAGACTTGATAGGACAAGAAATACATAAACAAAGCAAGCAGAGGCCTGGTTGGCCCACGAAGGCAATCCAAGTGGCTGCCAGCCAATCAGGATAAGAGTCTTTGTTTGAACTTTCTAAATATAAGCCACGAGACAAAGAACAGTTAGCAGCAAACCTGTTTTGGGACCCCTACCACCTGTAAGACAGCTATGGGATCTTGGCTCTTTGCTCTTTCTCCTTCTCAATAAATTTTCCTGCTTTTGCCCACTCTCATTGTCCATGATTTTCATTCTTTGAAATTGCAAGACAAAGACCCTGGGCTCAGACAGAACAAGTCAGTAACACAAGAACTTGTATCTACAGTGATTTACATGTGGTGGAGTTCATTCCTCTCCACAAGGATAGGGCTACCAACTACCACGCCCTCACTGCCCAAACTCTCTACTGGTTAAACTTCTCAGTGGGTCCATGTTAGACCTTCTTCCTCTCTACAACCACCCAACCACCTCTTACAACAGTCTCCTACCCAGACACTGTTTTCAGGTCCCTGTAGTATTGCAGTCTCAAACAATAGGCCCCCCTCTCAATATGGTGCCTGGCTATAATTCTCTGAGATCCAGAAGCCAAAAAAAGTGCCATTCTTTTCTCACACTAGTCTGCCACAAAGGGGGAGTCACTGTCACAACAAATCATTACCCACCACTGGGTTTACAGTTATAAGAACTGTAGGATTATCCTGTGACTATGCCTACCAGTTTGTTGTCACTAGGTTTTTCTGGCTTACCTTGAGGTTATAGCTTCAGGAATTCTTCTCCCACTAGGGAGCAGGCCTGGAACCTGTAGATTGTCTTTCACTTTTCTCCGTATCACTTTTCTGTTTCTCCGTGCTATGCTATTTATTTATTTGATCACCTTTTTTGTGGTTCCCTTGCTTTTCCTCTCTTTTTCTCTTTGAAATATAGTTTCCCCTTTCTTACCTGACTTTTCACATCCACATGAAGCATCTAAACCATCATCTTGCCCCACCTACTAGTCTGTGTCTTTTTTACAGTACTGGAATTTGATCTCAGGGCTTAAATCACTTTATCATTTGAATCATGTTTCCACTACTTTTTGCTTTCAGTTATTTTTCTGGTGGGGTCCCACGCTTTTTGCCCAGAACTGGCTTCAAACTGTGATCCTCAGACCTCCACCTCCCATGAAGCTCGTATTAAAGAAATATGTCATCACATCCTACTTGTTATTTGAGCAAGATCTCGCTAACTTATATGCCTGAACTGGCCTAGAACTGCAATCTTCCTATATCTACCCCCCAACAGCTGAGATTACAGGTGTGCATCAGCATGCCCAGCTTGTTTTTGGAAACAAGGTCTCACTAACATTTTTGCCAGGTTGCCTCAAACTGTGATTCTCCTATCTCCACCTCCTGAGGTGTAATTACACTCCTGGCCCCAATCTATGTATTTTAATTGGAGAATTGAGACCTTTATCAGAGTTATTACTGAAAAGTAGGTACTAACTCCTGTCATTTTGCTGTTTTATTAAGTTTGGTTATTTCCTGATCTTCCATTCTAGTGAGATTTATTGTTTCCTGTATTCTCATGATTGTGTTTATATTCCCATTTTGTGTGTAGGGCTCATTTAAATATTTTCTGCAGTGCTGTCACAGTGGTCACAAATTCCTTTAGTTTATCACGGAAAGTTGTATTTCCCCTTCAATTATGAAGGATTTCTTTGCTGGACACAGTAATGTACCTTGGCAGTTATTTTCCTTCAGGGCTTCTGTCCCCTCTTCAACTTTACAGTTTTTGTTGAGAAATATGCTGTTATGCTGATGGGTTTGCCTTTATATGTGACTTGGTGCTTCTTGCAGCATTCAGTATTCACTCTTTGATCTACATACTCAATGTTTCAACTATAACATGATGTTAGAACATTCTGTGTGGGACACTCAAAGCCTCCTGTACCTAGAATTTCCCAAGATTTGGGGAAATTTTCTGTGATTATTTTATTAAATATGTTTTCTATACCTTTAATTTGTATCTATTCTCCTTCTTCTATGCCCATGTTTTATAAGTTTGGTCTTTAGTGGTGTCCCAGAGGTCTGTCCTCCTTGTACCTCCTTACTTTTTCTGTACTGTCTGAATATTCTCATTCATCTACACTGTCTTCAAAACCTGATTTTCTGTTTTCCACTTGGCCCAGACAATTGGTGAAGTTTTCAACTGAGTTTTTTTATATTGAGCTTTACATTTTTAAATTTTCAATTTAATTTTTTTCAGAATTTCTGGCTCTTTACTGAATTCCTGTTTCATATTTTCAACTGTCTTCCTTATTTGATTCAGCTGTTTATCTGTGTTCTTTGGATGCACTCAGGTGTTTATTCATGTCCTCTTTGTAATTTAATTGCCCATTCCAATAATCATTCTTTTGAATTTGTTTTCTGGAATACCATCCACTTCACTATAAACTATCTTACTGTGGAACTGTTAAGTTTTCAAACAGTCACGTTGCCTTGGTTTTTTTCCAAATTTCTTGTGTTTCTGCTTTCAGACTTGCATATATGGAGTCAAGTCACTGTTTGGACATTTTTATCTCCTATATTCTTTCAGTTGAAGTATTCACAATAGTTAAGTGGGAATAGGTTGATTTAAGTTTAAGATTCAGTCCCTCATCATTAGACTGAGGGTATAACTCTGTAGTCAAACACTCAATAAGCTCAGTGCACTGAGCCTGATTCCCAGCACCACTCAGACAAAAGAAAACTGACTATGGAAGCAATCATAAATGATAGACAAACCTGCTATGGAAATACACTAATAACCAATTAAAAACAATCACCACTACAACTCCAATAACATTAGACAAATGAAGTAGCAAAGATGATACTGTGTGAACTAAAAAGATATTAGTTAATAATGGTAGGAATTCACACAAAATAAGAGGAATACTATTAGTGAATAGTGTTAGAAAAATAAGAAACATAAAAGGAGAAGAGGGAAAAGTGAATAGAAGGGGGGAATGAGAAACAAGAAGGGAAAAGGTAGGGAAGATCCAGAGAAAGGTAAAATCAGAAAGTTTTTGAAAAAGCAAAAAGTACAATGAAAATAAAAAATTTAGAAAGGGGAAAGATGAAAAAGAAGAAACAAAGAATGCTGATGTAACTGAAGACAGAAAACAAATTTTAAAAGGTGGTGGGGTAAGGAGAGAGAAGAAAAACAAAGGATTAAACAGTAAATAAAATCTGGGTGTGGTGGTTCACATCTACAGTCCAGGCACTTAGGATGCTGAGGCAGAGACCATAAGCCCCAGGTCTGCTGTACCTTATAATGAGAGCACATATCAAAAACACATAAAAAACAAGTCAAAGACATTAGATATTAGATAGAAAAGTAACATAAGAAAAATATAAAAGCAAAGATAAAAAGAAATTGTTCAGGAAAATGGCATTTCAAAATCTGTATGTAAATATTTAAATCAATCAGGCTGATTCAAAGCATTTCTGTAGAGAAGCAAACAAGGAGAAAAGAACAGAAGAGAAAATAAAAATGAATTTTTTATTTTTTAAAAAAAGACAATTTTCCCATCCTCTAAGGATGTATATAGCATGGAAAGCAGCACAAAATCTTGATCAATGCCGGCTAGCTTTCTTTGTCCATTTCAGCTGTATGTCACTCGCCACCAGGACCAGAGTCTGCATACTCTGTGCACTATTTGGCTTCCTCTGCATTGCTTGCTTAGCTACCAGAGGGGATGGTTTGTAGGCTGAACCTTCAGTAATTACGCTTGGCTAGTCCTGCTTCCCAGGACTAGTTGGAGCATACCACATGATACCTGATGTCAGGTTCCTAGTCTCTGGCACCTTCAAATTTCTGCTATAAGGTAGAAGAACTCTATGGGGATGCAGTAACCAACTCTACAGGGCCTATATGCTCTATCCTCCAGGTCTCTGACTTTCAAAACTTAACTGCTGCCTATAATCACTTGTCCCTGCTCCTTCCTCTTCCTGGAGTTCTGGTAGCTAGGTTTCCTACTTGACTGCCCACATGGGAAGTGACTAATACTCCCCTCTGTAACTCTGTAACTCTTACAGTTTCCTACTGAGTACACCTCTCTGTGATTTTGACTCAAAATTCTTTCCCCTATAGCTAAGCCAACTCTGTAGCACAGCACTTAGTGAGAAAGTATCTGAGCCCTGCTGTGGATTCCTAGGGATAGAAAAATGCAAAGACCTTTTAAAGTGCATTAGTACTACTGTGCCACACCCAAATACCAGGAAGAAGACAGAACTTTCCCCATGCCTATATGCTACGTAGACTATAAGACCCCTGTCTGAGCCTCTTCAACAAAAACTGCTGGGAAAACTGGTTAGCAGTCTGCAAAAAACTGAAACTAGATCCATGTTTATCACCCTATACCAGTAGTAACTCAAAATGGATCAAGTACCTTAATATCAGACCCCAAACTCTAAAGTTGGTACAAGAAAGAGTAGGAAATACTCTGGAATTAATAGGTATAGGCAAGAACTTTCTCAATGGAACCCCAGCAGCACAGCAACTAAGAGATAGCATAGATAAATGGGACTTCATAAAACTAAAAAGCTTCTGCTCACCAAAAGAAATTATCTCTAAACTGAAGAGACCACCCACAGAGTGGGAGAAAATATTTGCCAGCTATACATCAGACAACGGACTGATAACCAGAATATACAGGGAACTCAAAAAACTAAACTCTCCCAAAATTAATGAACCAATAAAGAAATGGGAAAGTGAACTAAACAAAAATTTCTCAAAAGAAATTCAAATGGCCAAAAAACACATGAAAAAAATACTTACCATCTCTAGTCATTAAGGAGATGCAAATCAAAACCACACTAAGATTCCACCTCATCCCTGTTAGAATAGCCATCATTAGAAACACCAACAACAACAGGTGTTGGCAAGGATGTGAGGAAAAAGGAACCCTTATACACTGCTGGTGGGAATGCAAACTAGTACAACCACTCTGGAAAAAAATTTGGAGGCTTCTTAAAAATCTCAACATAGATCTGCCATAGGATCCAGCAATACCACTCTTGGGAATATAACCAAAGGAATGCGACACAGGTTACTCCAAAGGCAACTTGCACACTCATGTTTATTGCAGCACTATTCACAATAGCCAAGTTATGGAAACAGCCAAGATGCCCCACTATTAATGAATGGATTAAGAAAATGTGGTATTTATACACAATGGAATACTACTCAGCCATGAAGAAGAATGAAATCTTATCATTTGCAGGTAAATGGATAGAACTGGAGAACATCATCCCAAGTGAGGTTAGCCAGGCCCAGAAGACAAAAAATCATATGTTCTCCTTCACATGCGGACTTTAGATCAAGGGCAAACACAACAAGGGGACTGGACTTTGATCACATGATGAGGCAAGAGCACACAAGGGAGATATGAGGATAGGCAAGAAACCCAAAAAAACAAGATACCATTTGATGTCCTCAATGCCAAGGAACTAATGCAGAAACTTTAAAGTGACAGAGGCCAACAGAAGGGTACCAGGAACTAGAGAAAAGGTTAGTTCAAGAAGAATTAATTTAGAATGTAACACATATGTACAGGAAAGCAATGCAAGCAAACTCCCTGTATAGCTATCCTTATTTCAACTAGCAAAAACCCTTGGTCCTTCCTACTATTGCTTATACTCTCACTACAACAAAATTAGAGATAAGGGCAAAATACTTTCTGCCTGGTAGCAAGGGGGCAGGGGAAAAGGGAGGGGGTTGGGGCAGGGGGGAGAAATGACCCAAACATTGTATGCACATATGAATAAAAGAAATTTAAAAAAAAGACCCCTGTCTGGTTGAGATTTCAAATCTGCTCATTATTGAGTCCAGTGTTGTGTTTTCTGAGTCTTCATTACTTTTTTCATTCCCCATCCTTCTGCCACCACTGCTTCTGCCTGGTATTTCTCCCTCTCCCTCTCCTTCTTTCTCTCCTGTTCTCTAAATTTTCAGGTTTTCTTTTCTAAAGGAGATTCTATCTTTTCAAACTCCAGAGACAGAAATTATGTCAGCTACTCAAACAAAAAAATTAATGTAAATCATTAAGTAAGTAAAAGGTGGTAAACAACTACAAATGTAAAAGAGAACCTTACAATATAAAAGAGGTAGCAACTTTAGCAGTCCCAAAAGACTAAGCTACAAATGTGTGAGGAAATGGCAGGCTATTTTAGCAACATTCTATCTAGTAACTGCAAGGTGAGGAAGAATGTTGCTGGAAGTCATTCTTTGTTTGCCATGGGAAATACTGCAAACACCAACTATCTGAAAAGCAGTTTGGCTCCAGGATGAAACAAGAATCACATCCTTTCTTCATCCTCCAGCCTAGTAGGTTTTCTGCAATATGCCTTACTGCCAGAGACTAAGACATATTCAGCTGACAAGGAAGAAATGTGCTTCGCAGACTCCAGCTACAGTATCATAAGGAAAGGCCAGAAACAGTGGGTTTGGAACTCAGAAGCTAAAAAAATACAAAAAGCTGGCACCGTTGGCATCATTAGGCCCTTCTTATCCTGATCAGATTTCTCTTGTTTAATGAGTATAGTCTGACTACCCAGATTTCAAGAGCCATGTGGAGGGGGAAGGTTAGAAGTTTTATCAGTAAACATTCAATAGGCATATTATCACTTAATTCAGTTTTCAATACAGAATTCATTTCCTCAACTATGAAATTTCCCAGCCCACAGATGCTCTATTTAACCTCTATGAAAAACCTCACAGGATGAGAGGAAAGCCACAAAATTCGATAAGGGAGAAGATACATGTATTTTTTTTCCATCCTGAGTTCCAAAGGTCCTTGGGGCTATAGTTTCCTATACCTTTTGAGAATATGTTGTATAAATGAGATTAGTTCTCAGCTATTCCCACTAGCAGCTTGGGATTCAGCTATCTAAAGTCTGCTAAATCACAGTTTCTACTCTCAATTTCTTACCAACTTTGCTTATCCAGTGGGTATACTTTTAATCCCTGTATTTTCAATTGGTAGTGCTTTAGAAAGGAGCAAAATTACATGTAACTATTCAATATTTCATTGTAAACATTCTAAATGTTCTTTTCACAGGATAGTAAATTTTTATCCTTTGACAGTGTGTAAGCTTACTAAGAGAATTCCAAAATTTTTTAACAGTACTGTGGTTTGAACTCAGGGCTGATTTATGGTTACAAAATTTTAAAAAGAACTAAAGATCCTATACAAAAAATGTGCTCTTTTTCTGAGTCCTAAGCATAGCACCCAAGTAAAGTAAAAATGAAAAAATTGGGAGAAATATCATTCATAGAATACCTGAATAGAAATTGAAATTGTCTTGGCAATAGCTGAAAGGATATTAATTCATTTATCCACCTAAAATTTTCATAAAAAATAGCTATCTTTCATGTCTTATAGAAAGAGATCTTGATGCATCACTAAGTCATGCCCATGGTGAGCTACCTTCAAAACTCAGGAGGAAGCAAATGCATAAGTAGATAAAATTTCAAGTCCTGAAGCTTCCTTTTCCTATAGCCTATAGTCAATTACTAGCTTAATCTCTCATATAACACACATGAATGAAAACTTTCCTGGTGACCAGAAAAACATAGCTTAAAACTGCTTCCATTGGTCAGGTATCCAAAAATAGAAAAACTCATAACCTATTAAACATTCATTCATTCACTTATTAAAGTAACTTACTAGGATAAAGAACCCATTAAGACTTTGGATCTCAAGATTAAGGTCATAGTTGCCTCCCTGCCTAACTTTGCTGACATCCACACTGAGGAGGATATTACTAATAGGGGCACTCGGGGTCCACAGTGAGATCATCTCAGATTTTGACTCTGTGAGTGCTCATCATGTCCCTCTCATCTTGCCATAAAGCTAGTCTGTTCCAAATTATGTCCCAGGACAATATGCAGAAGCCAAAGAGAAGTTGAAGCATTACTGTAGACTGGCTATAGATGAATCTCTCCCCATAATATAACTAGTTCTGCAGCCACCTAGGACTGCTGAATCTAAGGGGGTGAGGTGAGAGTCTGAAAATCACTTACAAGTCTATATATCAGAACTAGCCAAACAAGATCCTGAGGCCCCTCAAATTCAGATTCAATAAACATTTATTGGGGAATTTGTATATCAGCAAAAATGTTTTTATATACATGTATGCAACCATACTAAAGAGGTTGGCAATTTTATCTCATTGTTAAGGTCATGGAAAATGAGGCTCAAAGAGTTAGAAAGTTTGCCCAGAAATATGTGGCACATAAGCACTGAAATAAAGCTTTTATGAGAAAGCAAAAGAAAGGAAAGAAATAGAGCCAGTTGCCAGTGGTCCACACCTGTAATCTTTGCTACTTAGGAGGCTGAGATCAGGAGGATCGTGGTTCGAGGCCAGCCTAGGGAATAAGACCCCATTTCAAAAAAAACCAGAGCAAAATGGACTAAAGGTATAGCTCAAGAAGTAGAATGCCTGCTTTGCAAACACCAAGTCCTGATTTCAAGCCACATTTCCAGCAAAAAAAAAAAAAGAAGACAAGAAAACAAAGGAAGAGATCTGAAGAGATTGTTGTAAGACTATTGTTGGTCTTTTGAAAACTGATCACTCAATAAGTTCCAAAACACTTAACAGCTTAATACTCAGGGCAGACAAGGAGAATCCTAATCTTTATTCTGCCACATACAACCTATATTCCTTTCAGCCTTTTTAAGCTTTAGTCCTCAACTAGAAAATAGAGATAGTAATATTTCACAAGATTATTGTGAGGATTAGCTAAAATAATGAATGTAAGTAACTACTACTGTTGCCTAGAATATTGTAAGTACTGAGCAAATGGAAATTATTATAAAATTCTTATTTTTAAACATTATTAATTTAATTTACAGACTGAATGGGAAATCTTTCAAAGGCATTTAAAGTAATAGTTTTAAGGGTTTAAAACTATATATTATATAAAGGTACACTAAATACTGCTTTTAAATTCTATGAAAATTTTTGTACATAACATATATTTCCTGGAGTAAATAAAAATAAAGTCTTATAGCCACAAAAAGTCATCTTCAGTTCAGAAAGATGTAAATTTTATCCATATAATTTGATGAAAACTTAAAATTTTAAGCATCATTAGTAAATGGCAGGGAATATTGATCCACTAAAGTACAGCAGAGACTAAAAAATGGTATCCAACCTCGTAGTCTCTTTAATCTTTATTATATAGTTTTTCAGTAACATTAGTAATAATGAAATACCTTCTTTCCTTTCTGTCTGTCTGTCAGAAAGTTAACATTCTTTTGCTGCTACTGTTCTTGGTTTGAATATTCCAGTAAGGCAAGATAAGAAAAGAAGAACTAAATTCAAACAAATGGAAAATAACACAAAATAGTCTTACTGGTTAGAATATACATGGATCAAAACTTTAAAAAAAGAAATCAGTGTTTCCATAACACTGAAGAAGAAGCTGGGCCTTCAGTTGGCACCTGCGTATTTTTATGACTTCTCAGAGTCCTGTGGGTAATGGCTGAGGAGACAAATCATGCAGGAAGCAATGTTTAAAAAAAAAAAAAGAAAAGAAAAGAAATCCGAAGATTTCTAGATGATTAAACCCTGTCTGACCCTGTCTAGTCACTAACAGATTCACCTTGAGAAATATAAAGACTGAATCCATTGTTTCTTTTCTTCCTCTGCAAACCAAACAATTATGGCAATATCTGGATTCATTCTACTCACAAAAGCAGCAAAAGAATTAACCAATACTCATAATGACTTAATTCCTTTGGCTGAAAGATTATTTTTTAAACTTTGGTTAATTTAAGGAATCATTTGTTCAATATCACTTTAAAAGAGAATCCTGTCGTTAAATTTGTATTATTAACTATACTACATCTACAATATAACTCAGAAAAAGATCATATTTTTAACTCTCCAGTTTGACAGTGGATATGTTCTCACAGAAGAGTCAACATTAATTTCACGGCTACTGCCAGCACAGAAACAGGCAGCTAAATCCAATTAGATTAAGAGAATGAGAAAGTGGATAGATGGTAGAAATGCTTAGGGTAGTAGAAACTGGAATCAAGTCAGCAATCTATAGCAGGAATACATGAAAAGATTCAAAATCAAAGCAGGCTATGGATCATGAATCTAGGTAGTAAGACAGGACATTAAAAACATAGTTCCAGAGAGCTATTCAGATGAAAAATCAGCAAAATGATGCAATTTAAATAACTGGCATGAATCTTCTATCATAAAGCATATGCTGTAGAAAACCAGAAGCAGCCATAAAATTTCTTCCATTCGCTCATATAGAAGCATGAGGCCAGGAACTGCATATAAGTAGAATTCCTGAATTAGAAGAGATGTAATTAGGATAAGGTGTCTACTTCAACTGGTTCTTGAAATAATTAGATTCTGACACAACTTACAATAGGAAAAATTACATTAACAGTCTAACATCATGCAACAGTCTGAGACCACCTAACTGCCACTATGAACAGTTTCTTATTTCTAAATACCTTAAATACCCATCAAACTCTAAGGCTTGATAAACCTCTCTTAAGGCAGCCCAATGCTAAATACTTGTAAAATTTATCCTGCTCCTCTCCCTACCTCCTTCCACCTCAGATAAAAGTCAATAGCTCAAGATATGAATACCAGTGGAACAGAAGACCCAGATATGAATTCACACAACTACGCCCACCTGATTTTTGACAAAGGTGCCAAAAACATACAATAGAGAAAAGACTGCCTCTTCAACAAATGTTGCTGGGAAAACTGGGTATCTGCATGCAGAAAACTGAAACTAGATCTAAGTCTTTCACCCTGTACAAGTATCAAGTAAAGTAGATTAAAGACCTTAATATTAAGACCTGAAACTTTGTAGCTAGTACAGGTAAGAGCAGGGAATACATTGGACTTAATAGGCTTGGACAATGACTCCCTAAATAGAACTCAAATGGCTCAGCAACTAAGACAAAGGATTGACAAATGGAACTACATGAAATTAAAAAGCTTCTGCACAGCACAAGAAATGGTCTCTAAACTGAAGAGCTGCCCACAGAATGGGAGAAAGTCTTTGCTAGCTATACATCTAACAAGGGATTAATAACCATAATATACAGGGAGCTCAAAAAACTAAACTCTCCAAAAATCAATGACTCAATGAAGAAATGGGCAAATGAACTGAACAGAGTTTTTTCAAAGATGAAGTACAAATGGCTAAAAAACACGAAGAAATACTCAACATCCCTGGCCACAAAGGAATGCAAATCAAAACCACATTAAGATTCTACCCAACTCCTGTTAGAATGGCCACCATCAGGAACACAAACAGCAACAAATGTTGGTGAGGATGGGGAGAGGAGGAATGAACCTCATAGACTGCTGGTGGGAATGTAAATTAGTACAACCACTATGGAAAACAGTATGGAGGCTCCTTGAAAAACTAAAAATAGAACTGCCATATGATCCAGCAATTCCAATCCTAGAGATTTACCAAAACAAATGTAAGTCAGGTAACAATAAAGGCACCTGCACACTCATGTTTATTGCAGCACTGTTCACAATACAAAGCTATGGAAACAACCAAGATACCCACTACCGATGATTAAGAAAAAGTAGTATTTATATACAATGGAATTTTATTCAGCCACAAAGACGAATGAAATTTTGTCATTTGTAGGTAAATGGGTGGAACTGGAGAACATCATCTTAAGTGAAATTAGTCAGGTTCAGAAGGCCAAAAGCTGCATGTTTTCTCTCATATGTACAAATACAAAAGTACAACATTATTATGACAAATGTAACAACATTATAAAAAAACCAGGTCACTCTTGGGGGAAGTCACATACGAGAGGGAGAAGGTAAAAGATGAAAGTTAAAAAGGTGAATATGGTTGATGTACTCTCTATTCAAGAATGAATATAGAATTTTTAACTCTGTTGAAATCGCCATAAGAAGGGGACTAAGGTACAAAGAAGAAATATAGAGGAGCTAAACCAAGTCAGGTTATAATACATATATACATAGAAATGTCACAAGGAAATTCCCTTCATAGCTATCTTAAACAAAAATGTCTTTTTTTTTGCAATTATAAAATTGGAGAATAGGAGGGCAGAACAGGTCCTGCCTTGAAAAGGGGCGGGGGTTCCAGTGAGGGGGGAGGAGTGGGGAAAGGGTGTGGGAGAGAGAATATAGTGCAAATACTGTGTACACATAAATGTAAATGGAAAAATGATACCTGTTGAAATTATTCCAGGAATGGGGGGAGGAGGAGATAAAGGAGAATGGTAGAGGGGGTGATTTCAAGTATAATATATCTTATATATTAACTGTTGTTAATGCCACAATAGACTCCCACCCAGCACAATAAAAAAAATAAATGGTTATTTTTAAAAAGTCAATAGCTCAGACCTCTGTATAGAAGGCATACACATTGCATTGGTCTTTTAAACTAACATGTTCTAACATAAATGTATCTCTACATATCTGTCCATCAAACAGACAAGCATTCTTTGCAGGCAGAGATAACCATAGCATTGTACTTTTGTATAAAAGCCAGGCCAAAGAGGATCTGCACAATTACATAATTCTCACCCAGAACAATACTAAAAGTATTCCACTAATGTACTGGAGTCCTTTACTCACTGCCTGCTTAGAACATTCATTCATGATATTTTCTTGAACTCAAAATAGTGTAAAAATATTTCCTGCACTATTTTTGTGTTTAATATTAGGCATTCACTATAAGCTAAATTTTTCATCTTATCATCTGTCTTTTTTTTTATGGTACTGGGGTTTTGAACTAAGAGTATTTTGGGATATGCCCTAGTCCTTTTTGCTTTAGTTGTTTTTGAAATAGGGTCCTGTGTTTTTACCTGAGCAGGCCTAGACCACAATCCTAGTTAAGCTTCCCATGTAGCTGGAATGACAGGCACATGCCAACAGGCCCAGCTACTGGTTGAAATAGGGCTTCACCAACTTTTTGGTCAGGCTTGCCTTGAACTTCAATCCTTCTGATCAATGCCTCCCAAGTGATATAAGCTGTCAGTTTTTAAAGAAACAATACAGAATTAAGTATAATAATCAGAAAGGCAGGTGCAATGGTATGTGTATAATATAAGTACTACCCGAGGATTCACTATGATAAAGGCTTAGTTCCCCAAGGGTGGTACCAGAAAGTGTTATGACCTTTAACAGATGGAAGAAGCATGTCCTCAAAAGAGGTTTACGGGACCCCAGTTCGGATCTCTTTTCACTTTCCCTCTTGCTCTCGCTCTTGCTCTTTCTCTCTTCTCTGGCTTAAGATGTGACCACAAGCTCCTACATGCACTGCTGCCACAATGTGCTACCCTCACCAGAAGCCAAACCAATGGGGCGTGATATTGGACTTGAACCTCCAAACTTATGAGCTAACTAAACCTTTTTTCTTTATAAAGTTTGTTGCCTCAGTATTTCATTGTAATAATGCAGAGGTGAATAATAACAGCAGATGCAAAAGGAGAACTATATTTAAATATTTAAGGGAAAAGAAAAATAAATCCTGAAAGAAAACTTTGGTATCAAATACAAGCCTAGTCAGTAATTAAATAACTCAAAATGTATACATTCAATTCAATATTAATTTTAGATTTCAGCTTTAAAAAGTACAGAAACACAATTGTTTAAAAAAGTGCATAGAACACAATTATTTAATGTTGGGGTTAACAGTGAGGACAGCAATGTTAGGACCAGACCCCCTCCCTCCTTGTAGATGGCTTATTAGAAACTCCCCATCCAACCCCAAAGACTGACAAAGGGACAGCTGCTAACCTTTATCTCCCCAGATGGGTGACAAGGACAGTTGAGCAGACAGTGACCTAACTACAACTTATCTTTCTTGGTTGCCTAGCAATGGTATTCCTTCATGACCTTCCTGGTTCTTTTCCACTAGCCCCCTATATCAGCTCAAGGTTGTATGTGGGAATGGGCTCTAGTTCTCTTGCTGGGGTCCCCCTCCACAAGGCTCCTGCCTGAACAATAAACCCTGTGCTGGTGTTTGAGTTGTCTCACTGCCTCTTCCATGCCTCTTTGATTTCTAACATTAAACATTACATGAAACACATAAATAATTGTGTTACTTTTACCTCAATAAAAGTTAAAAAAACAACAACAACAACAACAAAAAAAAAAAACTAGGTGCCAGCAGTTTACACCTGCAATCCTATCTACTCAGGAGACAGAGATCAGGAGGATCACAGTTCGAAGCCAGCCCAGGCAAATAGTTTGCCCAGACCCTATCTCGAAAATACTCAACACACACAAAAAAAAGAGGCTGGCAGAGTGGCTCAAGTGGTAAGAGCAACTGCTTAGCAAGTATGAGGCCCTGAGTTCAGACCCCAGTGCCACCAAAAAAAAGTTTTAAAATTAATTAATTGATTGATTAATGCACATAGCCTAGGAAAAAGATTATTTAGATGAAAGTAGGCAAAAACCACTAGAATTTACAGACAGAGAGAAAACCAAACAGAAAACAGATCCTAATTCCTGCTACAACCTGGGTAGCCAGTACAATGGCATAAGGTTTCTAAACCCTGTGCAGAACACTGAAGGGTTTGTTTTCAAAATAACTATCTAGTCGAGGAGAAAAAGATTTAAGGATAATGGTATTTGGATTGAGGCAGAGACTTTAATGAAATGCAGATGTAAAGATAGTCACTAGATCAGCTATCAGTGTCACAAAATACATGTGTCAAAACCCACTAATCACAGCCAAAGAAGTCACAGTTAATTTGTGGGGGACAAGAGAGGATAAAGAGGGTGAATATGATAAAATACATTGTATCTATGTATGAAAATGTCATAATGAAACACATTTTGTACAATTAAAAAAAACCTGTATATTAAAAAGACCACTTGAAAATAAATTCAACACTGTACAATAAACTAATATCCTAAGGCATCAAGAGAAGGCTATTCCTTAAGAAGGTTCCCACATAAAAAGAAGAGTACTAGATGTGTGGCTCAAGTGGTAGAGCACCTGCCTAGCAAGTGCAAGGCCCTGAGTTCAACTACCAGTACCACCAAAAAAAATGGGTGGAAGAGATTTTCATCCCAACTGATAGGTAAATCTTAACATAGAAACATAGGAAATATGAAAATATAATGTAACATGACTCCTCTAAAATTTATTAACTTTAGTAATGAGTTTCAAAGACACTGAAGTAGATGAAATACAGGAGAAACAATTCAAAAGAATGATTTTTAAAATGATCAATGAATTCAAAGAGAACACAAATGAATACAAAGAGATTAAAGAAGACATTGCAGGATATGAAAGCACAGTTTAGTAAAGTGATAAAGATTTTAAGGTGGGCACAGTGTCTCACATCTGTAATATCAACTACTTAGGAAGTGGAAATCAGGAGGATCATGGTTTGAGAACAGCTCAGGCAAAAAAGTCACTGAGACTCTATCTCAACAAATAAACCAGGCATGGTGGTGCACACCTGTGATCCCAGCTAGGCTAGAGATGTAAATACAAAGACTGAGGTCCGAGGCGGGACCAGGGTAAAACACAAGACCCTATCTAAAAAAGCTAAAGCAAAAAAGGGGTTAGAGTATGGTTCAAGTGTTAGAGTGCTCACCTAGCAAGCATGAGGGCCTTGAGTTCATATGCCAGTACCTCCAACAAAAGAAAAGAAATTCCAAAAAAAGAACCAAACCAAACCAAAGCTTGGAAAGGAAATGTGAAAAGCTAAATAAATCAAATATTAAAATTCAGTAGAAAGCCTCATCAAATAGGCTAAATCAAGTGGAAGAAAGAATACCACAACTAAAGGGACCAATATGCAGGATTGTTAATAGGCAACACACTGCATGTCTCTGTGAATCAGAAAAAAAAGTCTCAAGTATATGGCTGCAAGGAGAGGTGGGCATGTTTGTAAGCTAGGAAGAGGGCACCAGAAAAGGGACAGATAGTAGCTAGTTTTGGTATTTTTTAAAAATACCAAACTCTAAAACAGAGCAAATACCCTGTTTGGAGGAAGCCCAGAACCGCCACATGGATCTGATCCATTCCACAACCATCAGCCTTGTTTCTAAAACTCTTCTGTTTTGATGTAACCCTGGGAAAAGCCACCTTCACGGGCCACCCATGAACAAAACATCGGCATGGAGGGCTAAGCACAAGTTGGCAAACTTTGACCAGTCCCCAGACAAAAGCCAACAGGCATTTATGCACAAAAAGGCTGAACAAACAAGCGAGAAGGGGTGAAACAGTTTCTGAGGGCCACCACCCAGCCAAGCCCAGCATGCAGATGCAAATACTTCTAACCCCCAAGAAAACTTTTGGCTAAGTGGACTGATTCAAGACCCCCACATGTGGCCCCAGAATAGGTGGGAGAAGCCACTCAGCATCTGGGTTTCTACCCCAAAACAAAAGAAGGGCATGGAAGCAAGCAGACCAACTGGCTAGAGTTCAGCATCTGGGTCTCTACCCCAAGATAAGGAAAGGCACAGAAGCAAGCAGGCCAACTGGCTCAAGCTCAGTATCTGTGTCTCTACTCCCAAGACAAGGAAGGACACAGAAGGAAAACAGCTAGCTGTCTGGAGCCCTAAACCTACTGACCAACTCAGCAGTGCAGTTATATACCTAACTGACAGGAGCTATTCTACCCTCACTCTCTGAACAAAATAATAAACGGAAGGCCTAGTTGGAAAAGGGGAAAAAGCTTGCCCTTGATAAGCCATAGCAGCCACTGGATTCCTGAGTCAGGCAAAACTGTGGGCTTTGAGAGTGGCAGAGTGCTTTCTGACCTACTGGCTGTGCTCAGGGACCCCATGAGCCATTCCCCAACTGCTAATTCACATGCTTAGAACCACCCACCTAAACCCTAGCAGAGTAGCCAAATCCCTGGGAATCACTACTATACCACAACACCTGACAATCCTGAGCACTGAGGGACCAGGAGTAAATACAACAGGATTACTATAGACACAAAGCTGAGGACCAGAGATTGGAGGAAAGCACCAATTATGATACAGCCCACCAGAATACACTCTTCTCCTCAATAAGGAAGAAATGACTTTAAAATTTTTTCAATTCTTTTATCTCTTTTATATATTATCACCTTTTTTCTTTCTTATTACTTTCCTACACTATTCTACTGATGATTTATTCTACCTCCTCCTTTTATTACTCTTGACATTTTCATCCTTTTGGAATCTCTTAGAATCCACAATAACTGCACTATATTCCTGCATACTAATATTTTGTTTACCTGCTGCCCTCTCACTTCACTCCCCTTTTCCCCATCTTCTTTCTATTTCTTCCCTCATCCCACTCAATTTTTAATGCCTAATTTGTAACTCCTACACAAATAATTTTTATTTTTTAACCCCTACTGTAAAATATAAGAACACCAGTCCACTTCATATATAATGTGATTGGTTATATAAAAAAAATGTTGCCAATGGTATTTTACTTCATTTAAGCATCTGCTTTGCTACTGAATTGGTGAACTTGTTATTACTGAGTTATACCCCCAGACCAATGATGAGAAATGGCACAGCAACCCTGACACTACACCCAGTCAATAGAAAGACTTTAGGTGACTAAAACCCCAACCAATGAATTGGCGTCAGATGAACAAATCTCAATATAGAAATACACTGAACATGAAAAAGCAAGACAATATGAAATCTCAAAAGTTAACAACAGACCTGATAGCATGGCAAAAGTGGTAGAGTACCTGTCTAGCTAAAGTATGAAGCCCAGTACCACCAAAAAAATTTTTTAACTCAACAACCACAGAACAAGGAACTGAATGATAATGAAACCTCAAATTTTGAGTTCAAAAGAATAAGAATGCCCAATGAAATTAAAACGACATGTACAAACCCCTCAATGAAATCAAAGACAAATAAATGGCTAAATGAATTAAAAGAGAATATAAATAAACAACCAAATGAATTCAAAAAGGGTACAACTAAGCAGCTAAATGAACTCAAGGATGATACAAATAAAAAGCTAAATGAAATAAGGAAGAAAATGCAATCCAGTGTATGTCTTTGGCTCTTTTGTTAAAGATCAGATGGTTGTAGCCATGTGGTTTCATTTCTGGATCTTCTATTCTATCCCATTGATCTTCATGTCCATTTTTTTGCCAGTACCATGCTGTTTTCGTTACTATGGCTCTGTAGTCTAATTTGAAGTCTAATATTGTGACTCCTGCAGCATTGCTCTTTTTGCTAAGGATTACTTTTGCTATTCAGGGTCTTTCATGCTTCTATATGAATTCTAGGATTGATTTTTATAATTCTGTGAAGAATGACACTGAGATTTTGATAGGCATTGCATTGAATCTGTAGATCACTTTTGATAGTATAGCCATTTTCACAATATTAATTCTGCCAAACCATAAACATGAGAGGTCTTTCCATCTTCTGGTGTCTTCTTTATTTTTATAGTTTTCATTGTAGAGGTCATTCACCTCCTTGGTTAAGTTTATACCTAGGAATTTTTTGAGACTATTGTGAATGGAATTGTTTTCCTGGTTTCTTTCTCAGCCTGTTCATTGCTGCTCTACAGAAAAGCTACTGATTTTTGTATATTGATTTCATACCCTGCTACGTTGCCAAAAGCGTTTATCAGATCGAAGAGTTTTTGGTGGAATCTTTGGGGTCTTTTAAGTATAGAATCATATCATCTGCAAATGAGGTTAATTTGACTTCTTCCTGGAAGCTTTTTGAGTCCCTTTTATTATTTCTCTTGCCCTAGGTTTGGCTAGGAATTCCAGTACTATACTGAATAAGAGTAGGGAGAGTGGACACTCTTGTCTCATTCTTATTTAAGA
Source organism: Castor canadensis (assembly GCF_047511655.1). Lineage (NCBI taxonomy): Eukaryota > Metazoa > Chordata > Mammalia > Rodentia > Castoridae > Castor > Castor canadensis. The sequence continues at coordinate 50,605,945 of NC_133402.1, read as the reverse complement.
GTAAACAATTTCAGTTTTTCTACATTTAGAATGATGTTGGCTGTAGATTTGTCATATGTAATATATATGACAATATATGTATTATATTGAGGCACATTTCACTTCTAGTTTCTATCCAAGAGTTGCAGAATACCCAGTTTTTTCATTAGCTTGTTGAACTATCTCAAAAATAGATATTTCAGGCCCTAAAGAAACACCAGACAAATAGAAAAAACTGAAATAATTTCTTGCATCTTATCAATATACAACAGAATAAAACTAGAAATCAACAACTGGAAAAAACAAAACTATACAAATGCATGATTATTGAGCAATGCACTTCTAATGAGCAGTGGATCATTGAAAAAAATATAGGGGAGTTTTTTTAAGTCACAGAATCCAATTAAAAGGAAAACAAAACACACTAGGATCTGTCAGATACAGCAAAGAGAGTTCTAAAAGGGAAGTTTAAAATTATGAATGCCTACATTTAAAAAAGAGAGATCTCAAATAAAGAATCTAATCATGCATATCTCAAGATATTAGGAACAATAATGCAAAAATCAGTAAAAAAAAGTGAAAGAATAAAAATATAAGCCAAAATAAATGAAATAGAGATTAAAAGAAGAATGCAAACAATCAATGAAACAAAGAGTTGGTTCTTTGAAAAGATAAATATAATTGGCAAATCCTTAGCCAAATTAACCAAAAAGAAATGAAGAGGAGACCAAATAAAATTTGAGGTAAGCTTAACTTTTTTTTTTTGTGGTACTGGGCATTGAACTTGGGGCCTCACACTTGCTAGGCAGTCACTCCATCTTCCCTAAACTTTAAGGTAAAAAGGAGGCTTTACAAAAGATATCGCAGAGGATCATTAGGGAGTACTTTTGAAAAACTGTATTTTAATAAACTGGAAAATCTACAACAAATGAAAGAATTTCTAGACACAGATGACCAACCAATATTGAACCAAGAGAATATAGACAAATCAAAAACAATCAATGAGACTGAACAAGTAATAAAAGTCTCCGAACAAAGAAAAGCTTAGGACTAAAAAAGAATCACTGATGATTTTTATCAAACTTTTTTTTGGTGATACTGAAGTCTGAATTCATGGCCTTGTACTTACTAGAAGGGTGTTCTACCACTTCAGTCATACCCCAGCCCATTTTTGATTTAGTTATTTTTCAGATGGGGTCTTGCATTTCTGCCCTAGGACCAGATTCAGACAATCATTACCTATACCATTCCACATAGCTGGGGTTACAGACACATGCTATCACTCCTGGCTTGTTGGTTGAGATGGGGGGGGGTCTCACTAGGTTTTTGCCCAGGCTGTCCTTAAATCACAATCCTTCCCATCTCTAGCTCCTGAGCAGCTGAGATTACAGGTATGAACTACCATGTCTGGCCAATTTTTATCTGAATTTTTAAACATAAAATAATACTTTCCTCACACTAATCCATAAGAGAGAAAGGAGAAGAACACAATCTACAAATCCATAAAACAGAAAGGAGAAAAACACAATCTACAAATCAAGCACTGCTCTTGTATCAAAGCCTAATAAGGACTTTTCAAAAAAAGAAAACTATACACCAATATCCTTGATAAACATATACACATAAAATCCTCAATAAAATAGTTTAAAATCCATTCAATAACACATTAAAAAGATTATATTCCACAATCAAGTTGGTTTCATTCTAGAGAAGCAAGGATGGCTCAGCATATGCAAATCAACAAATGTCATACAGTACATAAATACAATCAGCACAAAAATATGATTGTCAATAGATGCACAAAAAGCCTTCTGTAAAAAATTCAACATCCTTTAATAAAAAAAAATGTGAAGAAACTAGGTATAGAAGGACGATACCTATAAACATGACAAACCTACAGTCAAACTTACATTGAATGGGGAAAAACTGAAAGCTTTTCTTCTAAAATCCAGAATGAAATGAAGGGGTCTACTTTCTCTAGTCCTCTCAACATAACACTTAAAATCTGACCCACAGAAATTAGGCAAAGGAAAGAAAGAAAAAGGGAATAAATATAAGAGGAGGAGGAAGTGAAATTATCCATTTGCAGATGATATGATAATATACTTAGGAAACTCAAAAGCCTTCCAACCATAAGACTCTTAGAACTGATAAATTCAGCAAAAGAGCAGTATACAAAATCAATATACAAAAATTAGTAGCTTTTCTATAAACCAAAAATGAACTCACTGAAGAAATCAGGAAAACTATTCCATTCTCTGTAGCTCAGAATAAAATAAAGTTAAAATTAAATACCTAAGAATAAACCTAACCACAGAAATAAAAACCCCTGTATAATAAAAATTTAAAAATAAAGAAAGGAATTGAAGAAAACACTTGAAGATGCAAAGATTTCCCATGTTCATGCACTGGGACAATTAATATTGTTTAAATGGCAATTTATCAAAAATGATATATAAATTCAAAATAACCCCCATAAAAAATTTCACTGACATTATTTACAGAACTAGAAAAAATAATCCAAAACTTCATATGGAAGCAGAAGACATCAAATACTCAAAGTAATCCTGGGGACCCCATAATACCTAATTTCAAAATATATTACAAAGATGGTATCAAAAGCAGCATAGTACTGGTATTAAAACATACACATAGATCAGTGGAACAGAATACAGCACACAGAAATAAACAGCCACATCTACAGTCATCTGATTCTCAACAAAGCTGCCAAAAACATTATTTCTCATCCTGTATCAAGAAGAATTAACCTAGAAGGTAACACAGATGCACAGGAAATCAATGTGAGTCAACTCCCTGTATAGCTATCCTTATCTCAATTAGCAAAAACACCTGGTCCTTCCTATTATTGCTTATACTCTCTCTACAACAAAATTAGAGATAAGGGCAAAATAGTTTCTGCCGGGTATAGAGGAGGTGGGGGAGAGAGAGACGGGGGGCTAAGGGAGGGGGTGTGAAGAGGGGGGAGAAATGACCCAAACATTGTATGCACATATGAATAATAAATAAATAAATAAATAGATAAAATATACAATAGATCAAATGGACCTAGTTGATGTCTACAGAACATTTCATCCAAATTCTACACAATATACATTCTTCTCAGCAGCCCATGGAACCTTCTCCAAAATAGATCATATCCTAGGGCACAAAGCAAGCCTCAGCAAACATAAGAAAATAGAAATTATACCATGCATTCTATCTGATCACAATGCAATAAAACTAGAACTCAACAACAAAAGTAAAGACAAAAAACATGCAAACAGCTGGAAACTGAATAACTCATTGCTTAATGAACAATGGGTCACTGATGAAATGAAAGAGGAAATTAAAAAGTTCCTGGAAGTCAATGAAAATGAAAACACAACCTACCAGAACCTATGGGACATGGCAAAGGCAGTCCTGAGAGGAAAGTTTATAGCCATGAGTGCATATATTAAAAAGACTGAAAGATCCCAAAACAATGACCTAATGATACATCTCAAACTCCTAGAAAAACAAGAACAAGCAAATCCCAAAACAAATAGAAGGAGAGAAATAATAAAAATACGAGCTGAAATCAATGAAATAGAAGCCAGAAAAACCATACAAAAAATTAATGAAACAAAAAGTTGGTTCTTTGAAAAACTAAACAAGATCGACAGACCCCTGGCAAACCTGACTAAAATGAGGAGAGAAAAAACCCAAATTAGTAGAATCAGGAATGCAAAAGGGGAGATAAAAAAAATCAAGTCAAAATGGATTCAAAGACTTTAATGGAGTACCTGAAACTTTGCAACTATCAAAATGGATTCAAAGACTTTAATGGAGTACCTGAATCTTTGCAACAAGAGAATAATAGGGAGGACATTTAAACAAAGCATGATATATACGTGTATAGAAATGTCACAGAAATCCATTAATGTGCACAATTATTATGAGTTAATAATTATAATAAAAATATACAAGGAAAAACAAAATTCCCTTCTCTTCTTTTGCTAAGACTTTTTATCAAGAAGGGATGCTGATTTATACTTCTGTTTTAAGAAAAGTTAAAATGAGCACTGACCTAGACATCACTTTCCAGAAAAGTGTACTCTCAAACATATGGTTTCTGGGTCATGGTAGGCTGCACTTACTCCCACACCATCTTAACAGTAGCCCAACTGTATCAGAGGTCCACTCCACATGCATTGTCTCCATATTCACGTCACAACAATTCTAATCATGCTGAACTGCTAGACTAGGCTACTCAAGTTATACCCCATGGTATCAAATTTTCTGAATGCTCTGATTCTACGTGATTTCCCTAACTTTATTGTCCCATAAATGTTGTTGATTTTACTGCACAATGTTGAAGAATTTGATATATTTCAAGAAGGCATAAATGCTATAGTAAAAATGCATATATATGTCACAGAAGAGGATAGTCAAGCCAAAGATCACTTTTGACCTAATTTATAGCTTAAGATTATGCCTAGTCAATCTGAAACACAAAAATGAAAAAATGAACTGATTACAATTCATCTGAATGCAGATAAACATGGGTACATTATCTATTTGTAGTAACTCAAAATAATCATTTGACAAAATATGTAAAATTCAAGTTCTGACAGCTAACAATTAAACTATCTAATTGCTGCTACTACATTAAGGCAAAAAAAAACCCACACCTTCATGTGAACAGACATCAGGAAAGATTTTATAACATTAGTTAATAATGTCATTAACTAGGACTTCAAAATGCTAATAAGCTATTAGCATAAATGATATACGGTATTTCCACTAATATTTGATCACTAGTTATATACTTAGTAGGTCCACACTTACCTTCACATTTTTCAAGAATCTGGACTGTTTCTCCAATTTCTAAGACCAATCCTTGAGGGACAGATCCACGAAAGCTGCATATCACTAGAAAAAGTAAGAGTAAGTATATAAATTAGCATTTTTAAATACTTAGGGTCAGAGTCATTGCATTAAGCACTAAATTTTCTTCAATATATCTTTCCTTACTAATTCCTTTTTCTAACATGCAAACCTCTTTCAACACAGTTAATATTTTTAAAGGTATATTAAGTAGTTCAGGACAGGGAAGTTCATTACAGCAAAATTATTACTCTTGAGCAGTGTATGCATATGTGCATGCATGAAAACATGTCTATAAACAGAGTCTTTCTGTCCCTCATGTGGCTTTTTTGGGCAAGTGTATATCCATTACTTAAGAAAAATTAAGAATGGGAACATCTTTCCTACTATAAACAGACATTTAAATCCAGATATTTGAGTAAGGCACCAAAAAGACAAACAGAAAGCTGCTTTGGTTTGTATATAAACCAAAAATCAGCCCTCAAAAAAGGCTCATGTGTTGAAGGCTCAGTTCTCAATCCTTTCGGAAAGTGATTGGATGAGGACTCTGACTGCATCAATGAATTCATCTACTGGTGGATTCATAATCTGATGGCATTACTGTGAGGGGATGTAAATGTTGGGAAGTAGGGCCTAGTTGCAGGAAGTAGGTCACTGGGGCCATGCCATTGAAGGATGTATCTTGTCCCCTGCACCTTCCTCTTTAATTCTTTTTAATTTTTATTGTTTTATTATTCATACGTGCATGCAAGGCTTGGGTCATTTCTCCCCCCTGCCCCCACCCCCTCCCTTACCATCCACTCCGCCCCCTCCCTCTCACCCAACCCCCTCGATACCAGCAGAAACTATTTTGCCCTTATCTCTAATTTTGTTGTAGAGAGAGTATAATCAATAATAGGAAGGAACAAGGGTTTTTGCTAGTTGAGATAAGTGCTATACAGGGAGTTGACTCACATTAATTTCCTGTGTATGTGTGTTACCTTCTAGGCTAATTCTTTTTGATCTAACCTTTTCTCTAGGTCCTGGTCCCCTTCTCCTATTGGCCTCAGTTGCTTTTAAGGTATCTGCTTTAGTTTCTCTGTGTTGAGGGCAACAAATGCTAGCTAATTTTTTAGGTGTCTTACCTATCCTCGTATCTCCCTTGTGAGCTCTCGCTTTTATCTTGTGATCAAAGTTCAAATCCCCTTGTTGTGTTTGCCCTTGATCTAATGTCCGCATATGAGGGAGAACATATGATTTTTGGTCTTTGGGGCCAGGCTAACCTTACTCAGAATGATGTTCTCCAATTCCATCCATTTACCAGCAAATGATAACATTTCATTCTTCTTCATGGCTGCATAAAATTCCATTGTGTATAGATACCACATTTTCTTGATCCATTTGTCAGCAGGGGGGCATCTTGGCTGTTTCCATAACTTGGCTATTGTGAATAGTGCTGCAATAAACATGGGTGTGCAGGTGCCTCTGGAGTAACCTGTGTCACAGTCTTTTGGGTATATCCCCAAGAGTGGTATTGCTGGATCAAATGGTAGATCAATGTTTAGCTTTTTAAGTAGCCTCCAATTTTTTTTCCAGAGTGGTTGTACTAGTTTACATTCCCACCAACAGTGTAAGAGGGTTCCTTTTTCCCCCAAATCCTCACCAACACCTGTTGTTAGTGGTGTTGCTAGTTTACTCTTTTATTTCATCAAGGACCCATTTATCATTGAGCATTCTTTTGGTCAGCTTCCAGTTGTTTGCATGTTTTTTACTGCGGGTTTTGTTGTTAATTTCTAGTTTAAATGCTGTTTTTATTGCTATTACTTTGTAATATAGTTTGAAGTCAGGTATTGTGATACCTCCTGCATTGTTCTTTTGACTGAGTATTGCCTTGGCTATTCGTGGCCTCTTGTGTTTCCATATAAATTTAACGGTAGGTTTTTCAATCTCTTTAATGAATGTCATTGGAATTTTGATGGGAATTGCATTAAACATGTAGATTACTTTGGGGAGTATAGACATTTTTACTATGTTGATTCTACCAATCCATGAGCATGGGAGATCTCTCCACTTTCTATAGTCTTCCTCAATCTCTTTCTTCAGAAGTTTATAGTTTTTCTTGTAGAGGTCGTTCACACCTTTTGTTAGGTTTACACCTAGGTTTTTTTTTTTTTTGAGGCTATTGTAAATGGAATTGTTTTCATATATTCTTTTTCATATTCTCTTTCTGCTTCCCGAATGCCATGATGTAAGCAGCCTCTTCTGAAACATACTCTTCCTACTGCAATGATATTCCACCTCACCTCAGGCCTAAAGCAGTGGATCCAACTGCCTTTGGACTGAAACCTCTAAAACTGTAAGACAAAATAAGTCTTTCCTCCTTTTAAATTGTTTCTCTTAGGTATTTGTCATAGCAACAACAAAAAAACTGGACTAACACAGTAGACTTTGTTCAACTGTGATATTAAGAAAAGTCAGACAATCCAGGTGTGGTGGCTCACGCTTGTAATTGCAGCTACTCAGGAGGTAGAACTGCAGTTTAAGGCCAGCCTTGCCAAAAAGGAAATGAGACCCTATCTCAATTGATAAGCCAGATATAATGTTCCCCACCTGGGATCCCAGCTACTCAAGATAATCCATAGGTAGAAGCACCACAGTCTGAGGCCAGCCACATGCAAAAGTATGAGACACTATCTGAAAAATAACTAAAGCAAAGGGGTGTGGCTCACGTGGTACAGCACTTGCCTAGCAAGCCTGAGGCTCTGAGTTCAAACACCAGTACTTCCAAAAGAAAAAGAAAAGTCAAACTAACAAAAGAGAAAACTATATCCCATGGAGAGAAACTAAGAACTGTGATAACTAATAGAGAAGTGACTACAAACCTAAACCATATGGCAAATCAGACAGGTAAAGTAGAGAAAGATATGGAGCATTCTGCAACTTCAATACCAGTTTCCCTGCGGGGGCCAGGGAACCAAGTACCACAACCATAAGGTAAGCCAAGAGTACAATCCACTCCCCATATTAGCAGCTGACTATCAGTTCTGTCTACAGGAAGAATCTACAGCCACACATGTTTTAGGTCCAGTATTGAGATTTGGTTTGACAGTGATTCATCTGTACAAGCTAGCTCTGAAGAAAAAAATACCCATTATATTGCTCAGCAAACTCTCAGAAGACTGTAACTAAAAGCCTTCTATAGAGGGATCTCATTATTAGGTATTAAACCCTCTGAAGACCAGAAAGCAAAAAATGATCTCAATTCAGGATTCCTGTAAAAGCCATGCTGTGTTGAATATGTGAGAGGGGTCATTAGAGACTTTCTTGGCTGAGAGGAGGACCTGACATAAGCCTACCAAGAAATAAAAGCTGCAGAGAGCACAGGCCTATGATTTAAAGGGTAGTCAGCCGTGGGTGGCCCTGCCCTCAGTAAATAGAAGTGAGACCAGTGTGATACCAAAAGGGAGCCAGGTTTGAGTGTACCAAGTTAGAGACTGACAGATCACTTGGTTCCCCAAACACCTTCACCCCAGCACTGAACTCAGTATTTTAATAGCCTTCCAACCTCTGAAGTTTCTCAGGAATATGCACCCCCCCAAGTGCTCAGTCTAGATTTATCCTGGCCAAAAATATGATCAATCAATGTAGCCTACATGCCCCTAAAACATGGTGGGAGAAAAGGACTTGCTGTGTGCCACATTTTTACTGCACAGCTGGCCAAACAGATTGAGAGCCTTGGGACAGAGTAAATACCCACTTAGCTCAGTCTAAACATCACACAAATTAGATTAGCAAAAAGGGCTCACAATGGCAATACTACACCCCTAGGTGTAGTTCAAAAGCCTTCAAAAGCCTTCCCTAGGAAACCCAAACCTGGTCATCATTACCTCAACTAACCCAGTGAAAAACAGTGGAGAAATTTGTATATGGCCCTAATCAGGCTGACTTCTGGACTTTTACATTCAAAACGGAATATACAGCTGCACATCTTCCAATTGAGAAGAGAGTACAGCAGTGGATGGTCCTACCCTCAGTAAATAGGAAGGAGACCTGTGTGGTATCAAGACAACCATATTTAACGGTGCTGAGATGTAGACTGACAGATCACTTGGCTCCCCTAGCACCTTCTCAGCACAGAACTCAATAGTTAACAGTTCCCCACCCCATGAACTCTAACATTCCCCAATCCAAATTCCTAAGCTAGGAGAAATTTTTAACTCATTTTTGTTGTCTTTGTTTTTTGTAGAATAGTCTTTTCTTTTTCCATTTTCTTTTCCTCCACTGATTTTATCTTTTATTTTCTTCATCTTTTTTTTTTCATTTCTCATTATTGTCCCATAGTTACTTTTTTTTCTCCTTTTTTGAGGGGGGGTTGGGTTTGGGGTTTTTTGAGGGTCTCACTACGTGGCTCAGGCTTACCTGGAACTCACTTATATAATTCAGGACACCTTCAAACTCACAAGCCTTTTCTTTCCATCTTCCAAGTGCTGGGATTACAGGCATGTGCTACCATGCCCTATTTTTTTTCTTCTTTAACTGGATTTTTATTTTGCTTTCCCTTTTGGCCTCTTCTAATTTTTCCCATACTTTTTTTAAAAGTATTTTTTAAATTTTATTTACTTTTCTGCCACCCTTTTTTTACCCTGCTTTTTTTTCTTTTTATTGTTTTTATTGTATTTTATATTAGCTTTGCTCCTTTTTCTATTATTATACAAGTTAATTGTGGTTTTTAATTGGTTATTACTATATTTCTATATGTGGTTTCTTTTTATTACTATTCTTTTATTCACATGTGCATACATTGTTTGGATCATTTCTCCCCCCTGCCCCCCTCCCCCGCTCTCTTCCCCTCTCCCCCCTCAGTTCCAGGCAGGTCCTGTTCTGCCTTTATCACTAGTTTTGTTGAAGAAAAGATACAAGCCTAATAAGGAAGACAAAGTGGTTTTGCTAGTTGAATTGAGGATAGCTATACAAAAATATTCCTAGCATTGCTTTCGTGTACACATGTATATGTGGTTTCTTATAAGTAGGGTTTGTTACTATATTTACCTTCTTCCTGAATGGTGCTGGGGTCAAATCTGGCACTTCAAACATGCTTAACAGGGGCTTTGCCAGTGAACTACACTCCCATCCCAGTTAAGATAAATTTTAGCATACTCCAGCCATAACCTCTTCCCACTTAAAGCTTGGTGGATACTTCAACATAAATAATAAGGAAAATAAAAGCCCTCAGCTGATGGCATGCCCCCTTTCCAAAAACATTCACCCTATAGCAAAAGAGGAAAGATAAGACACAAGGGTTATAGACAATACACATATGAAACACCGCAGCATAGATTGCACCAATACACTTTCAGATTGCATGTGCTGACTACAGTGGAAGAATAACCACAGAGGGTATACCCTACTCCACTGTTTTCAAAACACTTGCCTTAAATTTCAGAGGGAGTCTGGCATTCCTGTGACACCTACAGAGAAAGTGGATTACCCAGGCTTTAACATATTAAGTGCTATTTCAAATCCTACTAATTGCAGCAAAACAAGTCACAGGGAAATTACACAAAAAGTCCACTCTGAATTAAATTTAACAATATACAATAAACTGGTATCCCAGAACACATTGTCAAAAGAAGGCTTGTCCCTAAGAAGGCCCCCCATAAAATTCAAAGTGATTTCTCTCACAACAGATACACAAATATCGAACTCAAGAAATATGAAAAAATAAGGCAACATGAGGCCTCCAAAAGTTCATAACACTTCAATAATGAATCCAAAGATATCAAAGTAGATGAAATGCAGGGCAAAAGATTCAAAACTCTAATTTTAAAAATGATTGGTGACTTCAAAGATGATACAAATAAACAGCTGAATAAAAGAAGGAAGATACTACAGGACATGGACAAGAAATTCAGCAAAGACATTTGGGGGAAAAATAAATCTTGGAAATTAAAAGCTCAATCAATCAAATGAAAAATTATCAGTGGAAAGCATCAACAATAGACCATATCAAGCAGGAGAAAGAATACCACGGCCTGAAGACAAGGTTGAGGAATTATCATGTTCAAATAGTAATACAGAAAAAAAAAAAGATTACCTGGTGCCAATGGCTCAGCCTGAGATCAGGAAGATCATTGTTTGAGGCCAACCTAAGCACACAGTTTCTGAGACCTCATCTCCAAAAATGCAATCAGGGAAAAACAGAATGGAGGTGTGGCTCAAGTAGTACAGCACCTGCATGATGCTCTCAGTTCAAACCTGAGTCCCACAAAAAAAAAAAAGAAGAAGAGGAGAAGGAAGAGGAAGAGAAAAGAGGCAAGAGGGAGGAAAATAAAGGAAGGAGGAGCAGAAAGGAATGAGGAGGAGAAGAAATAATTATGGCCACAACATTCAATCCCCTGCAACATGATTAAGAAAGCAAATGTATGAATTTTTAGTATAGTCAAAAAGACCTACAATACAGACTAAAGCCACAAAAAATATATTCAGTGAAGTAATTGCAGAAACTTTCCCAAATCTAGGAAAAGATATTCACATACAGGTACATGAGGAATGTAGAACCCCAAATTGACATGACCAAAAAATTACCTCCCCACATCATATTAATAGGTAAAATCTCAAGAGTGTAAAACAAAGAGAGTATTGAAACCTGTAAGACAGAAGGACCAAGTTATTTACAAAGGCAAAACGCATCACAATAAATGATTTCTGAGAATAAACTCTAAATGCCAGGAGAAAATGGATGTGCTTCAAGACCTGAAAGAAAATAACTGCCAATCAAGATTCCTATAATTAGCAAAATTATCCTTTAAAAATGAAAAAGCCTTTAAAAATGAAAAAGAAATAAAGACCTAAAAGAAATAAAGATAAGCAGAAACCAAAGAGATTCATGACACCAATGTATTACACAAGATACTTAATAGGATCCTACACACAAAAAATGGAGGAAAATATACACAATCATGAGAGCCCAAAAAGAGTAACTCTCAGTAGAAGAATAAACAAATGACAATTAGAAAAGAGTCAATCATCATGAACTTAGTAAACCAGCAAACCCATCAAGATCCTGGGACAGATTCCCAGCACCACAAAAAATGATAGATAGACTGACAGACAGATAGACAGAATAAAACCCAACTGTTGCCTGCAAGAAACTCACTCACTAGCAAAAAAAAACCAGACTGACAGTGAAAGGATGAAAACAATATTCCAAGAAAATGGAATTCAAAAGCAAGCAAGAGTAACTACAGACTGACAAAGCAGACTTTAAGTCAAAATTAGCCAAAAGAGACCAAGAATGTCACTATATATTAATGGAGGGAATCATCCACCAAGAATACATAATTATTAAAAATGCATACACTGACTATCAGTGCACCTAACTTCAAAGACAAACACTACTATACATAAAGGAACGTCAGGTCCAATATAATAATAGTGGGTGGTTCAATAACCCACTCTTATCAATAGATAGATCATCCAGACCCAAAAAAAATCAATGAAGAAACTTCATATTTAAATTGTACCATAGATCAAATGAGCTTAACAGACATCTACAGAATATTTCATTGGAGAGTTGAGCATGGACTAAAATCTCTGAAACCATGAGCCTTATAAGTCTTTCCTCCTTTTAAATTATTTTCCTAAATATTTGCCACAAAGACTACAAACAGATAGAAAAGTGAGAAATGACATCATTGCTGTGACTATTCCATGTGATTCAGAAGCATTTTGAACTGGTTTATGAGAGGAATTTGAAAATTTTAGAGAAGCAGGATAGGAAAAAGCTTAGAATGCTGATAAGAATATGAGTAAAAACTGTGCTCCAGAGGTTTAAGACGGCAACAAGGACTGCATGGAGAATTAGACTAGAGACAATGTGTCACATTACGGCAAAGAATTGTCTGCATTTTGACCATATCCTGAGACTTTCTGAATTTAAAGGGGACAGACTAATTAATAAAGCAGAGGTAACTTCAAGGCAGCACAGCATTCATGCTGTGTTGAGTATATTGCTGGCTGCTTTTGGCCAGATTAACAATGAGAATCAGGAACAAAAAGCAAAAAAGAAAGATCTGAAAAACTTGCAACTTGACCAGAAAAGGAGTGTGTTTAAAGTTGGTGCCAAGGAAGGTGTGGATGCTGAAGACATTACCACCATTAAAAGGAGGTATTTTCAATCAAGACTATAGGAAAGATTACTAGAGAGCATGTTAGGCATTAGCTAGATACCACCCGTGGAAGGGTATAAAGGTAAAATTCATTTGAAAGACTTCACAATTTTTTAAAAAGCCAGGCATGTTAATACACGCCTGTGATCCCAGGCAGGAGTATCTCAAGTTCATGGCAAGCCTGAGCTACATACAGCAAGTTCAAAGCCAGTCTGGGTTTTTAGTGAGACCATGTCTCAAACAAAAGACAAAAGAAGTAATAAATTTTAAAAGAATGAATAAGTTAATAATTTTGCTTCAAGAAGAGAGTTCCTCTGGGGCGCCCTCTTCTCAAAGAGACACCTAGGAAAGTGTTTCCCAAAGTTCAGCTATCCAAGCACTCACAGGCTGCTGTAGCTATGGTCCAAGAGGGCACAGCTACTGCTCAAGCTGGTGACAGACAATGGTGTCAGCTACATCATGCTGACATTTCAGGTATATGGAATAAAAGAGCTGTGAGGACATGGAGTCTTTCACCTCTATTTCACGGGAAGACCTAGGAAATCAAGTAATGTGTGGCAGTGTTAAAATCCTAGAGGGTTGCAACTGAGAAAGCAACATTGAAAGCTGTGAGAATGAATCTGAAGATACAGTGGCAATCCCAAAAAGTTACAGATTCCATAACCATGGAATGTCTGCCAAGGAAAGCCACAGACAGTGAGAAGAACCAGTCCAGAAGACATGCCATGTAGGCTGCAGCCAGAAAGGCTGGAGGGTCAGGGCTGCCCAAACCGTTTGGATCCCACATTATTCCAACATATTCCCTGGATCCCAGATGAGAAGCTATTGGATTTAATCTTTACCTTTTTGGATTTTGGCCTTCCCATGGTCCTCCCCCCAACCCCCAAAAAACAAGTTGAACAGTTGGTACTCACTTAGAAGTGCTATTTTAGAGGCCAATGGATCATAAGAGCACTAAGTACATCAATGGATTAATACATTGATAAGTTAATTGTGGAATGGACTATTAGGACATGGGGCATAGTTGGTGGAAGTAGTTCACTTGGGGCATGGCTATGAACGGTGTATCTTACTCCCGGCCCCTTTCTCTCTTGCTCTTCTCTCTGCTTCCTGGCTACAAAGAGGGGAGTAGCTTTTATCCCCCATACCCACTTCTGCCATGATGTCTGTGCCTTGCTACAAGCCTAAAAACAATGGAGCCAAAATCATGGACTGAAACTTCTCAAACACCAAGCCAAAATAAATCTTTCCTCCTTTTAAATTCTTCTCTCAAAAAATTCTTAGAATCAAATGAAAATGAAAGCCCAACTTTTTATCGAACCTTTGGATACAGTAAAAGGCAGTTTATAGAGCTATAGTTACCTGCATTTTAAAAAATCAGGTAAATGCCACAATGTAACCGCACCTAGCACAACAATAAAAAAAAATCAGAGATACTAAATAATATAGTCATGTACCTCAAGGCCTTAGACAAGCAAAACAAGCTAAACTCGAAATTACTAGACAGAAAGAAGTAATTATGATCAGGGCAGATAGTAATAAAGTGGAGATTAAAGGAACAATACAAACAATCAGTGAAGCAAAAAGTTGGTGTGTTGAAAAGATAAGATTGATAAACCTTAGCTAAACTACCCATGAAAAAAAGAGAAGGCCCAAAGTAATAAAACCAAAGGTGAAGTGGGGGTATTACTACAGATACCAATGAAATCCAGAGGATCATTAGGGAATATTTTGAAAACTTATATTCCAGTAAATTGGAAAATCTTAAAGAAATGGATAAATTGCTAGACATGTGAAATATCAAAATTTAACCAAGAGGGTATAAACAACCTAAACAGATCTATAAAAACCAGTGAGATTGAAGGAGTAACAAAGATTCTCCCAACAAAGAAAAGTCCAGGTCTGGATGGATTCACTGCTGAATTCTAATAGACTTTTAAGAAGAACTAACACCAATTATTATCAAACTATTCCAAAAAATAGAAGGAGAAGGAACTCTATAAAACTCACTCTATGAAACCACTATTACTCCAACACCAAAGGTAGATAAGGACATAAACACACACACAAAAAAAACTAAAGACCAATTTCCTTTTTGAGCATAGATGCAAAAATTCTCCATAAAATAAATACTTGCAAACTGAATTCAACATATATCATAATCAAGTTGGTTTTACTCCAAGGATACAAGGAAGGTTGAACATAGCTACAAACAAGGCGTACAAACAGAAACAAGGACAAAAATCACATGATTTTCTCAACAAATGCAAAAAATCCTTGGACAAAACTCAGTATTGCTTTACCATAAAAGCCCTGAAGACTAGCAAGTGCCAGGCCCTGAGTTTAAACCCCACTACCACAAAAAATAATAAAAATAAAATCCTTGAAGAAACTAGTTATAGAAGGACCACACCTCAATGTAATAAAGGATTTATATAACAAACAAATAGCCAACATACTCTATGGGGAAAAATGAAAGCATTTCCTCTGAAATCAGGGGCAAGACAAGTGTGTCTATTCCCTCTACTCTTATTCTTTATAGTGCTTGAATTTTTAGCCAGAGTAATAAGGCAAGAGGAAGAAATAAAATGGATAAAAATAAGAAAGGAAGAAGCCAACCTATCTCTATTTGGAGACAACTTGGAGTTAAAAGATCCTAAAGACTCCACTAGTTAAATCTGATAAACACTTTCAGCAAAGTACAAGAATGCAAAATTAAGACACAAAACCAGTAGTTTTTCTATTTACCAATAACAAACATGTTGAGAAAGAAATCAAGAAAACAATCCCACTGACAATAGCTTCAAAAAAAATTTACCTACGGATAAACTTAACTATGGAGGTAAAAGACCTCTACAATGAAAACTACAAAACACTAAACATAAAATGCCTCCCATGTTCATGAATCAGTAGAATTAGTATTGCAAAACAGTTACACAACCAAAAGCAATCTATAGATTCAATGTAATACCCTTCAAAATATTAATGACATTCTTCAAAGAAATTTTAAAAATCCTAAAATTCATATGGAAGCGCAGCCAACCATACATAACATAGTCCTGAGTGTTAAGAGTAATGCTGAAGATACTACAATACCTGATTTCAAATCATACTACAAAACCATAGTAACCACTACAAAAAAAAATAAGACACACAGAACAATGGGACAGAATAGTGGACCCAGAAATAAACTCATACAGCCATCTGATTCTTAATAAGATGCCAAAAACACACTGGAGAACGGATAGGCTCTTCAGTTAAGTACTGCTGGGTAAACTGGATATACACACATAGAAGACTGAAACTAGACTATACAATAATCTATTCAAAAAGGATGAACTAATACAGAAACCTTAAAATGACAGGTTATCATGAGCAGGGAATCAGGAACCAACGTAAAGATCAACATGGGTCGTAACACATGGGTATGTGAAAGCAATAGTAGGAACTTTTCTGTATAGCTATCCTTAACTCAACTAGCAAAAACGCTTTGTCTTTCTTATTATGCTTATGTCTTTTCTTCAACAAAATCAGTGATAAGGGCAGAACGGGACCTGCCTGAAACTGAGGGGGGTGGGGGAAGGGTGAGGGAAGAGAGCAGGGTAAAGAAATGACCCATACAATATATGCACGTGTGAATAAGTGAACAAAAAAATAAAAAGTAATAAAATCATTTTTAAAAAGGATCGAAGTCCTTAATGTAAGGACTAATACTTTAAAACCACTGAAGAGAAACAGGAAAAACACCTTAAGATTCAGGCATAGGCAATGACTTTCTGAACAGGAACACAAAAGCTTGGAAAATAAGAGTAAGAATTAATAAATGGGATTACATCAAATCAAGCACCAAAGATAAAGTAATCCAACCAGTAAATGGGCAAATAAATTAAACAGTTTTCAAAAAAAGTAGTACAGATAGCCAATAAACATATGAAGAAATGTTCAGCATCCTTAGCCATAAAGAAAATGCAAATCAAAACTATACTGAGATTCCATCTGACCTTAGTCAGAATGTCAATCAGCAAGAAAACAAAAAGCAACAAATGCAAGCCAGGATGTAGGGGAAAAGAGAGCCTTATAAACTGTTGGAGAGAATGTAAATTAGTCAAACCAACTATGGAAATAAATTCAGCAGTTCCTCAAAAAACTAAAAATAGAACTACCATACAATCATGCTATACTACTCCTGGGTATATTCCCAAAGGAATCAAAGTATTAAATAGAGATACTGTACAATCATGTTTACTGTGGTGCAATTCACAATAACCATGTTATGGAATCAGTCCAGGTGTCCTTCAACACATAAATGGATAAAGAAAAATGTGATATGTATACACAGTGGAGTCATTAAAGAAGCCATTCAGTCATCAAGAACAAAAAATATGTCATTTGCAGGAATACAGATGAAACTGGAGATCATCAAGTTAAGCAAAGTTAAGTCATACTCAGAAAAACAAGTATTCCATGTTTCTGCTCATATTCAGAAGTTTTTTATTTAAACAATGAAAGTAGGCAGGGTGCTGGTGGCTCCTTTCTATAATCCTAGCTCAAATAGGATGACCATAGTTCAATGCCAGCCCAGGCAAAAAGTTTGCAAGACCCTATCTCAACCAATAGCTGGGCACAGTAGTGCATGCCTGCCATCCCAAGTTATGTGGGAAACTGAGATCAGGAGGAGAGTGGGTCCAGGCTAGCCGAAGCAAAAAAAAAAAAAAGTTTGTGGGAACCAATCTCAATGGAAAAAATCTGGGCATGGTGGCACACACCTGTCATTCCAGATACACCAAAAAGTGTAAAATAGGAGGATCATGGTCCAGTCTGGCTTAGACCAGAGCAAAAAGGGCTGGAGGTGTGGCTTAAGTAGTAGAACACCTGTCTAGTAAGCACCAAGCACTAGGTTCAAACCTCAGTGCCACTGAAAAAAATGAAAGTAATAAGGCAACTATTCAGGAAGAGGAAGGGGATCAGCAAGAGAGTGACAAGAAAGGGTAATGGGGGGACTTACATAGGATCAAAGTACATTATATACATGTATGAAAATGTCATAATGAAATCCATTATTTAGGATAATTACTATAGATCAAAAGCATGCCAAGAATTGCCTAAATTGATTCCAAAACTTCGACAACTACTAAAGTAGCCCAACAATAAGAAAACACAATTTTAAAATGGGAAAAAAAGATCTGAACATTCATTCCAAAGAAGGTAAACAGCTGGCAGTTTAAGAGATGCTCAACATCATTCATCATTAGGTAAATGCAATTCCTAGTCACAATAAAATACAATTATACACCAACAGATCTTAAAATTAAGAAGAATGCCCACAACAAATGTTGGTAATGATGTGGAATAACTGGAATTCTCATATACTGCTGGTAGGAATATAAAGATGATACTATCATTTAGGAAGAAAGATTAGCAGTTTCTTTAAAAATTAAATATACACCTATCACATAAACTGGCTCCATTCCTAGATATTACCTCAAAAGCAATGCAAAATACAACCACACCAAGATTTATTCATGGATTTCCAAAGCAGCTTTAGTTGTACTAGAAAAAAATGGCAACTCAATCTATCCAACAATAGAAAGCTCAAACAATTGTGGCATGCCATACAATGGAATACTATTCAGCAAAAATAATTAATGAACCATTGATATATGCAATAACAAGAAATATCCCCAAATAATTAGAATAAGTGAGAAGAAGCAACCAAAAATGAGTACATGAAGTACAACTGATTTATATAAAAGTTAGAAAAAGGTGCTTGTTTGGAGATGGGGGAAGGAGCAAGAGAAGAAAGGTGAGATGAAAGTGCAAGATTTTAAATGAAAACTACAGGGAATAATTATAGTAATGGATTCATAGAAAAAACACAGGTCAAAACTTAACCAATGGTATACTTTAAATAGGTATAGTTTATTTGTGTCAATTATAATTCAACAAAGTGATTTTTGAAAGATGACACAGTGAACTAAGGTGTCTCACTTTTACATCCAACAGGTATAGTTACCAGTCTTATAGAGAAAGAAAACAGGTAGCAAATTGTTCAATTACACTACCCCAGGTCACAGAACTAGTAAGAAGTAAAACTAGGATTTGAACCCAGAACATGGAGCAGACATGTATCTCAGTGGTAGTGCACTTGCCGAGCATGCACAAGGCCTGGATTCAATTCCTAACACCACAAAAAACAAAACAAACAAACAAAAATCAAATTCAGAACTATGCAATAACCAAGTCGGTTCACTTTTGTTTTGAAGGAGAAATGGACAGGGTTCCATTCAACAAATATTTATTAGATGACAAACACTATTCTGGGCTCTGGGAAGTAGAAGTGCTTAAATAAATACATAAATAAATAAAAGAAGACCTTGCACTTGTGGAGTTTAAACAATCTAAGAGTAGACAGACCATAAAAAAACAAAGGTAAATGATGTATTGGACAGTAAGGTAAATATTAGAGAAAAAATTAAGTAAGGTACTATGGAATTAAGTGGCTCAGTTTTTAAAATTAAAAATATCTGAAGGAAGATTCTGCAGAACAATGCAAAAGACACAGCCACTAGTGTGGAAAGGATATGTGAGAGTAAAGGAACAACTAAATTACTTGATTAGTCTAAAAAGTAAAAACAGTTAAGAAAGAGGATAATACACTGGTAGACTGATTTCAACATAACCCAAAAGAATGTTCAATTTAGTGCAATTCTGAGGTATATACCTGCAGTATAAAGGACAGTTATGCTATTCCCCATAATAGGTCACAGAGACATTAAGACAGCAAGATGAAGAAAAAATTGTAAGAGATGTAACTTAGAGAATAGAAAAAACAATTATGTCTAAATCTAAACAAAACCCAAAAAATTCAAGTGGAAAAAATGACCCAAAAAGCTAGTACAATAATCACAGCACACAGTATCAGCTTGCTGTTTACTTAGCTGAAAAATGGCCATAATGCAGTAGCATAATTACAGAGAATTCATTCTGCCTAGAATTGCAAAAAAAAATATGACCTTAAAAAAAAGACCTGAAAAAACCCAAAACATTAGCAGTCATACACTGAGATCTGAAATTTGACACAACCCAGGCTCATAAGGCACAATAGATAAACTAAAAGCAAGCAATAAAAATAAAGTGATACTTTAAGGCAAAGAAAAAAAATCCTGCCTGTGGTTTTCAAAGACTGCTTCAGTGTACTGACTACAAAACATACCAACACTGACAAAATGCTGGATGCCAAACTGGGAACTTAATATTCACCTATAATAAGAAAAAAGATAAAGCCTCTAAATTACTTTCCTTTTTCCTTTAATAACCTAATTTCATAACTCTAGCACAGAAGCTTTTCTTAGATTTTGATGAAAGCTAAGGCCACGTTTAAGAAACATGCATGTAAGTTCTTAAAGTCCATGGAAAACAGAAATCAATTTCTAAAATGATTGCAACCATTTTGCACTCAAGTCTTCAAATTCCTGAGTCAAGCACTCAAATACCAGGGCCTCATAGTTCTTCACAAAGAAAAACCCTTCAGATCTTGCATTCACTAGCATTAGGAAAAAGCCTCCCATACAAGGAGAGAAAATTCATGATGAATTACTAAGTTTGTTAGGTTGAGAGCATTAAAACTACTACTTGCTCTATTCTAATTTATAGTCAGGCCATAAGATTCAAAATTTAAATTAAAAAAGCAGCTAAACAAATACAAGCATGTAATTTCATTCCTTCCTAAATCCTAACCAAAACCATGATTAAGAGCAGTACGTCAGCAAGATGACAGAACAAGTTTCCAGTGTTTACCCCTCACAAACATCAATTTGAACAACCGTTCAAGAACAAAAATATCTTCATACGGGCTAAGGAATCCAAACAAGAGATTATAGCACCTACATACAGCACAGTACAATATGAAAAGACAAAACGAAGAGTACAGGAAGAACAGTTAACACATAACTTGTATCACCCCTCCTCCAACTTCACACAAGAACAGAGACACTCTTCTTTTTTATTTTATTAAACCCAGGCAGAGACTTTTTTTTTCTGTTTTTTTAAATTTTTATTGTTTTATTATTCATATGTGCATACAATCCTTGGGTCATTTCTCCTCCTTGCCCCCACCTCCTCCTTACCACCCACTCCGCCCAGTCCCTCTCCCCCCCCCACCTCCTCCATACCCAGCAAAACTATTTTGCCCTTATCTGTAATTTTGTTAAAGAGAGAGTATAAGCAATAATAGGAAGGAACAAGGGTTTTTGCTAGTTGAGATAAGGATAGCTATACAGGGAGTTGACTCACATTAATTTCCTGTGCATGTGTGTTACCTTCTAGGTTAATTCTTTTTGATATAACCTTTTCTCTAGTTCCTGGTCCCTTTTTCCTATTGGCCTCAGTTACTTTTAAGGTATCTGCTTTAGTTTCTCTGCGTTAAGGGCAACAAATGCTAGCAATTTTTTAGGTGTCTTACCAATCCTCACCTCCCTTGTGTGCTCTCACTTTTATCATGTGCTCAAACTCCAATCCCATTGTTGTGTTTGCCCTTGATCTAATGTCCACCTATGAGGACAGGCTAACCTCACTCAGAATGATGTTCTCCAATTCCATCCATTTACCAGCGAATGATAACATTTCATTCTTCTTCATGGCTGCATAAAATTCCATTGTGTATAGATACCACATTTTCTTGATCCATTCATTAGTAGTGGGGCATCTTGGGCTGTTTCCATAACTTGGCTATTGTGAATAGTGCCGCAAAAACATGGGTGTGCAGGTGCCTCTGGAGTAACCTGTGTCACAGTCTTTTGGGTATATCCCCAAGAGTGGAATTGCTGGATCAAATGGTAGATCGATGTCTAGCTTTTTAAGTAGCCTCCAAATTTTTTTCCAGAGTGCTTGTACTAGTCTACATTCCCACCAACAGTGTAAGAGGGTTCCTTTTTCCCCGCATCCTTCCCAACATCTGTTGTTGGTGGTGTTGCTGCTGATGGCTATTCTAACAGGGGTGAGGTGGAATCTTAGCGTGGTTTTAACTTGCATTTCCTTTATTGCTAGAGATGGTGAGCATTTTTTCATGTGTTTTCTGGCCATTTGAATTTCTTCTTTTGAGAAAGTTCTGTTTAGTTCACTTGCCCATTTCTTTATTGGTTCATTAGTTTTGGGAGAATTTAGTTTTTTAAGTTCCCTGTATATTCTGGTTATCAGTCCTTTGTCTGATGTATAGTTGGCAAATATTTTCTCCCATTCTGTGGGTGTTCTCTTCAGTTTAGAGACCATTTCTTTTGGTGAACAGAAGCTTTTTAGTTTTATGAGGTCCCATTTATCTATGCTATCTCTTAGTTGCTGTGCTGCTGGGGTTTCATTGAGAAAGTTCTTACCTATACCTACTAACTCCAGAGTATTTCCTACTCTTTCTTGTATCAACTTAAGAGTTTGGGGTCTGATATTAAGATCCTTGATCCATTTTGGGTTAATCTTGGTATAGGGTGATATACATGGATCTAGTTTCAGTTTTTTGCAGACTGCTAATCAGTTTTCCCAGCAGTTTTTGTTGAAGAGGCTGCTATTTCTCCATCGTATATTTTTAGCTCCTTTGTCAAAGATAAGTTGCTTATAGTTGTGTGGCTTCATATCTGGATCCTCTATTCTGTTCCACTGGTCTTCATGTCTGTTTTTGTGCCAGTACCATGCTGTTTTTATTGTTATTGCTTTGTAATATAGTTTCAAGTCAGGTATTGTGATACCTCCTGCATTGTTCTTTTGACTGAGTATTGCCTTGGCATTCGTGGCCTCTTGTGTTTCCATATAAATTTAACGGTAAATTTTTCAATCTCTTTAATGAATGTCATTGGAATTTTGATGGGAATTGCATTAAACATGTAGATTACTTTTGGGAGTATCGACATTTTTACTATGTTGATTCTACCAATCCATGAGCATGGGAGATCTCTCCACTTTCTATAGTCTTCCTCAATCTCTTTCTTCAGAAGTGTATAGTTTTCCTTGTAGAGGTCTTTCACATCTTTTGTTAGGTTTACACCTAGGTATTTGATTTATTTTGAGGCTATTGTAAATGGAATTGTTTTCATACATTCTTTTTCCGTTTGCTCATTGTTAGTGTATAGAAATGCTAATGATTTTTCTATGTTGATTTTATATCCTGCTAACTTGCTGTAGCTAATGATGATGTCTAGAAGCTTCTGAGTAGAGTTTTTTGGGTCTTTCAGGTATAGGATCATGTCGTCTGCAAATAGGGATATTTTGACAGTTTCTTTACCTATTTGTATTCCTTTTATTCCTTCTTCTTGCCTAATTGCTCTGGCTAGGAATTCCAGTACTATGTTGAATAGGAGTGGAGATAGTGGGCATCCTTGTCTTGTTCCTGATTTTAGAGGGAATGGTTTTAATTTTTCTCCGTTAAGTATAATGCTGTATAAGTATATGTTTGTCATATATAGCTTTTATAATATCGAGGAACTTTCCTTCTATTCCTAGTTTTCTTAGAGATTTTATCATGAAATGATGTTGGATCTTTTCAAAGGCTTTTTCTGCATCTATTGAGATGATCAAGTGGTTTTTGTCTTTGCTTCTGTTAATGTGGTTTATAAAGTTTACTGATTTTCGTATGTTGAACCACCCCTGCATCCCTGGGATGAAGCCTACCTGGTCGTGGTGAATAATCTTTTTGATGTGTTGCAGAATTCGGTTTACCATTATTTTGTGGAGGATTTTTGCATCAATGTTCATTAAGGAGATTGGCCTATAGTTCTCTTTTTTGGAGGTGTCTTTGCCTGGTTTTGGGATAAGTGTAATACTGGCTTCATAAAATGTGTTTGGCAGTTTTCCTTCCCTTTCTATTTCACAGAACAGTTTAAGGAGGGTTGGTATCAGTTCTTCTTTAAAGGTCTGATAGAATTCAGCAGAGAATCCATCAGGTCCTGGACTTTTCTTTTTGGGGAGACTCTTGATTGCTGCTTCAATTTCATTTTGTGTGATAGGTCTATTCAGGTGATTAATTTCCTCTTGGTTCAGTTTTGGATGATCATATGTATCTAGAAATCTGTCCATTTCTTTTAGATTTTCAAATTTATTTGAATATAGGTTCTCAAAGTAGTCTCTGATGATTTCCTGGACTTCCATGGTGTTTGTTGTTATCTCCCCTTTTGCATTCCTAATTCTACTAATTTGGGTTTTTTCTCTCCTCATTTTAGTCAGGTTTGCCAGGGGTCTATCGATCTTGTTTATTTTTTCAAAGAACCAACTTTTTGTTTCATTAATTCTTTGTATGGTTTTTTTTGGTTTCTATTTCGTTGATTTCAGCTCTTATTTTTATTATTTCTCTCCGTCTATTTGTTTTGGGATTTGCTTGTTCTTGTTTTTCTAGGAGTTTGAGATGTATCATTAGGTCATTGATTTGGGATCTTTCAATCTTTTTAATATATGCACTCATGGCTATAAACTTTCCTCTCAAGACTGCCTTAGCTGTGTCCCATAGGTTCCGGTAGGTTGTGTTTTCATTTTCATTGACTTCTAGGAACTTTTTAATTTCCTCTTTTATTGCATCGATGATCCATTCTTCATTAAGTAATGAGTTATTTAGTTTCCAGCTGTTTG
The DNA here is from genome assembly GCF_047511655.1 of Castor canadensis. NCBI lineage: Eukaryota > Metazoa > Chordata > Mammalia > Rodentia > Castoridae > Castor > Castor canadensis. Next base: position 50,581,349 of record NC_133402.1, on the reverse strand, counting down.
CATGTTTTTTGTCTTTACTTTTGTTGTTGAGTTCTACTTTTACTGCATTGTGGTCAGATACTATGCACGGTATTATTTCTATTTTCTTATACTTGGTGAGGCTTGCTTTGTGCCCTAGGATATGATCTATTTTGGAGAAGGTTCCATGGGCTGCTGAGAAGAATGTATATTGTGTAGAGGTTGGATGAAATGTTCTGTAGACATCTACTAGGTCCACTTGATCTATTGCATATTTTAGATCTTGGATTTCTTTATTGAGTTTTTGTTTGGATGACCTATCTATTGATGATAATGGAGTGTTAAAGTCTCCCACAACCACTGTGTTGGCGTTTATATATGCTTTTAGGTCTTTCAGGGTATGTTTGATGAAATTGGGTGCGTTGACATTGGGTGCGTACAGATTGATGATTATTATTTCCTTTTGGTCAATTTCCCTTTTATTAGTATGGAATGTCCTTCTTTATCTCGTTTGATCAATGTAGGTTTGAAGTCTACTTTGTCAGAGATAAGTATTGCTACTCCTGCTTGTTTTCGGGGGCCATTGGCTTGGTAAATCTTCTTCCAGCCTTTCATCCTAAGCATATGCTTATTTCTGTCGGTGAGATGAGTCTCCTGTAAGCAACAAATTGTTGGATCTTCTTTTTTAATTCATTTTGTCAAACGGTGTCTTTTGATGGGTGAATTAAGTCCATTAACATTAAGTGTTAGTACTGATAGGTATGTGGTGATTCCTGCCATTTAGTTATCTTAGTTGTTTGAAGGTTTGATTGTGTGTACCTAACTTGATGTTACTCTCTACTGTCTTGCTTTTTCTTATCCTGTGGTTTGGTGCTGCCTGCCTTTTCATGGTTAAGTTGGGTGTCACTTTCTGTGTGCAGGATCCCTTGCAGAATCTTTTGTAATGGTGGCTTTGTGGTCACATATTGTTTTAGTTTCTGCTTATCATGGAAGACTTTTATTGCTCCATCTATTTTGAATGATAGCTTTGCTGGGTAGAGTATCCTGGGGTTGAAGTTATTTTCATTCAGTGCCCGGAAGATCTCACCCCACGCTCTTCTTGCTTTTAATGTTTCTGTTGAGAAGTCTGCTGTGATTTTGATGGGTTTACCTTTGTATGTTACTTGTTTTTTCTCTCTTGCAGCCTTCAATATTCTTTCCTTAGTTTCTGAACTTGTTGTTTTAATGATGATATGTCGTGGAGTAGTTCTATTTTGATCTGGTCTGTTTGGTGTCCTGGAGGCCTCTTGCATTTGTATGGGAATATCTTTCTCTAGATTTGGGAAATTTTCCGTTATTATTTTGTTGAATATATTACGCATTCCCTTCGCTTGCACCTCTTCTCCTTCTTCGATGCCCATGATTCTCAAGTTTGGTCTTTTGATGGAGTCAGTGAGTTCTTGCATTTTCTTTTCACAGGTCTTGAGTTGTTTAATTAATAGTTCTTCAGTTTTTCCTTTAATTACCATTTCATCTTCAAGTTCTGAGATTCTGTCTTCTGTTTGTTCTATTCTGCTGGATTGGCCTTCCGTTTTGTTTTGCAGTTCTGTTTCGTTCTTTTTTCTGAGGTTTTCCATATCCTGGCTGTTTTCTTCTTTATTGTTGTCTATTTTTGTCCTGAGTTCATTTATCCATTTATTCATTGTGTTCTCTCTTTCACTTTGGTGTTTATACAGTGCTTCTATGGTTTCTTTTATTTCTTCTTTTGCTTTTTCAAATTCTCTATTTTTTATTGCCTTGAAATTTCTTGAGTGTCTCCTGTACATTTTGGTTGACCTTATCCAGTATCATCTCTATAAAATTCTCATTGAGTACTTGTAGTATGTCTTCTTTTAAATTATTCTTGTGGGCTTCATGGGTCCTTTGGCATAGTTTATCTTCATTTTGTTGGAGTCTGGATCTGAGTTTCTGTTCTCTTCATTCCCCTCTGGTTCCTGTACTAATTTTTTGCTGTGGGGAAACTGGTTTCCCTGTTTTTTCTGTCTTCCCGTCATTGTCCTTGGTGTTGTTACTGTCCCTGTACTGTGTGTAATTAAGTATTTTCTAGCTTGTAATAATAACAATGGTAATATTGAGAATGGAAGAGTGAGCTGAGATGGAAAGCAAGAAGTTAAAGAAAAGGGGAAAACAAATATACAGATAAAAGGGAGAAAGCAGAACAAGGTATCAGACAAGAGAGTTTCAAAGGTATAAACAGGGAGTGTAAGTGTACTAATCGACAGTAAGCTGAACAGACATTAGAGAGAGAGAGGATTGAAAATCAAAGATAAAAAAATAAAAAATAAGTAAATGAAAGTAATATCTATATATAAAAATGAATTAAAATAAAATGGAAAATAGAAAATTAAAAAAAAAAGAAAAACCAAAAAACTTCCAAGTTTATATGCAATGCAGTTTCAGTCTTAATAATTTGGGTGTCCGTCTCAATCTCCAGCCCTGGAGTTGGTGCCTCAGATGTTGTTCTGTAGTTGTCTCATCAAAGGGGATGCATAAAGTAGAACAAAACCACACACACTCACACACACACACACACACACACACCCCCAAAAAAAAAAAAGCCCCACCAAATGCAATACAGTTTCAGTAAGTTTTTTGGCTTGCAGGTGTAATTCGGTTGTTCTCTCATCAAAGGTAGGGAGAAAAAGCAAAAAAAGCGTCTGGATACAGTTCTGAGAGTGGTATCTGCAACTGTGGCTTGCCTGCCTGCTGCTCTCAGCCTGTAGCTGGCGGCGTTATTTATGCAGATCTCTGGGGTGAGCTAGCACTCACCTGGTCCCACAGGCTTTGTTTGCTCAGAGTTCTCCTGTGCAGCAGCCTCTGCTACAGGCTTTCCCCTTTCCAAGCACTGGGAAAGGTGACACTGCCCCGCATTGTCAGGCCTGCGTGTTTATCTACAGTTCATGTGGGAGGTGGGTCTTCCCCCCTCTCCTCTGAAGTTTTCCTCCCACTGCCACTTTCAGAAGCTTTCCTACTCCTGCTTACTGGGCGGTGGTGCTGCTCCTGCTGGCCGCCATGTTTGTTTACAGTTCACGTGGGAAGTGGGTCTTCCCTCCTCTCACAAGCTTCCCCACTCCTGGTTGCTGGGCGCGTACCCCCGCTCCCGCCAGAGGCTCTCCGGCCTGCCTGACTTGTTTATTTACAGTCCCGGGAAGGATTCCCTTCCCACAATCTTCAGCGCTCAGGGTACCCCACCCTCTTTCCAGCGTGTCTTAACTGTTCTTACTGCTTATTACTCAGTTTCTCTTTTTTTTTTCCCGGGTGGTCAGTCTGTCCAGGGGGCTATGCTACTCTGGCCCAGGCTTGTCTGTAGGGCTACCGTGGTACTGCGAAGCTCACCTGGTCCGTGTCTTCCCAAGCCGTATGGGCGCCGGCCACTGGCGGCCCCGGGGGCCCTCGTTTCTCCATTTAACGTGAAGTGGAGATTCTCTGCACCGGCTGGAGATGTGGAGGGGTCAAAGTTATGCCTTTTCTCGGTGATTATGCCTGCAAAGAGTGTCTCCAGCGTCTCTCCAAGATTTCACTATAGGAGGGTCGCTTTCTGCTTCCTACCTCTAGCCGCCATCTTGGAATCCTCCAGCTTTTTAGTTTTATGAAGTCCCATTTATCTATGCTATCTCTTAGTTCCTGTGCTGCTGGGGTTTGGTTGAGAAAGTTCTTACCTATACCTACTAACTCCACAGTATTTCCTACTCTTTCCTGTATCAACTTTAGAGTTTGGGGTCTGATATTAAGATCCTTGATCCATTTTGAGTTAATCTTGGTATAGGGTGATATACATGGATCTAGTTTCAGTTTTTTGCAGACTGCTAACAAGTTTTCCCAGCAGTTTTTGTTGAAGAGGCTGCTTTTTCTCTATCGTATATTTTTAGCGCCTTTGTAAAAGACAAGTTGGTTATAGTTGTGTGGCTTCATATCTGGGTCCTCTATTCTGTTCCACTGGTCTTCATGTCTGTTTTTGTGCCAGTACCATGCTGTTTTTATTGTTATTGCTTTGTAATATACTTTGAAGTCAGGTATTGTGATACCTCCTGCATTGTTCTTTTGACTATTGCCTTGGCTATTCGTGGCCTCTTATGTTTCCATAAAAATTTAATGGTAGATTTTTCAATGTCTTTAGTGACTATCATTGGAATTTTGATGGGAATTGCATTAAACATGTAGATTACTTTGGGGAGTATCGATATTTTTACTATGTTGATTCTACCAATCCATGAGCATGGGAGATCTCTCCACTTTCTATAGTCTTCCTCAATCTCTTTCTTCAGAAGTGTATAGTTTTCCTTGTAAAGGTCTTTCACATTTTTTGTTAGGTTTACACCTAGGTATTTGATTTTTTTTTAGGCTACTGTAAATGGAATTGTTTTCATACATTCTTTTTCAGTTTGCTCATTATTAGTGTATAGAAATGCTAATGATTTTTCTATGTTGATTTTATATCCTGCTACCTTGCTTTAGCTATTGATGGTGTCTAGAAGCTTCTGAGTAGAGTTTTTTGGGTCTTTCAGGTATAGGATCATGTCGTCTGCAAATAGGGATATTTTGACAGTTTCTTTACCTATTTGTATTCCTTTTATTCCTTCTTCTTGCCTAATTGCTCTGGCTAGGAATTCCAGTACTATGTTGAGTAGGAGTGGAGATAGTGGGCATCCTTGTCTGGTTCCTGATTTTAGAGGGAATGGTTTCAGTTTTTCTCCATTAAGTATAATGCTGGCTGTAGATTTGTCATATATAGCTTTTATAATGTTGAGGTACTTTCCTTACTTTCCCTCTATTCCTAGTTTTCTTAGAGCTTTTATCATGAAATGGTGTTGGATCTTATCAAAGGCTTTTTCTGCATCTATTGAGATGAACAAGTGGTTTTTGTCTTAGCTATTGTTAATGTGGTTTATTACATTTATTGATTTTCATATGTTGAACCACCCCTGCATTCCTGGGATAAGGCCTACTTGGTTGTGGTGAATAATCTTTTTGATGTGTTGTTGAATTCGGTTTGCCATTATTTTGTGGAGGATTTTTGCATCAATGTTCATTAAGGAGATTGGCCTATAGTTCTCCTTTTTAGAGATGTCTTTGCCTGGTTTGGGATAAGTGTAATATTGGCTTCATAAAATGTGTTAGGCAGTTTTCCTTCCTTTTCTATTTCGTGGAAGAGTTTAAGGAGGGTTGGTAAAAGATACTCTTCTTATGTTAATAGGGAATGAAGTAACAAACTGACTTTACTGCATATCCCACTACTAAGCCCACCCTGATGAAGCCTGATACCAGACAGACCCCCCAAAGACCAAGGCTCCACGCCTAACACCACACTAGCATCCATGGACTCAGGCTGAAGGCCCTTCCAGGAACAAGTTAGCTCCTGTAAGCCAAACTGCAGGCTGGCTCCTATGAACCCAAGCTCCATGCCAGCCCTAACGACCTGGTTTCCCAGGCCAGCCCCCACAGACTGCAGTGCCAGGTGAACCCCTATGGACTCAGGCTCCAGAACAGGAATGACAAATCCAGGCTCCAGGCCTGCCACCATGGACAGATACTCCAAGCCAGCTCCCGAGGATTCAATTGCCAGGTCATCCTGTGAGACCTAAGGATCCCAACACCAGGCCAGTCCCCATGAAACCCAGCTGCATACCACCAATTTTAGATCCAGAGTCCAGACCAGCAACTACATATGTAGACTCCAAGCCCATGCCTGAGGACCAGGACACCAGGTAAACCTTTGTGGACAAAGGAGTTGCCCAACTATATACTAATCAAAGCACCATACCACCTAAGAACTCCACCATCAAGCCCACTTGTACAACTCACCAGATGGCCTGACAAGAATCTCTAGATAGACAAACTGGTAAAGAGCTTGCCCTACCACAGCCAATCTGGTACAGATTGGAAAAAGTACCTTATTTTTCTAACATAAACACCAATGCAAAGTCAAAGCATCACAAATAATCAGGGAAATGACATCACCACCACCAAAGGAACTAAATAAACTATCATTACCTGAACTCTAAAGAATGGAAGCCAGGCATGGTGGTACACACCTGTAATCTCAGCACATAAGAGATGAAGGCAGGAAAACCACCAATGGAAAGGGGAAGGGAGGGAGGGAAGAGAAGGAAAGGGTAGGGAATGGTAGGGACACAATAACTAAACTGAAAAACTCCACAACAGCTTCAACAGCACACTCAATCAACTAGAAGTCAATAACTCAAAGATCACTTGAAATTACTCAGCCCAGAGACAGAAAGAAAAAAGGGAGGGGGCTGGAGGTGTGACTCAAGTGGTTGAGCACATGCTTAGCAAGCTCAAAGCTCTTGAGTTCAACCCTCAGTACTGCCAAAACAAATTATATGTATGTATATTAAAAAGGAAAAAGAATGGAAAATGATGAGGAAGGCCACGGGGACGCCACAACATGCATTTTATGGGGCACCAAAAGGCGAAAACAACATATCCCTTTATGGATGTCAGGGAGGGGAGAGAAGAGGGGAGGGAAGAGGTGGCAGGGAGGGGAGGGAGGAAGGAAGAGAGAAAAGTAATGACAGGGCTAAGGGTGTAGTTCAGGGGTAAAGCATTTGTCTAGCATGTGCAAGGGCTAGGCTTGATCACCAGCAAACACACACACACACACAAATGACCTAATGATAAAGAAAATAAACTTTCCTAATTAGAGAAATAAACATTCACATCTATGACATCCAAAGATTAAAAAAAAAAAAGAACTCTTCACTAAGATCACTAAGATACATTATCAAATTCTGAAAGGTCAAAGACAAAATATTTTCAAGACAGGAGGAAAAAAAGCAATTTGTCCCATACAAGCACTCCTCACTAAATTATCAGTATATTTCTCAGGAGAAATCTACCAGATGATATAATCAAAGTGCTAAAAAAAAAAACTGCTATAAAGAATACTATACTCTGCAAAACCGTTCTTTAAAAATAAAGAAGGGATAAAACTTTTTCCAGACAGAAGTACCTGAGACAATCCATTCCCTCTAGACCTACCATACAATGATGTCAAAAGGAAGTCCTCAAAGTGAGAGAAAATGCACTGTGAAGGTGACAAAGTGGCCAAACTGAGAGCAGTCTAATAATGCAATGACAGCACATAAGCCAGTTTTACCTTTAATATAAAGGTTGTAAGACAAAAGAATTTTTTAAAAACTATAGCTCCAATAATATGTGAGGTGATTCTGCTTTTGTTTTGCTTCACAGGCTATTATTTGAGTAGGATCTCATGTTTTTGACCAGGCCCGCCCGGACCATGATCCTCCTATTCATGCCTCCTGAGTGGCTAGGATTACAGACATGAGCCACCATGCCTGATTCAATAATTTGTTAATGGATACTCAGTATTAAAAGATATATCTAAGTGTGGTGATTCATGTCTATAATCCTATATAATTGGGAGATGGAGATCAGGAGGACCACAGTTTGGGACCAGCCCAAGCAAAAAAGTTCACAAGACAGCATCTCACCCAATAAAAGCTGAGTTTGGTGGCAGCACTGCCATCCCAACTATTCAGGAAACATAAACAGGAAGATTGTGGCCCAGGCCAGCCAGAGCATAAACATGGCACCCTAATTGAAAAATACCTAAAGCAAAAAGGGCTAGAGGTATGGTCAGGTGGTAAAGAGCCTGCCTAGCAAGCACAGGGCCCTAAGTTCAAATGCCAGTAACACCAAAAAAAGAAAAAAGATGTAAGATGTAGGGGGAAGAGACAATTTCATGTAAAGAGGAGTCCCAGGTTTTTAAGTTTTGACAAAAAGTTTGTGTGCTGTGTACAAAACATTATTTTGAACTGTGTATATATTGTGTAACTGCTAAATCAATCTAATTAACATATTATGTCACATGCTTCTATAGTGTGTGTGCTTAGAATACTTAAAATCTCTTCCCCTAGTAATTTTTAAGAATATAGTACATAATAACTATAGTCACCAGGGTATAATTGCAAGAACTTTTATATTCTATCAAAGTTTTCGCCTATAAATAAATTAAGAGGTATTTTGAGTTAGCCTCATGGCATCATCAAAAAAAAAACATAGTAGTAGATACACAATTAATAAAAGGCATCAAAGACTTCTATAAATAATCATCAAATCACAAAAGAAGACAGAACGAGAAAGGGAAAAAGAGGTATAAACAAAAGATGATGAACATGGATTGGAGGTGTGGCTCAAGTGGTAGAGTATCTGCTTTGCAAATGCAAAGCCCTGAGTTCAAACCCCAGCCCCAGAAAAAAAAAAAGATGAACGGTATGTCAGTAGCTATCAATAATTAAGTATAAATGAATTAAACTCACCAAGACACAAAGTGGTTGAATAGATCAGGAAAAAAACCAAGATAGGCCACTCACAAGAGACTCAGTTTAGATTTAAGGACATAAATAGCTTGGTAGTGAACAAATGGTAAAAGATAGTCCATTGAAATGTAAACAAAACAAGAGTAGGGGTAGCAAAACTTGTATCAGACAAAACAGACTTTAGCCAAAAGCTGTTACAAGAGAAAAAATGCATAATGATAAAGGGGTCAGGTTGAAACAATACCAAATATGCTTATATCCAACGTCAGAGCATCTTAATACATAAACCAAAAATTAACACATCTAAAGGGAGAAAAAGATGGCAATGCAGTAACAATAGAAAACCTCAATATATCTCTTTCAATATTACTACCATTATTATTACTATTAAAACAGAAAATCAATACAGAAACAGTGAACTTGGACAACACTATACACCAAGATGACTGAACAGACATACATATAGAACAGTCCAACTAAAAGCAGACTACACATTCTTCTCTGGCCTCAGGACATTCTCCGGAAACATCATGTTAGGGAACAAAACAAATTTTAATAAATTTAAGAACACTGAAATTATATTAAGAATCTTTTGACCACAATGGTATGAAAATACAAATCAATAATACAAGGAAAACTGGAAAATTCACAAATATATAGAAATTTTAAAATACTCTGAACAACTAATAATTGGTCAAAGAGAAAATCAAAAGGAAAACCAAAATATATCTTGAGACAAAAAAACTGGAAATACAATATACAAAAACATGAAAAAAGCAGCTTTAAACTGGAAATTTATAGTGACAAATGCCTACATGAGGATAAAAGAAAGATCTCAAACAACCTAAATTTATACTTTAAAATGCAAGGGGAAAAAGAACAAACTAAGCCCAATATCAGCAGAAAAGAGGAAATAAGAAGAATCAGAACAGAAATAAAATAGAAACAAGAAAAAATAGACAAAAATACTATAACTAAAGGTTTGTTGTTTTCAAAAGAAAAATAAATACTTACCTAGTCTAAGAAAAAACAGAGAAGTCTCAAAATACACATGAAAGATGAGACATTATTTCTGACACCATAGAAATACAAAAAATCATAAAGGGCTACTATAAACAATGATACAACAAGAAATTTTATAACCTAGAATGGAAAAATCCCGAGAAACAAACAACTTACCAAACCCGAATCATAAAGAAATACAAAATCTAAAACAGACTAGTAACAAATAAGGAATTTGAATCAATAATCAAAATTTCCCAAAAAGAAAAGCCTAGGACCTCATGACTTCATTTTGGGAAATCTACCAAACATATAAAGAAGAATTAGTATCAATATTTCTCAACCTCTTCTAAAACGCTGACATTTCAGGAACACTTCCAAACTCATTCTACTAGAGCCAGGTGTGGCTGTGCATGCCTGCAATCCCAGCACTTAGGAAGTGGAGACAGGAAGATTGCTAGTTCATGGTCAGCCTGAGTTTTATAGGGAGTTCAAGGCAAGCCTGGGCTACACAGTGAGGGCACTGTCCAAAAAAAATACTTACTACACAAGACCAGCATTACCCTGATACTAAAGATAAGGAAACTAAAAATGCAATATAGGTAAATTTCCCTATTTAACATACATGCAAAAATCCTAAACAAAATAGTACCAAATCAAATTCAATAGTATCAAAAAAGGATCATACACACCATGATCACAAAGGATTTATCCCAGAGGTGCAAGGAGGGTTCAAAATAGACAAATCAGTAAATATACCACATTAAGAGACTGAAAGACAAAAACCACATGGTCATCTCAGTCGATGAAGAGAAAATGTTTAACAAAATACGACATTCTTTCATGGTAAAAGCTTTCAATAAATTACATATAAAAGCAATGTACCTCAATACAATAGAAGCCATATACAGAAAGCCCACAAATGATGTCATACTTTAAGGTAAAAACTTGAAATCTTTTTCTTCAAGGTCAGAAGGAAGATAAAGATGCCCATTCTCAACATTTCTCTTCAACAGAATGTTGGAAGTCCTGGCCAGAGAAATTAGGCAAGAGAAAGAAGTAAAAGGCTTCCAAAAGAAATAAAATTGTCTCTGCAGATATATGATTTTATAGACAGAAAGCCCTACAAACTTAAACCCCTAAGGCTAATAAACAAACTCAGTGAAGTTATAGTATACAAAATCAACAAATGAAACTCACTAGCATTCCTATACACTATGAGTGACCTATCCAGAAGAGAAATTAAGAAAATACCATTTGTAAAAGCTAAAAAAAAGAAGATAAAGCACATAGGAATAAATACAACTTAGGAGGTGAAAGATTTATACACTGACAACTATAACACACTGATGAAAAAAAATAAAAAGACACAAATATATGAAAAAACCTCCTATGTGAAATGGAAGAACTGATATTATTGAAATGGCCTTACTACCTACAGCAACCCACAGATTCAAATCAATACCTTTCACAATTCGAAAGACATTCATCAAAGAAATAGAAAAAACAACCCTAAAATATTTATGGTAACATAAAAGACCCAAAGTAACGATCTTCAGCAAACAAATAAAGCTAGAGTCATCATACCACCTAATTTGAAAACATATTACAAAGCTAGGGAATGAAAACAGCATGGTACTGGCCTAAAAACATAAATATAGGCCAATGCAATACAACAGAGCTTGGAATGAATATAAACTTGAAGTCAAATGATTTTTAACAGACACGCTAAGAGCACACACTGGAGATGGAACAGTCTCTTAAATCAATGGTGTTAGCCATATATTTTTCACTTCTTTCATAACTTCCCCTTCATTTATTACTGGACCATTAATATCTCTACCTTTAATTTTTTATGTATTTTATTTTTTATTATTGTTGTATTGGAGACACACTGTGGTATTTACAGAAGTTCTTATATCATACTCCTGTATCCTTCCTTCCCCCAATTCCTAGAATATTTTCAACATGACTTATTTTTCCATTTTCATATATAACTACATAATGTTTCCACTATACTCTGCCTCCTTTACACTTTCCTTATATTTTTCCCCCCTCCACTGGTATCAATTCCCCAGACAGGACTTGTTTTACTGTCGTCTTCTCCATTTTCGGGGGGGGAAAGTATTTTTGTTTGTTTAAGAACTCTGCAGGGAGTTTCCTTGTGACATTTCCATATATGTATGTATTATAACTCAAATTGGTTCATGCCCTCTATATTTCTCCTTTCTACATTAGTCCCCATCTTATGATGATTTCAACAGTTTTAAAAATTCTATGTTCATTCTTGTATAGAGAGTACTTCAACCATATTCACCTTTTTAACTTTTCTTTCACCCTCCCTCTCATTAGTGATCCCTTCTTAGCATAACGTGTTTTTCAATACTGCTTATATTTGCATTGTGTCTGTCTCCCATATATGAGAGAAAACATGTGACCTTTGACTTTCTGAACAAACTGAGAAGGAATATATGGAATCAATTCAATTTACAATAGTCTCAAAAAAAATCAAATACCTAGGAGTAAACTTAACAAAAGATGTGAATGACCTCTCCAAGGAGAATTACAAACCCCTGAAGAAAGAGATCAAGGAAGACTACAGAAGGTGGAGAGATCCCCCATGCTCATGGATTGGTAGAATCAACATAGTAAAAATGGCTACACTACCAAAAGCAATCTACACGTTTAATGCAAATCCCATCAAAATCCCAATGACTTTCATCACAGAGATTAAAATCTACCCTAAAGTTCATTTGGAAACACAAGAGACCGCGAATAGCCAAGGCAATACAGAGCAAAAAGAACAATGCTGAAGGTATCACAATATCCAACTTCAAACTATATTACAAAGCAATAGCACTACAAAGAGCATGGTACTGGCACAAAAACAGACATGAAGACCATTGGAACAGTACAGAGAATACCGATAGGAATCCACACAACTATACGCACCTCATTTTTTACAAAGGTACCAAAAATATATGATGGAGAAAAGACAGCCTCTTCAACAAAGGTTGCTGGAAAAAGTGGTTATTCGTCTGCAAGAAATTGAAACTAGATCCATGTTAATCACCCTGTACTAGTATCAACTCAAAATGGATCAACGACCTTAATATCAGACACGAAACTCTGAAGTTAGTACAGGAAGGAACAGGAAACACTCTGGAAGTAATAGGTATAGGTAAGGACTTCCTCAATAGAACCCCAGCAGCCCAGCAACTAAGAGAAAGAATCAACAAGTGGAACTTCCTAACATTAAAAAGCTTCTGCAAAACAAAAGAAATGGGCTCTAAAGTGACAGACAGACAAAGGGCTGATAACCAGAATATACAGGGATCTTAAGAAACTAAACTCTCCCCAAAATCAATGAAACCATAAAGAAATGCACAACTGAACTAAACTGTCTCAAAAGAAGAAATTCAAATAGCCAAAAAACACAGGAAAAAATGCTCACAATCTCTAGCCATAAAGGAAATGCAAATCAAACCAATACTAAAATTCCGCCTCACCCCTATTAGAATACCTATCATCAAAAACACCACCACCAACAAGTGTTGGTGAGGATGTGGGGAAAAGGAACCTTCATACACTGCTGGTGGGAATGCAAGCTAGTGCAACAACTCTGGAAAAAAATATGGAGACTTCTTAAAAATCTAAACATAGATCTGCCATATGATCCAGTAATCCCATGCCTAGAGATATACCCAAAGGAATGTAACACAGGTTACTCCAAAGGCATCTGCACACCCATGTTTATTGCAGCGCTATTCACAATAGCCAAGTTATGGAAACAACCAAGATGCCTCACTACTGATGAATGGATCAAGAAATTGTGGTATTTATACACAATGGAATTTTACTCAGCCAAAAAGAAGAACAAAATCTTAACATTTGCAAGTAAATGGATGGAAGTGGAGAACATAATCCTGAGAAGGTTAGCCAGGCTCAGAAGACCAAAAATCATATGTCTCCCTCATATGTGGACTTTAGATCTAGGGTAAATACAGCAATGTTGTCGGACTTGGGTCACATGACAAGGGGACAATACATACAGGAGGTATGGGGATAAGCAGAAAAACCCCAAACATGAAAGCATTTGATGCCTCCACTCCAGAGGAACTAATACAGAAACCTTAAAGAGACAGAGATCCACACAAGAAGGAAATCAGGAGCCAGTGTAAAAATCAGCTAAGAGTTTGTCCTGAGATCTCTGTTCTGTCTCCCTCCTCTATCCTAGAGGGAGCCCATTGCTGCATATGTGTCTCCCAGGGTCCTTTCCCCTCTGGCTCCTGTTTAGGTCCAGCTAATAGATGCACTGTTCAGAGACTACAGAAACTATCTCCTTGTCCAAGTTGCTTCAGAAATTAATTTTGGAAAACAGGAGGGCTAACTAGCTGCGACCAGACGCCAGCGCCCAGACCACTTGGGAAGACGCAGACCACAAGGTGAGCTAAGCGGCATGTGGTACTCCCACAGATAATCCTGGGCCAGATCAGCATAGCCCCCTGGACAGACCAACCCCCACCCAGGGAAAAAAGGAAAAAAACTGAATAATAAGCAATAAAAACAAAAAAGACATGTAGCAAAGAGGGCAGGGCGTGGTGAGAGCCAAAGGGGGGGGAGGGGAAATCCCTCATGGAACTGTAAATAAACAAGCTGGGCCGAAGAAAGCAGGAGCAGTGGCACATACCCAGCAATCAGGAGCAGGAAAGCTTGTAAAAGTGGCAGTGGGAGAAAAACTTCACAGGAGAGGGGGGAAGGCCCACTTCCCACGTGAACTGTAAATAAATACAGCAGCCTGAGAAAGCTGGTGCAGTGTCACCTCCCCTAGTGTGCTTGGAAAGGGGAAAGCTTGTAGAAGCGGATTGCACACAGGAGAACTCTAAGTAAACAAAGCCTAAGGGGCTAGGTGAGTTTTAAAATCACTCCTGAGATGTGCATAAATAAAGCCTCCAGCAACAGCGGGCTGACAGCAGCCGGCAAGGGAGCCACAGCCTCAGATAGTCATTCACAGAACTGTCTCCAGACTCTTTTTTTGTTCTCTCTTCCTTTGATGAGACAACAACCAAACCACACCTGCATGCTGAAAAACTTACTGAAAATGTATTGCACTTGAACTTGGGACAATCTGTGGAGTTTTTTTTTCTTTTGGCTTGGTTTGGGTTTTTTTGGGGATTTTTTCCCCTGTGATGAGAAAACGACAGAACTACTTCTGAGAAACCATCTCCAGGATTGGAGGCTGAGGGACTAACACCAAAATTATTAAGACTGAAACTTCATTGCATTTGAACTTGGAGATTTTTTTTCAATCCTCTGTCTCTCTAATGCCTGTTCAGCTTACTGTTGATTAGTATACTATCTCTACATGTTTATATCTTTGAAACTTTTTTGTTTGTTTTGTTTTTACTTGTTTATTTGTTTTTCCCTCTTTCTTTAACTTCTTTGCTTTCCCTCTCCTCTCACCCTTCCACTCTAAAATCACCATTATTTTTATTACAAGCTACAAAATACTTAATTGAAGACAGTACAGGGACAATAACACCACCAAGAGCAATGAAGGGAAACCAAACTCTAAAGTCCCATTTATCTATGCTGTCTCTTAGTTGCTGTACTGCTGGGGTTCCACGGAGAAAGTTCTTGCCTATACCTACTAATTCCAGATTATTTCCTGCTCTTTCCTGTACCAACTTTGAAGTTTGGGGTCTGATATTAAGATCATTGATCCATTTTGAGTTAATATTGCTACAGAGTGATATACATGGATCTAGTTTCAGTTTTTTGCAGAATGCTAACCAGTTTTCCCAGCAGTTTTTGTTGAACAGGCTGTCTCTTCTCCATCGTATATTTTTAGTGCCTTTGTCAAAGACAAGTTGGTTATAGTTGTATGGCTTCATATTTGGGTCCTCTATTCTGTTCCACTGGTCTTCATGTCTGTTTTTGTGCCAGTACCATGCTGTTTTTATTGTTATTGCTTTGTAATATAGTTTGAAGTCAGGTATCGTGATACCTCCAGCATTGTTAAGACTGAGTATTGCCTTGGCTATTCGTGGTGTCTTGTGTTTCCATATAAATTTAAGGGTAGATTTTTCAATCTCTTTAATGAACGTCATTGGAATTTTGATGGGAATTGCATTAAACATGAAGACTACTTTTGGGAGTATAGACATTTTTACTATGTTGATTCTACCAATCCATGAGCATGGGAGATCTTTCCACTTTCTATAGTCTTCCTCAATCTCTTTCTTCAGAAGTTTGTAGTTTTCCTTGTAGAGGTTGTTCACATTCTTTGTTAGGTTTACACCCAGGTATTTGATTTATTTTTAGGCTACTGTAAATGGAATTGTTTTCATATATTCCTTCTCAGTTTGTTCATTACCAGTGTATAGAAATGCTAATGATTTTTCTGTGTTGATTTTATATCCTGCTACCTTGCTATAGCTGTTGATGGTATCTAAGAGCTTCTGATCAGAGTTTTTTGGGTCTTTCAGGTATACAGTCATATCATATGCAAATAGGGATATTTTGACAGTTTCTTTACCTATTTGTATTCCTTTCATTCCTTCTTCTTGCCTAAATGCTCTGGCTAGGAATTCCAGTACTATGTTGAATAGGAGTGGAGATAGTGGGCATCCTTGTCTAGTTCCTGATTTTAGAGGGAATGGTTTCAGTTTTTCTCCATTAAGTATAATGCTGGCTGTAGGTTTGTCATATATAGCTTTTATAATGTTGAGGTACTTTCCTTCTATTCCTAGTTTTCTTAGAGCTTTTATCGTGAAATGGTGTTGAATCTTATCAAAGGCTTTTTCTACATCTATTGAGATCAAGTACTTTTTGTCTTTGCTTCTGTTAATGTGGTTTATTATGTTTATTGATTTTTGTATGTTGAACCACCCCTGCATTCCTGGGATGAAGCCTACTTGGTCGTGGTGAATGATCTTTTTGATGTGTTGTTGAATTCGGTTTGCCATTATTTTGTTGAGGATTTTTGCATCAGTGTTCATTAAGGAGATTGGCCTATAGTTCTCCTTTTTGGAGGTATCTTTGCCTGGTTTGGGGATAAGTGTAATAGTGGCTTCATAAAATGTGTTAGGCGGTTTTCCTTCCCTTTCTATTTCATGGAACAGTTTAAGGAGGGTTGGAATAAGTTCTTCTTTAAAGGTCTGATAGAATTCAGCAGAGAATCCATCAGGTCCTGGACTTTTCTTTTTGGGGAGACTCTTGATTGCTGCTTCAATTTCATTTTGTGTTATAGATCTATTCAAGTGATTAATATCTTCTTGGTTCAGTTTTGGGTGATCATATGTATCTAGAAATCTGTCCATTTCTTGAAGATTTTTGAATTTATTTGAATATAGGTTCATGAAGTAGTCTCTGATGAATTCCTGGATTTCCACGGTGTTTGTTGTTATCTCCCCTTTTACATTCCTGATTTTTCTCATTTTAGTCAGGTTTGCCAGGGGTCTGTCGAACTTGTTTATTTTTTCAAAGAACCAACTTTTTGTTTCATTAATTCTATGTATGCTTTTTCTGGTGTCTATTTCATTGATTACAGCTCTTATTTTTATTATGTCTCTCCTTCTATTTGTTTTGGGATTTGCTTGTTCTTGTTTTTCTAGGAGTTTGAGATGTATCATTAAGTCACTGATTTAGGATCTTTCAGTCTTTTTAATATATGCACTCATGGCTATAAACTTTTCTCTCAGGACTGCCTTTGCTGTGTCCCATAGGTTCCAGTAGGTTGTGTTTTCATTTTCATTGTCTTCCAGGAACTTTTTAATTTCCTCTTTTATTTCATCAATGATTCATTGTTCATTAAGCAATGAGTTATTCAGTTTCTAGCTGTTTGCATGCTTTTTTGTCTTTATTTTTGTTGTTGAGTTCTAGTTTTATTGCATTGTGATCAGATAGAATGCATGGTATAATTTCTATTTTCTTATATTTGCTCAGGCTTGCTTTGTGCCCTAAGATATGATCTATTTTGGAAAAGGTTCCATGGGCTGCTGAGAAGAATGTATATTGTGTAGAAGTTGGATGAAATGTTCTGTAGACATCAACTAGGTCCATTTGATCTATTGTATATTTTAGATCTAGGATTTCTTTATTGACTTTTTGTTTGGATGACCTATGTGTTGATGGTAATGGGGTGTTAAAGTCTCCCACGACCACTGTGTTGGAGTTAATATATGCTTTTAGGTCTTTCAGGGTATGTTTGATGAAACTGGGTGTGTTGACATTGGGTGCATATAGGTTGATAACTGTTATTTCCTTTTGGTCTATTTCCCCTTTTATTAGTATGGACTGCCCTTCTTTATCACATTTCATCAATGTAGGTTTGAAGTCTACTTTATCAGAGATAAGTACTGCTACTCCTGCCTGTTTTCGAGGGCCATTGGCTTGATAAATCTTCTTCCAGCCTTTCATCCTAAGCCTATGCTTATTTCTGTAGGTGAGATGAGTCTCTTGTAAGCAACAAATTTTTGGATTTTCCTTTTTAATCCAGTTCGTCAAACAGTGCCTTTTGATTGCGGAATTAAGTCCATTAACATTAAATGTTAGTACTGATAGTTATGTGGTGATTCCTGTCATTTAGTTGTCTTAGTTGTTTGAAGGTTTGATTGTGTGTACCAAGATCGAGGTTACTCTCTACTTTCTTGCTCTTTCTTTTCCTGTAGTTTGGTGCTGCCTGTCCTTTCATGGTTATGTTGGATTTCACTTTCTGTGTGCAGATTCCCTTGAAGAATCTTGTGTAGTGGTGGCTTTGTGGTCACATACTGTTTTAGTTTCTGCTTATCATGGAAGACTTTTATTGCTCCATCTATTTTGAATGATAGTTTTGCTGGGTAGAGTGTTCTAGGGTTGAAGTTATTTTCATTCAGTGCCCAAAAGATCTCACCCCAAGCTCTTCTTGCTTTTAATGTTTCTGTTGAGAAGTCTGCTGTGATTTTGATGGGTTTACCTTTGTATGTTATTTGTTTTTTCTCTCTTACAGCCTTCAATATTCTTTCATGGGTCTCTGCATTTGTTGTTTTAATGATAATATGCCATGGGGTAGATCTATTTTGGTCTGGTCTGTTTTGTGTCCTGGAGGGCTCTTCCATCTGTATGGGAAAAATTTTTCTTTAGATTTGAGAAATTTTCTGTTATTATTTTGTTGAATATATTACCCATTTCCTTTGCTTGCTCCTCTTCTCCTTCTTCAATGCCCATGATCACAGGTTTGGTCTTTTGATGGAGTCAGTGAGTTTTTGCATTTTCTTTTCATAGGTCTTGAGTTGTTTAACTAATAGTTCTTTGGTTTTTCCTTTAATTACCAT
Source organism: Castor canadensis (assembly GCF_047511655.1). Classification (NCBI taxonomy): domain Eukaryota; kingdom Metazoa; phylum Chordata; class Mammalia; order Rodentia; family Castoridae; genus Castor; species Castor canadensis. Next base: position 50,562,736 of record NC_133402.1, on the reverse strand, counting down.
TTCATCTTCAAGTTCTGAGATTCTGTCTTCTGTTTGTTCTATTCTGCTGGGTTGGCCTTACATTTTGTTTTGAAAATTCTGTTTCATTCTTTTTTCTGTGGTTTTCCATATCCTCAGTCATTTCCTCACTGATGTTGTCTATTTTTGTCCTGAATTCATTTATCTCTTTATTAATCGTGTGCTTTCACTTTGGTGTTTATACAGTGCTTCTATGGTTTCTTTTATTTCTTCTTGTGCTTTTTCAAATTCTCTATTTTTGTTGTCTTGGAATTTCTTGAGTGTCTCCTGTACATTTTTGTTGACCATATCCAGTATCATCTCTATAAAATTCTCATTGATTACCCGTAGTATTTCTTCTTTTAGATTATTCTTGTGGGCTTCATTGGGTTCTTTGGCATAGTTTATCTTCATTTTGTTAGAGTCTGGATCTGAGTATCTGTTTTCTTCATTTCCCTCTGGTTCCTGTACTAATTTTTTGCTGTGGGGAAACTGGTTTCCCCTGTTTTTTCTGTCTTGCCGTCATTGCCCTTGGTGTTGTTATTGTCCCTGTACTGTGTGCAATTAAGTATTTTCTACCTTGTAATAATAACAATGGTGATATTTAGAATGGAAGGGTGAGAGGAGAGGAAAAGCAAAGAAGTTAAAGAAAGAAGGAAAAACAAGTGAACAAACAAAAAAAAACAAAACAAACAAAAAAGTTTCAAAGATATAAACAGGGAGAGATAGTGTACTAATCAACAGTAAGTTGAACAGGCATTAGAGAGACAGAGATTGAGAAAAAAATTTTAAAAATAAATAAAAATATAAATATTTAAAAAATTAAAAATTTAAAAATCTCCAAGTTCAAATGCAATAAAGTTTCAGTCTTAATAATTTTGGTGTTTGTCCCCCAGCCTGCAATCCTGGAGATGGTGTCTCAGAAGTAGTTCTGTCATTGTCTCATCAAAGCGGGAAAAAAACAAAACAAAGTGTACCAAGTTCAAATCAAATACATTTTCAGTAAGTTTTTCAGTATGCAAGTGTAGTTCGGTTGTTGTCTCATCAAAGGTAGGGAGATTAAAAAAAAAAAGTCTGGAGATAGTTCTGTGAATGACTATCTGAGGCTTTGGCTCACCTGCCTGCTGCTGTCAACCTGCTGTTGCTGGAGGCTTTATTTACGTAGATCTCAGGAGTGAGCTTAACACTCACCTGGCCCCTTAGGCTTTGTTTACTTATTCTTCTAGGTGCGACCACCACTGCTACAAGCTTTCCCCTTTCCAAGCACACTGGGGGAGGTGACACTGCAGCAAGCTTTCTCAGGTCAGCATGTTTATTTACAGTTCACATGGGAAGTGGGCCTTCCCCCCTCTCCTGTGGAGTTTTTCTCCCACTGCCACTTTTACAAGCTTTCCCGCTCCTGGTTTCTGGGTGTGTGCCACCGCTCCTGCCTTCTCCAGCCAGCTTGTTGTGAGGGATTTCCCCTCCCCCACCTTCAGTACTCTGGGCACCCCACCCTCTTTGCTATGTGTCTTTTTTGTTGTTATTGCTTATTATTCAGTTTTTGTTCTCTTTTTTCTGTGGGTCGGGGTCGGTCTGTCCAGGGGGCTATGCTGATCTGGCCCAGGGTTATCTGTGGGAGTACCGTGTGCCACTTAGCTCACCTTGTGGTCCATGTCTTCCCAAGACATCTGGGCACTGCCGTCTGGAGGCAGTGTGGGAGCCCTCCTGGTTTCTCCATTTAACGTGAAGTGGGAATGTTACACATGGGCTGGGGCTGTGGAAGAGGCAAAGTTTTGCCTCTTCTTGGTGGTTTTTCCTGTAAGGTGTATCTCCAGCATCTTTCCAAGATTCTACTTTTGAGGCATGCTTTCTGCTTCCTCTCTCTAGCCACCATTTTGGAATCTCTACTATGTTCTTTAAAAAAAAAAGGGATAGAGGCATGGTTCAAGTGGTATAGTGCCCACCTAGCAAGCATAAAGTCCTGAGCTCAAACCCTGGTACCACAAAAAATGAAATAAAATGAAAATGCCAGTAACAAAGTCTGTTGACTACAGCAAAGGCAGTAGCCATGAGTGGCTACATTTAAAAATGAAAAAGCTCTCAAACAAATAACCTAATGATTCACCTCAAGGTCTAAAAAAGCAATCACAAGGGAGAGGGTGGGGGAGAGGTGCAGGGGGGAGAAATGACCCAAACAATGTACACACATGTGAATAAATGAATAATAAAAAGTTTAAAAAAAAAGAAAGAATGAGCCAAACACAAAATCAGTACAAGAAAAACAGTAATAAAGAGCAGGGCAGAAATTATACTCTAATATATCAGAAAACACAGAATGGACATATTTCTAGGAATGTATGACCTTCCAAAATTGAACCAAGAGGATATAAACAAACTAAATGGATCTATAAAGTGCAATGGAATTAAAGCACTGATAAAGATTTCCCAACAAAGAAAACTCTTAAAACTGAATGTATTTACTGAAGAATACTATCAAACCCTTAAAGAAAAACATCAATGTTCCTAAAACTACTCCATGAAACAGAGAGGGAAATAAAGCTTCCAAGCTCATTCTATAAACCCAGTATCACCCTGATTTTGAAAACCAGAGAAGGACACATACACAAAAAAAAAAAAACCTGCAGACCAATTTCCTTGATGAACACAGACACAAAAATCCTCCATAAAATTTTTGCAAACCAAATTAAACAACACATTAAAAAGATTACACCACATGATCAGGTTGGTTTCTTACCAAGAATGCAAGGATATTCATTTCAATAGATGCAGAAAAACCTCTGACAAAATTCAACATCCCTTTATGATAAAAGCCCTGAAGAAACTAAATATATAGAAGCATCATACCTCAACACAACAAAGGCTACCTACAACAAATCTATAGCCAGTGTTATACTAAATGGGGGAAAACTAAAAGCATCTCCTCTAAAATAAAGAAGTCAAGGGTATCCCTTTTCTCCTTTTATTCAATATAGCACCTGAAGTCTTAACCAAAGTAATCAGGCAAGAGCAAGAAATACAGGGGACACAACAGGAAACAAAGAAGTCAAATTATCCCTGTTTGCAAATGATATGAGCCTATACATAAAAGATGCTAAAAACTCCCCAAAAACTCTTAGATGTGACAAAGGTAAGAAAAACATAAGTTGGAAAAAGGCACTTTCTATAACAAGTGGTACTAAAAAATCTGGATACCCACAAATCTTTCTCAACCTCTACAAATATCAATTCACAAAGGATTAAAGACCCTAATGTAACATCAGAAACTTTGAAACTTCTAGAGAAAAACATAGGAGAAACAGTTGCAAAGATACAAGCATAGGTGATGAATTGCAGAATAGAACTCTCAATAGCTCAGAAAATAATGGCAAGAACTGACAAATAGGATTCCATTAGATTAAAAGCTTCTGCACGGCAAAGGAAACAACACAGTGAAGAGAGAGCCTATAGATTTGGAGAAAATCTTTGCCAGATAGTCATCTGACAGAGAAGTAACATCTAGAACATATAAATAACTCAAAAAAATAAACACCAAAAGAACAAATAATGCAATTAATAAATGGACACATGAACTAAACAGACAGTTCTCAAAAGAAGCATGAATAGTCAATAAATACATGAAAAAATGTTCAACATCTTTGGCCATCAGGGAGATGCAAACCAACAATGAAATTTCATCTCACCCAAGTCAGAATTGCAATCATCAAGAAAATGCAAAACAAATGGTGAGGATGTGGGGAGTAAAAAAAAATAATTCTCTGTTAGTGGGAATGTTCAGCCATTATCCAAATCTGGATGAAAGTTCATCAAAAAATTAATGGAAATACTGTATGACCCAACTAAATAATTCAGTTCTGGATATACGCACAAAAAAAAAATCAAATCCACTCACTGCAAAAACACCTACATAATCAAGTTTATTGTAGCACTATTAATAATACTCAAGTTAGGGAGTCAGCCTAAGTCCCTACCTACAGATGAATGGAATAAACAAAATGTGGTAATCACACACACACACAAGCACACACACTCACACTGGAGTATCATTCAGTCATAAACAAGAATAAAATAATGTCATTTTCAGAAAAATAGATGGAACTGAAAATCATCAAGTTAGATAAAATAAGTCAGTCTCACAAAGACAAGAGTCACATTTTCTTTCACATGAGGAATATAGGGAGACCAAAAGAAAAGACATGAAAGAAAAGGTCTATGGAGGAAGAGTAAGATCCAGGCCAGTCCAAACAAAAATGCAAGACCCTATCCAAAAAATAACTAAAGCAAAACAGGCTAAGGACATCCATGGATCAAGAAGTAGCGTACCTGCCTTTTAAGCACAAGTCCCTGAGTTCAAATCCTAGTACTGCAAAAAAAAAAAAAAAAGAAAACTTTGCTTTGGATAATCTTTTTAACAGGAATATCCAATTCGCCAAGCATTTAATAAACATCTATTTAATATCAGGAATTATACTCATTACTATTAAGAAAAGACTAACAAAATAAAAGATATTGTTCCCAGGTAGCCCTTAATATTTTGGGAGAGATAAGGAAAGCTAAATTACCAATATAATAAAATATAGAATACATAAATGCCTATAAACAAAGCATAAGAACAATGTTGTGAGTACACAAAAAAACAGTATTTTAAACAGAAATGAGTGAAAACTTTATAAAATGATTATCAGCTAGGACTGGAAAATGGATGAAAATTGCTTCAAATATAGTTTAGACACACACTAGACAGAAAACCCCATAAGCAAAACCCAGAAGAGGAAAAGGCATTTTGTGGGAACCAAAAAACCCTTTTAAAAACAGTTGCTAACAAATGTTATTATATATAAAGCTGACATATTATTCTAGTTCTTTAGTATTAATCAAGTATTTTTTGTATATGTTCTTAAGATTGTGAAAATCTTAATTTCATGGATTCTCTTCTTTTTAATAGTACACTCTTCATAGGCGTTTAGCAGTAAACATCTGAAAATGAATTAATTATATCTACAAGAATATAGGTTGATAAACTTTTTTTTAAATAAATGGTATGTTCAATGAAAGATTTATTCATTTTAGTATATCCAGTTTTTATTATATATTTTGCCTTAAGTAAACATTGCTTTACATTGCTTTACTGTCTTAAAAAGAAAAAGAAGCCAGGCACCAGTGGCTCACACCTGCAATCCTAGCTACTTGAGAGGCTGAAATCAGGAGGACCACAGTTTGAGGCTGACCCCAGCAAATTGTTCCCAAGACCCCCATCTTCAAAATACCAGAACAAAATGGACTGGGTATGGCTCAAGCAGTAGACTGCCTGCTCTGCAAGCATGAAGTCCTGAGTTCAAGCCCCAGTTCATCTAAAAAAAAAAAAAGATACTAAGGTCATTTGAATAAAGTTAATACTTTTAAGGGGGTTTTGGGGATTAATGGGGTTTGAACTCAGGGCTATGCACTTTCTAGGCATGCACGCTGTATTTGAGCTGCACCTCTAACCGCTTTTGCTCTGGTTATTTTTGAGATAGGGTCGCACTTTTTGCCCAGGCTGGGCTGGACCATGATCCTGCTATTTATGCTTCCCACAGTAGTTGGGCTGACAGGCACTTACCACAACACCAAACCATTTTCTTTTGAGATAAGGATCTTGTAAACTTTTTGCCCGGGCTGGCCTCAAACCAGCCTATCTCTGCCACCCGAATAGCTAAGATTACAGGTGTGAGCCACCAGTACCCATTTTTTTTTAAGTTAATATAGTCAGTTGGACAAAAAAATAAGCCTTAAGGCCAGGGATGATAGGTACATGCCTGCAATTCAACACTCAGGAAGCTGAGGCAGGAAGATTGCAAGTTTCAAGCCAACCTGGGGTACATAGTCCAAAAAGAAAAATGCATAAGCCTTGTTAATCACCTAAAAATTTGAAAAATAAGAGCACAAAAAAAAGATGTAGACAAAGAATACATAGCCATTTTTTTAAATGACAGGGTTGAAATCACACATAGATCATATCTATGATGTGAATGGGCTTTACTCACATATTAAAAGGCAAAAATGATCAGTATGGATCACAGAGCAAGATCCAACTACATCCTGTATACAAGAGACACATCTAACAAACAGTGATTCAAAAAGGTGAAAATAAGGGAATTTTTCACCTATGATATATTTCACACTAGTTTTTTATATGGCATAGGGCATAAATCAATATTAATTTTTCTATATGAATATCAAGTTCTTCCATCAATATCTAATGAAAAATTACTTATTTCCCATTGAATTATACTGGCACCTTTGTCAAAAATCAGTTGTGTATATATGGACTTTGTTTCATATGTCTATCTTCATTCCAACCCCATAGTGCCTTGAATATTGTAACCTCACACTAAGTCTCAAAATGAGACCACATAAGTTCTCCTACACTATTCTTCTTTTTAAAAGCTTTTTATAAATATTATGGAGGTAGATATAATTGTTTAGTTCCCAGACTTAAGGGAGAAATAATTCCCTCATATATAATTAATCATAATGTTAGCTGTGGTTTCTTCATAGATGCCTTTCATAAGATTGAGAAGGTGCTTCCTTTTCTTAAGTAATTAGGTATTTTCTTTTATCATGAAAGGATGCAAGTTTGTCCTAATTTTTTTGCATATCCTAAAATGGCTGCACTTGTTTTTCTTTTTTATTCTGTTAATATGGTAAGTTACAGTGATTTTTCAGGACTTAAATTTTTGAGCAGTTTTAGGTTTGCAATAAAATCTGACAGAAGTAAAGAAATCTCTCATATATCCATTGCCCCAGCACATGTATAGCCTTTCCTCATCATTAATACTCCCCTCACCAGAATCATGCATTTGTTACAATTAATGGACCCTACACATCATCATAATCATCCAAATTGATAGTTATTCTTGGTGGCACATGTTCTACAGGTTTGGACAAACACACAGTGACATGAATCCATCATTACATTACCACACCTGATCTACTTTTCAGTATTAAATTGACCTTGCCTTTCTAGGGTAAATAATCATTGGTTGTGGAGTATTTTCCTTTTTATCTAGTGCTAGATTTAATTTGTTAATATTAAAGGTTGTTACATCTATGTTCATAAGGAATCGCGATCTATATTTCAATCTCCTTGTTAGGTCTTAGATAAATATAGAGCTGATTCTATAAATAAGGTACAGAATCTCTTTTGCTTTCTAAAAAGGTTTATACAACATTGGTATTATTTCTTCTTTAAATGTTTCATAGAATTCACAAGTGAATTCACAAGTTTTCTTTATGGGAAAGTTCTTTGATTAGAAATTCAATTTCTTTGATATAGTTTCACTCCAAGTTTCCTTTTTTTTCCCTGTTTTGTTTAATTTTGAGAATTTTGTCCAATTGCTCCTTCTAAGGAAAATTTAAAATAAAATATAAAATAGTATATAAAATTTATATAAAGTATATATTATGATGTCTTCCTCTTTCATTACAAATGTTTTCCTTATTCTTAAATTCATCAGCCTTGTTCAAAATCTTTTTTGTCAATACCAAGAGTTGAACTTTGAGCCTCATGCTTGCTAAGTAGACACTCTACCACTTAAGCCATTCCACCATCCTTTTTTCTGTTAGTTATTTTTGAAGAGGACCATGAGCATCCTATTTGTGCTTCTCCACACAGCTGGTATAGCAGGCACTTAACATCACATCCAGCCATTAGCTGAGATGGGGTCTCACGAACTTTTTGCCCAGTTTGGCTTCAAACTGTGATCCTCCTGATCTCCTCCTCACAAGTAGGATTACAGACTTGAGCCCAGTTAAAATTTATCATGTCTATCAATCCTTTCCCAAAATAAAAATGCTTTTGGTTCCACTGATTTTCTCTAGTCTTTGTTACTTTCTATTTATTCATTCTAACACGTTTTGTGCTTAATTTATTGGTTTTTTTTTTTTTGAGTCTGTCATGTGGGTAGCTTACATCACTGGCTTTAAATCCTTCCTTCAATATAAGTAGGCAAAAATTGTAAAATTTCTTCTCACCATGGCTGTATTGCATTCATAAATTTGAATGGACAATATAATTTTTCAACTCAAAACATTTTCTAACTTTCTTTGTGACTTTTTTCATGACACATAGGCTATTTAGAAGTATTTCCAAATATGTGAGGTTTCCTACATGTCCTACTATTTGTTTTTAATTTTCTTTTACTCTAGTTAAGAGAATATAATCTGTATGGTTTCAATTCTCTAAAATTTAGTAGGATATGCTTTGGCCTATCATATGGTCTATCTTGGTGAAGCATATGGCAATATAAAAACGCATTCTCTGTGGGATTGAGTATACTAAAATTTCAATTTTGTTGAGTTTTGGTTGAAAGTATGGTTTAAATCTTTTAAAATCTTACTGACATGTTGTCTGCTTCTATCAGTTACTAAGAGATGGATATTAAAATCTACAACTATTTTCATGTATCTCTCCATTTCTTCCTTTAGTTCTGCCAATTTTTTGCTTTGCAAGTTTTAAAGCTGTATTAATTGTACATACACATTTAGGAGTTTTAGATCTTCATGAAATTGTCCTTTCATCATTATCAAATGTCCTTTGTTTTAGTAATTCTTTTTGTTTGTTTGAGACAAGGTGCCACTATGTAACCCAGGCGAGCCTCAAACATGCAATCCTCCTGCCTCATGCCTTAGTATTCTTTTCTTCAAGTCTACCTCCTCTGACATGAACACATCCATACCAGCTTTCTTATGAATAATGTTTGCACGGTATATTTTTTTCTATCCTTTTAATTGTAATCTTTAAAGTATATTTGGGTACTGCTCTTTAGTGTGATGTTGGTTTTTTAAATATTTATTTCATTTACATTTAATTATGTAACTATTTATATGATTTGGTTTAATTCTACAGTCTTAATATTTGTTTTCCATTGGTTTTCTGTTTTGCTTTTTCGTGGTACTGGAAGTTGAACTGAGAACTTTGCATTTGCTAGTTCTACCACTTGAGTCACACGTCTAGCTCTTTTTGCTCTGGTTATTTCTGATATAGGGTATCACTTTATGTTCAGACTAAGCTGGATGACAATCCTACTATTTATGCTTCCCATAGTACCTGGAATAACAAATGCATGCCACCACACCCAGTTTTTTTTTCTATTGCGATGAGGTCTCACAAACTTTTTTGCCCAGGCTAAACTCAAACATTGATCCTCCAAATCTCTGCCTCTGAGCAGCTAGGGTAAAGACATGAGCCACTGGTGCCCAGCCACATTGGTTTTATCAGTACCATTTGTTCTTTGTTCCTCTGTTCCTCCTTTGTTTTTGGTGCAATGTTATTCTCTTGGATTCCCTCAGTACTTTGCCCAGGGTTTCCTTTAGTTCTTAGAGCATATTTAAGACAGCTGACTTTATTTTTTTTATTTTATTATTCATATGTGCTACAAGGCTTGGGTCATTTCTCCCCCCTGCCCCCACCCCCACCTTTACCACCAATTCCGCCCGCTCCCTCTCCCACCTACCCCCTCAATACCCAGCAGAAACTATTTTGCCCTTATTTCTAATTTTGTTGTAGAGAGAGTATAACCCATAATAGGAAGGAACAAGGGTTTTTGCTGGTTGAGATAAGGATAGCTATAGTGTGAGATTCCTCTCATTGCTTTCCTGTACATAAGTGTTACTTTCTAAATTAATTTTTCTTGAACTGACCTTTTCTCTAGTTCCTGATCCCCTTCTCCTATTGGCCTTTGTCACCTTAAAGTTTCTGCATTAGTTTCTCTGCATTGAGGACAACAAATGCTATCTTGTTTTTTGGGTTTCTTACCATCCTCGTACCTCCCTTGTGTGCTCTCAGTTTATCATGTGATCAAAGACCAATCCCCTTGTTCTGTTTGCCCTTGACCTAAAGTCCACATATGAGGAAGAGCATATGGTTTTTGGTCTTTTGGGCCTGGCTAACCTCACTGAGAATGATGTTCTCCAATTCCATCTATTTACCAGCAAATGATAACATTTCATTCTTCTTCATGGCTGCATAAAATTCCATTGTGTATAGGTATATTTTCTTAATCCATTCGTCGGTGGTGGGGCATCTTGGCTGTTTCCATAACTTGGCTATTGTGAATAGTGCCGCAATAAACACGGGTGTGCAGGTGCCTCTGGAGTAATCTGTGTCACAGTCTTTTGGGTATATCCCCAAGAGTGGTATTGCTGGATCAAATGGTAGATCAATGTCTAGCTTTTTAAGTAGCCTCCAAATTTTTTATTAGAGTGGTTGTACTAGTTTACATTCCCACCAACAGCGTAAGAGGGTTCCTTTTACCCCGCATCCTCACCAACACCTGTTGGTGGTGGTGTTGCTAATGATGGCTATTCTAACAGGGGTGAGGTGGAATCTTAGTGTGGTTTTAATTTGCATTTCCTTTATTGCTAGAGATGGTGAGCATTTTTTCATGTGTTTTTTGGCCATTTGAATTTCTTCTTTTGAGAAAGTTCTGTTTAGTTCACTTGCCCATTTCTTTATTGGTTCATTAGTTTTGGGAGAATTTAGTTTTTTAAGTTCCCTATATATTCTGGCTATCAGTCCTTTGTCTGATGTTTAGCTGGCAAATATTTTCTCCCACTCTGTGGGTGTTCTCTTCAGTTTAGAGACCATTTCTTTTGACGAACAGAAGCTTTTTAGCTTTATGAGGTCCCATTTATCTATGCTATCTCTTAGTTGCTGTGCTGCTGGGGTTTCATTGAGAAAGTTCTTACCTATACCTACTAACTCCAGAGTATTTCCTACTCTTTCCTGTATCAACTTTAGAGTTTGGGGTCTGATATTAAGATCCTTGAACCATTTTGAGTTAATCTTGGTATAGGGTGATATACATGGATCTAGTTTCAGTTTTTTGCAGACTGCTAATCAGTTTTCCCAGCAGTTTTTGTTGAAGAGGCTGCTATTTCTCCACAGTATATTTTTAGCGCCTTTGTCAAAGACAAGTTGGTTATAGTTGTGTGGCTTCATATCTGGGTCCTCTATTCTGTTCCACTGGTCTTCATGTCTGTTTTTGTGCCAGTACCATGCTGTTTTTATTGTTATTGCTTTGTAATATAGTTTGAAGTCAGGTATCGTGATACCTCCTGCATTGTTCTTTTGACTGAGTATTGCCTTGGCTATTCGTGGCCTCTTGTGTTTCCATATAAATTTAACAGTAGATTTTTCAATCTCTTTAATGAATGTCACTGGAATTTTGATGGGAATTGCATTAAACATGTAGATTACTTTTGGGAGTATCGACATTTTTACTATGTTGATTCTACTAATCCATGAGCATGGGAGAGCTCTCCACTTTCTATAGTCTTCCTCAATCTCTTTCTTCAGAAGTGTATAGTTTTCCTTGTAGAGGTCTTTCACATCTTTTGTTAGGTTTACACCTAGGTATTTGATTTTGTTTGAGGCTATTGTAAATGGAATTGTTTTCATACTCTTTTTCAGTTTGCTCATTGTTAGTGTATAGAAATGCTAATGATTTTTCTGTGTTGATTTTATATCCTGCTACCTTGCTATAGCTATTGATGATGTCTAGAAGCTTCTGAGTAGAGTTTTTTGGGTCTTTCAGGTATAGGATCATGTCGTCTGCAAATAGGGATATTTTGACAGTTTCTTTACCTATTTGTATTCCTTTTATTCCTTCTTCTTGCCTAATTGCTCTGGCTAGGAGTTCCAGTACTATGTTGAATAGGAGTGGAGATAGTGGGCATCCTTGTCTTGTTCCTGATTTTAGAGGGAATGGTTTCAGTTTTTCTCCATTAAGTATAATGCTGGCTGTAGGTTTGTCATATATAGCTTTTATAATGTTGAGGAACTTTCCTTCTATTCCTAGTTTTCTTAGAGCTTTTATCATGAAATGATGTTGGATCTTATCAAAGGCTTTTTCTGCATCTATTGAGATGATCAAGTGGTTTTTGTCTTTGCTTCTGTTAATGTGTTTTATTACGTTTATTGGTTTTCATATGTTGAACCACCCCTGCATCCCTGGGATGAAGCCTACTTGGTCGTGGTGAATAATCTTTTTGATGTGTTGTTGAATTCGGTTTGCCATTATTTTGTTGAGGATTTTTGCGTCAATGTTCATTAAGGAGATTGGCCTATAGTTCTCCTTTTTGGAGGTAAGACAGCTGACTTTAAATGACTGTTTAATGCTATGATACCAATGTGTCCCCAAATTTCATGTGTTGGAAATTTAATCACTGAAGTCATATGTTAATGGTATTTGAGAGAATGATTGGGTCATGAGGGCTCTGCCCTTACACATGGATTATTAATTGTTTAACAAGGGACTTCATAATAGCAAAAAGTTCTGTCTAGTTAGCTTGCTCTGTCTTACCATATGACGACACTCTTCACCACTATGGGACTCTGCAGAGAACGTCATCAGCAAGAAGCCCTTCACTAGATGCACCCCCTCAACCTTTGACCTCTGAGCCTCCAGAATCATGAACTGAATAAACCTTAATTCCTTATAAATTACCCAGTCTGTAGTATTCAGTTATACTAGCAAAAATGAACTAAGATATCTATTAAGTAAGTCTAACATCCAAGCTTTCTCAGGAACAGTTTCCGTTCATTTCTTTTTCTCCTGTGAATAGGCTGTGCATTTTTCGGTTTTTTGCAAGTCTCATTTTTTTTGTTGTTGTTGAAAATTGAGCATTTTGAAAATTGTGACTCTAGAAATCAGATTCTTCACCCCCTTCCCAGAGATTATTACTGTTTTTGGTAATAGTTGTTTATTTAGTCACTTTTCTAACTAGTTTTGCAAAAAGTATATTCTTCATAATATGTGGTCACTAAAGCCTCTGTTCCCTTGGCTTAGTGATTAGCTTATAATTAGACAGAGTTCCTTAAATGCCTGCAGGAAAAAAAAAAAAACCTCGCCCAGTCTGCAGATCAGCCTGAGCTAGGGGGCATTCCTTCAACAATTAGCCAGGCAATTTACATGTCTGCCTTTGCCTTCACTTTCTGCTTACACATAAACAAAGGATAAACCAGAAGTGCAAGCTTAGGGTTTGTGTCTGCACAAGGATTTCTGGTTTCCTAATATACACTTTTCAAAGTCTAAGTCAAGTCTCCAAGATCCAGAGGCTGGAGAGAACATAGCACATTTGAAACGATGTAAAGATTCAATATAGCAAATTAATATCTCAGTGACAAAGGATGATGTTGGAGAGGTAAGCAGGTGTCAGAGGTCAAAGAGGCTTTAAAAACACTTTAAGACATTTAACAGAAGCAATAAAAAGGTTTTCACCCCAGCAACTTGGGAAGCAGAAGCAGGAAGATCTCAAGTACAAAGCCAGTCTCTGCCAAGTTAGAAAGGTCCTATCTCAAAAACAAATACAAACCAAGGACTGGGGGTGTGACTCAAGTGGAGAACAGGTGTCTAGCATTTTTGGAGGCCCTGAATATAATCTCCACTACCACAAAAAGGGGGAGGGAGAGAAAAAGGGGGAGAAAAACAGCAAAACTAAATACAAAGAGATCAACCAAAAAAACTAATCCAGCAATCCAAAAACAAAAAATGGCATCCTGCTACATTTACCTCAAAAGATACTTAGAATCATTAATTTTTGGTAGACAACTAAATATGGAGTAGCAAAATTCTAGCTTCATCTGACTCACATCATTTATTGAAACAAAAAATGCTAAAACAGTAACAGATTGGAGGACACAAGAAGATCACAAATTCCATCTAGACATGTAGCTGTAGATATCCAAATGGACAAATCTAGAACTGAGTGGGACATATGTACTCAGAACACATATCTGAAATATAAAATATTTAACAGATACAGACAAGTAACACTTTTTTGCATTGTCACTAAATCCAAGACATAGTATAATTACTGCACTTGAAATAATCAATGTGAATAAATTCTTGAAAAGAAACTCAGCATCTGTGCCTACCACAAAATAAGTGCTCAGCAAGATTTTCATGAATTGAAAGTTAATTTCTTTCTGTAAAAACTCCAACAAGGTTCCATAACTCTAGTCTCTTCTTCCCATTACACACATCATAGATTAACATCACTAAAACAAAATGTTTGTTTCCTAAGATTTTGGTAGTTTCCTGATATACACAATAGCAAATCCTAAATCTCAACCCTTTAAGAATCTTTCAACTTTTATCTTCAACTGAGGGTTTTCATATCCCTGTAGGAAGATAAAGTCCTACTATAAAAGATAAAATGCCACATGGTTTTAAGATAATTCTTTTCCTACAGCACATACTATGCATTCTAGGCTTCACTTAAATTAACCTATCTAAGTCTAGCAATAATTCTATAAAGAAGGCAACATAATTAGCCCTGTTTTACAGATAAAGAAACTAAGTAGCAAAAAGAGCTCTTCTGAAGAAAAAAGAGATAATTTGTTTACATATCTTCAACCTCTATAATAATATAGTTTTTAAAAACAGACCAGCCTGATCCAGCAATACCACTCTTGGGGATATACCCAAAAGATTGTTACTCCAGAGGCACCTGCACATCCATGTTTATTGCGGCACTATTCACAATAGCCAAGTTATGGAAACAGCCAAGATGCCCCACCACTGACGAATGGATTAAGAAAATGTGGTATCTATACACAATGGAATTTTATGCAGCCATGAAGAAGAACGAAATGTTATCATTCGCTGGTAAATGGATGGAATTGGAGAACATCATTCTGAGTGAGGTTAGCCTGGCTCAAAAGACCAAAAATCATATGTTCTCCCTCATATGTGGACATTAGATCAAGGGCAAACACAACAAGGGGATTGGACTTTGAGCACATGATAAAAGCAAGAGCACACAAGGGAGGGGTGAGGATAGGTAAGACACCTAAAAAATTAGCTAGCATTTGTTGCCCTTAATGCAGAGAAACTAAAGTAGATACCTTAAAGCAACTGAGGCCAATAGGAAAAGGGGAACAGGTACTAGAGAAAAGGTTAGATCAAAAAGAATGAACCTAGAAGGTAACACCCACGCACAGGAAATCAATGTGAGTCAATGCCCTGTATAGCTATCCTTATCTCAACCAGCAAAAACCCTTGTTCCTTCCTATTATTGCTTATACTCTCTCTACAACAAAATTAGAAATAAGGGCAAAATAGTTTCTGCTGGGTATTGAGGGGGGGGAGCGGGAGGGGGTGGAGTGGGTGGTAAGGGAGGGGGTGGGGGCAGGGGGGAGAAATGAACCAAGCCTTGTATGCACATATGAATAATAAAAGAAAAATGAAAAAAAAAAAAGACCAGCCTGAGAACATAAGCTGAACATAATGGTTCTCTTTTCTCACCTCCCTTTGCATAAAAGTCACACTTTATTCATCTTGAAACTAACCAAGGTGTACTGTCTGAAGTGTGGGACAGTGAATTACAACAACAAACGGACCATTCAAAAGTACTGGAATAAAACCAGTGCTATTTGTTTTATACTTATTTCTTCTTAAGGGCAAAATATGACTTTAGTTAGACCTAACAGACAATTATAAAAACATTCCACCCAATAGCTGAATGTTTTTTCTTACTGAATGCATTTGAAACTTTTCCAAGAAAGATCATATATTCAGCCATAAAGCAAACTCAGTACATTTGAAGGACTGGAATCATGCAAACTATGTCCTCTAATCAAAGTGAAATTACAAATTGGTAAAAGAGGGAAATTCACACATATGTGGGAATATGACAGCACACTCTTAAATAACCACTGGGTCAAAGAAGAAAAGATAAGGGAAAATAGAAAAGACTAAGATAAGTGAAAATGAAAGAATCACAACTTGCCAATCTTACAGGAAGAAGTTAAAGAAGTCCTCAGAGGATCATCTATTGCTGTAAATACCTCATTAAGAAAGAACTAGCCAGCCAAGGATGGTGCAAACCAATAATCTTGGCACTGGACAGGTTAGGGTAGAAGAATCGTAAATTCCAAGTCAGCCTGGACTGCATAGCAACTTCAAGGCCAGCCTGAGCTATAAAGCAAGACCCTACCTAAAACAAAGAAGAAAGGGGAAAAAATGGGATAAGGCTGAGAGGCAGAGTGCTTGCTTGCATGTGCAAGGGCCTAGGTTCTATCCCAGCACTACCAAAAAAAAAAAAGAGAGAGAAAAAAAAAAAAGATTTCAGATACCCTAGCCTTGAACCTTAAAGAACTGGAAAAAGAACAGAAAGTTAAGCCTAACTGACCAAGATTTTAAAAAGGAAGGGAGGCAGGAAAAAAGAGACGGAGGGAGAGATGGAAAAAGGAAGGGAAAGAGGGAAGGAAGAGGGAGGGAGGGAGGAAGGAAAAAAGATTCAAAGCACTAAAATCAGGAACAAAAAATAAGACATTACTACCAACCTTATAAAAATAAAAGGGATTTAACGAACACTAGGAACAAACACCAACAAATTAGATAACGTCAATGAAATAAACAAATTCCTGGGAAGACTCAAATTCCTACTAAAATAATGGAAAACTTAAATATACCTATAACAAAAATCACCCGATTTTTAACTTCCCACACTTAAAAAAAAAAAAAAAAAAAACCCAAGTGGCTTACTAGAGAATTTGACCAAACATTCAAAGAATTGATATTATTCATTCGTAAACTCCCCTGAAACAAGGGAAAGAACACTTGCCAACTAATGGGACAGTACTACACAGATAACAGAACAAGATGAAGGCATGACAGGAAAACTATACATGCGGCACTAAGATTTGAACCCAGGGCCTTATGCTTGCTAGGCAGGCACACTTACAGCTTGAGCCACTCCACCAGCCCTGAATATCCTTTTATTGACACAAATACAGGAGTCCTCAACAAAATATTAGCAGTACTTTTAAAGTATTATATATTATAAATTCCAGTAGGATTTATCCCAAGAATTGCAGGACTGGTTCAGCATAGGAAAATCAATTAATCTAATATTAATAGAATAAAGCACAAAAGCTATACACTTGATGTAATATATATAGGAAAAAGAATTTGCCAATGTCTAGTACTATGGCTTGAACATGTCCCACAATGTTCATATGTTAGAAACTTATTCCTCAATTCACTAGTTGGGTCATGGGAACAGTACCCTGCATGAATGAGATCAATGCTGTTATTGTGAGTAGTTTCTTTACAATGGGAGTGGTTCCTTATAAAAGGACAAATTCACACTTGCCCCTACTTACTCCCACCATCCTCCCCTCTCCTGCTTTGCTCTTCCACTACAGGAACACACAGCAAGAAGGCCTTGATCTTAGACTTCTCAACCTCCTGCACCATGATCCAATAAATTTCTGTTCATTATAATTACCCAGTCTCTGGTATTCTATTAGAGCAGCACAAAACCCATCAAGGCATCCAGCATCCTTTCATGATAAAATCACTCAATCAACTAAAAATAGAAGTAAGCTTCCTCCACCTGATAAAGGAACCTATAAAGGATCATCAACAATTAACAGTATAAGATTAGGAGGATCAAAGATGGCAACTAGGGTGCAGAGGCAGACACCATGAGCTTTGTGAATCAAAAATCTTGCTGAGACACTGGAGCCACACTTGGCAAAAATAAGGCATCAAGAAGAATCAAAACTTCCACACCCTGAACCCCTAGCCCGTGGAAAGCTTCTCCACACATTACACTGAGAAAACAAGAGGGCTCCCACACCGCCAAACACTGACTCGAAACCTGCTTGGGAGACATTCGGCAGACCAAACAGGTGAGTGCCAAGTGTCACGCAATACTCCCCCAGCCATCTCTGGGACAGACCAGTATAACCCCCTCAGCAGACTGACCCCCGGCAAAAAAAAAAAAAAAAACTGAACAAACAAGGAACTGAAAACTAGCACACAGTAGAGGGGGTGGAAACTCTGAAAGTGCACTGGATAAAGGGGGGGGAAGAAGCTGATCTCCACCTGAACTTCAGTAAACAAATGGCTAGAAAGGTGGGCAGGCCGACAGCAGTCTGGTGATAAGCTGCTGCCTGAAATAAGGCAGGTAGCGGTCCACAAACCTCATCTCCTTAGTCAAACAACACTACAAAATTGAAAAACAATCAGCAAATCATCACAACACACTGACAACAGGGGGCCAGCTGAGGGATCACTGACTGACCTTCCCCAAGAGAAAGGAGGCGAGGCAAAGAAACAAGCCCCAAGTAATCAAGCACAGAGAAAAACCAACTCGAAAGCAGGACAGCTGGTGGGCTACAGAGCTGATTCCAGAACCTGAGGACAACATACAAACTTAAACTGCCACACCTCACTGAGGGAGTAGCTGACCAAGCAGCTGCCTCTGAAAGAGGAAAAAAAAAAAAACTAAACATTACCCAACCACCTGGTGAGACTATGACAGAGTTTCTGCTTAAATACCAACACCAGGACTGGATGCTGGAGGAGTAACACCAGAACTTAAACTAAGACAGAAATGCTGTTGTTCCTGAACCTGGAATTTTTATTTGATTGTGTGTTTGTTTCTTTTGTTTCATGTTTGTTTGTGTTTGTACATCTCTCACTGTTGATTTCTTTGGGTTTTTTTGTTGTTATTGTTGTTAGTTTTACTATTGTGAATTAGCTAATACTAAATTATACACAGACCAGGGACAGAAATAGCACACACACACTCAGCTACGAACCCAATACAGCCACACAAAAAAAATTAAACCAAGGGAAAGAAAACAGGTCACTGAAACCACCAACTAGCCTATCAAGAACATAGCTGCACAGTACCAAGTAGAGTGATGGAAAGATGAAAAAGGGATGGAAACCATTCTCCCCCTAAAAATGATTTAATACAGGATTCAGAGGGAAATGAAGAAAACGGATACTCAGTTTCACACTCCAACAAAACACAGATAAAAGATGCCAAGGAACCCAACGATGACCTCAAAGAAGAACTCCTGCAAGTAATCACTGAGAATTTTGTGATGTTACTAGACATGGTTAAAGAAAACATACAAGAGGCACTCAAGAAATTTCAAGACACCAAAAATAAAAAATGTAAGACACAAACGAATGAACTCATAGGATCCCTAAATTAACACCAAACTGAAACAGAGAACACTACAGACAGATAAATGAATTAAAGACAAAAATAGACAATATTAAAGAGGAAGTGACCTATATGATATGGAAAAACCTCAGAAAAAAGAATGAATCAGAAATACAAAACACAATGGAAGGCCACTCCAGAAGACTAGAACAAGCAGAAGACAGAATCTCAGAACTTGAAGACACAATGGAATTTACAGAAAAAATTGAATAGGTATTAGTCAAATAACTCAAGACCTGTGAAAGGAATATGCAATTCACCAACTCCATCAAAAGACCAAACCTGAGAATCATGGGCATTAAAGAAGAAGAAGAGGTGCAAGCAAAAGGGATTCATAATATATTCAACAAAATAATAACAGAAAATTTCCCAAACCTAGAGAAAGCTATGCCTATTCAGGTACAGGATGCTTCCAGGACACCAAACAGACTTGACCAAAATAGAACTACCCCATGACATATTATCATTACAACAAGGACAGAGAATAGAGAAAGAATATCGAAGGCTGTAAGAGAGAAAAAACATACTAGGTAAACCCATCAAAATCACAGCAGATTTCTCAACGGAAACCTTAAAAGCAAGAAGGGCATGGAGTGATGTCTTCCAGGCACTGAATGAAAACAACTTCAACCCTAGAATACTAAACCAGCAAAACTATCATTCAAAACAGATGGATCAATAGAAGTAGTCAACAAAAGCAGAAATTTAAAAAATGTATAACCATTGAGCCACCACTACAAAAGATTCTTCAAGGAATCTGCACATAGAAAATGAAAGCAAACAAAACCATGAGAGGAGGGGCAGCACCAAACCACAGAAGAAGAAAGAAGGAATCAGAGAGCAACATTGATTCAGCTGCACACAATCAAACCCTTAACAACAAAAACAACTAAATGACAGGAATCACCACATAGCTATCAATATTAACACTGAATGTTAACAGACTTAATTCCCACATCAAAAGACACCACTTAGCAATTTGATTAAAAAGGAAGATCCAACAATCTGTTGTTTACAAGAGACCCATCTCATTGACAGAAACAAGTACTGGCTTAGGGTGAAAGGCTGGAAGAAGATTTACCAAGCCAATGGCCCCCCGAAAACAGGCAGGAGTAGCAATACTTATCTCAGACAAAGTAGACTTCAAACTCACATTGATCAAACAAGATAAAGAAGGACACTCCATACTAATAAAGGGGGAAATACATCAAAAGGAAATAATAATTACCAACCTATATGCACCCCAATGTCACTGCATCAAACACACTCTGAAGGACCTAAAAGCATATATAGACTCCAACACAGTGGTAGTGGGACACTTTAATACCTGTCACCAACAGACAGGTCATCCAAACAAAAAATCAATAAAGAAATTTTAGAACTAAACCACACCATAGATCAAATGGACCTAGCTGATGTCTAAAGAATATTTCATCCAACATAAGCAAAATATACATTCTTCTCAGCAGCACATGGAACTTTCTCCAAAACTGATTATCTTAGCACACAAAGCAAGCATCAGCAAACATAAGAAAACAGAAATAATCCCATGCATTCTACCTAATCACAATGTATTAAAACTAAAACTCAACAACAAAAACAACAGCAGAAAATATGCAAACAACTGGAAGCTGAATAACATACTGCTCAATGATCAGTGGGTCAATGATGAAATAAAAGAGGAAATTAAAAAGGTTCCTGGAAGTTAATGAAAATGAAAACACCACCTACCAGAACCTATGGGACACAGCAAAGGCAGTCCTAAGAGGAAAGTTTATAGCCATGAGTGCATATATTAAAAGGACAGAAAGATCTCAAATCAATGACTTAATGCTATATCAAAACTCTTAGAAAAATAAGAACAAGCAAAACCCAAAACAAGCAGAAGAGAAATAATTAAAATAAGGGCCAAAATTAATGAAATAGCAACAAAAAATACTATACAAATAATCAATGAAACAAAGAGCTGGTTCTTTGAAAAAATAAACAAGATCTACAGAACCCTGGCAAACCTGACTACCATGAGGAGAGAAAAAACCCAAACCAGTAAAATCAGAAACAAAAAAGGGGAGATAACAACAAACACCACAAAATTCCAGGGAATCATCAAAGACTAGTTTGAGAATCTATATTCCAATAAATTTGAAAATCTTGAAGAAATGGACAAATTTCTAGATACTTATGACCATCCAAAATTGAACCAAGAGGATATTAATCACCTGACTAGATCTATAACACAAAATGAAATTGAAGCAGCAATAAAGAGTCTCCCAAAAAAGAAAAGTCCAGGACCTGATGGATTCTCTGCTGAATTCTATCAGCCCTTAAAGAAGAACTAATACCAATTCTCCTTAAACATTTCCATGAAATAAAAAGGGAAGGAACACTGCCTAACTCATTTTATGAAGCCAGTATTACACTCATTCAAAAATCAGACAAAGACACCTCCAAAAGGGAGAACTACAGGCCAATTTCCTTAATGAACATCAATGCAAAAATCCTCAATAAAATAATTGCAAACTGAATCCAACAACATATCAGAAAGATTATCCACCACGACCAAGTCAGCTTCATCCCAGGGATGCAGGGGTAGTTCAACATACGCAACTCTATAAATGTTATACAGCACATTAAAAGAAGCAAAGACAAAAACCACTTGATCATCTCAATAGATGCAGAAAAAGCCTTTGACAAGATCCAACACATTTCATGACAAAAGCTCTAAGAAAACCAGGAATAGAAGGAATGTACCTCAACATTGTAAAGGCTATATACGACAAACCTACAGCCAACATCATACTTAACGGTGAAAAACTGAAACCATTTTCCCTAAAATCAGGAATGAGACAAGGGTGCCCACTACCCCCACTCCTATTCAACATAGTACTGGAATTCCTAGCCAGAGCAATTAGGCAAGAAGAAGAAGTAAAAGGAATACAAATAGGTAAAGAAACTGTCAAAATAACTCTATTTGCAGAAGACATAATCCTATATCTTAAAGACCCAAAAAACTCTACCCAAAAACTCCCAGACACCATAAGCAGCTACAGCAAGGTAGTAGGATACAAAATCAACTTACAAAAATCATTAGCTTTTCTATACATCAATAACAAACAAATTGAGAAAGAATATATGGAAAAAAATCCATTTACAATACCCTCAAAAAAATCAAATACCTAGGAGTAAACTTAACAAAGAATGTGAATTATCTCTATAAGGAGAACTACAAACCCCTGAAAAAATAGAGATCGAGGAAGACTACAGAAGATGGAAAGATCTCCCATGCTCATGGATTGGTAGAATCAACATAGTAAAAATGGCTATACTACCAAAAGCAGCCTACATGTTTAATGCAAATCCCATCAAAATCCCAACAACATTCATTAAAGAGATTGAAAAATCTACCCTTAAGTTCATTTGGAAACACAAAAGACCAGGAATAGCGAAGGCAATACTCAGCAAAAAAAGCAATGCTGGAGGTATCACAATACCCAACTTCAAACTATATTACAAAGCAACAGCAATAAAAACAGCATGGTACTAGCACAAAAACAGATATGAAGACCAGTGAAAAGAACCGAGGACCCAGATCACAGAGCTATGCCTACCTCATTTTTGACAAAAGCACCAAAAACATACAATGGAGAAAAGACAGCCTCTTCAACAAATGTTGCTGGGAAAAGTGGTTATCCATCTGCAAAAACCTGAAATTAGATCCATGTTTATCACCCTGTACTAGTATCAACTCAAAATGGATCAAGTACCTTAATATCAGACCCAAAACTCTGAAGTTAGTATAGGAAAGAGCAGTGAATACTCTGGAAGTAATAGGTATAGGTAAGGACTTCCTCCATAGAACCCCAGCAGCTCAGCGACTAAGAGAAAGGATGGACAAATGGGACTACATGAAATTAAAAAGCTTCTGCACAACAAAAGAAATGGTCTCTAAACTGAAGAGCCCACCCACAGTGGGAGAAAATATTTGCCAGCTAAACATCAGACAAAGGACCAATAACCAGAATATACAGGGAGCTCAAAAAACTAAACTCTCCCAAAATCAATGAACCAACAAAGAAATTGGCAACTGAACTAAACAGAACTTTCTCAAAAGAAGAAATTCAAATGGCCAAAAAACTCATGAAAAAATGTTCATGATCTCTAGCCATAAAGGAAATGCAAATCAAAACCACACTAAGATTCCACCTCACCCCTGTTAGAATAGCTATCATCAAAAACACTACCAACAAGTGTTGGTCAGGATGTGGTGAAAAAGGAACCTTCATACACTGCTGGTGGGAACACAAGCTAGTGCAATCACTCTGGAAAAAAATATGGAGGCTTCTTAAAAAACTAAACATTGATCTGCCATATGATCCAGCAATCCCACTCCTAGGGCTATACCCAAAGGAATGTGACATAGGTTATTCCAGAGGCACCTGCACACCCATGTTTATTGCAGCACTATTCACAACAGCCAAGTTATGGAAATATCCAAGTAATGGAAACAGCCAAGATGCCCCATTACTGTCAAATGGATTAAGAAAATGTGGTATTTATACACATGGAATTTTACTCAGCCATGAAGAAGAATGAAATCTTATCATTCACAAGTAAATGGATGGAACTGGAGAACATCATTCTGAGCGAGGTTAGCCAGGCTCAGAAGACCAAAAATCATATGTTCTCCCTCATATGCGTACTTTAGATCTAGAGCCAATGCAGTAATGCAGTTGGACTTGGGTCACACGCTAAAGGGAAAGTACATACAGGAGGAATGGGGATAAGTAGGAAACCCAAAACTTGAAAGTGTTTGATATCCCCACTGCAGAGGAATTAATACAGTAACCTTAAAGTGACAGAGGTCACTATGGGAAGGTGACTAGGAAGTAGTGAAGAGGTCAGGTAGAGATTAAACAATTCAGGTGTTATACACTTGTGCGTGGAAGCAATGCTAGGAATCTCTCTGTGTAGCTATCCTTATCTCAACCAGCAAAAATGCTTTGTCTTTCTTATTATTGCTTATATCTTCTCTTCAACAAAATTGGAGAAAAGGGCACAACAAGTTCTGCCTGAACAGAGGTGGGGGGACAGGGAGGGAACAGGGGTGAAGAAATGACCCAAACAATGTGTGCACATATGAATATATGAATAAAGAAAAAAAGATTAAATGTTTTCCCCTTAGGGAACAAGACAAAAATATATACTTTTTAACACTAAGGTTGAGGTACTAGCCAGGGCAATTTGGCAAGAAAAAGAAATAAAAGGAATCCAGATTGGAAAGTAAGAAGAAAAGCTTGCTCATGGCATGACCTTGTGAGTTAAAAAGTCCTGGGTTGGAGGCATAGCTCAAGTGGTAGAGCACCTGCCCAGCAAGTGTTAAGGCCTTGAAATCAATATCCATTACCATTAAAAAGAACACTAAAAAACTACTCAAATAAATAATTCAGCAATGCTGCAGGACATGAAATCAATATATTATCAATTGTACTTCTATAGACCAGCAAGAAACAATGAAAAACTACAATGAAGAAAATATTCCTATTATTTTATAAATAAAATTCCATTATCAAGTGATATCTTTTACCTATTACCAAGAGGAGAAGTCTGAGTACTTCTGCCTACTGCATTTTTGTAATCAGAGTTGCCCAAGAAAGCACAAGACAATCGAGCACTATATAGAGCAATGTTTTTCTCACATAAATAAGAAACAGAGCAAGGTCACAGTTTCAGTAGTGGGCACTGGCCCCCAGTAGCCACAATGAGTACATCCCAGCAGTTGACATAGAGCAACTGGCCTGCATGTACCACTCTTGTGCCATAGCAGAAGAATCTTGTCCTCTCCCCACAGAGGAAAGATATACTAGTGGGGATGGCCAGGTACCATATGACACACATGATTAAGCAGAACAAAGGACCACAAACTGAGTCTGAAAAAGAGGAAAATGTTTCCACACACAGTAATAAATCCAGCACTGGCTGTGAGGACTCTCTTTGTAAGGACATATTCCAGGTCCAAAGCTTATTTTTAAGAAGCCAAGAGGAGGTCAACAGACTATTCATTAAAAGCTGGGAATACAGCTCAGTGGTAGACTGCTTTCCTAACATGTGAGAAGTCCTGGGTCTGATCTCTAGCACCACAAAAAAGAAAAAAAGACTGCAGGAAACTGCTTATCCCAACTCCATTTATAACATCAAAAAGAATAAAATACTTAAATATATACTTTTTAAAAGAAGTATAGCCCTACATCTCTTCAGACTACCCCCCGTACTAAAAGGCTTTGGCCTGACCAACTGAGAACCCCCAAAATCCTGTATCTCTGTTATGGCTGGTATCAGTCCATGGATATTCTAAATACTACCAAGAGGTTGTTGTTTGTTGCCACTTTCCTGGAGAGCAATTTGGTGCTAAAATAAAAGCCATAAAATAGGTACTTCTTTTGACTCAACAATATCACTTCTAGAAATTTATCCTAAGGGAAAAGTGCAGGATATACATGAAGATATAAAACACAAGATGAGGATCAACCCAGGTGAAGATCAACCTGTCCAAACACTGAAGAAATGTTTATCAATATGACAGGAAGACACTAATTCTCCACCACCAAATTCTGAACTTCACTCATAAGGGAAGACCAGGAACCCTTGGGAATTGTTAGGAAACATGTGAAAGGACACAATTTCCTAAAGAGAGTAAGACACGGTTCCTAGAAGGTAACACATATGCACAGGGAATCAATGTGAGTCAACTCCCTGTATAGCTATCCTTATCTCAACTAGCAAAAACACTTGTTCCTTCCTATTATTGCTTATACTCTCCAACAAAATTAGAGATAAGGGCAAAATAGTTTCTGCTGGGTATTGAGGGGATGGGGGGGAGAGCGAGGGGGTGGAGTGGGTGGTAAGGGAGGGGGTGAGGGCAGGGGGAAGAAATGACCCAAGCCTTGTATGCACATATGAATAAGAAAACAATTTTTAAAAAGTGCAATTTCAACTATGTCAGCTTGAATCCTAAAAAAAAAATCATTCATTGTGAATGTGGAAGAATTCTTACCTATAAGGATATTCATCAAAATGTTTATAATAGAAGAAAGTTGGAAACTACATATATGACCATCAAAAAGGAATTGAGTAAATTCTGGCACATCAATATAATGACATTGTATAAAATCATTAATAGTTAAAAAGTGAAAAATAGAGTCTAAAACTATAAAACACTGCTGAAATAAATTACAGAAAAACTAAAATAACTGGAAAGACATCAAATGTTCACAGTTCAGAAGACTTGATATTGTTAATACTCTGCAAATTGATCCACAAATGCAAACAATCCCTATCAAAATCACAGTTGCCCTTCTTGCAAAACCTCACATGCTGATCTTTAACATTTATAGGGTAATGCAAGAACCTAGAAGAGCCAAAAACAATCTCGAAAAAGAAGAGAGTTAGAGAACTCAATCTCAAAGCTTACTACCTACACTAATCAAGACAGATGATACTGGCATAACTCTCAAAGAAATAGAATTGAAAGTCCAAAAATAAACACTTAGATTTATACTTAGTTGATTTTCAACAAGGTTTCTGACCTTCCAAAAAACCAAAAGGAAAAGAAGTCTTTTAACCAAATAGTACTACGACAACTGGATATTCACATGCAAATGAAAACTGTATCCTGACTTTAAAGTATACACAAAATTCAAAATTGATCAAAGATTTAACATAGAAGCTAAAAATATAAAATGCTTAAAGAAAACAGAATAATTAATATCTTCATAACTTTAGTATAGGCAATGACTTCTTAGATACACTATCAAAAGCAAAATAAAAAACAGACAAATCAGACTTTATCAAAATTAAGAACTTTTGGGCTATAAATGATACTAACCAAAAAGTGAAAGGACAATCCGTAAACTGGAGAAAAATATTTGCAAATCACATATCTGATAAGGGATTTATAACTAAACTATATAGAGACCTTTTCTAAAAATCAATTTTAAAAAAGAATAAACTGATTTTGCTCAGGGGATCTGAACAAGCATTTCTCCAAAGGAAATACACAAATTGCCAAAACCCAGAAGAAAAGCATGGTGAGCATATGAGGGAGAACATGCAGCTTTTGGCCCTCTAAGCCTGAGGGCCAAAACTATGGTAGAATCTTAATGTGGTTTTGATTTGCATTTCCTTTATGGTCAGGGATGGTGAACAATTTTTCATGTGTTTTTCAGCTATCTGAACTTCCTCCTTTGCAAAAGTTCTGTTCAGTTCAGTTTCCCATTTCTTTATTGGATCATTGATTGGGGGAGTTTAGTTTTTTGAGCTCCCTGTATACTCTGGTTATCAGTCCCTTGTCTGATGTATAGCTAACCAAAAACTTTCTCCCATTCTGTGGGCAGCCTCTTCAATTTAGAGACCATTTCTTTTGTTGTGCAGAAGCTTTTTAATTTCATGTAGTCCCATTGTTGATCCTCTCTTAGTTGCTGGGCTGCTGAAGTTCTACTGAGGAAGTCCGTCCCTATGCCTATTGCTTCCAGTGTATTCCCTGCTCTTTCCTGTACTAGCTTCAAGGTTTCAGGTCTAATATTAAGGTCCTTAATCCACTTGGAGTTGATACATGTACAGGGTGACAAACAGGGATCTAGTTTCAGTTGTCTGTAGGCAGATATCCAGTTTTCCCAGCAACATTTGTTGAAGAGGCTGTCTCATCCCCATTGCATGGTTTTGGCACCTTTGTCAAAAATTAGGTGGGCATATCTGCATGGATTCATATCCGAGTCCTCTATTCTGTTCCACTGGTCTTCATATCTGTTTTTGTACCAGTGCCATACCGTTTTTATTGCTACAGCTCTGCATTACAGTTTCAAGTCAAGTATTGCGATACCTCCAGCATTGCTGGTTTTGCTCAGTATTGCCTTGTCTATTTGCCGTCTTTTGTGTTTTCAAATGAACTTTACGGTTGATTTTTCAGTCTCTGTGATGAATGTCACTGGGATTTTGATGGGAATTGGGTTGAAAAATGTAGATTGCTTTTGGTAGTATCCATTTTACTATGTTGATTCTACCAATCCGTGAGCACAGGAGATCCTTCCACCTTCTTGTAGTGTTCTTTGATTTCTTACTTCAATGGTTTGTAGCTTTCCTTGTAGAGGTCATTCACATCCTTTGTTAAGTTGGTTCCCAGGTATCTAATTTTTTTTGAGGCTACTATAAATGGAACTGTTTTCTTATATTCTTTTTCAAGCTGTTCATTATTGGTGTTTAGAAGGGCTACAGAATTCTTTAAGTTGATTTTGTATCTTGCTACTGTGCTGAAGCTGTTTATTGTGTCTAGGAGTTTGGGGGCAAAGTTTTTTGGGTGTTTTAGCTATAAAATCATGTCATTTGCAAATAGGAATAGTTTGACTATTTCTTTTCCTATTTGCGATCCTTTTATATCTTCTTTCTGCTTTATTGCTCTGACTAGGAATTCCAAGACTATGTTGAACAAGGAGTGGGGAAAGGGGATACCCTTATCTCGTTCCTGACTTTAGGAGAACTGGTTTCAGTTTTTCCCCATTAAGTATGATGTTAGCTACAGGACTGTCATAGACAGCCTTTATTATGTTGAGGTACATTCTTTCTACTCCTTCTTTCATCAAACTTTTTATCATGAAATGGTGTTAAATCTTATCAAAGGCTTTTTCTGCATTTATTGAGATGATCAAATGGTTTTCTGTCTTTGCATCTGTTAATGTACTGTATTATATTTAATGATTTGCTTATGTTGAACCATCCCTGTGATGAAGCCGACTTGGTTTGGTGTATGATCTTGCCAGTATGTTGTTGGATTCGGTTTGTCATTATTTTATTGAGGATTTTTGCATCAATGTTCATTAAGGACCTTGGCCTGTAGTTCTCTTTTTTGGATGTGTCCTTGTCTGATTTTGGGATGAGGGTAACATTGGCTTCATAAAATGAGTTGGGCAGGGTTCCTTCCTTTCTATTTCATGGAAAAGTTTAAGGTATTGGTATTAGTTCTTCTTTAAAGATCTGGCAGAATTCAGCGGAGAATCTGTCAGGTTCTGGACTCTTCTTTTGGGTAGACTATTACTGCTCCAATTTCACTGCATGTTATAGATCTGTTTAGGTGATTAATGTTTGTTCTCTTGGTTCAGTTTTGGACAGTCATATGTATCTAGAAATTTGTCCATTTCTTCTAGATTTTCCAATTTATTTGAATATAGGTTCTCAAGTAGTCCCTGATGATTCCCTGGATTTCCTTGGTGTTTGTTGTTATCTCCCCTTTTTCACTTCTGATTTTACTAATTTCGATCTTTTCCCTCCTCATTTTAGTCAGATTTTCCAGGGGTTTTTTCAATCTTATTTATTTTTTCAAAGAACCAGCTTTTTGTTTTGTTGATTCTTTGCATGGGTTTTTGTTTTGTTTTGTTTTGGTCTCCATTTGATTTCAGCCCTTATTTTTGTTCTTTCTCTCTTTCTGCTTGTTTTGGGTTTAGCTTTTTCTTATTTTTCTAGGAGTTTGATATGTAGCATTAGGTTGTCTATTTGAGATCTTTCTGTGTTTTTTATATATGCATTCGTGGCTACAAACTTTCCTCTTTGGACTGCCTTTGCTGTGTTCTATAGGTTCTGAGAGGTTGTGTTTGCATTTTCATTAAATTCCAGGAACTTTTTTATTTCCTCCCTTATTTCTTCTGTGACCCACTGATCTTTGAGCAATGTGTTGTTCAACCTCCAATTGTTTGTGAATTTTCTGCTGCAGCTTTTGTTGTTGAGTTCTAGTTTTATTGCATTGTGATCAGATAGTATGCAAGGGGTTATTTCAGTTTTCTTATATTTTTTGAGACTTGCTTTGTGCCCTAAAATATAATCTATTTTGGAGACAGTTCCATGGGTTGCTGAGAAGAATGTATAATGTGCTGTTGCAGGACGGAATATTCTGTGACACCATTTGATCTATGGTGTCATTTAGTTCTAGGATTTGTTATTTTTTGTCTGGATGATCTATTCATTGGTGATGGAGGAGTACTGAAGTCTCTCACTAACACTGTGTTGGGGGTTACATGTGATTTTAAGTCCTTTAGTGTATATTTAATGAAGTTGGATGCACTGACATTGAATGCATGTAAGTTGTTAACTGTTATTTCCTCTTGATGTATTGCTCCTTTTATTAGTATGAAGTAACTTTCTTTGCCTCTTTTGACTAATGTAAGTTTGAACACCACCTTGTCTGATATAAGTATTGCTACTCCTGCCTGTTTTCAGGGCCATTAGCTTGGTAAATCTTCTTCCAGCCTTTTACCCTAAGTCAGTGTTTATTTCTGTCAATAAGGTGGGTGTCTTGTAAACAAAAGATCGTCAGATCTTCCATTTTTAATCCAGTTTGCCAAACAGGGTCTTTTGATGAAAGAACTGAGTCCAGTAACATTCAGTGTTAACACTGAGAGGTATATGGTGACTCCTGCCATTTAGTTGTTTTTGTTATTAGAGGATTTGAGTGTGTACAGCAGCTTCAATGTTACTCTCTGAGTACTTGTCCGTTCTTCTCCTGAGGTTTGATACTTCCTGTCCTTTCGTGGTTTTGTTTTCATCTTCTGAATGTAGAATTCATTGCAGAATCTTCTGTCTCTCAATTTTAAGAAAAAGATTCCACATATGAGAGAACATACAATTATTTGATTGTATTGGATTATTTCACTTAACATTAAG
The DNA here is from genome assembly GCF_047511655.1 of Castor canadensis. Classification (NCBI taxonomy): domain Eukaryota; kingdom Metazoa; phylum Chordata; class Mammalia; order Rodentia; family Castoridae; genus Castor; species Castor canadensis. Next base: position 50,532,022 of record NC_133402.1, on the reverse strand, counting down.
ATCACTATTCCATCCATTTTCCTGCAAATAACAGAATTTCATTCTTCTTTATTTCTGAGTAATACTCCATTGTGTATGTACACCACATTTTCTTTACCCATTCATCACTGGTTGATAGCACCTAGGCTGATTCCCTATTTTAGCTATTGGAAATAGTGCTGCTATAAACATGGGAGTCAAGTATCTCAACTATATGTTGATTTACATTCCATCAGGTATATACCCAGAACTGGTATGGCAGATTCATTTGGTAGTTCTACATTTGGTTTTTTTAAGGAACTCCATACTGATTTCCATAGGAACTGCACTAATTTACATTCCTACAAACATTGTATACAGATATCTTTTTTCCCCATATTCCAGCCAGCATTTATTGCTTATTGTCTTCATGATTTTCACTGGGATGAGGTGGCATCTCAGTGATGTTTTGATTTGCATTCCCTTTATGTCTAAGGATGTCTAAGGATGTATTTCTTAGCCATTTGTATTTCTTCTTTTGAAATTAGTATGTTAATTTACCAATGATTAATCAGATTATTTGCTCTTTTGATGTTTAAATATAGTGGATATTAATCCTTTACCCAATAAATAACAGTCAAAGATTTTCTCCCATCATGGAGGTTTCCTTTTGATTCTCAAAATTGTTTCCTTTGCTGTGCAGGAGCTTTTTAATTTGATGAAATTCCATTTGTCAATTCTTATTTTTTGGGCTACTGAGGTTCAATTTAGAAAAGTGTTACCTATTTATACTATCTTCAAGAGCTTTCCCTGCATTTTCCTCTATCAGTTTCAAAGTCTAGTCTTATATTAAGATCTTTGATCCATTTTGAATTGATTTTGGTACCAGGTGAGAAATGGTTTCAGTCCTCTGCATCCAGTTTTTGCAACACCATTTGTTGAAGAAACTGTCTTTTCTCCAATGTAGTTGGTAACTTTGTCAAAAATCAGATGGCTGTACCCGTGTGGGCTTATTTCTGTATCTACTATTCTATTCCATTGATCTACATGTACACTTTTGTGCCAGTACCATGCTGTTTTTGTTACTGTGGCTCTGTAGTGTGATTTGAAGTTAGGTATTGTGACACCTCCAGCTCTTTTTACTCAGTATTGTTTTGGCTATTCGAGGTCTTTTGCACTTCCAAATGAATTTTAGGACTTTTATTTTTCTGTGAAGAATGACACTGGAACTTTTATAGAGATTGCATTGAATTTGTAGATTGCTTTGGGTATAGCCATTTTCACATTATTGATTCTGCTGATCCATAAACAAGGGAGGTCTTTCCATATTCTAAGGCCTTCTCCAATTTTTTCAAGGTTTTTATAGTTTTCATTGTAGAGATCTTTCACCTCCTTAGATAGGTTTATTCCTAGTATTTAATTTTTGAGACTAGTATGAATGGGAATGTTTTACTGATTTTTTCTCTCAGTCTGTTCATTACTGGTATATAGAAAAGCAACTGATTTTTAATGTTGATTCTGTATCATGCTATTTTGCTGGAAATATTTATCAGATCTAAGAGCTTTTAGGTCTAATAGTGTTTCCTTCATGAAACTGAATGCACCATTTGGTGCATGTACATTTACAATAGTTAAATCCTACTGATAAACTATTCCCTTTATCAGTATGAAGTGACCTTCTTTGTCTCTTCTGACTAATTTTAGTTTACAGTCTACTTGTTAGATATGAGTATGGCTACTCCTGCTTGCTTTCAGGCTACATTTGCTTGGAAAATCTTTTGGTTTAACCTTGAGTTTTTCTTTGTCAGTGAGGTGCATTTTTTGTAGGTAACAAATGGTAGGGTCTTATTTATTTATATAATCTCAAACTATCTCCCCAAGATACTTAAAAGGAAAGTAGTAATACTACAGGGGAGGAATTTGAAGATACCAATTTAACCAAGTCATCAAAGTCAATAGTACCAGTAATGCAACAAATAGGTATCTCATGTATCACCTAATGTACTGAGAACTGCTCCAGACTAAAGAAGACAAAGACATGATAACTAAAATGTATGTACCATATTAAATCCTAAACCATAAAACAAGTGAAATTTTCTTTTGGTATTATGGACATTAGTGATACTATTGACAAAATGTGAGAAATAGCTAAACAATAGTAGAATATAATGTTAATTTCCTGACTGAAAAATGTACTGAGGTTATATAGGAAAATGTCCTTATTTTTAGAAAGTACACATTAAAGTACTGAGAGGTAAAAGGGCATCATGTCTGCAAGTTGGAGATAATGATAAAGAAAACATGTTAAAAGAGTAACATCTGTGGACCATAGGGAATATAGGTGAAGACAATTCCAAAATTCTTTTTAACTATCTGTGAAATCTATGTTAAATTATTTCAAAATAAAAAAACTTTAATGTTTTAGACTCTTTCCAAGAAAAGTAGTGGAATCAGTTCAAGTTTACATAGTCTCTCAAATTTCAAAATTAAGCCAAATAAATAAAGCATTAAAATAAGAAATCTATTACATTTTCTGTATTAGAAAATGTCCCACACTCCTTTTATAAATTTTGAGGACTACTGTAAATATTCAGTTATTCAAACAAGATGAGGATTAACTGCTTCCCCCTTACCAAAAGGAGCACCACAAAGACCTCACATACATACAAATGGTCTGAACACACCAACTTAAAAGACATTGTCAGAATAAATGCAAAAATTATTACTCAAGCTATATGAATTCTTCAAATCATGACATATCGCTGGGTGGGTATATATTTATCAGTTTTCCCTTACTGTAACAAATACCTGAGATAAATCAATTTAAAAAGTGGAAAGGTTTATTTTGGTACACAGATCTAGAGATTTCAGTCCATGATTAACAAGGCAGCACATCATGACAGGATTATGTGACAGAGGAAATTCATTCACTTCATGGCAGAGCACAAAGAGATAGTAAATGGGTTCCCACTATCTCCTTCAAGAGCACCACTCCAGAGATTTAAGAATCCCACTAGCCCCCAACCTCTTAGCACTTTAAGAGGTACTACTGCAGGTGGGCTAAAAGTTAAAAAGATAGAAGAGGATACATTACACAAACATTAATCAAAGGAAAAACTACACTTACATGCAATAAAATGAATTTCAGAGTAACGAAAACCACTAAGGATAAAAAAGGATATTACATAATGATAAGTTCAATTCACCAAGAAAAGAGAAGAATTCTAAATATTCATGGATAAAATGCATGGATACAGAGGACAGAATCAGCAAAGTCTGAAGAACAGAAAGAAAAAAGATTGACATAAAGTAAACAGGAACTAAGGAACTTGAAGATACCCATGAAGTTGGCCAATATATAAATCACCGAAGTCTGTATTAGTCAGCTTCTTGTCACCGTTAACAAATACCTGAAATAATCAACTTAGAAAGGGGTGATTTGGGCTCATAGTGTTAGAGGCTTTACTCCATGATCAGTTGGCTCTGCTGCACTGAGGCATGAGGTAAAGCAGCACATCATGATAGGAAGTGCATGGAGGAGTAAAGTCACTCACCTCATGGCTAGAACATGAAAAAGGAAACCAAAAAGAAGAGGATCCCAGGGTCCCACAATCCCCTTCATGGGCATGCTCCCAATGACCTAAAGACCTCCCACTAGGCTTTTATATTTTCCACCAACAGTCAACAGTGACAAAGGCTGGAGAATAGGCCTTCACACATGAGCCTGTAGAAGACATTCCAGATCCAAACTACAGCAGAGATAGCAAAGAAAAAGATACAGAAACAGTACAGAGAGCTTATTTGGAAAAATAACCAAAAACTTTCAAGATGTGATAAAAGACATTAATATGAACATCCTAGAAGCCTAATAAACTCCAACCAGAATATACTCAAAAGCACCCACAATGCAACACATAATAATCAAACTGTCAATAACTACCAAAGACAAAGAAAGAATCTTCAAGTTTCTAAAGTGAAGAAATTTGTTATGTACAAGAAAATCACCATAAGGTAATACAGGAGGGATTCCAAGACAGCAACTAGAGGGAGGAAGTAGAAAGCGTGCTTCCTAAAGTAAAATTTTGGAGAGGTGCTGGAGAAACACCTTGCAGGAAAAACCACCAAGAAGAGGCAAAACTCTAACACCTTCACACCCCCAGCCCGTGAATAACATCCCCACTCCACATTAAATAGAGAAACCAGGAGGGCTCTCACACCACCAGATGCCAGCTCCTACTGGCTCGAGAGAAGCAGACCACCAGGTGAGCTAAGCAGTATGCAGTACTCCCACAGACAACCCTGGGCGGGATCAGCATAGACCCTGGACAGACTGACCCCCACCCAGGTTAAAAAGAGAAAAAAACAAACCGAATAATAAACAACAAAAAAAGACACATACCAAAGAGGGTGGGGCACCCTGAGCGCTGAAGGGGAGGAGGGGCAATCCCTCACAGAACTGTAAATAAACAAACCGGCCAGAGAAGACAGGAATGACACCCCCGCCCAACAACCTCAGAACAGGAAAGCTTGTAACAGTGGGTGTGTGAGGAAAGTGCCACTGGAAAGTAGGGAAGGGGCACTTCCCATATGAACTGTAAACAAACAATCCAGTCAGAGAAGGCGAGTGTAGCGCCACCTCCCGGAGTGTGCTATGAGAGGGGAAAGCTTGTAACAGTGGCGGTTGCACACAGGAGAACTCTAAATAAACAAAGCCTGGGGGGCTAGGTGAGTCTTAAGCTCATTCTTGAGATCTGCAATCAATAAAGTCTCCAGCAACTGGTAGCTGACAGTAGCGGGCAGGTGAGCTGCAGCCTCAGATAGACATTCACAGAACTTTCTCCAGACCCTTTTTTTTCCTCTTCCTTTGATGAGACAAAGACTAAACTAGAAATATATGCTAAAGGACTAACTAAAACTGTACTGCATTTGAAATTGGGATATTTTGTTTTGTTTTGTTTTTGTTTTTTTTCTTTTTCCCCTTTGATGAGACAATGACAGAAATACTTCTAGGACACCATCTCCAGGATTGGAGGCTGAGGGACTAACACCAAAATTATTATTAAGACTGAAACTTTACTGCATTTGAACTTGGGGGTTCTTTTTTTTATCCTCTGTCTCTCTAATGCCTGTTTAGCTTACTGTTGATTAGTACACTATCTCTCCCTGTTTATTTTTTTGGCACTGGTGTTTTTTTTATTTTTGTTTGTTTTGGTTTGGTTTTGTTGTTTATTTGTTTTTCCCTTTTTCTTTACCTTCTTTGTTTTTCCTCTCCTCTCACCCTTCCATTCTAGATATCACCACTGTTATTATTACAAGCTAGAAAATACTTAATTGCACACAGTTCAGGGAGAGTAACAACAGCAAGGGCAATGAGGGGAAGACGGAAAAAAGAGTGAAACCATTTTCCCACCAGTAATAAATCAGTACAGGAACCAGAGGGAAATGAAGAAAACAGATACTCATATCCAGACGCCAACAAAACGAAGATAAACACTGCCAAAGAACCCAATGAAGCCCAAAGAACATCCCAAGGAAGAAATCCTGCAAATAATCAATGAGAATTTTATAGAGATGATACTGGATATAGTCAACCAAAATGTACAGGAGACACTCAAGAAATTCTAAGACAATAAAATAGAGAATTTGAGAAAGCACAAGAACAAATAAAAGAAACTATAGAAACACTGCATGAACGCCAAAGTGAAACAAAGACACGATAAATAAAGAGATAAATGAACTCAGGCCAAAAACAGACAACATTAAAGAGGAAACAACTCAGGCTATGGAAAACTTCAGAAAAAAAGACTGAAACAGAACTGCAAAACAAAATGGAAGGCCAATCCAGCAGAACAGAACAAGCAGAAGACAGGATCTCAGAACTCGAAGATGAAATGGTAATTAAAGGAAAAACCAAAGAACTATTAGGTAAACAACTCAAGACCTGTGAAAAGAAAATGCAAGAACTTACTGACTCCATTAAAAACAAAACGTGAGAATCATGGGCATTGAAAAAGGAGAAGAGGTTACAAGCAAAGGGAATGTGTAATATATTCAACAAATCATTACAGAAAATTTCCCAAATCTAGAGAAATCTATGCCCATACAGGTGCAAGAGGCCTGCAGGACACCAAACAGACCTGACCAAGATACAATTAGCCCATGGCATATTATCATTAAAATAACAAGTACAGAGACTCGAGAAAGAATATTGAAGGTTGTAAGAGAGAAAAAACAAATAACATACAAAGGTAAACCCATCAAAATAACAGTTTCTCAAAAGAAACATTAAAAGCAAGAACAGCTTGGGGTGAAGTCATCCGGGCAGTGAATGAAAATGACTTCAACCCTAGGATACTCTACTCAGCAAAACTATCATTCAAAATAGATGAAGCAATAAAAGTCTTCCATGATAAGCAGAAACTAAAACAATATGTGACCAAAAAGCCACCACTACAAAAATTTCTTCAAGGGATTCTGCACACAGAAAGTGAAACCCAACATAACCATGAAAAGGCAGGCAGTAACAAATTACAGGAAAAGAAAAAGCAAGAAAGTAGAGAGTAATATCGATTTAGGTACATACACTCAAACCTTCAAACAACTAAGACAACTAAATGACAGGAATCACCACATACCTGTCAGTAGTAACAATGTTAATGGACTTAATTCCCCCATCAAAAGGCACCATTTGGCGAACTGGATTAAAAAGGAAGACCCAACAATTTGTTGCTTACAGGAGACCCATCTCACCAACAGAAATAAGCATAGGCTTAGGATGAAAGGCTGGAAGAAGATTTACCAAGCCAATGGCCCTTGAAAAGAGGCAGGAATAACAATACTTATCTCTGAAAAAGTAGACTTCAAACCTACATTGATCAAACATGATAAAGAATGACATTCCATACTAATAAAAGGGGAAATAGACCAATAGGAAATAACAATTATCAACCTATATACACCCAATGTCAACACACTCAATTTCATCAAACATACCCTGAAGGACCGAAAAGCATACATTAACTCCAACACAGTGGTTGTGGGAGAATTAACACCCCATTATCATCAATAGATAAGTGTTCCACATTAAAAATCAGTAAAGAAATCCTATATCTAAAATACACCATAGATCAAAAGGACCTAGTTGATGTCTACAAAACATTTCATCCAACTTCTACACAATATACCTTCTTCTGAGCAGCTCACAGAACCTTCTCAAAAACAGATCATATCCTAGGGCACAAAGCAAGCCTCAGCAAATATAAGAAAACAGAAATTATACCATGCATTCTATCTGATCACAATGCAATAAAACTAGAACTCAACACAAAAATAAAGACAAAAACCATACAAACAGCTGGAAACTGAATAACTCATTGCTTAATGAACAATGGGTCATTGATGAAATAAAAAGAGGAAATTAAAAAGTTCCGGGAAGTCAATGAAAATGAAAACACAACCTACTGGAATCTATGGGACACAGCAAAGGCAGTCCTGAGAGGAAAGTTTATAGCCATGAGTGCATACATTAAAAAGACTGAAAGATCTCAAATCAATGACCTAATGATACATCTCAAACTCCTAGAAAAACAAGAACAAGCAAATCCCAAAACAAATAGAAGAAGAGAAATAATAAAATAAGAGCTGAAATCTCTGAAATAGAAACCAAAAAAACCATACAAAGAATGAAACAAAAACTTGGTTATTTGAAAAAATAAACAAGACCGATAGGCCCCTGGCAAACCTAACTAAAATGAGGAGAGAAAAACCCAAATTAGTAAAATCAGGAATGCAAAAGAGGAAATAACAACAAACACCGTCAAAGTCCAGGAAATCATCAGAGACTACTTTGAGAACCTATATTCAAATAAATTTGAAAATCTTAAAGAAATGGACAGATTGCTAGATACATATGGTCATGTAAAACTGAACTGAGAAGATATTAATCACCTGAATAGATCTATAACACAAAATGAAATTGAAGCAGCAATCAAGAGTCTCCCTAAAAAGAAAAGTCCAGGACCTGATGGATTCTCTGCTGAATTCCATGAGATCTTTAAAGAAGAACTAATACCAACCCTCCTTAAACTGTTCCACAAAATAGAAAGGGAAGGTAAACTGCCTAACACATTTTATGAAGCCAGTATTACACTTATCCCCAAACCAGGCAAAGACACCTCCAAAAAGGAGAACTATAGGCCAATCTCCTTAATGAACATTGATGCAAAAATCCTCCACAAAATAATGGCAAACCGAATTCAACAACACATCAAAAAGATTATTCACCACAACCAAGTAGGCTTTATCCCAGGAATGCAGGGGTGGTTCAACATATGAAAATCAATAAATGTAATAAACCACATTAACAATAGCTAAGACAAAAACCACTTGATCATCTCAATAGATGCAGAAAAAGCTTTTGATAAGATCCAACACCATTTCATTATAAAAGCTCTAAGAAAACTAGGAATAGAGGGAAAGTAAGGAAAGTACCTCAACATTATAAAAGCTATATATGACAAATCTACAGCCAGCATTATACTTAATGGTGAAAAAATGAAACCATTCCCTAAAACTCAGGAACAAGACAAGGATGCCCACTATCTCCACTCCTATTCAACACAGTACTGGAATTCCTAGCCAGAGCAATTAGGCAAGAAGGAGGAATAAAAGGAATACAAATAGGTAAAGAAACTGTCAAAATATCCCTTTTTGCAGATGATACGATCCTATACCTTAAAGACCCAAAAAACTCTACTCAAAAGCTCCTAGACACCATCAACAGCTACAGCAAGGTAGCAGGATATAAAATCAATACAGAAAAATCAATAGCAGTTCTATACACTAATAATGAACAAACTGAGAAACAATATATGAAAACAATTCCATTTACAATAGCCTCAAAAAAAATCAAATACCTAGGTGTAAACCTAACATAGTATGTGAACGACCTCTACAAGAAAAACTATAAGCTTCTGAAGAAAGAGATTGAGGAAGATTACAGAAAGTGAAGAAGTCTCCCATGCTCATGGATTGGTAGAATCAACATAGTAAAAATGTCTATACTACCAAAAGTAATCTACATGTTTAATGCAATTCCCATCAAAGTTCCAATGACATTCATTAAAGAGATTGAAAAATCTACCGTTAAATTTATATGGAAACACAAGGAGCCACAAATAGCCAAGGCAATACTCAGTCAAAAGAACAACGCTGGAGGTACCAAAATATCCAACTTCAAGCTATATTACAAAGCAAAAGCAATATAAACAGCATGGTATTGGCACAAAAACAGACATGAAGACCAGCGGAACAGAATAGAGGACCCAGATATGAAGCCACACAACTATAACCAACTTGTCTTTGACACAGGCACTAAAAAATACAATGGAGAAAAGACATCCTCTTCAACAAAAACTGCTGGGAAAACTGGTTAGCAGTCTGCAAAAAACTGAAACTAGATCCATGTATATCACTCTATAGCAATATTAACTCAAAATGGATCAAGGACCTTAATATCAGACCACAAACTCTAAAGTTGATAAAGGAAAGAGTAGGAAATACTCTGTAGTAGGTATAGGTAAGAACTTTCTCAACAAAACCCCAGCAGCACAGCAACTAAGAGATAGCATAGATAGATGGGACTTCATAAAACTAAAAAGCTTCTGCCCAACAAAAGAAATGGTCTCTAAACAGAAGAGACCACCCTCAGAGTGGGAGAAAATATTTGCCAGCTAAACAACAAAGGACTGATAACCAGAATATATAGGGAACTTTAAAAACTAAATTCTCCCAAAACCAATGAACCAATAAAGAAATGGGGAAGTGAACTAAACAGAACTTTCTCAAAAGAAGAAATTCAAATGGCCAAAAAACACATGAAAAAATGCTCACCATCTCTAGCAATAAAGGAAATGCAAATTAAAACCACACTAAGATTCCACCTCACCCCTCTTAGAATAGCCATCATTAGCAACACCACTAACAACCGGTGTTGGCAAGGATTCGGGAAAAAAGGAACCCTCTTACACTGCTGGTAGGAATGTAAACTAGTACAACCACTCTGGAAAAAAATTTGGAGGCTACTTGAAAAGCTGAGCATTGATCTACCATATGATCCAGCAATACTACTCTTGGGGATATACCCAAAAGACTGTGACATAGGTTACTCCAGAGGCACCTGCACACCCATGTTTATTGCAGCACTATTCATAATAGCCAAGTTTGGAAACAGCCAAGATGCCCCACTACTGACAAATCGATTAAGAAAATGTGGTATTTATACACAATGGAATTTTATGAAGCCATGAAAAAGAATGAAATGTTATCATTCACAGGTAAATGGATGGAACTGGAGAACATTATTCTGAGTGAGGTTAGCCTGGCCCAAAAGATCAAAAATCATAAGTTCTCCCTCATATGCGGTCATTAGATCAAGGGCAAACACAACAAGGGGATTGGACTTTGATCACATGATAAAGCGAGAGCACACAAGGGAGGTATGAGGATAGGTAAGACACCCAAAAAACTAGATAGCATTTGTTGCCCTCAATGCAGAGAAACTAATGCAGATACTTTAAAGTGACTGAGGCCAATAGGAGAAGGGACCAGGAACTAGAGAAAAGGTTAGTTTGAGAAGAATAAACTTAGAAGGTAACACACATGTACAGGAAAGCAATGCGAATAAACTCCCTGCATAGCTATCCTTAGCTCAACGAGCAAAAACCCTTTGTCCTTCCTATTACTGTTTATACTCTCTCTTCAACAAAATTAGAGATAAGGGCAGAATAGCTTCTTCCTGGTAGCGAGGGTTTGGGGGGCTAAGGGAGGGGCCAGAGGGGTAAGAGAGGGGGTGGGGGGAAGCGGGAAGAAATGACCCAAACGTTGTATGCACATATGAATAAAATAAAATTATAAATAAATAAATAAGGAAAAGAGAAGAGAAGGGAAAAAAACGCTATACAGATTTCTTGCAGAAACATCTGAAGGTCAAAAAAGAGGTAGATATATTCAAAATGCTGAGGCAAAAAAAAAAAACTGTCAACAAAGAATCCAACATCCAGCAAAATTACCCTTTAAAAGTAATGGAGAAGACATTCCCAGATAAACAAATAACAACAAGAGTTTATTATCACTACATTTTTTGTAAGAAATACTTTATCCTTTGAGTTACAATAAAGAGACATAGACAGTAACACAAAACTATAAAAAAGTAAAAGATCAGTGATTAAATACAAAGACAATTGTAAAAGCTAATATTATTTTAACTTCTGTTTTTAACTCCATAGTTTTATTTTGATATGATGATTTTAATGCATTATAAAAACAACTATCAGTCTGTTTTTAGACTCACAATATATGAAGGTATAGTTCTATAACATCAGTAACTGAAAAGGTATGGGATAGAGCTATATAGCACTTAATGCACATTATTGAAGTTAAGCTGATATAAATGCAAATTGAAGCGTTATAACTTTACAATGTTGTACATAATACCCTTGTTAATCAAAGATATCAGCAGGAATATACATAAAGAAATGAAAAGGAAACTTAAGTGTTTCATTACAAAAAAAATCAACTAAAAAGTAATTTAGGAAATAAGAGGCAAAAAAAGATAAGGCATATGGAAAACAAATATCAAAATGACAGAAGTCCTTCCTTACCAACATTTACTTTAATGTGAACAAATGAAAGTCTCAAATCAAAAGACAGGGACTAGCAGAAGACATTAAATCTAAAAAAGGTTACAGAAGACAAAGGAAGGTATTATATCTTAGTAAAAAGTTCGATATAGCAATGACAGTTACATATATGTAAACATGTAATAAGACAATCAAAATCTATGAAGCAAAAATTTTTAGAACTGAAGAAACGATTCTATAATAATAGTTGAAGATTTCACTATTCCATTCTCAGTAATAGAAAGATGGAAGTAAATAGAGGACTTGAACACAATAAACCAAAACTCTATCTAAAAGACACATACAAAACACTCAGCGCAAGAACAGAATATGTTAAGTGCACATGAGATATTCTCCAGGATAAAGTATGTTATGAATTTGTCTCAATAGATTTTAAAAGGTAGATATCATTCAAAGTACCCACTCTGACCACAACAGAATGGAACTGAAAATCGATTAACAAAAGAAACATTGGAAAATTCATGAATCTGGGGAAATTAGTACACTCTTAACTAATGGGTTAAAGAAGAAATAGAAAAAGGAAAGTAGAAAATTCTTGGAGAAGAATACAAACAAAAATTCAACATGCAGAAACATAGAATACGAAAACAATGCTCAGAAGAAATTTTATAGCTATAAATGTTTACATTAAAAAACAAAAAAAAGAAGCCAAATGTGGTGGTATACACCTATAATCCCAGTTACTTGGAAGAAAGAGATCAGGAGGATCGTAGTTCAAAGACAGCCCTGAAAAAAAAAAAAAGGTAGTAATAGTCCAATTCAACAATAAAAAAAAAAAAATCTGTCATCCCTGGCTACATGGAAAGCATAAGTAAGAGGATAGTGGCCCTAGGAACACACTGGCAGAAATATCAGATTCTATCTCAAAAATAACCAAAGCAAAAAGGGTTGAAGTTGTGGCTTAAGTGGCAGAGCACCTGCCTAGCAAACAGGAGGCCCTGAGTTCAAAACCACAGTACCACAAAAGAAAAAGAGCTAGGCATGGTGATACACATCTATAATCTCAGCCTCTCAGGAGGCTGAGGCAGGAAAATTGCTTGAGCCCAGAAGTACAAGGCCAGCCTAGGCAATACAGTGACACCCTAACTAAAAAAGGGGAGGGATGAAGGGGAAAAACAGAGAAAAAGGAGGTAAGGGAGAGAGAGAGAGGGAGAAAGGAAACCTCAATCAACAGCTGAATTTTACAACTTAAGGGAATAGAAAAAATTAAATCCAAATCTAGCTAAGTGAAGGGAATAATAAAGATTAGAGCAGAAATAAATATGAAAGAGAAAATTAACAAAATCAAAGTTAGTTCTTCGAAAACATCAACAAAATTGAAAAATACTTTGCTATATTGACTAATTTAAAAAGAGAAAAAAACAAATTATTAAAATCAGAAATGAGCAAAGATATTAACAATTGTATAGCAATAAAAACAGTTATAAGAAAGTACAGGTAGTCCTCAACTTACAGTGGTTTAACTTATAATTTTCCAACTTTACCTTGGTACAAAAGCCAGACAGACATTCAGCAGAAAGCATACAATGATGTTCAGTAGATTAGGTATATTGAAGGTATTTTTTTACTTATGACATGTTCAATTTATGATGTATTTACTGGGGCACGATTCCATCACAAATTGAGGACCATCTGAACTATGAACCACTCACTATAGACCAACAAATTAGAAAATCTAGAAGAAATGGATAAGCTTGTAGAAACATAAAGTCAAGCAAAACTGATTAATTTAAAATGAACAAACCAGTAATAAACTGGTATCACAAACCTCACAACAAAGAAAAGCCCAGGACCACATTGTGATTTCACTGGAAAAGCCTACCAAACATTTAAAGAAGAATTAGCACAATGCTGCTGAAGTTTTCCAAAAAAAATGAAGCAGCAATTCTAAGATCATTCTATCAGGTATTACCTTGGTACCAAAGCCAGATTAAGTATTACAAAAAACTACAGTCAATATTCATCATGAACCACTGATGTAAAAATCCTCAACAAACCAGAAGCGAACTAAATTCAACAATACATTAAAAGAATTATAACCATAACTAAGTGGGATTTATTCCTGAAATGCCAAGACAGTTAAACATGCAAAAAAACAATGTAAAACACCACATTAACAGAATGAAAGATAAAACTATACCATCACCTGAAGTAAGGCAAAAATAGCATTTGACAAGATTCAACATCTTTAATGATAAAAAAAATCAACAAATTAGAAATATGAATATATTACCACAACACTATAAAGGCTACATATGGAAAGTTCACAGCTAGTATCATGCTCAATGTTAAAGACTGAAATATTTTCTTCTATGATCTTCTATGCCAATTCTGTTCAACATAGTATTGAAAGTCATAGCCTGAGCAACTTTAAAAGAAAAGGGGAGTGGCTAAAGCAGTAAGAGTGCCTGCTTAGCAAGCATGAGGCTCTGAGTTCAAACCCCAGTGCCACCAAAAAAAAAAAAAAAGGAAAGGGGAGGAAAAGGCATCAAATTTGGAGAGGAAGAAGTAAAAATCATCTCCATTCACTGATGACATCATCTTATATGTAAAAAAATTCTAATGATTACACACACACCTGTTAAAACTATTTAATTAAGCTAAGTTATAGGATATAAGATAAACAGATGAAAGTCAATTGTGTTTCTACACACTAACAACAAATAGTTCAAAAAGGAAAATAATAAAATAATTCTATTTACATCAGAACCAAAATAATAAAATACTTAGGAATAAACCTAACTAAGAATGTTAAAGAATTATATACTGAAAACTATAAAACAGTACTGAAGGAAATTAAAGAAAACACAAACACATGGGGAAAAAAATCTCATGCACATGAATTGGAAGACACGCTATTATTGAAATGTCCAAACAATTCAATAGAATTGTTCTCTAAACCTCAATGTCATTTTTTCAGTACTGGGGTTTGAACTCAGGGCCTCATGCTTGCTAGGCAGGCACTCTATCACTTGAGCCACTCTACCAGCCCCTCAATGTCATTTTTTAATACAAAAATACATCCTAAAATTGAAAGGGAATCTCAACAGACTCCAAAGACTTTGAAAAAATGGCAAATAATTCATATTTCCTGATTTCAAAATACACTTCCTAGCCTTATTAACCAAAACAGATGTAGTGAAGGCATAAAAGCAGATAGAGACAAATGACATGAAACAGAGAATCCCAAGATAAATCCCCACATATATAGTTAACTGACTTTTGGAAAATAATGCCAATACTACTTAATAAGGAAAAGCCAGCCTTTTCAACAAAGGGTATTAGGAAAATAGGATAATCATATGCAAAAGAACAAAAACCTCATCATACACAGTGTACAAAAAAGTAAAACAAGGTGGGCACCAGTGGCTCATTCCTGTAATCCTAGCTACTTAGGAGGCAGAGATCAGGAGGAACACAATTAGAAGCCAGCCTGGGCAAATGGTTTGCGAGACCCTATCCCAAAAATACCCAAAACACACACATACACATACACAACACACACACACACACACACACACACACACACACACACACTCACACACACAAGGCTGATGGAGTGCCACAGTGGCAGAGTGTCTGCCTGGCAAGTGTGAGGCCCTGAGTTCAAACCCCAGTACCAACAAAAAACAAAAAGTAAAACATAAGACCTAAACATAAGACCCAAAACTATAATACTCTTAGAAGAAAAAGAGGGTGAACCTCCACAATACTGTACATGACAATGACTTCTTAGATATGATACCAAAATCACAGAAAAAAAATGCCAAAAAAGATACATGGGACTATGCCAAATTTGAAAACTTTCAATATAGGAAAATGACAACATATTGAATGGAAGAAAATATCTACAAATTATATTCAGAATACATAAGGAACTCCTATACCTCAACAAAAAAAATTAGATAACCCAATTTAAAAACAAACAAAAGACTTGAATAGATATTTCTCTAAAGATAAAATACAAATGGCCAACGAGCACATGAAAAAATGTTTAACATGACTAATCATAGAAGAAATGGAAATCAAAGACACAATGTGATACCACTTCACTCCCATGACACTACCTAGAGGGGAAAATAACGGTGTTAGAAAATTCAAACCCTTGTGTACTGCTGGTAGTACTATAAAACAGTGCAACTACTATATAAAAACAATATAGAAGTTCCTCAAGGAATTCCAAGATGGCGGCTAGAGGTGGGAAGCAGAAAGCGACCCTCCTATAGTGAAATCTTGGAGAGACGCTGGAGACACACTTTGCAGACATAATCACCGAGAAAAGGCATAACTTTGACCCCTCCACATCTCCAGCCGGCACAGAGAATCTCCACTTCACGTTAAACGGAGAAACCAGGAGGCCCCCGGGGCCGCCAGTGGCCGGCGCCCATACAGCTTGGGAAGACGGACCAGCTTACTGTCGATTAGTACACTAACACTCCCTGTTTATACCTTTGAAACTCTCTTGTCTGATACCTTGTTCTGTTTTCTCCCTTTAGTCTGTATATTTGTTTTCCCCTTTTCTTTAACTTCTTGCTTTCCATCTCAGCTCACTCTTCCATTCTCAATATTACCATTGTTATTATTACAAGCTAGAAAATACTTAATTACACACAGTACAGGGACAGTAACAACACCAAGGACAATGACAGGAAGACAGAAAAAACAGGGAAACCAGTTTCCCCACAGCAAAAAATTAGTACAGGAACCAGAGGGGAATGAAGAGAACAGAAACTCAGAGCCAGACTCCAACAAAATGAAGATAAACTATGCCAAAGGACCCAATGAAGCCTACAAGAATAATTTAAAAGAAGACATACTACAAGTACTCAATGAGAATTTTATAGAGATGATACTGGATAGGGTCAACCAAAATGTACAGGAGACACTCAAGAAATTCCAAGACAATAAAAATAGAGAATTTGAAAAAGCAAAAGAAGAAATAAAGGAAACCATAGGAGCACTGTATAAACACCAAAGTGAAAGAGAGAACACAATGAATAAATGGATAAATGAACTCAGGACAAAAATAGACAACAATAAAGAAGAAAACAGCCAGGATATGGAAAACCTCAGAAAAAAGAACGAAACAGAACTGCAAAACAAAACGGAAGGCCAATCCAGCAGAATAGAACAAACAGAAGACAGAATCTCAGAACTTGAAGATGAAATGGTAATTAAAGGAAAAACTGAAGAACTATTAATTAAACAACTCAAGACCTGTGAAAAGAAAATGCAAGAACTCACTGACTCCATCAAAAGACCAAACTTGAGAATCATGGGCATCGAAGAAGGAGAAGAGGTGCAAGCGAAGGGAATGCGTAATCTATTCAACAAAATAATAACGGAAAATTTCCCAAATCTAGAGAAAGATATTCCCATACAGATGCAAGAGGCCTCCAGGACACCAAACAGACCAGATCAAAATAGAACTACTCCACGACATATCATCATTAAAACAACAAGTTCAGAAACTAAAGAAAGAATATTGAAGGCTGCAAGAGAGAAAAAACAAGTAACATACAAAGGTAAACCCATCAAAATCACAGCAGACTTCTCAACAGAAACATTAAAAGCAAGAAGAGCGTGGGGTGAGATCTTCCGGGCACTGAATGAAAATAACTTCAACCCCAGGATACTCTACCCAGCAAAGCTATCATTCAAAATAGATGGAGCAATAAAAGTCTTCCATGATAAGCAGAAACTAAAACAATATGTGACCACAAAGCCACCATTACAAAAGATTCTGCAAGGGATCCTGCACACAGAAAGTGACACCCAACTTAACCATGAAAAGGCAGGCAGCACCAAACCACAGGATAAGAAAAAGCAAGACAGTAGAGAGTAACATCAAGTTAGGTACACACAATCAAACCTTCAAACAACTAAGATAACTAAATGGCAGGAATCACCACATACCTATCAGTACTAACGCTTAATGTTAATGGACTTAATTCACCCATCAAAAGACACCGTTTGACAAAATGGATTAAAAAAGAAGATCCAACAATTTGTTGCTTACAGGAGACTCATCTCACCGACAGAAATAAGCATATGCTTAGGATGAAAGGCTGGAAGAAGATTTACCAAGCCAATGGCCGCCGAAAACAAGCAGGAGTAGCAATACTTATCTCTGACAAAGTAGACTTCAAACCTACATTGATCAAACGAGATAAAGAAGGACATTCCATACTAATAAAAGGGGAAATAGACCAAAAGGAAATAATAATCATCAATCTGTACGCACCCAATGTCAACGCACCCAATTTCATCAAACATACCCTGAAAGACCTAAAAGCATATATAAACGCCAACACAGTGGTTGTGGGAGACTTTAACACTCCATTATCATCAATAGATAGGTCATCCAAACAAAAACTCAATAAAGAAATCCAAGATCTAAAATATGCAATAGATCAAGTGGACCTAATAGATATCTACAGAACATTTCATCCAACCTCTACACAATATACATTCTTCTCAGCAGCCCATGGAACCTTCTCCAAAATAGATCATATCCTAGGGCACAAAGCAAGCCTCAGCAAATATAAGAAAATAGAAATAATACCATGCATACTATCTGACCACAATGCAGTAAAAGTAGAACTCAACAACAAAAGTAAAGACAAAAAACATGCAAACAGCTGGAAACTAAATAACTCATTACTTAATGAAGAATGGATCATCGATGCAATAAAAGAGGAAATTAAAAAGTTCCTAGAAGTCAATGAAAATGAAAACACAACCTACTGGAACCTATGGGACACAGCTAAGGCAGTCTTGAGAGGAAAGTTTATAGCCATGAGTGCATATATTAAAAAGATTGAAAGATCCCAAATCAATGACCTAATGATACATCTCAAACTCCTAGAAAAACAAGAACAAGCAAATCCCAAAACAAATAGAAGGAGAGAAATAATAAAAATAAGAGCTGAAATCAACGAAATAGAAACCAAAAAAACCATACAAAGAATTAATGAAACAAAAAGTTGGTTCTTTGAAAAAATAAACAAGATCGATAGACCCCTGGCAAACCTGACTAAAATGAGGAGAGAAAAAACCCAAATTAGTAGAATTAGGAATGCAAAAGGGGAGATAACAACAAACACCATGGAAGTCCAGGAAATCATCAGAGACTACTTTGAGAACCTATATTCAAATAAATTTGAAAATCTAAAAGAAATGGACAGATTTCTAGATACATATGATCATCCAAAACTGAACCAAGAGGAAATTAATCACCTGAATAGACCTATAACACAAAATGAAATTGAAGCAGCACTCAAGAGTCTCCCCAAAAAGAAAAGTCCAGGACCTGATGGATTCTCTGCTGAATTCTATCAGACCTTTAAAGAAGAACTGATACCAACCCTCCTTAAACTGTTCCATGAAATAGAAAGGGAAGGAAAACTGCCAAACACATTTTATGAAGCCACTATTACACTTATCCCAAAACCAGGCAAAGACACCTCCAAAAAGGAGAACTATAGGCCAATCTCCTTAATGAACATTGATGCAAAAATCCTCAACAAAATAATGGCAAATCGAATTCAGCAAAACATCAAAAAGATTATTCACCACGACCAGGTAGGCTTCATCCCAGGGATGCAGGGGTGGTTCAACATACGAAAATCAATAAACGTAATAAACCACATTAACAGAAGCAAAGACAAAAACCACTTGATCATCTCAATAGATGCAGAAAAAGCCTTTGATAAGATCCAACATCATTTCATGATAAAAGCTCTAAGAAAACTAGGAATAGAAAGAAAGTTCCTCAACATTATAAAAGCTATATATGACAAACCTACAGCCAGCATTATACTTAACGGAGAAAAATTAAAACCATTCCCTCTAAAATCAGGAACCAGACAAGGATGCCCACTATCTCCACTCCTATTCAACATAGTACTGGAATTCCTAGCCAGAGCAATTAGGCAAGAAGAAGGAATAAAAGGAATACAAATAGGTAAAGAAACTGTCAAAATATCCCTATTTGCAGACGACATGATCCTATACCTTAAAGACCCAAAAAACTCTACTCAGAAGCTTCTAGACATCATCAATAGCTATAGCAAGGTAGCAGGATATAAAATCAACATAGAAAAATCATTAGCATTTCTATACACTAACAATGAGCAAACGGAAAAAGAATGTATGAAAACAATTCCATTTACAATAGCCTCAAAAAAAATCAAATACCTAGGTGTAAACCTAACAAAAGATGTGAAAGACCTCTACAAGGAAAACTATACACTTCTGAAGAAAGAGATTGAGGAAGACTATAGAAAGTGGAGAGATCTCCCATGCTCATGGATTGGTAGAATCAACATAGTAAAAATGTCGATACTCCCAAAAGTAATCTACATGTTTAATGCAATTCCCATCAAAATTCCAATGACATTCATTAAAGAGATTGAAAAATCTACTGTGAAATTTATATGGAAACACAAGAGGCCACGAATAGCCAAGGCAATACTCAGTCAAAAGAACAATGCAGGAGGTATCACAATACCTGACTTCAAACTATATTACAAAGCAATAACAATAAAAACAGCATGGTACTGGCACAAAAACAGACGTGAAGACCAGTGGAACAGAATAGAGGATCCAGATATGAAGCCACACAACTATGAGCAACTTATCTTTGACAAAGGAGCTAAAAATATACAATGGAGAAATAGCAGCCTCTTCAACAAAAACTGCTGGGAAAACTGGTTAGCAGTCTGCAAAAAACTGAAACTAGATCCATGTATATCACCCTATACCAAGATGAACTCAAAATGGATCAAGGATCTTAATATCAGACCCCATACTCTTAAGTTGATACAAGAAAGAGTAGGAAATACTCTGGAGTTAGTAGGTATAGGTAAGAACTTTCTCAATGAAACCCCAGCAGCACAGCAACTAAGAGATAGCATAGATAAATGGGACCTCATAAAACTAAAAAGCTTCTGTTCATCAAAAGAAATGGTCTCTAAACTGAAGAGAACACCCACAGAGTGGGAGAAAATATTTGCCAATTATACATCAGACAAAGGACTGATAACCAGAATATACAGGGAACTTAAAAAACTAAATTCTCCCAAAACTAATGAACCAATAAAGAAATGGGCATGTGAACTAAACAGAACTTTCTCAAAAGAAGAAATTCAAATGGCCAGAAAACACATGAAAAAATGCTCACCATCTTTAGCAATAAAGGAAATGCAAATTAAAACCACACTAAGATTCCACCTCACCCCTGTTAGAATAGCCATCATCAGCAACACCACCAACAACAGGTGTTGGCGAGGATGCGGGGAAAAAGGAACCCTCTTACACTGTTGGTGGGAATGTAGACTAGTACAACCACTCTGGAAAAAAATTTGGAAGCTACTTAAAAAGCTGGACATCGATCTACCATTTGAGCCAGCAATACCACTCTTGGGGATATACCCAAAAGACTGTTACTCCAGAGGCACCTGCATATCCATGTTTATTGCGGCACTATTCACAATAGCCAAGTTATGGAAACAGCCAAGATGCCCCACCACTGACGAATGGATTAAGAAAATGTGGTATCTATACACAATGAAATTTTATGCAGCCATGAAGAAGAACGAAATGTTATCATTCGCTGGTAAATGGATGGAATTGGAGAACATCATTCTGAGTGAGGTTAGCCTGGCTCAAAAGACCAAAAATCGTATGTTCTCCCTCATATGTGGACATTAGATCAAGGGCAAACACAACAAGGGGATTGGACTATGAGCACATGATAAAAGCGAGAGCACACAAGGGAGGGGTGAGGATAGGTAAGACACCTAAAAAACTAGCTAGCATTTGCTGCCCTTAATGCAGAGAAACTAAAGCAGATACCTTAAAGCAACTGAGGCCAATAGGAAAAGGGGACCAGGAACTAGAGAAAAGGTTAGATCAAAAAGAATGAACCTAGAAGGTAACACCCACGCACAGGAAATCAATGTGAGTCAATGCCCTGTATAGCTATCCTTATCTCAACCAGCAAAACCCCTTGTTCCTTCCTATTATTGCTTATACTCTCTCTACAACAAAATTACAGATAAGGGCAAAATAGTTTCTGCGGGGTATTGAGGGGGGAAGCGGGAGGGGGTGGAGTGGGTGGTAAGGGAGGGGGTGGGGGCAGAGGGGAGAAATGAACCAAGCCTTGTATGCACATATGAATAATAAAAGAAAAATGAAAAAAAAAAAAAAGAAGTTCCTCAAAAAAATTAAAACAAGGACTGCAGGCATGACTCAAGTGGTACAGCACCTGATTTGCAAGCACAAAGCCCTGGGCTCAAACCCCAGCCCCACCAAAAAAATAATAATCAGGGGCTAGGGGTGTGGCTCAAGTGGTAGAGCACCTGCCTAGCTAGTGCAAGGTCCTGAGTTCCCACTCCAGTACCAGAAAAAAAATAAAGAAAAAAATTAAAAGTACGATTTAAGCCAGATTTCCTCTTGTGGATACATACCCAAAAGAATTGGAAGTAGAATCTCAAAGAGATAGTTGCACTTCCAATTTTATTGCGGTGCTATTCATAATAGTGAAGAGGTAGACCCAAATGTCCAGGTACAAATAGATGAAGAAAAAAAGATAAGGATGTACATACCAGTAAAATCTTATTCACCTTTAAAATGAATAAAATCCTGCCTTATGCTGTAACATGGATGCACCTTGTGGGCATTATGCTAACTGAAATAAGCCAGTCACAAAAAGACAAAATATTGTATGACATCACCTACACGATGTATCTAATGTAGTCAAATTCACAGAAAGAGAAAATAAAATAGTGGTTACCAGAGATGGGGGAAGTGGAAAATTGTAGATGTCATTTGATCAGTATAGAATTTCAGTTTTGCAAGATAAAAAAGTTTTGTAGATCTGTTTTACAACAATGTGAATATACTTAACTATACATTTAAAATGGTTAAGATAAATTTCATGTAATTTTTTTGACTGTACTGAGACTGAACTAAGGGCTTCACACTTGCTAGGCAGGTGCTCTACCACTTGAGCCACTCCACCAGCCTCATGTTATGTTTTTTACCACAATAAATGTGCATTTGAAAAAGAGTACTATTTATAACTGTGTGCCAACAAATTGGATAAACTAAATTAAATTAATAAATTCCTAGAAACACAAAAACCTGCTGAGATTAAATCATAAATTTTAAAAAATTAAACAGATTCATAACTAGTAAGGATTGAATAAACAATCAAAAATCTCCTAGGGAAAAAAAAAAGTTCTAGATCTGATGACTTCACTGGTGAATTCTAACAAACATTTAAAAAACACCATTCCTTCACAAATTTTCAAAAACTGAAGAGAGAAAACACTTCCCCACTCATTCTATACCAGCATTGACCTGATACCAAAGCCAGACAGATACTGAGCAAATACAGAATATCCATCATGAACACTGCTAGTATTTTATTGAGGATTTCTGTTGCTTAAGTCACTCAGTCTATGGTGTTTTGTTATGGCAGCCTGAGCCTTTTTTCCCCCCTTGGCAGCATTGGGGTTTGAACTCAGGGCCTCTAGCTTACTAGGCAGGCACTCTACCACTTGAGCCATGGTCTTGTGGAGGAGTTCATCAAACAGAATTCAGCAGCATATAAAATGGGTTCCCAACATGACCAAGTAGAATTTATAACTGGAATACAAGGATGGTTCAACATATGAAAAACGATCAATGTAATACACACATTAACAGAATGAAAGAAAATTATATGATCATCTGAATTGACACATAAAAACCATATGTTAAAATTAATACACATCAATCATAAAAAATGCAACTAAATAGGAATGGAAATAAACCCATAGCTAACACACACAATTATGACACTTTCTGAAAGCTTTCTCACTAAGACCAGTAACAAAAGACACCTAGTTTTATGACTTCTATTCAACACAGTACTGACAGTTCTATCCAGAATAACTAGGAAAGAAAATAACTAAAAGGTATCCAAATCGATGTGAAAGAAGAAAAATTAGGACCTTCCAAATAGGTGAACACATGGAGGTTCCTGGAGGATAATGGCATGGAAGCTCCACACCATTCCCCCCACACTTTGCTGTTCTCATGTATCCTTTAGCTTCTTTCTTAGATCACTTTTCTTCTTCCTGAAGTACATTTAGAACATTAAAGAGGATATGGGATAGTAGGTACCTCTGTTACCAACCAGGAAAACTTTTACATTTTCATTTTACCTATAAATATTTTAATATACTTTTAAAGTGGCAAAATTATCTTTATATGCTAATGATATGACCTTATATAGAAAAAAAGCAGTGCTAAAAAAGTTAAATGTTAATCAACAAAAATCAGCTGCAATGTTTATTCAAGAGCAATGAATAATCCTAAAAAGAAATTAAGAAAACATTCCATTTTCAATATCAAAAAACAAAATACTTGTGCATAAATTTAACAAAAAGATGAAAAACTTGTATAATAAAAATGTGTAAAACACTGCTTAAAGAAGTTAAAGAATACATAAATAAACATGAAGATATCCTGTGTTCATTGACTAGAAGACTAAACATTACTCTTGTTTTGTTTTGGGTTTGGGTTTGGGTTTGATATGGTTTGTCTTGGACTGTGATCCTCCTATTTTAGGGTTCCCACCATCGCTGGAGTGACAGATGCACACCACCACACCCAGCTTTTTTCCACTGAGATGGGGTCTGGAATAGTTTTTTCCCAGGCAGACTTGGAACTGCATTCCTCCCAATCTCAGTCTCCTGCATAGCTTGGGATGAGTGCATGCTACCATGCCCAGCTATGGGTTGAGATGGGGTCTCATGAACTCCATGAACCATGACACTCCCCATCTCAGCTTCCCAAGTAGCTAGGATTACAACCATGAGCCACTGGTTCCCAGACTGGTACTGGTGTTTGAACTCAAGTCTTCTCACTTGTTAGGCAAGCACTCTATACTTGAGACACACCCACAGATCTTTTTTGCTTTAGTTTTTTTGTTGTTGCAGTTGGTACTGTTATTTAAACTCAGGGCTTCACATTTGCTATGCAGGTGATCTTCCACTTGAGCCATACCTCTAGCCCTTTTTTCTCTGGTTATTTTGGACATAGAGTCACATTTCTTGCTAAACACAATCCTTCTATTTTATGCTTCCTGCCATAGTTGGGATGATGGGCACACACCACCATCTCCAGCTTTTTTTTCCACTAAGATGAGGTCTCACAAACATTTTTTGCCTGGGCTTGTCTGGAACCATAGTCCTCCTGATCTCAGATTCCCACACAGCTTAGGATGACAGGTGCACACCACCATATGTAGCTATTTGTTGAGATGGGGTCTCTTGAACTTTTTGCTGTGGCGGCCTCAAATCACAATCCTTCTGATCTCAGCCTCCCAAGTAGCAAGGACTATAGGCATGAGCCACCAGTGTCTGGATTGCTTTGGTTATTTTTCAGATAAGGTAGAGTCTTGTGTTTTTGTCTGGAGCCTCAGACACAATCCTCCTACCTTTGCCTCCCACATAGCTGGGATTACAGATGCACACCACCATGCCTTGCTTATTGCTTAAGATGGAGTCTAGCTAACTTTTTGCTCAGGCTGGCCTCAAACTGTGATCCTCCAGCTCTCTACCTGCCAAGTAACTGGGATTACAGGCATGTACCACCACACCCAACAAAACTTAACATTATTAAGATGGCAATGCTACCTAAAGCAACCTACAAATCAGTTCAATCCCTATCAAAATCCCAATATTACTTGTAGAAATAGAAAATTTCATCCTAAAATGCAGACAGAGTATCAAGGTCTGCAAAAAAGTTAGAGGACCCAACTTCCTGATTTTATAAACATTTCAACAAGGAGAGATCATTCAATGGGGAAGGACAGCCTCTTCAACAAATGGTGCCACAGAAATGGAATATTCACATACAAAAAAATGAAGCTGAACCTTTACCAATCACCACATATAAAAAGAAAAAACCCTCCAAATGAATCAAAGAGATAAACTTTAAAAACTAGAGTTAAGAGATGAAGCTCTTAGGAGAAGGGGAAAGCTTCATGACACTCAGTTTGGTCATTATTTCTTAGATATAAATTCAAAGGTGCAGACAACAAGAGAAAAACAGACAAATTGGACTTAATCAAAGGTTAAAACTTCTATGCATCAAAGTATGCTAAACAACAAAATAAAAAAATAACCCATATAAATGGAAGAAAGTATTTGCAAATCACATATCTGATAAGGCACTAATATTTACAGCAAACAGAGAATCCCTAAAATTCAAGGAAAAAAAAAACCACATTTGAGTCAGGTGTGATGGTACACACCTGTAATCCCAGCACTTGTTGGAAAGTTGAAGCAGGAGGGTCACAAATTTGAGGCCAACCTGGGCTACAAAGTGAGTTCCAGGCCCACCTGGGCTACATAAGTGAGACCTTGTCTCAACAACAAAAACAAACAACAACAACAAAAAAACCCAGAACTGGGGACATAGCTCAATAGCAGAGTACTTGCCTAGCATGTACAAAGCCACCAAAAAATAAAAAGTCCCAATTAAAAATCAGGAAAAGGCATGAATAGATGTTTTTCTAATAAATATATACAAATGTCCAATAAGTACATGAAAATATACTCAACATCACTAGCCATAAGGAAAACGAAAATCAAAACTACAATGAGATACCACTTCTCACTGCTAAAATCAAAAAGATATTAAACAGCAAGTATGAGTGAGGATGTGGAGAAACTAGAACCATTGTGAATTGCTAGTGAGCACATAAGAAAAATGGTGCAGCCTCTAAGGGTATGACAATTCATCAAAAAATTACAAATTACCATAAGATCTAGCAATTCCGTCTTTGAGTATATATCCTAAAAGAATTTAAAACATACATCCACACAGAAACTTGTAGATGAAGGGTCATATGAAAATTGTTCATAACAGTAAAAAAGTGGAAAAATCTAAATATCTATGCTGAAGAATGGATAAACAAAATATGTCAATTCATACAATAGGCTATTATCACAAAAAAGTAATGAAATACTAACACATGCTAAAACACAGATAAACCTTGAAAACATACGTTCAATAAAAGATGCCAAACCCAAATATAATAAATATATTATATTATTCCATTTATATAAAATGCCCAGAATAGGCAAACCCTTAGAGACAGAAGGTCAGTTAGTAGTTCACAGATATAAGGGAGAGTGAATGGGCAGTGACTGCGAATGGGAAGGAGCTATTTTTAGGATGATGAAAATATTCTGGAATTAAATAATGGTGATGGATACACAACTCTATACAAACATATTAAAACCAGTAAATTATGTTCTATAAAGAATAAACTAGCTGGGACTGGTGGCTGACACCTGTAAATCCTAGCTACTTGGGAGGTTGAGATCAGGAGGATCACGGTTCAAGCCCAGCCTGGGCAAATAGTTTGTAAGACTCCATCTTCAAAATAAACATAGTAAAAAGAACTAGAGGTGTAGCACAAGTGGCTGAGTACCTGTTTTGCAAGCGTGGAGCCCTGAGTTCAAACCCCAGTCCCACCAAACAAACAAACCAAAAAAAAAAAAGAATAAACTATTCAGTAGATAAATTATATCTCAATAAGGCTGTTTTATTTTTTAAATACAAACAAGGAAAACAGCATGCAGTAAAGGGAAATTTTAAGTAACTCACTTTTACCTCAAAAAAAAATACTACAGACTTCAGGATGTATGACCAAATATAATTAACAGAACAAATCAGACAAAAGCAGGTAGATCCACTATTGCAGAAAATTCTCACAGATAAAATCTTTTTGAAAAGTACTGGGATTTAAACTCAGAGCCTCATGCTTACTAGGAAGGCGCTATACCACTTGAGCCACCCTGCCCCCACAGAAAAATTTTTAGAGCATTAGAACACTTGGAGAATTATAAACATAACGACTGGTTATATTACATGAAATAAATTTTAAAACCCATGAGTCCATACTGATACTAAGTAAGAGAAGGAAAAAAATTAATGGCGAAATAGAAACCCTATAAAAAAGCAAATCAGAGCCAGGCATGGTAGCTCATACCTGTATTCCTAGCTACTCAGGGGCAGAGAGCAGAAGGACTGGGGTTCAAAGGCCAGCCCAGGAGTAAGTTCACAAGAACACATCACAACAAATAAAAAGCTGGGCATGGTGATACATACCTGTCATCCTAGCTACGTGGGAAGCACACATAGAAGAATCACAGTCCAGGCCAACCCAGGCGTAAACACAAGGTCCTATTTTGAAAAACAGCTAAAGCAAAAGGGCCAGGACATGGCTCAAGTGGTAGAGGGCCTTCCTAGAAAGCACAATGCCCTGAGTTCAAACCTCAGTACCTGGGGGCAGGGGGAAGTAAATCAGAAATATAAAGGGTAGTATAAAATAAGTATACATAACACAGAAAAAAAGATAAATTGAAATGTTTAATGTTTAACATAGGGGTTCTCAGCCAGAGGTTAAAGACAAGCTTGAAGAAGCCCATAAACAATTTTCCATGCCTAGTAAAAATTTTATTCTGCATATATGGGTTTTCCATTAACAATCACATTATTTTTTTATAATACTAGGATTTGAACTCGGGGTCTTGCACTTGCCAGGCAAGTACTCTACCACTAAAGCCATGCTCTCAGCCCTTTCTGCTTTATTTTTTAGATGGGGGTCTCACACTTTTACCAGGGCAGGCCTCAGCGCCCTCAATCCTCCTACCTTCACCTTCTGCATAGCTGGGATTACAAGCATGAGCAATCAGATTTTTTCAAAACAGAATTATCACCCAACTACCCCTCCAAAAAATAAAAAAATAAAAAAATTACTAGATTAGAGAAAATGTGCTATAAATGACACCATTATAAATCAACAAGTCTAGCTGATTTAGGGTCCAGCTCATTTATAAATCCTACTTATAAACTCCAGTGCTGCCTAAATAATTTGTTATAAAGGAAGCTTTAGGAATTCTTTAAAATAAAAAAAATTACTAACACTTAGCACTAAACTCTAATTTCAGAACTTACCTCTGTTGAAGATTTTGAAAACAATTACCTAGTTGAAACAGTCGAAAAGAAAATGTAGCCCAAGGTGTTAATTCCATTTACTTTATGAACTAATAAAATATAATTGTCATTTCTTCAATCAATAATCTATTTCCAACTTACAATCTACAAACACCAAAGAAAAACTGTTCTTCCTGTGTAAGTTAACAAAGTCATTTATAAAGCAAAAATGCCTATTTCAACTTATTTTCTTACTAAAATTATACATAAACTCATACCTCACATGAGAAAAGACAGATATAGTTATTTTACTGCAGAGGTAAATAAAAGTAGTTAAGACATTTGTTTACCATCATAGGTTTTCCATGTTAGGAACAGTATTACCCAGTTCATTTGATAAATAAATTCCTGTGTTCTCTTATCATCTAGTTTTTCTGAATCTAAAATCACTCTTTTTTTTTCCCCCTTGATACCAGGGCTTGAACTCAGGACCTTACATTTGTTAAGTGTGTTCTCTACCATTTGAGTCATACCACTAGTCCTTTTTGCTTTATTTTTCAAATAAGGTCTCACTTTCATGGCCAGGCCAGCCTGGACCACAATCCTCCTATTTACATTGGAATACTCCTCCATTTGTCTCTTTCCCTTAATCACAATGTTTCAATGGCTCCTCACTGCCACAGAATAAAAGCCAAATTCCTTACTCTGACATGCAAAAAAGAAAGAAAGAAAAAAAAAACAAGAACAATGCTGGAGGTATCCAGTATCACAATGTCTGACTTCAAATTATACTACAGAGCCATAGTAACAGACAGCATGGTACTGGCACAAAAACAGACACACAGTTCATTTGAATATGACCCAGAAACAGGCACACAGCTCCAGTCATCTGATTTTTGACAAAGACGCCAAAACCATATGTTGGAGAAAAAACAGCCTATTCAACAAATGCTATTAAGAAACTGGATATCCGTAAGTAGAAGAACTAAATTAGACCCCTATCTCTAGCCCTGTATAAAAATTAATTCAAAATGAATCCAAGATCTAATTGCAAGAACTGAAACCTTGAAACTACTTGGGGAAAACCCCTGAAGATACAGGGATAGGCAACAACATTCTGCATAGGACTCTAATTGCTCAAGAAATAAGAGTAAGAATTGACAAATGGGATTAATCAAATTAAAAAGCTTCTGCACAGCAAAGCAAACAATTACCAGACTCAAGAGACAACCTATCAAACAGGAGAAAAATCTTCCAGCTATTCATTAAATAAAGGATTAATATTCAGAACATATAAAGAGCTCCAACAATTAAACACCAAAAGAACAACCTAACTAATAAACGGGCAAATGCCCTGTGCTACATGTCCTTTCCTCACACCCACAGGCGTGGTCCCCACCCTGCGTTTGGTGTTACCGATCCTGGCTGGGGACTTCACAGCCTCTTCAGACCCTGCATTTAGTCAACCCATGAATATAGAACACCAACCTGTGCTCATTATAAATTACCAGGATGTCCCAAGGACCTTATCCCTGTCTGTGGCAACAACACGGCCACTTATGCCAAAGTACTCTGTGCATGAAAATCTGGGAGGATGGTCACAATATTAAAATTATCCGAAGTGAGCTATGCTGATGGAGCAGTTTGCAGAGAAGATAGAAGACCCCCTTCCCCCACTAGGTGAATCCATTCCTTTTCTCTTTTCCTATGCTTCTATGCATGAGATTTGTTAACTCACCTTTTCTGAGAGGAGGTGTTTAAGACAGTTATGTATGATGATGGGTATGTTTTTTAATCCTTTTTCTTGGCTTCTGCCCTTCAGTTCAGCTTATCACCCAGGTGATTTGTACATTACCTTATTTAACTGGAATAAAACTGGCACTGAATTTTTTTAAATGGGCAAATGACTGAAAAGTTTTCAAAAGAAGAAATAGCCAATAAATACATGAAGAAATGTGCACTATCTTTAGCCATAGGGGAAATGCAAATCAAAATGACCCTGAGATTCTATCTCAGAATGGCTATCCATGAAGAAAACAACAAATGCTGGCAAGGATGAGGGAGAAAGGAATACTTACACACAGTTGGTGGGAATGTAAACCAGTACAGCCACTATAGAAATCAGTAGAGATTCCTCAAAAAATTAAAACTAGAACTACCATGTGATCTCGCTATACCACTCCTAGCATGTAAGTTAGCATACAACAGAGATACCTGCATACCCATGTTTAAAGCAACACTATTCACAATAACCAAACTATTGAATCAGTCTATGTGCCCTTCAACTAGTGAGTGGAAAAACAAAATGTAGTATTTATACACAAGAATATTATTCAGCCATATGAAGAATGAAATTATGCCTTGTACAGGAAAATAGATGGAACTGGAAATCACCATGTTAAGTGAAATAAGCCAGACAGAAAGGTAAACATTGCATGTTCTCTTACATGCAGAATCTAGACCTTAAAAAAAAAAAAGAAAGAAAGACAAAAGTATAAAATGGGAAGAGAGCTGTTTGGAGGTGGAAACCAGTGAGAAGGGGGAAGGTGAAAGGAGAGGGTGAAGGGGGTGAATATGCTCAAAGTAATTCATAAACATATATGAAAATAGAATAATTAAACCCTTTAAAAAGCAGGACAAGAGGGATAAGAAACAGTAATAGAAGGGTGGATTTGATCAAAGCACATTACATGCATTTACAATAATATCACAATAAAACCCCTTAACATAGTTAATACACACTAATAAAAAAATGGTCAAAATGGAAATTTTTATGCTTTATATATTTTGCCACAACAGAAACAACTTTAAAACAACCACAGGAGAAAGACCTCAAAAACATGTATTTAGCAATAGTTTCTTAAGTATGACACCAAAAGTAGACAATAAAAGAAAAAATAGGAGGATTCCAAGATGGCGGCTAGAGGGAGGAAGCTGAAAGCGAGCCTCCTATAGTGAAATCTTGGAGAGACGAGGAGACACACTTTGCAGGCATAATCACTGAGAAGAGGCATAACTGTGACCCCTCCACACCTCCAGCCAGCGCAGAGAATCTCCACTTCACATTAAATGGAAAAACAAGGAGGGCCCCAGGGCCGCCAGTCACTGGCGCCCAGAAGGCTTGGGAAGACCGGACCAGGTCACCTTCGCAGTACCACGGTTCTCCCACAGACAAGCCTGGGCCAGAGCAGCATAGCTCCCTGGACAGACTGACCTCCACCCAGGGAAAAAAGAGAAACTGAGTAATAAGCAGTAAGAGCAATAAAGACACACAGGAAAGAGGGTGGGGCGCACTAAGCACCCAAGATTGGGGGAAGGGAATCCTTCCCGGGACTGTAAATAAATAAGCCGGGCAGCTGGAGAGGCTCTGGCGGGGGAGGGGCATGCGCCCAGCAACCAGGAGTGGGAAAGCTGGTGAGAGTGGCGGAGGGAGGAAAACTCCACAGGAGAGGAGGGAAGAACCATTTCCCACATGGCGGCTGGCAGGAGCAGCAGCACCACCCAGTAATCAGGAGCAGGAAAGCTTGTGAAAGTGGCAGTCAGAGGAAAACTGCACAGGAGGGGGGGAAGACCCACCTCCCACATGAACTGTAAACAAACATGCAGGCCTGACACCGGGGGTGCAGTGTCACCTTTCCCAGTGCTTGGAAAGGGGAAAGCCTTTAGCAGAGGCTCCGGCACAGGAGAACTCTGAACAAAGCCTGCGGGGCCAGGTGAGTGCTAAGCTCACCCCAGAGGTCTGCATAAACAATGCCTCCAGCAACAGCAGGCTGAAAGCAGCAGGCAGGCAAGCCACAGCTGCAGATAACATTCTCAGAACTGTCTCCAGGCTCTTTTTTTCTTTTTCTCCCTACCTTTGATGAGAGAACAACCGAATTACACCTGCAAGCCGAAAAACTTACTGAAACTGTATTGCATTTGAACTTGGGAGACTTGGTGGGGTTTTTTTTTTTCTTTTGTTTGTTTTGTGTGTGTGTGTGTGTGTGTATGTGTGTATGTGTGTGTGTGTGTGTGTGTGGTCTTGTTCTACTTTATTCGTCCCGTTGATGAGACAACTACAGAACAACATCTGAGGCACCATCTCCAGGACTGGAGACGGAGACGGACACCCATATTATTAAGACTGAAACTTCACTGCATTTGAACTTAGAGGTTTTTTGGTTTTTTGTTTTTTTTTTAATTTTCTATTTTCCATTTTATTTTAATTCATTTTTATATATAGATATTTCTTTCATTTATTTTTTATTTTTATTCTTTTTTTTTTTTGATTTTCAATCCTCTGTCTCTCTAATGTCTGTTCGCCTTCCTGTCAATTAGTACACTAACACTCCCTGTTTATACCTTTAAAACTTTCTTGTCTGAAACCTTGTTCTGCTTTCCTCCTCTTGTCTTTTTGTTTTCCCCTTTTCTTTAACTACTTGCTTTCCATCTCAGCTCACCCTTCCATTCTAAATATTACCATTGTTATTATTACAAGCTAGAAAATACTTAATTGCACACACTACAGGGACAGTAACAACACCAAAGACAATGACGGGAAGACAGAAAAAACAGGGAAACCAGTTTCCCCACAGCAAAAAATTAGTACTGGAACCAGAGGGGAATGAAGAAAACAGAAACTCAGATCCAGACTCCAACAAAATGAAGATAAACTATGCCAAAGGACCTAATGCAGCCCACAAGAATAATTTAAAATAAGACATACTACAGGTACTCAATGAGAATTTTATAGAGATGATACTGGATAGGGTCAACCAAAATGTACAGGAGACACTCAAGAAATTCCAAGACAACAAAAATAGAGAATTTCAAAAAGCAAAAGAAGAAATAAAGGAAACCATAGAAGCACTGTATAAACACCAAAGTGAAAGAGAGAACACGATGAATAAACGGATAAATGAACTCAGGACAAAAATAGACAACATTAAAGAGGAAACCAACCAGGATATGGAAAACCTCAGAAAAAAGAACGAAACAGAACTGCAAAACAAAATGGAAGGCCAATCCAGCAGAATAGAACAAACAGAAGACAGAATCTCAGAACTTGAAGATGAAATGGTAATTAAAGGAAAAACCGAAGAACTATTAATTAAACAACTCAAGATCTGTGAAAAGAAAATACAAGAACTCACCAACTCCATCAAAAGACCAAACTTGAGAATCATGGGCATCGAAGAAGGAGAACAGGTGTAAGCGAAGGGAATGCGTAATCTATTCAACAAAATAATAATGGAAAATTTCCCAAATCTAAAGAAAGATATTCCCATACAGATGCAAGAGGCCTCCAGGACACCAAACAGACCAGATAAAATAGAACTACTCCACAACATATCATCATTAAAACAAGTTCAGAAACTAAGGAAAGAATATTGAAGGCTGTAAGAGAGAAACAACAAGTAACATACAAAGGTATACCCATCAAAATCACAGCAGACTTCTCAACAGAAACATTAAAAGCAAGAAGAGCGTGGGGTGAGATCTTCCGGCAATGAATGAAAATAACTTCAACCCCAGGATACTCTACCCAGCAAAGCTATCATTCAAAACAGATGGAGCAATAAAAGTCTTCCATGATAAGCAGAAACTAAAACAATATGTGACCACAAAGCCACCACTACAAAAGATTCTGCAAGGGATTCTGCACACAAAGTGAAACCCAACTTAACTAGGCAGCACCAAAAAACAGGAAAAGAAAGAGCAAGACAGTAGAGAGTAACCTCAACTTAGGTACACACAATCAAACCTTCAAACAACTAAGGCAACTAAATGACAGCAATCACCACATACCTGTCAGTACCAACACTTAATGTTAACAGACTTAATTCACCCATCAAAAGGCACTGCTTGCCGAAATGGATTAAAAAGGAAGATCCAACAATTAGTTGCTTACAGGAGACCCATCTCACCAACAGAAATAAGCATAGGCTTAGGATGAAAGGCTGGAAGAAGATTTACCAAGCCAATGGCCCCCGAAAACAGGCAGGAGTAGCAATACTTATCTCTGACAAAGTAGACTTCAAACCTACATTGATCAAACGAGATAAAGAAGGACATTCCATACTAATAAAAGGGGAAATAGACCAAAAGGAAATAATCATCAATCTGTATGCACCCAATGTCAACGCACCCAATTTCATCAAACATACCCTGAAAGACCTAAAAGCATATAAAAACACCAACACAGTGGTTGTGGGAGACTTTAACACCCCATTATCATCAATAGATAGGTCATCCAAACAAAAAAATCAATAAAGAAATCCAAGATCTAAAATATGCAATAGATCAAATGGACCTAGTAGATGTCTACAGAACATTTCATCCAACTTATACACAATATACATTCTTCTCAGCAGCCCATGGAACCTTCTCCAAAATAGATCATATCCTAGGGCACAAAGCAAGTCTCAGCAAATATAAGAAAACAGAAATTATACCGTGCATACTATCTGATCACAATGCAGTAGAAGTAGAACTCAACAACAAAAGTAAAGACAAAAAACATGCAAACAGCTGGAAACTAAATAACTCATTACTTAATGAAGAATGGATCATCGATGAAATAAAAGAGGAAATTAAAAAGTTCCTGAAAGTCAATGAAAATGAAAACACAACCTACTGGAACCTATGGGACACAACTAAGGCAGTCCTGAGAGGAAAGTTTATAGCCATGAGTGCATATATTAAAAAGACTGAAAGATCCCAAATCAATGACCTAATGATACATCTCAAACTCCGAGAAAAACAAGAACAAGCAAATCCCAAAACAAATAGGAGAGAAATAATAAAAATAAGAGCTGAAATCAATGAAATAGAAACCAAAAAAACCATACAAAGTATTAATGAAACAAAAAGTCGGTTCTTTGAAAAAATAAACAAGATTGATAAACCCCTGGCAAACCTGACTAAAATGAGGAGAGAAAAAACCCAAATTAGTAGAATTAGGAATGCAAAAGGGGAGATAAACACGATGGAAGTCCAGGAAATCATCAGAGACTACTTTGAGAACCTATATTCAAATAAATTTGAAAATCTTAAAGAAATGGACAGATTTCTAGATACATATGATCATCCAAAACTGAACCAAGAGGAAATTAATCACCTGAATAGATCTATAACACAAAATGAAATTGAAGCAGCAATCAAGAGTCTCCCCAAAAAGAAAAGTCCAGGGCCTGATGGATTCTCTGCTGAATTCCATCAGACCTTTAAAGAAGAACTGATACCAACCCTCCTTAAACTGTTCCACAAAATAGAAAGGGAAGGAAAACTGCCGAATACATGTTATGAAGCCAGTATTACACTTATCCCAAAACCAGGCAAAGACACCTCCAAAAAGGAGAATTATAGGCCAATCTCCTTAATGAACATTGATGCAAAAATCCTCAACAAAATAATGGCAAACCTAATTCAACAACACATCAAAAAGATTATTCACCACAACCAAGTAGGCTTCATCCCAGGGATGCAGGGGTGGTTCAACATATGAAAATCAAAAAATGTAATAAACCACATTAACAGAAGCAAAGACAAAAACCACTTGATCATCTCAATAGATGCAGAAAAAGCCTTTGATAAGATCCAACACCATTTCATGATAAAAGCTCTAAGAAAACTAGGAATAGAAGGAAAGTACCTCAACATTATAAAAGCTATATATGACAAACCTACAGCCAGCATTATACTTAACGGAGAAAAACTGAAACCATTCCCTCTAAAATCAGGAACCAGACAAGGATGCCCACTATCTCCACTCCTATTCAACATAGTACTGGAATTCCTAGCCAGAGCAATTAGGCAAGAAGAAGGAATAAAAGGAATACAAATAGGTAAAGAAACTGTCAAAATATCCCTATTTGCAGATGACATGATCCTATACCTGAAAGACCCAAAAAACTCTACTCAGAAGCTTCTAGACATCATCAATAGCTATAGCAAGGTAGCAGGATATAAAATCAACATAGAAAAATCATTAGCATTTCTATACACTAACAATGAGCAAACGGAAAAAGAATGTATGAAAACAATTCCATTTACAATAGCCTCAAAAAAAATCAAATACCTAGGTGTAAACCTAACAAATGATGTGAATGACCTCTACAAGGAAAACTATACACTTCTGAAGAAAGAGATTGAGGAAGACTATAGAGAGTGGAGAGATCTCCCATGCTCATGGATTAGTAGAATCAACATAGTAAAAATGTCGATACTCCCAAAAGTAATCTACATTTTAATGCAATTCCCATCAAAATTCCAATGACATTCATTAAAGAGATTGAAAAATCTACCGTTAAATTTATATGGAAACACAAGAGGCCACGAATAGCCAAAGCAATACTCAGTCAAAAGAACAATGCAGGAGGTATCACAATACCTAACTTCAAAGTATATTACAAAGCAATAACAATAAAAACAGCATGGTACTGGCACAAAAACAGACATGAAGACCAGTGGAACAGAATAGAGGACCCAGATATGAAGCCACACAACTATAACCAACTTGTCTTTGACAAAGGAGCTAAAAATATACGATGGAGAAATAGCAGCCTCTTCAACAAAAACTGCTGGGAAAACTGGTTAGCAGTCTGCAAAAAACTGAAACTAGATCCATGTATATCACCCTATACCAAGATTAACTCAAAATGGATCAAGGATCTTAATATCAGACCACAAACTCTAAAGTTGATACAGGAAAGAGTAGGAAATACTCTGGAGTTAGTAGGTATAGGTAAGAACTTTCTCAACGAAACCCCAGCAGCACAGCAACTAAGAGATGGCATAGATAAATGGGACCTCATAAAGCTAAAAACTTCTGTTCATCAAAAGAAATGGTCTCTAAACTGAAGAGAACACCCACAGAGTGGGAGAAAATATTTGCCAACTATACATCAAAGGACTGATAACCAGAATATATAGGGAACTTAAAAAACTAAATTCTCCCAAAACCAATGAACCAATAAAGAAATGGGCAAGTGAACTAAACAGAACTTTCTCAAAAGAAGAAATTCAAATGGCCAAAAAACACATGAAAAAATGTTCACCATCTCTAGCAATAAAGGAAATGCAAATTAAAACCACACTAAGATTCCACCTCACCCCTGTTAGAATGGCCATCATAAGCAACACCACCAACAACAGGTGTTGGCGAGGATGCTGGGAAAAAGGAACCCTCTTACACTGTTGGTGGGAATGTAAACTAGTACAACCACTCTGGAAAAAAATTTGGAGGCTACTTAAAAAGCTGGACATCAATCTACCATTTGATCCAGCAATACCACTCTTGGGGATATACCCAAAAGACTGTGACACAGGTTACTCCAGAGGCACCTGCACACCCATGTTTATTGCGGCACTATTCACAATAGCCAAGTTATGGAAACAGCCAAGATGCCCCAGTACTGACGAATGGATTAAGAAAATGTGGTATCTATACACAATGGAATTTTATGCAGCCATGAAGAAGAATGAAATGTTATCATTTGCTGGTAAATGGATGGAATTGGAGAACATCATTCTGAGTAAGGTTAGCCTGGCCCCAAAGACCAAAAATCATATGTTCTCCCTCATATGCGGACATTAGATCAAGGGCAAACACAACAAGGGGACTGAACTTTGAGCACATGATAAACGCGAGAGCACACAAGGGAGGGGTGAGGATAGGTAAGACACCTAAAAAACTAGCTAGCATTTGTCACCCTTAACGCAGAGAAACTAAAGCAGATACCTTAAAAGCAACTGAGGCCAATAGGAAAAGGAGACCAGGAACTAGAGAAAAGCTTAGATCAAAAAGAATTAACCTAGAAAGTAACACACATGCACAGGAAATCAATGTGAGTCAATGCCCTGTATAGCTATCCTTATCTCAAGCAGCAAAAACCCTTGTTCCTTCCTATTATTGCTTATACTCTCTCTACAACAAAATTAGAAATAAGGGCAAAATAGTTTGTTTGGTATTGAAGGGGTGGAGGGGAGATGGAGGAGGCAGAGTGGTGGTAAGGGAGGGGGTGGGGGCAGGGGGGAGAAATGACCCAAGCCTTGTATGCACATATGAATAATAAAAAAAAAAATACTGAAAAATAAAAAATAGATAAATTGGGCTTCATCAAAATCTATACATCTAGACACTACCAAGAAAACCCACAGAATGGGAAAAATATTTGAAAATCACCTATCTCATAAGAGATTACTATCCAGAAAAGGTAAAGAACTCCTACAATTCAACAAAAAAATGAACAAATGAATTCAAAAATGAGCTAAAGAATAAACAGTTCTCCAAAATAAAATATACAAATGGCAAATAAGCATATGCAAATATTTTCCACATCATTAAAGATTAAGAAAATGAAACTCAAAACTGCAACAGCATACTCCTTCACACCCATTAGAGTTGTTTTTATTTTTTAAAAAAGTGGAAAACAATAAAATTAAATTTTTAAAAACCAGAAAATAAGCAGAGATGAGGATACAGAGAAACTGGAACCCTCGTGCACTGCTGATGAAAAAGTAACAATTCAACTGTACATCAACAGATGAATGGATAAATGTGATATATACATATATGTATATATGTATACCATAGAATATTATTCAAGTCATAAAAAGGAATAAAATTCTGATATACTATTTACCATGTGCATGAACTCTGCAATCTTTATGCTAAATGACACAGTCAGTAAAAGACAAATATTTGTGATTCTATTTATATGAGGTATTCAGGATAATCAAATTTGTAGAGGCAGAAAGCAAAATAGAAGTTACCAGGGGCTGGAGGGAAGAAGGAAGGAATGGGGAGTTATTCCTTAATAAGTAAGAGTGATACTCCTCATTCTCCACTGGGATGATGAAAAATTTCTGCAAATAAAAGTAATGGTTAAAAACATTTTGAATGCACTTAATGCCACTGAACTGAACACTTAAAATGGGTAAAATATAAATTCTTTGTATATCATTCCAGAATAAAAGAATAGACCCTAGATGTATGACTCAGTGGTACAGTACTTGCCTCACATACATGAGGTGCTGGGTTCAACCTCCAGCACTAAATAAATAAATAAATAAAAATAACAAAAAGTTAGCAAGATTTCATCTTAACAACTCTAGTAGGCATAATGGCATACATCTGTGGTAACAGCTATTCAGGAAGCCTTAGGTAGGAGGATCACAGTCTGAGGCCAGTACCAAGCAAAAACTGCAAGATCCCATCCAACAAATAACTGAAGAAAATAAAAGGCTGGGAGTGAGGTTCAAGTGGTAGAGTGCCTACCTACCTAGCAACTTCAAGGCTCTGAATTCAAACCCCAGAACTGCCAAAAAAAAGCGAGGTGAAAAGTAACAAATTAAAACAAATCACTACTCTATATAAACACAAAAACCTTCAACAGCTTCTGAGAAAGGAAATCAATAAAAATAATAAGTGTTGCTGGATGTGGCAGTTAACTCCTGTAATTCCCAGCACTCAGAAGACTGAGGCAGAAAGACTGCAAATTTGATGTCAGTCTAGGCTACATAGTGAGATCTTGTCTCAAAAAAAGAGTAATAAATATTTTTAAAATGGTGCTTTGTGGGACATAGTATCATTACCTACAATCATATATGACTGCCTCAACAGAGCTTAAGTATTTCCATGTTTAAATATACTGAGTATTTTTCTTTTCAAAATTTCCTTCTATCCATAGAGTTCCAAGCAAACCTAAGTGCTTCTTCCCATTCCTACACCAAAAAAGCAAAACAAAACCTCCTCTCTTTCTTGGCTTTCTTCATGACAAGATGGTTGCAGCAGTACCAGATGTCATAACCTACATGTACTCAGTCAGAAGGAAACTGCCCTCTGCACAGACCCAATCTGCATCTATCCCAGACAGATACTCCTATAGAGCCCAAGACAGGCCTTGACCATGAGCCAAAAAAATGTTTTAACAATATTGAGTCTATCACAAAGGCACTGAATCAAAAAGAAAGAAGGGGAAGGAGAAGGGAAAGGGATGGGGGAGAGGAGGAAAGGAGAGAGAAAAGGAAAGGAAAGGAAGAGAAGGTTAGAAACAAAAAGGATATAAGCCACTTTAGTTTTCCATCTGATTATTCAGTTTCCCTTGACCATGTCAAATTCAGGTTTAGCTTGCAAATGGAGGCTAGGGAAAAAAGCAAACAGCAATGAGTGGCTGACAAATTGGAAAACAAAGGAAAACAAATAGCTAAAGAGAAAAAGAATATACATAGAAAGAAAAACAAAACAAAATGAAACTACTACTTCAAGTCACTGCTAGTGAGACAAAGAATCCCACATATTCGCCCATTCGAAATTCCCTAGGAGCATGAGAAATTAACTAATAAACAAGGAAACCATTAATTAGAATTAGTGATTTTCCTATGGATTTTAGTGAGGAAGAAACAAGTACCACCATATTAACATCATAATAGCTTATTTGTATTAATAATATCAAATCACCACAAAGTTCAAATAAACAACTGATGCCTAAGAAGTGAAACTGGTAGTAGAGGACCCTTTTCTTTTGTAATACTTGAGAATTCATTCCTTTCAAGCATGCTTCAATTTTGCTATTTTTGAAAACACAAGCCTGTGAAAGGAAATATGTAATGTCCTATGTTGACAAAGGTACAAAAAACAATATTCACTGTTCTGAAGGACAACGTGTCAATAATTCATCTCAAACAACAAACTGCTCAAACATAGTAAATTAGGTAGATAACAGTACATCTGTCTTATAGAACAGCAGTCACTAAAACAGTGAGCACTCTAGATGGAAGAAAATGTCCACAATATAACAAAGTTAAAAATCATAAAATATAACAGTATGGCCCTAAATTTATTTTAAAGGCCTATTTACATGTGAATGCAGAAAAAAGACTGGGAAGATATGCAAATATATTACGAGAGATTATGACTCAGTAAAGAAAATAAGACATAGGGAGGAAGGGGGGAGGCGCAAGGCTCAAGTGGTGAAGGCCTGCCCGTAAGCAGGAGGTCCTGAGTTCAAAATCCCAGTACTACCAAGAAAACATCACTTTCATTTTATTTGTGTGTGCTTTCCTATATTTATTGACATTTCTACAGTGAATGTGTATCTTACATCATCAGAGGAAAATGCAACATAGAAAAGTAAACTCACATAATATAGCATATTGAATTCAAAATATAGGGAAGACTGGAATATGTTGTATTTTAGAAAAACAACCAAAATAGAAAAAAAATCACTTCTTGGTACTTTTTGAGATTTAACCTTGGACTGGAAGTGTGGCTCAATCAATAGAGCGCCTGCTTTACAAGTAAGAAGCCATGGCTTCAAACGACAGTCCTACCAAAAAAAAAAAAAAAAAAAGATTTAACCTTGAGTTGTCTGGAAAAGTCACTCATCTAAAATCACAGCATTTCCCAAAGATGCCAAATGAAAAGAGGTAATGGTAAGTTCAAACTGCATCATGATTACCTGCTGCAAGATTTCTAAATTACTGTTGTGATAACTCAAACTCTAAGTGAGATGGATTCCTACTGAAATTCCAAAGCTTCCACCCAAAATCAGTCATTTGGACTCAGCTGTTGGCAGCAAACCTCCCTAACAGACTCAGGAAAGAAAAAGGCCAAGGGAAAAAAAAAGTATACTCATGATGTCACAAATATCTAAACCAAATATTAGATTCACAGCTTGTCTTTTAAAATATTCTCAGGATAACAAAGCAAAATAAAACTCTTCCCTAGGATGGATTCCTAATTAAGTATTTGTTGATCACTCACTATGTGCTAGACCCTGGTGATACAAAAATGAAGACAGTTCCTTGCCCTCAAGCAGCAAAGTCCTCTGAGGTAAAGATGTAATCAAATATGATCAAAAGGAAGAAGTGACATACTCGAGGCTGGTACCAACTGCAGTAGGAGCAAGAAGCAGCACATATTTATACCAGGCAGACCTGTGGAAGGCAGCAATGAGATGACATTTGGACTTTTTCATGGCATTCCCCAGGCAGAAAAAAGTAGTCATGGCATTTCAGTCATATTATAATCTGAGCAAAACAACAAAGGTGGAAAACTGTAAGCCTTTCTGAAAGAGAATGAGTTCTCGAGCATATTTACAGAATAGGTTTATTAGTCAGTTTTCCATCACTGTAAAAAAAATCTGAGATAAACAGATTTATAGACAAAAAAGGGTTATCTTGGCTCACAGTTTTGGAGATTTCAGTCCACAATTAGAAAGACCAAACTAGTGATTTTCAGGGTTTGGGAATGGGGGGACCAGCACATCACGGCAAAAGCATACAGCAGATCATTCACCTCATGGCCAAGAAGCAAGAAAAGAGAGGAAGAAAGAGCTGAGGTCCTCCTATTCCCTTCAAGGGTGCCTCTAATGAACCACCCAATATGTACCAAGTCTTAAAGGTTCCACCACGTCCCAACAGTGCCACAAATTAGGGAATAAGTCTTTAATACCTGGGCCTTTAGGGGACACTCAAGATCCAAACTAGGCAGTAGGGAATGTAGAAAGAACAACAGAAGCAAAACTCAAGAAAATTTTAGCACTACCCTTCCTCCTATGTATGAAGATGAAACGAGGTTAACATCTTTTCAGTACTAGCATTTCTTTGTCACTCCTCATACTTAAAAGTAGATTCACACAGTCTTCTTGGTCATGTCTTTCTTCATTATTAAAACACCTTGACCACAGATCATAGTCTGGCCAGGAGGCCACCTGAACCCCAAACCTTTGTGTCAGGTTCACAAAGGTGGCACAGCTGGCACTGTCAGGAAATGTTCATCCAGACAATGTGCACTGAAAACATAACAAAAATCTATACACTTGACACTTCCCTCTGGGGCAATAAAATATTTTCCTATCATAGTCAACATTTTTGGGGCACTACTAGGGCTTGAACTCAGGGCCATATCTTTGCCAGGCAAACACTCTACCACTTTAGCCACACTGCTAGTCCTATTCAACATTTTTATTAGCAACTTGGAAAAAGATAAGCCACTTGGATAAGACAGGCATATCAACGGTATACGTAAAGAATCAAGGAAAAGATGATCACAAACTTAAACTTCAAAAAGATGTGATAAGTTGTACTGATGAATCAAATACAGTGGCTAAAATGTAATGGAAATAAAAATTTTTTTAAAAAATAAAACTAAAACTTAATGTCCATGTTTAACATTAATCTTACAAGTTCAGGA
The DNA here is from genome assembly GCF_047511655.1 of Castor canadensis. Classification (NCBI taxonomy): domain Eukaryota; kingdom Metazoa; phylum Chordata; class Mammalia; order Rodentia; family Castoridae; genus Castor; species Castor canadensis. The sequence goes on along the minus strand of NC_133402.1, from coordinate 50,488,183 downwards.
TAGAGGAGATATAGTTTGACTTTGGTTCAAATGAAATAAAACCTAAAATTTAGTTGGTATAAATTCAGTATGAGCAATTAGGGTGAAATGGTAGCTCAAAAGTATCCAAAAATCATGCTTAATGCTGTATTAACAAAAATGTTCAATTTGATACTACAGATACATGTATAAAACCTTCTACATGCCTAGTACTGAGTTAAATTTCTACAAATACAAAGTTAATTATGACACAATTCCTACCTTTAAGAATTTACAGCCTAGCCTCTAATCCCTGCAATTTGGAAGGTGGAGATCAAAGTATGACTCGAGACCAATCCTGACAAAAAATTAGGGAGATACCATCTCGACCAACAAAGCTGGCATGATGTCGCCTGCCTATAGGAGGCATCACCAGCCAGACCAGCCCAGGGCAAAAACCGCAAGATCCTACCTTAAAAATAACTAAAGCAAAAAGGGATGGAAATGTGATTCCACTGGTAGAGTGCCTGCCCAGCAAGCATGAGGCTGAGTTCAAACACCAGTACAGCCAAAAAAAAAAAGAAATGTTATTTTAACAATGGGCTACAAAAGTCAACTAAAAAAATCACCATCAATTTTCTTTTTTTCCAGTGGTACTCAGGGCCTTACATTTACTAGGCAAGCACTCTACCATTTAAGCCTTGCCCCCAGCCCTGTTTCCTTCACTTATTTTTCAAATAAGTTCTCATGTTTATGCTCTAGCCAATGTGGACCACATCATCCTCCTTAGGCTTAGCTGGAATGACAGACACAGGTCACCATGCCTTGCTTTTTATTGGGCGAAAAAAAGTCTCCTGATCTTTTTGCCTGGGCTGGCCTTGAACTGCCATCCTCCTAATCTCCACCTCCTGAGTAGCTAGGATTACAGGCATGAGTCACAATTACTAGCTGCCACTAATATCTTTTAATGAAACAAAAATGAATAGAGGACTAGACCACTTATCTAGTAGCAGAGCACTTATCTAGCAAGCACAAGGCCTGAGTTCAATACCCAGTACTGCAAAAAAAAGAAAAAAGTATCAGAGTATACTAAACAAAGTGCACAGGAAGAACCATATGAAACTTTAAATTTTTTCATATATATGTGTACATGAATATGTATTTGTGAATTTACAAACATGTAAAATAGCAATTTTAAATGTATTTCTTATTGTAAATCACAGTCAAAAGCTGGAAAGACAGTCTAATGGGATAAAGTACATACACCACTATAAGGTACAAAGTACTGTAGGATTTGACAGAATAAAATACCCTACTAGAAAAAGAGGTGGCCATGGACAAGACCCTAGAAAAGAATTTAAAAGACAGCAATATATGAGGATAGCCCTGACAAACAGAAAAGAGATCAAGAGATAAAGATATGGGAAAAAGGGACCCTATATAGAAGGAATAAGATGAACAAAGACACAATGCAGTAAGTAAGAAGTGTTTAATGGACAGCAAATGGTCCAAGCACAATGGCAGCAGTGGTATAATTAAGTGCAGACAGAGGAAGTTGTGGAAAGCTCAGTTTGGTTAAGAAATAAAATACACGTCAGCATATATGGCTGAAAACTCAAATTTGAGCTGGAACGTGCTGGACACAGAGTAAACAAGAATGCCAGTTATTCTAACTAGTCTGGAGTCTTAATCATATTATCTCTAAGATCCCTGAGAGTTCTAAAATGTATGAATTAGTAAAGGACTATGATCCAAGTTACTTATATGTAGGCAAAGAACATAATTTACAGGAATGTAGAGGGAGCCATTAATTCTATTCATTAATAAAAAGAATAATGATCTAATTACAGCTATCTAATAATAAAATGAGCTACCTCAAAAAGTGGTGAGAGTGCTATCACTGGGTATGTTTGAAAAGGGCCAAATGCACTTTTTTTTTTTTCAGTGATGATACTGGGCCAAATGCACATCTGTATGAGGTATGGTACTAAATCTTTAAGTTCTTTATTTATCATGCTTTAATTCTCCCATCAATGTTGGTTCTCACTCATCAGCAAGAGCTCATGAATGAGTTCAGAAGGGAGAGAGAGAGAGACAGAAGGAAAAGGTTAGGATTTTATCCTGCTGTAGATGAACAGGAAAAAGGAAGTTTCTGAATGACATTTCCCGACACAGTCACTATATTTACTAAAGTATCCTAATGTGTGACATCAGCAAATCAACTGCAAGTACCTGAGCCACAGCTAAAATAATGTGGTGATATATTTATGAATTCAAAAAATTTAAAAGGCTTTCAGAGCCTGTATGTGCAAAAATTTTATAAAATCTTGCTTCTCCATACAAAAGCTGTCAAGAGAGAGTATTTTAAGAAACTTAAAGCATAATCATAAACAGGTTTGTTCATTACAGTACAAGCATAACATACAGAACCCTAATATAGCATACCCAATGATGCTCACACATGGGAAATAATTTCAGGTCATTTTTATATCAAGAACTAAGAATTCAAAACACAAACTATTAAAACTCTAATACAAACTATTAAACATGCTGGAGGCATGTTAGAATGCTTGCCTAGCAGGCACAAAGCATTAGGTTCAATCTCCAGCACTTCAAAAATTAAAATTAAAATTCAGCATCGATGTAAAAATATGGTATTGAGGCTGGGGACATGGCTCAAGCAGTAGACTGCCTGCCTAGCAAGCTCAAGATCCTGAGTTCAAACCTCAATATTGCCAAAATATATATATATGTGGTATGAATAGAAAGTACTTTCAACCTCAATTACCACCTTTTCATATTGCCAACGTTTCAGAATGTGCCCTTTTGAACATGCCTAAAAATGCTAGACAGAAAATAGTTTTATGTTTGCAACTTGCCTTAGTATTTCTAAAGCGTATTGTAACATGCATGGTAAAGTAATCTGTAAATCCTAAATCTATTGAATACAATAGACCCTTGGTATCTGCTGGTATATGGTTCCAAGAATACTTCTGTTGAGGAAAAACCATGAATGCTCAGGATACATTGAGTTCAGTGTTGTACTGCAGATGCTTGATTCATTTTTCCCATAACACTGCCCAACTTCTGCTAAAGACATGCTATCTTTCAACAAACCTAAAATTTTCACTTTATCTCTTCAATTAAGCACATTAACTTTTATCTTGCTTTGAGGATACCATTTGCTTTTGGGGGGAGGCAGATTTTCACAAAATAAAGGACAGGAAAACACTCAGCAGATCACAAATGATTTAAACACAACTGACAATAACAGGACTGACTGAGCTCCACATGCACTTAGCTGCAACAGTGCATAAAGAAGAATTGAAATTGTTTGTTTTTGAAATTTCTTTTGATTTTTTTTATCAAAACTATGTGTAGTAAATTTGCAAATAAGGCAAATTGTTTGGCTTTTGTTTATGTGCGTGTGTGGTGCTGCGAACTTAGGGCCTCCCACTTGCTAGGTAAGTACTCTCTATCACTTGAGCCACACCCCCAATCCAGTTATTTTTTTCAGATAGAATCTTGAGCTTTTTTTCCTGGCTGGCCTTGGACCATGTTCCTCCTACCTACATCTCCCATATAGCTAGGATTATAGGCATATGGCCACCATGCCAGTCCCTTGAATATTGTTACATATTGACTTTTCTACAAAAATGTTAAGCTGAGCAGGGCACCAGTGGCTCACACCTGTAATCCTAGCTACTCAAGAGGCAGAGATCAGAAGGATCCCAGTCAAAGCCAGCCTGGGCAAATAGTTTGTAAGACCTGATCTTGAAAAAACCCATCACAAAAAAAGGGCTGATGGAGTGGCTCAAGGTGTAGGCCCTGAGTTCAAACTCCAGTATCACCCAAAAAAAAAAAATGTTAAGCTGGGCATGGTGGCTGACATACACCTACAGTCCCAACTACTCAGGAGTTCAAGACCAGCCTAAGTAATATGTAAGACCCTATCTCAAAAAAGAAAAATAACTGGTAATTTCCTGCTGATTAGTTCCTGTTTGCTTTATAGACTAAAGACATCAAGACAAATCCTTTTGTTATGACAAGCCATCAATAAATGTTTTCTTAATTCGACTTCTTTCTTCCCTACAAAAACAATGTCTTAAAAGAGGGCAATAACACCCAACATACTCCTCAGGGCATTATAAAAACCTGCCTTCTAACCCTCTTACACTGTTGGTGGGAATGTAAACTAGTACAACCACTCTGGAAAAAAATTTGGAGGCTACTTAAAAAGCTGGACATCGATCTACCATTTGATCCAGCAATACCACTCTTGGGGATATACCCAAAAGACTGTTACTCCAGAGGCACCTGCACATCCACGTTTATTGCGGCACTATTCACAATAGCCAAGTTATGGAAACAGCCAAGATGCCCCAGCATAGACGAATGGATTAAGAAAATGTGGTATCTATACACAATGGAATTCTATGCAGCCATGAAGAAGAACGAAATGTTATCATTCGCTGGTAAATGGATGGAACTGGAGAACATCATTCTGAGTGAGGTTAGCCTGGCCCAAAAGACCAAAAATCGTATGTTCTCCCTCATATGTGGACATTAGATCAAGGGCAAACACAACAAGGGGATTGGACTATGAGCACATGATAAACGCGAGAGCACACAAGGGAGGGGTGAGGATAGGTAAGACACCTAAAAAACTAGCTAGCATTTGTTGCCCTTAATGCAGAGAAACTAAAGCAGATACCTTAAAAGCAACTGAGGCCAATAGGAAAAGGGGAACAGGTACTAGAGAAAAGGTTAGATCAAAAAGAATTAACCTAGAAGGTAACACCCATGCACAGGAAATCAATGTGAGTCAATGCCCTGTATAGCTATCCTTATCTCAACCAGCAAAAACCCTTGTTCCTTCCTATTATTGCTTATACTCTCTCTACAACAAAATTAGAGATAAGGGGAAAATAATTTCTGCTGGGTATTGAGGGGGGGGAGCGGGAGGGGGTGGAGTGGGTGGTAAGGGAGGGGGTGGGGGCAGGGGGGAGAAATGAACCAAGCCTTGTATGCACATATGAATAATAAAAGGAAAAAAAAATAATAAAAAAATAAAATAAAATAAAAACCTGCCTTCTGAACTTGCCATGTTCTATATATACTCATTATCAATATAAATCATTACATTCAGAAGCAGAGCAATAAATGCTATGCAGTCTTATAAAACGTCAATATAGAAATACATTCCTTTAAATATATCTATCTAGAGTAAACTGAAAAGTCTGTAGAATATGCCTCAACTTTCAAAACAGAGCCACCCATTACTGATGAATTCCATTCAGAGGCAACATCGGGTAATAAAACAATCTGAGACTTAGAATCCTAAAGTCAGGGGTTCAAATTTCAACTCAGCACTAACTAGGTTAGTACCTTACACAGTCATTTCACTTCTGGTGTAAGGCTCTCAAGTAGAATCATGAATGTGGACATTCCCTGAAAACACTAAACCTATAATCATAAAAATCAAACACATCCTTGCTTTTCAAAACAAAAAAAACAATTGTTTTTTTGTTTCAAAAACAATCCTGGATATATGATAATTTCTCTATCCCTAGTGAATGTCTCTACCTTTAAAAGAGGTACTGGGACCCTTCCAGAGCCTTCACAGTCTAGGCTTCCCTTGTGAGGCAAGTACCTGAGGACCCCCCCAGGTCATCACAGTGAGTTACAGTCAGTTTGTCAATAGATTTACTCAAATTTTGTGAACACTGGCTCTTTCAGATCTGGTTTCATGAACCTGCTCCCTCCCCACCTTCAGACTGCTTAGTACCACAAGATCTTTACAAGTTAAATTTCTAACTCAAGGCTTTACTTAAAAAAAATTACACACACACCCCAATCTCGGGAAAACCAAGCAAGAGAAAAAGGAGAAGACATATGTTACTTTTTAAATTGGGAAAAAATAAATGTAACATTACAGAACTAAAATATAAGGTTTTCGGGAGTATAACAAAGAAAATTTTTCATGGTCTACTAATTGGGGATTAGTAGAACAGAATAGGAATGAGCACAGTGGTACACACCTATGGTCCCAGCTAGTCAGGAGGTGGAGATCAGAAGGATGTGGTTTGAGGCCAGCATGGTAAAAAGTTAGTGAGACCCCCATCTCAACAAACAAGTGAGGCATGGTGGTGCAATGCACACGCCTGTGGTCCCAGGCATGAGGGAGGTGTAGGTAAGAGGACTGCAGTCTGGAGCAGTCCCCAAGCAAAAACGTAAGCCCCAAAATGGCTGGAGGTATAAGCTCAAGTAGTAGAGCACCTGCTTAGCAAGTGTGAGACCCTGAGCTAAAACAAGATGACTTTCTGTAGCAGTTTCCACTTCTAGGGTGTCAAAGCAATATATATACTCAAACCATTGCTGCTTATCTATCCTGAGTTTAGTGACAAAAATTTTATTTGTATTCATTGTGAGTATTTCCTGCTACTGCTGTTGGAAAGTGACAGAAGTACTAATTTGGGTTTTGGTTTCCCTGTTTTGGTACAGTGTGAGGAAATAACTGGATTTTTCTCATCTAATGTACTCTAGAGTAGGAAGTTTCTTGGAAAGGTAAAATAAATAGAAGGACTGGTGGAATGGTCCAAATGATAGCGCGCCTGACTGGCAAGTGTGAGGACCTGAGTTCAGACCCCAGTACCACCAAAAAAAAAAAGAAAGAAAATAGGATGCAGAACTTTCTAAGCAATCATGGACAGAAAAGAAAGCAAAGATTCTCTAATAGACATAAGGAGTCAAAACCCATGCTAAAACACTCAAGTATATCACAAAGTACTACCCATTGCTAAGAAAAAATTAAAGGTATTATACAATTGTTGAATGATGAAAAAGGACTAGCAACCTCTGAGATCTAGTTACTTCATTTGTATAACAGAAGTAACATCAGGACTACTCTGGGAATCTACGTAAGGCAACCTAAGTGGGAGTCACCACTGATCCTCAGAAAAAGACAGTGCCCTCCACACCTCCTAAAGTCAATCACAGAATATTACAAGAGAAAAGGAAGCTCAGGTATCACCTAGATCTAAATGAATAAACTGAATAATTCAGAAATATAACTACTACAGAACTTCTACAATATAAAAAATTAAAAGGAAGTAAGATTATTACTACAGTATCTCAAAAGCCTTGCCAATGTCAAGTAGAGTTGAGTAGCTGCAGGGGGGAAAACAAAAACCTTTGTACTGTTCCAACAGAGGCTCCTTCCCTTGCTATTATCAGAGCAAAAGAAAGTCCTTCCTCACACTTCTCCAAATTTGTGGGAAGTAAATATAAGTAAGTTTTCCCTCCTTGGTGTGGGATTATAGGTTGGCAAGCAGAAATAGAAATTTGTGCTCCAAGTTACTCATAAAAATCAAAGCTGAACTCCAAACATTTTCTCATAAGAACAATGATGATAATGGTTAAATTTTCAAACTAGCCCTCACAGAAATTAAATACAACTAAATAGCATTTTAACTGACAATTTTTCTCATTCTAAATACAATACTGAAGCTACTTTTTTAATTGAACTGGATTTTAACAGAAGGCTTAGGAGTGTATCCCTAACCTACTTATGGGAAAATGTATCCTGAGTTTTAAACAATTTGCACAAAAACTTTTAGACCATAACTGAGGAAGGGACAGTCAAAGAAAGCTGTAGGAGAAATAGGGAGTTGTCTTGTTTGGCAGAAAAGGCATCTAAATTATCCCAAACCGCAGCTGCAAAGAAAATGTCTTTAATAATTCTCTCTCACTTAGCAAACATTTAAGTCCTGCCCTGTGCCCAATGCTGTGGTCCCTCCACAGAAAATAACACTTTTTCTAAAGCTAAGCACATGGTTCTAACAGTCCAAGAATTTCATTTCATCTTATTTAGTAAATCACACATCAAATCCTAGTTCTTTGAGATTTCACACAGACCTATTTTGATTGCCTTGAATTACCTCCATCTCAGAACTAACACTACTAGTGTTATTACTCTTAGTACTGGAGGGAAAAGAAGAAACTAATGTTTATTAAGTACCTGGTGTGCTGTCATTTGATTTTCACAAGCCTACAAAAGATAGGTAAGCATTATCCCTAATTTACACATTAAGAAAATTATGTTAAGTAACTTTCCCACAGCACTAGTAAAGAGAAAACAGAAATCTGAACTTCCATTCGCTACCTGGACTACGACTGAGTTCTTCCCCAGAAAGAAAGAAATTAGTCAGATACCACTGGACAGCTGACCACTTTCGCATCAATTACCTGTTATTCTAAGTAAGCAGTTCTGATAGCAAGTTATCAAGAAGATAAACCATCAGTTTCTCATTTCACGGCATCAACTTAGTATTTGGGAATGCTCTAAGGCAAAGGGTCCCTAGAGGTAAATGCCTGTTTCATAATTTCCCAATTCTTTCTCAACAGAGACTCTAAGACTAGGGCTCCTTTTATCACTTCCACACTAACGCAGCTAATTAAAAGCTTCGAAGTTACCCCTCAAAATAAGATTTTTCTACCACCATAAAAGACCTCACTGCATGTCCTTGAATTCAAATAAATGCAATTTTTTATATAACTTGCCTGATAGTATTCCAAAACAATTGTTACCACTGCAGTTTTTAAAAGTTGTTTTATAATGAATTGTGAACTAAATTTTAATTAAACTGTAGTGAAAGTGAAAACCGAAATCTTTATTTAGATAGATTTCTTATCTAATTTTTTCCATTGCAAGCTTAGAAAGAAAAAAAAACTGTGCATTCAGCATTTTAAATGTTTCTATCCGACCATGATGCTAGATAATTTACAATAATGCAATGTGGCTGAATGCCCTGTCATGTAATTGCCACCAAATACTAACATTGTAAAAGTGAACTACTCAGTCCCTTAAATCACTGAATATCCTTTTTAAAGAACCTGAATGATAAAAAGAATTATTTCGCTTCACACTTAGAATAAATAAAAAGATTTCAAGAGGAATAACATTCTCCTCTGAAAACAGATTTTCTTAAACAAAACCGTGTCTACAAAATGCACCAAACTCAACATTGACACATGTCCAAAATACTTCCCATTGTAAGGTTAATTATTTCTAAGGCTGATGGCAAAACAAAATAAAATAGATCAAATATCTGCACTCAAATGTCTGCAAAATTTTGAACAGGGAAAATGATGTCAACGTTTTTCATCCTTTTCTTTTTTACGCCCAAGATTCCAGTTCGAAAATAAACACCCATCAAGCTGATCAACTCGGATGCAGAAACTCATTAAAATCGAGGTTTGGATGCAGAGGAAGCAGATTCTTAGAATTTAGCTTCTTGGGTAAACTGCTCTGCGCCCCACATCAAAAACCTCGGGCCACTGCCACGGCCTTGCCCGCCCCTCCCGCGGGCCGCACCTGCTGAGGCCGCGCCGCCAGCGCCCCCTGCCGCCCTCCCAGCTCTGGGAGACCCCGCGCCCACCCCCGCACCCGCACCCACCCCGCGCCGAGGCCGCGCAGCCTGCGGACAGTAACAGGGGCGCCAGGGCACCAATCGAGGCGTGGCCAGGTGCCTGGCCCCGAACCCCAGCCACAGCAAGGCCCGAGCCTCACCTACCTACTCCGTATTTCTCCTCCTCTGTGGGGGTCCACATGGCCGGGCAGGGTGCGGACCCGCGGCTCGGCGGCCGGGCGACAGCGCGGCGGGGACGGCCGCGGGCCCGGCTGTGGCGCACCGCGAGGCGAGGCGGGGGCGGTCAGGCGGCGCGGGGCAGTGGGTGGTGCATCCCTCACAGGCCGTCCGGGATGCCGCCGCCGCCGCCGCCGCCGCCGCCACGTCCGAACGGCGAGGCTGCGTGGAGGTGGGGGGAAGTGCGGGCCAGCAGCCCCTGTTGGCGCGGACGAGGGCTCGCTACTTGTATGTCGCCACCGCTCCTGCGCCGCTATTCGGCTTCTCACAGCTCCGCCGCCGGGTTCCCGGCGCTGCCGCGACTCGGCTCGCCTCAGCGGGCTCGCAGGACGCCCGCGCATGCGCCGCTCTCCTGCGCGCGGGGGCTCGCACTGCCCGGGCTCGCGCCGCCCGAGCCCGCGCGCGATTCCACCCGCTGCCGCCGCGCGCCAGCGGAGGGAAACCCGCGAGAGACCATTGGACTGCCCCTCCGGGGGAGGACAGGCCCCTCAGCCCACCCAGACCCTTTGGCTACTCCTAGCGAGGGAGGAGGGCCAGGCCCGGCATGTGGAAAGCCCTAGACCCTTCTCTGGTTTCCACTTTCATTGCATCTGCCAGGCACACAGAGATGGCCGCTGGCTTTCTGGTCAGAGGGACGATCCAGAAAGGGAGGGGACGGCACCGTTTTTAAACCCATCCCGTTATCACCCACAGTGCTCTCACAGCCACATCCTCTGAAAGGTCCCTCCTTGCCATACTGGAGCCCGAAGGGTGCATTCGCCTTGGATGCTGGGTCCCCATGATACCATCTTGGACGAAGCCACTAACACCTCCTGGATTCTTGTCCTGTTTGTTGAGTTGACCAGTGTGATGAGTGTCTGAGGCCTGAACAGACTCGGCAGCCTTCCCGGTAAATAAGCACTTGCTCCCTGAGTTCTGGAGCACAGCCTCTATTGCTCCTAGGTCTCTGCCTCTCAGTAGTCCTACGTTCTGGTTCCATGCTAAAACATACATCCTCCCTTTCCTCCCTAAGAATGAATTCATTCTGGTGACTACAAAGAACACCTTGTGACACCCCACCCACCCCCATCAACCACTGATCAAAGACCAAGACTTCATTCTTCCTATATGTGTACCACATGGTGTTTCCAGCAGATCCATGTCTGTCACCAGCACTACTGAGTCAAAACCCTGGTGTCAAGGAAGGTATGAGGATAGGTAACACACCCAAAAAACTAGATCACATTTGTTGCCCTCAACGCAGAGAAACTAAAGCAGATACTTTAAAGCAACTGAGGCCAGTAGGAGAAGGGGACCAGGAACTAGAGAAAAGTTTAGTTCAAGAAGAATTAGCTTAGAAGGTAACACACATCACAGGAAATCAATGCGAGTCAACTCCCTGTATAGCTATCCTTATCTCAACTAGCAAAAACCCTTGTTCCTTCCTATTATTCCTTATACTCTCTCTTCAACAAAATTAGAGGTAAGGGCAAAATAGCTTCTACCTGGTAGTGAGGGGTAGTGGGAGTAAGGGGGGGTGAGGGAGAGGGCAGGAGTAAGGGGGGAGAAATGACCCAAATATTGCATGCACATGTGAATATAATAAAAAAAGAAAAAAAAAAAAAACCTGGTGTCATCCCTCACTATCACTCCTTGACATCCCCTATTCTTCAAAACATAGCACAGCACCTCACTTCCATGAAGCCTACCCTAATCCTACAGTCAGCACATTAAATCCTTTCCCATTTTTGATTGGGATTCCAGTTGTGTTCATTTGTCTTATTTCCCCATAGGACTGTCAGTTTATTAGCTTGTAGGCAAGCTCCAAGCTAAAGTTACCTTTCTGGCCCCTCAGCACCCAACCCAGCATCTGGTGCATGGCTTTTGAGTGTGAAGACTAGTACAAGAGTATTGTACTAGTAATCCCAGCACTCTGGAGACTGAGACTGGAGGATCAAAAGTTCAAGGCCAGTGAGCTATACAGAGAGACCCTGTTCACAAAAAAAAAAAAAAAGTTTTCTTGGTGACCACTAAATTTTATTAATTCCGCCTTCAGTGTCCTTTGTGATTGGTAACTCCTCCCAAGGCTGATTGTGCTCACCTGTATTACTGTCACCACTTTCTGATCTATGGACTCCTCCTCCCCCTGACCAATGAAGGCTGCCTACTCCTGCCCCCCCCAACACACACACACAAAAAAAGTCTGTCCTGTGAATTATTGAGTTTCTCAATAGCCATGTACACATGGTTGGGGGTAAGGAAGGGCCAAAGATCCAAGAACATATCAAAAGAGATGTCCTTGTTTATGCAGCTGATTCTTTGGTAAGATAGATTGCTGTCCTAAAGCCATCATGGAGGGTATACGCTCCCACAAAGCTCTCCCCAGCAAGTTCCGACCAGCAAGAGGGGGCTGAGCAACACAGCCTTTTGAACAAGCATAAAGCCCTTATTTCATCCTCTAGTTCCACTCCCTTGTCTGATGCACGTGATGACAACTGCAGAGTCTAAGACCAGTTTTCCCAACGTTCACTCTCTTGTTTCCAGTCTAAATCCATCTTAGATGATGATTTTCCCAAACAAAGAAAGTCCTCTCTATGCACACTCAGCTCTGGAGTGAGAGAGCATTAATTGCAACTGGTGAAAGGAAAAGAAATGAGGCCAAGGTGGGAAAGAGTGCATGTAATTACATCTTAGATTCCTATACTCTTCCTGTTTGTACCAAATTTAGTTTGTTTTCTTAAGGTGAAGCAAAAGGGCATCGCATAAACTGTGGAGAATTGACCTTCAGCAGAATCATGCACCTGCTCTTCTGTCGCCATAGCATCTGGTTTGAGCCTTCCCTTTCTTAGGATCTCAATCCACTTGACACCCCACCACAAACACACACACACACACACACACACACACACACACACACACACACACACACACACACACACCACTCCCAACTGTGAGCTGACTTCCAGCTTGCATCTGGAAATCAAGACCCTCAGCACAGACTTTCCCTCCCCTTCATCCACTCTTCCTGTGTTCTTGCCAATACCCAGACTCCTGCCTGCTTCTTCTCAGGATCTCCAGGAACCCACTACACAATTGTTGCCCCCTGCTCACATTTTCAGCCCATCCTGTGCTACACACTCATTCTCCTCCCCCAAGAGCACCAACTTTGTTGGTAGCCTCATCCTCCCATTTCTTCTTCCTCCCTTCTCCACCGGACTTCAAAGGAGAATCATCCACTCTGGATCCTTTTATATCAGTGCAATTTATTTGATTCTCAGTCCCTGAATGTCTAGTTTCTGAGCTTGTCACCTTCTAGAAACTGCTCTCCCAGAATTTTCCACACATAAGCATCTACCATTTCCTGGTTCTGCAGAGGCCTTTGTAAACAGTATCCCTCTGCCCACATCCTCTACTCCCTTGAAGCTCACAGATCATCTCAGCCCTCCAAGGGCTATCTCAGGGCTACTTTCCTCAGGAAGGCTTCCTCAACTTCTCTCAGAAGGGATTTTTCTCTCCCATCAAGGCCTTTCCTATAGCACTTACTCCTTCCACTGTCCTCTGGGAGGGCAATCTAACTGCCTTGTGCATGGACAAACATTTATTTGACAAGAATTGCTCTTCACTCATTTAATTCCACACAGAGGCTAACACAGTGCATGCCACCTAACAAGAACTTAATATGTATATGTAACATGAATGATCTGCCTGCCTGTATGTTTACTGAAACAATAATAAAATAGTCTGAAAAGAGAATTAGGATATTTGCCTCAGCAAATCACAAATCTCCAAATTCAGAAGTTTGAAGTAATTTAGAATATATTTATTCTATACAGATGCATTAGTTTTAATTAAAGTTTCATTGAGACATCTTACTGAGTAGCTATGTAAAGACAAACATGGAGCAATTTATCTAAGAAACAAAGAAGTCTGCAAACAGCTTGACTTATCATGTCACTGTTGCTTTTGGGTTAACCTTATTACCTTAGATGATAAATTGCAACTTGATGAGTGAGGAATGAATAAAATTTTCAGCAGGAAATTCTTTAAGATAGGTGGCTATTAAAAGAAACCTATAACCAAACAAATTTTTTAAATAATGTATAAGAAATGCAGTCAGAGCCTGGGCGCCGGTGGCTCACATCTGCAATCCTAACAACTCAGGAGGCAGAGATCAGGAGGATCACAGTTCAAAGCCAACCCAGGCAAATAGTTCATGAGACCCTATCACACCCATCACAAAAAAAAAAAAAAATCACAAAAAAGGGCTGGAGGAGTGGCTCAAGGTGTAGGCCCTGAGTTTAAGCCCCAGTACCACAAAAAAAAAAAAAGAAGAAGAAAGAAAGAAAGAAAGAAATGCAGTCAGCATCATATTTTCCTCTTAAAAGAATTTAAGCATATCAATAATTCTTTTGTCATAAGCAAATTCCATAATGGTAAATCTCTCATCACCTTTGGCAAGTAAGACTGGCCCTTGTAAAACTTGATGAGCTTCACCTTATATCTTCTCTCCTTGTGTTTTGCTGCCTGGAGAATCAGACAGTAGCATTTAAGGAGACAGCCAGGCTGATGACTCAGCTCATAAACAATGTGTGGCCACAAAGATCATGTCTATCCATGAGCATTCTAGAGGCTCTTGCTGCTGAAGTAGGCAAGCAGTGGGGAAGTTGCACGCGATGCTCATTCTCCCAAGAGTTTCTGGCTGCATTGCCAAAGCAGCACTCTCTTCCCTCTCCCAGTGGTTGATTTGATGGGATGCTCTGTCCAAGCAAGTAAGAAAACTTTAGAGAAATGCAGTTGGTTTAGAGACAACTACGAGCAAAGTCAAGGTGATAGCACTGGCATTCTGCTTTCTCTTGACCAGAAGGTGCCAGCAGTCACAGCTTCCACCCACACAAAGCCCAAAGCTAGGTTACCCAACTCATCTCTGCCCTGCTAGGCTCCTCAAGGAGTGAATCTTATCTGTTAGTAAAGCATCTGCAGAACTAGTTTTCTTCATGCAAAGAGAAACCTAAGCTAGTGTCATTTCCCTACCCCCTCTTATATTCTCCCAACCAACCAACACTTTGTAGGAAGTCTCCTTTCAGGAGGCAGCATTGGAATAAATGGCTAATCTAGTCACACAGAGATGGCAGATAGAGTTAGGTCCTTTCTGGTGAGTAGACCTACAGTGACTAAAAGATATTATTAGTATTTTGCTTTAAATTTTGTTGCATCTGACTATCTATGCGGCAGGGAAAGGATAGTGAAGAGTGTGAAAGAGAGACAGATTAAGCAGTGCAGTATTTCATTATTTTTCCTAAAATGACAAACTTTAACCATCTGTTTCTGTTTAATCAACCCATTCAAAATATTATTAAAATGCATATTTCTTGCAGTTAGCCAGTATCTTCAAATGAGAATTGACCAAAGTTCTCCTGATTTCAATCCCTGGAAACTGATATGGCACTTCTGGATAGGCTACAGCTGTCAACCCCACCATGAGAAACACCCCAAGATGTGTCCAGATGTGACTGAGAATTCTCAGCACTCCTTGCTCACACAACACTATGAGCAATGTAGAGAAAGTGACATGCTATATTCTTTTTTCATCTTCAGTGCCTGGCACACAGAATGTGACATATAGTAGGTACTCAGTAAATATTGTTTAAATCAATATATTAATAAAAGCTCTCCCCAGAAATGAGAGCTTTATTTCAATAAGGTTTTCATTTGCCTATTGTTTTCTGGACAGGAAAAAGGGAAGAAATAGAATTGTAAAAAGAGACACCCCCTCCAAAGGAAGGGAAAAATAGAAACTTGGCATTACTTAGTTTTCCTTTCCCTTTGGGGGAAATAACTGTACCCTTGAATTTCTGCACTAAGTCACCAAGGAGGGATTGAAATTAAAAACCTTGGAGAGTAATTAGCAAAAAAAGTTCTAATGTCAAGAAGTGAATTTTATGGGACCATATTTGTAATATTAATTGAGCCTCTGCATAGCCAAATGGTGAAATTATTGCTCCAATACAAATAGACCCAAAAGAGAAAAACAGCCCAAAATAGCACAGATCAGGACAGAGGTAATTTCTCCATACATAAAAAGCAACCAATTGCAATATCTTCACAATTCACTTGAGTTAAGTGCAAAACAAAGCCTGTTTGCTTGGTGCAGCACCACCTACCCTGTGTCTGAATTGCTATGGGACTGAGACTAGAAAAGGAACTGAGACTTTCTTCTTGCCAGCTCTTAACATTTTTGAAAGTGTGAGAAATTTGAATCTTTCCTTCACCAATATTTATCGAGCACCTATTGTGGGCCAGGTCCATGGCAGAAAATGTCTTATGGTTTTTCCCATCGTGGAGTTTATCATCTAGTTGTAAGAAAGAAAAATTGAACTAATTATCACACAAATTAAATCCCTAATTGGAGACACAAGTATAGTGTATAAAGGGAGCATCAGTCACAGGGACTGACCTAGTTTGCAAGTCAGGGAAGACTTCCTGGAGGAAACAATATTTAAATTGGAGCCTGAAAATGCAGACAAATCCTTGGATGTATCCAAGGAATGAAAAGCCCAGTGTGTGTTGGTGGGAATGTAAACTAGTAAAACCACTCTGGAAAAAAATATGGAGGCTACTTAAAAAGCTAAACATTGATCTACCATTTGATCCAGCAATACCACTCTTGGGGATATACCCAAAAGACTGTGACACAGGTTACTCCAGAGGCACCTGCACACCCATGTTTATTGCAGCACTATTCACAATAGCCAAGTTATAGAAACAGCCAAGATGCCACACTACTGATGAATGGATCAAGAAAATGTGGTATCTATACACAATAGAATTTTATGCAGCCATGAAGAAGAACAAAATGTTATCATTCGCTGGTAAATGGATGGAATTGGAGAACATCATTCTGAGTGAGGTTAGCCTGGCCCAAAAGACCAAAAATCATATGTTCTCCCTCATATGTGGACATTAGATCAAGGGCAAACACAACAAGGGGATTGAACTTTGATCACAAGATAAAAGCAAGAGCCCACAAGAGAGATATGAGGATCAGTAAGACACCTAAAAAATTAGCTAGCATTTGTTGCCCTCAACACAGAGAAACTAAAGCAGATATCTTAAAAGCAACTGAGGCCAATAGGAGAAGAGGACCAGGAACTAGAGAAAAGGTTAGATCAAAAAGAATTAACCTAGAAGGTAACACACATGCACAGGAAATTAATGTGAGTCAACTCTCTGAATAGCTATCCTTATCTCAACTAGCAAAAACCCTTGTTCCTTCCTATTATTGCTTATACTCTCTCTTCAACAAAATTACAGATAAGGGCAAAATAGTTTCTGCTGGGTATCGAGGGGGTGGGGAGGAGAGGGAGGGGGCGGAGTGGGTGGTAAGGGAGGGGGTGGGGGCAGGGGGAAGAAATGACACAAGCATTGTATGCACATATGGATAATAAAAAAATAAAAATAAATTAAAATTTTTAAAAATAGCGATGAAAGATGACCCCAGGCAAAAAAAAAAAAAAAAAGGCCAGTGTGACCAGGATGTGATATGTGAATGAGCAAGTAAGTGGGGAGAGGTGTGGCTGCAGTAGGAGTCAGGGCCAAGGTGGGAGCCTAGGTGGGTCCCATAACAGGGCACTAACCATTGCCAGGCCATAGGAAGCAGAGAGAAGACATAATTAACATCAAATCCTATCACCCAACCTTTCAAGGAGATCCTGGGGAGCTTGTTGAGGGATGAACCTAGGAAAAGCTCCTTTCTTTTGGGTGTTGAGCACAGAGCCATCACTGCACATTCCCCAATTCTCTGCACACCCAAAAAAAGGCTGTGTAAAAGCATCTGGAACCACTCCTCACCCAGAACTACTCCAGGAGTCTCTCTCCAGTTTGAGCTACTCTCAAGATGACACACCTGTGCCCAGGCTCCAGCCCTCATCTCTCAGGCTCAGGCAGGAAAAGCAACTCACCCATCTGCACAGTCTACAGGATCTAGGAAGGGTTCTGGGACCCACTGCTTTGATTGCATTCTTGACACCCTGCTTGTCACCTACAACCCTGCACATACTAAGGGTACAAGGAAAGAATAGTGCCAAACATGCCATGGCCCTGAATCTGATCAAGGACCACTACTAAGGTTCTGACCCAACCCATACAGCAGCAGAAAAAGTATTCACCACATCACCACTGAGGAAGAATGACTGTAAGAAATGGAGTATATTCTCCAATTAGCACTGGGGGTGATGGATCAGAATTTATTATGTGTAATCATAAATTATGAAACAATCAGAGAAGTGATCTTGATCTAGAAACCTGCCATGCCAGGCACCTCAGCAATTTTTTATGAAAACTCATCACTGGTTGGCCCCTGGTGAAACCACATCTGCACTCAGCCTCCTACCCCTGATCTCAGTCTGTCACTCCAGCTCACTGACAGCTTTAGGATTTTTTTTTAAGTTTCAGGTAACCTAGCAATAAGAAATAGAATCTGAGAGCTCTGGAGTCAGAATTTGGCTCACACCCAGCCCTAGACACTTCCAAGATGGGTGACCCTCTGTAAGTAATTTAACCTCTCTGAATCCAGTTTCTTCCTATGTCAAGGGAAAAGCATAATAGCTTCCACATCAGAAATGCCTCTAAGGATGATACCTACAGAACTCTCAACACAGATCCTGGCACAAGGTAAATGTTCATTAAACATTGGAAATTTGCCCCCCTCTCTACCAGCTCACATTGCTTCCTGGAAATGTTGGGTCTCCTCAGATTTGGGGGACCTGCTTCTTCTCCAAGCCGGCCTCAGAGAACTGAGCTGCTCACACCAGCCTCTTACCAGCCAGCACTTAGCTCAGCACCAGTCTCTTCTCTCTATTTAACACCAAGAGGTATTGATTTCCCCCGTGCTATTTCCATGATACAACACCCTTGAGAACTACAGATTCCATCAGTTTTCCTCCATGACCATCAAATCCCCTGCTCATAGCCACTCTCCCTAGAGCCACAGGGTATTCAGCCGCTGAAGCATAGATCTGTTTCATTTTGCACTTGCTTAAAGGTCAAACATGAATTTCTCCCCATTATTGTACTGTGTCTTGTCACACAGACTCTCTGTTTCATGGATTAGTCACAGTCTTGCTATCAAATTAAATATTCCTCAGTGGTTATTTTTAGAGCAATCTTTTTCTAACTCTACATGGTGCAATGATGTGTGTGTGCACCCACAGCTCTGGAATCCAGGCATTACCAGGTGGGCTCCAAATTGTGTGAGGCCTCAAATTCCTCTAGAAAGCAGCAGTCAGTGAAGTAGTAGCGTTTGTAGCCTGGCTCTGTTCATGGATTCCTCTGTCCGGCCCAATATATTTCATCCTGTTATGCCTCAGATGGTCAATCATTCATAAATCAGTCCAGTAAAGGCCCAAAGGAGGTATTTAACACAATTATGAGTGAAGCCATCCCAACCTCTTGGCTGTCTGCTGTATCCTAGTCCAAGGACACCAAAGAAAATAGTGTCCTCATGTCCTGTATTCTCATGGTGACAGAAAAGGGGCTGTCACCCTCCTGCCTGAGGCCTGAGCCAGTGACAGTTGTTAAAATCCTGCCTAGTCCCATGCCTGCACACTCAGGCCATCATCAATAGAGAAATGAGGTTCTCAGCACAGAACTAAGTCTCAGTCTCACCTGGGGTATGTATGGGAAGAAGTGGCTGACTAAGAGCAAGTCTTCTTTACCTACTTAAAGACACCATGAAGATAAGAAGCTGCTGCATGTACCTTGGGTCTTAAAAAGCTCAAGGCATAGCTAAAGCAACAGAATCCACGGAGTAACTAAGTTATAATTCAAGGCAGAATTTAGCATTTTCCCCTGGGGCATGGTCTGTGGGGAGGGTGGCAGATTTCTCCCTCTTGATGTTCCCTTCCAGGTGTGAGTCTCCACTGACTGTGATCTGTGAGGCCTTACTCACCCACAGCATGTGAGAGGTCCAGGGGAAATAGCTGGGGGCAGAGTCAACGCTGGCTTAGAGGAGAATTTGTGAGAGGCTGCCATGAGGACTTTAACGGGAAGAATATGACTCTGAGAACTGACTGGATATAGGGGGACATACAGGACACAATGACTTGACCTTGGAAAGCTTCAAGTGAGGACAGCCTTAGCAAGATCTGTTGAGCCATTCAGATAGCTCATTCGAAAAGGTACAAATGTGCGTCACTCAATGGGAACTGCTACGTCCCATGAAGAGGAATGGAATCGGTAAATACACAGATGGAAAACTGAGCATCTTATTTAACCACAAGACAAAGACAAACTGGAGCTATGATGAGATCCCTCTTTGACCCATCATATTTTTAAAAATTTTTAATGACAGTGTTCAGGCAGTTAGTAATGTTAATGTAGGCTGACTACTCCAACTGGGATGTTCCAATTGACCACCTACTGACAATATGGCAAGCAGATACCAAAAACCTAAAAACTATTCGTCCATAAAAATGTATTAGGGTAAGTTCATTTACATAAATATTCAATGTAATGCTGTCCATAAATATTGGAAATAACCCAAATGACCCTAGTGGGGGATGAATTGATTAAACCTAGGGCATTATCCCATAAATTTTATGCAACAAATAATAACCACCAAAGCCATATATTAACATGGAGAATATTATGCAACATTCAGTGAAAAAGAATGAAACCCAAAACTTCACAGTGTGGTTGTGGTTATACAAGAACAAACACATGTAGATACAACCAGAATAAATACAGCAATAAATAGTGCCCTCCTCCTTCTCCTCTTCCTCCTCCTACTCCTCGTTCTTCTTTTCCTCCTCCTCCTTCTTTCCTTTCTGCAGTTTCCCAATGAGTATATGTTGCTTCTATTCAAACTCAAATGCATAAGGCAATGTAGATTTCTCTGGACAATAACACACATAGGCAGAATGTGGAGCTGGACAGCTCTGAAGCCTGTTCTCCCATCCTCCTTGGAGTTTATGCTTCCTGCTGAGAAGCAGAAGAGGTTCTCAAAGCATTGAGCATGGATTCCTATACCTGTTCATTCTCCCCAGTCTGGCTCATCTACTCATCTTCCTGGAAGGCCCAGGCCCTGACTTTCAGGACACAGTGTCCAGTTTTCTCTTTCTTTCTGGCCAATGAGATCTGTGGTCACTCAAAGCAGAAGCCAAGAGCTCCTCAAAAATCCTCATGGGGTGATTGAGAATGGCTGCCATTACTCTGCCCTGTGCTCTCTATCTTCACCTCCACATTGATAGTTTTCACTTTACCCAGTTGGTCTTCCAGTCTTACTGCTCCACAGAAACACCCATACTGAGGCTACCAAGGATGTCTTTGATGGCAAATCTGACTATAACTTCTCTGTTTTTGTCCTACTTTACCTGCTCAGCATCATCCAACACAGAGACATCCCTTTCTTGGAACATTTGCTTTTAGAGTCTTACAATAAACTATGCAGTCATCTCTGTGAACCTATGTGTTCCACATCAGTGTATTTAACCAACCATGAAAAATATTAAAGAAAAATTTGTGTGTACTAAACCTATAAAGATTTTTTTTCTGTCATTATTCCCTAAACAGTACAATGTACCAACTATTAGCACAGCAGTTACGTTGTGTTAAATATTATAAATGATTTAGAGATGGTTTTAAGTACACAGAAGGATATGCACTGTTTATTTGCAAATACTATGTCATATTATGTAAGGGATTGGAGAATCCACAAATTTTGTCATCCACAGAGGGTTCTAGAATCAGCTCTATATGGATATTGAGGGGGGACTGAGGATTATACTCTCTTGATTTTCCTCCTACCTGGCTGCTCCCTCTCAGTCTACTCTTCTGGTACCTTCATGTCTTCCCAACATCTGCCCCAAGACTGCAGCCCCTTTTCATCTTTCTCCTCATTCTCTCCTCTCTAGTATGGACTTATGGCTTTGGACCCCATCTAAATCATGATGTCTCCCAAAGCTGTGCCTCAAGTTCAGTCATTCAAGTTACCTTCCTGACATATTGGGTTTCTAATAGTATCTTTAAAAGAAAGTGGCCAAACCTATCTCCACCCTGTCTCCTCATCTCAGGAAGCAGCACCTCCATCTCCCCAGATGACTCTAGTGTTCAATCCTTTGCGCCCTCCCTCTCTCATACCCAGATCTTTTTTTTTTTCAGTACTGGGGCTTGAACTCAGGGCTCTACCTTAAGCCACTCCACCAGCTCTTTTTGTGTTCAGTATTTTTGAGATAGGGTCTCATGAACTATTTGCCCTGGCTGGCTTCAAACTGTGATCCTCCTGATCTCTGCCTCTTGAGTAGCTAGAATTATAGGCATTAACCACCAGCACCTGGCCAGATCATATTTTTTAAAGTATAAATCACAGTACAGCATTCTCTCCAGTCTGAAAGCCTTGTGAGATAAAGCCCCAGCTACTTCCTCTGCTCTCAACATTGCTATTCTATATTGTATTGAATTGAAGTCCCAGTCAATACAACAAAATAAGAAAAAAATAGAAACATAAAGATTGGAAAGGAAGAAGAACTGGGGTTTTTTTGGTACTGGGGGTAGAAACCAGGGCTTTGCATGAAGTTGTGTTTATTCACAAATAACATCACTATGTATTAGAATACTATGTATGTAGAAAGCAAATAAATAAATATAGCAATGTCATAGAATACAAAAATCAATATACAAAAATAATTATATAAATATATAAAATAATTGTAACATATAATACATAATTGCAATATATAAAAATAATAACTACTGGGAAATTTAAAATATTTTAATTATATTTATAATAACATTTAAAAACTAAAAATATTAGGAATAAATATAAGGTAAGATGTGCAAGACTACAAATATTACTGAGAAAAATATAAAAAGATCTAAATAAAAAGAAAGATATACTATGTTCATAGACTGAAAGTAATTGAGACACTACAATACTGGCAAATATGATCAATGGAGGATACTATAGTCAAGAATTGGACACACAATACAGTCAAATGGTTTTCAATAAGGGTGCCATAGCAATTGAACAGGAAAGAAACACCTATTTTCTTTAAGAATAGTGCTGAAGTTACTAGTTATCTACATGGAAAAATATAAACCTCAATTCTACTATACATAAAAATCAATTACATACATGGAAGCAATGCTTGGAATCTCCTTATATAGCTATCCTTATCTCAACTAGCAAAAATGCTTTGTCTTTCTTATTATTATTTATACTCTCTCTTCAACAAAATTAGAGATAAGGGCAGAACAGATTCTGCCTGAAAGCGGGGGTGGGAGGGGAGGAGGAGAGGGAGAAGAAATGGCCCAAACAATGTATGCACATATGAATAAATGAGAAAAAAATCAATTACAGGCGAATCATGATCTCAAATATAAAAACTAAAAGTGGGGGAGAAACATAGAGGAATATTTTTGTGAGCTTGGGATGAGTAAAGATTTCTTAGAGAGGACATAGAAAGCACTAATCATAAAAGAAAAATGATAAATTGAACTACAAAAATACTAAAAAGAAAAAAAACCCTGCTTATCAAAAGTAATGTTAGGAAAATGAGTAGGCAAGACAGAGTTAGAGAAAACATCCCTACTACATATATCAGGCAATAGATGTGTATCCAGAATATATAAGAACTCCCACAATTCAGTAATAAAAAGCAAATAACTCAATGTTTGAAAATAGGCTAAAGACTTAGATATTATGTGAATGGCTAATAACTATATTAAAAAGTCCCCAATAGAAATACAAACTAAAACTACAATGAGACATTACTACATAACCATCAGAATAGCTGAAATAAAAAAAGACTGATCACACCAAATGCTGGTGAGGAGGCAGAACAGCTGAAAGTCTCATAAATTTCTGGTGGCTATGTAAAATGGTACAACTATTTTTTTAAATCTGGCAGTTTTTTAAAAAGATAAACATACAAGCCAGGCATGGCAATACATGCCTATAATCCCAGTACTCAGGAAGCTGAGTATTTGGGAGTTTGAGGCCAACCTGAGCTACATAGCAAGATCTAGTCTCAAATAAAAAGTTAAACATACATATAATGTATAACCAGAAATTTAACTTCAAGGTATTGATTAGCCATTCTAGTCTGAGACATTTACCCAAAAGAAATGAAAGCACACATCTACACAGAGACTTGTGTGTGACTATTCATAACAACCTTTTTCATCGTATCCAATACCTGGAACAACCTAATAAACACTAAATTAAAGTATATTCATAAAACATACTACTCAGCAATTAAGAGTAATCATAAAAGAGGAAAGGACTATTAATATATGATTGAATCTCCAAAAGAAGCTAGACACAAACGGCCATATACTTATAAAACTGTAAAATTTTCATTTATTTGAGGCTGTAGAATAGACACAATTTGCCTATGGTAATAGAAATCAGATCCTATTTGCTGGGGTGTGGGAGATGGCATGATTGGGAACTGAGATGATGGAAATGTTCTATATCCTGATTGGGATTCTGATTACGTGGTTATATGAATTAGGTAAAAATTATCTAAATTTATACAATATGTACTCAAGATTCACTTTATGTAAATTATACCTCAAAAACAAACTTCAGAAGCTGCTTGCTTGAATATAACAGCGGTCAGTGGACAAATTTTGAGGGGCATTCTGAGAGCCCATTATGGGTTAGAACAGTCCCCTTGGATGTGGTTTGGAGATGGAGATGGAGATGGAGAATCAACATATTGATGATACACAGCATGTATTTGATCAAGTCATTCATCAGATTCAATCCAGACCTTGACTTCTGGGCTTAGAAATTAGCCTCTAAGAGCAGGAAGGATCTATGCTGTGTGAGATGGGGCAGAGCTGCCAGGACATGAGGCTGGAATAGGGGGCCTGGAACCAGACGATGCCCTCAGAATTTGTCTTTTACGTAGGAAGTTTTCTCACACCAGTTCTGGGAGCAGGGAATGGGAGAATACACCCAAAGCCTACATGGTAACTTAAGTGCATGAGCACTGATGTGACCTTAAAAAACAATACTCCATCTCCTGCTCCTTCTACCTACTCTCTCTTTCCTCCAGGTTGGCCTCTGGTCTCCCAACTGTATTTGCCCCTGGCTCCCTGGACGCCAGGTTTTCAACTATTATAAAACTCTTCTGGGTAAATAGCAGACCACCTCAGTGTCTGCACAGCAGAGACCTCCACAGGGCACAGGAGCCTGTGGACTCCTAACTGCCCTGGTCCTTCTGTCATATCAGATGCTAATCCCCTTCCAGTCCCCTTTCCCCTCCCCACCCTGTACAGTTGGCCCAGGGCCCTCCCATTCCCTCTATCCTGGAGTAACCGTTTCTTGGACTCTCAACTCAAATTCAAATGTGATTTTCTCATATGTTCTCAAATTGCATCCTCCCAAGAATTCTGTGAGCATCACTGTGGCCATTTCACAGCAAGGAAACTGACAACCTAAAGAAGGGAAGATTTGTCTGAGACCATGTACTGCAGAGCTCTGAGCACTTCCTGACACCAGAGAAGAGCAGTGGTCAGCCACGGTCTTCAAGGTGTTGAACTTGGAAATCCTGCAGAACCTGGAGTGGGCAGTGCCAGACCTAGGACCTAGGACCCAGACCTAAGACTGTGACGCTCCATGGGGATAAAGTCTGGAAGCTGTGGAAGACATTTGGGGAAGAAAAAAGAAGGGGAGTCTTTCTCTCCTCCCTCCACCCACTTGTAGGATATAGCCTATGTTTTGGTGCTCCTGTCTAGATACAAAGAGATCCCAAGGGCTTAATCTTCTTCTTTTCTTTCTGGCGGTACTAGGGTTTGAACTCAGTGTCTCATGCTTGTTATGCAGGCGCTGTACCACTTGAGCCATGCTCCCAGCCCTTTTTGCTGTCATTTATTTTTCAGATAGAGTTTTGTTTTTCCTGGGGCCAGCCTTGGACCTCAGTCCTCCTACCTATACCTCCCACATAGCTGGGATAACAGGCACATGACTCCATACCAGACTTGTTGATTGAGATGGGGTCTCCCCAACTTTTTGCCTTGGGCTGACCTCAAACCATGATCCTCCTGATCTCTGCCTCCCAAGTAGCTGGGATTATAGATGTAAACTACCACACCCAGCCCCCAAGGACTTCTTGAACAGTGGACAAAATTAAGATTCATTCATACTGGCAACCAATGGCCACAGAGAAACCACTAGAGGTGGCATCTGGGCCCAAGGTCCCTAAACCCAACTATGAAGCAGCATCTCACAAAAAGCCTGTAGTAAATGCAGACACACCCCAGGCTGAGGCAAGTTCTCAAGGTGGAGGCCCCGGAGAGGTTCTGACAAGGCCCAAAGCTGGGAGAACCCTGGAGTCAAGGGGCAGCAGGAAATGAGGAGTCTAATCAGGCCTGATTTATCAGTGGGTATTAGGTGTAAAATGAGTGAGAAGGACAGCGCCTGCCTCTTATGACTACTGCCAGGCTACATGAGCTGAAAGTTTCAGAATATATCCATCAATAACATGAGTTTTCCTTTTTCCTTCCACTTGACAGGAAGTCCCAGGTCAGGGGCAACCACAGGGCTGAAAGCATGAGAAGTTCTTAGCTTGCCTGGCAAACACACCTAATGCTAGTTTAAGAATGTCCTAGGGCAGGCCTGATGAGGAAGACCCTAATTGAGGGTAGGCATGAGCCAGGGGCTGATGATGACTTGAATGAATTGCCGTAGGCTGTCCCTGAGCAGTAGTCAGTCTCAGTCACTTTTGGAGAGGGATGCCTGCCCTGAGGCCAGGAAAAAATGTTAGGTGAGTTCTTCTACTCCTGCTTTACCAATTGCCAACCCCATGAAGCTGCTGCTTTAGTCCAAAGTCTCTAGTGGCTCCCTGTTGCTTCTAGATCCATGTCCATACTCAATCTGGCATATATTTTTCCACCCTAGACTGGGCACTTAAGGTTTAAGAGAGCTCCTGCCCTCATCCTCTCTGTGCTTTCCTGGCCATAGTTTTCACTCCCTGATGTGGCAAGACTCTTCCCAAAGCTGTCTGTGCCTCTCTGCTCTGACCTTCCCAAAGTCCCATTTTCTTTTGAAACCCACCTTAAGTCCCAAGGCTAAGCAAAGCTGCATCTCTTCCCAGGACCTCTACAACCTTAATTCTGGGAAAACATCCTGGTACAGAATAGCCTGTAGGGAGTAAATACATTTCCAGTCAGAGAAGTAGGGACTCCAATTCAGACAAGCTGTGGCTTTCAATATTTCTACAGCTACAGTGAGCAGTCAAGAAGTCCTATAAGTATGTCCAGTTTGGGACAATTTATGTCCTGGGAGTGACTGGCAGTAATAGGACATCTGCCCCCAGTCCAAGAGTCAGTGGTTTTAGACTCAAAGAGCCCCTGGGCCAAAGCAGAACCTGTGCAGGGCAGGGATGGGTCCTAAAAGCCCCACTCACAGGCCTCCAGGCTCTCTG
Source organism: Castor canadensis (assembly GCF_047511655.1). Taxonomy (NCBI): domain Eukaryota; kingdom Metazoa; phylum Chordata; class Mammalia; order Rodentia; family Castoridae; genus Castor; species Castor canadensis. The sequence continues at coordinate 50,461,170 of NC_133402.1, read as the reverse complement.
GGCCCCTGTAGCCCAGTACCCCCAGCACCAGCCTCTGCACACACCTGCCCTTCTCTCCAGACTCCTTACACCCACTCCCAGTGCCTAAGGCTAATGCTTGCTAGCCCAAAGCTCAAGGAAGTCTAATTAAGAGACATGGCATCTTCAAGCACAGTTGCTGAGAAAGTCCTAGCCAGGAATAAGCAAAAAGGGAAAAACAGCTTTGAAGAAGAAAGTGAGAGGGAACTATGAGGCCAGGAAAGGCAAAGTAGTTAAACCAGTGGCTATGGAGGCTGCATGTGGGGGGAGGGACAGTCTAGGCTGAAAAAGTCACTTGTGTGCCTTAGTTTTCTCATTTATAAGACTAGAATTAGGGCCTGGCATAGTGTTCCACACCTGTCATCCCAGCTACACAGGAGGCGTAAATAGGAGGATCATGGTCCTTGGCAAAAAAAAAAAAAACATGAGACCCTACCTGAAAAATAACTAAAGCAAAAAGGACTGGGTGGGGGGAGGGGCAGTGGCTCAAGTGGTAGAGCACTTGCCTAACAAGTAAAACACCCAAGTTCAAACTCCATTACTGATAAAACAAAACAAAACAAAAAGCAGAATTAAATGTGATAAAGCACTGTCTAGCTCTAACCTTCTCAGATTCTATCTAGAATTGCCTGCCCATTCCAGCTCTCAAAGTCATTTCTGAACCACACTTGGGTCAACTTTCACTGTTCCTGGATTCATTCCTGTCCTTGGAGGTCTAGGAATGAAACATAGAGTGCAGTGGTCCAAGAGGCATGATATTTTTCCTTCAGGTAATTGGACCCTGTGGGAGGAAACATCAGAAGCACCAAAGCTGGAACCCACAAGCTCTTTCTTTTAAGTACCTCCTGACGTCATCCTTTTCTGCCCCCCAAATAAGGGTTTCCTTCAGACAGACTTCTTTTGCTCACGGCTTCAGCTTCTAACCTTCTATGTGACCTCAGTTGGACAAGTCAGCTGACCTCTGGCTACCTTCCTTCCAGAGAGTAGAAACTGGCCACCTGTTTCTCTCCTAAATCCTTTCCCACCCACTGCATCCTTACATCCTCCAGACAGTCTCAGGGGAAAGGGTTTACCCTATCCATCTAGCTCTCTGAGGAAACCCATCTGACCTCCAGAGCAAAAGAAGGATTAAAACTTCCCAGAATCAAGCCCTGAAGAGTGGAGGTGGGAGGAGGGGTGGCTGTAGCAGAGCCCTTGGAATCCCCTCATTCCTTGGCAGCCTGGACCCCTGACCTGGATTGACTCACAGACTAGGGGGAAGAAGAGCTTGTCTCTTGCTGGCTGAGATTATGGCATGTGACTATTGCTGAGAACTCAGGATCTCTATCCCGAACATACCTCCAGTGAGATCAAATCCTGGTATAGGAGCTCACTAAGACAAATCAGCCCCTTCTTTCCCTAGCCCAGTGGGCAGGCCCTATCCTTATAGAAACTATCTCTAGAGGTGAGTTAAATCTTATTGCTTCTTGCTGTGGAAACAAACATGGCCATTGACTTTGCTGATATTAACACCACCAGTGAGCTTTGTATCTTCAGTTAGCAGTTTCAATCTATTGCCAACATAAGATATTAAATCCATTTCAGAAGCTGATGGTCTCTGTGCAAAGTCAAAGACCAGGTGAGGGTTGATTCACATCTGGCTAAGTGGTCCTTATCCCTGGACCACTTGTGATAAGGGATAAGATTCTGTTCTGGGGTGGCCTAGGCAGAACCTAGGGAAAGGCATCTCCAAAAAGCTCAATTTGAGCTCCAAAAAGCTCAATCCAGAATGATACCCACACAACGCCTGTCTCAGGAAGGCTGGCAGAGACCAGCACTCTCCAGGTACAATGTGCTTATTTTCGTTCTCCAGATACTCAAAGGCCTTTTAAGCTGTGGAACCTTTGCACTTCCTATTCCTTCTGCCTGGAATTCCTTCTTCTTCCTATTCTTATAGTCAACTTGTTGTCATTTGTCTTCAGCCAAATCTCTATTCAGAGATTTTCCCTGAAAATCAGCCCTTCTGTCCCTGCCTGTCACCTCATGCTTTAGCTGTGGGCTCCATCACTGGAGAAGGAGTTCCATCTGCTTAGCTTGTCTTAGCCAACAGCACAGGGAGGCTTCTCATGGTAGGTACTCTGGGCCAGTCCATCCCCTCACGCAGCCGGTGCAGTACCCAGCCCTGTCCCGCTCAGTCTCTTGCTCCCTTCGTGACTGTGAGGAAGAGTTCTGTGGACCTGCTTAGCTATCATTGAGAAGAGCCTCCTGTGCCTCACTAGCTCCTCAGCATCCCTGGAAGCTACACCACACAGCCTACTAGACTCGGGAACCTTCAAGGAGACAGAGGCCCAAGGGAAGTGGGCATCTCTGTCAGATAGGAGCTCTAACTGTAGCTTTTCCTAGGAAGATAACCTCTTTTCTGAGACTTTAGCCTGTGACTCACACTTCTCTGACTGCCATAATGTCCCCCCACACACTGCTTGTGTGAGGTGAATTTTTTGGGACCTCTGACATGCTGAGATCTCTGAATATCATGCCTTACCTTTCCCAGTCTCACAGTCCAGGGGGAAGACATTGATGTTCATGTGTTTGTTTGTTTGCTTGCTTTGCTTTTTGGTTTTTTGAGATAGCATATTGTTATGTAAGCCAGGCTGGCTTTGAACTCAAGATCTTCTGAGTGCTGGGATTACAGGTGTGTACTACCATGCCAAGTTGTCCACATGTTCTAATGAGGAATGGACTCAATGATTAAGGGGGTGGTTGTCCAAGGTCATGAAGCAGAGTCAGGAAAGGACCCGAGGCTGTGTGACTAAGACAATGGTCCCATTTGTAGGGAAACCCTGTAACTTTAAACCTTCCTGATAGGTACTGGTCACTCTCTAACCAGGGTCAGGGGCCAAGGGCCACAGAAGATCACTCCAAGTGTTCCTTTTCTAGCAGCTAGGAGCATATAAGATCAGGGGAGGGGACGGACAGGTTTATGATACCTCCAGGAATCCAGGTGACATTGGAATTCTTTGGCTAGGCACAGCTTTCATGTTAGTGACGGGATCTTGGAGAGCCATGCTCCTGGATTCAGAACCTGGTCCTGCCTGGAACCTGGAAACTTTCTCTTGGTGCTAGTCAAACTCCAGTGACTTTGTCTGCAAGACAGACATAACTTCTGCCTAGGAAGCTACTGGAAGAAGAAAAATGTAAGGGAGGCCATTTGTGAGATATGCCTGGTACACACAGGTACTCAGGTACTCAAAACCTGAGCTTTAAGGTATGAGTGCAAATGAAAGGGAGGCTGAGATGGGGTAGATGCTTACACTGGGAGGGCTGTTGCCAGGGGTAGCTTGGAGGCTTGCCTCATTCCTGCACAGAGACCCTCTGCCAAGTGTGAGGGTCAATTGCCCCTCCTGCTTTGCTATGGACACAGCAAGACCAGGGGCAGGGATGGAGGTGTAATCTGCTTTGTCCATACAGCCCCTGCAGCAGGGCCCACCTTTGCAGGATAAGGCAAGTTCCCCAATGCCTCTCTGCTGTCTTCTCATCCCCATCACCTCCTCTTTACACCAAAGCGAACTTCCCACCAGAAAAGGAAACACAAGCCTGTCTAACTGTCATGCCCACCCAGCTATCTCTGCTCCCCTTGACAGCCTCTGGTTGTAGCCCACCAAGCAATGAAGACAGTTGCTCTCCGCTTGTCCTCACCGAGTCTGGAATCTCTGAGGCAGAGATAGTGGGAGAAAGGACAATCTAAGAGCTATTTTGCCATGTGAGAGCCCTGACTCCTGTCCTCTGCAACCATGGACCTTAGCAAGCCACTTAGCTAATCTGAGCTTTGGTTTCTCATATACATACTGGGAATCACAGTGCCTGCCTTGCAGGATCAGAGATATGTTTTGCTCATATCTAATTCAGTGGTCCATAAACTTTTTTAAGCACATAAATTCTTGTTCAATTTAAATCTCAGGAGAAATTCCAGGATATAAAATAGCTTTTTTGGAAGGGGGGGAGGGTGGATAGGACTCCTCCACCAAATCCTGGAATCTCAGAGAGTCCAATGTGAAATGACAAAACTCCAACTCTGACAGCCAGCTCTGGAGCTAACTGGAAATGCCACAGCAATAAGAGGAGGTGGATAGATTGTTTGACAAATGGGCATCAAATGTGGGTGTCTCTCTAGGGAGGCAGAGGGGGGTGTGGTGAATATGCCACACATGAGAATGTCCTTGGGGCCCTAGAAAGGATAAACTGCCTCCAGGAGCCCACTTTTTCACCCTGAGCCCACTACTCTGATCTCTCAAAGGGCAGGGATCAGGAAATGAGACCCCTTGCTGTGGCTGCCTCTTATTAATCAGACTTGGTTCTCTGTTCTTCACGTAGAATGCCTTGCCTCAGCCTGCAATGCCCTTTCCCTAAATCTTACCTATGCATATCTGGCTTGCCCTTTGAGTTCACATTGTCACACAACCAGGAAGCCTTCTGTGATTGTCCCCAGCAGAGAGATGCAATTCCTTCCTCTCTTCCTGTAGCACATAAGGCAGTGGCTAAGAGCTTGGGGCACAGTTTCCCCATCTGTAAGATGGGAATGTGAGGACTAAGTGAGGTGATCCATGTAAAGCCACACAGACCTGGCACACAGTAGGCACTTAGTAAACAGCTGTTCTTTATGATGCTCTGGGCTCTCCTCCACCCGTCCACTTTCAAGTTCTGGCACACAGATGTCCACTGAATGCTAACCTGGGTGACCAGCAGGTGGCCCCACACCCCAATTAACCTGTCTTGATGGCTGCCAGTTCCTCTGAGCTCCAGGAAAACATTCCCTTGAGCCCAGCCACCTTCTTCTGGACAGGGAAAAAGAAGATAGAACTGGCAGGGTGCTGGGATGCATCACCTAGCAGAGGCTGGTGACTGAGGTCTTTGGGCTCAACCATCCCTCTCATCTTCTCTATCACAGCCCTATCCTTTATGAGGGTTTCTCTTATTAACAGGTAAGAAAACTAAGGTGTAACATTCTTTCACAGTCCATCGACTGGTAGCAACATGTCTACAAAGGGTACAGAGCTAATCTTCTTCTATTTAATCAGTATCATATTTTACCAACGTAATCCTAACAAAATGAGAACAGCCAGGCTGGATGTGGTGGTACAGTTCTGTAATCCCAGCTACTCTGGAAGCAGAGGCAGGAAGATCCAGAGTTCAGGGCCAGACTGGGCAAAGATAGGGAGACTCTATCTCAGAAACAAAATACAAACAAAAGGGTTAGAGGCATGGCTCAAGTGGTAGAGTGCTCGCCTACTATGCTGAGGCCCTGGGTTCAATCCCTTGCACAACAAAATACAAAGAGAGCAAGAGAGGGAGAGAGAAATAGCCTTGACCAAGGTAACTTTGGTAAACCAAAGTTCAGGTCTCCTGGCTCTAAATGAACCAGCCAACCTGCTGACTTTGATTCCAAGGGGGTAAGTATGCATTCTTCTCAGTGGAACAAAAGAGAAATTTACCCAGATGGGCTCAGGGCAGCTGTGAGGACCCACTAGAGCTTTGGAGGCTCAGCCTAAGGCAACAAAGTCTGGAGACAGCTACACAGGCTTGCTACCCCCTTCCCCCACCCCACGTCTGCCAGGGAGAGAGAGTTTTAAGCCGACCTTAAACATTGAGACCCCTGCAGAGACTGCAGCAGACTGCATTTTGAGCCTCAATTCTGATGCTGCAGTGAAGGGGCTGAAACAAGGGCGAGGGCGGAGAGGGGCTGGTATAGAATAGCAATGAGCCAGACTGCTGGAAGCCAGCCAGTCTCAGGTTCTGAGGACATAGTCAGGGGCTACATCTCTCTGTGTCTCTCTCTGTCTCTCTCTGTCTCTCTCACTCACACACATGCACACACACATGCACATGTGTATTTAGACCCCTGGTTCAATTCTTTACTGAAAGCTCCCAAGGAAACCACTACAGAGCAAATGCTTGTGTGTCTGGATTAACTGATGTAAACATGTGGCCACTGGGATTCTTAGCTTACCTGATACCATTCGATTGTCAGGAATTTGTTCCCATTTCACAGTTATTCTGAGGCTCAAAAAGGAGTGTGAGTTGGACAGGCGGTACCAGAGGTCAAAGGGCCAGGCCTGGGCTGGACTTATTACTAGACCTCTTGGTCTCTTGGAATTGGCTGAGTAGATAGTGGGACATAAGGAGGCAATCCTTCCACCCTCTCCTCTACCTTACAGCATCCCTCCCTCGCCTAGTGACAGGATGGTGCATGCTCCCCTCCCCCAACAGCCATGTGCCCAGTGTAACCAATAAAAATCCTTCCCTGGGACTGACAAATGGACAGCCCCCTCCAAGACTTCTGCAGCTATTGTCCAGCTGTGGAGAAGGTGGGTGCAGCAGAGGACCAAGGCTAGTCCCAGCATGGATCAGTAGTCAGAACCCTAAAGCAGTCTCTGTCCTTGAGGCCCTGGTCCCAGTTGTTCTGCCTTCAGTCCTATAACTTATCTAGCACCTTACCTGGCCTCTGGAGTGTGCCAATTCTCCCTTTTCACTTAAACTGCCCCGTGACACTATTTCCTCCTAAAGCCATGTCCTTCCTTCATAGACCATATCAAGGCCACATACCTTTTATCTGGCCAGCATTTCACGAGTATGCTAGCAGAGTTGGCCTGAACCACAGGGTTCATGTGGACCTTCACATTCATCTAGCCACCCTCCTTTGAAACCCAGGGGTGGAATGGAGGACCAGAAGGCCCACCTGTTTATGTCCTGGAGAGGAAGCCTTGGGAGTGAAACCCCACATGTGCAGAAGGCCTGATTTTCTGGTCGGAAATTCCCAGAGATAGATTTGGGGCTGCACCGCTTTTTCCTCAGGCAACTTTAGATATTTCTCTCCATCCTGATGACTAAGGCTCTGGAGGTTGGCTAATGAGGCCCAGGTACCCTGCACCCCATTAAGTACTTCACACACACATCATCTGCTCAAATCTCCCAGATGACACCATGAGGTGGGCACTCTCATCTCCAGTACACAGTTAAGGAAATAGAGGTCAGGGAAGCTGATAGACCTGCCCAAGGTCATCCGGTTGGGAAGTAGCTTGCCTGTCCCCTGCCTTCTAACATCTCTGCACCCTCCCCCACGCCCTGAGGAAAGAGGGGTGGAGAAGTGATAAGTGCCTGTGCCAGATGAGCTCTTTAAACTGATAGGTTTCAAAATTGAAGCTGGGGGAGAAATGCCACAGTAACGGCCCCCTTGAGGCTGCCCTCAAGGGCTCCCGAGGGGTGAGGGTACTCTCTTACTGGAGTGGTGAAAAGACAGTCTTCCAGCATCCTGCTCCCTCCTCTCCCCGATATTCTTGCTGCCAAATGAAATCTGGCAGCTTCTGAAAATAGCTCAGCACTGCAGCAGGCACTCTGCCCGCCCTTCAGCAGGCTGGCACGCAGCTGGGGGTGGACACTGTGGGCAGACGCTGGCACACACAGGGCTGGGGGTGGGTGTCACACACACAGTGCACAGGGGCGGGCACAGAGCTGGGGGCATGTGGCAGCTGCCATCCCTCAGTCCCTCTGACCTTTCCACACTGAGTGAGGCCACAGTGGCTCTGGAATCAGTCTGGTATGTTTACCAGGCCGGAGGTACTCTCTCCAGCCAGAGTTAAATCACTAGTGTGAGTGAGCAGCTGCCCTTTAGTCACTTTTATCCACACACATAGACAAAGAGAAGCCTAAGAATCAGGGTAAAATGTCAAAAAAGGTGTTTATTAATAACTGTATATAAAACAGGCAGCATCATTCTAGCTGACAAGGTCTAGGGTTTCCCAGTCAGTGAGAGAGGCCAGGAACCCATAACTAGGCTGGTGTCAGGCACTTGTCAGGCCTTGTACCTAGGCAGGGTGGGGCTGGGTAAGCCTGGATCAGCCAGGAAGGGCCCTCTCTGCTCCAACTTAGGCTGAAGCCAGGACCAGAGCTTCTGAGCATGGCTCAGCTGCCCTCCACCACCTCAGGTCTGACCTAGAGTACAGAAAGAGACCTCTGGTTAATGAGGAGCCAATCACCCCTCTCACAAAAGTACAGCCCCTACCATCCACAGAGAGGGGCTTTCCTACCTGAGATCTGGTGAGCAAGTGGGGGATAGGGGCTTTTGTCACAGTGACATTTTCCAAAGTGGAAAAGAGTTAAAGGTACCCCCCACCTTCAATTGAGATGAGAAACTACCCTTTGGGGAGGGGGTAGTGAGAGGATGCCTAGGCCCAGGGACTCCTTTGGGGGAGAACTCTGAGTACCATCTGGACTAAGGCTGCAGAAAGGCAGGGCTAGACCACCCAGGGAGGCAGGCAGGCTGAACTCTGCAACCTCAGCAAGACCAAAGAGGGTGAGTCTGAGAAGGGCAGCCAGTATAAGAGAGACCAGTCTCCTCAAGAAGGCAGAGATGGATCCTTGATTGCCCCTCCTCCCTCTCCCCCATCCTTCCTCACTCACTCAGCATTGACAGACAGCAACATTGTCCCTGGTCACCATGGCAACCAATGGTCGAATGTCTTTTTCAAGGCTGGGCCCATCTGCCCACCCTGCAGGGGATTGTCTCCACAGAAGAAGGGAAGCCTAGCCACAACTCTCAGAGACGTAGAAGACTAAGGCTATGCTCCAAGGTGAGACAGAACTGTGTCTCCACTCAGGCCACACTGGCCAAAGGTGCTTCAGCTGCATCAGCAGGTTCCCCAGTTAGCCTCTACCCCTTTTCTAGGGCCTGAGCCTGGACTGGGACTCTGAAGGAGGTTTTGGGTCAGGCTTCTCCATCTGGAAGTTCCAAGCAACAAATTAAAGCAACAAAATAATTCTTTTGATGAAAGAATGACCCTGGGCCCTCCTGGCCAGAGCCTCAGCACACCATGGACTATCACCAGGCTGAGAGGCCTGGCTCCTCAGAGGCCCCAGGAGCTACTGGTTGTTGCAGCCCTGGGAGGCTGAGGAGCTGCCTGCCTGCTTTTTTCTCCGCTTATTGAGGAGCCGGTTGTTAGAGGTCTTCAGGTCCTTGATCTTCACCTGGTCGTAGTCCACCCGCATGGTGGCCAGGGCACTGGTCATCTCTTCCTGAGGACAGATATCAAAAGAGAACAAAGAAGTCAGGAGGTACTGACCTTAAAAACCATTGCTGCCTAGCAGCCCCTTAATAAAGTCAGTGGTGACAGTGACAGTGTGTGCTATCAGTGCCCACTGTGTGCCCAGCACTGGGCCAAGCTGTTAGCATCACATAATCCTCCCTACAGTCCTTTGTGCAGGACATTGAGCTTATTTACTAGGGCCCAGGAAAATACTGACTCCCTGGAACTACAATAAGCGTAAGTGGGAAAAAGAACTGAGCCAATGCCACTTGCTTAGAACCACATGGCCTGCAGAGAATGCCATCTTACTGGGCACACAGGGCACTGAGGCCTAGAGACTGTGGGTCCCCAGGGCTCTGAGCTGCTGTCACATATCGTCAAACCTGACCTCTGCTGAGTCTAAAACAATGCTGACCACACTCACAAATGTTGGTCATAGAGAGGTTATGACAAGGACTGGAGATATAGCTTTGTGGTAGAGTGCTTGCCTAGCATGTGCAAGGCCCTGGGTTTGATTACGAGCAACACAAGAAAAAAAAAGACTTCTCTGAAATGTTAGGGCCAATCCTTGGGCCCCAAACTATCATCAAGCCCTTGTCCCAAAGTCCTCCCTACATTAAGAGAGTGAGCCAAGAGCACCACCGCCCAGTGCTCAGAGTGCCCTAGTTAGACCACTAAGTAGTCACTGACACCCAGTCCTCCAGGTATGGGGAAGGAGACAAACTCCCAGACTCTGGGGAGCTAACACCTTGGAAACTGCAGGAAGACTGAAGCAGAGTCTACCCACCTTGACTTCATCCCAGTGGTCCTTGTCCTCCTGCAGTACTCGGGCTGTGTGGAGTGGGGTCTGTGGCACCACCATCGATTGCTGGAAGAAGTCCCAAGTCCATGGGTTAAAGCCTGGGGATATGTAGAACAGCACTGGCTACCCCCAACCCACTCCCTTCCTCCCAGTCTTAGATGGGGAAACTGAGGCTCAAAGAGGTGAAGGAGCCTGAGTGGAGTGGCAAATAAGGCTGTAGGTAGGTTACTACTGCATATCTATACACAGGGCCCATTCCAGTCCTGTATCTGGGCTTTTGGAGCCCTCCTACCTGGCAGCCCTACTCCAGCCCAACACCCTGCCTGCTGTGGGGGAAGAGGTGCTCACATTGATCCAGGGATGGTTCATGAACTGTGTGATGGTTAGCCTCTCTGTGGGGTCAGTCTTCAGCAGCAGGCGGATCAGCTGCTTGGCTGGAAGACCCAGGAAAGAGGGGAGCAGTGAGATTACAGTTCCCCACCACTTCCCACAGGCCATAAGCCCTGCTGAGCCAGGGCTACATGTGTTCCCACATTTCCAACCCATAGTCAGTAATGGTGAGTTATGCCAGGCATGGTATCCCAGCTACTCCGGAAGTGGAGACTGGGAGGATCACAGTTCAAGGCCAGCCCAGGTAACAAGTTAGCAAGGCCTTATTCCAACAAACAAGCTGATCGTGATGATGTACATCGTAGTCCCAGCTACTCCACAGGTGAAGTAGGAGAACTGTTATCCAAAGCCAACCCTATTCAAAAAAAAAACTAAAGCAAAAAAAGATGTGGCTCAAGTGGTAGAGTGGCTGCCTAGAAAGTAAGGGAGACCCTAAGTTCAAACCTCAGTATTGTCAAAAAAAAAAAAAAAAAAAGGAGGAAGAGAAACAGTGAGCTCACAGTAATTTGTTATAAGCCACTAAGTGTTTAGGATAATTTAAGTAGCAATAGACAAAATGAATGAGGATTAGGAGCTGGAGTAGGTTTTGAAGAGGCAAGTTTTGAGCTCATGTGGCAGAAATAAATACTGAGGCTCAAAAAAGTTAGGTGACTTGCCAAGGGTCACATAGCTGGGATGTGCGGAAGCCAGGATTTGAATGCAGATTAATTTGGGTTATCTCCCAGAATGACCATGGAGGGATTCAGGTAGGGCACAGAAGTTCACTTACCATCCTCAGAGACCTCTGACCACTCAGGATTGGGGAAGCCATACTGGCCCATGCGGATCCTCCTCTTCATCCCTGGGGAGATGGCCTGACCCGTGTTGGAGTAGAAGGGTGGGAAGCCACACAAGCTGGGAGGGGGAGGAGGTCATTTGGCACAAGTGCTGGGGGCAGACCCATTTTCTACCCCAAGCCCTTCTCTGGGGAGATAGGCAGTCAGACACCATGGTAGTAACACTGGCCCTCTGGCTTCCCCGCACAGTCCAGGAACACCATCAGCCCTTGGCATGGAGAAACCCTCAAGCAGCCTGAAGGAATGGTGTCCCATGACCAGAAGGGAAGGGTAACACACAGTCCCTTACTAAGGACATGGGGTTGGGGACCAATGGTACTGAAGGTACATGGAGGTAGGAGGTCAGGACAGGGGACAGGGATGGTACTCACAGGATGTACATGATGACGCCCAGGGACCACATGTCACATGACTTGTCATACTTCTCTGGACCGAGGACCTCAGGGGCTGCCAGGGCAGAGGGCATAGGAGGGCTCTCAGCCCCAAGGGTCTTGGGGCCCAGGCAGGAGCCAGAGACTGGGCAAGGTGAGGAACAGGTGCCCAGGCTGGGAGGTGGGGCAGAGCAGACTAGTGTCTGGCACCTTCTGGGAAGGCAGCATATGTGTGAAGTTGGGGAAAGAGAAACAGCTCCCAGGGGGAAAAAAAAATAAACTGCTTTCAGATATCCCCTCCTTTGGGCCCCTCTGCCAGTCTCAACTTGGTGAGGGAGGGGAGGGGAAGAAGAGTATAGCAATGTTCTGCCATTGAAAAGAGAGCCTCAGCCCACCTGCCCCTTGCCTCCCTAGATCACAAGCAAGGAGGAGGCCAGGGGCAGGCCTCTGTACTCCATTGGCAGCTTGGCTGCCATCCATGGACTACGGTCTTCCATCTATGCAATGAGGTCAGCAGGCCAGAAGATTTCTAAGTTAAAGTACTAAAGAATATGTCCTGGTAAATAGCTGTCATTTCAACTGTTTCTGGGGGCTTCCCATCCTCTCAGTAGCCCTCCCAGAGGCCTCTCCTGATGGAGAAAAGCCTTTGTCACTGCTCCACTTTCAGGTAAAGGGCACTTGCCACAAAGCCTTTCCTGATCCTGGGAGCTTTTCCAGGAGGAATAAATATAAACACACCCCCAGGACCCATCCAGATCCTGACTCAAAGAACCCTCTCAAACAAGGCAGGTGACTGGTATCCTGTGTTCCTCTTATATAGGAGAAAATGCCTGCCCACTTTCTGAATATGAAACCCAGGAAGATAAAAACTAGAGAAAAACAACCGCGGTTGGGCTCCATCCTGAGCTGATGGCAGCCTTTTATCACATATATATTTAGAGCTGCTGTGATGTCATTCAGCTCACAGGCCACAGCCAGAATTTTCCTGGATCTATTTTCAAAAGCAGAAGCTGAAGTTTGGGAGAATATTTTTGCAGCCTCCGGCCCCCGCGTCACCCGCCTCCATGCAGACAGTTCTCCCCCTCCCTCCTCACTGGGCTTTAACACTTTGGTTTCCAGATCTGATGGCTGTTCTATACCACAGCAGGGGACAGTGAGGGTAAGGAGGTACAAGCCAGGTCCAAAGGACTCACCCACATAATAGGGAGTGTAGCAGGGGGTCTGCAGGGCATTTTGAGTGGTCTCCTTGGCAAAGCCGAAGTCAGTGAGCTTAAGCACAGCATCTTTTCCCTTAGATGTGTAGAGCAGGTTTTCAGGCTAGGCCAGGAAGAGAAAGCGTTGGAAAGCATTGGAGTTAGATACCAGGGGGAGCCAGAGCCCTAAGTGACCTTTAGTCAGACTTCCCACCTCCATTCCAATGCAGGACAACCCAGGTCCAGTTCATAAAAAGACCATAACGTTGGCCACTGACAACATGGACCAAATATAGGGAAGCCAAGGTGACTGGGAGGTGATACCTTCATTCACAGAGAAGAAAGTGAGACAGGTGCTCAAAGCTATGAATGATCATGTGCCACAGAGCACCTAGGGGCAGGAACTTCTGATTCTGACTTGGTGAGGCTGCCACGAAACACCAGAATGAAAGAGAAGACAGACTGCTCATAAGCCAGTGTTGCAAGCACATGTTCCACCCCCAGCCCAGAAGGAAGCCTACAAAGCCAGCAGGCCAAGCCCACCTGTGATTGCTCAGGGCAGAAGGCCCCCACAGTTTAGTCCCCAGGAGCTGCACAGAGACATCATTCCCAATTGCAAAGCACAGATGGGCCTGACAGATGGGGGCAGTGGGGAGGACTACTTGGAGGAGGCAGCTCTGAAGCCGGCTTTTAATGAATGTGTAGGATCTTGGCCCATGCTGAGGAGCAGAGAACAGCCCGAAGTAGAGCTTAGGTAGCAGGACGGGGTATTGGATGGTGCTCTGGTTTAGGACCAGTGGGAGCAATTTCTCAAGTTCTGTTTGAGATGATCTGACCTTGGGCTGTAAAAACAGAGAATCAGGTTTAGCGTATACAAAGGCATCTGCTCTGCAGAAGGCTTTTTTCCCCTTAGGAAAAAGAGAAGTCAAGGCCAAAGTAAAGCAAGGATTCAGAAGCTGGATCTGTTGTGGCTCCACACATATCCTGAATCAAATGGTAACTACAGGTTGCCAACACTCAGCCAGCAGAAGGACCTGACACAGCAGCCAGCCCATCAGCCCAGGCTTAGGAAGAAATAAACCCAGCGGGTAATGCTCCAGGTTTGGGGCTTAGGCCAAGAAGGGGTAGATTCTGTTCTGAGGGTGGTTCACATATGCACTTTTATGTGTGTACATGCCCATGGGTGTGTGCTTGTAGGGCTGCCTAGAAGAACCAGTCCTTCCAGAAGACGAAATTTAGAGCCCTGTGCTTCCAAAATATCCCTCATTCACTGGGAAGGCAAGCACAGGACTACCAGTGCTCCATCCCCAGTGCCCAGCAAATGGCTTCTTTCTGTTAAAATGCTGGCACTCAAGGGCCTGATCTGTTGAAACTACAGTTGTGACTTTACTGAGAACTCAAAAGCACCAGGAAGACCCTGCCTCTGAGGCCTGGCACATTGCATGGTCACAAAATTTCTTGCTGATCAAGTGAACAAAGAAAGAATCCCAGTGCAGCAACTTCACAGCCTTAGGCAAGCTACTTAATCATACTCTGAGCCTCAGTTTGCTTGCCTGGAAAATATGTGATGGCCCCTCCCTCACAGGTGTGGGTGAGTATTAAAAGAAATGCTTGTCAGTACCCACTGGCTGGAGGTAGGCAGTCAGTTATTCTCAATTATTCTTGGGATTACATAGTGTTTGAAGGAAACAAGGAGATCCATCTGGAAAGAGTAGAATAAGCATGCTGACCCATGGGAGGAAAGGCTGAGAAGAGCAGTCTCAGTCAAGAAACAGGCTGATCAAAGAACCTGGCTTCCATTCAGTGGACACTGGAAAGCATGAGGGGCTATGAAGTGGGCAAGCACCTCATTCCCTGTGCCCCAGGCTGGGGCTCACCTTGACATCTCGGTGGGCAATATTCTGGCCATGCAGGAACTGGATGGCAGTACCGATGTCTCGCATTATCTCTGCAGCCTCTGCAGACACAGGCGGGGGGCAAAGGGGGAGGGTCACTGATGCCAATCAAAAATCAGGTGTCCTGAGGCTCCCATGCTATCATCCCTCTTGGGCATGGTCTAGCAGGCCAGCACAAAATGGTGACAGCAGTCCTCTGACTGAGGACCTCCATCCTATCCTAGACTCCTACTCCAGATATCCCAGATTCCTCCTAGGATGCTCCCAACCCACCTGGGCCTCTTTCCTCAGGCCTATGCTGCCTCTCACCAGCTCCACTGCCAGTCAGCACCAAGAGGTTCTGAGGTCTCCATCCCAGAGCCACAGAGACTCCATCTCCAACAAGATGTCACAGACTCACAGAACCCCTTGTGGAGAGGGGAGGACGGGACAGGATGTTCCACCCTCTCTAGTTCAGATGGGAAGACGATCGCACAGAGAGGAGCACGCCCTTGCCTAGCATCACACAGCAACTGTCTCACCCAGACAGCCCCACTGGTCCAGCTGCCTACATGTACCTCTCTCGGTGAAGGCCTGGTCACCACGCTCCTGAATCCTGCTGAACAACTCACCACCTTCCATGCTGCAAGAGAAGGTGACTGTAAGCAGAGGGAGCTGATCAGGCATCACTCCACCAGATGGGATTCAGATTCCAGGCCCTATGGCAAATCCCCTGGTAAATAGCCAGTCAGCTTCTCTGTGCTGTGGAGAACCTGGTATGTGATGGACTGGTGGGTTGATCTGAACTCTCAGAAGTAAAAGAAGGTGGTTGCCTTAGGTAATTGCCAGGAAGCCCCTGTTTTCCCAGTAGGCCTGGCCCTACCAGGCTATGAGAATATGGGCAATCCTAACCCCATCCAAGCCTCAGCTTCCCCAAATGCAGAATGAGATGTGAATTCTTCTCTTTGTGACCCAGTGTTCTGAGTGCCTACTGTGTGCTGTGTCCTGGGTTCCACCATTCATGTGCACTGCTCTGTGTCCCTGGGTTAGTCCCTTCACTTCTCTGTGACTCAGCTACCTGTTTCGTAAAAGAAGACTAGCACCAATCTCAGAGTCATGAAGATTTAATTATGAGATATATCTGGGGTAATGTGAATAGTTAAGCTTAGGGTGAATGCTACATTAAGATCTTCCTCCACATTTGACATGGGAGTTACAGAGGTTCAGAAAGGTTAGCAAACTGCTTACATTCCCAAAGCTAGTGGGTGGCAAAGCCAGGATCTGAACCCCAAATCTGTAGAGCTAGCTAACCTGTGCAGGGAGAAAGGACATGGAAGGCAAATAGGAGGAACTGAGGACTGGATAGAGCATCCAGGCTCTGAGGAAGCCTGAGGCCAAGCCACAGTGCTGGTGGCAGAGGCCCAGGGTAGAGGAGGCCACTGGCTCCTGGTCCCAGGTCTCATCACCCAGCATCCTGGGACCATGGGAACACAAACCCCGAAGGAAAGGAGAAAGCTGAAGGTATTGTGTGTGTCCTACTCTTTCCCAAATTTCCCTGCCCATCCATGTTCAGGGCTTGGCTGCCTTCTCTGGCAATTCTTTGTAGAGTAGAATCACATCCAGGAAGCCATATGAGAGCTGCTCTTGAGGGAGTGCCCTGGTAGCCAGTTTCACAGCTCCATGGCAGGACCACTCCACCACTACACAGGGACTGTGGTGGCACCCAGAGCTGTTATGTGAAGAAGAAAGAAAGTCCAAGAAAAATGGCAGGGATCTTGGGGACAAAGGGACACCAAAGGGGCTCCAAGGCAGAGCACTGGCATACCATTCCATGACGATGAGGAGGCAGCGCTTGCTGTGATGCATGTTCTCATATACATCCAGGATGCGCACAATGTGGGGACCACCTGAGGCCTGCCAGTGGTGCTCCACTTCCTGCCGGGCCTTGGGGCTGTCATACAGGAGCTGTGGATGGTGGGCACCAAGAATGTCAGGCTCATACCTACTGCCCGTACTTTGTAGATAAGGACATGTAAGCTCAGAGAGGCTTGTGACCTTCCCAAAGTTACACAGCCTATGAGGGGCAGAATGGAGATGTAAATCCAGATTTTCCTGCCTTGTGGTCTAATGAATCTCTAGACTTGAGGGTCAGCCCTGGGTGCAAGGAGCTTAGCCAGTACCTCTAGGTAGCCTTAGAAGATGGTTGGCAGGCTGAAGGGGCTCAGAGGCCAGAGAAGCTCCTCCCTTCTTGGGGGCAGAAAATGAAGTAGAAATTTAGGTTTTGTAATCAGATCACATCAGCTATGGGACCCCAGGCCAGGGGCCACACTACTTTTGAGTCTCATTTTTACAATGGAGAGGACACAATTATCTCATTTCTCAAGCCAGGATTAGGGATTGTACATGTAGAATGCACAGAATAGCACCTGGCACAAACTAGGCCCTTAGTGACTCACTGTGCTCCCCATCCAGCACCTCTCAGTGAAAGTGGAGGTGCTGGAGGAAGGCTGGGGGAAAGGGACCAGACAGGCAAATCTGCCCAAAGCCCCAGAACACCTAGGAGGTCTCTGGAGCCAAGAAGGCTTTCTGAGGAGGGGTTGAGGCCCACGTTCATCAGCCTACCCTCTGGGACCCAGCTCCAAGTGGAAGGAGACAGGCCACACTCCTGAAGAATTGAAGGTAATTAAGCCTTCACATACTCCATGAGTGGGTGCAGGAAGAAAACTGTCACTATCAAGAAAAGTGCTTCCAAAATGAGTTGCTTGGTCATACCCTCCAAGTCTCCAGCTCCTAAGGTAACTTTGTAGTCTCTCTAGGAGCCTCTATATAGGGCCAAGGGGACAATGCGAACTTCCCTGCTAGCGATAGAGCCACTTCAAGCTGACCTAGACTCTACTCTCATTCCATGCCTACAGACCCCAGCAGAGAACCAAAAGTGTAAGCAGGGGGCAGGGTGGACATAGCAGAGGGAGATGACAGCCAGATGGAGTGGGATGTGGGTTTTGGAATGAATTCCTCCAATGAGTTGTTGTGACCTCAGGCAGTATGCACAGCTCCAAGCTGCAGCCCACAATCCTGTAAAATGGAGTAATAACAGAGTCATCCCCACAAGATGCATCACAGCATGGCAGGCATTGGGTAGGCGGGTGTCAGGATCCTCATTCAGGTTAACTCAGCCCAGGGCTGTGGCTGCCAGCTATGAGGCTGATCACCGGAAATGAGCAAAGCCTCTTGAGCAGCCATGCTCAGAGGAGCTGCAGAGGAAGAAGTCAGCATGTAGGGGAAAAGGACTCAGAATGGGGACAGCAGGGACAAGCCATCCCTCAGCAGGCTTGCTCACCCAAGGCCCAGCCACATTTTATGTTCTAATTGATGAGGGGTGAGAACCAGAGCGTGGACTAGCCCTGCTCAGCTCAGTACTCACAGGACTCTAGGCCACACTAGCCTCAGTTTCCTCCTCTGCTGGATGGGGAAAGCCAGACCATTTTATGCAGGGCACTGTGGGGGCAGGCTATAGGGCCAAGCTCTCCAGATAAAGGTAAACTGGGGCAAGGCAACGTCCCAGGGAGAAGGAAGAAATGCAGTAGTTTCTGGAGCCTAGCTGTTCCTTTACCTCTGAAGATGTTCCCCAAATGCAGGCAGTGCAAGAAGTATAAGAAACCTGGGTTGGATAAGCTCTGGGGTCCCTGACCCATTACTCTGACCAGAGTGGGCATGCATGGGGCTGCTGTGGACAGGCTCCTGGCTGAAACACCATGGAGCTTGGCTTCCCAGAGTACCCTTGAGTCCACACCCCACACAGGCTCACACCAGCCTCATGTTCTCCATGCTGCAAGTAAGGTTTAGTCCCCAAGTCACCACAGCAGCCCACCTCTATATGTCCTAAGGAGCTCCAGTCAGGGTATTCCAGTCCGTAGCCACAAGACCCAAGATGCACCATCTTCCTTCCCTGTCCATTTTTTTCCTTTGCCTCCTAACCCTCCCCCTGTCCCCAGCCCCCTGTCCCCTCCTCCCCAGCCTGACCTGTTTCCTGTCAGGCCTCCCAGGCTGAATCCAGAGTCCCCTCCTCACTCTGTTCACCCCTCCCCCACTGTACTCACTCCACCCCAGAATGCGCTCTCTTTTCTCATAAAACTCCAAGCCCATAGCTAGAATGCTTTCAGTGAAGTCCTCAGTCAGCCTCTCCCCCACTGACCCTCTCCACCTATGGATACAATAAACACCCCCTCCAGCTGGCATCCAGGCTTGCCTTTTTTGCCTACCTCATGACCTGCAGGCCCCAAATACCATTTGTTCTGGCCAGAAGGATTTATCTGCTCTACTCAAACAGGCCTCTCTCAAATCTCCAGATCTATGCCTGTGCCGAGCTATGCCATGCTAATTCTGGCCCCATCCCCTTCTCCAGTGGGTCCAGTCCCCCTTTTTAAGGAATATTCTAGGCTCCATCTCTGCCTCTAGAAAGTCCTCCTAGTCCCTCTCCTAACATTTTTGCCTCTTTTCCTGTGGCTTGGTTGGGATCAGCTTGATGGCAGAGGCAGACAGGTGAACCAGAGATTCCTGGCTGGGACCTGGCAGGAAACATTGTGCTCCTGAGTAAGCGAAAGATGGCAGATGGACAGGGACTGGAGGGAGATAGAACACACGAGAGGGAAGGGAGGAGGAGGAGGATGACCATGGAGGAGCCAGGGAACCTCGGAGTTAGACCTGACCTATGCTTTGCTAAGGTGGAGGAGCAGGCGGAGTTGCCCTGAGTTGAAGCTTCTCGATGCCCTCTACTCTGCTCAGCCAAAATTTAGGAACCCATTTCCCACATAGATTAAAGAGTCCTTCTCAAGCACCGAGGCCCTAAGAATAGGCCTAGGCACAGGGAGACTGCTGTCCCCAGAAAACAAAGTAAGTGCTTCCTCTGCCCTCTGCAGGGGAGATCAGAGGGACAAGAGCTGGACTTGAGCTGACTCAGGCTCAAGGAATCCCCTGGGCTATCACTCCTGACCCAAAACATACTCTAAATCTCCCAGAGTCTTAATTTCCTCATATTCCTTTCCCACAGCCAGAGCCTAGTTCTTCTCCAGGACTCCCCTTAACATCACCTCTTCCCAAAAGTCCCCTCTGACCACCCTGACTAAAAAGGACCTTGAAGGTCCCTCACTCTCGCTTCACCTTTTATTTTTCTTTCTCTCTATATATATTCTATTTGTTTATTGAAGTATAATTTACAGATAGTAAAATGCATAGGTCTCACAGGTCTGGTTTCAATGAGCTTTGACAATTGTGCACACCCTAGGACCCACACCCTCATCAAGAAGGAAAACATTCTCAGCTCCCCCAGAAAGCTCCCACATCATCGCCCTTTTTACGGCCTGTGCAGCACTTGCTCACAACCTACAATTAGCTTGTTCCTTTGATAACTCTTTAAACAAACACACAGATACTGTACTTTCAATGTATCTGGCTCTGTTCACAGCATGTTATAAATATCAGGAGGAGAGGACTTCATTATCATTATTTTTAAGTGAGAAAGTGAGGCATGGAGCGAGGAAGTAACGGGTTCCTGATCACATGGCAGTATACCACCACTACCACTTCCACCAAGCTGCCATTATGCTGTGGACCTTCAAGGCAGGGCTATTCTGCTTAGTCACCTCTGGATCCAAATCTTGGGGCACAGGGCTGGACTCAGATAATATTTATAGATTGAATGAACATATCCATAAAGTAGGTGTAAGGGGAAGAAACTCTCACAATGCATCATCAGGACAAGATAAGACCAAATCAAGGAGGCCTCACGCAGGCTCAAAAGATGGGAGACATGACATCCTGACCAAACTTGTTCCCTGCTGCCCCAGGGCAGCCTGTGCCGCATCCACTCTCCCTGGTGAACCAGACTTTACCTCCTCCTGCTGCACATTGACCTCATTCATGCAGGTATATGATTCTTCATAAAAGGTGTCCCCAAACAAAAGCTCCATCTTCCCAAGCATCAGAATGAGCACAGACTCAAGGAACAGGAGGCCCGGGCTCAACCCCTAGTTCAGTATGACCTGGAGCTAGTCCCTTTTCCTCTCTGGGGCCTCTGTTTCCCAATGTGACGCTACAGAGCTTAAGCTAGATGGAGAGGGGGTAATAAAAGAGGCCTCTGGACAGGGGCTTTCTGCAAAGTACCTACTGTAGATAGTCCCATTCCCATAGCACTCTACCCATGGAACAGCCCCAGGGTCTCCATGGACTCCATATCTACAAACTTGAGCCCACTGGGGGCTACTTGGAATGGGCAGTAGTCTCTTGGTGCCCAATCACAGCTGGGAGGTCAGGAAGGAGATTATGACAAACCAACAGACCCCTGCTCTTGCCTCACTCTAGTCCTATGTACTGTGGGTTCCCAGGAGTCCACCAAAGCTGAAGGATTTGTGCTGATGGCACCCGGCAGCTCCACAGCTCCAGCCAGTGCCCAACACACACACACACACACACACACACACACACACACACACACACACACACACACACACACACACACACACACACACCAAATAGCAATGAGGAAGAACTCTGGCTTTCTCCTGAGGAAGGACATTTCTGGCTATAGTTGAGGGGTGGACCCCCGCAAAAGCTCAGCAAGCTTTGGATTTGAGGTGACATGTCCTTGAACAAATAACACTCCTCTGACCTCAGCCTTTGATTCAGTGGTTTCCACCTTCCCTTTTCCCCTCACTCTCCTTTGCCAAATTCTCTCATCTGCTCCCAGAACTGGCAGCAAGATGTTTGAGACCCCTGTCGACCTCATCAGCCAGTAAGCCTTAGCAGAAATTAGAAGCAGAGAGGCCCATGCCCCACACAGACACTTGCTTGTGCCCCTTTGGCACCACCAGATGGACTGAGAGCCCCAGAAGAGCCAGGGCCCCTTACCTCTTCCAAACTCTGTCCCTTCCCACCCAAGGGCAGAGCTTAGAGAAGGCAGATTAATACTTGAGTTCCAGAACTGGGAAACAACAGCAGCATTTGCCTGCATGGAAAACAATTTGCAGTTTACAAAACACTCTGCTGTCCTTTATCTCATGGGAATGCTTGGTGCCACCCTATGAGGCAAGCAGGGTGGGTACCATTAACCCCAATTTGCAGACTGAGGAAACAGAGGCTCAGGAAGATGAAGTCATTGCCCTGGGGCCCCCTGCCACTGTGTGAGGAGACTGGAAGTGGGAGGAGAACGGGACTTTTGAGAGAGCATCCAGACCACCCCTCCCCGAGGGGAGAAAAGAGGAGGGGGTAGCCTCAAGTTGGAGAGGCACTAGGCAAAGCCACAGCTTGCTCAAGACTTGGGAAACTTGTTCTAAAATAAATGTGTGAATAGGTGTGTAAATATGAAGGGGTGGAGGGGCATGTGTGAGCTTGAGAACATCAAAGTATGCATGTACGCCTACATGCATGTGTAGGGGTGCATGCATGGTAGGTGGAAAGTATGGGGTAGGGCATGTATCTCTGTGATAGTGAGTTTGAACTCTCAGAAAATGGGACTCATCCATCCATCTATTCTCCAAATATTTTCTATTTCTCCAAAGTACCTAGCAGAGAACTGGCCAAAGGAGCTGCCCAAGAAAAACTGGCAGTCTTACACTGTAACTCAACCTGTGACAACCTTGCCCAGGATAGTAACCAACCCTGGTCACCTCCATTCAGACCTTCTTTCCCACTGAGACCCACCTCCACTACAGGGTGTTGACCTGTTTTTGCCCAAAGCTGAGAAAGCACTCTGTCTTCCTAGAGAATCACACAGAGCTGGGATGTTGACAACTCTAAAGACACAGCCTTGGGAACCAGCCCCCAGTGCTTCTCCTCCAGCCTCCTCCCTGTCCAGGAAGGGCCATCTACCCAGATCCA
Source organism: Castor canadensis (assembly GCF_047511655.1). Classification (NCBI taxonomy): domain Eukaryota; kingdom Metazoa; phylum Chordata; class Mammalia; order Rodentia; family Castoridae; genus Castor; species Castor canadensis. The sequence goes on along the minus strand of NC_133402.1, from coordinate 50,438,755 downwards.
CATACATACCCATATATCTGGTGTTCCCATCTAGTTTACTCCAGGGCTGGGCTCGTCTCAAGTAAAAGTGTCTGTCACACACAGAAGGCGTCAAGACTACCAGCCTGACAAACAGCCTCCTCCAACACCCCTGCAGCCAAAACCCCAACCTCCATATCCCTGGCCAGTTAACCTGTCACCCTGGCACAGCTACTCTGTGACTATGGCAGTAACACCCACTCTTTTCAGAGGAAGAAAGCTGACGTGTGATCCTTCCCATCGGTGAGGCAGTAACAAATTAAGAAGATGATGCTGTAGATGTCATGCCAAGTCACAAACCAAAGGGACATCAGCTCTATGGCAAAGGGAACTCCTCAGAGGCCAGAAGTCTAGTTCCTCTTACTGCCCCTTGGGTCACCCCAAGTCCCATTATTTCCATGTGCCTTGGTTCTTGACCACAGGATTTCAGTCATTTTGTAAACCCAAAGTATGAGAGGTCAAATAAAGGTAACTGATTCTCTTTTAAAGTAAAAAGATAAAACTACCAGAACCTAAGTTTATAACTATAAACAAAGACAAAATTTTTTTTGAGACAGGGTCTTTCTATGTAGCCCAGGCTAGCCTCAAATTCTCCATCCTCCTGCCACAGCTTCAAGTGCTAGAATTACAGATGTGAGCCATCTCACCCAGCTTCAAAGACAAATTTTAATTTTGAGCTTCCTGGAAGCCTTGGCAAAGAAGGAAACCAGGTAAACTCTGCTGCTTTTATCAGAAACATAGATATTCCCACTGAACTTTTTCTAAGACCAAATTTTAAGGGATTTAGTATCAAATTTTACATAAAAGGGAAAGTCTAACGTTCTAGCAACATCTTCAAGCAATTTTGCAAAAGACACAGGAAGATTCAAATGAATGTATCTAAAATGGATTCCACCATAAAAACCAAGGTGAGCACGTATCACTTGCCTGGCACACCTGCCAGGGGTGCTGAGATAACAGCCCCAAGCCCTTTACTTTCTTAGGATTCCAGGTTTGTTCTGTGCCAGAGGACAGAGAGGAAGTGGCAAGGACTGGTATGTCTCTTCAACACCTCTCCCACTTCAGGGGTCTCATCCTTGCTGGGGCAGGCCGGAAAACTGAAGCACTGTATTTCTAGCTGTTGATTAAAGCACAGTGTTTATGCTCAATGCCAAACACTCAGCAGAACTGGACGCACAAAATAGAAAATCTATACCTAAAGGAAAATACAGGTTTTGACTCAAACTGTTTATACTGTAGTGAGCTTGTATTCTCTACAAAGGGAGGCTATGGATAAGAAAAATATTCCCTCTTTAACATGAGTTTTCAATCCAGACATCCCTAAGATGCCTTCTAGCTCCTAATTCTACAGTTATTTGTGATTGTTCTCCCAAGGAGACTCATTTCTATTTTTATAAGAAAGATCCCTGGAAGAGTAGTACTCATTTTTCAGCCAGTTTTTAAGACTACCCCTGCCTCGTCCTGCTAAAAACTGTAAGGTTATTAACACACTTGGCCTTGGGCAACCAGTGTGACCTTGCTGGTTGCTTTGCCCACTGAGAATATGGACCAGAGCCTCAGCCTCTGTTCTTAGGGCAGACATCAGGGATGGACCTGACCCCAAGTTCAGTGTTCAGAAGCAAGTATTTCCTTAAGACCTCAGCAATGACCTTATAAGGCCAGAGCTATAGCCCCTCAAGAGTACCAGTGCTATTTGGAGAGCTGGCGGTAGTGTCAAATCTAACACAGTCTCAAATTAGAGCCTCAGACATGTGTCATTATTCTCTCACACACTCATTTTCCCAGCTTTTGTAGCTCATTAACAGAGCTAATGGAACCAATTTTGTAGCTATGGATTAGTTGGCCTCATGCCAGATCATGCTTCATTAAGTTCTGACCACAACCTGTCTTCCATCTCACCCTGTCCATTTATGAGGGAGGTTCGCTCATGTGATACCAATGACCCCAAAATGCCCATGCCCCAGCAGGATGCTTGGGGATGGAGTCAGGCGTTAGTTCCACCTTCACGGCGACTGTCGCTCCACAGTGCTTGGCTAAGCGTGCAGCGCTCACCATACCCAGAGAAGAACCAGCAGCACCCTTACACCAGGGAAACTGACTCTCTGAAAGGTTAATTGCCTTGCCCTAAGTCACACAGCAGGTAGTGAGTCAAGAACTGAATCCAGACCTGTCAGTTTCCAGAAAGTGGAGAACACACACACACACACACACACACACACAGCTGCTCTGCCCCTTTTCCACGCAGTTGGGATGCTTAGAGTGGGCATAGGTCCCCACAACACCAGCCTGGGGAAAATAAAATAGGAGGGCCCAGCCACTCCTTTCTGGAGCTTGGCTTCACACTTCTCATTTTTCCAGGTAGCCACAGGATAGAAAGAGAACACAGACATGGAGCTCAGATTCGCACAATGACAAGCACATACTGAATGTGTTAAGGGTCTACTGCGTCATGGGTAGAAACCAAGTTTGCTTGAAACCCTAGCTTCAGGATTCCCCTGGGCAGTGCCTTGAGGTAGCCTCATGCTCTTCTTCTTCCTGTTTTCCAGAACTCAGAGAAATCTAGGTACAGCCTCTGGGACCTGGGAAAAGCAGAATCCCTCCAATCCAGCAGATCACAGAAAATGGTCTCAGACCCTCAGAGGGGCAAGGTCAGAATGGCTTTCCAAAGATTGGTGAAGAATCTAGAGTCTATGGATCCTATTTTGCTGTTAAAGGCATAGTAAGGAGGGAACAGGTCTTCATGGGTAGAAAAAGTGCCAGTGATCTCCAGGGAGGGACTCTGGGGAGTAAGAAGCAAGGCTGAGAGCTGGTGACCCAAGACAGGAACTAACTATCTCTCGTCTTTGGTAGACTCTCAGGTGGCAGACAGCTCCCCCATATATCCTTCTGAACAATGTACTCTGTTGCAAAGTATGTGACTTTAGGTCACTCCCTCAACCTCCCTGAACCCCATCTCCCTTTCTGTGAAATGAACTCACACTGTCCTCAGACCTATTTCATAGGTAGAGAAAAAAGCCGAGAGAGAGAGCTGTGACCTCTTCCCAGAGGATACATGGTGGGTAACTGGGTGAATCAGACAGGTGCCAGACCCTGGCATTCCACCCACAATCTTCCTGCAGAGTCGTGGAGAGACCATACATACCCTCTTTCAGCCCCCAAGTACATGCATACTCAAAAGACCAAGCTTATTATATTCTTCTAACTTCTCAAAGGAAAAAACGTTTTTCTATTAAAATCAGCTACATAATTCATGAAATATTACCCTGGTATTATTTCTTCTGTGACAGAAAAAATAAAAATGGGACCTTTTCATCATACAACTGAAAGATTTTAGCAAATGCAGTGTTTTGTTCTAATCTCAGAAATAATGTCCCTTCAATGGCCTCTCTTTATGAAGAGACCCCAGCCAGTCCATGGTATACATGTCCCCAACTGGCCAGGAGTGCTTCAGTGATGTCTGCCAACATAGCTGGCACAGGGCTACAAAGGACACTCTCTCTAAGTGGGGGGTGACCAGGACAAGTGAGGCCATATCCAGGTGACCCCTGTGAGGTACCCAGGCTCTGGCGAGCTCTGGAGATAGGGGCCCAACACATCTCCAACTCTCAGGAGAATGACATCTGTTCTCTCTCCCCCTGGAGATGACAAAGAAATAAGAAGTGAGAGGTTGAGAAGGATGGACTAGATCTCACCAGTAGCATGACACAGAAACCCTAAGGAACCTTTTGGGCTTACCCCCCCACCCTAACCCCAACTCTACCATTCCTGCAACCTGCATCAGCTCTGCTCAACATTTTTCCCTCTTGCCTCAGCTTCAACCATATCCCTGCAGCTCCCCACACAGGCCCATGTGAGCACAGGTAGCCATTGCTCCACTTGGGCTCCTCCAGGGGCACTTGCAACATGTCCAGACTTCTAGCTTCCCTTGGCCCCTGACCCCTCTCTCCATCTGCTCCTGTTCAGCCAGAGCGGTTCTAAGATCCCAACACCTGTCCAGCTTGTGGAAGAATTTCTTGTCTCTACGGATCGTGCCATGGAGCCATAGCCATAAGGAAGAGAAAGGGAACTACCTTGCCCTCTGAGGGACTAGGGTGGTGGCAAGGCAGCACAGAGGGGCACCCTTGCCAAAGGAATGGGATACAGTGACTCATTCCCATTCTCTCAGTCCTTGCGAGGGTAAGGACACTCCCTGATACTGCTCATCCTGCATTCAACCTAGCCATGGAGGAGAATGGAGAGAAGTCCTCAAAACTGAGTCATAGCCCCAGAGCTCCTGTCCTTAGCTAACTACAAACCCTGCTGGTGGCATCACAGCAGTCAACTCTTTCTCTGTCAACACCATTCAGTGAGTGGCTAGGGAAAGATATCCTGGGGCATCCTTTGGCCAATCTCCATGCTGTAAGAGCAGCCACAGCAAGGGCCAAGGGCCTCCCCCCTACCACCTGTTTCCCTGGCAATGCCCATGGTCACTGCCCACCAAAAGTGCGTTCAGAGCCAGAAGGGAGGCCCTTGCCAAACAAAGCGCCCAGCCCCTCATTTTACAGATGGGCAGACTGTGGCTCCTGGTCCCAGCTGAGCTGGAACAAAGGGAAGGGTGGCTGAGAGCCAGGACTTGACCACAAGCCAGGCTTGGGTTCCAGCCCAGCCTAGACACATCCCTGCTATGTGGCCCTGGGTGAAGTTACTCTGCTTTTCTGAACCTCAGTCTCTGCATCCACAATGGGGTGGCAGCTCATATGCTGGAAATAGCCTCTGAGCTTTACTGGGCGAAGGGTTCAGACACAGTCTAGAGTCTGTGCTTATCCCAGACAGTGCAGGGTCGGCTCACACTCCACTCCACCCTCTGGAAAATGGAAGCAGGTTTCACCTCATTTCTTGAGTCGTCCTCATCCCCTCCTAGCTCCCCTACTGGCTCTGAGGCTCCCTGGCTCAGGTCACACCCCAGTCCCTTCCTTCTCTGATTGCAGCCTGAGAACTTTAGGGGTCATAATGTACCTACTTGCACACTGTTGTCCCAAGCAATAGCCTCAGACCAATGGACCATAAAAGGAAACCCAACAGCAGAGACCGCAGCTAAAGTTGACTTCCCACACTCCACAGGGGACGCCTCAGGTTACAGTTCCACCCAAGTGCACCTGACTCCACTGTCCTGACTGCCAAAGCTCCAGCACCTGGTTAAGGCCAACAACAGGAGGGGCAGGTGCTTCTTGCTCCACTCCTACCCCCACCCTTCCCTGGGGTGGGGGTGGTGGTTACAGGCTTACTAGAATGAATCCCCAGCCCTCTCAGGGTAGAAGCCAAGCCTAGCCTGAAACACTAGAGACAGACAGTGGCAAGGCCTGGGAGAGGAGGGACTGAGCAACAGCAGAAGAAAAAGGCAGGAAAGGAGAAATGAGAAGGACAAGAAGACAAAGAAAGACAGGGCCATGCAGATAAAGCAGCAAGAACAAAGCCCTGGCTATGGGGTGGGGGGGGTGACTCAAGTAGTAGAGATCCTGCCTAATTGTTCTAAATTCAAAGCCAAAAATAAAAAAAAAGAGAGAGAGGGAGAGAGAGAGAAAGGAACCCTAATACCAAATCAGCATTTTAAAAAAAATCGATATTCTGTGTTTCTCGCTGTCCAGTACTGAAAAGGCCTCTGGGGGCTCCTGGTTCCCCCAAATAGATATCTTGTATTTCTGCTCAAGGCAAAGCCTCCAAGGTTCCTATATAGCAGTTTTCCAATCATAATTGCACAAAGCCTAATTCACTTAATTCCGAAAGGGCAAGAGAGTAGGGAGGAGCCCAGGAAATACAGCTCCATTCACATCCTTCTTTCTGCCCCATAAGGGACTGGCTTCCTTAGGTAGAGAGGGAGCCCAAATGAATCCTTATGAAGGCCAATAATGTACCACCAAAAAATGCACCCCAGGCAGCCAAAGAAGAGCTCCACCCTCTGAGAGTGTGTGCTGGCCTATGCTGTGTCAGTGACAGTTACAGCCACCAATACTAAATCCTGCTCCCTGCTACACAATCAAACTCAGGTTCAATTGCACCACAAAGACAATGGGTTTACAAAAGATTTCCAAACTCCCTTTTGTCCAAGGTCACATGGGGAGAAAGTGGCAGAATGGATTTTATGCCCAAAGTCCTGCTCTCTCCACCCCAGGCAGCCTCTCATTTGGGGCCTCACAAGATCTCAGATAGATGGAGTGAAGGCAATGGAACCAGTGTTCTGGGAAAACACTGGAGCTTAGGGAAGCCTTGGTTGCCCTGCCCTGAGCAGCAGAGCCAGCCCTCTAGGAAGGGCTTTGCATACCATTATGGCACAAGTATCCTTGGAATGACCCTCACACAGGGATGACTACTATCCTCATTTCTTGCTTAATTGCCATCACCCTTGGACACATGCAGCCAGCCTCAAGACCGGACCAAGGGAGGCTGGGAGCTGCAGAGCATGATGCTCCAACTGCTGTCCTCACTCAGGAATCTCCCATGACCATGTCTAAGGAGTGGAAGGAATGCATAAGGAATGCAAGGAGGAAAACCACTTCCCCAAGTTCAAAGCTCAGAAGAAGCCAGTGCCAGTGGCTCATGCTATAATCCTAACTACTTAAGAGGCTGAGATTGGGAGGATCGTGGTTCAGGACCAGTCCACGTAAATAGTACACAAGACCCCATCTCTAAAATAACCAGAGCAAAATGGACTAGAGATTTGACTCAAGTGGTAGAGTACCTGTTTTGCAATCATGAAGCCCAGAATTCAAACTCCATTCCCATAGGGGGAAAAAATACTCAGAAGAGATAAGGAGGCCTCTGTTGTCATGAAGACCAGGCCCTGAACACAGCCCAGGTGACCCAGAGGCCTCTGCAACAACCCTAGCAATGGTGATCTGCCCTTTAAGGTCCTACACAATGCTTCTTCCTCCCCAAAGCCTTTCAATCCCTCCATAGCTTCCCAGGACCTTGACACCAGCCCCACTGAGATTAGCCACACCCCTCCAGGACATAAGACTGAGAGTGAGAAAGTGGCACTCCACAGGAGGTGCTGAGTGTCTAAGCCAGGCATGTAGTCACACATACTAAACCCCTCTCTGTTGTTGAGATCTTCCTCTGTCATCCATATTCTTCTCAGACCAGAGATCTGCATTATAGTAAGCAACCTCCTCCAGGAAGTGTCCCCACCACTGGCCCAGACCCAGATAGTTTTCTCTCACCCACTTACAGCCAGACTGCCTATCTTGTGATACTCAGGGCTCTGCTGGGCTAATCTGAATCTCACAATTAGGTTGTGTGGACAAGCCACACAACTTTCTGAGGGGTCCTGAAGCCATCACGGTCCTTGTGTGCTGATCTTGTGGGATCACCACGTATGTATTCACAGGCATAGAATTCCACCCAGTGAGTGAACTGGGCAGATGTAGGCAAACACCAGCAGCATCACTTGGGGCCAAGCTGGGGATGCCTGGGCTCCTAATAGAGCCATGGCAGATAATGTCAGTTTCCTTGTTGTAGGGGTCAGGTCTCAGAGACCCTTCCATGTCTCCAAGGACCTGCATGAGATGGGCAGAGGATGGGGGGTGGGAAGGCCAAGAAGGAGGAGACTTAAATGCTAAGACTCTGATATCACACTTCCTAGGCACAAATCCCAGCCCTGCCATCTTGGGCAAGTCTTTTGCCTCTCTGAACTTCAGTGTCATCTCATCCATGAAGAGAATGTGTTGTGCACTGGAGACAGGGCCTGCCAGATAGAATGCTCTGGAAAACTGCTAGTTGCTTATGGAAGTATTTGAATCCATAGCACCAAGGCCTAAACCCTAGAGAGTCGGCATTAGCTCCTGGATGGGGTGGGAAAAAGATCCTGGAAGCCCAACAAAGAGGATCTTGAAGGGAGGTTGGAAGCACAGCTTTTTAATCAGGCATGCTATAAAATATCTCAAAACAACAGGGGGCCTGTTGCATTTGTAGGTTTGATGCTTTTGTCAAATCTTGTTAGCAAATTGCTCACCCCTTTCAGTTCAGAAAGCTCCAGTACAGTAGCACTCAAGCTCCTCAGATTCTTTCCTTCAAAACTGGGGAGAACCTCGGGCACAGTGAAACCATTTAATTTCTAAGGACTCCATTGTACAGGGCCACCAGCCCATCCACGTGTTCCTGACTTGTTGACTCCCTAACAAGTGGCTCTGCAGAGGCTGATCTGACCGGTCTAGAGATGGTAGGTGAGGGGGTGGCAGCTGCCAAATGCGGAAGGGCCTGGCCTGTCCAGTAGCCCCACTGGCCTCAAATCCAGCTCTGCAGCACCAGCCCCAGCAGGCCAGCCCCACCCATGGAGTAATGGAACCTGTCCTCCCCGGAGGGTGGGGCATCCAGGGTCCACTGCCTCTCCCTCTACATCTCATTCGCATTCTACCTTCCTCCTGCCATTATGGATAAGAAGAGCCCCTCCGCTCAGAATGTGGCCCAGTCAGCTGACCGTATAGAGGCCACTTCCTTTCTCCACAGGCCTTTCCCATAGGCTCTGTGTGAGGCAGCAAAGCCGTTGGATTCCTTTGTGTAGTCCCAGGTCTCAGGGCCAGGCAACATTTTCCTGTGACTCACCTCCAAGATGCAGTCAGAGAAACTGGAAAAAGTCTATCTCCTAGTGCTCCTTCCAAAGTTTGAAGGGGCTAAGTCTGGGTATTTTAATAAGTATTTATAAGCCTCTACTATATAGCAGGCTCTGGGCTCAGGTGTAACAAGGAAACTTTGAGTCAAAGGTGAGTATTAAGGCAGGTTCCACTGCCCCAAAGGCAGGGACTCTGGACAGATTCCTGGAAGAGGGGGCAGTGGGGCTGGATCTTGGCAGATGGGAATAGGTTCCCCACTGTGAGAAAAAGATGTCATGTAGGAAAGGAAAGGAAAGAGGGCAAGACTGCAAAAGCCTGGAATGCCACATTTAGAGACTCAAAGTGTGTAGTCAAGTCCCAAATCCCTGTGTGATCTCAGGTGAGATTTCTGACTCTCCAGGGATTCATTTCCCATCTGTTAGGGAAAACAGGCCCTCTTTGGTGTTGTACTTCAGGGCATCATCGTGATCCCACATGCAGCACACAGAGTAGCCTCACTCACTGTGGCCATCTGGCACCAAGGTCCTGGGGGAAACAGCCCCACCAACCTCCTTGTTACTGGGACATGGAGGAAGTTGCTCACTGCAGGGACTCCACCTGGAGGACTTGGCAGGGTACCACCACTCCAGTGTTCCACTCTTCTTAACAAAAGAGTAAAGAGGAAGTATCAGTAGCCTACAAGGGCTTCCAAAAGGCTCCAGTGATCAGAGGAAAAGGGCCCCCACCCCTGCAGTCCACAGCAGGACCTCACCTCTCCTCCCATATGCAGTCCCTCTCTGTCTCCTCAGGACCTTCTATTACTTTTATTTAAAGGTACTAAGTGCCATGGTCACTTCTGCTTGCCAGAAGGGCAACAACCAAGTGAACGGGACAAAAAGTCAGGAAGGAGGGAAGTTCTAACCCTTGCTACAATCTCCCTCCCTCTCCTATCAAGCCTATGACTTCTGACTGCTCATTCCAGGTTCCAATTTTCACATATGTGATAAGGTTTGAGGGACTGAGTCTTAGAGGTGATGGGAAGACTGATGAGTGACAATCTGTAGGCCTGGTCCAGTTAAAACTAAAGGTAAGGCAGGCCAATTTACCAGTGAGGCCTGGGAGGGGGCACAAGCAAGGGGTCAGCAGAAGGAGCATGAGGTCTGCCTGCCCTCCATGTGCTCCCCTGAGGCAGCCTGCCCTCCAGTTCTTGCCAACAGAACAGTAACAAGTGCTTGGGGTGGAATGGAGCACAGAAAGGTTGAACTGGCAGTGGAACTTGGCCAAGGGAGATCTTGGCCAAGGGAGATCTTGCTGTGGGCAAAGCCATGATGGAGCAAGCAGTAGTCAGCGGCTAAGGGAAAGAGGAAGAGGCCCAGCTCCCCAGGGAGGAGGTGCCTGCTCCTCCTGGGCCCTACCAAACAGCAACAGCTACAGGGACAGCAACCACAATCTTCCTGTTTTATGAATGCCAGCTGCATTCCAGGCTTCCTGCTCAACACTATCTGCCATCCTGGGCAACAGGGTCAGAGGAGCAGGTATGGAAAGAACAGCAAAGATGGCCTAAACAGGTTCAGGCTACAGGACAAGGACAGGCCAGCCTAGTAATCTGAGGTATAGCCCTGGGGAGGCAGAAAGGCACCTAGGCTGAGCTAGAGCAGCTGGGGAGAGGGTAAGGCAGAGGCAGGAAGAGGGCTAGGACCCGTTCATGAGCTGGCTGAGCTCCCTGGGCCCAAATCTCCCCACGTGCTGAGGCCTCCAGGTACTAGGAGAGGGTAGAAGCAAAGTGAGGAGATACCATCTCTACTGACATGGCCACAGTCACAATCACGAAACATACACAGTCACTATGCCAGAAGGTGGGCTGGCACCATTTGGGGATGGAGTAAGGGCCTGCCCAGTTGGGTAAGAAATTCTACACTTGGTCACTGGGAAGGAGAGGAGCCAAGAAGAAGGAGCTAGGGTGAGGGCCACATCTAACCCCTATCATCCTTGAAGGTCAATTTAGGGCCAGGTCCTAAAGATGCTAAGCCAGGAGCCCCAGCCATGCTCACCCATAATCTAAAAGGGTTCAAAGAGGAACCCACTCCAGGCCTGCCCTAGTTCTCAGCCCAGGACAGGGGAAACACTGAGGCCCTAGATCCAAAAGGAGGTGCTGTGGGAGTCGTTGCAGTCAGAAGTTCCAGGCCACTTGTCAGATATAGTATCTATGGAGAAGGGACTAGGCCCACCCTGTACTTAAAGTCAGCACTGCCTAGTCTCACAACTCTGGCCTCCCACCTACTCCTGCCTTGTTTACAGGCCAAAGCCCTGGTATTGAGAAGAGGTTCTCTGGCTTCCAGCAGCCCCTCACCTCCCCCAGGCTGCCTCCTATCCTAGCCTCAAGATGGAAGAGATAACTAATGGCAAGAAAGAGAATAAAGACTCATTTCTCATCCCCTCGTGCCCATCTGTCCCTCAAAAGGGATCCATCTGTCCCTTTTCCCTGAAGGACTCAAGAGAATCCCATGTTAAAGACAGCCCCAAAAGTCCATTCCACTGTTGGGTTAGTGGGTAAAGAAGCTATGTTGGGGGCCAGTTCCACCGGTTCAGTCTGATCTTCCCCCAGATCTGCCCTCATGATCTCTCTAGAACCATCAGGGGAGATGACCTCCTCTATCAGCCCCAGTGCCCCTGGATACTTATGGATCCCTGCTCAGACACTTATGGATCCTGTGCCCTAAATAAGTCCCATAGCCTCTCCAGGTCTACACCAGCTCTATACCAAGTACTCTACCTGCTTTGTCTCATTTCAAGCCCACATCAACCCTTGCTCTTTCCCCCTGAACAAAGGCAGAAACTTGACTTCAAGAGTCCAGGATAGTTGTCCAAGGTCCCAGAGCTGGAAAACACAGAGCTGAGAGCCACATCTGTAGGACTCTGCACTCAGGCTCATGATTGCAACTTATAAAACAGAAAAGACCTTTTGCTGTGCTAACTTCCAGGAGTGACTCTCCCTGTTCTACCCATGCAGGTGCCACTGGCTTGAGCTACAGATGAATAAAGTTCCCAGTGACAGTATATTCAAATGATTCTGGGTATGGGTTGGGGTCCTGGGCTAGAAATGGGTGTATTAAGCCAGAATCAGGTACCTAGATCAGCTACTCCAAGACGCCCACCTAGATTAGTATGCCAGGCTTCCAGGGAGCCTAGAGTATGATGTAGGTAAATGGCTTGCCCACCCTCTACCCAGGAACTAGGGTGGGTCAGGCTTGGAGCAGGGCCTATCCCATTCAAACTGGGGCCAATGACTCAGACGTCCAGCAGCCATCCCCTGTCCTCAGGTACGATGGGTATCAGCCTTGCCCACTGACCAGCTCTGGGAGGCTCACACCATTCCAGGTAGACCAGGCACAGGGAGGAAGCAGCCCAACCTCAAGCTTTGGTGGGGACTGAATCTCAGGCCAAGGGAAACTCAGACCCATCCCAATCACAGGAGCTTCTCATGGTGCAGCCAAGCTCTATCAGCCCACCTCAGGCCTGAACACATAGGCCCCAAAGAACCTGAGTGTAGAGCCACTCCCTCCCTCCTTCCGGGTTCAACAGCTCTACCCAGACTGACTCCACCCCTCGTTGAGACTCCCTAGCTTAGCTAGGCTCTGTCTCTTTTTTCCCATGTGTAAGAAGATCATGAGTTTATCCTTACAGAAGACTATGAAGATGAAACAAGATGCTGAGAAAAGAAGTTTAGCAAGGGCCTTGGACATAGGTGCACCCAAAGGTGTCTGCTGTTGGGCTCTCCTCAGGCCTCAGTGAAGGGGTCACTAACCTTCAAAGCACACTTCTGCCCAGTGCGCCGATGGAAGCACTCCAGCACCTTGCCGTTCACACCCAGGCCCAGCACCTGCTTGGACAACTGGTAGTCATCGGTCACCGCATACTTCTTGGGCTCTCGCCGTCCCCCAAGAGCTGGAGACCCGCCCAACCCAGGTCCACCGAGTGCACCTGGAGGGGGCGCAAGGCTCTCCTGCTCCTCTGCGGTCTCACTATCCATGGCCCCCACGGGGCGCTCAGAGATGGCCCCAGCCTGGCGCGTCCAGGGACACCTGGGGAAAAGGAAAAGAGTAACTCCACGTCCACACTTTTCCAACATACCCCAGCGTTGGAGCCCGAAAGCTGGACTAGGAAGCTGACCCGGAACAAACTGGGAACCACCTGAAAGTACCAACTTGCGGCCGGGGGCGGTGGTCGAGCTGCCAGGCATAAGCGAGCCCCGCCCCGGCACGTGTTGGAAAGGAAGGAGCCGGGCGCCAAATGGCCCGCCGCATAGGGGGCCCAGGGAAGGCGTACCTGGAGAGGGCGCACCTGGCGGCAATGTACTTGGTGGCGGAGAGGGCGAGAGGGGCAGGGGTGGCGATCGCCAGAGCCAGCAGCCAAGGGGCGCCCTGGGCGGAGAGTCACGCCGCCCGCGACCCACGTGACTCCCCCTCCCCCCCCCCCAACTCCGAGCGCGTCATTCCGACTTGGGGCCCCGCTAGGTCAGCCTTAAAGGGCCAGGCAGGCCAGGGATGGCCCAGGCAGAGCAGGAGCGGGATAAATGCCCCGCCCCAGAGCCCCGACAAACTAGGGGGCGTGTCTTCCTGAGGGGGCGGTAACCTTCCTAGCTCTGGGACTCCAGCAGAGACCCCTGCACCTGCTGTGCCAACCCGGGGTTTTACCTGCGACTCAGAAAGAGACGGGCAGGACATTTTGTTTCTCTTGAAGCCTCCACTTAGGTCGGGTGTTTTTCTGCCCGCTTGCCAGGCGGCCCTCTAGTATGGCTTGCTAGACTTCAGACTTTCCTAGTGGTGGCTAATCGCCTCCCCCACCCCACCACTCCGGAAACCAGCTTCTTAATTTTTGCCAAAATGCTGAGGAAAGTGGCAAGTCGTTTGATTCACGACTCACTAGTCCCTGGTGGCTTTGGGCGTCTCTCCAACACTGGGTGACTCTCTCCTTCTGTACACTTCCTGTTCATATTCTTGGCTCATTTTTTCCTTTAGAATACAAGTATTTTTGAATCGGAAATCTTACTTTTTCCACTTGGTCAGATTCATCAACTTTCACCTTATGGTTTGAGCTTTTGGTATTTAAAAATTCTGCACCGGGTGTGGTGGTACACATCTTTAATCCCGGGGTTTTACACTTACGAGGCTGAGACAGGAGGATCATAAATTCCAGGCTAGCCTGGGCTACACGGTAGGTTCCTGACTTAAAAAACAAAAGCAAAAGCAAAACAAAAATCCAAACTCTCTCCCTTCCACCCCAGTGACATGTTCTCTATTAGCTTTGTAGTTTTCCTTTCCATGTTTAGGCCTCTACTTCATTCTGAGCCCAGCTTAGCCTACCTTACATATTTTGAACCAGTTTTACAGAGGAAACTGAGGTGCCCAGAGAGGAAACAGCTGTGTAGAGACACAGCAAGTGTGGCAGTGACTATCTCCTAGGGCAAATGTATGGTCTCCACACATCCCCAAACCCCATCCCCAGGCTGAAAGCTGAGAGAGCCAAGTGAGGTGGCTCTCTTTTGAGATTGAAAAGGTGCGGCTCCTGGCAGAGCCTCTGCGCAGGGCTCTTCTGCCATCTACCGGCCATCTTTAGGACTGTAGGAACCATGACCTCAGTCCCATCCAAGCCATTCTTGGATGGGTCATGACCCAAGAGGCCTTCCTGCCACAACACAAACGAATGCCTGGGCTGCAGATCCAGGTTGGTCAGAGAAGTAGCTCCTGGAGAGTGGTACCTTAGTGCCCTGCAACTGTATCCCTAACCCTGAATATCTCTCTGAGTGAATGAAAAGACGCTATAATTATTGTGAGTGTGCCTGTGTTGAGTGAGGACAGGGTTTTGGGATTCTGTTCCTGTCTCCTCCAGGCAACCGTCAAGCTAGCAGCTTGAAGTTTGGTAAAGCACAGTTCTCCAGACAACAGCCTCAGCTGACCATACTCAACACTTCCTGCAGCAGACATAGGTGTGGGCTTTATCTAGACACCCATGACCTCACAAAGACCAGGTAAGGGAGGGCATACCCATCCATTTGACCCACACTGCAGATAAACAGGAGTGACAGCACAGAGACTGGGCAACCTGCTTGATGTCAGCAGCTATCAGAATAGGGCCCCCATTCCAAATTCAAAACACAATCTCAGGGCTGGGCTCTTACTCTCAAACTGCGGCCTCCTCTTGTGGTCCTTCCTGCCTCCACACACTCATCCACATGTAAAGGCATACTTTTACACATGCACACACACAATGACACAGATGGGCATACATATGCATAGGCAAACCTGTGTAAGAGGTGCTTAAACTTTTTTTGCTATAAAGCACTGTCTCCTTACTTGGGCCCATAAATTAACATAAAAGCAGGAGAAAAGTTTGGCATTCTCTTTCTCCATTTTGTACCTATAGTCCTTTGCTCTGAGTCATTGTCTCTGACAGCCATCCAAGAATCAAGGAAGGACATGACATAACTGATAATATCTTCATGACAAGGGACTGAATCTACCCCTAAGGAGCACCAGAGTCTTGCAGGAAAGACTACCCCTTCAAATGAGGACAATTACCTATAATGATGAGACTGAACACTGAAACAGGAAGAGTAATCATGTCTTGGGAACCAGATCTCTCCCCTCAAGTGATGACAGTGATAACAACTTCTCCAAAACCCTTAAAAGAACAAGAACTGAGATAATGGTCAAACAGGCCCTACTCAACTACTGTCTATACATACCTTTGTCCCCTACCCTAATTCATTGTCTATTTAAAGCTAAAACTCATGTCTGCACCTTGAAGATGGCTGAAGATGAACTGAGTGCTGGGCCATGTAATAAACCTCCTTTCTCCTTTCTCTGCCCTTCATCAAGTCTCTTTATTTATGGCATATCAGGGCAAGTGGCTGGACCTGACACATAGAATCCCAGGAATTTGGGACTTGTGTTCAAAACTCCAGCTTCATGTGCACACAACACATATATGCACCGATATACATGCACACAGCCACACACATTTATGCCCAGCTGGACCCAGGATTGATGTTCCTTAGTCCCACCTGAAAATCAGATCCAAGATCTCAGAGCTTACAGAGAGCCCTCCAATCTGGAAACTTCTACCCCTGAGAGGCTGGAGAAGGCACTGCCCTCTGGATTCAACTGTTTTGGGCCTAGGGAACTTAAGGCTCAGTAAAGGACCCACTGTTATCAGAGGAGGGGTGAGGGATTTCCTACAGCTTCCCAGTTTCCACAGGTACTTGAGAACCATGTGTGAAAAGCATTTTAAGGTGTCATACAATGAGTCTCACAAGGTGAAAGTTTTAGCAAGAATTTATTTTAATGTACAGGATAAAGTAGGGAGAAGTGGGGGGGGGGAACATTTCCTGTTTTCCATACAAGAAATGAAAGTAAAGACTCAAAATTGTGGTTCATATCTGTAGTCTTATACTTCTGAGCTGGGGGAATACAAGTCGAAGTCTAGTAACCCTAATCATTAGACAATGGATCTAGTGGCCAAAATGGAGAGGTCGTTTAGGCCCACCTAAAACACAAGGATAATGGGTGAGTCTTAAGACTTCCCCTTGAAGACATTCCCTTTATTCTTTCTGTCCTTTTACCCATTGGAGGATCACTGCAGCTTGTTAATATCTTGACAAGGAAGACAGATGTAGAGAACCCCTTTTAATTCTCCCTGTTCTTGTAACTTAACATCTAAAAGGTGGAGTAGCTACTCTAGCTTTTCAGTTTTTACTTCCTTATTCTAATGTCTGGCCATTTTAACATTTATTAATACTATAATTTCCATTTCTACATCTATCCTGCCTCATCCTAAGGAATAAAGGGCTAGGCAGATGAGGGTTGAGGCTTGGGCTGGGCATCTCAGTGTACACACTGTGAAGATGTCTTCTTTTCTTAAACATGGAGTTAATTTACGAGTGCTCTAAAAATGGTATAATTATGTTTTTAAGTTTGTCTATTTTTATTAAAATTTTTAATCACATAAATCAAACTTGGCTTGTTGTAATTCATTTAAACCATGCAGAAGTATAAAATGTAAGCAATGGAAATGCTTCTCTCTTCCCAGTCTCATAACTCAATGCCAATATTTACAGACATACAAACATTCCCCACATCCATCATAGACAGAGGGTTTGCAATTATTCACTTAACCCAGGAAAGTCAGAATATTTGGACTATATCCTCTCAGTGCTCATGTTCCAGCAATCACCTGCCACACTGATGGGAGGATTTAGTAGGGATGATGGTTGAGCCTAGGTTCATAATGACCCTCCATAATAGTTGCGTGTCCAAGGGGACAAAGACAGGCCTTTAAAATAGCTTACAGTGACCAAGGGCTCCATGGCCTAAGGGAGGAAGGAGCAGTCCCCGCCCCGCCCCCCATGACTGTGCTTTAGAAGAGGGAGGCTACCCATGGTGAGAGGTTAGAGGACCAAATCAGGTGAGGAAAGCACTGGTGTGTATTATGACTAATGTCGTGATTATTCTGGGTGGGGAAAAGCTGGGGGATCCTGCAGAATTGTGAATCCATAGGGTTCGCAGGAGGGAATATCCTAGGAGGGACAATCTATGGAGATTTAGCTAGTTGCAAGAAGGAGCACCGCTGGGTGGCAGTGTGGGCCCAGCAGTTGGAGAGGGAGGTCATTCACCAGCAGCAGGCAGAGCAGGAGAGGTAATAAGATGGCAAGGCCTGAAGCAAGTTGGCACTTTGGACAGAACAGGAGAACACCAGTGTTTCCAGAAAGCAGGTTAACTGCATAGAGCTGCAAAACTCAAAGTTCACAAAAGATGGTTGGACCCTTGGACTCCTTTGGTTTACATGTATGCTTTGTTTACACATCCTTTGGTTCTATGTGTAATACCGATGGTGTCCCCTTGACATTGACTGACTTGGGAATGGGAAAGCTTGACTGAATACCTTAAGGCTGGATCCTGGAGGTTGCCTATGAGTTGGCAGGTCATCCGTACCTACTGATGAAGTGGAGGGAAAGGTGTAGGGCCTTGATTGTAACCCACTTCTTGCCAGCTATGAGAGATCTAGGGTACATTGTAATCTCTGTGGCTCAGTTTCCTCACCTGTAAGACAGGATAACATGTGATAGCTGTAACTATGAAATGAAGCTTGAAATTGTGAGTGTGTTTATTACCTAGGAATGAGTGTTCAGTAGAGTAGTCACGATGAGCAGGAAGGGTACAGTCTTGGGATAGCAATCTTGGAATTTGACCCCATAAAAACTCAAGATTCAAATCCATAGCTCTGTTGCATGGCAGCCGTGAAGCCCCTTTGTCTTCATAGTAATGGGGCAGTAGACTATTCCTACTGAAGAGCAGGCACCCCACAGGGGCCCCATGCTGGGCTTTCCAGGTATCCCAGCCCTCAAAACAGGTAATGAGGAATCCATCCTGCTCCACACATATTCCAAGAAACTAGTTTCTGGCTTATTCAGGAGGGGCTGACAGGGCTATACTGAAGTCTGGCTTCCCTTCAGGGCAGTTACAGAGAAGAGGGTCCCTTGGAGTCATTTCTCATCTTAACCAATTATTTTTTTCTGTTTCACAGGGTTTTGCTTTGATGTCTCCTTTGTCCTCTGTTCCATCCTGGGTAGGGCACACTAAGCCTTGTCTGCCTTAGGGAAAGCCCAGACACTATTCATTCAGGCCTCTAAACACTGCTAAAGGTATGTCATCTCTGCCCTGCATCTTGCAGCCCACCACTTTTCCAAGGAAACTGGGGACATACGCTGGGCAGTGCTTCAGGGTGGTGGAGGGGTGGGCCCTGCTGACTCTTCAGATCTCATCTCCCTGTGTCCTTCTAGCTCACAGGTTTGGAGGAGGCTCCTCTAGTCCAAGATTCTCCCTGGTGAGTCCAGTGAACTAGAAAAAGGTAGAGTGGGTCAGGGGAGGAGTGTGAACTTCTGATTCAGAGCTGGGATCAAATTCTGGCCCTGCTGTTTCTTTACAAGGCATTTCATTCCCTGAGACTCTATTTTCTCCTTTGCAGAAGTTGTTGAGAATCAGTTGTTGAAAATCAAATATAAAATGTACTTGTGGATGGTAGCAGTGTCACTGTTCTGCTTCCCTCCCTCTATAACACTAACCCCAAATTATCTCTTGTTTGGAACTACAGATCTCTCCTACCATTTTGGGGAGCTTGCCAAAAGTGAGTACACTGTAATCTCTTTATGCCTCAGTTTCCTCACCAGTAAGACTGGGTAACATTGATAATTGTGACTATGAAATGAAGCTGGAACTGCTGAGTGCACCTATCACACAGCAAGCATTCACAGAGGTGAGCAGAAGGGGTATAGTCTCAGGGTAGAGATTTTAGGATGTGGCCCATAAAGACCCAGGTTCAGAATCGCAGCTCTACTGCATGGCAGATGTGATGTCCCAGAATGGACAATTTGGGGGATGACTGTCCTGCCTACCTCCGCAAGGCCATAGTCACTTCCCTTATTGGCCAGGCCAATCAGAGGCTAGGCGCAGGGTCCAGACCTGATGCAAAAGACTGGATGTGTCTTCTCTCCCAGACTCTTTCAAAGAAAACGTTCATGCTCGGATCTCTTTGGCTTGTGGTGGCCACAGGCAGACCTCAGTGGACCAGCTCATTTTTGAGACCGCCCTCTACACTTGACATCTCTCTTTATGTCTCTCTCTAAACCCCACCTCATGCCACTCACCTCCCATGACCCTTTACACAGAGTCCCAGGTCCAGGCGAGGCCCGATAGAGAGGGGTAGCACACGCGACAGTCTGCCCTGGAAGAGCGGCTAGCTAGGACAGCCCAAGACCCCGCCCCCGCATCGGCTCTAACTCAACAGTGAGATAATCCGGCCCATCTCCAACGAAGCAGAATGCCGGAAGGCAATCTGAGCTCGGGTTGCGGGAGCCGAAGCCCCTCCTTCACCTCACTTAACCAAGCCTCGCAAGGGTACCTCTAGGTCCAGCCCCGCATGGGTACGTCAGTCCCGGGCCCACGCTCTGCCATTGGCCTTCCTAGCCACTCGGCTCCACCTCTTGCGTCGCGATTGGTCAGCTCGCTGAGCCCCTCCCAGTTTTCCTGGAAAGTTCTTGGAAATTTGTCAAAGGTGTTTCCTTTCACAGCCCCAGGCTCCAGACACTGGTGCCCTGGCCCCGGCGCCCCTCCCCGTCCCACTGAACAGCCTGCGGTTCTAGGAAGACGCGGCTTCCGGGAAGGGCTGGGACTCGGTGGACAAAAGATTAGGAGGTGGCTGGCCCCGCCCCGTCCGACCGGCCCGCCCCGCTCACCCTCCCTAGCAGCCGGCGCCGCAGCCTCTCAGTCCCTGCCTGTCGTCCGTGCGCCCTGGAACCCTGACCTGCTCTCGTTCAGCGCCCACTGGTTCCCTTCTGTGATCCAGCCAGCCTCCCACTACAGAGTCGCCGCTGCCACCGGGACATGGTGCTTTGCGTTCAGGGGTAAGTGTGGCTCTCCGCCCCAGCGCAGCCTCCGCTGGGGGAGCACGGGAGAGCACAGGCCTCGTGCTAGCTGCCGAACTTTGGGAGGGCTTGAGTGGCTGGAGGTGCGGAAGGATCTCGAGGGGTGCGGCGCCTACACACTTGGGCTGGCAGGTGATAGAAGGAAAGCAGGTTGGGCTCCCCTTGGAGCAGATAGATGGACGCCAACGGCAAGGGAGCCCCCAAGATGTGTCTTAGCAGCCCAGACCAATTTTGGGGCCCAGAGTGGCCGACCTTAGCATGCCGGCTGCCCTACCTACTGGTGACCTTGGGCTAGCCCTTAACTACCTCTGTGTTCAGGTGTCCTCTCGCCTCCTACATGCTAGCAATTAGGCTGTCCTCTGGAAGCCAGTCTAAGATCTTTAACTCTACCCAGGCTGGCGCCTGTTAAACTAATAGCTCTTGGGAGCACCCCTGCAATTGCCTCACCCCTCCTTTCAGCCCAGTCTGGGGTAATAAGGACCTTGGCTCCTGCATCCCATCACCAAGTTTCCCAAAGACATGGGGCGGGGGACAGAAATGGAAGTGGGGTGCTGATAAGACTAAGTCTTGGCCTCAGCTGAGGTTCTGGCACACCTTGCTCACCATGGGCCCTTCAACCAAAGGTCTAGTGTGCTCCACTGATCTGACAGGAGCTTAGAAAGTTCCAAGGAGAAGGGAGGGAATCTAAGTGGGTATTCCAACCCAAGGAGAGCTGGGTGGGCCAGTGGCAGCTGTTATCAGAACTGGCATGGGCATGGTGCCAAGTGAGGGAAAGTGGAAGGTAGGGCCAGGACCAAATACCCCTTGCTCTGAGCAGTCCTTGGTCCAAGGGAGAGGACATGGAAGTACTGGTAAAACTACTTCTCTCTAGCTGTCTCTGCCATGTTCCTTCCTCCTCTGAATTTTGGAACTCTTGAACATACTCTCCAAGCACTGCTTTCTTCTTTGCAAGTCCCCCTCTGCCACCCCCATTCTGGATCCCACAGCCTCCTTCATTTTGCCTTAACTGAGGGGCCCATTGTAGCCTCATGGCAAATAATGAGTGTTTGGAAGCAAGATCTTTCACATACACCCACACCCCTTCCAAAAGCCACAGGACAGCTGGTGCCCTCCTATGGTAGAGGGCAGAGATTCCCAACTCTACTGAGGGGGTCCCCCCTTCCCCTGGCTGAGTTCACCCCGCTGGCATGTGCTCCCAGGCAGGATTCACTGTCTGGGCTCCAAGGCAGGCACACACAGGTACCTAGAACTCACCAGTCCCCACCCCCACATGATGATGACAGAACTATGGACACACCCCAGCCCAGATACATAGTCACTCAGCAGTAGCCTGTAGTGATCAACACAGCTGTTCCACATCAACCCCAGAAGTGCCCACACTCACTCGTGGGACCTATGCAGAGGCCCTGCTAGGCTGTCTGGCTTAGCCAAAAGCTCTGGCCTGACTGGCTATCCACCCACCATGCTCCCAAAAAGTGCCTAAGCCAAGCTGTGGGCCCCAGCAGTCAGATCACCTCAGCTCCCCAAGTGGGATTTCAGAGCTCCCATGGAATAATCAGGGTAGGTGTAGAAAAGTACTTGGCAGGCCATAGCTTACCAGAGTTGTGTGGCCCCTTGTTATGAATGGCCATAGGGTTGTGACCTTTCAATCATCACCTACACTCTCAGGTCTGACTTCTCTGCCTGTCATCTACTACCAGCTCCTGCCTACCTCTTGTTGCCTCACAAGCAATACTTAGCACTGTGTGCCCATGCTGTTATCTCTACCTGGAGTGTTTTCCCCCAGTCCCTGCCTTTGGCCTGGCAAATTCAGCTCAGGAGCAAGAAGACCCTGACTCCTCTATGACACCCTGTGCTTTTATGGCTTTGAATGATAATTACTCTAAGTACTGCCTTCCCCCAGCCAGACACTAGACTTAGAACTGAGGCCTGGGATATATTTTGTTAGAAGTGAGGAAGGACCAGCAGTCCCTTTCTTGGGCCAGTCCCCCTGCCACTCTCCCAGAGAAGAGGCCCCAGGATCACCAGGCTGGGTGGGTTTCCCCTAGAATGAAACTACTGCTTAGATTTTGGCTAGCTCAGTTCCCCTAAACCCAGCCATGTAAGGATGTGATATTGCCAAACCTCTGTGTCTAGGCTGGTGGTCCCTGATTTGGGCCAGGGGGGGTGGGGAGGTGGAGAGAAACTGAAGCCCAGAGAGGAGGAAGCTTTGTGTGAGATCATAGAGCCTCGCAGAGCTGACTTGCTAGGATGCAGTCTGGAATGTGGATCGAATATCCTGCTCTTTGGTAGGAGCTCACATTTATGGGAGATGAGACTTGCCGGTCCCTTTAGAGGTCACTGTCCATCCCAGTCCCTCAACTGGAAGAGAAAAAGCCAGGATGGGGACTTCTCTAGAAATGAGAGAAAAATGGGACCTTTACTCAACTGCCCCTCCATCCCCTTCTAGATCTTGTCCTTTGCTGGCTGTGGAGCAGATTGGGCAGCGGCCCCTGTGGGCCCAGTCCCTGGAACTGCCCGAGCCAGCCATGCAGCCCTTGCCTGCTGGAACCTTCCCAGAGGAGGTGGCAGAGGAGACCCCTGTCCAGCCAGAAAGTGAGCCAAAGATGTTGGACCCTGAGGAGGATCTGCTGTGCATAGCCAAGACCTTCTCCTATCTTCGAGAATCTGGTGAGTCTGACAGAAGAGGCCTTTTCCTGGGAAGTCTGGCAGGAGAAGCTTAGATCCTTGTGGAGCCTAATTTGGGAGGCATGACTGTGCCCTAAAGTCTGATGGGAGAGGTACAGCCCTTTCTAGGGAAGTGTAAAGGGGAGGCACAGTCCCAACCTGCCCTGGGTTGGTACACTCAACTAATTGGTCCACTTTCCCTTTGTCTAGGCTGGTATTGGGGTTCCATTACAGCTAGCGAGGCTCGGCAACACCTGCAGAAGATGCCAGAAGGTACATTCCTAGTACGAGACAGCACCCATCCCAGCTACCTATTCACACTGTCAGTTAAAACCACCCGTGGCCCCACCAATGTGCGCATTGAGTATGCTGACTCCAGCTTCCGCCTGGACTCCAACTGCTTGTCCAGGCCTCGCATCCTGGCCTTCCCAGATGTGGTCAGCCTTGTGCAGCACTATGTGGCCTCCTGTGCTGCTGACACCCGAAGTGACAGCCCTGATCCTGCTCCCACCCAAGCTCTGCCTGTGCCAAAGCAAGATGCACCTGGTGACCCAGCTCTGCCCACCCCCGCAGCCACTGCCGTGCATCTAAAATTGGTACAGCCCTTTGTGCGCAGGAGCCATGCCCGCAGCCTACAGCACCTGTGCCGCCTTGTCATCAACCGTCTGGTGACTGATGTGGACTGCCTACCACTGCCCCGACGCATGGCCGACTACCTCCGACAATACCCCTTCCAGCTCTGACTGGACCACGTACCCTGCCCAATCCTATGCAGTCACATGCTGGAGGGGACACAGTCCCCAGCTGGACTCGGGCTTCTGTTATCCCTCCTTCAGTCATCCTGGTGCCTGCATGCATGTGACTGCTGGACCAAGAAGAGCCAGCAACAGCAAGGCAGGGGGTGAGGGTAGGAGTCACACAACTCAGAGGTCAGCACCCCCAGCTCAAGATACATTTGGCTCCATTGTGGTGAGCCATGTGTCAGAGGAGAGAGAGACGGGCAGGACCTTGTCTCACCTTGGGGGCTGAACCCAGGCCTCTACTTACTTGCCTGCCCCAGACACCTGAGCTGTGTAGACTTTCCTGGCCCTGGTTTCTCAATTCGTAGGGTGGGTCAGGCTCCCTACCTCCAGCCAGCCTCTGTTTCTGGGAGGATGGCAGCCAAAGGAACTGAGGTTGACAGTGACAGCCCCCTTGTGGGGGAACAGGCTGCCTTGGGGAACCACACAGTTATGTAGTATTTATTTATTTATTTTCCTTGGGGTTGGTCTCGGGTGAGCCACCCCAGCTTGGTTCTTCCCTGTGGAGAGCCCCATCCTGAGACGCGTGGCTGGACCCAAGGCAATCCTGGATATCCTGGTACTGACCCACCTGCCTGTGAATATGTCCAGTCTCTTCAGTCCCCAGCCCTGTCTTAGGGATGGTGGGTGAATGAACAAGAAAATGAAGCCAGAGCCTCAAACCCCACCAGAGTCTGTGCTCACCCCCTTGCAAGGGGGCACCATAGCTGCACAAAGCTGGCCTCAATGTGGCACAAGCCCCGCAGAGTATGTGCAGTGTTAGGAAGGGGGTACTGCTGCAGCTCTAATGGGTTTTCTTCCTGCCCAGAAAAGGTGCCTGCATGTTAGAGGAGGAGAAATACACATCTGATAAGACTTTATAAAATAATTATTATGACACAAAACCCAGTTTGGTAGTCTTTTTTCTTCCACTGATTTTTCTGTAATGACAATAAAATTATCCCTTCCATTTTGGAGCCTTCAGTGGGGCCTCTTTTGAATTCTGTACACAGTTTGTCCCCTTTGGTCCTATTTTCATGATTCCCTGTTTCACATCTGGACTAGCAGAGGCCGAGACATTTAGTTAAGCAGTCCCTGCTGGGGGAGTTACTGAGGGAGGGAGGAGACAAGAGAGCAGCCTTTCCCCTCTCCCTTGTTCTCCTAGGAAAATGAGAGACAGGAGGTGAAGGCCCATCGAACTGCCTATAGGGTCACTGTTCAGGCCACTGCTGGGTAGGGGGTGGTGACAGAGCCAGGCCTGAGTAAACAGGAAGTGCCCATTCAAAATGCAAGTGGAAAATGGAGGGGGAGGGGTGTTACTGTGGCCCACACTCAGCAGGCAGCAACTTTTGATAAGAGGGAGCCAACAGAGAACTCAGTCCTTGCAGGGAGAAGGTACAGTGAATACAAAAGCACTGAGACATGACTGGAAAGCTCATATTCCTGACAGTAAAACCTGGGAGAGCTCATTCTGGGCAGCTGAGTTGGGGATGGGCTGGTAGGGTCTGCCTGAGGTATGAATGTCAGTATTCCAGCTCAGGCTGGTTGACAGAGGTTCTTCTCTCAGAATCTTCTTGCACACCAGAGATGCAATCAAAATGAAAACCTCCTCCAGTATTTGATGGTCTGTCTTTGGAACACTTGGGCTACTGGAATCTTTCTATGGCCTGAAATTTTCTGTATCTTGGCATGAGGACCTCAGAGAAAACTTCCTCTGAACTTTGTTCATAGCCTTCTAACTTTTTTTTTTTTTTGGAAGCAATTCTAAAGTTCCTGTTGTCTTAACCCTCAAACATTAGAAGTTGTAGATTAGAAGAGACAAATGCTGGTGGATTGAGAGCAGGAAAGAGTGAAGAATGGTATGTTTATAAGAAGGAGGCAGGAAAAAGATAAACAGAACTATGGAGGCCCAGGACCTTGGGGACATAAAAATGTTTATGACAAAGATTAGGAATGACATTGGGTAAAAGGGAACAAGAAGTGGGCAAGGGAGGGAGAGCTGTCTTTACTGGGAGCCCAGATATCCAGCCTGGCACCTTCCCTGATGCTGGTGGCATCTTGGGCCCTTAGCTGGCTTATGTGCCTCCTCCAGGTCACCATGACCCTGGCAGGGCTGTCCATGGTTTCTCATTCCTTCAGCCTTAATCTTAGCCCCTTTGTGGCTCCCAAAACAAATGAGGTAACCCTCTTGTCATCTCCACCCTAGCTCTGAGTCAGTGAATGGGCCAGTGATGGACATAAGGGTACTGTTCCCCATCTGGACAGACAGCTGCTGTGGCAAGAGGAAGCACAGAGGAAGGGGGATGTCTCAGGGACACCAACAGCAAGGACTAGGCGAAGGCTTTGCACCCCATGAGGCACTCCCTATAGCACTGGCAGTGGGGTTTAAATACTACTTAATCCACAGAGAGGAAACGGAGACTCCAAAGACCAGGAGCAGGCTCAGCCACTCAGCAACTGGGCACAGAACAGAGCTCACCCAGACTGCCCATCTGCCCCTGGACTGCTATATGAGATGGAGAGACAGGACAGTGGTTTCCAGGCAACTTGCTCTTGGATGCTGGCTTTAATCCACATCTCTGCCTGCTGAGAACTCTAAAACCATTGTCCTGGCCAATGGGGTCCTGTCCTTCACCCTGCTTCAGCTCAAGCCAGGGTCCAGCTCTTTCCTGGGGAGGGGCTGCCAGCTACTTCTGACACCTGACATTTATCACTTTGTTTCTCTACCAGGGGAGTTATCAATGCCTGCCTGGAATAGGGACAGTGGAGGGCATGTTGTTGAACTCCAGACCCATGTCAGAGACCCAGTCTAACTGATGTCAAAAATCTTCAGGCCAATGCAATCACTTGTGGGTGGTCCTGGGCCAATAAAAGGGGCACCCCTGCTGGCACTAGCTAGGGAAGAAGGGTGAGCCATCTGGTGGGTGCATAGGATCCTGCACAACCTACAGACAGTAACTGTCTGTAACCCTTCACCAGCACACGTGCTGCTCAGACACCAACTGGGCCAGACTCCATCAAGGCCCTGGGGACAAAACAGGGAAAAGACAGACATGGTCCCCATCCTCATGGGGCCCATGGCTAGTGAAAGAGAGGTAATAAACAAGTGAACAAGTTTTGAG
Source organism: Castor canadensis (assembly GCF_047511655.1). Classification (NCBI taxonomy): domain Eukaryota; kingdom Metazoa; phylum Chordata; class Mammalia; order Rodentia; family Castoridae; genus Castor; species Castor canadensis. The sequence goes on along the minus strand of NC_133402.1, from coordinate 50,412,126 downwards.
AGTATAAAGAAAACAAAGCAGGTGGCAGGACATAGAGTAGTTTTGGGTGTGGGGACACCCCTGCAGCTGAAAGGGTCAGGGAAAGTGCTAAATGGAGTGGCAGTGAACCTGGAGACCAAGCAAAGAGCAGGAGCTGGTCATACAGGTAATGTGGTTAAGTGATACCCCCAAGTGCAAGGAACCACCCATGCAAGGAACCTGTGCAATTGCTTCAAGGCAGAAACAAACCTGGAATCCAGAACCAGTGAGAAAGACAGAAAGGATACATGATTTAACTCAGCCTGGTGGAGCACCTCTCCATTCTAGTGGGGAGAATTGGATTCTGATGCTCATTTCTAAGGGATGCACCTATCAGCTGGGCAGGATGGCTCCATCAGGTAGGAGGCCAGAAAGAAGGTGGGAAGCCAGAAGAGGCAAAGGTGGCAAGTTTGTGACCCTGGGTGGGGTTCATGTCCCACTGAGTTCTCACTGCAGCCCTGCACACCACAGAGGCTGAAGAGGTAAGGTACAGAGAGGGGTAATGACTGGCTCAGGGTCATAACTGCTCTTAAGAGACAGAGCCGATGTTCAAACCCTGACTCTAGGCCTTGTTTGCTCTGCTTTGCCTCCAAAGGCTGGCTTGCTAAAGCCTCAGAGCTCCCAAGATGCAGAGGGCATGCAGATGCTCAGCAGTGCTTTCTGGAGGAGGCAGCTAGGAAATGAAACTTGGAGGATTCTGCCAGGCCACAGGGACATAGATTTGGAGAGTGAACCTGTGTGGTCCCTGGGATCGTAGGTCTCCTGGAATGATTTTGGGGCGGGGATGCTGCTAAGCTATCCAGGTGTTTCTTGTTGGTAAGGTTTTGCTAGGATGCTTAGCCCAGGATCACTGAGTGACCCAACATGGTCTGAATCACTAGGACCTTTGCACCTAGGCTTGGGTTTTAATTTGCTGACTGACTAGGTCTTTCTAGGCCAAAGCTTGGCACATGTTTGAATGGGGTTTGGCATGGTTGAACTGGCTTCTCTCTCAGATAGGACTCCCTCCCACCCTGGTGGCAAGGGGTCGGGGGGCTGACATGAGGTCCAGCCAAGAAGATGGGGTCCATGAATAGGGTATCTGAGCTGGGGATCCTACCAAGGCCCTCTTCATTCAGAAGTGAAACCTAGGCAGCCCTTTTACTCGAACCTGTTAGACCAGTTTTAATCTAAAATAGGCATAACTTCGCCAGAAACTCAACAGCCTCCCCAAATCTTGCTGGTTCAGTGGGGCAGCACAGCCAGCCAACCAGGGGTCACCCCAGTGGTCACTCTGGGCAGCATTGTAAGACAGGATAGACCAGGTCCCTGGAGGTTTAATTCTGGCCAGACTGCAGACCACAGGGTGGGTGGAGAGTGGCTGGGCTGGGCTTTGAGGGAATGCCGAGTAAAGGCTGATACTCATCTCTGAGCAGAGATGCAACAGGCACAGGGCAGAGGATACCAAAGCTGTCTGCGCAGTGGAAAGACAGCGTTTCCATGACCCAGGCCTGGTTGAAGCAAGCATGGCCCAGACAGCGGGAAGCCTCTGAGGGCTGAGGAAACTTGGGACTACCCCAACTTCTCCAGGAAGTCCTCCAAGACTATTCCACTCACATAGACCCAGTCCAGTGAATTCACTGGCATCAAATATGCCCTGATGGTGTGGCTGAAGAGGACATGCTGTCCAGCAAATGCTGTCCAGGAGGCAGAGTCCTGCTCCAGGGACTCTTTCAGAACTCAGGACCAATGACCCAGACCTGACTCTTCCTGTCTTCAGAGCTGAGCTCCTCCCCCGTCAGAGATATGGTTTCACTGAGTCTGGGTTGGGCCAGGGCTATACTCTTAAAAGTTTCAGCGTCCTCCCAGGAAGCATGTCACCCTCCCTGCCCCCATCAGCCCCACATCACAATGTGTGTGTGGTGTGTGTGTGTGTGTGTGTGTGTGTGTGTGCGTGTGTGTGTGTGTTGACCTTTCCACTTGGCCAACGTTACTTTGTTTTTCCTCAACTCTTTCCAGTGGATGGCTGTGGTAGGAGGAGCTGCCGGGAGAGAGGTCTTCAGGAAATTTTTCCTCAAAGATCAGAAATTCGGAACTTGAGGGGATATGGGAAAATGAAGACTTATCCAGAAGGAGATGGGTTCCCAGGGCAGTCTGAGCAGGAGAGGGGGTGGGAGAGGGAAGGAGGAGGGACCTCCTTGGCAGAGCACACTGTTAGCGCTGGCATATGGTTGCCTGTGGGGTGTGCTCTGGGATCTTGGTGTCAGTCTGGCATCTACAGGACAGACTGAGCTTAGGCAGGCAACAGTGGGTGACCCTGGGCAGATTGCTTTATCTCTCTGAGCCACATATGGGTCAGTGTAGGCCAAGGTCCTGGGTTTGCTATATGTGGGATCAGCTTGCTCTCTCCTACCCCAGAAGTGCCCAGACTGTGTTCCTGTAGCCCTGTATCCCTTCATTTGAGGCTCCAAGTGTCTGGTTGAGAGCTGTGGACTCCGGGGGCAATAGCGCCCCCCCCAGTATGTTGTCCCACTCCCTTTCTCTTCTGGGTTTCAGCAGGTGAACTGGGGGTGCCTCGCAGAGGGCAGAGAAGGCCTAATATGGGTACCCTGCCCCCACCCTGGTGAGGTGTTTTCGTCAGAATCGCAGCAGCTGTGGCTGGAGGCCTCTTCCCAGGAAGAGCCCAGCGCCTCTTCCAAGAACTCGGAGGAGGGCGGAGGGAGGGGAGCGGGGGAGTTAATTTTAAACCAAACAGCCTTCCCTGCTTCTCAGGAACTGGTTGCTCAACGTGCTCTGGCAGGTCCCAGGCGGGTGGGCAGGCCTGGTGCCAACTCAGAGGTGGTGGGGGTAGAAGACACACCCTACAGGAGGGGCCCAGTGACCTTGAGAGAATTTGGACCCTGTCCTTGCGCACTCATCAGGGTGTGTCTCTCCCTGGCCCCACTCACCTGACTCAGCTTGCTGGGGGGGTGGGGTGGGGTGGGTTACTCAGTTCTGAGCAGCAAGGTGATATTGTAACAGGATTAATAATGCAGGCGTCATGCTTTTTCAAGCCCCCCAGAACTGACTCTCCCATCCCCTTCCCTGCACGGAACCTGACCCAGCTCTCCCCTTTGGAGGTCATCTATGAGGACCTGCTCTGAAGCCAGGTTAAACCCTGGGCCAGTTCTCTATGGAATAGGACTCTGAGCATCAGGCTAGTGGGGTGGGGAGGTACAGAGTAGAGTGCACCAAGCTAGCAGAATTTCTGGGCCCAAGGAGCAAACCTCCTTTATGTGGAGGGAGAACTCATGGCTGCTCTGGCTGACTAGGGGTCAAGGCACCTTCGCTTCACTGACCTCCTGTCCCCCACCTCAGTGTAGCCATCGCCTCCTGGCCAACAGCCTGGGCGAACCTCCCAGTGTCTGGTCCAGAGTATCCTTTCCTGAGGTACCCCTCCCCCACTAACATCCCATCTCCCCATCTGCCCTATGAGACCCCAGCAGCCTGGCAGGGTGAGGCCTAGGTTCTAGGAAAGAATCCCAAGCAAATGCTGCCAGGAGCTATAGTTCTTGGAACCAGCCCTGCAGGGTGAGGGGACATTTCCTGGAACCTGCTGACCATTCCAGGGAGAAAGGCTCAGAGGACAGTCAGTGACCTGGAGGGGGTGAGGATAGGGTGCTGAGGCCTAGCTTGTGTCCCCACTTCCAGGAAGCCTTCCCTGATTGCAGGTGCCTCCTTAGACATCCCCATCCCAGTGCTGGGGCTGCTGGGTCACTCTATGGCATGGCTTCTACAGTGATCAGTGTCCAGCCTGGGTCAAAATGGACAACCAGAAATGGATGAGCATAGGGATAAAAGGGGGCATGGGTGCCTGCAGGGGTCAGTGTGTGACACAGGTGAAAGGGGGATGTTAGGCCTGAGTGTACTGCCCAGGTCAATGAGCAGCTAGAGGTGAGAGGAGCCAAGAGACAGTAGGCAGGAAAGCAAGATGAGGACAGCTGTTCCAGGCCCTGCTTACTGAGCCTGGGAAGGCAGGCTATGGCTCCAGTCAAGGCCAGCTTTGTCCCTGCCTTCATATCCCTGTCCCACAGCAGGCCCAGTTTTAGCATCAAGCCACCTAGACTCCTCCTGGCACCATCACCTAGTTGTGCAGTCTTGCATGCATGTGGCTATCAGAGCCTTGGTTTTGCCACCTGGAGAGTAGACAGGAGGGAGTACAGGTGCACAGGCACTGTTCCACACCTGGCTCCTGGAAAGGTTGTGGAGGGTGTGACTTGGGTGGGACCAGGATGAGGTTCAGTCAAACTTCAAGGGAATGACCACACCTCCCCTTCACAGGAACCAGGGTCAGTTTCAGAACAGGGCCTTAAGGTCTCCTTGAGAGACTGAAGGAGTGGACAGAATTGGCACAGAGAGGAAGTGTGGGCCCCTTCCCTGCTCTGGGGAAACCTTTGTACCTGTTTGCCTTCAGAATGGAGAAGCTCCCCTGGCCAGGCTGGATAGAGGTGCAGGCAGGGACTCACCTTTCCTCTGACATCCTCAGGTCACTTGTTGGCTCTCACTGAGCACAGATCCATGTCACAGAGAAGCAGTAACAGGCCATCCTCCAGGGACTACTACTGAGGTTGAAGGCCCAGGTCAATGCCTAGGGGTTAGCTGCAAGGTGAGGCTGTGACAAAGAATTCCTCTAACACTTGTGGGAAGGCAGTGGAGACAGACTAGGAAGGGACACAGGACATCATTGTGCTCCCACTTTGGAGCAGCTGGTTTCCCGGGGCTGCCTGGGTCAGTTGGCAAGGGTGGGAGCACTGCATTCTCTGCTACTTACAGTCCCTGGCGCCTGACCTGGTCAGGTTGGCACTGGCTAGAAAGAGTCTGTGATGAAAGACCTTGAACTGAGGTCCACTCAACTTGGATGGCAGAGCTGTGGGGTGACATCTGCTGGGCTTGCAGAGGATACCTGTGCCTATCCTACAGGTGGTTTCAGAGCCAGGTAACCTGTGGCATGACTTCAGCAAGTCATAAATGTCTCTGAAACTCAGTTTCCCCTCTGTAAAGTGGGGGTGATGTCATCACCTTATGGAATCATTATGAGGAGTAAGTAGTATGTTGTAGACTTGGAGACCTTTGTTTTTCCTCAAGGTCTTCTCTCTGGGTCTCATCCCACTCTAGCTCTCCCTTTCCCATGAGCCCATGTACACATGAGTCCCAAGAGCACTTTTTCAGTCAAGAATTTACCTGTAGACATGTCTGCTTTTCCTTCCCACTGGAGCACAGGCCCTGATGTTTGCCATGTCTGGGCAAAAGGACAAATGGAGGTTCTCATACCAGAATACAAATATTTAAAAATAATAAATCAAACTACAAACTGCTAACAATGTTCTACCCTCCTACTCAACAAGTAAAATTTCACAGCAATACAAAACATCTGTAAGTTGATGGCTTTTATATGTCTGAAAGTCAACAGATATCAAAGATGATCAAGCTTAATGATTATCGCTCATGTCTAGATGTTCAGTGATAGGGCTGAGGTTTCAGTAAGAGAACAGAGATTTGCTGAATTCATAAGGTAAACTGTATTTATTCTGTAATACTAAATTCAAGCAAATGATTGTTATAATCAAGATTTTCACATAGATTCTGTTCTTTCAGCAGTACTGATTTACAAGATTAAAATTATACACTGTATTCCAAGAGCATAATAATATAAGTAAAATTGAATGAGTAGAGCACTTGCCTAGCATATACAAGGCCCTGAGTTCAACCCCTGACACTAGAAAAGAAAATCTTAGGTAAATTAGATTAAATGAAAAATAGAAAAATTTTAAATATACTCCTGAGAGTTAATTTTTAAACAATCAAATTCATCTAGTAAAAGTGAAAGACTATATGTTATAATGAACTGTCAAATTTAAATTAAAATGATTTAAGACTAAAATTTTACTTACATTAAAATTTTTATTTTCAGTTCTGGGAATTGAATCCAGGGCCTTACATAGATTAGGCCACTGTTCTGCCACTGAGTCACACTCAGCCCTGAAATTTTTATGTTAAATGTTTTCATAGATTTAAAACCTTCCAGCCCACAGTCAAATTCTCCATGAAGGCTGACACACGGTGGGGTCCTCTCTGAATCAGCAATGCAACCTGCATGTATTTCTCTAGGGCCCGAACAGAGTTATTATGACAAAGGACGTTTGGGTTTGTTTCATACTGTGCCAGTGCAGGATGTCAGATCTCCAATGATGGTGATGACTATGTATTCTTTAGTAAATTTATTGGAAATCCATCCTTTGAATGTTATGTATTTTAAATAACAAGTCCAAGTCAAATTAGGAAAGAGATTTCGGAAAACTTTAAAAAAAAATAATACAGACTTCCTCACACCTACCACCACCATAAATTCTTTGGTGGAACAAATACCTCAATGTAAAAAAAATGAAACCCTAAGCATTGTTTGGAACTCCTCCCCAGGAGTTTAGCAGTATGGCTCTGACTGCCCTATTCCAAACAATCTTTACAAGGATGATTTCTGTAGTGAATAGCCTTAGAAAGTAGAGGTAACCTGTTCTTGTTTCTGAACCAGGAGTCTTGTGTCATCTGTCAGTGTCCTTGAGAATACAAGCTTACAAGATGGATAAAATCTCAGCCTTCACAGTTCTCAAAACAAAGGGCAGAGGAAGTGAGACAGGGAAGGAAAGGAAACCAAAGCAGGTGTGTTAATGACTGAGTTCCCTCTGTAAACAACTGAAGCTTGGTTCTCAGTTGCAAGGTGTTACAGAATACTCCTCAAGGTTGTCCTGCCCAAAGGACAAATCCTAGTGAGGAAGCTGGAGCATGTACTCACCAACTCTCCCCCTTTTGTTGGCTTAGGGCTGCCCCAGGGAGTTGGCTCCTGGCAGTCGGTTACTTACTCACCTGGCCTCTCTGCAACACAAAAAGCCTCAGTTGAGCATTGCAACTGCTATGTGGGAACTGGAATGTGAGGTGATGTGAGCTGCTTGGATCCCACCTGACTGTGAGCTCTATGTGAGCAGGGCCCTGTCCCAATTTTGCTCATCTCCAGGGCCCGCACAGTGCCCAGAAGATGGAGATTAAATGCATGCCTCATGACCCATGGCAAAGAGCCTGTTTACTTGCCTTTCTCCTCCACTAGCCCACAAGTTCCTTATGGGCAGGGACTACCAGTTTTTCTTTCATACTTTAGTACCAAGTGTAGGCATGGCAACCGCAAATGTTCATTGAAGGTTTGTTGCATGAATTAAAGGTGGAAATAAATAAGCTTCTAAAACAACCAAAAAAATTTTTTTAGTAATCCAGGACTACACTGAACCACCTTTAATTAGAGAAAAATCTCTCTAGCCAAAATGAATTATCAGGTGCACTTGATAGGGAAGAGTCAGAGACATCCCCATGTAAGTTAAAAACAGACACAAATGCTCTAGTTATTACTGTTTTCCAATTTTTTATTTTTCTCAATTTGTTTTTGTTTTTTGAGACAGGATCTTGCTATGTAGTCCAGACTGACCTGGAACTCACTATGTGTCCGAGGCGGACCTCAAATTCGCTATCTTCCCGCCTTTAGCCACTGAATGCTAGAAGTACAGACATGTACCACCACACACCAGTTTTGTTGTTTTTGTTTCTTGCTGTGCTAGGGATCAAACCCAGGACCTTGCACATGCTAAGGCAAGCTCTCTATTACTATTTTTTTTAAGGTCTTGGCTAAACTATAAAACAAGGAAAATAAATAAGAGCTATAAGCGTTAGAAAGGAAAAGACAAATTTGTCATTATTTTCAGTGGTAAAATATCAATGTAAGAAATGCAAGAGAAGCAATGAACAGCAAATCTTACAAGGGAAACCGAGAAGGTGGCCACACTAGATAAACCCACATAAAGCAACAGCTTGCCCATATACCAGCAAAAACCAGTTCAGCCATCTCTTTACAACAAATAACAAAATAGTATAACATCTGAGACTAGCAAAGCAAGAAAGCCACCTCTTCATTAGGGGCCCAGTGTAGACTGGGGAGGAGGAAGTGAGACATGGGAAAGTGAAAGCCACCTTATTCTTGGCCGTGAGTTTCAACCTCCTCACAATCCTAACTCAACAAACCTTCTACAGGGCCTTCAAGCCAGGTGTGCAGGGAAGGTCCTGATGTCCTTCCTGAACTAGCCCTTGCAAGCCAGCTGTCCCAGAGTGTGGATTGGCTGTCCATTGTAAGACAGCTAAGCCAAGGACAGTGGCAATATCAGCAGCCCTGTCAGGATTCCTAGGCTCAGTCTGAGGCTTCTGCAAGCAAGCTCCCTGAGGTCTCTTAGTAAACAGACAACATCCCACAAACCTGAGGGTTCTCTATGCTTTAGCTTCCACCCTCACCTCTCCAAATAGGCACAGTTGAAGAGTGCTTAGATCAGTCTTGCCTACCTACAGCACAGTGCTCTGGGCTTCTCTGAATGACAGCAGCCTTCCCTGCCCTTGAAGGGCACACAGGGTCTTGCTGGGCCTCTGGAGGAGGAGTGGGGCTGGAGGCAGGTGGAGACTCTGGAAAAGGTACTCCAGTGTGACTAGCAATCTAAAGAGCTGAGCTGGTCTAGGTATGGCTCCAGCTCCCTAGCCTTGAAGATGCTCTGTCCCAAGCCTAGGATTATAGGGGCCAATTTTCACCTTAGTGGGTGAGAGAGGGAGACAGAGGCTGGAGGGACTGATGAAGTTTGGAATGACTGATTTATTCAGGGAATGAAAGAGAGGGAGGGAGGGAGGGAGGAGGAAATTCCGGGTGACCAGGCTATCCCAGGTAAAGGGAACAGTGAGCAGAAAATTCTGGGGATGGTCACTGAAGGCTAAGATGACCCAAGGCTCATCCAGTCACCAGCCTCATCTCTCAGTGGTAGATGGAGTATGGCCACTAAGTTCCAAGTACCAGACCGAAAGTCAGGGATTTGGATAAGGAGTTCAGGTCTGGCTGGTTCCCCTCCCAGACCTGCTTCAACTTGCTGTGTGACATTGGGCAGGCAAGTTGTGGGTCCCTCCTGGGCTTCAGTCTTCTTTTCCATGAAATGGGGGAACAAGCTTGAGCTTCTGTGGGCTCCCATGACTCACACACACACACACAGTCCTGACCTGGTTTCAAGAGCCTAGGGCTCCCCCATCAGAGGGAGGCCCTGTGCAGACAACTGTCACCATAAATACAGCCCCGTGTTCAAGTCCCCCACCTATGCACATACATGTCTCATGATGTGTGTGATGTGGCCTGATCTCGCCAGGGCCTAATGCCTCCCATGGCTCCCTATCACTGAGCAGAGCAATCATAAGGACCCAGCCGCTCAGTGGAGCCTATCATGAGGGGTCCAAGTCCATGAGTTCTGGGCAGGGCCTCACATAAACCATCCTACTCCCTGGGCCTGGCTTACATATAGTTGGTGCTAAATAAATGATTGTAAATAAACTATGAGCCTGGGGATGGGAAGGGACAGGACAGATGAAGGCCTCAATACCCTCCTCCCCTAAACTCAGCTCTTAGCAACCCTAGGACCCCTCACAGAGGATGCTAGCAAGAAAGGAGAACTTGTCTCAGATGCTGTATCCTCACCTGACCCTGAATTCTGCCCCACCCGAGTGGCCCCAAGGGAGGCTGAGGTGCCAGGCTCTTAGCTGTGACTCAGCGGAAGGAAGAAAGGAAGGGGGGTGGGGGTGGTGATGCTGCAGCCCTAAAGGGTTTTGCTTCTCATTTCTCTCTTTCCAAAGCACAGCCAGTTCCCAGAAATGAAGGTACCCAGAACCAGAGAAACTCCAAACTTTCAGGGGCACTGGGTTCCCCAGTCTGCCCACTTTGGAGGCACCATCAAGGACTTAGGGAAGCCCCTAGTCCATGTCTCCTGCTTGGGACTTTCTTCCCTGCCCTAGACCAGGGATTGAGTGCCTAGCCTGTGCACCATGGAGCCAGGTGGGGGCTGTGGACTCTAGAGAACTTTCAGAAGCATGTGGCCCAGATTCACTTGCTGTGACACATGCTGGGTGGGAGGAGGTGCCTCTGGGCCATGTGGGGAGGGCAGGGAGCAGTCAGGGCAGGCTTCAAGGAAGGAGTGGTCATGTAGGCGCATCAGTGTACTCCAGATGCCCTACCCTACATGTAACCTTTCTCTCTTTCCCTTTCCCTTCCTTCCTTCCTTCTTCCCTCCCTCCCTCCCTGCCTCCTTCCCATCCTTCCTTTTCCTTTTTCTTTCTCTCTGTCCTTCCTTCCTCTTTTCTTCTCTCTTTCCTTTCCCTCTTTTTCTTTCTTTCATACTTTTAACTATTAAAAAACAATTTTAAAAACCACACACAGACTCAAATGGGCACAGCAACCAATTGCTATATATCCAAATTTTCATGTGGTCAGAGAATAGCGTTTGTGCTTGAAATAAGGCTTCTCCAGCTGACCCTGTCAGGGGCCACCAGGTGAACTTCAGAAGCATCACTACTGTTTACAACCACTTATCTGTGAGTCAGGTCTCTTGGTTCTGTACTACCAAAATCAAGCACTGAAAGAAATTGGATTCTTAAGCCAACGTAAAATTGCAAGTACCATCCCAGCCCCCAGTTCAAACGTTTGTGTTCATCGCTGTTCATTTTGACGGAGTTTATGCTAAGAAAGAATTTCATCTTGTAGGATAGATATATTACACTGTTAAGATGCTTGTTTTGTTTTGTTTTGTTTTTTGTAGTGCTGGGCATCATGCCCAGGACCTTACACATGCCAGACAAGGGCTCTACCACTGAACTATACCAATGGCCCCAAGATGCTGCTTTTATCTTTTTATTATTTTAATTGTGTAGATTTCTTTTTTATTATTCTGAATAGTACATATTAATTGCACCAATTAATGGGATTCGCTGTGATATTTCTACACATTGTACATTATGCATTGATCATGTCCATCCATCCTTCTATCCTTACTGCCTCACCACCACCACGTTTATCTTTTTAAAAAAACACATATTTGAGTTTCACATGAAGCTTGGTTTGAAAAGAACAAGCTCTCCACACCTCTAGGGGTCTGGGGCAGAGTGAGGAAGACTAGATTTCAGCATAGGCAGAGAGAGCAGGGAGGTATGATTAGCTCTTGAGCTGTGGAGTGCCTGTAAGAAGGTTTTTTAGACACATCCATCCAGTGCCTCCTCCCAGAACTTCCCATGCCTAGGGACCTGAAATGCTCCCCCTGACATGGTGGACTTCATATCCCTCCACACTGAGGTAAAGACTTGCTTCCCTCCATCACCTGCCAGAATGGGAATCTTGTGTCTGTCAGCTCCACCCCAAATCCAGAATACAGAAATCTGATTTCAGTAGCAGTCACTTTCACTGTCCTCTTCTCACCCACACCCAGATTGCTTTTCCTACCCTCTTTGCTGCGAGTATGAAAGTTGGGCATTCAGAGGCTACTGGGAGGAAACTTGACCTGAGTCTGGTACTTTCTGTTTGTCAATACTTTCCCTTTGTCCTAGAGACCCATGTCAGCCCTGGGCACCTTAAACAGCTTCCAGGCACCTCTGAGAGTTGAGGTCCTAGGCAGCAGGTAGCCTCTGTAGCCTGCTCACTTCCCTCCTGTCTAGATGTCAGAGGATTAGGTTCAACCCCAACATGGCCTATTGCTAACTGTTGGTAAGGTAAGCCTAATGTCCTTGATGTGTTGATAGGAGGATTTGTGACAGAGTTTGTGGCACCTGGCATTGTGTATGCAAGACAGATGCTCTGTTACTGTTGTTGCCAGCACTCAGGCCTGGGAGGGCGGTCTTCCAAACTCCACCTCAAGGGCTGCCTTTGAGCTATAGCCCCTACATGGTCACATCTGGATCTCCAGATGCCCAATAATGCTTCTGGAATGTCTGTCCCCAAAACCCCAGTTCCACATCAGGGGCGGGGGGGGGGGTCCCAGGCTCTCCAGGTTCAAATCATAGCCTTGGGCCCCATCAGGGTCCTGGCCAACCCATACCCCATGCACCCTGCAGTAATGGTTGTGAGCTGGTTGTTCCAGAATGCCTGATACCACTCTGAGCCTCAACAGTTGCAGCCTCCACCTCCAATCTCTTTTTCCTAGGAGAGCATTCTCAATGCTTACCTGACCCTGGAACATGGCTCAAAAATCTTGGTTTTAGGTCCCTGGTCACAGAAGTACACTCAGAGCTCAGCCAGGAGATTCCACCCCACTCTCTCACCCCCACTAATCCCTGTCCATCTGTCTTCAGGCATCCAGGATATTGCCCAGACATCCCTACTTCCTGGCATATCATCCCTATCTCTGGCCTGGTCCGATGACTAAGGCCTCAGACCCTAGGTCATAGCCTGTGCCAGAATTCCAGCTCAGCCAGCATATGAGCAACTCTTATAGCCTTTCTCACTTCTGGTTCCTTTGACTGTGAAATGAGGGGCTCACAGCTTCCACCTTATGGAATGGCATAAAGACTGAGAAAGATTAATTCCAAATGTTCTTCGCTCAGGTGCACCATTTTCCTCCTTATCTTATAGCTAGCTCTTCTGCTGGGGGTCATCTCCCTAAAGCCTGGCACATGGTTGGGCTTGGAACACTGAGATCCTGACCCTGTACTACATGTGCCTCAGGAGAGGAGCCTGTTAGGGTGCTGCTAGGTTTCTATAAAGCCTTGTAGGGAAGAGCCCTGGAAACTCCTGCTCCTGACAGCCTCGTCCTCCCTTCTAGTTCGGCTATGCAACCTGAACCATGGCCACACCATGCTAAGCTTTGGTGTCCTCAACTGCAACATTGGCATGATTCTGTGACTTTTAAAGCTAATAAATGCAAAGCAGCTGCTTTGGGGCCCAGTGCCCAGCAGGAACTCAAGAGGCCTGGGGTGAGGAGGGGTGTCTGAATCCTTTCCCCAGCTGCAAAGTCCAAGGGCAAGCAAGGCTTGAGCAGCACCCACTTGGGAATTGCTCTGCACACTCTGCATTCTGATTTCCAGGAAGGGAAGAGGGACTTGGCTGCCCCTCCTGACAGATGGGACTATTCCTGGAAAGCACAGTGGGGTGGGGGTCTTCAGTAGGTAGAGGAAGGGTTGGCCACTGGGAGACCAGGGCTCCAGTCCAGTCCTGCCCCTGCTCTGCCGAGCTTCAATTTCCTCATCTGTAGCATAGGGATCTCTGGGTGCATCTAGTGCCAACAATCTACCTGCTTCCTGGGTTTAGTGGGGAGGATAGCTGATCTCTCTACTCCCCTAGACACCAGCCCCAATAGAAGGCTGTAAACCCAGTAGAACAGGAGCATCCTTGCTCTGAGAGGCAGAATTTCTGGGGAGACTCTAGACCCTGAGAAAGGGGCTACCTGGCCAATCCTGCCTCCCATGGGACAGGGCTACTCTCAACTAACCCCAGGTGGAAGCCAACCTTGTTCAGATGCCCACTGAGGCCAAGATAAGCTCCCTTTGTCTCTCCCACTCTGTGAACTATAAAATCAGCCTTCCCTGACCACCTTCCTGCAGGACCATTGTGGGGAGAGGACAGTATCTGGAAGAGGTTCCTAGAACTTGAAGCTCTTCCATGTCTGACTCCTGGTTATGAGGCCAAGGATGCCAAAGGTACTTCCAGATACCTCAGGAGGGCCCTGAGGGCCAGGGCTGAGGGCTGTGTAGCTAGTTCCCTCAGAGGGGGATGTACCCACTCATTCTGTGTGGGGAACTGTACTCTTCTCATAGATGTCAGGGCTTCAGATAAGACCCAGATCTGGGTGTTCATACACCTAGTGGCTACAGTTGAACTTATGTGGCTCATGAACCTGGCCTAGAGGGTTTTATGGTCCAGAATCCCCAAGTTTAAGAGCTGTGTGGAGAGTCATGTGAGCACCACATAATTAATTGGCCACAGGATCTTGGAAACAATGGGGACTGAGAGCATTGTATCAAGAGTCAGAAAGCAAGAACTGTGTGACTCAAGTAAGATCCTTCTCTCTCTTCCCAGAGAGGGAAGAGAGAGAACAAGCATTAGACATGAATCTTGCTGTAATCCACTCCTTTCGGTACAAATAGACTCTCTTAGCTTCATCCAAATCATATCCAGAGGATTTAGGGCCACTCTGAACCCTTAATCCCAGGTATCTAGACTATCTGCCTCCCAGCTTCTCTCAAGCCCAGCATGCCGCACATCTGCTCATGTCTGGCATCCCAGTAACTCTCCATACGACTCCTGGGTTAGTACTGTGGCCTCAGGAGCTCTAGGCCTTGGCCAGGTGGAATGGTGTCTCAATAGTCCCTTAGTACCCCTCATTCAGAGGACGGTCCCAGTCTCAGCCTGAACAGTGACAGAGTGAAAGGCATCAGTGAGGCTACTTTAGTTTGGAGAACCAGGACACTGAGATCCCCAGGGATAACCAGATTCCATTCCAAGGACACAGAATGGTGACACAGACCTGCCCAAGCCTCTGACAGGAGCTGAGTACTGGCTGGTGGCTGGAAGGAACCCAACGCTCCACACTCACATAGAGGGATCAGGCCATCAGTCATGGGGTGATGTGCTCATTTCACAGAAGTGGCACTGCTCATACTCCACAGGGCTTCCGGGCCAACCATGTGACTCCATGAGGTGTGAAGGCCAGGCTTGGACCCAATCTTGGAGGTCCTCTTGAAAGGTTGGGTGGACCTCACACCACTAGAGATACACCATGGAAACCAGCCTTGCACCCTCTCCCAGTCCCACTCCCCACCACTCCCAATGCCAAGGCCAGCCTCTCTGGGACCCACCCTGGTCAGGTGCCCTGCTCTGGGAAGGACCAGCTCTCCAAACACATAGAGCCATAGGGTAGGGGCTTACACAGTTCAGGCTGGCAGATGGAGAAGAATTCTACCGAGTGTTCAAGGCAATGTGTCATCTCAAAATTCACCCAGCCTCTGCCCATTTCCGCATTCCAATTTCAAAGCCACTTACATTCTTAAGTGTTTGTTACAGTTGTACTGTTATAGTTTGGACTCAAAATGTCCTTCAGAGGTTCATGTGTTGAAGGCTTGGTCCCAGCTGGTGGAGCAACTGGGAGGTGGCAGAAACCTTAGGAAGTAGGGTCAAGTTGGATGAAGTAGGTCACTAGGGTGAGCCTTTGAAGAGCATATCTTGTCCTTAGACTCCTATCTCTCTCTCTCTCTCTTTCTCCTTCCTTCCTAGCTGTCATGAGGTGAGCAGATTTCCTTTACCATACCCTTCTTCCATGATATTTCTGCCTAAAAGCAATGGAGCCAGCCAACCATGGACTGAAACCTGTGAAACTGTTTCAAACTGTGCCAAAATAAATCTTTCCTCCTTTTAAATTGTTTGTGTCAGGTATTTTGTCACAGCAATGCAAAGTGACTACACAAGCACTCTACCTAGAGCCCCAAAATCTTTAGTAGTTTCCTATGGCTGATGCAGCCACCTCTGCTTCCACTGTCACACCTCTCACTCTGATACTGCTACCTGAGTCTTATGGTTTACTGAAATAATCCAGGACAACCTTCCCATCTCAAGATCCTTAATCACTTCTGCGGTTCCTTTTGCCATGTGTAATCTTACAGATTTGGGGGATAAAGACATGGGCATCTTTGGGGGTCATTATTGTGCCCATAGGAGATTTGCTTTGCTAGTCCCAAACCAGACCAGGGACTAGTCCAGTGTCTTGTCCAGGGCATAGGAATCTTAAGGCGGGATCAGGCCACCATCCTTGCCACCACTTTGGCTAGGGGCTACCTAGAGCCAAGAGCTCCAGGAAACCTGGCGCCTGTTCCTCCTGCTGCCAAGGACAGGCTGTTCTCCTGGGGTGGCTGTTGTGCAGGGATCAGATGCACTTGAGCCCTTGAAGAAGTCATGGCTCAACTTGAACAGCTGCCTGGCTCAGGCAGGAGGCCAGGCTCTCACAGCTTCCTCTTTGATGACTAGAATACATGAGACCTGCTGTCAGGTCAGATGTAGCCCACATGGAAATTCCACCCCTATTCTAGAAAATATACATACTGTTACCTTATTGGTGGACATTTATTGAACTTGATTATGCCAAACTCATAGGGGGCCCCAGAGAGAGGAACAAGACAGGAAAATTTCCAAATACATGGGACAGAATATTATTGATGCCAGCACAGATATAGGCAGGGGGCAGGCAGAGAGAACACAGAAGTCAGGACAGATGTCCTAAGGAGGTGGCGTTTTTTTGTCAAAGCTTGGAGGAGACAACTAAGACTGGAAATGGTGAACAAGGGTATTCCTATGGGTATATGGCTGGGGCAAAGGGAAGGAGTGTTCAGAGAGTAGAGAGCAGCACTATAGGGCAGCTAAAGTCCAGGACAGCAGAGAAAAGTATCTGAAGGTAGTTGGGGAAAGACATGCTGGCCTGTAGAGGTTAAAGGGTTTCCTACTTCAGGCCAGCAGTTCTCAAGCCTTTTAGTAGTGGCTAAATATCAACCTACTCAGAGCCCCAGCAGAGCCAGGGAGGAGTCCCCAGGACCTTTCCCACAGCTGTCCTCCCCAACCTCTTCAGATTAGACTCTGCAGAACACAGACCACACTTAGGTGATGAGAGTCAGCCAAGGAGTTAGGGCAGGGATTGGGGGAAGGTCATGGCCCGGGGTCCAGGTGGGAGCAGAGAAGCAGAAAAGGGTATTTCTTACAGTTAGGGGTTTGAGGGCACATTTTAATAAAATAGTTGTATAAGCATCTGGGAAAAGGATCCAAATGTCAGACAAGGCCACAGTTTCCCCAGCTGCTGGAGGAGGGGACAGAATTTCTTTCCCAGAGTACTTCCAACAGGGATTCCTGCACTCCCTGCCCAGGTTCTGAGTTCTGGCAGAAGGAAGCTGAGGGGCAGTAGGTACATCCCTCAAGATTTCAGGAAACTGCAGACCCTGGGCTGCACCATCAACTCTATGTCCTTGTCCTATTCTGCCCCAAGGGCTTCTTGACCTATGCCAGAGTCTCTGGCTCTGGCATCAAGAGTAAGGGAGGGGAGAGGGCAGGTAGAACCTGACTTTCCCTGAGCAGAAGCCACTGGCTGACCTGGTCTGGGCCTCAGGACACTTAGACCGTAGTCAGGCGGGACTAAGTGGTGACATGGGCCATCAGGCTACTAAACTCTTGGTGGCTTCATCTCCAGAGGGCAGAGAGAAGCCAAGGGCCCAGGACTGAAATCCTGCCGTCCTCCTTTTCAGACTGCCTGTGTTAGTGCTGAGCACCAGACACATACAAGAAGGTGCAACGCCCTCCCTCCATGTTCTATCCTTGAGGCAGGCAATGAAAATACCCACAATGTGCAAGAAAGGTACATCTCATCAGCTCCTCACAACCGTTCTATACAATAAAACATGATGGTCCCATTTCTTAGGGCTTGGAAGCCAAGGCCGAGTAAGATGAAATCTTCCACCCAAGGTCACATCCTAGTGAGGGGCAGACTCCAGGATATGAACCCAGACTGGGGTGGTTCCTGCATCACAGCTCAATGTCTAGGGCCCAATCAAGCCAGTAGCTGTAGGCCAAGGCCCTGCCTTGCCAGTCCACTTGGCTTGATCCTTTCTCCCAATGGAGTTAAGCCCCACATTTTTCTGGGAAGGAAGTTGTTCCTAAAGGTGACTGCTGCCCCAATGACCCCAGCTGTCCCTACCCTATCATTCTCTATCATTATACTCTCTTGGGTGCCATACCCACAGGCTTGCCAGGGCCTTCCCTCAGTAATGGGCCTGAGGCCAGAAGGGTAAGACTATTAAAGCCAGCCAGCCTTGGCTAAGGTATAGTCCAGGCTGTGGGACCAGGGGACAACAGACTGCTATGAGGGTAGCTGTTCTAGGTACCACTAAGACAGTAAGAGCCACAGGGTACAGGCAGGAGGAGAGAAAGGGCAATAGTCATGAGGGCTCTGGAAGACAAAGGTCTAAGAGCATAGGATGATCAGGCAGTGATGAACCTTGCTCTGGCTATGTCCCATCCTGCCCTCCAAGGTTCTTTCAGGACAGCCATGAGGGGAAGCTTCTGGCTCTTCCACAAAGGAAGCTAGAGGCAACTCAGAGTCCACATGACTGGGGCTGGGCATGGGCTAGGACACTAGGGCCAGATTCTGGGGTTCTTAGACCTGTAGTATGGCCTCTGCCAAAGCAAACTTACCCCCCAACCACAACAGCAGATATCACCCAGGCTGAGTATGACTCCAGCAAACAGAGACTCCCCTAAGGCAAGGACTTAACTTCCTATCTCCACTTGGCCACCTCCTATCATGGGACTTCAGGCAGGCCATGACTTCTCTTGGCACCTTGGTCTCTCTGCCTGGACAATGGTTATTCAGATGACAACATGCATGCTCCACTTGGCTGACCAAGTAAAATGAGATGAGGCTGCCACTTAGCATTGCCCTTGGACTCAGAAAAGTCAGCTTCTCACAGAGAATGGAACTGCCTGTGGTCCCACTGCAATACATTGCCCTGGAACTCAGTTACCTTGGCTCTAGCAGGGAATGATGCCTAGACCACATTGCCTGTGGCCTCAGGGCAGGTCCTTGAAAGTACGAGAGCAAGGGAAAGTCTGATAGAATGAGCCAGCCTGGTCTCCTTAGGACTCACCTTGATGCAGCTTCATACCAGCACTCACCAACCAACTCCTGATGCTATTGACAGGAGGGCTGGTCTTTGGGCCTCTTGGTGGCCATGAATCTGCACATACCAGAGCTGAGATAGATGTCACAGCTTGATGTCTTGGTTTCTTACTCTCCCCAGTTCCAACTAGGAAGAGATGGGCTATTTGAAACCCCAGGTCAACTTGGAAAGTATCTTTAGCTAAAAGTTATGAGAATAAATATAAACAAGACCCCTGGTATCCCCCAGTATATAGTTCCAAGGAGACTATGATTGAAGGGAAAACCCTGAATGCTCAAGATGCATGTTACTGTGGATGCTTAACTCAATTTTCTTTTTTGATTCATTTTCCTCATAATGCCACCTAACTTCCACTAAAGACATGACACCTTTCAACAAATCCCAAATTTTAACTT
The DNA here is from genome assembly GCF_047511655.1 of Castor canadensis. Classification (NCBI taxonomy): domain Eukaryota; kingdom Metazoa; phylum Chordata; class Mammalia; order Rodentia; family Castoridae; genus Castor; species Castor canadensis. The sequence continues at coordinate 50,393,164 of NC_133402.1, read as the reverse complement.
TATCACTTAAAAACATTGCATGCCCTTTTTAGTTTGAAAGCATTACCATAACTTTTACCTTGCTTTTTGGGCACCATTTGTTTTCTGGGAGGCAAATCACACAAGGATTTAAACACAACTGATGATAACACAGGCATGACTGAGAGCTTCTCTGCATCAACTGATCTGTGTAAAGCATGCACAGGAATTTAAAATTTTTGTATTTGAAATTTTTATTTTATTAATTTATTTTTACTGCATTTGGTCAAAGCCATGTGTAATAAATCAATGAATCAGATGGGCTTACTGTAAACAAAAGCCCTGCCCACCCTTATTGGCTCAAGTCTTCAGTTAAATGAATGTGGGCATGCAACCCCAGAACTGTGTCAAAGACCCTCAGCACCATCTCCTCCAGGAAGCAGGCAGGCATTCCTGAGCTGAAGTTCCTGTCTCAGATCTTAGGTCAGTTAGGGAAATGTGTGTGAGTAACACTTCTTCCACACAGGCTGGTGGAAGACTATATTGACTCAAGGAGTAAGTTATTCTATGCAGGGCCTCATGATTTTCAAGATTAGGTGTGAACACCCATGTGCCTTCCTCACACTGGGCACCAACTCCACCAGATGGGGACTAACAGCCAGCCTTGCTGGAGCAGGAGGAAGCTCTGACTCCCAGCCCTACCTGGGGGTAAGGGATCAGAGACCTATGAATCATAACAAAAACACCTGGTCACCATTTATTGCTCTCTAAATATTTTATTGGCCATATTTCCCAGTAGCTTCACAGCAATATCACTGACAAGAACATGGAGTAACCTGCCTTTGGCCACTCTGATGTGATGAAGTTAGACTACAAACCCAGATTTTCTCAGCTCCTGAGCCAAACTGTAGATGCCCCTGCCCTTTGCTATCCCAAGGACACCCTACTCTTGTTTCCAAGTCTCCTAAAAATACACAGCATGGGGAATCACAGAACATGGAAATTCTACAAGCACCTGGGGTTCTGGAAAGCATCATCCACTGCCCTCTAAGCATCATTCCAAAAAGGGTTAGTCAGGCATATATGCAGGCCGGGCCCCTGGCCAGGCATCCACAGGGCAGCCACTCTATGGTCCAGACCTCTGGATGTGCAGGAATCGGGGCCTGAGGAGATAGGAATGAGGGACTGGTTACCACCTTGGTCCCAGAGAATGCACAGGGGATAGGAACAGCTGGAGAGTGGAAAGACCCCTATGACCATGGGAACTGAGGAATGGGTAGTGCCTTACCTCCCACAGAAGTCCCTGCGCACAGCCACAAGATTGAGGTACAGGTCAGGCTGACTCTGAAGCCAGCTTCTGACAAGCTCTGGATGCCTCGGGTCCACTTCCAAAAAGATGCTTCTACATAAAGGGAAATGGATCATCTCAACTCAGAAGGGCCAGGACCTGTACTTCTGGGTTGCCTGGACTAGGACAGGTGGAGGCAGGATGACTGCTATGGTATATGCCCAGTACTGAGAGCAGAGGAGGCTGCTAGGGACAGACCACGAGACCTGCCCCATCCATACCCAGAATTCTTCAGGAGCTTTGGAGCCAGGGTCAGAATATGGGTAATGATGTCCAGGCCTTCCTCCCCACCATCCAGGGCCACTGGGTCTTCATAACTGAGTGGGAAAACAAGGGGCAGTGAGAGCCTGGAATGGGGGGATGTGTATCTGAAAGTGTGGAGGAACTGGACAGGGCCTTCAAGAAGGGACTCCCTTAAACTTAAGACTCTGGGTTGAGAGGCAAGTGTGAGGACCCAGAGGAGGTAGTCTCCAAATAGATGGCAGCTCCTACTTCCTTACTATGGGCAGCACCACAACAAAGCAGTGCCAGGCACACTTGCTGGGTCCCACTGACAGATAGCCCCCAGAATGTGAGGGTCTCCTACAACAGACTGCTCCTGTTCTTGATCTAGAAAAGTCTGGAGCTGGTCCTGATCATTCCTGAGAGCCCAGAAAGGGGGGATGAGGACCCCAATGCACACTACCACTACTCATTCAGTGGTTCTTGGCTACCCCTGGATGTCAGCCCATATAGAAGTAGGATGGCTCAGTGCAAGCCTGGAGGAGAGTTTTAGTTCTGCTTTTCTGATAAGTTCCTTTAGGATTTTAGACAAGGTACCTTCCCTCTCTGGGCATCAGTCTTCTGTAAAATGACACACCCACTTACTGAGTACCTTCTACAAGGCCTTACTAGGTCCAATGCTTTAGAGTTGTCCTCCTTATGGCCATAAAAAGCTCTCCAACTCCTCAGAGGCAGGAAATTGAGGCTCAGAGAGGGTCAGGGGTCATGCATGAGTCTTAAGTGGGAAGATGGAAGCCAACACCACAGCCCCTTTCAGTTCCCACCCATCTCCTCCAGATGATGTGGTCTTCCAAGGTACAGCAATCCCACTAGGTCTTCTCAGGCCCTCTCCCACCCATCCTGCCCCCACGCAGCACCTTCGGATCTCTGGGGCCAGCTGTTCCATGTCCTGGTGGAAGATGTAGGGAGGGTTGCTGACAATCAGGTCCACGGGACCCCAGGGCAGAAGGTGTGTGCAACTCCCCTCTGCAGTCAAAGAAGGAGAAACACAGAATGGACTGATCTATTGAGAGCTAAACAGTGGCAGCTCCACCTGCTACCATGTCTCTTGGGTAGTTCTTACCAAGCCACATCTTGAGCTTGTCTCTGCAGTTTAGTACCCAGAGTTCCGAGGCATCAGTCTGGCTGGGAGTGTGCATGCTCTGACATGCAGCACTTCATCTAGAGTGTCCTTGCTCTCTTTCCTTCTTGTTAAAATCGCCTTGTTAAGCAAGATTCATTTCAAGTGCTGCCTCCAGGAAGCCTTCCTGATTGCCTGAGCAAAGCAAAAGCCTATCTTCTGTAGTTCCCTGACTTAGCCACACACTCTGCCTTATGGCCAACATGGTCATGGAAAGTACATGGAGGGCAAGCCTGGCCTTAGTCAGCAATTACTGACGTCTTTGTTTCTTGGTCCTACACCAGGTGTGCCACATGCCATGGATAGAATATATGAGACTCAGCACTTCATGGGTAGTGGGACAGAGCCAGAACTGGAGCTGAAAAGCCAATGACTATAAAAACCAAGGCTGTTCTGTGCAGTGCTGTGACACTTTGCAGGCCAGGCAGAGGCAGGGAGGGCACGCATGTATCTCTATCCTGAAGGCTTTCTTTTGAGTTTCTGTTTATCTCTTGCCAGCAAGCAAGCCCTAGTAAAACTCATTAGTTATAGGGAACTGAAAAGATAAGAAGGACCCTGTGGCTGGTACTCTCATGGTTCAGGTCGTCAAGGAAACAATAGCAACTTGTGTGTCCTCAGCAAGGACTGGTCTGAGATAGCCTGTGTATCTGACTATGGGGGAACACTATCCCCATCTCACCCATGATCATCTACCCAACAGCACCTGCATCCAGGATCCCTACCCCAAGGAAGATGGACAGAGGAAGATACCTAGGGTCACATCAAGGAGGATGATCCGAATCCTGTCCTGCAACTGAAGCCTGGAGAGATAGGGAGGTCGAGGTGAGCAGGTGAGGTCTTGGCTACCAGGACCAGGAGGGATACCAAACCCTTCTTGGACCAGTAAGGTACCCAGTGCCCATAATCCATTCATAACCCTGTGGAACCAGTGCCAGGCCACCCTCTTTGCATCTCCCTTCTTGGGAGTGGAAATACTTAACGCTTGAAGAAGGGTCAAGTTCAGGTCCCAAAGACTGACTTCCCAATTCTGGCTCTCTGGCTCTCCCAGCCTACTTACCTCTGAACATTCTCACAGGTCAGACTGATGGCAGCTTCCTTCTTATCCACAGCAATGACTTGGCTCTACCCCAAGAACAAATGAAGGGAGGCAGTGCTGGGAGGTGCTAGATCTGGGAACCTTCCTCTGACCCCCCACCAGAAAAGGAAGGAAATATACAACAGCTTTTTCCTACTGCCAGGATCTAGTCAGACAGATGGGGATAGTAGTTAGAGGCTGTGACCATGCTGGTTTGTCCAGTCACTTTCCCTTAAGTGCTTCTAGCAGAGGGATGTGGGGACTAATGGGAAGGACAATGAGCGGCAATCACTGTCTGGTCAGGATAGGATAGAGGGATACAGAGGGGGCTTACCTCAGGGAGCTGGCTCAGCAGGCTGAGTGAGATGGCTCCCGATCCACAGCCTACCTCCAGAATGAGGGGGCCATGTTGGCCTTTCACTACATAGGATCTCTGGGCAATCTCCTCCAGCACCCATTCAACAAGTTCCTGTGACACAGAGAATCTGGATCAAACTTAATACCAATCTACCTTCTGAGGGTCTTGGCAAAGAGGCCCAAGCAATTAGTCCTGTGTGAATGTAGACAGAGATGGTCAAAGCCAGGTTGACCTTCGTGTTAGCTGGGGCTGTAGGTAGGTCACCCTGCCTCTCCATGCCTCAGTTTCTCCATCTGTAAAACTGAGAACAGTTGAGGATCACCCTCTTTGTGGGAATATGGTAAGTATTAAACAGAATCACATTTGTTGCATGACCAGTGTACAATAAACCCCAGCTAAGCCCTTTCCATACATCCTCCCATTTTGTGCTCACAGAAATGCTGAGAACCATACCTGATGGCTACTCTCTGTGCCTATCCCTTCCCAGAGCTTTCCCTGTATTAATTTGTTGGATCCTCACAACTGGCCAGGAGGAAACCGAAAGCCTGAGGATCAAGGCCCTGCCTACTGTTCAGCGGCTGGGAGTTGCGGGGTGCAGCTCAGCAGCAGGGTACTTCCCAAGCACATGCAAGGCCCTAGATTCCATCCCCAGCACACATATACACAAAAAATCAGGGGCTGGTGTGTCCCCAACTTCCTCACAGAGCTGAGTTTGGAAGGACCCCAGGAAGGCTCCCAGGCCAAAAGGACAAGAAATTCCCTCCACTGGACAGGGACACAATTCTAAGACTCATACCTGAAGAGGGCTGTAGCACACATAAGCATGGGTGTGATAGGAGGTGTGAACTATACCCACCTTGGCAGCAGGAGGACACTTTCTGATAGTTTCACTTTGGATAGAGTTTTAAATCTTGTCCACCATCTGCTGCCCAAAGGAACTGTGTATGGTTATCAACATAGAGGGATGCTGCTGTCCAATGGCTCAAATGTTTCCTACCAGCAGGAGAGCAGGAGGTCCAAGGAATAGAATAAGGAATGGAATAGGGAAAAGGCAGTGTGGTCCCTTCTCAGAGGCATCCCTTTGAACACAGGCAGAGACTTAGGCTTTACTGGGATCCCAGCTCCCAGTCAGCACTGGCTCAGGGAACTGGGAGGAGGGCAGCATGTACATGCTTCTGTCATCTGAAAATAGGTCCACCTTCTCCAGAAATCCCTCCTCAGCCCCTACCCACCCTAAAGATCAGCCCTCCTCAGCCCTACCTACCCACCGAAGATCTAGGATGGAGCTTGTCTCTTCCCACCAGACACCATGATGGGAAGACCTGGGGTCTGACCCATCACAGTGTGTCCCACTAGCAGGGCTTGCCTGATGAGGGGCCCCATGCTACTTTTCAAGTGCTAGACAAGGTCTCTGTGACCCTGCAAAGCCATCCTCTGAGTCTCACATCCCCATGTTCTCCCAAACTTCTAATGGGCACCAGCCAGGCCCAATGGGGCAGATGGCTCCAGGTCACTCAGATCCATTTGCCTTATAGGTTCACTGTGCTGAGTCTCCCAAAGTATTTCATCCTTCCAGGTCCCCCAACCTCAGTAGCAAAGCTACTCCAGAGTAACAACTCCAGAGCTGGAAGAAGCTGGCAGTGGTTCCAGCCCTTCACTGCACTAAGAAAGCTACTGCCTACAGGCAAAGGAGCTCAACTCCCACAGGGGAGGGCTTCCCTTCACTTAGTCCCTGTGCCCTATACCAGGCACAGGTGGAGACCACTGGAGTGCGTGTAGCAAGCTGGGCCCACAGTGTTAGGACCAGCACACAGCGTGCAGTCTAGGGCTGTGGCTGAGAGCCTGTGGTGAGCCCACGTGCTGAAAGGCAGGCAGGATGATGAAGACTTGTCAGGGGTGTGAGTCTCTGGGTTTCCTGGCCACAGACAGCCCAGTCTGGCTGGAGAATGACCCCTCAGTCAGCCACACAGGCCAGCCACCTCACAGAGATGTCCCTGACCTCAGACATACATTCACTATATGAATGGCCACCTGGAGCAGGGTGTGAGCCTGAGAGACTGGATCCCATCATCACCAGTGGCCTCTTGATCTACCTTCCACTCTAGACCATGGGAAGTTCATCTTGGTTGTGAGACCATCTAGGGGGCACAGGTGACAACTATCTCCAAGAAGTCTAAAAACATCTTCCTCACACAGTGAAGATCTTCGTTCGGTCTGAAGTGGTTGCTCTCTGGGGGACGCCAAAAGCTAAGCTGTCACAGGCCCAGGGCAACTCCCCCAGGTGAGCATGGGAAGAATTCAGGAGCATGGTAGGATGGAAGGGCAGGAGCATGAGAGAAGGAGGCAGAGAGTCGGCAACTGTTGGCTCTGCCTGGAGCCACTGTCCCAACATGGACTCTACACCCACTAGAGAAGATAGTCCAAGGCATTATTAGGACCTGAGTACCAAGAGCACCCTCCATTAAGATCACATCCCTGCTGAGATGGCCCCAGGAAGGTAGCATTGCCACCCCAAAATCAATTGCAGACAAAACACTGAGCCTCTCACAATGTATACAGCCTCACCACACCAGGTGGGCTTGGAATGGCTTGCACCCAAGTCTTGAGTTTCCTACTGTACACACTGCCATGTAGGAGATTCAACCAACTTCTCACCCCCCCCAGGGAAAACCCAACTCATCAGGCCACAAGCCACTTGCAACTCTGCATTTCAGACTTTCACACCCATCATCAGAAACCACCCTTCAATGGATGGAGAGAACAGAGACACTGCAATCCTCCTCTGCACCCATTCTCCCCACTCTCTGCCCGCCGCAGGCCACGTCCTCTTGAGTTCTTGGTAAGGCACCCCCGCCCTAGTGCGGCTTCACATTGGGGCAAACCTGGTGAGTTCTCAGAAATGTCTGTACAGTGAGGTAAGGACCTGGCCTCCCAACCACAGTGCCCTCCCCTCTTCCCCTCCTCTTGCAGAGAAACTGCTTTTCTGGTCCAGTCCCACTCAAGAAAGTGTTGGGGGGGGCACACATGGGAGATAGAAGCTCACACTAAAACTCAGAATCCCAGAACACATGGCTGATGCCAGGTCAGTTCCAAAGGTACTCAAAGGTCACCATGGTAGCTGACCTCCCATGCCCTGACCTTTGGCAGCCTTAGGGAAGGGCAAGTCGCCTCCTGGAAAAAAGCCACATGTTTTGGGGAGCCTCAGGGTGTCTCCAAAGTCTACAGGTGGCAGGCCATATCCTACTCTTAGTCTCCCAGGTCAGGCCAATCCTAGATGGGACCACCCATATGAGGAGTCAGGAAGTCCAAGTGCTGCCCTATATTCCCCACCTGGATGGCCCTGTGACTTCATTAAAGCCTCAGATTTCCTACTGTTCCTGCCCTAACACTGAGCAGTGATGTGAGGATCCAGTTTCCCAGCCACATGATATGACAGTGAAAAGGGTCAAAGGGTTTTTTGGCAGGGGAACAGAGGGTAGGAGAGTAAAGGAAGGCTTAGGGACTCTATCTAGGGAAGGTAGAAAGGGGCCTGATCCTTTCCAGGAATATTTGTGTGTTTGGATATCTTTCCAGAAACAACCATTCTTGGAGCCTGGTGCCCTCTGATTTAACCACTAGCCCTCACACAGCCCAGCACTACCCCCTAATCTGCTCCCTCTGATTCCCAGCTCTGCCATCCACAAAATAAGGTGTAAGTCCATGAAGGACCATTGAAAACATCTCTCCCAGAATCAGGATGCCTCGCCAAGGGACAGCATGCATGAGTCACAGTTCTAGTAATTTGAGGAATTGTCATAGGTAATTACCTGACAAGACAGTAGATCTAAGAGGACCAACAAGTCACAGATTACCTGGTCTGAAGGTCTAACCCTTTTGTATCTGAGCCCAAGGGGATAGTGACTTGCCTATGGTCACACAGCTCATACCAGGCCTCCGGTATCCAACTAGAGCCTTCTCCACTTTCCTCATTCCTGGAGGACATTTGTTTCCCATGAGTTGGTAGGTTATGGGCCCAAAGGATAGCTCCTAAGGAAATGGCAAGAACAGGCTGAGCACTTGGGCAGCACTATTTGGGACACTCTGTCTGAGTTACTGCTGGCCCTGGGAGCTGGGGTAGTAGCTTAGGATGTGAGAACAGTCAAGTGAATGGGGCAATAGGAGTCTTCTATCTTCATGGGCCTGCCAACCCAGCCAGCAAGAAGACATATGTCTAAAAAGGGTACTGCTTCTGAGGATGGCAGTAATAGAGCTCCAGCACCCCCTGGAGGAAAAATAAGGTAAGGCGGGTATCTTGAACACTCATCTCCTTCCTGTCTTGTCCCAGTTGCACATTCACCTCTGTCTCTGGCCGAGGAATGAACACTGGCGGTGCCATCTTCAGACTGAGTCCTTGAAAGTCCCACTCCCCAAGGATGTACTGCACAGGCATCCTACAGTAAGGGCAGTAAGGTGGTCATCAGTGTCAAAGCCAGGAATAATAAGACTATGCCTGGGTTGAGGGCAACCACTTGTGGCCAAGGCTGTCAGCCAGGGTCATGGCTCCAGTGCCCTAGGATCCCTAAATCAGGCCTGCTTTCTCTCTCTTCTTCCTGCTTACTACCTTGGCCCCCCTCTTGCCATTCCCTCACCCCAACACCTCCCTAATCCTTGGATACTTTCTTCCCCCGATCATGAACTTGGTAGAATTAGGGGAGGCTGGATCCCTGCTCTACACACAGAGCCCTCAGGTCTGCCCATGGGTGCTCACCTCTGCAGTCGGCGGCTACACAGCTCCTGGATGCATTGCAGCTGCTGAGGGGTCAGTGGCTGGGTCCAAAGTACTGGCTTCAGGCTCTGAAACTGTCCCCACAGATAATATAAGTGTATGGCTCCATTGGTTCAGGGACCCCAACCCAGGTTTCTTATGTGGACAATGTCTATGGGCCAAGCTTCAGACACCCATGAACCCGTACTATCTGCACATACTGTAACAGTTTGTTTGATAATTGAGTTAAGTATCTGCTTAAGACATTCCTTTAGAAAAATCTCACCTGTCTCAGCTAAGCAACCTTGGTGAAGCCAAAAGCCTGATGTCACTTTCCCAGAGTTCTCCCTTCTTCCTCTTCCCACCCTTTTGACAACACCGCACTTAACTGTTTTAGCTCCGAGGACATGAGCCACGATGTACTCACTGGATTCCTGGGCCTCTGGGATGCCTCTCTTCTCAAAGACCCTTGTCCAGTGGTTGACCACCCCTGTAGCACTCAACAGCCCTGCCAGAGATGGATGGGACGGCCATGAGCTGAAGGCCCAGCCCCAGGTGCCTCCTCTCCTTCCCCTAGAACTGGACAGGAGGGCCCTCAGCATTTGGCCCCAAAGTTTCATCTCTCAGGAAAAGGCTCTCTTAGTGCTCCTAGGTTCCCAAGTCTTCCTCGTAATGTCAGCTGCTGGGGTAGGTGCTGGCCCTGGCTGGGTGGAGATGGAGAGGCACAAGCTCTGCTCCCCACAATGTTTTGGTCCTCAGTTGTGTTTGCCACCCTAGGTTGAGGGAGAGGAGAATCAGGAGTTGCTGGAGGATACCCTTTTTCTTGGTCACCTCCTTGGCTCCATTTAGACCCTCACCCACCTATTTGATTCTTCTTGTCTTGGCCAATTGTGCTCTTCACATTTTCAGTTGAAGCAGGCTGAACCTGTAGCTCAGACCCTGTTAATAAATAGTCAAGGCATAGGTTTGAGGATAGGAAAAAATCTGTCTGAACCTAGTGTGTGTGTGTGTGTGTGTGTGTGTGTGTGTGTGTGTGTGTGTGTGTGTGTGTTTGTTTGTTCTTGGGTACATCACATCACTATTTCTGATTTCCAGTTTCCTCCAGTTGGGGCAAATAATACCAATTCCATGGGGAGGGTGCCTTTGTCAATGAATGTCAAGGGCCTTGAAACTAGCTCACCACACAGGAATTTGATGTTACAAGATTTAACTAATGCTTCAAGTGGAAGAAGACTTGCTAGGGAGCTTTGTTTGTGATATTTTATATGTACTATCATTATGTGGATGCTGAAACTTTCCCTCTAATTTAACTCATAATCCCAGGTGTTAGCATACATTGTCAGCTTAAAAATAAATAAATAAAATGTTATATTTAAGTTGTCAAACAAGTTTAACTGGTTTTAAATCAGTGGTCTCCTTTACTCCCAGACAGAATTAAGGTCTAAACTAGCATTTACTCTGCTCCTGCTAATTGTCACATTCTCAGACAAGCAGGTTCCGGGGCGGGGGAGGAAGCGACTTGCCCACGGTCACACAGCTAGGAACTGCCCTAGGCAGGACACAAATCCGGGTCTGCCAGACTCCAGAGACGACTGTCCACCGGTGCGCTGTCCCGTGAAGGAGCCGAAGCCCAAAGTCGGAAGGCAGCCTACTTCCCAGCTCCTCATGGGTATTATCAAAGTCGCCTCTCTCCGAGCCTGTTTCCCTAACTGTACTATGGGGCCGGCCAGGTCTCAAAGGTGTTGCAGACCACGCGTGCCCAACCTGACCGCCCCGCTTCCCCGCCCCCGATCCCCAACCACCCACCCTCAGAGGAAAACGACCCTAGGATCCGTAGCCGGATTTGCGCATCCCGCATGTGCTCCCTCCCACGGCCCACTTCCGGGTCGGTGCAGTTGAGAAAGGGCTCGGGTAGACCCTGTTGCCCAGCTCCAGCGTTCCTAATGCTGTGACTCCCCACCCCGCCGCCCCGCCCCCTGCTCCCTCCCGCGCGGTCCGGGAGACTGAAGGGTGGGAAGGCTGTGAACTCCACGCCCTCGACATCCGCAGCTTCACGCGCAGATGGACTCAGTGGAGGGCAATGGAGTAGCAGGTGACCGAATGATGACCAGACCCTGGGACCTCTCGACCTCACTTGAAATTTTTGTTTTGTTTTTGCGGTACTGGGGTTTGAACCCACGACCTCACGCTTGTTAGGCAGACGCTCTACCACTTGAGCCACTCCATGAGCCCTTGACTTCACTTGAATGTAGGATTTGGAGCAGGGAACTGTAAACTGAATGCCGAAGAACTGGGTTCGAATACTGATTCGAACTCGTCGCGAGGCTTTGTCCAGGTATTCCGACCTCTCTGGGTCTCAGTTGCTAAAGTATGGTTTAGTGACACCCCCTCTCAGAATCTACAGTTAACTAGGTCACTGTTAAATAAACTACTACTAAACACGTGGCTTCCAGGCACCTGGTTACCCCAGGATCCCCGTAAGATCCTTTAAAAACCTGTGCATTAGAAGATGTCTGAGAGCTTCTCCCCTGCTATGATCATGCTGTGGATGGAAGCTACTGTGAGGGGTAGACTTGCTTAGGTTGGAATTCCAAATAATAATACCACCTAGATGATTCCATCCTGCCCTCAACTTCTCTCGAGTGAAGATTCCCCACTTCTAGCCCACGGTGAGAATCATTACGAAGGCGAGACACAAGATGGGTCAGAAGCTTGCTCCAGGTCGAAATCAGTAGAGAGTCAAGCCAGAGTTCAACTCAGGCCCAAAGAACTCCCTGTCCAGTGCTCTCCCCAAGCCTCCTCTGGACGTCTGCGTCTTTTGGGGAGCGGGTCTGTCCCTGTGCAGGTGGAGCTGGCCAGGAGCCTAAGTTCTGGCCCAAAAAGAATCTGGTCACTCACGGTCCCCTGCCGGACTTCAGTGCAGGCCACCTGGGTCAGCGGTGGTCTCAAGAGAGCCCGGCTCCCGGCTTTTGTCTCTTGGCTCTCGGCTTTTGGCTCCCGGCTCTTGGATCCCAGCTCCGGGCTCTCAGCGCTGGAGAGCCGGGGGCGGAGCCATATCCGAGCGACACGTGAGCGGGCCAATACTGGGCGGGCTCTAGGTCTAACAGCCAATCTGGTCCGGGGGCTCGGAGAGGGCCGGGAGGCGAGGTGCTGGAGCTTAGGGGATCCCCAGAGGCTGCTCCGCCCCGCCCCACCCCCTCTGTGGTCCCGGCCCTGCCCACCCTAGCCTGGGCTGACAGCCGGCGCTTTCTGCTGCTGGCAGAGTGCAGTAGCCCGCCTGGCCAGCGACTTGGAGCGTGCAGGGAGGGCGAACCTCGGGTCCGACCTGTCACCCCCAACGCTGGGCCTGGATGCTCCCCCAGCCCTGGCCTCCCACCCGTCGCCCCTAGCCTCTCAGATTGAACTCGGCTCCCCGGAGAGGATTAAGTAAGTGCTGAGGTCGCTGCTTCTGAACAAGAATGGAGGAATCCAAGGGTCGTGGAAGCGGGTATGGGGGTGAGGCAGGGAGGACTGAGGGACCAGGTAGAGAACGGCATGCGGGTTCTCGGAGGTCGTGGTGCCCACCTCTTTCATCCGGTTTCTCTTCACCTTTGGACCAGGAGGCAGGCCCAGAAATTGGTCAGCAGAGTGCCTTCTCTCGTTTGGGAGGAGGAGTAAGCAGAACCCCAAGAGCAAGTTAAGGGTCTGGCCCAAGGTCATGCCTGGGGTCAGTGGCAGAGCCAGGAAAAGAACCTGAAACCCTTATCTTAGCCTCACTAGAGCGGGAGAGCAGGGAAGATGAATCTACCCTACACATGTCCCTCTGCCAGCCTTGCCCTTTCCTAAGGGGCCATCATTGATGTGTGCACATCTCATACACATCCTTGCACCTGCCCAAGGAGGCATCCCATGTACACCCATGAACCACACAGAGAGACATATGTGCAGCTATGAGCTAGGAATTCCTCCTCTCTCTAGGCCTGACTGTCTGCAGCATGGCTGGGACCCCTTCCCACCCCTGCCTTACCCAGGCTGGGCAAATCTTGTACCTTTTGAATCCAGAGGAGGAGGGAAAGAGAGGCACTTTAAAATAGGAGCTCTATCCCTACCTCCAAGATTTTCTCCTTTTGCCTTGCTTCTTATCCCTAACAGCCTCCAGATCCCCTGTGAGGGAAGAGGAGTGGTCCAGTGACCCCAAAAGCCTGCAGAGAACCCTACCAGAGGATCTGGCCTAGCCTTTCCTTCCTGTCTCCTGATCTCTCCACACAAGCCCCTACCCCAACTCCAAGCACAGCCTGGACCACACAGCAGACTGGGTCCAGGGACTCCTGTACCCTCCACCTTCCTAACTGGATTGGCCAGGGGAGAAGATGGAACATTTCCTGGGTGCTCATTGTGAACATAGCTTGTGCTAAGTCTTTTCTAGGGACTTGTTTATTCTGACCTTATAACACTGTGGTTTTTTTTTTTTTTTTTGGCAGTACTGGAGTTTGAACTTTGTTTTTGTTTTTGTTTTAGATTATTTTTCAGATAGGGTCTCCCACTTTTTTGTTCAGGCTGGTCTTGAACCAAGATCCTCCTGATTGCCTCCTAAGTAGCTAAGATTATAGGTCTGGCCACCGTGCCCTGCCCTGGGGTTATTCTTGATATCCTCACCTTAGATTTAGGAAAAGTGAGACAGATTGAAGGAGTGACTTGACTAGAATCACTAAGTGGCTGAGCCCAGACAGGATTCAAAGATAGGCCTGACTCCTGGGCAAGTGTTTCCCACCAGGGAAGGAAAATGATGGAGTTATTTTTTCACAAGCAGGATGAGGGATATGGGTAGCAGGGAGTGAGCAGGTGGAGAGGGGAAGAATATGGGATATGGAGATAATTGCTCAGGGAAGGAGCTTTTTCTTTCAAACCTCCCTGTTACCTTTCCTATCTTCTAGATATGATCCATGATCATCTTACCCACACCAGAGGTGACAGGGCTTCATTTTCATGTTCCTAAGCCTACATAGGAACTATAGATATATAAAGCAATGTATCCTAATGCCCTTGAATTTACCCTTGCCCTTGCCCTCAAGCCTTTACTTTCCTAGTACCTTTAGAATCCTGAGGAACTTCATCCCACAGCTATCTTTAAAATCATGTTTTTATCCTTTCCTTTCCAGAGCAAGGCAAGCAGGAGACTCCCTTTATCAAGGGGGCTGCTGTGCAGTTGACTACCACAGATGGTAGAAGCCACAGACTTGGATACTTCTGATATCAGAAATCAGTGGGCAGGTTGACTGAACACAGGTGGTCTCTCAGCATCAGCATGAATGCCAGGATTCTGTCTACTCAGGGCTGGTTCAGCAGCCACCCACCCACCACTGAGCTTGACTTGGAGCCTGCCACTGATGGACCCACCTCAGAGACTACCACCCTCACCCCAGAAACTACAAGCTTCAATGACTCCAGAATCCCTGACGTGCCAGGTGGCACAGGTGGCGTGGGTACCATGCTTCTGTCCTTTGGGATCATCACAGTGATTGGCCTGGCTGTGGCCATGGTGAGAGCTGGGGCAGGCTGAGGCTGGTCAGTGTTTAGATTTACAAAAACAGAAGACAATTGTCCATCAATGATAATACAATCCTCCTTCCTACCCCCATCGATGTTTATCAACTGGGGGCCCATAAACCAGAGAGGCAATTCTTGTTGGAAAAACCAGATAAAATTCTGAAAAAAACAAGGTGTTTTGAATTGAGGAATGAAGTCCACATTGGAATTGGGGAGGAGGGTGTTCCAGAGAGAGGTGTTCCTAAGAGGCAGAAGTTTGAGAAAGGCAGGAGGTTCTGTGAACAGCAAGCAGAACAGTGAGGCAAAGGGGAAATTGCATTAAGAGTAGAGGCAGAGGTGGTTGGAATGGATTTGGGGCTGCAGAATCTGGGTGTGATGCTCTGGGCATTGCAAGCTGTAGGCAGTGTTCGTTCACTCATTCACTTGACAATTACTTACTGAGTACACGCTCTTACCTCTGGGACCCAACAGGGGCTGGGAAGATGAGGTCCTACCCTGTGGTTCTTATGAGGAATGGGTTAAAAGTCAAGGGTTTTTTATCTAGACTGTATGGTCAGGGACAGCTGGGAAGCAACATTTGAGCTGAGACTCAAGGTGAGAGCATGGCCTCAGTGTCATAAGAAGGAGCAGAGTTGGGTGGCCATCAGAACCAAGATGAGCTGGAGAGCTGTAGGTATCCCCCAATAGTGATATAAGCACTCAGATGGTCACTAAAGGACCAGTGAAGATTGTACAGGAAGCAGGTTACACCTGAGGTCCCCCAGAGGGCCTGCAATGGCAGAATGCCACCAGGCTGTGATGGCTGGCCTTAAGCTCAGGAGCTCTGACAAATAGGGCTTGGTTGGGGAACTGGGTTTGTAGCTCAGTGGTAGAGCACTTGCCTAATGGGCACAAAGTCCTAGGTTCAAATCCTTGGTGCCAGAAAAATAAAGACCAGAACAGTCCATCCATGGCCTGGTTGACAATGATGTTAATCCAGGGTTACCATATGGGCCCTGCAGGCTCCAGACAGCTGTCAGGGAACAACTACTGGCCAGCAAATAGGGCCAGGATGCAGCAAATGCAGAGCAAGGCCAGGGCTGAGAGGGCAGGAGCAAGCCAGAACACCAGTGTTTTCCCTTGATACCCACGTGGTAGTTAAGCAGACTGGGGCACCCTGACTTCAGGGCGAAATAGCCTAGAATCTGCCTGGTTACTCTTGGCAAATGATTTTGTCCTAGGAATGTGGTAAAGGCCCCTTTGTTCTAGAGGAACATTCAAAGGATCAAGGTGGTGACCTTCTGACAAAGGTGGAGAGGTAGGAGGTTATGGGGCAAAGGCAGTGGAGAGTTGGAAATGCCTCCAGGTTATAGGAGAAAAGAATTTTAGAAGTGTCCCCTAAATGCCACTTCCTTTCCCCTTGTACCATCCCTGAGTCGGGCCATAGGTGCAATGAGGAGTAAGCCACTGCCAGCTTCATGTCTCACACAGAAGTGTGAAAAATGCTTGGTACAGTCAGGAGCAGGAGAGGGCTTCTTGGAGGAGGTGAGGCTGCAGCTGGACAGTGAGAAGTGGGAAGATTTGGAAAGGAAGGTGGGAACATGGCAGCAGTTGGGGCAGAGGGAGTAACAGAGCAAAGGCATGGAGATTGGATGAAGGTTTCTGGCTTTTCCTGAAGCTCCTTCTGAATCACAGGCCACAGGGGAGGGAGGAGGATTTGGAGTGAGGGCCACAAGGCAAAAGGGCATAGGATGCTGTGGCTAGAGTCACTTGCTCAGGATGGCAGGGGCTGACCCAGAATGTCCAGAGCTCCTGTTGAATCTACTCACACGAGAGCAAGAAGTGCCACCCTCATGTGACCCTCTGGAAGGCGAGAGGTAGCTTGGGACACTCTAGTTTCTTTTCAGGCCTTTGCGGTCCCACAAGAGAAGCCCTGGGCCAGACTTGGAACCAAGTCAGATTCAAGCTGTGGGTATGCTACAAAGAGCGTGAGAGCTAGAGAGGATTTAGGACAGACTCTGGTGATATGGCTTTCCCTCAGGCAGAAGCAGTCATATTCCCTGACAGAAACTGCCAGTTGGGGAAGAACAAGATGGTAGCAGAGGTCCTTGGAGTCCCTCCCCAGGGTGGTGTCCCAAGTCTGATCCTTCTCCTTTGGTCCTAAGGAGACACTGTCAAAGCTACAGTCAGTATTGGAGATCTGGGGCCCACCAGCCCCCAGCCAGGCATAAGTGTGGTTTTCCTACTGCTGAGTCCTCAGACCCAGTCTGGACACTGTCAGCATCTAAAGACATCAGAGGAAGGTATGAATGTAGGACGTCTATGTCACTTGGATGAAGACCTTGAGGACATAAGCCTCCCACTCATCAGCCTCCACCCAGCCCCCTGACTTCAGGGCCTGCTGAGTCAATCAGGGCCTCCTTTCCTCACCATCTGATGCTGCTTCTTCTTTTGCAGGTTTTGTATATCAGGAAGAAGAAGAGGTAATTCCCCAGTTTCTACTTAAAACTTTAGTTTCTGGGCAGGGGTGGGCTGGTCTCAACTCCAGGGGATGTGGGTAAGGAAGGAGAAAGAGTCTCCATCACTGGGGCCCCTCTCCCTGGTCAGAGAATCAGGGCCTCTTCTGCCCACTCAGGGTTTGGGGTGACCACTTTACCTCAGCTAGAGTTGAGGGCCCCCACTAGTGTCTCACATATAGTCAGGCAGATGTGAAGATTCTGGGTAACTAGGTATAACCCTGGAATTGCGGGGGACAGGGAGAAACTCTGGAGATTATCTCCACCCAGCTGCCTAACGACCTTTGTCCTGCTGCCCTTAACTGACTGCTACTGGCTCCCCTTCCCTCACCCCAACCCCCAGAGGCTATAGATTGCAGCAGAACCCTGGCCCAGGGAGCCCCTGTGGACCCTATGGATGACAGGTACATAGCCTCTGGTCATGTAGTCCCAGGAGTGTCTAACTTCCTATGCCACTCATCCAAGGAAGAGCTGGTACTGTAGAGGCAAAGATGTCTGTGATTGAATCCCAAGGGAAAGGTCAGGCTCCCAAATCATAGTTGTGCGTTGTGGTTCACCCGGCCAGCAGGCAGCACGTGGGAGCTGGGAAGAGGAAGGGCTTACTCTGACCTCAGAAGCATCTGCCTCACTCACAGGCTGGAGAAGCTGCGCCATCAGCTCATGCCCATGTACAGCTTTGACCCCACAGAGGAGCAAGATGAACTGGAGCAGGAACTGCTGGAGCATGGGCGGGATGCGGCGTCTGTGCAAGCTGCTGCCTCTCTGCAGGCCACGCAGGGCAAGGTGGGCACTGACCAGGTTCCCCATCCATCCTGTAGCCAGCATATCTCCACTCCACCCTCCATCCTTTCCATGCAGTTTGCCAGCACCTGCCAGGAGGTCAGGTGGCCACTATTGGGTATATCAATCTTGTCAAGTCTACTCAGAAATGATGGAATTGTTCTATGGCCCTCATAGACTCACTGCTCAAGGCCAAGCCAGACTAGGGACAGCCCTGGGATCCATCCTGGTTCTGCCCTGATAGCCTGCTTGTCTTGTAAGTCCCATTGGTATCTCTGAACCTAGTTTTCTCAACTGCAAATAAAAATCCTAATTCTTGCCCTGTGTTTCCCCCAGCCCATGCTGTCTGGGAAAACAGGAAAGGACTGATGGTGAGATTGTTGGGGGCCAGAACCCTGGGTTCCTCTGCTCCCTGAGGTTTCATGGTCCTGAGTGAATTGTGGATGTGGTCAGAGTGTTTGGCAGTGGCACCTCCAAGTAGGCTAGTGGATCCTAGTCATTTACAGTCCAAGGCCAGTGGTGACCTCAGCCAAACACACCTTCTATATCCAAAGGGATAGACACCCATGTGGTTATCCTGCCAGAACCACTGGGATGCCTGACCACTTGTTACCAAGCCCCCAAATCTCCAAGGGCCAGATAACCGTGAAGGGGCTGAACTCACCCCAATCCATCCAACCTCTTTGCAGTTTCCTGAACTCAGGAAGAATTGAAGCTGAGAGTCTGGAAACCCCTTGGTTTTGCTGCCAATTCTGTGTCATTTGGGTCAGGACACATTGCACCCTTAGGATGTTCAGAAATCACACTGACAATCTTGATCTACCCAGCCTCCAGCATCACTGGAGGCTGGGTAGATTATAATTTGATAGTTATTTCTTGTGCACCTCCCCTGTGTGGGCCCCTGTTTGTGGGGAGAGCGTACAGAGACGAGATCTTTCCTGCTGGGAGAAAGCTAAGCATGCATAGTTAATTTAGTGCCTGGATCCCACAGTGAGTACTGCAAGGTGACAGAGTAAGTTGGCAATGGTTTGGGTGTGTGTGTGGGGGGGTGAGGCAGGGTGGAGAGTCATCTGAGCCTGGTCAGATTTCTAGGCTGAGCTTGTGGGGAGGGCATTCCAGGCAGAAGGTATAGCTGGTGCCAAGGAAGTCAGTGTGGAAGTGACTGGGCCAGAGCGTACATAGCCTTGGTCAAGGTCTCTGATGCCCCTCTCTGTCTCCCTGCAGAGCACTCTCCCCTCTCAGGGCCCGCTGCAGAGGCCCAGCCGGCTGGTATTTACTGATGTAGCCAATGCCATCCATGCGTGAGCAGCCTAAGGACAGGCCTGGATTTCTGACAGAGACATCATCACAGTGCCCACAGAGGTGCCCACTCACTGACTGTCAAGACCTATTCTCAGGACCTGTGCTGCCAAGAAGGAAGGGCCAGGCCAGGCCCCAGCTGTTCTGCAGATTCACCTGCTGACCCTCCAGGCTTGAAGAGAGAGCCCTGGCCTGTCTAACCACCCAACCACTGACCTCTCCTGACCTGACAATCCTAGCATGAAGGGCATCCCTCATACAGGAAAGTTGAGAGCCACTACTGTGTTCCTGGTCTCTTGGCCACACCCCTCATATCAAAGTCTGCCTCTGTAATGTGAAGGAGATGGCTGGTGGGGGAGAAGGTTGGGAAGGGAAGGAGGAGAGGACCGTGATGGAGAAGAGAGGGGTTCTCCTCTGTCTGGGAGAGACTTGTTTTTTATTCTAGACCCTTTTCTTGGGTAGCAAAAGGCAACCACCTAGGTCACAGGGACAGAGTAGGGCAGCACCTATTATAGGCCCTGAGAGGCCCAGGGATACAGCTGAAACTGCCCAGTAGGCAAGATGCCAAAAGGGCTGCTCACACTCAGGGCCCATCCATATTACAGGAGGTCCATGGGGTCTCCTAGCAACACATCCCTGGAAGTCAGCCATTTGTTGGATTCAAGAAAGGGTGGAAGCTAAGGGAGAAGGAATTGGGGGATTGGGTGTGGAGGTATGCAGCCCCCCAGACCTGCTGCAAGGTCTCATACATGTGCACACATGCAGACACATGCTTGCCCCAGGACAGGGGTCAGGATGGAAACCCTCTGCATTGGAGTCACCATCAAGTTGATCCTACCTTATGGCACGTAGTGAAATATTGGGATGTGCCATTCCCTTGGCTTTTATTGTTCAGGGACTCTAGGGAAAGCTCCAAACCAGGTTCTACTGTTCACTGCATTTCTTCAATGGGTTCTAAAAGCTAGGCTGACTTGCTTCTGGAAACAGCTTCCTGACTATATCAGGGATATGGTGTTCAGGGAGAGGCTGTTAGTCTGAGGGCAGTGGGCATAGGCTATAGGGTGGTGTAGGTAGATCTGACTAACTGGAAGGGTTGCCCTTTGAGGAAAAGACCTAAGAAATATGGTCATTTTTTAAATTCCCCCTTCTTCCCATCTATGGGAAAGGCCACTCAGTGTTCATGGAGTGGGTAAGAGGGTCTCTGAACTTGGCCTTCCCCTAAGCCTTGGAGGGTCAGGGGCATCTGAAAAAGACACTGGGAAGAGACTGGAAAGTTTTTCTATACTGGGAATGCACGCATACACGAGCACACGCAAAAGCGTGTCCTCAGTCTCGCCACCATTGTGTCCCCTGCTGGTTGGAGGGGACGTGGGGGGTGGCATGTACAGATCTTCCATCAGGCAAATACCACATGTCAGAAGGTGAGGGCCTAGAAGTCCCTCGTGGGGGAAGGTTCTGGATTTATTCCCTCCTCTAGATGCTATAAATACTTTAGCACTTGAGACTGGAGGGCTGCGGGTAATTTAGGATGCACAAAGCTGTAATTTAACTCACAGCATCTCTATGTGTGAGAACATTAAAGATGTAATTAAGATGTTTACATGAAGAGAATGGAGCCTGTGACACTTGGGGTGCAAAACCCCAGGAGGGAATGGGATGGGTGAAGGACTGTGGGAGGCCTAGGGATAGTTGCTTGGATCTCAGCTATGAGGGGCAGCCCAGCAGGTTTTCCTTGATCTGAGAAAATGCTTTGGGCCCAAATTTGAGGATTATCTGGACCTCAGACTATGACTGCTGAATGGGATCACAATATCTGCCAAGTGGATAGGACCTTGTGGGACCAGCCCAGAGCAGGAGTGGGATTATAGCACCCAACAGGAACTGGGTCCAAAACACAAAAAGGAACAAAGTAACATGGCCTTCACTGTAACTCAGGGTGTGGGTAGGAGATGGGAAGCCATTAAGGTCATGTGTGTGGAACCTGCCTCACGGTTCAGAAGGGTTAGGAGGAGAATGACACTAGGGTGACCAGCTATGCTAGTTTTCCTAGCAATATCCCAGGTTTAGCACTGAAATTTGTATAAGTCAAGACCCTAAGTGACCCTCTTCCAGAGAGCTGAGCCTTCAGGCTAGCATGATAAAACAAGGAGGGGTGAGCCTGCCAGTTCTGTAATGAAGAGCTGGGGTGAAGATGGGGACTGTAAGAGAGGGCCACAGCTGGACCTGTCAGTGATGGCTGTGATATTGAGAGAGAGTCTTCTTCAGCAGACCGGCAGGATTTCTGAGGGCTATGGGGTGAGAGAAGTGGTGGACAGGATGCGTGCTGCCACACTGGAATGTGGGTATTGCGGAAGACATGTCTGGGGATCCTGAAAAAAGGAGGCCTGTGGAGCAAGGCTGACCCCCAGGGACCAGGGTGATGGAACTCCAGGAGGATCCCTGTGCCCCTTTCCCTGCTGCCTGCCCCAAGCCCCTTTCGTCATGGGTGGGCCTGACTAGGTGATGGGCACAGGTCACTATCTGTGGATGGCAGGAGCTCCTCCTCTTCATTTGTACCCCACTTGCTCATCCCTTCCATCCATATTCTGTTTTTTAGCTCTTTCTCCCAGTCCTAGAGGAAAACCGAATTCCTGGGTCTTCTACAAAATGTAGGATTGATAAATATTGGGGTGGAAGGTTCTGTGGGCATGTCCCCCTTGTGGCTTTGATCCGGGGAGGAGAAAGTTGTCCAGGACTCTCCTCACTGCCCCAACCAGACAGTGGGGTGAGATAGAGTTGCCCACTGTTACTGATCCTGAAATTGACTGTTAGTTGGAGCCCTCTGGGAAATGCCCTCCCAACACACACACACACACACACACACACACACACACACACACACACACTTCCATGAGTGAAACCTCTTCTCATGAATAGCAATCAGGTTTCAGGTTAGAAACTGTGGTGGTTGGTGGTTGGTAGTATCAGAGTGGACGTGAATGGGCACGTTCAAAGGAGGCCATCTTCTTGTTTAATATAGTGAAGTGTCACCTTTGAGCCAAAGTGAATAAAATAATCCTGTTGCCTGGCTGCAGGCAGACAGTGGGGATGCATTCAGAATGTAAAGGAAAGTTCTTGTTGGAGGGAGAGCCTAGAGACGAGCAACACTCTGACCTTGCTGTAGACTCTTTCCAGAGTCATTCCTTCCACCACTATGGCCCTTAGAAGGCCAACCCATACTTCATTCCATTCTAGATGGGGGAGAAAGACATCAAATAGGAAAAGGGGTATGAGGGCGCTATGCTATATGTCTGTAACTTTATAGCTGGAATCAGGGCAGGGTCAGGAAGTACCTGGGTGTTCAAAGACTGGGGGCAAATAGTCCTACTCTCTCCCATGTGGCTGTACCCTTCAGTAGGCCTTGTTGTGGAAGGCCTTGGGAGAATGGTTAGGGAAACCCTAGGAGACAGTAGTCTGGCACCCCCATCCACTGACCCTGGCTCAGGACAGGGGCAATAGCAGGTAGGGGCATCTGTGGTCACCCAGAAAAACTCTTGAAAGGCCAGAAATGCTTGGAAACGACCCTCCTCTGTGTGAGCAGAGGAGGGAGGGTGGAGAGAGTGTGGAGACTCTTAGGTGGGACCATGCAGACTAAGAGCAGGATGCCATTCCACCTGGAACTGGGTCTACCCTCGGTACTCTTTCCTCACCCCAGAGCTCCTTGGCAGTGTTCCCTCGATGACCCCTATGCTGCATTCTGGGCCCTGCATGGCAGATTAGGGCATGTGTCAGTGCTTTCCAGGGACATTTGGACAACCCCCCCGACCCCCTACATACTCAAAGGAGCTAGGGAAAGAGCAGCAAGCATGTAGGGAAAGACAAAAAGTGGAAGTGATCTCCCTCATCCCAGAGAAAAGCCCAGGACTAGAGTCTTCATCCAGGAGAGGGTCTGTAGAGGTAGCAGTGGGGCAGGTGACCCTGAAACCTGTCTGGGAAGGGGGTTTCCTTTCCCACCACCTGGCCTAGGGAAAGGAGTTTGCATCAGAGACCCTCTGCCTTGAGCAAGGGAGGAGGTCCTGCTTCTCAGAGCACCCATCTTTCTCTGGGTGCAGCTGGAAAGGTAACCCCCCTCAGAACCTGCTTAGATCCATGAATGCTGTAGGCCTAGGATTCCTGTCTGGGCTGGGGAGGGTAGGGTCAGTGGAGAGAGGAAGTCCCAGAGTGTCTTGAGGCGCCCCCCACCCCCCAGGGGACAAGTTCCTGTTTATTGATGTTACTGAGCTCAAATCTGCAGCCAGGGGAGGTAGGAGAGAAGCTTTTGCTGTGACATCAGTGGGCCCATTCCTGGCCTCGCTCAGGGGCTTTCAAGGCCTTCCCTGACAAGCCAGACCAGCTCCAGTCAGTGGATCACAGCTAGGCCAGATTCTCACACTTAGAGGAAAATGTGGTCCGACACCCCATTAACTTGAATCAGAGCAAGAAACTACAAAAGATTTTCCCTTGGGGCCTCCCATAGTGTAACATTTCTGGATGGCTTGAGGGGTGTGAGGGGACCTAGAACGCAGATCCTGAAGTCACTACTGATTCTAAGAGTCCATCAGGATTCTCAGAGGTCTTTGGATTCTGAATTTCACTGAGGAGTGAAACTTCTGAGAGATACCTTCTGGGAGACCCATGGTGGAGCCACAGGAATCCCCAGAGTGGCCTAAAAGGTGACAGCAGCAAACAGTCTCCCAAAAGGTGGTGAGAGACATATACAGGCCAGTTCCAGAATTAGGAAGGGCCAGGTAGACTGAGTTGGCCTGGTGGGTAGCAAGGAGCTTGGAAGATGCCCAGGACGCTCTGTTGCCCAGCCCAGAGGAGCAGGGACCCAAGCTCCGAGTCTTTGGGTGATAGTTTGCCAAAGTTTCTGCATACCTCACCACACAGTCTCCAGACCAGACCTCCCCATGTGAGGCTTGGTCAGATCCAGAGCAGGACTAAAGGGTCCATATGTCAAATACCACTGCTCCCACCAGTCCTGCTCCTCCCTAGGCATCAGACCCAACTGCCCTTGCTCCCCAGCATCAGAGGGCTCTGGTGGGGCTGAAGATGCTGCAGTCTGACTTCGTCTTACCCTTACCCAACCCTCTCATACCCCTGCCTGGTCCTGATCAGTCCCCAGGGACCCAGGTCTTGGCAGAAGCCAAGCTGCAATCCACTGAGTGGGGACTCTCTGGGTTCCCCTCTGCTGTCCTGTCAATTCACCTGGGTGTTTCCTGCAAACACCTGTTCAGCCTGAATGTTTATGGTATAATGGTGGGGGTGGGGGCTTTCAGTTGCTGAGACAAGGGTTCCTGGCATCTGGCATCCTTCCTTCCCTGGGTTTCTCAGACCTCACTCAGAGTTCACAGGAGAATCAAACACTTTCTGCCTGCCCAACAGTGAGCTAGGAGGTTAGGGGGTCAGGACCAAGTCTAACAGGTCAGAGTTAAGGAGGACTGCCTGAAGGAGGCAGAGGAACAGGCACCTACTACTTTCATTTTCTGCCTTCATGCCAGGATCTGGGTTGCTGGCCAGGATGTGGTATCTTCCACTCACCAGCCATTTTGTGGGTATGGCCATGGCTGTGCCTGATGTGGAACAGGCAGCGTGGCAGAGTAACAATGGGATCTAGTTGAGAAACACTCTACCCATGGCTTTTCCCAAGAAACCCAGTGGAAGTTAGCACTCCCTTCCAGCAGACATGGCTGCAAGGAGATGCCACACTCCTGGCTGAACTTCCTTCTCTGGATTCAACTGAAAGCCCAGCAGAGTAGGCCCTCACCTCTAGCTTGAAGGCTGTTCCTACCGAGGGGTGTTAAGAGCTTACTGCCCCTGGTAGAGGAGGGCCATGAGTTAGAGGTCACTGGAATAAGGACTATGGAGGGCCCCAATGGACAAGACCCCACAGAAGCTCCCCAGCCACACTTACAGTTGAGAAATGGATGGGCAGAGAGGGTGAATGACAGGTCCAAGATTGTCAGGGTCTATAGACTCTCCACAATACCAACAGAGGGAGGTGGGCTTGGCAGCCACGGGACAGATACCTTACCACTTTTCTTGGCACCAATTTTGGGCCTTTCCTGCCTGGAGTCTTTGGAGGCCTCAGAAGAGGCTGGGCCCATAGTCTCAACTTGAGTGAAAGGGAAAGCATGACCTAGGGTAGAGGCTTGAGAATGGGGCTTAGGAGGAACAGGAAAGGAGAGAAGGTAGTGTGTTACTCAAGAATCCCAAGGCTTGGGTTCAAGTTCTGGATTTGGCATAAACTGGCTTTGGGAGTGTCCCTTCTCTCCCTGGACACTCAGCTGACTCATCTGTAAAATGAGCGAAGCCATGCTGCCCTTCTGTCTGTTAAGCAATAGGGAGATGAATGTCAGGAATTGCTGAGATAGGGTTTGAAAAGAGAAGATTCAAGCGGGGCAGAGAAAGGGCCATTGGCTGTCACTTGTGCCTCCCTTCAGCCTGGCCTAACTGAAACTAGACCCTCAGAACCACTAGGATACTTCCCTTACATGTCTCATACACTCCTGGGCCTCCCTCATTAGCTTTCTGCCCTTGCAGCACAGAGCAAATAAAAGCAATACTTAGGTGAGGTCCTAAAATCCAGTTGGAGGCTCTCACAGGGTTGGGACCTGGTGTACCCTCCTGCCAAGGACACACTCCTGCTAGAGGCTGAGATAAGCCAGGAGCTGTCCCAGGAGCTGAAGTCACTGTCAGGGAAAGCATGAAGGACACATTAAACCCCTGGCCTCAGGCTACCTTCATCAAGACCTTTTCCTGGACATCCCTCATCTAGCTCCTTTCTCTAACCCCTCAGCACTTTTCAGCCTTGGCTACTCCATGCTCACCTTTCCTTTAACTTTCATCCTACCCAATAAGTTCTTTCTTTAGTCTAAAAGAAGGCAAAGAGAAGCTAGGCATGGTGGTTCATGCCAAAATTCCAGCACAGGTGAAAGCAGGAGGATCATGAGTTCGAGGCCAACCTAAGCTCCATGGGGAGACTCTGTCTATAAATTTTTTTTTAATAAAAGAATGAAGAGCTGGGTGCCCATAGCTCACACCTGTAATCCTAGCTACTGAGGAGGCAGAGATAAGGAGGATCACAATTCAAAGCCAGGCTGGGGAAACAGTTTAAATAGACCCTATCTCAAAAAATATCCAACAACAAGAAAAGGAAGTGGAGTGGCTCAAGGGGTATAGCACCTGCCTAGCAAGTGTGAGACCCTGAGTCCAAACCCCATATCACCAAAAACAAAAAAAGAATGAAGAAAGGAGAGGAGGATGAAGAAAGAAGGTAAAGTGCCGGGGCTGGAAAGGAGGCTCACAGTACACAGCTGGCACCCAAGAATGCTGCTGAGTTCCCAATCCCCAGACCATTTTCTGACCAGATGGTCTTGCTCACAGAGACCCCGATGAAGAATGCCACCTCTGATCCAGGCAGGGAGGGAAAGGCGCTCAGCAAACAGGATTCCCCAAACCTGAGCAGCAGAGCCCTCACCTGGTTAGGAAGGGGCCCACCAGGCCTCACCCTGCTCACTGCTTGCCTGATCCCCAAGAGTCTCAGGCCCCTCATGGTTTCCTGCTGGCCTCAAGCCTTCTTTCTGCCTCTGGCTTCCTGCTGCTTCTCAGACATATGGGGGCCAGTAGGGTGGAGCTAGTTTGAAACCTCAATCTAATGCTGTCTCCTATTCCCTGGACTTCTCTATGGGGTAGCTTTGCTCTTATCTGTGCCCTGAACCAGGAGTGCTGCCAGGGATGTGGTAGGCATTGGCAGTGGCTCCTGCCAGTAATTCTGGCCCCAAGGCACTCAAATTGGAGGTATGCAGTGGATATTTGTGTTTCTCCACTTTAGAGGACACAGGTGAGGGTCTTCTCCTGGGGTCAACTTTTCCAGGTTCTGCTTGTACAACCATATAGATATCCATCTAAAGGACAGTAGGAAGAGCCCTGTCCTGGGACAACAGCAATGCCCTTCTTGCTCCCCTTATGAGCCAACCTGCAACTATTTTCATGGACCTCCTTGAGGGTGTGGCCTCCCCATCATTCCTTCCCCATCTCACCAAGAGAAGCCAAGCTCCAGAGTGTCCAAGTGAAATTCTTGCCACCGTCCTGTGGCCTGATTAGACATCCTAGGCCTCCTGGTACTGGGGGTACTTTCTCAGTGGGCAATGGGCACATGACTGATCCCTGAATTGCAGTCCTGGGCACATAAGGCCTACAAGCAGGAGGCAAACTGCTTCACTCCCCACTCATCTACCCAACAACAATAACTGGCCAGTGTACACAGACTCTGGCTGAGCCCACTGCATGCTGATGGGTCGGCACGTGGGACCAGGTCAAGCACAGGGGAACAGAACTGGCAGCTCATCTCCATCTAACTCCTTGTAGGGATTCCCAGCTCTTCCTAAGCTCCTGGAGCAGGGGTCCCACACCGTGAGTCTCTATCTGTGGTAAGCCTGAGAGGCAGGCTCCATGTCAGGGACCAACACACATTGCTTCTGATGCCCATGGTGGCTAGGGAAGATGAGCTATCTCACTTCTCCTTCATAACAGGGCACAGCAGATGTCCCATCCCACTGTCCCCTGGCCAGTAGCCAAAGGGGAGATGAGAGACAGGTCTATCTTGGCTGTTCCCTGCCACCTATCCTTTACTGACTTAGGGGCCAGTTCCACTTCCTGGGAGAGATAAAGAGGCTCAGTAATAACAGTGACAATAATAAAAATAATAGTAATAATTATAGATATGATTGGTTGCACTCCTGCCATGTGATAGATACCATAGACCAGATTGCATCAGTCCACAGTCTTCCCCACTCCAACAGGAGCACTGTTCACTTCACTGCATCCACAGCTGGAAATCCACCAGAGGGGCCTTGGGAATGGGCTGTGGTCTGCCTCAAGGGCCAGATTCTGATCCTAGTAACAGTCACCCTTCATTGGTACAATCCCCCATGATTTCACTTTATTCTGTGGCAACTCTGGAGGGTAAAATGTCCACATTGCAGGAGTGATCTAGGACTGGGTCATCGGGCTCAGAGCTGGTCCGGGGCCTCTTATACACCATTCCATACAGGAGCCTCAGAAAAACTCCAGAAATAGGAGGTGCTGGGACCTGATGTGCAACCAGCAGGCACTGCCTACTCAGTTGTCAGATCTGCCTTACTACCTCTGATGCCACCTATGGTGCCACCTGCTGTCAGCTTCAGGTACTACCACTCTCAGTCATGGGGTTTTCTGATATCATCTTCTACCATTAGCTTCTGCCCTGGGTGTCATGAAGAGCAGCCCTTGACCCAGGCCCTGACATGGGGGACTCACCTGGCAGGACAAGGATGATGAGGTAAGTGAGGGTTCTAGGGTTCAAAATTTAAGGAGCCACTCACCTCCCAAGCCCTGACACTGCACTCCCACTAACTTGAGCCTGAGTGCTTCCTTACATTTCCTGCCCAGGGTGCAACTCACTCACCTCACCCTCGTCCAGGCCCTGTTGCCAGGCTCCTCTTGTTAGGGCTCAGCGGACTGACTTCTACCTCCTACCCCACCCCAACTCCCCTGCCAGCAGATTAGAGCCCCCAGAAGGCCAAGCACTGCTGGGAGTACGGGCCAAAACCTGCCCTGGCCAGAGCTCACCAAATGGCTCTTTATCCAGAGGCAGCTGAGAACCCCTGATTATGAGAGACTTAAGGATTTATCAGCAGCTGAATAGCAAGTCAATGAAATGACACTGTGGAGCCCAGGCAAAAGAGGAGGACAGAATTTCTACTACAAATCCCTGTAGATGGTTGAGGCCAAGTCAGAGTGTGTAAACCTCCTGGGGCACTCACAGCCAGAATCAGAGCCCATTTAATCCCCCAACAACCCAGAGAGTGTATACTTCTTGTGCTTCCATATTACAGATGGGGAGAATGAGGCATAGAACAGTAGGGTTGTTTAGCACACATCAGTGCCCGAGGTTGACCTCAGGAGGATTAACTCCAGAGCTCACTGCCAAGATTCCCAAAGAGGGAAACAATGTTCTCTGAAGACGGAACCTCTCCCCCTACACTAGTTATTTATTTGGCCTTTTTAACTACTTCCAACTAGTCCACACCAAGCCCTCTGTTGTGCCCATCGAGGGAGGGGCACAGATGGAGAATCCCACCTGGTATAAGAACCACGATAGTAATGTTGTCATGCTGTCAGCAATGAGAACATCCCTTACCAGGAATTGATAAGAGACACAGGTGAGGTGAAAGGAGAATTCAGAGGCCCCATCATGTCTGCATGGGGCAGGGCAAGGCTTTTGTTGTACTTGGCTTTGCACTAGGTTCAATGTAAGGTGATGAAGGACATTTCCAGTTGGGCAAAAGGATATAGGGATGATAGACTTTCTCACAGTCGGGTCACTAATGAAGGAGATCTCACCAGGTGGCTTCTGAAAATGGGAGCACCTACACTGTGCTGGACTTGCACTATGTGCCATATCCATTCTTCCTCCCCTACCAAGTCCCCCTGCTTTGGAGGCTGGTGCTGCTGGGGATCGGAGTATATGAGGGTGAATCTGCTAGATACTGATCTGTAAGAATCACTAAGTGACTGAGACCACACCCATGTCCACTCCCTCCTAAAGGGTCCAGGAGGTCTGTTCCCACCCCCAAGAGATGACCATCTCAAGCCTGAGTGAGTGGGGTGGACTGAAATTCCATTGGTGGAAGGAGGCAGTGGCACTCTGTTTAGAGCAATTCCCACTGTGACCACCAGGTGGCGGTGCAGGTCCAAATTACTGGTTCTATGGTGGCTGTGGAGGGGGCGGGAGGATGGAGGGAACTGTCTGAAATTCAGCCTTGAAGCATTTTGCAAAACTCCACGAGATCTGGACAGCTGGTGCCCTGGAACTAGATGGGGGCTGGGTCAGGGTGACTAGTTACTGCTATGGCCTGAGCCTCTAGAATGGAGGTTCATAGTAGGTGCTGGGGGCTATTTACTGAATGGAGGATTTGGATAAGTGGTTCTTGACTCATGGAAATTAAGTCAGCTAATATATGAAATGCATGCTGAAAGCCTTCAATGAGTACATACAGTTATGTTACTTTTATTATGGGCAGTTGTTCTTCCCAGGCCCAAGAGGGTCCTTGACTCAGGGAATCCAGTGTCTTTTAGTGTCCCACCCAGGGTGTTGCACAGCAAGACAACAAACATCTCTGTGCTGTCTTTCTCTCCCCACCCCTCTGTGGAAGCTACCTTCTTGCCCTGAGCTCTCATGTGGTCAGTCAGCTATCTCACCTGAAGTCAACTTTTCAGTGAGGCTGAATGAATAGTCCTAGATCATACAGGATCTGAACTTAGCTCTGCTGGACCTCTGGAACAGGTTCTGAATGGGTCTGCTTTATTCCTGCATCCTCGGTGTGGAGCCTGGCTCTATTGTGTGTCACTGAGGGCCTCCCTTTCTTTTGATTCCTTCGTCCCCACACATGAACAAGTGAAATGAGGGCATTTGCTGCCTCTGGTAGGCAAGTTCTAGGACCCGGGAGAGTAGGAGCTATGCCATACAGCTCCCATACATCATGTCCACGGAGGCAGATAGCAGCAAACAAGCAGGTCCTGAAAAGCGATGGAGCCATCAGTGGGGCAGGCAGCCTGCTCCCAAGGGGAGCAGCAACAGGCCCAGTGTCCTCTGAGCCTCAAGAAAATCTCTACTGTCTATCATGGGTGCTAGCGCCAACGTGTCCCGGAGATCCTTGCCCAAGAACCCTGGGGCAACTGGACTTTCCTGAATGTCTCTTGCCGCATGAATGAGCTGGTCTAAATCCCAGCTCAGCACCATGCAACCCCAGGCAAGTCCCCAAACCTCTTGCCTCAGGGTCCTCATCTATAAAGTGGGGGGCAGATCCTCCCTACTTGATAGGATTAAAAGTTTATATTTGTAAAGGACCTATAATATGTAGGAATACTAGTAAATATTTATTAAATAAATAACACACTAAATGTCCAAAGGGTGACCCAGAGGTGCTAAGCCTTGGCGGCAATGGAGCCTCTGATGCACACTCAACCTTCAGGCAGCCCTGGGGTCCATGCACTCTTGTAACCCCAGAACCTGGGAGGCTGAGGCAGGAGAATCTGGAATTTGAGGGCGGCCTGGGCTATATAGTTAGTTCCAGGCCAACCTGAGCTATATAACAAGAACTTGTCTCAAAAAATCAAGAGCTGGGGATGTAGCTCAGCATAGAGAACTTGTCTAGCATGCATAAGCTAGATCCTCACCGCCACAAAAAAATTAAGTGGCCTCTTCCCAGCAGAGCATGTGGCCCCAACAAGTCCTGTATGGCCAGGTGGGGACAGGGTCATAGATAAGTCTCCTGCTCCAAACCTGGCCTGATCTGGCACCCTCCAGAGACACAGCCCAGACACAGGATCCTCCCCTCAAGGCTGAGGAAAGCTGGAAAGGCTGGGACAGGAGAAAAGAACAGGGCAGGGCCTGAGCTGTGGGGCCAGAGAGCCCTCTGAACAGGCTCCAAGCAGTAGCCTTGAGCCACAAGGCCATGTATTTTCCCACTGGGAATTTTTTTTTTTTTTTGCTATTTTCTTTTTTTTTTTTTCATTTTTCTTTTATTATTCATATGTGCATACAAGGCTTGGTTCATTTCTCCCCCCTGCCCCCACCCCCTCCCTTACCACCCACTCCACCCCCTCCCGCTCCCCCCCTCAATACCCAGCAGAAACTATTTTGCCCTTATCTCTAATTTTGTTGTAGAGAGAGTATAAGCAATAATAGGAAGGAACAAGGGGTTTTGCTGGTTGAGATAAGGATAGCTATACAGGGCATTGACTCACATTGATTTCCTGTGCGTGGGTGTTACCTTCTAGGTTAATTCTTTTTGATCTAACCTTTTCTCTAGTACCTGGTCCCCTTTTCCTATTGGCCTCAGTTGCTTTAAGGTATCTGCTTTAGTTTCTCTGCATTAAGGGCAACGAATGCTAGCTAGTTTTTTAGGTGTCTTACCTATCCTCACCCCTCCCTTGTGTGCTCTCGCTTTTATCATGTGCTCATAGTCCAATCCCATTGTTGTGTTTGCCCTTGATCTAATGTCCACATATGAGGGAGAACATACGATTTTTGGTCTTTTGAGCCAGGCTAACCTCACTCAGAATGATGTTCTCCAATTCCATCCATTTACCAGCGAATGATAACATTTCGTTCTTCTTCATGGCTGCATAAAATTCCATTGTGTATAGATACCACATTTTCTTAATCCATTCGTCAGTGGTGGGGCATCTTGGCTGTTTCCATAACTTGGCTATTGTGAATAGTGCTGCAATAAACATGGATGTGCAGGTGCCTCTGGAGTAACAGTCTTTTGGGTATATCCCCAAGAGTGGTATTGCTGGATCAAATGGTAGATCGATGTCCAGCTTTTTAAGTAGCCTCCAAATTTTTTTCCAGAGTGGTTGTACTAGTCTACATTCCCACCAACAGTGTAAGAGGGTTCCTTTTTCCCCGCATCCTCGCCAACACCTGTTGTTGGTGGTGTTGCTGATGATGGCTATTCTAACAGGGGTGAGGTGGAATCTTAGTGTGGTTTTAATTTGCATTTCCTTTATTGCTAGAGATGGTGAGCATTTTTTCATGTGTTTTCTGGCCATTTGAATTTCTTCTTTTGAGAAAGTTCTGTTTAGTTCACATGCCCATTTCTTTATTGGTTCATTAGTTTTGGGAGAATTTAGTTTTTTAAGTTCCCTGTATATTCTGGTTATCAGTCCTTTGTCTGATGTATAGTTGGCAAATATTTTCTCCCACTCTGTGGGTGTTCTCTTCAGTTTAGAGACCATTTCTTTTGATGAACAGAAGCTTTTTAGTTTTATGAGGTCCCATTTATCTATGCTATCTCTTAGTTGCTGTGCTGCTGGGGTTTCATTGAGAAAGTTCTTACCTATACCTACTAACTCCAGAGTATTTCCTACTCTTTCTTGTATCAACTTAAGAGTTTGGGGTCTGATATTCAGATCCTTGATCCATTTTGAGTTAATCTTGGTATAGGGTGATATACATGGATCTAGTTTCAGTTTTTTGCAGACTGCTAACCAGTTTTCCCAGCAGTTTTTGTTGAAGAGGCTGCTTTTTCTCCATCGTATATTTTTAGCTCCTTTGTCAAAGATAAGTTGCTTATAGTTGTGTGGCTTCATATCTGGATCCTCTATTCTGTTCCACTGGTCTTCATGTCTGTTTTTGTGCCAGTACCATGCTGTTTTTATTGTTATTGCTTTGTAATATAGTTTGAAGTCAGGTATTGTGATACCTCCTGCATTGTTCTTTTGACTGAGTATTGCCTTGGCTATTCGTGGCCTCTTGTGTTTCCATATAAATTTAACAGTAGATTTTTCAATCTCTTTGATGAATGTCATTGGAATTTTGATGGGAATTGCATTAAACATGTAGATTACTTTGGGGAGTATCGACATTTTTACTATGTTGATTCTACCAATCCATGAGCATGGGAGATCTCTCCACTTTCTATAGTCTTCCTCAATCTCTTTCTTCAGAAGTGTATAGTTTTCCTTGTAGAGGTCTTTCACATCTTTTGTTAGGTTTACACCTAGGTATTTGATTTTTTTTGAGGCTATTGTAAATGGAATTGTTTTCATACATTCTTTTTCCGTTTGCTCATTGTTAGTGTATAGAAATGCTAATGATTTTTCTATGTTGATTTTATATCCTGCTACTTTGCTATAGCTATTGATGATGTCTAGAAGCTTCTGAGTAGAGTTTTTTGGGTCTTTAAGGTATAGGATCATGTCATCTGCAAATAGGGATATTTTGACAGTTTCTTTACCTATTTGTATTCCTTTTATTCCTTCTTCTTGCCTAATTGCTCTGGCTAGGAATTCCAGTACTATGTTGAATAGGAGTGGAGATAGTGGGCATCCTTGTCTGGTTCCTGATTTTAGAGGGAATGGTTTTAATTTTTCTCCATTAAGTATAATGCTGGCTGTAGGTTTGTCATATATAGCTTTTATAATGTTGAGGAACTTTCCTTCTATTCCTAGTTTTCTTAGAGCTTTTACCATGAAATGATGTTGGATCTTATCAAAGGCTTTTTCTGCATCTATTGAGATGATCAAGTGGTTTTTGTCTTTGCTTCTGTTAATGTGGTTTATTACGTTTATTGATTTTCGTATGTTGAACCACCCCTGCATCCCTGGGATGAAGCCTACCTGGTCGTGGTGAATAATCTTTTTGATGTGTTGCTGAATTCGATTTGCCATTATTTTGTTGAGGATTTTTGCATCAATGTTCATTAAGGAGATTGGCCTATAGTTCTCCTTTTTGGAGGTGTCTTTGCCTGGTTTGGGGATAAGTGTAATACTGGCTTCATAAAATGTGTTTGGCAGTTTTCCTTCCCTTTCTATTTCATGGAACAGTTTAAGGAGGGTTGGTATCAGTTCTTCTTTAAAGGTCTGATAGAATTCAGCAGAGAATCCATCAGGTCCTGGACTTTTCTTTTTGGGGAGACTCTTGATTGCTGCTTCAATTTCATTTTGTGTTATAGGTCTATTCAGGTGATTAATTTCCTCTTGGTTCAGTTTTGGATGATCATATGTATCTAGAAATCTGTCCATTTCTTTTAGATTTTCAAATTTATTTGAATATAGGTTCTCAAAGTAGTCTCTGATGATTTCCTGGACTTCCATGGTGTTTGTTGTTATCTCCCCTTTTGCGTTCCTGATTCTACTAATTTGGGTTTTTTCTCTCCTCATTTTAGTCAGGTTTGCCAGGGGTCTATCAATCTTGTTTATTTTTTCAAAGAACCAACTTTTTGTTTCATTAATTCTTTGTATGGTTTTTTTGGTTTCTATTTCGTTGATTTCAGCTCTTATTTTTATTATTTCTCTCCTTCTATTTGTTTTGGGGTTTGCTTGTTCTTGTTTTTCTAGGAGTTTGAGATGTATCATTAGGTCATTGATTTGGGATCTTTCAATCTTTTTAATATATGCACTCATGGCTATAAACTTTCCTCTCAAGACTGCCTTAGCTGTGTCCCATAGGTTCCGGTAGGTTGTGTTTTCATTTTCATTGACTTCTAGGAACTTTTTAATTTCCTCTTTTATTGCATCGATGATCCATTCTTCATTAAGTAATGAGTTATTTAGTTTCCAGCTGTTTGCATGTTTTTTGTCTTTACTTTTGTTGTTGAGTTCTACTTTTACTGCATTGTGGTCAGATAGTATGCACGGTATTATTTCTATTTTCTTATATTTGCTGAGGCTTGCTTTGTGCCCTAGGATATGATCTATTTTGGAGAAGGTTCCATGGGCTGCTGAGAAGAATGTATATTGTGTAGAGGTTGGATGAAATGTTCTGTAGACATCTACTAGGTCCACTTGATCTATTGCATATTTTAGATCTTGGATTTCTTTATTGAGTTTTTGTTTGGATGACCTATCTATTGATGATAATGGAGTGTTAAAGTCTCCCACAACCACTGTGTTGGCGTTTATATATGCTTTTAGGTCTTTCAGGGTATGTTTGATGAAATTGGGTGCGTTGACATTGGGTGCATACAGATTGATGATTATTATTTCCTTTTGGTCTATTTCCCCTTTTATTAGTATGGAATGTCCTTCTTTATCTCGTTTGATCAATGTAGGTTTGAAGTCTACTTTGTCAGAGATAAGTATTGCTACTCCTGCTTGTTTTCAGGGGCCATTGGCTTGGTAAATCTTCTTCCAGCCTTTCATCCTAAGCATATGCTTATTTCTGTCGGTGAGATGAGTCTCCTGTAAGCAACAAATTGTTGGATCTTCTTTTTTAATCCATTTTGTCAAACGGTGTCTTTTGATGGGTGAATTAAGTCCATTAACATTAAGTG
This sequence comes from Castor canadensis, assembly GCF_047511655.1. Taxonomy (NCBI): domain Eukaryota; kingdom Metazoa; phylum Chordata; class Mammalia; order Rodentia; family Castoridae; genus Castor; species Castor canadensis. Next base: position 50,357,335 of record NC_133402.1, on the reverse strand, counting down.
TTAGTACTGATAGGTATGTGGTGATTCCTGCCATTTAGTTATCTTAGTTGTTTGAAGGTTTGATTGTGTGTACCTAACTTGATGTTACTCTCTACTGTCTTGCTTTTTCTTATCCTGTGGTTTGGTGCTGCCTGCCTTTTCATGGTTAAGTTGGGTGTCACTTTCTGTGTGCAGGATCCCTTGCAGAATCTTTTGTAATGGTGGCTTTGTGGTCACATATTGTTTTAGTTTCTGCTTATCATGGAAGACTTTTATTGCTCCATCTATTTTGAATGATAGCTTTGCTGGGTAGAGTATCCTGGGGTTGAAGTTATTTTCATTCAGTGCCCGGAAGATCTCACCCCACGCTCTTCTTGCTTTTAATGTTTCTGTTGAGAAGTCTGCTGTGATTTTGATGGGTTTACCTTTGTATGTTACTTGTTTTTTCTCTCTTGCAGCCTTCAATATTCTTTCCTTAGTTTCTGAACTTGTTGTTTTAATGATGATATGTCGTGGAGTAGTTCTATTTTGATCTGGTCTGTTTGGTGTCCTGGAGGCCTCTTGCATTTGTATGGGAATATCTTTCTCTAGATTTGGGAAATTTTCCGTTATTATTTTGTTGAATATATTACGCATTCCCTTCGCTTGCACCTCTTCTCCTTCTTCGATGCCCATGATTCTCAAGTTTGGTCTTTTGATGGAGTCAGTGAGTTCTTGCATTTTCTTTTCACAGGTCTTGAGTTGTTTAATTAATAGTTCTTCAGTTTTTCCTTTAATTACCATTTCATCTTCAAGTTCTGAGATTCTGTCTTCTGTTTGTTCTATTCTGCTGGATTGGCCTTCCGTTTTGTTTTGCAGTTCTGTTTCGTTCTTTTTTCTGAGGTTTTCCATATCCTGGCTGTTTTCTTCTTTATTGTTGTCTATTTTTGTCCTGAGTTCATTTATCCATTTATTCATTGTGTTCTCTCTTTCACTTTGGTGTTTATACAGTGCTTCTATGGTTTCCTTTATTTCTTCTTTTGCTTTTTCAAATTCTCTATTTTTATTGTCTTGGAATTTCTTGAGTGTCTCCTGTACATTTTGGTTGACTCTATCCAGTATCATCTCTATAAAATTCTCATTGAGTACTTGTAGTATGTCTTCTTTTAAATTATTCTTGTAGGCTTCATTGGGTCCTTTGGCATAGTTTATCTTCATTTTGTTGGAGTCTGGCTCTGAGTTTCTGTTCTCTTCATTCCCCTCTGGTTCCTGTACTAATTTTTTGCTGTGGGGAAACTGGTTTCCTTGTTTTTTCTGTCTTCCTGTCATTGTCCTTGGTGTTGTTACTGTCCCTGTACTGTGTGTAATTAAGTATTTTCTAGCTTGTAATAATAACAATGGTAATATTGAGAATGGAAGAGTGAGCTGAGATGGAAAGCAAGAAGTTAAAGAAAAGGGGAAAACAAATATACAGACAAGAGGGAGAAAGCAGAACAAGGTATCAGACAAGAGAGTTTCAAAGGTATAAACAGGGAGTGTTAGTGTACTAATCGACAGTAAGCTGGTCCGCGACTTCCCAAGCCGTATGGGCGCCGGCCACTGGCGGCCCGGGGGCCTCCTCGGTTCTCCGTTTAACGTGAAGTGGAGATTCTCTGCGCCAGCTGGAGATGTGGAGGAGTCAAAGTTATGCCTTTTCTCGGTGATTATGCCTGCAAAGTGTGTCTCCAGCTTCTCTCCAAGATTTCACTATAGGAGGGTCGCTTTCTGTTTCCTACCTCTAGCCGCCATCTTGGAATTCCCCCCACTGGGAATTAATGGGGTCCTTCAGGTTCCTGAAATCCTGAACACTGGCAGATGACAGAAGCTACTCAGTTGCTTTCCCAATAGTTCCTAATATAAAAGCCACAGAAGGGCACAGGATCCAGAAGGCCTGGAAGTCCACAAGCTGCAGGAGAGGGGCTAGTCCCCCCCACCCCCAAACACATTCTCGGTCTGGCTCAGGGTCACTCACTGCCTTCCCAGGTCAGAAACCAGGCTTTTCCTAGCCCAAAGGACAGTCACTCCCTCCCCTCAACTCTTACAAGCCTATCTATATGTGCCACCTGGCCATCTTTTCTTGGGCCTCTCAGCCACTGTTACTGTGCTTCCACCATGCCCCACTTCCTGCTGCCACTCTATCTTCCACTCAAAGGACTGCAAAGTGCCCACTGAACTCCAGAACAGCCCAGTCTGGCTTCTAAGGCCCTCCACCTTCTGTCTCCTATTGTGTCCAAGCCATCTGCTCCGACAGCAGCCAGACTCTGCCCTCTCACCCCCTGCCTGGGCCACAGCTACTTCTCAGCCTGCCCCTGGCTGGGCCTGGCCCCTGGTGGGCAGCAGCCTCCTTCCTGCCCTCCACCCAGCTCTCTGGCAATTAGCCGGGTGATTAATTTGACAATTAATTTGGTAATTAATCAGGCTCTAGCTGCTCAGGATGCTCCTCTTTTGCTAGCCTGGCCTGGAATATAGATCTGCTTGGCTCTACTTTCCCTCAGGTTAAGCTCTGGAGGCAGCAGAGGCTAGGTCCACTCTGATAGCCCTGCCCCAGGCAGTGCCAGGCATACAGGGCTGCTGTAAAGGTAGCCAGAATGCAATTTAGCTGAGACAGAGAGAGATCAAGGCCCACTCAGGAGGCCTGAAGGATTCCCTAAGACATACTTGGGTTTTTGAGTTTGCTTGTTGTTGCTTTTGCGATACTGGGTTTTGAACTCAGGGTCTCACGCTTCCTAGGCAGGTATTCTACCACTCAAGCCACACCTCCAGCCCCCAGAACCACCACCAAGACATACTTTAATGGTGCTTCTAAACCTGTTTCCAGCTGCAGGAACATCTTACCCTCATGGTAGTCCCACTCCCAGCCCAGCCTTCACTCAGCCTCCTGGAAACTCCTCTTCAAGCTCCTAGGGGAGCGAAGTACTGATACAGAACACTGGGCCCACTTCTTAGTGAGCCCCCAGCCCCTAAGGCCTTCCATCTGCTGAAAGAACAGGCAGCCTCCTGACAGAGGCTCCATTTTAGGTGAACTTTGATCGATACCAGGATTTGGTGGCAAAGGAGAAAGTGAGTCCTGGTGCCTAATGGAGTTTGGGGCCTGGTTCAACCCAGGTGGCCCTGACTCCAACGGGGCTAGCCACCAGATGTGTGGCCCACAGTTACAGCTACCAGATGTACTGCTAGGAAGGGGTCCCTATGGAGCCAGCCCCATGGCATTGATTGAAATGCCCCCCTCCCCCCCGCACCAATTAGGATTTTTAAAGAAATGTATAATGATCCCTAATTGGCACCCTCATTAGGTGCCAATTAAACACTTAAGTATTTCTTACAAGTTTAACACATTAATAAGGCAGCTCATTACATGGTAACGAGATTTATTTCTCATATTTATTATATTGTTTCATCATCATTTAAAAAAAAATGGCGTCTCATTGATTGTACACACATGCCTTCCTACTGTGCCTCAGTCAACGACTTCCTACTGACTACCTGAGGGCCAGGTGCAGGTCCCTGGGTTCTCCCTGGCTTCTTTTTGGTCCAGCCTCCCAGAAGTGAGTCAAGCAGGCCATTTTCCCCAAAGTCTAGAAGGGCTAAGGCTGGGCTGTACAACAAAGCACGACTTTGGGGGGTCTCAGAGACCAAGGGGCCTGGAGAACTTCTGTTCATTTAGCCAGCTTTGCTTTCCAAGGGCACTGGAGTGGGAGACGGGGGAGCTCCCTGCTTTCAGCTCTCTGGAAGACCCCAGTCTGGAAGTGAGCACTATACTGGTGACTAACACTGCGGGTGGGAGCACAGCAGCCAGAGGACAAGGAGGTGCTTCGAGGCTGTGCCCGGGGGTGGGAAGAGAGTTGCAGGCAGAGGGAACTGGTGCTGAGGCCAGGGGCCGAGGGAGGTTAGGGAGTCTAGAGGATGGGCTATGCGAGGGGCAGACCCTCAAATCCATGGAAGGATGTGACCTGCATCCAGACAGCAAGAGGCAGCCATAGAGTGCTTTGAACAGGGAGAAATGTGGCCAGACCTCTGGTTTAGAAAAATCAAATGGAGGATGGACTGGGAGGGGTCAATGGAATAACTATGACCTCTGCATCCTGTTTGCTAAACTCCTGGGGATTGGACTGCAGACTGCAGAGCCACGTGGATGCCAACTTCCTGGCGCAACTTCCTGGGACAGGACAGTGGAGATGGGGGTTGATAAGTCTGGAGGACACTAGCAACGTTTGCACTGCCTTCTTTTAAAAAAAAGAAAAAGATGAATATCCTGCACATATACTATACCTTGTTCGTCTGTCACTGCATGTGGCACTGCCCCGCCTTCATCCATTTTAGAAGCTGCAGAGTATACACGATGAGAACTCTCCCTATTTACTCAGCCAGGCTCCTCGGGGTAGCTGTTTCCAATCAATTACTCTTAGAAACATCATGCAGTGAACAGCCTTGGGCATAATTTCACACATGTGTGACTTCATCTGTGGGATAAATTCCTAGAAGTGGACAGTGGCAGGTCAGAGGGTCTGTGCATTTTAAATTTTGATAGATAAAGCCAAATAGTTTTCAAGGAAGTTGCACAATTTACTTTCCAACAAACAAATGTAAGTTTCGGCTTTCCCCCACGGTCACTATCAAGTGCATAGCCTTTCACAGTTTTGCCTATTTAGCTTGCATTTCTCTTAGAGGAATGTGGGTGCACATGGCTTCTAGAGGTGAATCTTTTGGACTTCCCTTGCTGTGAACTATATGTTCATCTCCTTTCCCAATTTTCAATGTGATTATTGGTCTTTTCCTTATCAATTAATAGGAGCCCTTTATATATTATGAAGTTTGCTACTTTTTCCACAGCTATTGCTCATCTATAGGTTTTGATTTTTTTTTTCCACATAGAAATGTTTAATTTCAATGTAGTCAGATCTATCTATTTTTTCTAGAACTTTTGTGGGTTTTGTTATACTTAGAAAAGACCATACCAAATCAAACCTATGCAAAATCTTCTTTTTCTTCTAGGAACTTCTTCATTCTTTAGTCCCTCTTCTTTGTAGGATATCTATTTTATGATATGAGGTAGGGATCCAATTTAATCTCTCCCCCACCCCAGATTAGAATCCAATGACTTCAATACCATTGAAACAGATGGCAGGGGCCTACCTCTCATTGTTAGAGCATTGTTAAGTGTTGTTGAAGTACTGTTACTGATAAGCCTTTGTTGTAAGCACCCTTTTGGAGATCTTTTTTTTTTTCCTTTAAATATGCTGAGATGTTGGGGGGGGCTAGGGAAAGTTAACTCCCTAATTGACAGCGGCTAGACCTTTGTCTCCTCCTACTATTGGCAATATAAGCAAGTGCTCTACGCACTTTGTTTTTATTTTATTTTATTTTTTTGGGTGGCACTGGGGTTTGAACTCAGGGCCTCATGCTTGTTAGGCAGGCACTTTTACTGCTTGAACCACTCCACCAGTCTTCAATTCATTTTGTGAGCCTCTGGGAGACACCCTCCTTGTTGCCCCCATCCCCAGGATGTTATAACATCAGTTCCTAATACAGACTTTCTCTCTAGTAGTCTTGACTACCTTTACTGAGCTGGTAGCAGGAAGAAAAAGAAAAGAAGCAGCAGCAGCCAGCAGTAGAGAATACTGGTGTGTAGCAAAGAGCTATAGCTTAAAGCCTTGGGTCACCTGGAGTACAAAGAGCTCTAACACTAAGCACCTCAGCCTGGAACCCAAGGTATGTCTGCTGCCCTAGCTGTCAAAGGCCAAAGGCTGACTGCCACTGCCCACTGTCATCTACTCCACCACCTGTAAATACTGCAAGGGCCTGGAATAAGTGAATAACTAGAGGAACTTCTCCTTACCTACTCACAATTTCTATCTCTGTAGAGCAAAGGGACCCCAGCCAGCTGATTTGTAACACCATCTTTTTTCTGAATTGTTAAGACTTTGAGAAATGAATGACTAGGAAAATAGCATGTCGTGTTGCCCGGCAGGTGGAGAGGGGAAAACTGTGTCAGGAGACCAGCCACAGCAGGACAGAGTGAGCAGGGTAGGATTTGCCTCCTGAAGATGGGAAAAGGGAGAGAAAGCCCATGTGTGGGAATACATTTAATTTTCCCCTTGAACTCAGGAAGCAATCACTTTTGGTGTCCAGTTATAACCTTGCCTGCCACACCATAATTCCTTTGGATTAGGTGACCTTGACATAACCTTGATGTAGGCAGTGTGATGGCGAATTGAAGGGTAAGTGGGAAAGGAATTCTATTCCTTCCTGAAGACCCTCTGGTGGAGCCAGTTGGCCAAGACCTGAGGGTCCTTAACAAGCTTCTCCTCTTTCCCTGTCCCTCTTCACTCTGGAGCTGAAGGACAGTGTATTATGACACAAGCAGATGACAAAAAGGGAGCTGAAGAGAGATGTAGAACTCACTACAGGTCCTGCAAAGAGAGAACCAAATACATTTGTGAGAAACGTGAGACTAGACAGGCAGTTCCTGGCTGGGCTGCACCCACCTCCCAGTGCCACCTTCAGTTCTCTCAGCTTCCCTCCCTGTTCCCATACTCCCTCTCTTCTTTACCACCAAGACCCATTAGGTGTGGCCCTCAGTGTCATTAGGGCCTGTGGTCCTTCCTCAGTATAGTGGAGGCTAGACAGTCCATCCCTAAGGCTAGTTCAGCTTTGAGAGCGTTCTGGAAGCTTTTGATGGGCACATGTCTGATGGCACTTGGGACAGCAGAGTAAAACAAAGTGAAGTCCAGGTTCCAGGCCAGGATGCTGCACTGGAGAGGGAGGGTATATCCTACTCCCCTGTGCAGCTACCTTGTCCTTTAAGGAGCGTCCTTCACCCCACCTCCTAGGAATTGAGCAGCAGGTGCTTTGGGTGCGTTACCTCTTTTGGCCACCAGATGTCAGCAGTGAAAGCCACACGCTATCTTATCCAATCCCTTTGGCGCTGTGGACTTGATCTCCAAAGAGATCCTGAGTTTCTTTGATGGCCCTGGACTTGCAAGAGTTGAAGAAAGATGAGGTCACAAACCCTGAGACACAGAGAGGTAAGAGGCTTATGGTGTTGGCTTCTTTTCTAGCCCCACCCTTCTTGTAGAAACTGCTGATAGCTGGGCTGGAGAAACTACAGTGGGGGTATTGGGGTTTCAGGAGCTTGGCACTCAAACAACCAGGCCCACTAATTCCCTGAAGAGGGTTCCCAGAGAGGACCCTTCCAGATGCCCAAGGAGCCTAGGAAAGGTACAGATAGAAAGAAGAGGGTAGGTGGATGGGGAGAGGACCCAAGACTAGGGGCTTCTCCACGGCCCTCTGTCAATCACCACCCAGGGCTAAGCACCACAGTAGTGTTGAGATCTGGCACTGCCTCTCTATGGCTGAGACTGAGCTGAGCCTTGGAGCCACACCCTCCATACACCTATGGGGCACACAGCCCCTCCTTCCAAGGGCAGTGTCCAGAAGTGTTTATGGATTCTCCCAGCATCTTGTCACACCTCCACCCCTTGGACTTTGTCACCCTCCCCAAGCCCTGCATTGGTCAGGCTGCACCAGCCTCTTTGTCATCCATTACAACCCCAGACACCTCTCGTTTGTCTCCATCATGTTGGGAGCAGAGATGAATTGAATGATGCCAACATCCATGTGCACCCTCTCTGGGCCCCAGCTATGAGTCTCCAGTCAGGCAGACCTTGGGGGAATCTTGCTTTCTGGGTGTGTAGTGTCCTTAGGGTCCTGGCCATCTAGACCCGGTCTGACAGCCTGGCTCCAAAGCCATAAGCCTTTGTGGAGTCCCTCAGAAATGGGCAACCCATTGCCTTAGCAATGGCCCTTTTTTTTAGTTGTCCACAAGTTGTCCTATTTTACACTGACCTGAATGGCCCTTGGAACTTTGTGCACCCATGGACAGGTAGGGAAGACACCTGGGACTTCAGCTCCTGGGGAGGGCTTGATGAGGGCTTTTCATTTGAGCTCCCCAATTCCTGAGGAAGACACGATAAATAAATGAACAATAAACAAGGCATTTTCAGGCTCTGAAAGAAACAAATTAGGATCATATGGAAATAAAAATGAAGGACAGATTCTGAGATGGGGGGCAGGGGGCACGTCCAGCACTGGGCTGAGACCTGAATGTTGAGAATTACTAGCCATGCAGTACAGCCTTGTACAGAAGGTTCTATACTGGATTGGGGGAGGCGGGGGGTCAGCAAAAGCAAAGGTCCAGAGGCTTCTTGGAGAAAGTCAGGAGGCCAAGGTAGCAGGAGGGGAGTGGCATGGGCAAGGAGGTGCTGGGCAGGGTTAGGGCATGGCCTCACCATTGGAGAAGAATTTGCTACAGGCAAGAAAGGACAGTAAGAGTCAGCATGGGAATGGATAGGTGGGTGAGTGAATCAATAAGGCCTACAACCAAGTCTTCCCAGCTACTGGATGAGGTCTTTGTGAGGAGGACTTTGGTCTATTTCCCACCAGTTCCTGCTGTGGCAGGGATTTGGCCCACTGGACAGTTGAGGGACAACAGGGGCTCAGTTTCCACACCTGTGACAGGACAGGGCCAGCCCCAACCCCTCCCTACACACTCAGTCCCTGTGGAGAGCAGGTCTTTGTGGTCCAGGCAGATCCACTGCAGGAGGCCTCCTCAGCCTCCTGGCCCAGCCTGGAGGCATCCGTCAGATCCAGAGCTGCCTTACTGGTCCCTGACCTCCACCTGGGACAGGAACCGTTTATCTCCATCAGCTGCTCCCAGAAGCCGGGCTCTCAGCCAACTGGTCCTATCTCCATGCTGCGAGCTGATGATGGGCAGCCCATCCCTGACTTCCAACTCACTAGCTGGACTCCCTCAGGGAGGAAGCTACATTGGGCAGATTCCTGCACAGTTCTACGGGGCCTAGAGACGGAGTCCCACCAAGCCCTGGGAGCTGCAGCTTCTAATACCTCACCCAGACATCTAAGTCCCCACCACTTGTCCACCAGGTGTTGGCATTGGGCAGAGCATGCAGAACAAGGGCAGGGTCTCACCTCCCACCCCCCCCACCACAAAGCTGTGTTATCTTGGCCAGAAGCAGCTGGTGACCAGTGCAGGCTCAGGCAGCCTCAGAACTAGGCTTCTTAAACCCAATACCCAAGGCCCATGGGCCTCCATGAGGGACCACTGTCCTGCCTTAGAGGGTGAGGGTAGATGAGTCATTAAAATCGTGTCCTGAGAATGCCAGCAGGCCATCCAGGGCTCTCCCCCACCTGGCACCAGCCTCCACCCCAGCTGGTATAGGCCTGTTTTCACCTACCCCAGGTGAGAGCTACAAGCACCAAGCAGAGTATGGGAGACTAAGAGACTATGTGTGGCCATAAGCATGTGACACAGCTACATAGGACACATGTGTGCAAGGGTAGCCAAGCTCCACTGGGGCAGGAACAGCCTCTGTTGCATCAGTGGGCTGAAGCCATGCCTGTCCAGGATATTGGGGATGGCCACAGCAGCGACTTGTCTTTGGAGTATGGTCCTGTGCTCAGTGGATCTTCCACCCTGTTCTGTTCCTCCAGGTCTTGTCTTGAAGCAGCCTGAGGCTGCTTAGACAGTCTGCTGGCAGCAGAGGTAGGGGGGTGGGCTTTCTTATTCCTCCCCAAAGGCAGTGGGGTCTCCAAAGTGGGGAGCTTTCTCTCTCCTTCAATCTCCCTTCTTCCTGGGTTTCCACTCAAAGGCCCAGGATAGGCCCTTGGAGCCCCTAATCCCCACTCTCCCATAAGCCTCTGCATCTTTCTCCCCAACCTTATCTGTCGCCTGCAGCCATTGTTGGCTCCCCTGTGGCACAGACTCCTCCTCCCTCCATCTCCCACAGGTCAGGCTGGGAGATGTCCTCCTCCTCCCTTTTCCACTCCTCCCTTCACCTTCCTCTTTCCCCTCTGCTCTCCCCCTCAGCCTCCTCCCCTCCTTCCTATTTTCCCTTCCCCCTCCATCCACTCTTCCATTTTTTCCTTTCCCTCCTTCTTCCTCCTCGCTTGGGGAGAGAGAGGAGTTGAAGGACTGTAGACAGCAGCCACTGTACTCATTTGTCCAAGGTCAGCCTTAGAGGACCCATTGGACAAAGACCCCTGGGGCTACTTTCTTACAAACCCCAGTCTAATCTGGTCAAGTGAGGGAGGAACAGCTAATGTCACCCAACAAAGAGAGGGCCTTAGGGCTGTTTTATTATGGAGATAGGAGGATGGAGTGGGGACACATTTACACGATGCAAATGTGAGCTGGCCTAAAAGGGTTTGCATCCCACCCCCAGCAGCCTTGATGTGCAGCCTGCAATCGAGTGTAATCTCCAGAAAATCTCCTGGCAGAAGCTTTGTCCTGCAATTCCAGAAAGAATGCCGAAGGGAGAAAATGTGTTATCTTTTCTTCACCTATAGCAAGGATTGTGGCTGGTACCGCTACAACAAAAGACAGATTAACAAGAGAACACAACATAACAAATTTATTTAACCAAAGTTTTATATTATAGAGGAGCCTTAAGAAAGGCTCAAAGACTGAAAGACCCAAGGAAAACTAAGAATTTTTATGCTAGGTCTGATGAAGGATAGACATAGTTGTGGAGAAATGTGACTAGACAAAAAGGGGTGTGACCTCATGGTAATACATTTCCTGTATCTCTGTGTGACATTCTTTCTCCCTTTGCCTCTCCCATTAAGGTGCAGCACACCTGTCATGTAAGGGTCTTTAGGGGAGGGGGGAGGAGGTCAGAGAGTGACTTTTCCAGGTTTTATGGTTTGCTAGGGGGAGAGGAATTCTACTTTCTATGACCCACTTTGGGGGAGAGAGGAGAGCAAAAGAAAAGAGGGCCCAGGTCAGAGTGACTTCCAACATGCTTTCTAAGCTCCAACAATACCATGTCTTAAATACTTGCATTACATACCATGTTCAATCTCACGCATGACAGTGCTTGGGACTTCAATGCTCCCATCTGTGTGGAGGGTGTGGGGTGTCAGCCCAGCCCATTTGATGACCTGACTCAAGGTCAATTCTTGCCTCAGCTATTTCCTACCTGTGACCTCCCCAGCAAATCATTTACAACTCTCAAAGTCTTACTTTCCTCATCTGTAAAATGGGGTCCTGGGACATGCTCTGCCACAGAGGAAGTGAGGGCCTCAGCAGGGACATTGTCTATAGTAAGCAGGACCAGAGAGCATCACAGCTGAATGTGGCAGAGATGAACATAGATTAGTGTGAGCAGGAAGGACAAAGATGCCCCAGCTATCCCCAAAGAGATGAGCTCAGATTCACCCTGACCTTGCAAAAACAACCAAGGAAAAATGAGAAGGTTCATCAGGCCCAGGGTGATGGGGAGAGCACCCTCTGAGGAGCTCATTCTTTGTCTCTGAGGGGAGAGAAATGGGAGATGTGAGGTCAGGGGAAGGATGAGCAGAAGTATTGTGATAAGGGCTCCCACAGTGGCTGCTCAGGGAGGGCTCATTTTCCTGAGTTCCACCTCCTTCAGGACATGCCCTCTCTGTGCCCCAGCATCAGGGCACAGTTGCAGCCTGGTAGATGAGGAGACAGAGGAGGGGAGAGATGGTGTGTGAGCCATCAGGAGTCCTCCTCAGCCCTATGCACCCTCTCAGGCTCAGAGAGAAGGGATTGTATAGGGGAGCTCAGACTGTCTGTCCTGGGGGCTCCCACACAGCAGCTGACATCTCTGCATGACTGATGGACAGAGATGAGGGCCTCTCCACTTCTGGCCAGTACTACAATTGCCAAGCTCTTGTCCCTCTAGCCTGTTCCTAAGGCTGCTTCAGCCCTGTGTGTCAAGGGATTCCTCAAGGAGGATGACTTGGAGTTTTCTTTTGAGACTTGGTCATGGAGGCCTTGAATGCCAGGTCCAGGACAACAATGGTTAATAAAAGCTGCAGTTGGAAGCACATCAGCTGGTATAGTGTAGGCGGGACAAGTGTGTGGGAGACAGGGTGTGTGTGGGCGCACATGCATGCATGGCCAGTCATGTGGGATGTCGGTTGAAACTGTGCAAGTGTGTTACAGGTGTGGAAACATAAGGTGTGTGTGTGTGTGTGTCTCCAGAAAGGTATGTCTGTGGACATGTGCGTGCTTCTCCTGTGCTCTGGACTCTGGAAAGCCCACCTGCTCTATTGCATTCCCAGGTGAGCAGGCAGGGACCTGCCAAGGCACCGAGCCACCCCAGCTGTCCTCCTGCCCACCACCAGTATGGGCAATGCACACATCAGGTAATTAAATAGCAGTTCAAGTCAACTTAGCTTCTTGGAGGAAAGCAGCCACACCACAGAATAGGGCTTGCAGGGGACTGATATTAAACAGCCAGCAGGAAAAGGTGGGAGAGGGTGACTGCAAGAGACAGCTATGAAACATAGCCAGTGAAGAGGAACAGAAAAGTACTATGATAAAGGCCACTGACAAAAGGGGCCAGGATGGGACTAAGTGTGGGCAGAGGCAGTGAGGAGGGGATAGCCAGCAGGAGAAGGGGACCCTCCTGGTGGGTGGGGCACTACCAGGATTCAGACATATCACCCAGCTCCTGGAATGTCTCACAACTCACTTCTTTGGCTCTGTCAGCCCTGAGTATGTGCCAGGCATGCCCTGGCTGGTTCTGACTGTCCACACCCCATCATGCACACTGGAGAACAGCCATGTGTGAAGGCCCCAACACTGAATGAATGTGCACAGAGCACTCATGGACCACTTGGCTCAGGGCTTGCCATAAGCAGGGGCCATGAAGAATCACACACTGGTTATTCTTGAGTGGGCCCCACTAGGGACAAAGTGCACACTCAGACAAGTCTCCTACCACAAAGAGGGGGGACAGAGAGAGTCTGACCAGAAGGAAGGGACCACAGAATGCTTCCTATAGTTGATGACCCCCTGAGCTAAGGTTTAAAGAATGAGAGCTCAGTGAGAATAGACAAGGAGAGAAGGCACTCAGGCATTGGAAATGGTGGGGGCATGGGAAGACAGCCTAAGATAACACCATGCAGAATTGGTCTTGCCTGTGGGGACAAGGTCAGGGAATGTGGTTGGGGATGAAGTTGTCAACATGGTACAGTGGGGAGCTTAGTCCTGGGAAAATAGGGTACCATGCATGGTTTTGTGCAGGGGAGGACTGAGAAGGAGCGTCTGGACGTTGACTTTCTGGTCCAGAGTGTTGCAGTCTGGTCTCTGTAGGAGCTGCAGGGCCGGGAAGAGAATGGATTGGATAGGGAGAATAGTATGTTTGAGGACAGTCCTGAGTTGCTGGGCCATGGGCCTGCTGGGTTCCAGACATTCAGGGACATTTGGGGGAAAAATTCCATGGAGTGGCTAGAGGCAGTAGCCAGGGCCTCAGGGGAATAATGTGTGTGTGCACCGTGGTCTGGGGATGGAGGTGAGGCCACAAGCAAGGATAGCCTGGGAAAGATGTGAGACCAGTGGTGAGGGACAGAGTCCCAGGGTCAGCAATAGTCCAGAGTGGCTAAAGAAGAAATACTCGAAGGAACTAAGACAGTGTAGCCCAGGTGTAGTAGAGCAGTCAGAAGCGGGTGATGTGGAAAGCAGTCAGTGACTGGCCACATGATTGTGAAGGGCTTACCAGTGTCATGGGGCCACCAGGCCTTGAGAGGGCCAGCTGGATAGAGGCGGCATATGGCAGCTCCAAGACTAGGGAAGTGGAAAACACAATGTGAATCATGGAAGGGGTTTCAGCAAAATGAGGAGACAGACAGGTGGAGATGGAGGCCACACCAGGAAAGCAAGGAATGGGAGTGGCTTGCAGGGAAGATGACAGTAGGAGATGGGTGGGAGGTGGAGTTGGAAAGGGAACAATGGAGAAGACATGAAGGACAGAGCATGGGGAGCCTTAGCATGCCCAAGCTTCTGCCTCAGTTTCCCCACCTGTGATATGAGGGGCTCCCCCTCACTTGTGGACATTGGGGATGCTGTGCTAAACACAGCAGCTAGCTCCAGCTTCTAACTTACAGCAGAAGGAGTCCAGACAGGAAGAACATTAACCCCTCCAGGAGCTACTCATAGAAGGGGAGTACAGGCCCTAAGCTCATACTCAGGCAAGTGCAATGGGAAAGAGGCTGAGTTTTGATAACATGTTTGAGCACCTGTATCACGTCACACCTAAAGTTCAGAGACCTGGATTTTTCAGTTTCTGTGCCAATAATTTCCATGTTGTGACTGGAGTAACATGAGTCATGCTTTTGCCTCCTGACACTACCTGAGGGATGAAAATGCTCCCTGGGCTTGCTCAGGCCAAGCAGAGAGGACAGTATAGGCAAAGGCCCCCTAGGCTGACAGAAGCTTGAAGCTGCTGAGGAATTGAAAGAAGCTGCATAGCAGGGAGTGGGAGGTGGAGGGCTAAGACCAGGGTGAAAGCTGCTGCCTTGAAGAGTACTGAGGGAGTCTGTGGAGTGAGTGGATCAGAGCTGGGCAGAAGGGGGTGTAGGTAGGGACAGTGAAGAGTACAGAGGACCAGCCAGCAGGGATTCCTCTGGGGCTCAGGAGGGAGTCTAGGAGACTGGAGAGGCTAATCCCACAAGTGGGACACAGCAGCCCCTAGTGACAGCAAGAACCTGTCATGGGGGAAGGGGTCTGTAGTGGCAGTCCTGCTTGTCCTCTGTGGGATCTGCCTAGCTGGGTCTTTGGAAGCCTTGGCCTAAGCTATTTCTGGGGTATGGAAAGAGCACAGCCAGGGCTAGGCAGAGAAGAGAACTGGAATAAAATTGTGAATGAGGCTGGGAACACCCTGGCTGATCAAGGGATGCTGAAGAGACTCAATCACCATCTAATGGATGTCAGGCTCATGGACTGTCTGAGGAGTCCCCTCTGCTCTCAGTGAAGGAGAGGAGTCCATCAGCAAGGGCTTACTGACACTCCCCTCCATTTGCATGTAAAGCTGGTGACTACAGACACAAGGGCAGGCAAGAGAAGTCAAGAAATTACAAGCAGAGTCAGGAGGCTCAGCGGAGTGTAGGAGCTCAGGTGCGATGGGGCCCATCCCACACGGGCAGTAAGGCTCCCTTTGGAAGGTTACAAGAGCTGGTAAGGTGAGGGGCAAAGGCACATAGGTATGTCAGAGTGAGGCTTGGTAAGGGGACTGAGAGAGGTAGCAAAATGGTCAGACTCATGCAGGATGCAGAAGGTGCGGGAAGCAAAATAGCATCTACCACGGCCCTGCTTCTGTTTCAGATCCTTAGCTGAAACTTTGGCCTCCTTCTCCCTTCTGTGAAATGGGGGTGTCCCATGGCTCCTAGAGGGAGGTGCAGGAGAGTGGGCCCTGCCCTAAATCAATGCTTTCCCCTAGCCCCTCCCCTTCCCACCGGCTGGCTAAAAATAAAAGCAACGATAATTTCCCTAAATGAAACCTCCACTTAAACACTTAAAAAGCAATAAAAACTCAATTTTCTTTCTCTCAATTATTTTACTTATTCCATTTTCCAAAAGGTTCACCCTGTTATGAAGATGCATTTTTCCCCATCAGCGGCAGCGCTCTCCGCCATTACTCAAACTGACTCAGCCTCCCTCTGCCAGGAGGGTCGCCTGGTCTCCGCGGCAACCAGGAGCTATGACTGTACAAGTATGACTTCACCACACCGTTGTTTTGTTTGTGGGGACACTCTGGAGGAGGGGATGTTGTCCCACTCTGGCCCTTGCTCAGTTTCCCAGCCTATCAGTTCTATCCCCCAGCACCATCCCTGGGTTTCCCACCAGGTTTTGCCCTCTGCCTCTTGGCCCATCCACTCAGGCCCTCTGAGATGCACTGAGAGAGATAAAGTCCCACCACTCTCAGAAGAGCACATGATCTGGTTCAGGGGAGCATGCCCAGTTCTTCAATCACACAAGCCTGACACTATAAAAATTAGGTTTCCCAATGTCATTAGCGCTTTGTGATTGGTTCCATTTGTACAGAGCCTACCCTTTTTGCCTTGTCTCTACTAATTGCTTTTACTCATCCTTCCATTTTTAAACTGCTGACTTGTTGGCTTTTAATTTTTAATTATCGCTACCTCCCCATCCTTCCTAATTGGTCCAGGCTTCACCTGAATGAGGCTCCCTATGCTTGTAGCTATGGCCAGTTCCCTCCTGGGTGACCAACTGATGCTTGCCTACCACCTGTCTCGTCTCTTCCTGTTGGTCACATCCTTGTTCCAGAGGCAGGCCCACAGACCTGGCTCCTGGTGCAGTGAAAGAACATGAACCAGCTTCATCCTCCAAACACTGGGCACCCAGCATATGATCCTGGGTATCACCATGGGCACCTAAGGACCACTGAGTACAGGGTGTAGTGATTCTTGGGAGATGTGATGATAAGACCCACCTAAAAACTGCCTTTCTTCTGTTATGCAAGGGAGGACACAGCAACATCCCATCCATCTGCCACCCTACCCCTGCTTTCCTGATGGCCTAAAGAGCCTCTGAGATTTACCATAATAGGACACCTGGCTTCTCCCCATTGCCCCCAGCTCAGAAATCACCCTCAACCTTACTTCCAAGCCTCTGTTCACACAGGTACCCCTGCCTGGGTGTCCCTTTTCTTCTTGGCTCTGCTGAATCCTGTCCATTGCTCTCTGGCTGTTCAAATTGCTCTGACCGGTGGGCTCCAGTGGCTCACATCTGTAATCCTAGCTACTCAGGAGGCAGAGATCAGGAGGATTGCAGTTTGAAGCCAGTCCAGGCAAATAGTTCACAAGACCCTATCTAGAAAATACCTAACACAAAAAGGGCTGGTGGAGTGGTTCAAGGTGTAGGCTCTAAGTTCAAGCCCTGGTACTGAAAAAAAAGAAAAAAAGAAAGAAAGAAAATTGGTCCGACCATCTGTCAGTCTGCATGCCTGTTCAGTGTATCTCTTAGTCTGGTGTTTTGCCCCTCTGTTTGCCCAAGCCCTCTGTCCTAACTTCATTCCTTTTCCTGGTGTCTGGGTCAGCAGCATCAGCTCACCTGGGCACAGGGGCTATGTTCCTGATGGACACCCTGAGGCCCAGAGAGGGAAGGGACTTGCCAAGGTCACATGTGAATTTTGTGAATTTTGATCTACCAGGGGCTTCATCTGTGGGGCCTCCCCAGATGATGGGGAGATGGGCCCCCACTCTGCTGAGGGAGGATGCACAACTGGCCATATGGGTAATGGGTGAATCAGGCTTATGGTCACAGGTGACTGAGGTCTCTCACTCAATTGTCCTTCTTCCCTGCCTTGGTCTGTGTTTCTTTAGCAGGTAGAGGGAAAAGGCAGGGTCAGGATGGAAAGGACCTTTCAATGATCATCTACGCTGTGCTAGGAAAAGCCAAATATAAACCCTGAAGCCACCCTATTCCAGAGGAGCTGCTCTAATTCTGCCTTGTGGATGAATGGTATGAAGCTCAAGTTATTAACCCAGGTCTCACATTTTACCAGAACTCCTCCTCTGGAAATAAGGATGGGCGCCCCAGCTTAAGAATTATCTCCACCCCAACCCCTTCTGAGAAGAAAACTGTAAGAAGCCTGTAGTTAGGGACCCAAGGGTAGGAACATCATCTTTTTTACTCGCCATGCTTCACATCCCCAGCCCAGGATCTGCCAGGATGGAGCAGGTGGTCTGACAGTTTGGTGACTGAATGTACGAAGGCGGGAAGGAATGGATGTCCCTACCCACTTGGCCTCTACTGAAGGCAGCCCCGGATGCTCATAGGCCCCTCATCCACAGCCCCTGGACTTCGAAGGTGACTCTGGAGGAGGTGAGGTATCACTAATGGCATCACAGGCGGCGAAGAGTAGGAAGACCACTGGAATAGTTGCCTTTCCGGTGCCCGTGATACCAGCTCCTGCAGCAACCCCAGACGACAACTCAGGCTTCGGATCCCCACCGTCCTGCGCCCCACCGCCCCCAGATTCCAGAGTCCCAGACTCTGGCCCCAGTTCCGGACAGCCAGCCGAAAGCCGCCCGCCGCAGCGGAGGGCAGCACCTCCTGGACGGATGCACATGCGCGGAGCGTCCGCCCGGCCTGCGGCAGCAGCCCTGCGCCCCCCGCCGCCGCCCGCGCCTCGAACGCGCGAGAAAAGCAAACAAAGACGTATTGGTTTCTGCTCTATTAGAGGCGCAGGAGGGGGGAAATCAATGTGTAGTAAATGGGAAAAGAGAAAATCGTTCAGGAAAGACAGTCTATTTCCAAGCCGAGAGGGGTTCGTAAACAGCACAGGCCATTGCGGAGGAAGCACCGCGGGCCATAAAACTCCCCCGAGCGGAGGACTGTTCACTTAGCGAGCTGGGCCGGGTGCTGGTGCTAACTGGGCTGGCAGCAGTGTCACCCAAGCTTAAGCTGGGGAAAGGACCTGTCACCTCCATTGACTATGCTCCTCCCTCTTGATCCCTTCCCTGGTTCACCATTGCTTCAAGTTGCGCCACAATCCCCTACCAATTTGCAGGGGTCTGCATGGTGGGGCAGGGATGGTTCCTCTAGCCGGGATGGTTCCTCTGGCTTCCTTCACCAAGCCTCACCTCATAGTTCTAGCCTCCCTGACTAAGTGTTCTCCTGTTGAACTTGGCTGTGCCTAGGATGGTCAAAACTGGCTTCCTGAAGGAAGAGGCGTTTGAGCTGGGCCTTTTATCCTGTGGCTTTCTCCAGGCTGGGAAGGGAAGGAATGATGCTCTAGGATGAGGGAACAGCCTATGCAAAGGTCAGGGGTACTTGGGAAGTGACCACAGGTTCTAAGGGGGTGAGTGGGGACAGAGGTGGGGGAAATTTTGTTAGGGAGAGGGTGACAGAACTGCTACTGTAGCTGAGGGAGGGGAAGAGGGTGGGGATGGAGAAATAGAATCTAAGTGGATCTGGCACCCAGGTGGTTGAAGGTACCTTAGCCCACCAACTGCAACTACAAGCCAGGCTGCAATTGCCCCCAAAGGACCTGGGGGGCAGGGGGAACAGCATCAGAAGCCAGGTGTGGTGGCTTACACTTATAATCCCACCTTCTCAGGAAGTGGAGTTCAGGAGGACAATAGTTCTGAGTCAGCCCGGGCAAAAAGCTAGCAAGACCATATCTCAACCAATAAGCCTGATAGTGGTACTCTCCTGCCATCCTAGCTATTCGAGAATCATAAATAAGCGTATCTTGGTCCAGGCCAGCCTAAGCAACAGTGGAAGACCCTATTAGAAAAATAACTAAAGTGCCTGCCGAGTAAGCCCAAGACCCTGAGTTCAAACCCCAGTACTGCAAAAGCAAAGCAAAACAAAATCAGCATCAGAGAGGGGTTGTCTGAACCTCTGGGAGGTTACAGATGGGAGGACCAAAGTTAGAGCAGTTCCCATTGGAGCCTTTTAAGATAGGACAGTGCCTTTTAGGATGGCTGGGACTCTGCTTTCCTCCCTTCCCACTGGTCCTTGTGGCTGGTGTTCCGTTGTTCCAGGGAGTGGGGCTCAGCAGCAAGCACTTGGGACAGAGGCTTTGTCCTCTCCATTCATCAAGGCCCAGCGGACTGCACTGAGAAGTATTGAATTTTAGCTTAAGATGGATGGCACGACTGGAGTCTCCTTTACAAATGAATTATATTCTGTTTACCATTTGTGCATGCATGTGAGTATGTGTGTGTGTGCCAGGTGGGGATGTGGGTTTGTGGTCTATTCATGGACGCATGCTCCCATGGGTATGCACCCAGTCCATTGAAGTATGAACTCAAAAAGGAAGTAGTGGTTAGGATACAGACAGCTCTTGCAAGAAGTTTGATAGAGAAGAAAAGTTTCTCAGGGGTGGGGAATTGGGAAGGTGGCATATGGGGAAGAGCAGCTGCCTTATTATTGTTGTTGCTGTTACTATTTACATTGGTACAAGACACTGCTCCTTGCAATAAGTTCCTTCCAGGTGAGTCTTCCAGGCTCATGGCTGCATGTGAAGTCAACTCTGTTATTATCCCATTTGCTGAAGAAATGGAGACTCAGAGAGATTAGGTGACCTGTGTGAAATCACACAGCAGGAGCTTGGAGCTGGGATTCCAGAGCATGACCTGGGCCTGAAATGATTTTCCTGTAAGGAGAAGGCCTGAGATAGAGCTGAGGGTAATTTGGTGAGGGTGAAGGGCAGGGACATGGTGGGCCAGGGATCCCCAAGGCAAAGTGCTGAGGTCTTGTTTGCCCTGGGAAAAAAAAAGAGGCTAGAAAGGGAATATGCCCAGGCAAACAGTCCACCTGAGAAGCAGTGGACCCCTACCCCCTCCACCCAAGACAGTTGCTTGCATTCCAGCTCTCTGGGCCTCTGCTTCCCCATCTATTCAATAGGCGTCTGAACTGGGTTATAGGGGAGTAGAAGACTTTTGGGCTTTTCTTGAGCTCTGACCTTCTGGAACTCTGTGTTGGGTATATGCACAGGGGTGTGTGTGTGGCCAGAGGGGAACACAAGAAGAAAGTGTAAGGCCACAAGGACTGAGCCCATGAGATGGGGAGTGCATGGGTTGGGAGGGCTCCCATAGCTCTGCTAGCTCAGCTCATCCCAGAGTGAGAAGGGTGGACATGAGCAGCCAATTGGGGTAAGCCAAGCCTGTGCCTGGGATCCAGAAGTGGGGGGCATTAATAGAGTCCAGGTATATGGGGAAGGGACAGAGGAGGCACCTGGACCTTGGGTCTTAAATTTACACCCTTCATAGCCCATTCCCATCCCTGCACCCACTCTGGCCTCACTGCTCAGGGCAGACACACACACACACACACACACACACACACACACACACACACACATACACACACACCATTCTGCTTCAGCTAAGGCAAGCAGCAGATGGAGATGGTGATAAGGGAGCGTCAAGGTGAAATCTGACAGCATGGCCCCAGGGCTGGGCAGAGGAGGGGTTCAGAATGGAAAAAGTTTTAAGGAACGGGCTCAAAAAGACTTTGGGGTGACAAAACATGAGGAAAGAGGGAAGGGGGAGGTCACCCTGGGAGTCAGGATGCAAGGAGGTGAGCACAGCTCAAGTACACCAGAAACTGTGTGGATGTGTCCAGAAGTATGCAAGCACTGAGGAGGTGGCTTTTGGCCCAGTTCCTGTGAGATCCTTGAAGAATCACTCACCCCAGGAACCTCTTGAGTCTGGAGTTGTCTTCCAACACAGACATCCATGGCAACTGGGCATGGGCTGCAGATTCAAGACAACCCAGGTGTTGAGAGGAGGCTAGAGGGAGGCTTTAACCTAGTGGAGTGCCTATGAAGAGTCAAAGATAGCCAGCCATAGAGTTACTTAGCAGGAAGGTGGGAAGGGGTTACTGGCATCAGTACAGAAAGGCAGTCATCTTTCAGCTCAGAAGCCTGGTGCCATGTAGACAACTTTACCAGAGGAGATCAAGGAGGGCTGACATCAAGTGGACTTGGAAAATGAGAGCAGCTAGACAAGTGGAGTCAGGGGTCAGATTGGAAGAGGAGAGATGTTCAGGTAGGTGCTCCTGGACCTGATGATGAAGCATCTTTGCCTCTGGGGACCCCATCCCTCCTTTGGCAGAAACCACCTCAAGCCCTGTCCAGCTACTCAACCACTGTTGTACCCAGTTCACCTGCCTCTTATGGCACCCTGTACATGCACCTGCTGCTACCCCCTCCATAACAGGAAGGGAACCTGGCAGGAATGGCCTGGAGCCTCCCCCCTCCCCATGGCTGCAGTGGGTAGGTGAAGGACTGGAGTCTCTTGCTGGAAGTGGCATGTCCTTTTAGTATATTTTTCTCATTGAAGAAACAAATGAGTGCCCCAACTTGAGGCCCAGGAGGCTCTAGAAAGACATATACAGCCTCAGAATTGCCTGATTCCTTCAAGAGAGGTTCTGGGGAGTCCATGCTGTGTGTGGTAATGGAGATGTTTTCTGCCACTCTGACCCTTATCATCCAGGAACTTCTATCTGTTCCCTTGGACCTGATATCCCTCACACTTTGTTTGTCCTACCTGCCCTTCTCAACCCCACAGGTCCAGGGGTACATGATTGCTAGGTACCTGGCCTTGGTTCAAGGTGCAGTAGATCTGAGGATAGTGTCAGATCCCAATGGGAAATGCTAGCTGCCAAGAAAATGTCATTGTAGAGCTAGTCTGTCTTCCCAGCAGTCAGGGCTTCTGTCTATCCATTAGTCTGTCTTTCCATTGTACCCTGGCTGAAATTGCCTGGACAACTCTCTCCATTTTTCAGAGGGAGAGGAGAGGAAGAGGATGATGAAGAACCAGAAGAGGAGTAGTCGTGGAGGGGCACTTGAGTGGGTGAGGCAAGCTGGGCTGGACTCTAATGTAGACCTCACTCTGGATCTTAGATCCAGACAGAGAGGGAGGAACCCTGGATTCTCCCTGGCAGATAGGGAGGGACAGGATGGGCCTCTCACCTGGGAGATAGCCCTCAGCACCATGGAGAGCTCCCACAATTCTAGTAGCCCCACCTGAGCCCAAGGGTACCATCCTGGCTGTGAGTCAATGCCTGTCCCTACTGGTAAGTCTCAGGGATATGCTGTCCCTCCAACAGCATACTTCCCCACATTAGTTGGACAGGCTAGGATCTCATGGCCAACATGTTTGCTGACTAACTAAATGATGGTTTCCCCAGGCTATCTCACTATGTCCCAGGCTGGTCTTGGGTCCTAGGGACCATCTTCCCACACTCTACTTCCTCTCAAAGTTTTAATTTAACCGAGCCATCCTTTCTTCTCCCTAAAGAATCAATATTTTCTCTGTCTTTTGACACTTATTTTATTTTATTTTTACATGCGGCCTCCCAAAGGCTATAATTTACAGCTAATACCATGCAATCAGAGACAATGGCTGGGTGCCTGTGAGCAGGAGCAGGCAGGCTCCCTGCCAGGTGCCCCCACTCCCCTCTCAGGGGTGCCCATGGCTCTGAGGCCTATGGGTGCAAAGTCTATGAGCAGGCGGGGGAGAAAGAAGCTAAGATCTCAACCCTTATCTGGAGGACACAAAGAATGGGTTCCCAGCTGGGGAGGGGCTCTGGAGTAGCTCAAGGGAGTGGGGGTTTCTGTGTGGGAGACTGATCTGGGCAGAGGAAAAAGGTGGGGTGATCTGGGCAGAGGGAAAAGGTGGGCTGACTTCAGCTGCAAAGAGCAACCCCCCCACACACACACTCTGAGACACCAGGGTGATGCCACTGGCCTGCATCTCCTTCCTCTCCTTCACCCCTCCTCTCCCTCAGCTGCACTGTGCCCACGTGGCTCCCGCGCTGTAATCTATGGCGCTGTTACTCTGTGTCAGTGATTTAAATCCTCTGATGGAGCTGATGACAGCTTAAATGGCTGCCATCCCTCCCATACCCGCAGGACCCTGATGAGGCTCCATGAGAGAAAGGAGTGTTTGCTGAGGTGGGGTTCAGACCATATTTTCCAAGCCTGAGGGTGGCCAGGCTGCTATTTCTTGCCCCTCTGGAGAGGAGGGAGCCAAGCATGCCCTCTCTTTCCTCTCACCAGTGATCAAGAAGGGAAGATAAAACCCTCCATAAATTCTGGGGAAATAGAGTGTCTGGAACATGCTCAATTCCACCTGCCCGCAGGTGAGAGGCTCAAGGAGGGGGCAGGGAGTTTCTTGCCCTACAGTTCATCTCTGCAGCCTGTAGTCTGTGACAGCAGGTAGTGGGACAGATCTAGAACTCAGCTGTGCTCAGCCTAGCCCCAGCCTCACCAATTCCACCCCCCAATTGTGATGATGCTCAACCACAGCTCCCCCGCCCCATGTCCTTCTTCCTCTTCTGGCATCTTCAGATGTTTGACCCCCAGCTCCATCTCTAGTGGAGTGGGGGCATGGTACACATGGGGAAATTAAGGTACATAGAGGCAGAGCTGGCAAAGGTCACTGTGGGATGGGCATCTTGAGAATGGAGATGGCTTCCCATCCTAGTTCCGTCTCTGGCAACAGTCCAGAAAAAGCCTCTGGGCTGGACATAGCGGGCAGAAGTAGGCAGTCTTGTTGTTACAGACACTCTCTCAACATAGGATCAAGACAGCCCAGCATTGTCTGGTCTTCTGGCTCTGAGGTCCTAGACCCTCCCATATACCCACAGAAAGAATGGCCTGCCTGATGCAGTAAGGTCCAAGACTAGGTCAGATAGGTCTCAGGTGGAGGGTGAGTACAGGTCTTGGCTCTGCTGGGAGATATCAGGGACAAGACTTGGACTTTCTGGGGCCCAGACCTAATGGGGGCAGACAAGGTCCTGGTCAGCACCATGTAATAAGAAGATGCACCCAGAGGCCTTGTGAACACTCAAATTCCTCTACCCCAGATTTGGGGGTGATCGTTAAAGCAGAGGCTTGAAGGAAGGGTGGGTGGAGCACTCCAGAAGGAAGACCCATGGGAAGGGGCAGGTATTCCAGTCACAGGGGACAACATGGATGAAGCAGCCCCTAAAAGAGGAGCCAGACTTTACTCTGATGGGGATGAACGGACAGACATAGGCCTCATGACCTCCCTTGTCCTGTGTGAGGAGACAGGCCAAATTACCTCCTTCTTCCAGAAGTGAAAACTAAAGCTCAGTGAGGCTAATGGACTTGTCCAAGGTCAACTGTTTACAAGTGGCTGAGCTATGACTTACACCCATGTTCTATTGCCACCTCTTAGTTCTGACCTAAACCAGGACTCAGGCTAAGCTGGGCTTGTAGCTTGCCAGCCTCCTAAACCCTTGCAAATCCCTCCCGGGAGTAGGAAGTGTCAGAGGAGTAATTAAATGATTGAGTGAGCAGGGCCAGTGACTGGAACGATGTACCCAGCCATCCCAGGTGTCCTTCCAAACAGCCACATGTCCCCAGTTGGGGGTTCCAAGGGCCTGAATTGGTAGGAGGGGCCTGTCTCCCTGCCAGGATGGGAGTCAGATTGATTCAGCCCTCTGTGCAGAACCACAGAACATGGGCTCAGAACTCCATAAGGCAAATTGCTTTCTATGAGTAGCCTGTTCCTGCCACCATGGAGCTCACAGCCTGGAGGGCAGACTCAGGACAGATGGATTGGCATGGGTGGGACAGCTGGGTGGGGGAAGGGGCTGACTTCTCAGGGTCTCATTTCAACTTGAACAGGACCTTCGGACAGAAAAACCAGGCTTAGAAATGAAACATACCTGAGGTTTCCTCCTGCTTGCTGAACCCCCCATGCACAATCCTGACTCAGCAGCTTAGTTCAGCCCTCCCCCCACCCACTTTCTACCTCAACCACCTTAATGACTTTTTAATAAATTGAAAAATTGTTTCAATACCAAATGCGATCCCGGGACATTGTTCGTGACTGTATTGAGCTTAAGTCAAATGCTTTGCGTCCCCAAATCCGACTGATTAATAATTAGAAGGAGCAAGTCTGTCTTTACTGTAATATGTTTAGGAAAACTGATGGATTTAATTTTTTTATCGGCCAAAGTAAGAAAATGTAATCTTTCTAAAAGTATCTAATACAACAATGCACCATAATTAGTTTCTCTGGAAACAGGCATAATGGAATAGAATAATAAATCACTTCTTTCGTCCCTTCCCTCTGATGGAGGGAGATTTCCCCTCTGTGGGGCTGGGAAGAGGACAAGGAACAGAACTGGGGGGGGGGGAAGAAGTTGCCATGGTTGTGTGGCCCTGCTTCCTCTCAGCTGAGTCAGCAAACCTTGGACCCGTCCTGCCCTCAAGGGGTGCTGGGCACAGTTCTCCCATTTCCAGGCCGGACCCCAGAATCTTTCAGGAGCTATGACCCAGGTTCCACAGTGGTGGTTATTCCTGCCTCCCTCCTCCCGTACCAGCTGGTAAGGTATCCCTTACCCCTTGCTTTTGATATCTCCCCTGCTTAAGCAGCAAAGATGAAGTGACTTCAAGGGGCAGTAGTGACAAATTATTATTTTAGTTGAAACTTTAAGGATCCTGAGATGAGGGAGGTACGACAGGCGGGCAGAGGAGGCTTCTTAATTTGTGCCTGGGATTGCTCATAGTTTCTAACTTGTCTAATGTGTCCCCCTCCCCTAGACTAGGCTGTTGAGGAAGAAGGGAAGAAGGAGACACCAAAAGGCAGGGAGGGACCAAGAGAATGGCCCCAGTCTAGCCCAGTTAGAAGCAACTCCTCCCCAGCAAAAGAAGGGGTCTGGCCAGTTCCTTCAGGGAGCCCCCAGCTGGTGGTTTACCAGACAGAGTTCAGTGTTCCTGGGCCCTGCCTCTACTCTGGGGCAGCTCTGCCTGGCAGTCTCCATAGTCCTCATCCCCCATAACTCCATCCTAGGCAGACACTCCAAGTGTGGACTATTCTCATCTCATCAGAGATTCTCTCACACCCCGGGTACTCTCCCCTCAGCCACATGCCTGCAGTTTACTGACGGGATAGTTGTTTGTTTTATTGATCATGGCCAGCTTTCTGTGGCTCAGTGATGGAAGTTGTGAAAAGAGCCACACCCTCCCTGGCACAGGCACCCCCATACCAGGAGGCAGGAGAGATGAGCTTGCCTGAATCCAGCGTTATCCTGCCACCTCACTACCCATCTCTTGGCCCTGCCAATGGTGATGGAACAAAACAAGCACTAAACTGGGACTTTGGGGCCAATCCCCAGTATTCCAGAGCGCATACCTCACTCTCTGCCTCTTTCCAGTTTCTGGCTTCAAGTCTGCCCCTACAACACAAACCCCTGGAAGACCAGCTGACAAGAAACCCTCATCCAGGCTAGAGGTTTGGAGGAGCAGTGTTACTGGGGTGCCCCAAAAGGTGCCTGCACAGACTATGAAGTCCATTGCCCAGTTGATCACTCAATGACCACCTCATTCATCCTCCTCTTCTGTCTTGGCCTCCCCTCCAAGACTCCCTTACTTGGATGGCCCATCTTCTCTTTTACTGAAACCGCTAATCACTCCTAGCTGGTCACTGCCTCAGCCTCTTGCATTGCATCCCTCACTTCACCTGTGGCCAGAGTCACTGCCTGAGCCTGGCTCTCAGACCCACACTTGCTTCCCATGAAGCTCCCCAGGAACAGGACAGGTGCTCAGGTGTTGTTGGCTCACCAGCCTCTTCTCTGAAGTGTCCTCTCCAGAAATCCCCTGAGCTTCCCTCTCTATCTCTCTGAGGAAGTGCCCACCTGTGTATGGAAGCAGGAGGTCTGGTCTTTGACCCCACGAAGATTGAAGATGCCTCATCTTAACTTTCACAATCCTGCATGTCCATGGCAAACATGTTCATGGGGATGGGGGGTGGAGGAGGAAGGGGAAGAAAGGAAAACTGATGGCCTCTTTGGGCAGTTGCCACAGTCAATCCATTCCTTGTTTCCAGACTAAAAGTAGAATTAAACCTTCCCTCCCCCTGATGGCCAGGCAGGGCTGTGTGTCTGGTTCTGGCCAATGAGTGGTCATAAGCCATAAGTCCAGGTATGTCCTGACATTCAAGAGCTGGTGTGAGACCTTTAGGGGCCTTTTCTTCCTCTGCCACAGCAACAGCCAACTTTCCAGGCTTTAAATGTTTGGTCCTCTCAGTCTGTGTGAGGATGACATGGAGCAGAGCCTCAGCTGAACCATGAAAGGCATGTTTCAAGGAAAAGAAATAAGCCTTCATTGTTTTAAGCCACTAAGATTTAGGTGGTTGTTACTGAAGCCTAACTGAGCTTATCCTGGCTGATATAAGGAGGGAGGGTAGGGCCTGTGAGTAGGTGGTATTGAGCAGAGGAAGAGAGGTAAGGCAGTGATAGACAGTAGGTTATATGCAGGGAGGCTGGGTTCTCATTTTTTTTTCCATTTTTCTTTTATTATTCATATATGCATACAAGGCTTGGTTCATTTCTCCCCCCTGCCCCCACCCCCTCCCTTACCACCCACTCTGCCCCCTCCCTCTCCGCCCCCCTCAATACCCAGCAGAAACTATTTTGCCCTTATTTCTAATTTTGTTGTAGAGAGAGTATAAGCAATAATAGGAAGGAACAAGGGTTTTTGCTGGTTGAGATAAGGATAGCTATACCGGGCATTGACTCACATTGATTTCCTGTGCGTGGGTGTTACCTTCTAGGTTAATTCTTTGGGTTCTCACCTTGGTTAGTCACCTTGCCCTTCCCTTCTCTATACCTCAGTCTCCCTACCACTGAACTGGTTGTGTGTCTTTTGGAACTATGGGGAGAATCAAATGAGAGGACAGAGTGAAAGTCCTTAAGTCAGGGAAGAATGAGCACAGTATAGAACACTCACAGTGAGTTAGTGAGCCCTGGTGTTGGGGGGGGAGAGGAGGGGATTGGTACCACTGTGAGGATGAAAGCAATAGTAGTGGTGATGGTCACAGTAACAGTGATGGTGGCTACAATGGTGACAGCAAGATTGAATTGTTGGCAGCAGTGTTGGTGATGGTGTTTGTGCTGGCAGTGAGGACGCTGACAGTAGTTGGATCCATTCCCATCAGCCTGGCCAAGGCCCTGTCTTCCACTAGAGCAGAGGTGTGGCAGTGGTCACGGCAGCCCCGGATGGAAGGGCTGGAACATTGATTAATTACCTCCACTGGTGCTGGCTAATTGTCCACTGATCTCTGCTCCTCAAATGCCCTGCCTGTCTGACCAGGGCAAGCCTTCCAGAGCAGTGTTGCATGGTGTCAGGGTAGAGGTTTCCAGATATGCCAGTCCCAAGGCCCCTTCATTTGCC
Organism: Castor canadensis; assembly: GCF_047511655.1. Classification (NCBI taxonomy): domain Eukaryota; kingdom Metazoa; phylum Chordata; class Mammalia; order Rodentia; family Castoridae; genus Castor; species Castor canadensis. The sequence goes on along the minus strand of NC_133402.1, from coordinate 50,328,824 downwards.
TTACAGCATCCCCCATTGGGCCCAGCTCAGGCTCCTCCTGAGGAGCTGGGTGCTGGGGGATGTGCTGGGCAACTGTACAAGGAATTAGATTGTGTCTTCCTGGAACTTGATAGGTACAATACACAGTTGCTATATGCAACTGGTGCCAGCTGAATGAGGGGGCTCGGACATTTGGAAATGGAGCCTACCCTCGGACACTGCTTGTAGGGGTTAGGGAAATAACAAATCTCTCTTCCCCTTTCATGTAGGACCATGTCCGGCCACTGGGGGCACCATGGATTCAGTGATGACTGCTCTGGCTTGCCCTCTGGGAGTCCCAGTCTAACAGAAGAGGACCAACACACACTTACGTTGTGTTTGATATGGAAATTTGGGTGAGGGCCAGGGCAAAACATCTGTCTGCCTATAAGGACCTCCATCTCCAGTCTCCCTCCCTCCTGATACTGATGGATAAACTGAGGTCAGGAATGGTGTGAGGCAGGTCCCAGGTCACACAGGGAGGAGCTAGGCCAGAACTAAATTCTTGTTTTCTGGTGAGGGCTCCTCACACCACATCCTGGCTCCTCCTTCTCAGCTCTATTTTTGTTGGAAAGCACAGATAAAGATTTTTAAAAAACCAAAAAACAAAAAACAAAACCTTCCATTTTGTTTTTGCTGAGTTGGCAGTTCTGTCATCCCAATCTGAGGGGTTTGGCTTGTCTGCTCTGAGGGGCGGGGGGGGGGAGGGGGGGAAATGCCACCATTTAAAAGCAGAACTAAAAGAAAAACATCCACAGGCCCCATTTCACTGCGCCAGACACGATGAGCAAACCATGGTCGTTAACATGATAAAAGTCACTTTGTCTGGGTGTAAAATTCATTTTTCCCCATTTAGCACATGGTGCATTTGCATCGTGCTGCAGTTCCTGGGCTGCGGTTCCTCCCAAGGATGTCCCAAAATTGTTCCCATTCTGGGCCTCAGGCAGAGTGCCTAAGATCTGGGCCTCAGGGCCAGGAGGGGCCGGTCCTGCAGCTGTTCCCTCCCAGTATCCCCTAGGTAGACCTTGAGCCCCCACACTCTCTGTCCAGGCCTAGAGGAGACTTGGCAGGGTAGGTGAGTGGGGGTATTTTAAGACTCCAGTGGGCCCCCATTGGCCTGGTCCTTGCTCTGGCTCTGTCATGGAATACCCACAAGAGTCTGTGTTGTACATTGCTTGACCTCAATCCCGTCTGAGGGCAACCCAGGAGTCCTGCCCACAGAGGCAGGTCTCATGGAGAGATGAGAATTACCTGAGAAACTGAGGCAAGGCTCACTCAGTCCTACCACTCCAGGGCTGAGAGTTCAAATCCCACCATCACCTCCAATGATATTCACAAAGGTCAAATGCTCAGGTTGAGGCTGACACCTGGATCCTGCCTGCTATCCTATCTTACAATATAGCCTTGGAGTTTCTTCCCAGTTGGACTTAGTTTTCCCAACTATACAGCAATATGGGCCAGACTCTGAAGTTCCTTCCAACTCTATCTCCACCACCATGGGGGAATCACGACTATGGGACAAGGGACAAGTGGACAGAGAGGACAGGAAGGTGGAGCCCTCTGTCCCTCTGCCCAGCAAGCCAAAGAAGACCTAAGGCCTTATGAGGCTCCCACCCCTAACTCCTTCCCAAACAGGCTGCACTGGCTCCAAGGAGAATGTGGCCCAAGGTGGCCCAGGTGGGGCTGACAGCTTTGGGAAGGGGGAACTGAGATCCCCTATCTACATATCTCTGTCAGCAGGGCAGAAAGAGAGAAAGGTCAGGACCTCCAGGACCCTGCCCCTCAGTTCTGGGGGCTTGGACACAGTTACTATAAAATTGACACCTGTTGTGGGTAAGGCATCAGACACAGCCCTTCTATAGACTGTGTAGACTCAACATAGCCAACCTTGGAGGAAAGTGAACAGTTGCCCCCCAAAAGGAGGGAGGGAGCCCTTAGGTAATATACTCATCTGGCTCTGGGGTAGGCCTGAGCACAGTAAACTCCAAAACTACAAAGCAAGTGCTGGGAGTTTTACTCAAATGTTACACTTGCCTAGCAAGCTTGAGGCCTTGAGTTCAAACCCCAGTATCACCAAAAACCAAAATAAAACAAAATAAAAACCTCCAAAAATACAAAGCAGCTGGCAGGGGGCTTGCCAGGTAGTCTGGCCTTGCCCTGCCCACTTGATCAGAGGCCAGGGCATTGGGTAGGTGTCCTGTCAACAGAACAGAACATGCTCCAATCACAAGGGCAACAGGGTGTACTGGAGGCCCTTTAGAGACAATATTGGGGTCCCCATGTGGACTTTTCTGGTAAAGACAGTGCTCCATCCAGCAAGGCAGGGGTTCAACCTTAGGGCAAAGCTGTAAGCTGTTTCCCACCAACAGTGTGGGACAAGGGGGCTCTGTTCCCACACCCCATGACTGAAGAGACATCCCCAACTGCCAGCCACAGTACAGTTCTCAGGGACGCTGGGGCGCCTGGGGAGGGGTGAGGGGCCTCAGCCCCAGTGGGAGGTGCGGGAGGCGCAGTGCACATGGCGGGCGGGGCCAGCAACAGCTGTTCACTTACTGAAGCTGTTTTATAATATTGCCGAAGCTTTTAAAATAATCCCATTTCTGTAGAATATTCCCAGCTAATTGGAGCTGTCTCTTTCTTATTAAACAGAAAGGTTATAAAAATGTGTGTTGAGGGTTTAAGAGCAATACCTCTCGGCTGCTCTGATTGTTATGACAAGAATAACGTACCGGAAGCCCGTGCTTGGCGGGCTAGGTGGAGCAATGTTGGTGGTTGGGCTAGGGTGGAGGTGGGGGAAGGGGTAGGGGCAGGGGCAAGAGCGGAGGCAGGGTCTGGCTGGCTCTCCCTGTAGCACCTTGCACAGCCGAAGCTTGCGGAATGGCAGCCTTCTGCAAAACAATTGCTCTCTAAACACTTAGGCTGCTATGACAGCGCTGTCCATCACCCAGGCCTCTGACTGGGGGAATTCGCATAATTTACTGAGAGGCAAAGAAAAAGAAGGAAGTGATTCTAATTAGCTAAGCTAGGAAGCAGATGAGCTCACCAGGACCTCAGCTCTTAGGGAGGATGAATGAATAGCCCCCTCTACAAGATTGGGTCTGCCAGGGAGACATGGGTCTCTGACCCCACATCTGTTTCAGCAACTGAATGACAAGGAGAGATGGACACCAAGAGCTCTCCATTCTACAGATGGGAGTATGAAGTTCTCTGCTGCAAAGTTTATCCCAAGGTCACCCTGAGAGGGTAGAAATGATAGTTCATACTCCTTAGACTAGGGCCTTTTCCCTGGTGTCTGTCCCCCTCTATAGCTCACACTGTTGCAGTGTATGCGCCCTGACTCTTCTGGGAACCTCAGGACCTCTTACCACACACCATCAGAACTGCCTCATTTCAATCCGTCATTTATTGGGGGTCTGCATCAAATTTAGTTTAAAAAAGAATTCCCTGTTGCTTAAAAAATAGTTTGAAATCCAGTGTCCTGGAAGAGGCAGACCCAACTTTCATTGCAACCCAACTCATTCCCCAGGGGCAAATTGGTCAGTTCCTGGGATCCTCCCAAGGGCCTCTCTACCAGACTGACCTGGGCCTCACCTTCTATTCATGTCTCTCACACTTCTCTCTGGGACACTGTTCCTCCCCACGGGTCACTCCACTGTCCCTGTGGACCTGGGCAACAGCTAGGGAGGCCTCTGTCCATTGCCCCATTCTCACCTTCCAATGTGCCCCAGACTTGGTCCTACCCTGGCTTGGAGTTCTTCCATGCTGTCTGAAATATGCCAGGCCTGGCTCATTGCCTCAGGGGTGGAAGAAGCACTCTTGTCCACCTCCCTGGAGTTGGGCCTGGAGGACACATTGGGTGCTTCATAACTCAACAATAGGTTCAATAAACTCCTCATCTTCCTCTCAGAACTACCCCCAAAAGGTGTGAGAGGAAGATGAGGGGCTTATCGAACCCATTTTACCTCCAAAGAAACTGAGGTGCAGTGATGTTAAGCAACAGGCTCAAGGTCACCTGGGCCCAGTGGATGTCTGCTGCCTTCCTAGCCATGAATCAGACCAAGGCACTGGAATGACTGTCCTTTCCACCCTGTGCTCATGGGACATTTCTCCTGTGATTTGTGGCCACAGCTTGGATGCAGCCCTGCCACCTGCCTCCCAGCCTCCTGGCCTGCTTGCTCTAGTGCAATGGGCTCCTTCATCATAAAGAAGACTTGTTCCTCACAACAGAGCAGACCTTAAACGCTTCACTGGCTTTCCCCAGAGCAGATCCTACCTTGACACCTTTTACTAGTTCTCTAAGGTTCCCTTCATCTAAATTATACTTTTCTCCTCGACCTCCAGAAGGTTTTCACCTTCCCATATTCAGCCACCGAAAGAATCCTTGTCCTTGTGCATCCCAGATGCAAATGTTCAACTCTGCTGTGCTGGGGTGCTGGCGTCCACAGAGAGGTAAGCGTGTGTGTGCGCGTGTGTGTGCGTGTGTGTGCGTGTGTGTAGAGGGCACTTGCCTCATTTCTGGGACCCAAGGCCTGCTCACCAACCAAACGAGAACAAATCTCCAACTTTCTCCTGCAAAGCCCAGCCTGGAGGTACCTTGCTTGACAAAGCAGACAGAGCAGAGAGGCTTAGAAGAAGCCAAAGAGGAGGGGTTGTTGGATCATTGGTAAAATCCAAAGGCTGCACTGCCACCCTGAGTGTGGGCAGGAAATGCTAATTTGTATGCTACATTCATAGTTTTGCATATTGAGATAAGATGTGCTTATTTAAAAAAAAGATTATAATATGCTCCACTTGCAACAATGTAGGAGGGGCTGGATCAGGAGTCAGAGCCTATCTCTGTTGCTTCCCAGCCAGCCGTAAATAAGACACTTAGGGCCAGCACCAGTGGCTCACACCTATAATCCTACCTATTCAGGAGGCAGAGATCAGGAGGATCACCATTCAAAGCCAGCCCCAGGTAAATAGTTTGTCAGACCCTATCTTGAAAATACCCAACACAAAAATGGCTGGTGGAGTGGCTCAAGTAGTAGAGTGCCTGCCTAGCAAGTGTGAAGCCCTGAGTTTTATGCTGGTAAGAAGTGAAAGGTTAGAGGAGGGGGTAATGGTGATGAGAGTTATTATTTGCCTTCAGGAAGAAACATCAAGTCTTGCTTGGATGCCAGATTTATAATCCCAGCACTCAGGAGGCTGAGGCAGGAAGATGGAGAGTTTCAGACCAGCCTGTCTCAAAAAAATTCTCAACTTGAAGTATGGTTTAAGTGGTAAAGCACTGGCTTTACAAGCCTAGAGCCCTGAGTTCAAATCCCAGTCCCACCAAAAAAAAAATTCTCACTTGGAAATCATAAGCCACAGTGGCCCTTTTCTTTGTACAGTGAACATATAGTACCAAGGAGGAGGCAGGAGGAGGGGCACTGAGTGTGGGATTCAACCCCTCAGTGCTGTGTTTGTTTATGCGAACCTGAGGCAAAACTCGCTGAGGTTGAGGTATGGTCTTGAGGCTCTGCTGCGAGCAGTTCTTGAGGGTGGGGAGCTCAGCAAAACCTGGAATGGGAGGACCTCAGACCTGTCTGGCTTTTGGTAAGAGCAGCTGAGCTAGCCTGAGTGAGTAGCAGTTGCCCTGGAGTAACCAGCAAACTAGCTTCAGTGCATGTGCATGTGTGTGCACTGCTGAGTGGCTGGGGCTTCCAGAAGACTCTGAATCTGAGCAACACAGGAGCTCAGGAAGCATTAGATGGAGTTCTGAGGGCAGGGTCTACCTCAGTCCCAGGGATCACCACAGGATGGAGAGGGGTTCCGTGGGAGGTTTGACTCTAGGCACCAGCATAAGGGAGGTGATGTATCATCACAGTCATTTATTTATGCATACACCCTTGATAATGCCCTGCCCTCCAAGGGGTCAGCACATACCGGGCATAGCTACTGTTTCTGAGATTTTGCTTTGTGTCTGAATCACCGCCAGTTCTTCCTGTCCAGGACCTGACCCCAGCCACCCCATGGCAGCTGGCTTAGATTTTCAGGCAATACCTCAGTGGCTCATTGCAAACTGCTGAGTCCACATTCTAGTCACCAGGGTCTCTGTCTCTCTCAGTGAGACTCCCTCAACCTCTGCCTCCCTAAAGCTCCTCCTTGCTCAAGAAATTAAGACCTCAGCAAGATGGTGCTCTAGAGCTTCTAGGCAAAGCCCAAGGAGGCCATGGGGATTGGGAGAGCACTTCCAGTTAGTGGGAACTTAGGCAGGCAGGAGCTTCCTCATTCTTTGGACGCTAATCTTCCTACTTGGTATAGCTTCCCAACCACACCTGCCAGCAAAGCTCTCTATTGGCCCTACTCTACAGAAAGAAAATGTGGCTCTACCTTGGGGGACTGCAGCCTCCAGAGTCTATCCTTAGGCTAGCTAGGGTACCTCTGCTCTCTGTATTTGAGAGGGAACCTGACTTGGTCTGCTGATCACAGTACTGTCCCCTTATCAGCAAGTGGAAAAAAATGGGAACATGGGCCATCTCTGACTACCAGACAATATCATGGACAGCTCCAAGCAAGGACCCAGGGACCTGCATTCTGTTCTCAGAGGTGCCATTGTTTACCTAGGCTCATTGTTACTCTAGGCTCATTGTTTAGCCTAGAGCATCTCTGAGGCACACTTTGCTCAATTATGGGATGGAGGGAAGGTGCACAGAGGTTCTGCAGTCCTTTGAAAGGGATTCTAGGGCGCAGTCATCTCCAGAGTGGCCAGGGTGTTTCCCACCTACCCACAGCCTGGCCTGGTTGGGATGGGACCTAGAATCTTTGCAAGCCATGGTCATTGCCAGACTTGTAACCTGGATAACCTCCCCTTTCCTACACAATGCCTTCTGGGCAGTGATGCCCTTCTGTCAACTAGCCCAGCCCAGAGACAAGGATCCCAGGCCAGTCCCTGCCCTGTCTATCCCAGCTCCCAAATGTCCCCCATTTCCTACCACACCTCACAAACTCTTTCTTCCATCTAGATTGGCTGTTCCCTTGTTTGCCTAACTGGGTACTACTTCATGCGAGCAGAGGAACATATTTCCACAAAGGGTGGGGAGAAGGACAGCCCCACTGGCTTTACCCCTTTGTATGGCCCTGCTTCTTGCCCTACCTGGGTCCATTTTTCTTGGATGTCCCCTAGCCTCCACTATGCTCCCCCTTAAAGCAGCAGAGTAGTTTCCAATCCAGCATGACCTTCCTCTGCAGATCCTAATGGCTCAACCATTCTCCCCTGGGCCAGTGCCATTGAAGATTTCATGGGAGATGCCCTTCCTTTGCAGGGGACAGGGAGGTGCTGAATTACAAATGCACTTGGAGTATGTTTTAGGCCAATGGCTTGGTTTCTGGGATAATAGACCTAGACTGAGAGGGGCTTCTTGGGATCTACATCTCTGGGCTCCTCCAACCACCTGGGGAGGACCCCCATGTCTCCTTCTTCCCTAATCCCCACCCTGCCTCACCTTAGCAGGGAACAGCAGAGGTCTTGAAGAGCACAGCCCCAGGGAGAGAAAAGAGGGCTATAGAAGAGGGCCATGATTCCAGCAGTGGAGAGATTCTTACCAGCACTAGTGGCTGGATTGGTTATTGGATGAGAGTGTCCCTTCCTTTCCCTGCCCAGTGTCCAAAGAACTGAGCCCCAAAAGGCAGGGGACACATGAAATGGAGCAGGAGTAGCTCTTTAGAGTTTTCCAGCCTCTTACAACTCGATATGTCTACTGGTCCTGCTGCCAGTAGTCTAAATAGAATCCCCTTGCCCTCATCCATCTCCCAGGCTCAACAAATGAGGAGCTAGCTCCCCCTCAAAGGAACAGTGGCCATCACTTAATTTAAGTGATTGTGGATCCAGGTCCTGCCTTCCCCTCAATTGCCTGGCGGAGGCTAAGCCACTAAGCAATTGGTGAGCAAAGCCAAGAGATGCTTCTAGTGGAAGAAGCAGAAGTTTTGAGGACTTCTCAGGGTGTTCCCCTCACCCATTAATGGAGAAGACACTTCCGTGGGTCTAGCCTTGCCATTTTGTGTCCATCAGTACTTACATCGTCACTCAGGTGCCTTCTGCTGTTGTCAACAGGAACAGCAAGGCATGGTCCTACCCTCAGAGAGCCCCTCTCAGGAAACAGACTCCTCACTCCTGCCATACTGGGTAGACCTGGTTCATTCAGGAGATGCCTTCCCATCCTGCTGGCTTCATTGACTAAGTTGTCAAAATCTTCTCTGCCTCAATTTTTTTACTTGCAAAATAAACAAATTAAGGACAAGTGGTTTCCAGAATAACTCACTACAGGATCAAAGCAGTAAAGAGGGCAGGAAAGTGCTCTAGAAGCCATTTCCCCTTGGTAGTGGAAGCTAGTGTCTACCCCTCACCCTCCACTGTCTTGCCCAGAAGGGTGGCTAGCAAAGAATGCAATTTGCTGTGACCATCCTGATGGGATGTTAGGCAATGATGGAAGGGTGTCTCTGTCAGAGACTGACTTAGCCCACTGCTGACACCCTTCACGTCCACCTAGAGGCAGAAAAACGCATTTTATGGAGAGTTAGAGCCTCTGTCAGAGCTGGCTGGGGGCTCTGAGGAGGTTTTTATTTATTCGAAAACCATTCAGACACCTAATGCTCTTCTGAGAGAGAATTTCTCTCTTTTATTTGTCCTCATTTTCTCTTGCCAGAGTAGGCTGAAGATCTGAGGGGAGGGAGCAAGCTCAGTGTCTGAGCTCTTATGCCCCATGCCAGGGAAGTGGGACATAGGGGTGATTCCATGGGGTCTCCCCTCCACACCAGACAGATTGATGGGTCAGGATTCTCCTGATGACTTTAAAGGCTCTAGTGACTGGGATACGGCACAGAAAACAGAACCTAGACCTTAGTCTGGAGTTTTAATCGCTCTGCTCACTCTAAGCCTGGTATAAGCCCTGCCTTTCTTTCCCTGGGTCTATTTCCACATCTGTAAAATGAGCAGGTTGGTCCAGACCTTAAAGGAAACACTGTGCTTCCTTGTGTCCACACAACCAATGATCAACTTCTCTTTGCCCTTTTTCTGTAAGGATGAGGCCCCGGGGTCCTGGAGCTCTGGGTGCAGGGATGAGCAGGTTGTTCTGATATCCTAACTCTGAGCTGAATCTTGCCCCCTATAGCCTCTAAGGCCATACCATCCATCTCCCTGCCTCTCTTTGGAGCTCATTCTCATTTATTCACCCATACCTCCCCCAAGGAGCTGTGCCCCTATCCCAAGGAAGAGGTCTTGCCCACTCCTGGCTCAGACCCTCTGTCAGTGATGCACATTTCCCCTACCTCTAGCCATTCATCCTTCCTAGCCCTCCCTGCTCTTTTGTGCCAGTTTCAAGGCCCTCTCCTCCTAGGAGCCTTCCCTGACAACCTGGGCCTAACAGCGTTGGACAAATTTATGCTCTGTTTCACCCATGTGCTATAATTATGCACGATTTGTGGTATTCACCATGTTTTTCCTATGTGTCTTATTCCCCCACTAAATGGAGACCGAGAATCAAGCCTCTAATACCTGCCAGAGCCTACCTTATTAACTAGCATGCCCACTCAGCCAAGTAATCTGAGTTCAATGACCCTCATGGTGAAGGAGGTCTAAGTAGGGCCGCCACTGCTGCACAAGGAGGTTTGATTCCCCTGCAAATGCAACTGGGTTTTGCCTTCCCTGCTGACAGAGGCCAGGATGGGAACACTAAAGGCAATGTTCTAGGTCTGTGACTGACCTCAATCTAAACCATAGGGGATAGATATAGGCTGACAACCCTGTTTTTAGATTGAAAGCTCCATATCCTGATCTGCACTGACCACTTGCTGACCTTGGGCAAGCCTCTTCCCTTCTCTAGACCTCATTTCTCTTTCTGTCTAGGCAGGTACTCTTACCACTTAAGCCATACCCCCTAATCCTAAAGTAAGTAAGCTTTTCAATTCTAGTTGTCAATATTTTATTTTTTTATTATTTTAAATTTTTGGTGCTATTGTGGTTTGAACTCAGGGCTTTATGCTGACTAGGTAGGCATTCTACCACTTTGAACCATATTACAAACCCTTTACCTTCTGTCTAACAAGGGGGTCCTATAGGTTCTGACAGTCTACACCCTCAGACTTGGCCCTAACTTTGATGTGCATGTGTTAGTTTGCACTGCTCAAAAGGATTAAACTCCAGCCTTCTCCATTCATTAGAATAAATGTGCCAAACTGACCATGGGTCCATATTACTCCAACAACCTTTGAAATCTTTTTTTTTCAGTATTTGTTTTGTGATCCTCCTACCTCAGCCCCCCAAGTTGCTAGGGTGATAGGTGTGCCACCATGCCTGACCTGAAGTATTCTTGATGCTTTAGGTTGGGCCCTCTTCTGGTTGTATCTAGAGGTGTTGGTTCATCTGTGCCATGCTCAGGCAGGGGCATTTTGAGGAGCATTACATCCCTGGATGTTCCTAAAGATCTGGAGGGCAAGCCACAGCAGTTTTAAGTGCCAATAGCCTACATGTGCAGTGCGTTCCAGCTGTGGCCCTTGGGCACTGTTGAGTCCAGCCCCAAGGAGGCAGAGTATAGGCATGTCAGAGTGGGCTGCATGAGGCAGGGATGACTTCCTATGATAGGAGGGCACTTGCCAAGGTTGGGAACTTCTTGACTAACCCAGATAGGAACCCAGGTAGAGGCACAGCTGGGTCAATGTGGCTCAAGTCCTGCTCTGCCTCTGTAGTCTTCCTCCCCAGCTGACCTTGCAATACTGAGTTGGAATCCCTCCTCTTCTTCCAGGAAGCCTTCCTACAAGATCTGTCCTGTAGATGCTTGAGATGCTTGATGCTTGAGTCTTTCTGTGTCTCCTCTTCATTACGCTTTTTTTTTTTTTTTTTAGTAAAAGTAACAGTAAAAAGTTTATTAGGAGAGGAATACACTTTCAATAACCTGAAAGCAGGTTGTCTCCAGTGTGAGAGCAATGGGGTCAGGAGAAGAGAGAGAAGCATTTCCTGTTCCCCAGGCAGGAAATGGAAGCAAAGACTCCTTCATTATGCTCTTGCTGAATGCTAAATCTTGCCTTCAGGGGGTTACATGCTTTGGGTCTTCAGACTATTCCTGCCAGAGAAGGACCATGCCTGTCATTATATGGATGAAAAACAGGTTAAGAAAAGCAAAGTGACTTGCCTACCAACCTGTGATGTCTGTTGCCAAAGCTGACCCACATTATGCCCAGGACTGACCACCCTCCTGGGCATACCTCCATGCTCCTTAGCAGGTCACCTAAATTATCCTTTATGTCAATACTTCCTGTGCTCTCCCAATGGCCAAACTAAATATAGGGCCTAGAAAACATGACAGGGACTAGAGAGCCTCTGATCCCAAATTGACAAGAGTCTACAGAGTAGATGTGTTTCTGATCTCAACACAAAGACTACTGTACATGTGTGTGTGACTGGTAAGGGGGCAGAAGAGAGGGGACCAAGTTGGGGGGAGGCTGTCCAGGAAGGCTTCCTGGCATAAGTGGTTTGATGGGTTCATGACTATCCTAGATCCAAGTGGTACAGATGAGGGAGTATGCTCTAGGGAACAGGAACTATACGGTAAAGCCACTGGGCAAGAGTTTTCACTGAATAGGGAGCTGTCCGGCTTGTTGGCTTGAGGGGCAGAAGACTGATGGAAAGGGAGATTGGAGGTAGGACAGATTGGGGTAGAAATCTTGCCACCCCAGATGTCCTAGATGTTCCTGACGGGCTTCCTTTTCCCTTGAGTGGCACAGCTTAGCTCAGGGCCTGTTTGACACAGAGTAAGTTCTCCATAAAGCTCTCGGTCTCTTCTGGCTGCTGAGCTGACCTCCCCTAAGCATGCAACACTGATCCCTCCAGGCTCCTACCAAAGCCAGTCTCCTCTCTGCTGACTATACCTGCCCCAAAGATGGCTTTACCTGCCATCTTCTAGCACAGGCACCTCAGCCAGGAGGACAGTCTCCGACCTTTCTTGCAGAAGCCATCCACGTGCCTGACCTGGAAATCCTATTCCCTGGGAAGGCTCAATTTCTCCTCCCAAGATCTTAACCTGTGGCTGGAGCCAGCCGCCAGGAGGCTGAGGATATTGTAAGCCTCCAAAGTTGGAATGTGTAAACTCTTACTACCCATTTACTCTTAATTACCTCCCCTCCTTATTTGTCTTCCTTTAATGGCCTGTCAACTAAAAACTCCCGCCTTTCCCTCAGCGCCAGCAGCCTCAAATAGGTGCATATCTGCGCAGGCTGGAACTAAAATGCCCAGCCACCAGCGTCCTCTACTGTACCCAGGTTTCTGATGGTTCAGGCCCTCTCCAAGGATAGTACTGCCATCATGGTGTCGAAGGGCAAGCAGGTTGTCCCTGACATGTCTCAGGAGACTGCAGGGCCTGCCTTGGGAAGGCGTCCACCCTCACAGGGTACCCAGGAGGAGTTATACCTTTTGTTCTGGTCCCTTAGGGCTATAAGCACAGGTATTTGTTCAGCAAACAAGTAGGAGTGGTCACTTCAGGGCAATTCTGCCTGAATATGGGGGGACAGAGATGTTGTAGACAGATATCAGGGACAGGGCTGGTTAGCCCCAGTTTAGTGACTTTTCTTTACAGGACCCTCAAATTCTGTCCATCCTGGTGGAGTGACTGCCCTGCCGGGGTAGGGGAGGTAGGGGGGGAGGGGCATCTGGCACAATCAGGCCCCTGGCTTAGTGAAGACCCTGTTTGTCTCCTTATTGGGCTGGTCTGACTTGGTTTCCCAAAGTCCTTCCTGTGTACTAGGCTCCAGGACTATCCCAGGGGTTTGAGCCCAGGGCCTCTGGCCCCTGCACTGACTTTCTCTGATAATATTTTTGGGACCTCATGGTTTGGGGCCTGTTGTCAATACTCAGTTTGGCCCTGGAAGATTCACTTTTGTCAGTGGAGGAGGAAGGGCCAAGAAATGAAAGAAGTTGTCCCCTTGTCAAGCTCTAGCATGTAGGGGTGGGTAAGGTTGGGGAGTTACAGCAGGACTGGGGATCAAGTAAAGATTGAACTGAGCCCTATTTCTAGCCCCTCCCTCACACCTCTGTGTTCCTCGGTCCAGGGATCATTGTTCTTCCACTTCAACTACAAACTCTCCTTAGACTGACCTGTTTGATAGACCCATCCAGACATGAGGCTTCTGGCCATCTCTGAACTAAGCTGCCCAGCCATTCCTGTCCCTCACTCTCCATGTTAGACAGTCTGTGGGCAGCTACTGCTAAGGGGGTCCAGCCCTGAGCATTCTCCCATCCTATATGTACCAGGGCCAGAGTGAGACTCTAGACAACTTTAGTAGGATCCTATCCCACGACTGTGTTTTTGTCTGGCACATGATCACTCCATTCTTATTTCATCCAGGAAAAAGTGCTGAGCATCCTCACAAGCATTCACAAGGGAGGAAACTGAGGCTCTGAGAGGCCAGTCCACAAGCTGAAGAATTGAAACTGACACCAGTCTCAGCCTTTTCACAGCAGGGAAGAGCCTCTAGGGGCCTCAAGGCAGAAGTGACTGGGTTGTGCTAGGATGAACTGCCTGGCACAGGGTAGTCTGACTAGAGGCCGTGCAAACCTAGGGAGGTGAGGCTTGACGCTCCCCTGCACACAATGCCTGCGCAGCACAGTGAAGTGAAGCAACGGGTGGCTGCATCCTGCCATCCTCAGTTCCTCACAACTGGGCACCTGGACCCAGGTTCCGGTCCAGGGAAATAGGAGGCCCAGAACCTTTCTTTCTGTCAGCGTTTGGATGTGCAAACCCCCGAAAGAAAGAAACCTTGAGGTAGCTGGAGTCACTGGGGGTGTGACAACACTTGCCAACCTCCTCTCTCATTCTGCTGAAGCCTCTTGTTAAACCTGTGACTCCAGGCCTTAAGCCTGTTGAAGGTCGAACCCCCAGAAGGGTCACATACGCGCCTTGCTGGGGTTTCGGAGGGGAAGTCTTTCCTCCCGTCGGGCGGAGAGAAGACCCGCAGTCTGAGGTGTGGGGGCGGGGACGCACTGTGGCAGCTCGGACCGCCGCTGGGGCGCAGGACGCGCGCGCACGGACTCCACTTGGTTGCGCGGGCCAGTAGGGCAGGCTCGGGGCTGCGCGGGGACGAGGGGCGCGCCGGCACAGGCGAGCGCGTGGCCGCGGCGAGGCCGCGCGGGGGCGGGCCGGCCGAGAAGGGAGGGAGGGAGGGAGAGGGGAGGGCGGCGCCGGCAGGTTGGCGGCGGCCGCTATTTGAGCGCAGGTCCGGGACCCGGCGCTCAGAGCGCTTGGAGCCAGCGCTGCTGGGAGGTCGCAGCGCGCTGCCCGCAGAGGCGCCGCGGCCGGTGCAGCCCCGGAGGCCTCGCGCGGAGAAGGCGGCGGAGGAAGAGAGGCCGGATTGCCGCCCGCAGCCCGCCGCCCGCGCCCCCCCCATCCCGCCGCCGCTGCCCCCCCTCCCCGCGGCGCCGCATCTTGAATGGAAACATGGCGGTGCCGGCTCGGACCTGCGGCGCCTCTCGGCCCGGCCCGGCGCGGATCGCGCGCCCCTGGCCGGGCCGCGGCCCCCGGCCCTGCCCCGGCCCCCGGCGCCCGGAGTCCGGGCCCTTGCGCCCGCGGTTGCTGCTGCTGCCGCCGCTGCTGCTTCTACCGCTGCTCGCCGCCCCCGGCGCCTCTGCCTACAGCTTCCCTCAGCAGCACACGTAAGTGGCCTCTGCCGGCCGCGGGACCCCGCCGAGCCTTGCGCTCCCCTTCGCCCCTCACTCCGCGCCGGTCCCTCCCCGAGTCTCGCACCGGGGTGAGGGCGCTGGGTCCGGCAGCACGCTGCGCCCTCGGTTAACGGCCACAAACCCCGAGGACTGGCAGTCACGGTCCCAGAGCTTCTGGCTGCGTCGCGAAACTTCCCTGCGGTGCTCCTGCTTACCCCAAATGGGACAGGGCAAGATCTCCAAGCCCTCGGTTGGGGCGGGGGTCCGACTCTCTCTGCGGATTCCTGGGTCACTGTCCCGGGGAAAGAGGAACCCGGGTTGGGTGAGAGGGCGTCCAGTGACCTCTCCCTGGGAGAGTTGGAGCCAGGTAGCCACGCATCTACCCCGCGTTCTCTCCCTGGTAGAAACCTGGCGCTTTCAAGTCAGAGGTGGGAAGCGCCTCCACACCTGTCTTCTTGGGCCTTTTCCATTGTGGGGGGGGGGGGAATGCTGAATGCAGAGGATGTGAGCACCTTCTTGCTGTGGTCAGTGTCACTTGTTTTTGGTCACCCCTCTACCTGAGGGGTATCCCCAGAAAGCACAGTTGGGAGATGAAGGTACTGGGGTCAAGACAGAAGGTGACTGGCTGGGAGAACCCCTGCCTGCCCCTGCCGTGCTGCCGCCTCTGTTGCCAACAGGGTGATAGCATTTCCCTGCTCTGCCAGCTTCTGTTGGTGCTCAGAGTCCATTCAAGCCTCCTTGAACCCACAAAGTCGGCCAGATGTGTCAGGGTTGGGAGTGGGGATTCGGTGCATGTGGCCTTTAGGACAGCATCTGTTTTCTGACACCATGCCCCAACCATTTGGCAGTGCTCAGACACCTCTGGGTCATGGTGACTACCCTGCTTCTGTTTTCTGTCCCCAGCTCTGAGGGTCCACCTGTCCCTGGACTCCTTCAGTGTCCTGGCCTAGGGTTTGGGCATGAGAAGCCCTTCTTCTGGTGGTCAAGGGGAAGGGTCTGGCCTCAGGGAAGGGGAGAGGCAAGCTCTGCGTCATTAGAGCAGTTCTGCCCTTGGGTAGGGGCCCCTGGTTCCACAGAACAGAACCTGACTGGTCCAGCTTGTAGGTTCTCCCAGATGATAAAAAAACAAACTCAGGAGAGGCACTGCTCCGAGTCTCTCTCCGTTTTGTCTCTCTCCTCGCTGTGCTCAAGCAGGTGATCAGTTGGCAAATTACAGGTGCCGCATGGACGTGTCCTCTGTCTGGATTTTGCCTGTGTATATGTGGGGGGGTGTGCAGGGAGAAGAGAATCATATGGAAGTTCAGTGCTGGTGGGGCCTTATTGTCTTCCATCTGCTGTGATGAAAATGGATTTAAGCCATAGTGTAAAAAGAGTGAAAGCATTATTTTTTGTTGTTGTTCTTTCTCCCTCAAAGCCAAGCACAAGCCAAGCCACAATTATTTTTTTCCTAGCCGTTCATAGCTCCGCAAGTAAAGGTTTAAGCAGACGTCTCTTTCCACCTCTCCCGACCTCTTTCCCCTTCCCTGCAATCTGCAGTGGCTGCTGGGCCTGAATGGGTCTCTTTTAGGAGGCCAGTGTGTGAGACCATGACCAGAGGGGACACCTGTCCCTCTGTTCCCAGCTAGAAGATGGTGAGGTGGATGTGACCGCAGCAGACATTTCCAGCTAGACACTCTTCTCTTGTTCATATAGTTGGAGTTATTTCGAGGATTTGGAACATATCTTGCAAACCATAATGAGGGAGTGAGAGTGGGGGTGGGGCAGGGGCTGTGGAACTCTGAGGGTCCAGGGGGAAGTGACTAATGGTGTGACATCGCAGAAGGTTTGCTGTGACAGCCAGCGCCCTTTGACTGCCCTGGTCCCGCAGATGCAGATGCCTATTGATCCTTGGAAGGGGGAAAGAGAATCTTGAGGTCCCCTCCCTATGACCGTAGCTGGAGGATTTGGCGCTTTTGTTGAATTGACATAAAAGGCTGAAGCTGCTGCTGAGGCCAGGGGGCTCCATGGGGCTGATCAGAGGTGATTGGCATCCCTGAACCTTCTCCTGAGCCGGAGTATCCAGACCAGAAGGACACTGATACAGGTGGATTTCCAAGGTGGATATTGGGACTATTAGGCTTGTGGCACTGGAGTGACAATCCCTCAGTTGGGGGGAGGTGGTCCTTGATGGTCCAGTAATTTCCTCATTAAGTGGGAAGGGGTCCATCTTCTCCAGCTGCTGGGTTTTATGCAAGTGCAGGCTCAGTGTCCTGTGGCCGTATTTCTGTAATCCCCCTGGCAGAATGGCTGTCTGCCCGCCAGGTGAAATGGACCAAGGCTGCCATCAGATTGAGAAGGGCAAAGGAGATGCACTGGAGGGAGAATAGGATTTTAGTTTTAAGGGGAGGGGTGCCTTCCTTAACCCCACCTAGCCTAGATCAAGGTTTCAGACAAGGAGGAGGTCACATGTGTGTCGTGTACACATGGGGGGATGGGGTCAGAGCATACTCCCTTTCACCTGGTTCCTCTTGTTTCCAATTATGCCCACCCCAGCAATCAGACCAGGCTTGGGCTGCCTCAGTCCGCAGCCCTCACTGCTTTCTGCCTGTATCTTATCCTCCCCCTTTCCCTGTTCTCCCTTTGGATCTCTCTCTCTCTCTCTCTCTTTTTTTTTTTGTCCCATCTCCTGTCTATCTCTCACATCAGTCTTTGCTCACCCTCACCTGCCTGCCTCTTTTGTCCTCTCTGTTGGGTCCCCGTACCCTGTTCTGTGGAGTCCTGGCTGAGCACTGGATGGCACACCCTGTTGAGCCATCTGCCTAGCTGCACCTCCTTTAGCCCAGCTCTGCTCCATTGATGGTGTGGGCCAGTGCCTCCCTTCGTCTAGGGTGGTTGGGGAGCAGTGAAGGGCCTGAGGGGTTTGGACCCCTAGCAAATTAACAACAGCTGGCATATGTATGTGCTCTTCTCCTGAGTGGACACACAGGGAGTGGTGCCCACAACAGGGCATGCGTCCATCTAGCTATGGTTAATGGTGGGTGACGTGTGTCTGTCTAGGCCTCTGAGCCCCTGTCTCTACCTCCTTGTGGCTCCCCCTGTTGGAGGGAGGCAACATTACAAGTGTGGGCTCCCCATCTTCTCAACAACCTGCCGCAGCTTTTGCAGGAGGGAGGGGCGAGGCTTTGCAGCCTGCTACCACTGCTGTCACTGGAATGCAGTGCTGCCAGGTGCTCACAAACCCTCCTGGTGTTGAGGATTTAGGGTGAGACCCTTTAGTTGCTGTCCCCTCTCTGGACCTCACCTTTTTTGGGCACCTCATCCTGGCCAGCTGTCAAGCTAACCTCCAAGAAGGGAGGAAGCCCATTTTAAAATGAGTCCCCTTATAGTTGAAGGGCAGATCTTATCCTTGACCAGATTGCTGATCACACATGTCCTCAAGAAGAAACTGACCCCAGAGTGAAGCAGGCCCCACAAGTGGAGTGAGCCCTCCGACCAACAGTATTCTCTTTTCCCCTCATATGTACACCTCGTGTGTGTATGGGTGGACATTGCCAGCTCCTGGGAGGAGGTGGTTTGGAGACATGCTGGTGTCAGGTGTGAGCCCGTATGGTCAAATTTGGCCTCCAGAGCTGACCCTTGTATTGGGAAGACCTTGCCTCAGTTTCTCCAACTGAGATAATAGAATCCTTTTTAGAGGCTAGTGGGAGAACCAGTGGGAGAGGGGCGGCCTCTGGCGGGCAGAGAGGGCTCCCTCAGGCACCATGGTAGCTGCTGTTCCTTCCTTTCATACTAGCATGGAGCTCAGGTGCCATAGCCATAGGCTCTTTCTGGCTAGTTTTCTCACAGTGCCCCAGGCTAAGTGCCTCTCCTCTCTGCTTTGCACCTGTTGCCTTGCTATCATTCCATGTTATTATTATTATTGTTATTATTGAATTAGCATACACTAATAATACGACAGCATTTCATTGTAATAATTCCATACATGCATAGTGTACCTTGAACAAGTTCACCCCCTCCATTTTATTTCCATCCTCCTTCTCTTCTCTCCTTTTTTCAAACAGTGTGTGGTGGGTTTCATTATGCTGTCTTCACCATGCTTTTCTCCTAGTCAGACCTTCCCAGGGCCTCCCCATGCCAGCTCTGGACCGTGCCACTGGCTCAGGCTATTCCCACTCACATGGAATACCAGCTCCTTGAGGACCATCACTGGCCACCTTCCTACCTCCCTATAGTTCAGCTTTAGTGTGTGTGTGGGACATCTCTCCAGGCTAGTGGTCCAGGCCAGTCCACTCACCTGCATTACCACCTTGACCTCAGAACCCCTGGTTATGTCCATCCCCCAGATGGGGAGACTGAGACTCAGAAAGCTGGAACAACGTGCCCAAAGCCCGCAACTGCTAGAGGAAAGACTGGGAGAGGATTGTTCTGTCAGACATGTAGCTGCCCTGCCAGGAGGCCCAGGAATGGGTTGTGTGTGTGTGTGTGTGTGTGTGTGAGTGAGTGTGTATGTGTACAGCTGGAAATCTGAGTCTTTGGGAAGAAGATGAAGAGGCTAAAGATGTGGGAGGTGAGCAGAGTCCTTCCAACTATAACCTCTCCAACTCTGGGTCTCAGGCAATCCCAAGGGGCCTCCTTGGCCAATGCTACCCTGCCTAGGCCTCATGAAGGTTATCATAGAAATGCCCCCAATCCAGAGTTGTCCTTGTCCCATCACTTTGAATCATGGGCCAGGCCTGCTTGCAGGGTGCAGAGTAACAGTGACAGTGAAGAGGAGGGACTGTCTCCCGATTCCAGTACGAGGACCAGAGGCATAGCTCAAGCAATAGAGCGCCTACTTTGAGTTGAAACCCTAGTCTCACCAAGAACAAACAAACAAAAACCAGATCCCAGTATGATTCTGGGAAGGTGACAAAGTCACAGAGTAGGGGTGGGGGCTGGGGGCTCATTAATGGAAATGGTAAGCTAGAGTCTCTCAGCTGTTTTTACTAGGCCCAGGGGACTCCAGAAGATTCAGACTTTCTAGATGCTTGAGGGGTTCGTGCTGCCTGGACAGAACTGGGATGGGGGCACGGGGGAGTTAAGGGGGCCAGGGAACAAGGGTTCAGGAACAAGGACTTGTTGCTATTGGGGAGCAGCTGAAGGTTTGGAAGACAAAGTAGGCAGGTCCAGGCAACCCAGATAGTGTTGCCTGTAGAATGGAAATGGTCCTTTTCTCTTCTCCTTCCCCTTCCAGCCCCCAGTTTTGCCTGGGAACCTATGGCCTGTGTCTCAGTGATTGGGCCCCAGGCCTGGGAGGAGCCCTGGATCCTGGGGTCCCTGAGGCAGAGCTGAGGGCTTTCCCAGCACTGGCTCTAGCCCTCCAGCCTACTGGGGAGATTCTCTTCATGTCAGGTTTATTTTTTCCTGGTGTCTACTGTCTAAATAAGAAGCTACAGAATCAATATTCGTATTCCCGGAGGGAAGTTTATGTGTGGTTTGTGCTGTTTTTCCCTTCCCTTCCTCTCTTGTCCTGTGTAACCTGAAGAGCCTCTTGCACTGCTGAGGCTAAGGACTGGGGTGGGTATGGGGTTCTGTGCAGGTGATTACAGGAACTGAGATGCACTGAGGGGCCTGTGGAGTCCCCACAGAGGTTTCTTAGGACTCCCTAAAGGAGGCAAGGGCTCTGTCTTTCAGATCCACACAACCTGAACCTGACCTTTTGTGGGCAGGCCCTGCCCTGCCACTGTGGAACTCAGGATATTGGTTTGATATTCATCCTCCTGATCCTGCTGCCTCACCCTGGTTCCATGGACTTCCTTCTCCATCTGTTCTGGTCCTTCTTGTCCCCAACCACTGCTGGTGCCAGTGACTGAGCCTGGTAAGAGTGGAGCTTCGGACTGAAGGTACAGCTCAAGTGGTAGAATGCCTGCTCTGTGAGCATGAAGAACCCTGAGTTCAAACATCAAAAATTAAGTAAATAAAATTAAAGAGTCAAAGTCAGAAAAAAATTAAAAAAAAAAAAAAAAGAGTGTGGCTTTGCAGACTAGGAGACCCTGTCTAGTAGGCATTAGCTTGGGAAGCTCTCCGCATGGGTCAGGCACCTCTGTCAAGGGCAAGCCTAGCCCAGTCTTCTCATCTGGGTAGCTTGGCTGGTGACCTTGGACAGAGCTCTTCCTCCCCACCTCCACTTGGACCTCAGTTTCCTCTCTTTTAGGGTCCTCCCAACACTTACATTTTAGTGCTCACAGAAGGCAGGTCTGGGGTCTTCTCAGTCCTCTCCACATTCTGGTCTAGCAGGGGGTGAGACCTGACCCCCAGCCTTACCTCTTTCTGTGGGAGAAAGGTGGAGGACCTCTTATCTTGGGTGCCTGGAAGCTGCTTTGCAGACTGACCCACTTTGAGTTCTGATAAGCCTAATTGTTTAGCAGAGAGGAGGGGAACAGGAAGTCTTTCCTGCTGGTCATTAGCTGTCTCTCCCCACTTTGGAAACTATGCTCAGTAAACAAAGGGGAGGAGGAATAGAGAGAGAAGTCACCCCTCTGCCTGTCTTTTTTCACACCTAGTAGACTCTGGGCTCCTTGTATCTGTCTTGATGCCTTCCTTCCCACCTGGCTATTCTTTCTGAGTGAGCCCTTCTTGGCATAAACTGAGACTGCCATACTTCCAACCAGCTGCATGACCTTGGGCACTTGCTCAGCCTCTGGGGCTAGGAGCCTCATTTGCAAATGGAGTTCTCATGATTGTGCTGCCTCATAGGGTTGGGATTGGACAGGTCATGGGGATGGGCCTGACCCCAGGGAGTACGTGATGAGGGCATGTGGACCCTGATTAGATCTAGGAGGGTTCTCAGTCTGGTTGTGCCTGCACTGAATGCCAGGCACCTGTCCCCTTGCCTATAACATCCAGTACCCAGCTAGGCGCTAGAGGTGCCGGGGCACAGTTGTGGTTTCTGGAGCTTTCCTCTTGTGCTTGGCCCTTGCCTTGACATGTGTTCACATGTAAGCTTCTATGCGGAAGTATCTACATCTGTGTGTTTTTGTACATGTATTGGGTGTGTTCATGTGCATGCATACTTGTGTGCCTGTGTGATTCGGTGTGTGCATGTCCGTATTTGTGCTAGCACATTGTATGCATGTGTATGTGTAGGTATGTTTGTAACTGTGTGCTCATATGTACATGCAAGTGTGGATGTATGTATGTGGGTACATATGAACTCAAGTGTCGGCCTGTGCTGTGTACCTGTGTGTGCATGTGTACCACGGGCACATGAGGGTTTATCTCTCTGCAGCCAGAATGTGCTCACAGTGCCCACCTTCTGCACCTGCCTTTGATGTGAATGCCAGAGCTCGCTGGGCAAATGCTGGCAGTGGGAAATAAAGCCTCCCGCTTGTTAGGACCCGTGTTTTGCAAACTTTTATGTCAGGAACAGCCTGAGTTAAGGCTGAGCTGGAAAGTTTGATCATCTACCAACTGGCGGGATGACAGTTTGCAAAGGAAACACACAGAGGCTGTGTCCTTGTAATTCAAATTTTTGCAAATTGAATGGTATTTAGATTCGCTGGGGGACTTGGGACACAGAGGAGCTCTGTATGAGTCCTTGGAGAAGTGAAACATCTTTGCAAACAGCAAACACCCTTCCTGGTGGAAAGTCTGGAGGGTGGACATGGAGATTGGCATTCAGGCAAAGTGGAAGACCCTTGCCATGTGACCTTGGGCTGGTGGGTTTACCTCTTGAAGTGGGTGCTTCTCATTTGCACACTGATGAGCAGGAGACTGGAGCATCTGCAACAGGTATGGGTCCTTCCCTCCTACAAGATAGCAGGCACAATTCAGAGGGTATAAGCTTCAGCTTTAGGATCCTGCATATTCCTCCATTCGGAGTGTGTCCAGTGAAGATGCTTCCTCTCAAGGATGAATCTCATCTACTGAGTCTTTGTGAACACTGCTGTCTGGTATCCCATGCTGAGCACTGGCCCTTGGGGCTGTGCAGGTCCTGGTCTGGTGGGTTCTGATGTCTGAGAGAACTGTAAGTTTTACTTTGCTGGTATTCTCAGGGTCTGTGTGTTACCAGTGCTGGATGGCCCAAGGTCCTGGCCCTTTGGAGAAGAGGCTTTTGTAAAGGAAGGGCTCAGGAGCTTGTAGGCCAGGCAGGGTTCCTGTGGGGACAGGAAGCCTGGGCAGAGCCATGTCATTGGGCACTGTGGGCCTTGCATGCTTCCCTGACATAGGAAGGACATGTCATAGCCACAGAAGCCCTTGGAGACCCAAATACCTTTATCTCATAGATAGAGAAACTGAGGCCTAAGGTGGGAGAAGGGAGCCTTCTCAGGCCCCCCATTTATGTTGGCTGCCCATGCTCCAGACAGGGCCCAGTCCCCAGCCCTAGTGCTCTGAACACACTGCTTGAAGGGTGATTTCCCATGTGGCCTTTCTGGCACTGTGATCTGCAAGTATTTCTCTTAAATAACCATATCCATGGCACTGGGTGAAGGAGCAATTTGAAGTCTCCTTGGGCAAACCTGCAGAGCAGAGTGCCTCTGGTGTGATGCCCCAACTCCTGGTGTTTCTGTGGACAATACCTCAACACCAGGGTCCTGTTCTTTTTTCACTAAGCTTTCTGGATCTCCTTGGGAAGGACAGCTTAGCGACCAGGCAAGGTGGGCACAGATGGGCTGGCCTGTTTCTGAGAAGGTAGAGGCTCCTGCTTTGCCTCGAGTTTCCAGCCTGACGTGGCATTTTAGTCTTGATAACTTCCTTCCGCAGCCCGCATTCTCCTCCCACTGGCACTGCCTGAAATGCTGCATTTGAAACCTTAAAGGTCATGCATGGTTCTGCCACCAGTTCCAACAAACAACAAAACACCCCACCTCAGCCCTGCCCCCAGCTTCATTTATTAGAAACAAGAGTGAGCGGGCAGAACAGCTGCCCTCCACCCAGAGGGCCTTCAGAGACCAATGTTTCTCCGTTCTCTGTGACTTGAGGCCAGGGAGAGTCTTCCCTTCTCTCCTTGGACAACCCCCCTCCTCCGCTATAGTGTCTCTGAGAGTTAGCCATGATCTGGCACCACAGAAGCCTGCTGTGGGCCGAGCCTAATTTCTCAGCCCAGTATTTGAAGCTTTACCTAGGTGAGCTCTGGCTTCTGGCCACCAGTCTGGGAACACCCGACCTCCATCTAGGCTGAGCCATGTGCAGGTCCGGTAGGCTCTCTGGCCTCCCATCTCCTGGCCTTCACTCACCAGATCTCTCTACCAGGCTGACCTGCTGGGCCTGAGCCTTCCTGAATGATGACATCCTCTGGCTCCCTACTCCTGTGGGCCTTTCCTATGACCCTGCACCCTCCTCCAGCTGGGCCACTTCACAGGAGCCCTCAAGTAGTAGGCATTGAGATGACTTCCACCCCCTCAAACGCTGAGTCTGCATAGTGTATTTGGCTACAAGGAAAAGAGGCTACTTCTGTCCACTCTTTGGCAACCCCAATGTGAAGGATTTTTCCATGGTTAGCCCTTCATCCCCTGACAGGGGGTCAGAGGTGGGTGGGTGTGAGCTGTCAATAAGGACCAAGTCCTCCCCTGTGCTTTACCTGGCTGGCCTCACTTTTGGTATGACTTGGCTGACTTCCCTTATGGCTACAAGATGGCTGCCACAGCTCCAGGAATCATGTCAGACCCGGAGTTTAGGTGTAAAAGAGGACATGTTTCCTCTGGGTTTCTCTTAAGAGGGGAGGAAATCTTGCCCAGAAGCCCCCAGCCTGCTTTCTCTCATACCTCATTGGCTAGCACTGGGTCACATGCCCACCCTAAACCAATCACGGCAGTAGAGAAGGTACATTGTGATTGGCTCAGGCTAATCAGGATTTACCCTTGAGCTGAGCATGGGGTCACCTTGGGGCTGCAGGTGGAGATTCTGCAGACTTGGATTTTGTTAGCAAGAAGGTGTTAGTGATGTAGGATAGGGAGGCAGTGGCTGCTACAGAGTCAGACAGGAGGCCTGAAGGTGGAGGGTGGATGCTGAAAAGGCAGGAGGGGAGGGGGGCAGAGGCAGGGAGAAGAAGCATGCTTAAGGAGACTAGGAAGTAGTTATTTTATCCACAACATCCGTCACTGTGGACTGGAGCTGGTGGTATATTTCTCATATGTTATCTAATGAGGCCAATCCATGTTATGACAAGAAAAAGTGAGGATCAGCAAGGTTAAATGATGCTAAAATCTCACCCACGAAGAGTAGAGAAGTGAGATTCCCACCCTGTGCTCAGGCCTGAGCACTCCACCCATCTGCAGCTCACTTCCTCCTGGCAGCCCCTGGTTACAGATCTTTGGGTATCCCCATACTCCCATCTGTTCTATCATGCATGGCCCACTTTAAGGGCTGCCCCTCTCTGCTGAAGGCCTTGCAGGGTTTATCATGGAGTCTCTTGGCTTCCTCTGGGCCTGTGGTACCCCTGGATTCTTTGGTGGCACCTCAGGGATTAAAGACCCTAGACCCCTACCAGTAGAACAGCTCTGCCTCCACCTGTGGTATGGTTGTGTGACAGTGGGAACTGTCGGGCTGCTTGGTCCAGTTTAACTCCTGTGTGGTTCAGATGGAAATCAGAGCCCAAAGAGATGCTGCTTGGACCTCCCGCAGTTGAGGTATGTCCAGACCCACACCCAGGAGAGGGAGCAGCAGTACCTTCGAGTTGCTGTTCTATGCCAGTTGAGTTTTGTTGGTCAGGGCCTGGAGGTGACCATTCGGGCTGCTTCCCCCTTTCTCAGTCAGAGCTAAGGGCAGACAGTCCTGGGCAGCAGGAAGCTGCTGGTTCACACAATGTGTGAGACAGGGCAGCGTGAGTAGGCTAGGAAGACACTGACGGAGGAGCATGCCCTGCTGCTCTGGAGCAATGGACAGTTGACCTGCCTTAATGGGCCACTGTAAGGAAGTACCCTACGACATGGCCAAGGGAAAGGCCCAAACCTTAACTGGGGTTTGCCTGTGAGACTTCCTTCTTATACTGGGCAGAGGGCAGCTGCAGAGTAGTGTGCACTTATGCCTGTAGTGGTGCTGTATTTGTGCCCCAGAGAGGCTCCAGAGAGGCCTGGAGTGTCCCTGGCCAGACCCCGGCTGAATGATAAGATCTACACTGTAATGTGGCCATGTCCTTATGACCTGATGCTTGAGCCTTCCCATTATTCTCTGGGCTCTGTTCATCCCTAACTTCCTTCTACCCACTCCATCCTCCAGCCCCACTTAAGGGCAGACTTAGAGGGAGGGAGGGTAGCAGAATGTCTAATTATTTAAACCAGACCTTGGCCAGTGCTAGGCTCAGAAACCCCAGGGGCCTGTGCAGCAGGGTTGCTGGCCTCCCTTCTGCCCTTCCTCTCCTAGACTCCTCCTGCTCCACCCTAGCTTCAGCCCTGCCCAGCTCACTGTGGGATTCCGGGCAAGCCTCCTGCCCTCCTCTTAGCCTCAGTATCTTCATCTTCCCCAAAAGTGATGCTCCTGTAGTCAGGGATGATACTCCCTGCCACCCCATCTGCCCTGTAAGCTACTCTGTAAACTGGTGCTTATGGCATTCACAGCCCAGGAGGCTGTTTCTGATAGGCCCCCAGGTGGACTGGGTGTGGGCACAGGAGGGGATCAGGACTGAGTGCCCACCAGACAGCAGTCACCTCCTTTGGTGACTATTAACAAGCACTTATTGCCGGATGCTGGTGGCTCACACCTGTAATTCTAGCTATTTAGAAGGCAGAGATCAGGAGGATCGAAATTCAAAGCCAGAGATCAGGAGGACTGTGGTTCAAAGCCAGCCCAGGTAAAATAGTTCACAAGATCCTACCTTGAAAAAAAGACATCACAAAAAAAGGGCTAGTGGAGTGTCTCAAGGTATAGATCTGGCTTCAAATCCCAGTACCACGAAAAAAAAAAAAAAGGAAGAAGGAGAAGGAGGAGGAGGAGGAGGAGAAGAAGAAGAAGAACTTACTATGCATTGAGCGTGGAGCAAGTTGGGGAGGGGTCAGGTGGGCTTCAGATGGCTCTGCCAACCCCAAGCAGGACCTACCTGTGATCTGGCTGATCTCTGCTTGTCCATTGTTGCTTGGCTGGGAGTCACTGTCCCCTGAAACCTTGCTCACTTCCATGTGTGAGTCATGAGTCTCCTAGGTTGCTTCAAGAGCCCCTTCTGCTATCCTTGTCCTACAGTGGCCTTTGCTGCCTGGCTGGCATTCACAGCAATGCCTCCCCTTCAAGGCTGTGCCAGGGGTGGAGGGCAGTGGCTATCTGTCCTTAGCTGGAGCCCCTGGTTAGCACCTACCAACTGAGTACTCAGTAGATGTTTACAGAGCAGGTAGCCCTTCAGCTGCGCAGGTGTACACAGGGCCAACTTGGTCACATCTGTGAAAGGTAGAGTCAGCTTTTACATGGTCTGGGATAGACCTTGCTCAACAAGGGGCACTGAGGCCCCCAGAGAAGTGGGATGGAGGGCTGAGTGGACTGGCTCTTAGGAGTCTCCAGACCATGGTACCCAGCCATGCTATTCCCAAATGCTTGTGCATGCAGCCAGTGGGCAGTCTGCAGCCCAGCCCCAGGGATCTCCTGGCCTACTGAGAAAGCTGCCCTATTTTTCCAGATGATCCCTCTGCAGTGATGCTTGCCTCTGCCTCATCTGCCCTGCAGACCACTCCATGGCCTGTCCATCTTTCAGGACCAGCATCTTGACTGCCCTTCCCTGCTTGAGCCCACTCCCTACACCTTAGCTGTGTGCTAGGCCTCAAGTGGGGTCTGACTAGTTCCCTGCTCTCAGAGTTCACAGTTTTTCAAGGAGATGAGCAGTGAAATCATGGAAGCACAGACAACTGTGCATGGCCAGTGCTCCAGGCAGCATCCAAGGGATGTGGAGACTTTGTGCTCCAGGCCCCTCCATTGTATCTGGACAATCCAGTGGCCCTAGACCCTCCCAAGTTAGAATGGGAGACCCCCTTCTTCTGAAGAATAGCCATTGTTGGGGGCCCAGGCAAAAGGCAGGGGTGGAATGTGGGAGACTTATGCCTTGCACTTACGTCCAGCCTCACATCCTAAAGCTCCTGCAGGCCCAACCCTTTCCTCCTGATGCTCTCTCTGAGACTGCTGCACCTCTGAATGGTGCTTCACAGCACCCGGGATGCCTTAGATACCCAGAGCATGTGACTGGGGCCCTACCTGCCTGACACCCCACAACCCCAAGTTTCCTGGCACAGAGTGTCTGGGGAGAGGGTAGCAGGGAACAATTCCAGAGGTTATTAAGTCAGGTGATTTACATGGTTCTGGAGACAGCACTGGGGAAACATATCTCACAGGTGATTTCCAGACCGGTGGTGTGTAGAGGAGGCCAGTACTCTAAAATGAAGAAGGGTGGGACGTCATGGGGCTGCCTGGAGGGACCTGGAGTTGTGGGCTTTGTCGTCCTTGATGTGTATGCCCACTGTGTGCAAGAAAGCCTAGGCCAGGAACAGAGGACTGGGAGGGGAGGAGCTGGAGCTCCCAAAGACAAACCTATGCCTTATGGAGTTTGAATCATTTTGTTCCTCAGTTATTTCATCTTTAAAATGGGATTGTATTTTCTTTGTCTTACAAGGATGGAGCACCCCATCATTCAGCCAACATTTTTGAGTACCTGCTGTGTGCCAGGCTTTGTTTCTAGCAGCTGATGTTCTAGTGACAGTAACCAGGGAGGATAGCTCCTCTCTGCCAGGCCACTGCCCTGAAGATGCCAGAAGGAGGTGGGGCCTCTGGGGTGGCCCTTGAAACCCCTTGTAGCTGCAGTTGTGGATCCTTCATAGCCCACAGAGGGGATTCACACTGCCAAAGCATCCACCCCAGAGCACCAGAGGAGAGTAACCAAAAAATACCAGGAAAATGGTGAGTGCTTGGCATTTACCCGCACTTCTGGAAGGATAGCAGCAGGAGGGTCTGATGGGTGGAGCTCCCGTTCAACTGGGAGAAGAGGCGTGGGGATAATAATAATACCCCACCCTCTACTGTGTGTTGGACTAAGCCTGGGTGCTCTACTGCCCCCAATGCAGAGACAGGGTCAGATGTCACAGAGTACAGGGTGGAGTGTTGGAGTGTGATGGCCAACACTCCATGGCAGAGCCCAGTTGTGACGGACACAGGTTAGTGTCTGTGGAGTTGAATGCATGAAGGAATGGAACCCATTTCTGAGACACTAAGCCCCTCCCTGCCAGTCTGTCCCCCCTTCATTCCATTCAAATTCCCAGCTTCTTGGAGTGCCCTGCTCCTTCTCAGAGCTTCTGGAGGGTGGGAGCCACCTATTAAGCCCCCTGCCAGTAAGGCAAGCAAACAGAAAGTTTGTATTACTTAAAATATACAGAGTCGGTGAGCCTTGCCTTTCTCATCTGAGAAATGAGGGAGGCAGGAGGCAGCCTGTCCTACTGCCTGTCTCATAGACTAAGTTGAAAGACACAACACATGAGTAGGGCTGGTCACCAGGGACCGAGCAGAGAGCCTTGCTGTGTGATCCCCAGTTCACCACTCCGCACTGGTGGCAGCTCTCCATCCTCACCACCTAGCATACAGAGTGCTCACTGTGGACTTGAGAGCTGGACTTCCACGGCCTCAGTGTGGGAGTAATCTGCTTTGGTGCCCATGGCCAGTGGATGAGGACTTACGGGACATCACCATGTGTGGAGCTCACTCCCAGGCCTTGCACAGGCTGTATGCCCTTTGTGTGGACTGTCCTCCAGTGTGGTGGAGCCACTCTTACCTGCCCAGACCATTAGGCCAGGTCAGGCTCTTCACCATGCACCTATCCCCTGAGGCCCACTGGACTCCTCCTCCCTCCTCTCAGTAGCCCCAGTTGGGGTCAGATGTCTGCCTGCTCTGCTTGAATTCTGAGCTCCCAAGGGCAGGTGCGCATATGTCTTGATCTGTGCTAAGTCTCTCCCTGTGCCCACAGGAGGTATTCAGTAACCACCCAGTAGATGGATGGATGGACGAAGGATGGAGTGAGGGAAGTAGTTGGGAATCTGCACAAAGTTGGAGACACCTGCACAGTATTTTTGTCAGTAGTGAGCCATGCTGCTTCAGCCACCGTGTCTCTCCTGGAGCCAGCCCTGAGGACAGTGGCTCCTCCCCGTCTGGCCAGCCCTCCCTCTGGAGATGCCAGAAGGAGATGGGGTCCCTGAGATGGCACTTGAAGCCCCTTCCTTGCTGCAGCTGTGCATCCCGCACAGCCCACAGAGGGGATTTGCATTGCAAATGACTTCACCACTTCACCATAAGCACCCAAGGAACAGATCCGTGGTGCAGTGCGTGACACAGCGGGTAGAGCACTCACATTCACGTACAGCTTGGCTCACTCTGAGAAGCCTCGCACCCTAGAGAAGCAGATCCCAGAAGTGAGCCTTCTCCCTGTATCTGGTCCAGGCTCCCCATTAGGGGGATTGAGGGAGCTGGAGCCAGCTTTGCCCTGCTGAGACAACACTCCACAGTGGGATAGCTCTGGGAAGCAATGGGGTCTGTTGTAGGTAGGGGTGGAAAAGATAATAAACGAGGAGTAGTTCTTACCTGCTCTGTTTCCTAATTTGTCCATTAGAGGCTATCTTGAAAGTAGGGAAGCCTGTGACCTGGGGGACAGAGCCAGGACTCTGGTTCAGTGCCAGGTGGCTGCGTGGCCTTGGGCAACACAACTCCCCAGGCCTCTGAGTCCTCCTTAGTGACCTGAGTGTGAATTGACTTGCTCTCAGTCAAGGGTACTGTGTGACTTTGGTGGAAATCACACACAGCACCCAGCATACAGCACTCAACACCCAGAACCTAGCACACAGTTTCCTCTTGGTGCTCAACTGCCTGTTTGGAGCCTCTTTCCCAGCCCTGCCTCCCAGTCTCTCTCCTGCTGCAGAGGGAGGTGGTCAGGGCAGGTGCTAGTCTGGTGGGGGAAGGAAGTTTGGATAAATCCCACCAAGTGCTTCCAGAGACTTTTTTGTTTTTGTTTTTGGAAAGTCTTAGCTTATGCTCCAAGCTAAGCTCTGTAGGAAGCTTGGTGATACGACCCAGGCTGCAGCCCCAACCTAAGGTTTGGTAAGGTGTGGTAAGGACTGTGGGTTGGAGAAGTGGGCAAGGGAAATCCATGAAGGCTTCCTGGCAGAGGTGACTCGGTCAGGTAGAGAAGGGACAAGGCCATAGAACAGAGCTAGACCTGATGGGTTAGGTTCTGAAGTCTTGGCTTCTTCTCTGTACCCAGATGTCTTCAAGGGGGCCTGTGAGCTTCCACAGAGGTCTCAGACCTGAGGGGGAGCAAAGGACCCTGAGGGGGTCTCTGTCTTCAAGGCAGGAAACCATGTTGAGGACACACACAGAGGACAGCTATTTGTGGCTCAGCAAGGATTTGACTCATGCTGGGGGTGGGGAAGATGTGCAGGAGGGGAGATGGGGACATGTGAATCACAGAATCTGACCAGAGCTGTTGGTAAAATGTGGACCCCTCTTGGCTAGCTGTATAAGGGCAGGAACAGCAGCCTCCTGTTCCTGGGCCCCCCTAACTTACCTGGTGACCTCCACAGGTGTCTCAGCCCAACTCTGCATCAGCTAAGATCAGGCTTGGTCACGGCTTCCCCATCACAGCACCTGGCTGGGCACACAGGGGCTGCAGTCATATGCCCACTTGCTGAGAGCTAATCTTGAGGGAATCTCAGCTTACTCATATGTGAAATGGGCCTGTGTGGTGTTCTGTTCCCATCTGGCCTGACTTTGGGGAAAGTGCTGAGGAGAGGAGGTGTTGTAGACCTCAAAATGTCCACAGTCTGTGTCAGCAACTGGGGCAGATAGCTCCAGGTCTGGGGAGCAGACAGCAGACACCTATCCCAGTGGCTCTGGCTGGGATCTGGTGCTTTGCCCTGGAGGTCTCAGCTGGTTCCTAAGCTCCTCTTGCGCCTCCACAAACAATGATACATGGGTACTAACACCTTGGAGACCCTTGAGCCTTGGTCACCAGGAAAAGATTCCCCCACCACCCCAGTGCACCATGGGGCAGGAGGTGGGTAGAGGTGCTGGATGGCTTGCACTGGAGATAGAGACAGAGATAGGGTGGAAGACAGCCCAGCTCTGGACCACTCCTTCTCTGCACTTCTCACTTCCTGGAAGAAGTGGCTGTGCCAGCACAGGGCCCTTCTGGGAGAGCCATGAATTATGCAGGGAAGCCACAGGCTTGGGCAGGCCTATCATAAATGAGCCTTAATAATTCATACAGAGAGAAGCCAGGGGAAAGGAAGGCCTCCTGGGCCAGCCCTGGGGCAGTAGCCATACTCCCACTGCCCACTCTGCCTGCCTGTGCCTGGGGCGGGCCACACGCAGGCTGCAGTAGGATGGCTGGGAGGTCAGCATATTCGCTCTGCAAAAGGCCTATTCCTCTAGGCTGGAGTGCCAAACTTCCTCCCTTAGGGTGCACAGCCCAAGGCAGAAGCTACTATAAAGGAGAGGGAGGACTGCCAGCTAAAGCAGTAACCTCAGGAGGCACATGGAGATCAGTTGCTGCTGGCAGTGGGGGTGCAATTTAAAATAGGGGTCAAGGTGGACTTTACTGAGCTGGTGATTTGTGTGCAGACGCCTAAAGGAGGTGAGGGGGCCTATGGGCTGCTGAGGAGAGACCATTCCAGGCCAAGCGAAAAGTGTGTGTGAAGGTCTGCACAAGGGTATGTTCAAGCCATTCTGAGGAGGGCTGTGTTTTGCTGTGTGAGCAAGACCCCCTTCTCCAGACCTGGTCTAGGGTTTTCCAAGGCAGGGAGAGCCCCTTAAGGTGGGCTGCTTCAGCTTCTAGGGGAGAAAATTCTGCCCAGCAGTCCTTGCAGTACTGTGAGAGAAGTCAGAGAAAGCAACGTGGAGCTGGGGAGAAAGATGTGGAGAAGGGAAAAAAATGTGGGTGGCCTGAGGGCCAAGATCTGAAAGGCCACTGGGGGTGCAGCAACTGAATGGATTTTGGCTTTTCCTCCAGGGCCGTGGAGCTACAGCCTGGAGTTGACAGGAAGGACACCATTCCACAAGGATACCTGGCTATGTGTGGAGGTGAACAGACTGGGGGGAAGTGGGATGCCAAGGCAGAAGCTGGCAATCAGTGAGCTGGAAGCTGCTGGTCCAGGCGAGATGATGGCCACCTGAGCCAGGTGGGAGGTGTGGGGAGAGGGTATGGAGGACAGAGAGGTGATAGCTGAGAGGCACATTGTCAAGGTGGAACCAGGAGGACCTGAGGATAGGTTAGATTTGGATGTGAGAAAAAGCAGGTTCCTGGTTACCCTGAGGCTTTTGGCTTAAGCAGATGAAGCTGCTTCAGCTGAGGTGGGAGGACAAGGAGTGGGGAATGGGCCCAGAGAGAGGTTTTGGCTGTGGACACACTCAGGGGCCCAACAGACATTCAAGTGGCTATGCCACATCAGCCGCTGGGCATCTAAGATTAGTGTCCTGGGAGAGGTAGGTGCCATCCTGTTTGGCCTTGGGTACTTCACTCACTTGCTCTGTACCTCAGTTTCCCCCCTGTTGAGCCAATGGTCTGGCTGCTATGAAGATTAAGATAGTGAAGTGTAGTACCTGGCAGGTCTCAAGCAGGAAGGGCCTCATGAAACATGGATTCCCCAATGGCCTATGGAGACCTCAGGCCACTCCCCCTTGGTTAGCAAGGAAAACTGAGACCTGGAGAGGCCAAGCTCAGAGCTCAGTGTGTGCCTCAGAGCAGGGCTTGGTACATGGCAGGGGCTGGAAGAAAGATTGCCCCTGAGTTCCTCCCCACCTGGGTCATGCCCCAGACTCTGCCAGAGTCTGGGGCCTATTTGACCCCTACTCTCCCACATCCATATTTTCTTCCCTGCTCCACATCTCCTTCCATCTCACTGGTTCCATGGTACTTTCTCCAGACCCTCTCCCAGTACTACAAGGACTGCTAGGCAGAATTTGCTCCCTGAAGGCTGGAGCAGCCCACCTTAGGGGCCTCTCCCACTCCTGGAAAACCGCAGGCAGGGAGAGAAGGTTCTTCCTAGGGGCTGCTCACAGAGCAACACCTGGTAGAAACACGAGTCAGGCTCAGTTTGACCTTCAACGCCATCCTCCTAACCTCTGCTGGGAAATTCTCTTTCCTCTTTCTCCTGTATGTCCCTGGCTGAGGCTTTGCACCATCCACATAGACCTCCCTGGCTGCTGGTGTCCTGCTGGCCCTTGTTCCTGCACCAATGATGGTGAGCGAGGCAGGGTGCTGTAGTTATTTGCTGTGTGACCCTGGACATTCCCTGTGTCTTTCTGGGCCAAGTGAGCCACCTGTGCTCTCTCAGGCCTGAGTGATGCCACTCCTTGGCTCTGGCTCTGGCTCCTTCCCTCACTCCTCCCCTCCCCCCAGCAGGCTGTTAGTAAATATTGGGCTGGACCCCATGCCCTAATTAAAGCCCAGTGACTGTTCACTGTTAGTCTGAGAGGGGAGGCACAAGCTGGCTGCTTCTCAGCTGAGCACCAATTAGAAGGAAAAGTTCTTTCTCAGCAAAGAAGGGGAAGGGACACCCCGTAATTAATAACCTCATTAAGGAGCAGTATTTGGGCATGGTCCCAAGACATGTAGATGAGGATGGTGGATTTGGACTAATTCAAGCTTCAGCAGTACTAGCCTCTGCCAGCTCCCCAGGGTCTGTGAGTCCCAAACTCACAGGTTGTCTTCACCTTATGTGCATGGGCTGGGGGTGGGAGGGGACCCAGGAAGCTTCATGTTCTCATTCTAAAGGTCCATTTGACAAAGTCACAGGTAGGCTGAAGATGACCAGTCTCCTTTGAGTCCTGTGCCTCAGTTTCCTTGCAGAGGAGCCTTACACCTCCATGAATCAGCCCAGCAAGCACACTCTGGTCTCTCTCTGGTCTGTTTCCCCTCCATGGCTTATGTGGTTTGAGGCCAGCGCTGTATCTTTGATCTCACCAGCCTCTGTAGGTTGGCCCATCTGGCTTCTGGGGAGTGAGTGACCTTGGCTAGTGTGTTTCCCTCTGCCAGCCCTGTCATCCTTGGGAAACCATGATCAAATCAGGGTTGGGGCCCTCCTCTGGGTGTTGAGCCCTGAAAGGAGCTGCAGCCCAGAGTCTTCTCTGCTGATGGACAGCAGGAAAGATGCTCTAGGCACAGCAGGTTCTGCCTTTCCCCAGGGCTCCCAGGGAGGTGTTGGCTCTCCCTGAGTTAGGCTTTCAGAGGCAGTGCAGGAGGGGAGGAGGCTATTGTTCACATGGAGGGCCAGTCTGAGGAGATAGACTGGATGGTGGGGACAATAGCCCTGAAGTCAGAGGGGCCTAGGTGTACATGAGTGTGTGTGGTAGCTGTTGTTGCTGGCATTCCTTGTGTGGGGCATGGCTTCCACTTGCCTTTTCTTTGGGGCCTGGGAGGAGAACTGGATGGTCAACTTGATCTCCATTTTCCAGATGGGAAAACTGAAGCCTGAGCACATGTCTGGTCCAAGGGCTTGGATCTTCCAGGGCTGAACCTGGGCATTCAGGTGACATCTGCCCAAGTTGGTCAAGGAGAACGCCACAGGGAAGGTTGCTCCAGGGATGCCAGGATTCTTGAGGGCTATCTTGAGGGCTGGGCCCGAGGAGGGGACAGTGTGTCCCAAACCCTGCTCCAGCCAGGGCTGACCACAGCTGCTCTCAGAGCTTTGAGTGGCCTTGGGGATAAGCACATTCACACACTCTCTTCAGATTGGCATGGGGTACGGTGCCCCTGCCCACCACCAGATTATCTTCCTCAGGGCCCGGTCAACCTGAACCTGGCAGAGACTCTTTGGTCTGTGTCTCTCTGCCTGCCATGCCCCCTCCTGCCCTGTCTTTCCCTCTCAGAAGATTGCAAAGGCGCTAATGTGGGAGGTGGCAGGCCAGCTGAAATATAATCAGAATAATTAAATAGTACTTTATTTTAAATTGTTGCCTCCCCCAGAGCTGGGAGAATAATTGGCCAGCCTGTCATGAGAGAAGCAAGAGACCTGGGGGCCACCAGTACTAAGCTTGCTTCACCCTGCTGTCTCTGCTCCCTCTCATCCCTTGTCCTGTCCTAGTACCCACCTCCTGCTTCACCTGCTGTCCCACCCCCAGTGTCCACCCTCTGACCCTATTCATGATGGCTGTGCTGCTAAGCTGTGGCCTCTGGAGGAGCAGGGTTTATCCAGACTGGCTGCCTGGCAGAGGTAGCAGAGCTTTTTGGTGGCACAAATTGCCTCTGTGCGTTGTGAGAAAGGCCTGCAGGGGCAGAGCTTGGGGAACCAAGTCTCTCAACCCCAATCGGCCTCTGTTTCCCCCTGGGCCTGCCCCTGTCTGCTCTTGAGCAAGGCCCCCTCCTTTCCCTTCTGACCCCTCTGTGGGGTCCAGCCACCCACACCCATCTGTGCCCTCTGAGGATGAACCTGCAGTGTCACCTGTCTCTGGTTTTTTGATTTGTTTAATTATAGATGAGTTTTCTGCATAATTTATTCCAAAAGCCTGGATTATACTGTACAATTAAATCACATTCTGATCAACAACTTCACATATAAAATTAACTGGCAACAGTTTAATCTATGCTACTGCATCTGCACATGGGCTCTTTCTCTTTTTCCCCTCCATCTCTCTCCTCGCCTCCTCTCCCCTCCCCTATGGGTGAGCGCTTGCAGCTGGCCTCGGATCTGGAGGCCCCCACCTGAGTCCTCCCACCAGTTTGACCCAAGGCCTCCCTAGTCTTCTAGCTGTGGTCTCAATAGTTCTGTCTGCTAATGGGGCCCTTGGCCTCAGCTCCTTGCTCCATATATAGATGACTTTGCTTCCTTCCCTGATGGTGATACTTCTTGTCCTCCCTGCTCCTCTTGGTTCCAGACACCAAGGCCTGGCATCCCACAGCACATAGTGTCATTTTTTTCTTTCTGGGCTGCCTCGGCCTGCCAGGCCTTTCCTCAGTACTCTCCCTCTGGCCACCCTTCCATAAGTGTGAGGTCATTGAAGATTTCCTGAACACTCTGGGCCATTAAATCTTTAGGGAACGGGCTGTATTGGATGGGTCACTAGCCCACAGGAGACTGCCCAATAATAATACTACGCATCAAAGTGTCTGACTCTTCAGCTAGTCATTATTAACCCTGTTGACAGGAAAGTGAAGTTCCCAGGAGGCAGAACTCTCCAAGGGCACACAAGCCTCTCTCCTAAGGCTTCCCAGAGACTACATTATTCTAGAAGGATGAGTTCATGGACCTTATGGATCCAAGGAGACAGGTTTAGCCTCTCTTTAAATATATATGACCCTACTCCCATCCTCACTAGGGGCCTCAGTTTTCTTGTCTGTGAAATGGGGCTGCAGTGCCTTTCCTGCCTCCAGGTTCTGGCACATCTAAAACTGCTCAGTCCCCAGCCTTACATGCCCACGCCAGTCAGG
Source organism: Castor canadensis (assembly GCF_047511655.1). Lineage (NCBI taxonomy): Eukaryota > Metazoa > Chordata > Mammalia > Rodentia > Castoridae > Castor > Castor canadensis. Next base: position 50,291,808 of record NC_133402.1, on the reverse strand, counting down.
AAGTACCTGCCACCCCTGGCTGCTGTCTCCTCCAGACACTCTCTCCTCTCACTGTCTTGCTAATTTGGCACTTGTAAGCACTTAGAGATAAGCAGTGTTGTTTCAGTGAAGAGCATGGAAAATCACAGGATGTGAGAGCTAGCTGGTAGACCTCTGGGCCAGGAGTACAGCCCATAGGCAGCACTATTTGGCCTGAAGGCATTGGTGAAACCAGGTACGTGGGCCCAAGTCAACTGAGTGTGGGCAGGGTTTGATCACTTTACCTTTGGCCCACTTGGGCCATGGAACCTGATGCATCCTTCTGTGGGAATGAGCCTGGTTGTGCTTCACCAGGCTTGTGGTTGAACTTGGCTTGGTGAGTGGCTTCTCCAGCTTTGAGGAAGGAGCACTACAGGCATAGTCATCTCCTGGCCTCCTCGGTGCCCATGTGTCACTCCCCTGGAGCCAGCACTTGGGACACTGGCCAAACCTTAGAACCCACAGAGTCATATATCTGTGACAATGAAGTGAATTATCCACCATGTTCTTCTTAACTCTAGGATACACATATTGCCTTCCTAATTGGGCGTGATTTAGGTGAAGAATCGGTGTAACTCGTTTTCCCTGGCATTGTGTTGATGGGCAGTGAGCTGGGGCCTGAGGTCTTGCAATCAGGCCGAGGATGTCAAACTAAGGGCTAGAGCCATCCCTAGACCTCAAGAGGAGGTATGTGTGACTGCATGTGTCATGGTGGGCCAGTCCTTGCTGCCCACAGCAAAGTCTAAAGATGCTCAGCCTGGGAGTTGGTGTGTGTGTGTGTGTGTGTAAGAGAGAGAGAGAGAGAGAGAGAGAGAGAGAGAGAGAGAGAGAGAGACAGGAGGAGACGTGGGCGGGGGGAGATGTAGCGTATATGTGTGTCTTGGGGAAAAAACTGGATTTTATCCTGAAATTTGGTTCTTCTAAAATGATGGTGATTATATTAATAATGTGTTGCCTGAGCAAAATAAAAACTTGGCATCCATATCTGTTCTCCCAATTAATTTTCTTTTACTTGTCCATGAGATTCCAGAAACAGAGATCTATATACAGGCCAGAAAAAAGTTCCCAGCCTGGTGTGCAATCAGTGGTGCTGGTAAAAGCTGTCAGTTTGCTGGGGGTGGTGGGGAAGGCTGGGAAGAGCTGTGATTTCTAGCATTTGCCAATTTCTGTGGTGTAAATGTTCCCACTGTGACTGATTTCAAGCCCTAAAAGTGACAGCACTGAATGCAGAGTTGGGAAGAGTTGCACGTGGCCAGTTCTTGTGAACTGGCTCTAGTGACTCCAGCACACTTCTGGAACAAGTCCTGTGTCCACCCCTTCCTGGACTGGTGACCTTGGACAGGTCACTTAAACCCTCTGTGCTTCAGTTTCCTCATTTATAAGTTGGGGTGATTGTGTTTGCTTTTTTGTGAGAGTTGAAGTGAGAGAGTTGTGACGTGCTGACACTGTACTTTGTACATAGTGGGTGCTTTTGCACGTATTAGTTCAGGAATGATTGTTTGTTTGCTTTTGTGTACTGGGGATTGAACCCAGGGCCTTGCCCTTGCTAGGCAAGCACTCTACCACTTGAGCTAGGCCCCCAGTCCTAGTTGAGGGAGGATTATGATTGGCATCTTGTCCCCTACACCAGTGAATGGCTGAGATCAGGATCAGGGTCAGTGCCAGGGCCGAGCTAATGATCCCTTTGAAGATCAGATCCTTGACCCTGCCCATTTGTCTGCCACCTGCCTGACAGAACATAAGACTGTGTGGCAGTCTATCCCAATATTAGCCCCCCAGGATTCTGCTCTGTCAGGATCACAAAGAGCCACTTGCCACATTGTCCACCCTTTGCCAGGGCCAAGACATCAGTGCCTGGTGGACAGTGGCCAGGCTAAGAAGGCTCTCTGTTTTCTGCTGTGTCTTGTCCTCCCCAGGCTGGTAGCTGAGGCCTAATTGCCCTTCTTAGGCTGGCCTCCAGCCTGGCCTCCACCTGGACTAAGGGTTAGATTCTCCCCTGTGGTGGGGAGCGGAGGTGGGAGTCAGGCTCAGCTAGCAACAAGCCAAAGCTAATACTTGTTTCTTTTGATGTTGATTTTTTTTTTCCCCATCATGGTTCTGACATTCAGCTTGGCAAATTGCAATTAGTGATCTGCCTGCCTCCTGCTCTGAGTTCCCATGCCAACCGACCTGGGCACACACAATGGCATGGGCCCAGCCTCCCAACCACAGGCCTGAGGAGGAATGTGGGGCAGGGAGCCAGGGTGACCCAGGAAGTCAGAAGAGAGTCCTGGCCCCAAGTGACACCAGGGGAAGTGACAGACCCAGGAAGGGGTGTTGAGGCCGGATACAACTTTCCTGGAATCACCTACTCTACTGTTCCCTATATACTTAACTTCACCCATGGTTCATTTACATCTCTGTGGTAGTTTCTGGTGGACTTCTCTGGAAGGGTAACAATTAGAAGGGGAAGTCAAGGCACCTTTTCAGATATATGAGGGTGGGAGCCTTAGTCACAGTAAAGAGAATCTTTGTGGTGTGAGGACAGTTCTGGCTGATGAGAGCTTATCTGATCTGGCATTGTCTGAAGGGGAGGGTCACAGGTTTGAACCCTGGTGAGAGGCCTTTTCCCAGATACCCTCCCCTTTCCTGGGTGTGGGGCCATATGTCCATCAGTCCATCCTGTCATCCATAGACTCCTGTCCGGCACCCTTGGTTCACCTATTCTCCTATGTTCTTGTGACACTCTAAGAGATAGCCCCAAATTACCCCAACATTCCAGAGGAGGAAGCTGAGACACAGATGGGTTAAAATGATCTTAGGGTGGTACCAGTGTGAAAGAGAACTAGTCTGGCTTGGGACTCAGGTGAAGAATTCATGGGGCTTGTCAGGCCCCCCTAAAAGGGGTGGGGTGGTCTGCCCTAGACCTGTGGATGTGTTCGTTCTGGGCATCCAGTGATGGGCCTCAGATAAGCATCTGTTCCCGAGAGGACTAGAAGGGTGAGGGCCCTCTGAGCTGGAAGCTCTCCATATTCACTGCTCAGGTGAGGCCCAGAGAGGCAGGGCCCTGCCCTGGCTTACACAATGGCTTGGTGGTGACAGCAGTGTTTCTTCCCCTTCCTCAGGCCCAACCTCATGCCTCCTTCCTCTTTGGTGTTCAGAAATCCCCATGTTCAGAGCAGTTACATCAAGGGCTGGCTCTTCACAGTGAAAAATAGTTCCCCTGCAGGTTTTCTTCAAGCTGTTTAACTCCCTCAGTGCATTTACAATGTACTTCTCTCTCCTCTCTGACTTCCCATCAGTATGTGAGGAGAGCCTAGGCCACTGGGCCAGGGACTTCAAAGGGAATCACAGGCACATTCTGGTTCCTTGCCTTTGTCTCTGTCCTAGTGAAAATTGGGTTGAGTAAGTGGCTGCTCTGGTCCCTGCTGGGTGGCAGGGGCTGGGCTGCCGCAGCTCTGGTAGACCCTCCTGACATCTCTCTCTCTGAATGCAGGATGCAGCACTGGGCCCGGCGCTTAGAGCAGGAGATTGACGGTGTGATGCGGATTTTTGGAGGGGTCCAGCAGCTCCGCGAGGTAAGTCTGTCATGCTTGCTTTCCCTCCAGAGACCCTTCCAAGTGAGAATAAGGAAAGGATGTTGAAATAAGGAATGAGGAAGATTGGGCAATGTTGAGGTCTCTGCCTGGTAGGGTACCCCTAGACCTAGATTGGTGAGTCCTTGGGGGTCTAGGTCTATCCTCTAGGTAACTGTTGGAGGGGTGGCCCATCAGCTCTGATGACCTTTGTCCCTGGGAGAGTGTTGGGGCTTCTCAAGTCTCCAGCTGGGTGAGCTCTTGTGTTTGAGGCAGCACATGGGGTGGGAGCCCAGATCCTCCAGGGGCCAGTAGCCGCAGGGTGTGTGGAAGCCCAAGGCACTCACTGGGAAGCAAATGGGATGGTCAGGCCAAACAAGCCCTGGAAATAGGGTTAGAACAGTACTCAAGGCACTTGAGTCCTCGAGGAGTGGCAGGCCTGTGCTCAGCAGTAGGATAAGGAATCAAGGTGCAGGAGGGGTGATTGATTAGGCGCCAGCAGACCACATTCATCCTGGGAGATTATGTTAATGTTTGAAATAGTGATGTGAAGAGCAGGCCATCCGTCACCCCAGAAGGCTGCAAAATGTGTTGCTGTCAGGCTAGGGCTCCTGAGCCTTCGTTCTTTATGAGGAAATGCGGAGGTTTAAAGAAGTGCGCTCTTGGAGTGGTGGGGGCGTGACTCCCTGGGATCTCTTCACTGGGGCGTGGGCTGGGAGGTCTTGGGCAGAGCTGAGCAGAAGATTAATGGGGATCTCCTGCTCAGGTTGGCCTGGGAACAGCAGAGAAGTCAGTTACTGTTAGCTGTTAGGAGTTCAGTTGACAGTCTGGGTCCAGACTTCAGTGACGAGATGCCTCAATGTGTTCTTGTCATCTCTCTTGGTCAGGGCCACGGTCAGCAGATGTAACCTCTGGGGAGCAGGGACTGCAGGGGTTGTCCTCAGTCATTTCCCCATGCTTAGCTTCTTCTAGCAGGTGTCCAGGAAGTGGGGGTGTCAGTGTGTTGACATTGCTTGTGGATTTAAGGTACCTGGCACAAATGGGGCTAATTGGAGATGGTTAATGAGGGAGTAACATGGTGTGGAGGGGCATCCAAGTCTGGAGCCATCAGCTTGCTCAGTGTTTTCCCTGCAATGACCCAGGTCTCTGCACCTCCCTTTCCTGGTTGCTGGGCTGGAATTGCAGTAGCCCCCATCCCACTCTTCCTGTGAACTCTCAATGACTCAGCTGCACTTGGAAGCCGGCAGAGCTTCCCAGAGAAAGCACTCTGTAGGAAAAAGCTGTTCCGGAACAGAAGTTGGTTTAGGCTCAGGAATAGCACTCAGCACTAACCATGCTTTAAGTGGGCACTGCTAAGTGCAGGACGTATAGGTTAATGAAAGAATGGTAGTTGCCTGGAACATGCGTCATGCACCTTTCCAAGTTTCGTGTTGGGACATTAGATGTACCAGTTAAGAATCTTTCTTCTTTGAACCTCAGCTTGAGGACATTGTTCATCTTGTATTCAGGGCTAACTCAGACCCTGAATGCTTGTCCGTGAGAAAATAGTGTGCGCACTTCATGCCTGAGATGTGGATCTCTCTGGACCAGTGAACTTTCTTGGATGGTAAGGACCAGGCATGGAATCCTGGCTCAGCAAAACTATCTTGTGTGTCCAGCTGACACCTGGACTCTGATTCTCATTCTTGACCCATGGCATGTCTGGGAAGTCTGCCTGGAGGATGTGGTGGTAAGAATGGCAGTGGGCAGGTTGATGCAGATATGCTTCCTTTCCTAGAAATCAAATTTGAATTTCTCTCATTGATCATTATCATTCCCAGAATGCATTCCCATTCTTTTGGATATGACTTGAGTGACTCTAGACTCTTTCATCAATGAGTACATCTTCCCTCACCCCCACCCGCCCAGCAGTGACCAAGCTGTTGCATAACTGGCTTCAGGCAGAGCTGTGGCTGAGACCCTGGCTCCTGACTCTAGGGTGCTACCCATACTCTAGAACTGGACTGAAGCAGGCCATGCCTGGTGTGTCAGGCAGGCAGAGAATTGCTGACCCAGTGTCTGCTCCTCCTGGCAGCCCCTCTGCTGCACACGGCTGCCAGCTCTCCAGTGGCTATGTCCTGCTCCAGTTTTTTCTCACCTGCTTCTTTAGCCTTTTCTTGCTGACAGCTCTGGGGCTGTTTCTTGGCACAGGGCACTCTGCCGGGGTATTGAGGGGGGGGGCACAGGTGCCTCATCTCTTCTAGAAGAAGAAGGCAACCCTGTGGGAATAGGAAGGAGCCAGCCAGTGGCTCCTACCCACACCATAGCTCAAACCTGACCCTGATCCTAACACCATTGTCCCACTTCCAATGCACATGAGAGGGCCTGTGTGCCCAGCCCATGCTTGGCTCCAGTAGGTCAGGAGGATGCTTTGAGCAGAGCCCTGACTCAGCTGCCAGTGCTGTCAGGGACCCTGGCACCAGAGCTGCCAAGCTGACAACTTTGGCCCCTACTGGGGCTTCCCCTCTTCAGGCCCCCCAAGCTAATTCTGAGCTACCCGAAACACCTGCTGTTGGGGTGATCTGGTATCTGAGTTCCCTCCATGTCTGCCCTCATCCTAGAGGCTGCCCCACCCCCAGTAGCTTGGAGCTTGAGGGCTGGCAGCTGCAAGAGAGCAGAAACTGCAGACAGTGGCATTTGGGAGCATTTTCCTTGCCTTGGCATTTTCCTCCTCCCGACCTTAACACAACCCCATAGAGGCATGGCTTGGGGCAGGCTTTGGCCCATTTACAGGCTGGAAAATCTAGCATATCTTGGTAGGGTATGGGGGCTGTCTGAAGAAGACCCCATCCCATTTCTTCATCTTCCCCCTGGGCCAGAGCCTAGCCTGTGCTCCTGTGGTGGCCTGGTGCTCACCTGCCATCCCCACCCTCATGCTTAGCCAAACACCTCTGAGCCACTCTTTCCTGGGTACCCCAGCCCAATCCCCATCCCCGGCACATTCTGCCCTAAATAGACTACAGAAATGTGGATCCTGAGCAATCTGTCCCTTCCAGAGTACCTGGAGCTGATCTAGGTCTCCTGAACTCCTTCTCCACCCTCCCCCATCAGCACCATATTGTCCCCATCCTGGGGGGAGAGCAGAGAGCATATGCTTAGGCTCTGAGTTCATTTACATAATGAGGCTGATCAGGATAAATAATTCATCAGGTTCCTGGGGGTGCATGGGGAGGATGTGGAGAAGGGCAGATCTCCCCTCTCTGAATCCCAGGTTACTCTGATGGATGTAGCCAGGGACCTATCCCCTTGTGGCAAATGTCTAGGAAGTAGGAAGAACAACTCTGGGACCTTGTGGGAAAGCAAAGCAGGAGAGATGAAGCACCATCAGGTTTGCCCATCAGGTGTACTAGCAGTGGGATGGGTTTCAGACCTAGAGAGATACCCTCCTTGGAGGGGAGAAGACCCTCTGCTTGGAGTGGGGGTGAGGAGAAGTTGCCTGGCTAGAGCTGACCGTGAACTGGGACCTAGGGTAGTCATGTCTGAGAGCCACAAGTTATGCTCTGAGAAAGCACCAGTCCATGCAACCCCCTGTACCTCACTTGCTGGTCAGGGCAGAAATGGCCTGCACAGTGACCTTAATCCAGCTGTATGCTGCTGGTTATTCCTGTAGCTCTATCATTCAGATGGGAAAACCAAGGCCCTAGCCAACCGTCTCTACTAGCCAGTCCCATCCTGGAGCCCAGATGGATTGTCAAGACAGAAGAACTACCCAGCGAGATGCTAAGTCTGCCTCCACACAGAGCAGGACTCCAGGACTCAGAGATCTCCAGCTACAAGTCTCCTGCTGTACTGTCCCCACCATGCCTCTCTAGACAGTCATGGTGACTCAGGCCCACGGTGTCCATGGGTCCCCACCTATTACAGTAATACACCAAGAATGGTCTTTCTGCACCAGTGATGATGGCACAGTCTTGCCCCATCTTGTCCACCCTTGGCCATCCCTGCACCCCATCTGCTTAGTGTTCAGGGAATGGGTAATTAATATTTGCAGAGTACAACATTTGGAGTTGCCTCCCAACATAAACCAAAGTCTGGCCATATCTAGGGCCCCTTTCACATGGGGCTCAGGGAGGCAGGACAGGGCCTCTCTGCAGGTGCCTTTTAGACAGACTGCCTCACTCTCCCCTCCTCCCCAGCTGGCACTTCTGCACACTCATACCTGCTCCAGAGTTGCAGGCTGAAGCTGTGATCTGTCCCTACTTGAGGAGGTGCTTTCTGCACATCTGGTCATCTCAGGCAAGATTAGCAATGCCAAGAGTGGCAAGGAACCTCAGAAATGGAGGGGCTAGAATAGAATAGGAAGAAGGAGGCAGGGAAGAGGAGGTGCTAGGGGATGAAGCAGCCCCAGGAGTGCCAGGCAAGGGGAATACAAAGGTTGTGACTCCAGGCTTCCCAGTGGATTCTTCCTTCAGGGCACTGCGGTTCATACACACTCCTGAGAGACAGGCAGCAGTTCCTTGACCGGGAAGACCTTCCCTACATAAGACTGGCAGGGGCTGCCCTAGCTGACATGCTGAATCAACTAGAGGTGGTGAGGGAACCCTACCCAAGCCCTCCCTAGGGCCCCTGCAGACTCACAACTATCACCCTTGCGTAGAACCTCTGCACTTGCTCATTGTGCAGTCCCCACCCCTCAATCCAGCCACCTCCTGGTGAGGCCCAATGGCACCCTCCTCTCTCCTGGCGCAGATGATCAAGATGTGGGGCGCGTCAGGGTGGGGGATTGTAGGGGGCGCGGGTGTGAAATATGCCGCTGGGTAGGGATTGCTGTCGCTTGCCTCCGTAAAAACCCACATATATTATTCTTTAATGGAAAGTTAATTGTCTTATTATTCCCTCCATATGGTCCTCTTGCTCGGCACCCAGCGGGGATGCATGGGGCTGGGGGTGGGGGGCTCCTGGGAGTGCGTCTGAAATGTGATGAGACCGCTGCTTGAGCATAATTGGGTACAGAGCGGTGAGTGCATAGGAGCCTAGCCAAGCCCTCCCTGGACCCCCTCTTTGTCCCCTCCCCAGCCCAGTCTGCTCCCCACTTTTTCCTTCCCTTTCCTTTCTTGCCCTGGGGGTGGCCTCTGTGGCACCCCCACACCCCATTCATTTGGGAATGTTCTCTCCTGTTTACTGTGTGGGGAGACACAGGCTTGGATGGAAAGTGGTTTTTGCCCCTTCCTATTCTCCCCACCCACCTTGAAATGCACCCTCTTCATTGAGGCTTACAGAAAAATTTCCACTTTTGGAAGAGTTTTTTTTTTTTTTTTTTTTTTAACTGTCTCATCCACAGTAGGAATTCCTGCCTGAGAGCCAGCTGGGTTTAGATTCACCTACCCTTCCATACACTACACCAGAGAGGTCATGCAGGGAGGTGGGGGGGAGGGGCTGACCCAGGACACTGAGTGGCTCATGTTGGCCACTCTGCCTTGGACTCCAGTGACCCAGAGGCTTCCCACCCCAGCAGCTCTTCCTGCTAAGGCTGAGCCGTTACCAGTACCCTTCTCAGGCCCCCTCCCACAGCCCTTTACCCTTCCTGCTGCCAGGCAGTGTAATGTTTTGTCAGAACAGCCTCAGAGCAGGTAGAGGGTTCAGTGACAGAAAGGCCCAGAAGGGTCCTGGGTAGGAGCAGGCAGTTTCCCCTTGCCCCTAGGCTCTCAGTGGGGAAGGCTAAGATAGGGAGCCCTGCTAGGAGTCTTTAGGAATTCTGGGTAACCTCAGCAGAGAGGTGCTGCCCCGGTTTCTGTGGAGTCCATGGGTGTGGAGGGGACGAGATTGGGAAAGTATCCTTGGGTGGGATCAGCTAATGGTACAGTTACAGAGAGTCTGCATCCATCTCTGAAGAGTGATGGGTATACTATATCCAGAGCTGGGAGCTGGTCTGTGTGATCCAGGGAGGAAGGCGGGAGTTGGGGATGGAGGGCCCAATGGGTTTCCATGCTGGGCCGAGGGGGACGGTTGACCCAATCTGCATTCCTACCCCAACCCCCACTCCTGTCCACTGCTAGATCGGTGGCAGCCATGGGGACACTTGACTCAGATTCATGGAGCCCCAAGCACTTGGCAGAGGCAGAGAAGTAATTGGTTTTGACAAACCACAGCTGGCCCCAAGGGCAGCATGAGCAGCATTTACCACGACCAGGCAGGAAGTGGAGGCTCTGTGTGGCCTCCCTCCACCTTCTCTGAGTATAGCTGCCTTCTCCTTGTAAGCAGAGATTTTATGTTTGGAGAGGTTACAGAGCTACAAACATTCTGTCTTTCCTAGCCCTGAGAACTGGTAGTTCTGAAGGGGACCTGGCCTATTCCATGTAGAGAGGGAGACTAGACAGAGGCTGGGTCCTGGACAGACCTCTCAAGCCCTGGCCTTGTCTAGTCTTCATTTTTCATGACCAGAAAACTGATCTTCAGGTCTTGGGCACCTGGCCTCAAGTGTGCACATCAGAACAAAAGGCTGTGAGTGTGGGTGGAGATGCAGGCTGTGCCCAAATGGCTGGCATAGAGTAGGTGCTCAGCTCGTAACTGTTCAGTGGATGGATAAACAAAGACAAGCATCTGAAGACTAAGAGGGAGTGAATGGGGCTTTGGCTCTGTTCCACTAAGCCTTGGGCACCATCTAGCTTCACATGGGGAAAATGAGACCAATGACCAGTACATTAGGGTTGAGCCTGGGTGCCAGCTGCCCAGAAATAGGCTCCTGTGGGGTTGCTAGGGCTCAGCCCACACAAATGATCCCTTGATTGCTGTCTGAGAGAAAATAGAGGATGGAGAGGAGCCTGGAGAACAGTTGGTTGCATAGGTATACTGGCTATCCAGACATCAGGCTGAAGCTAGGAAGGCTGATCCATTGTGTCATAACTTGAAGTCTTGGCTGAGATGGGTGGCTCTGGGCAGGGGTAGCATGTCTCCCTACCCCATACCTTCACTAGACTTTTTCCTCCAAATCTACTTGCTGTTCTCCTCACTCACCCCCACCCCCTACAGGACTCTCCTAGCTTTAAACACATACCATAGCTCTCTCTCCAGAAAGCCCCCCAGTTCGATGCTAAAGCCAGTGGTGTCTGAGACTCCCGATCCTGTCTGCTTTTACATCCTTCAGGTGCACACAGGGTGCCAGGAACTTCTGGCAGGCTTAATCTCATGATCCCTTCATCTGGGAGTATGGAGACCATGGCCAGAGGGCTGGATCATGCCCAGGCCTTCCAGGAGTCCTTCTGAACACAAGTAGTCAGAACTTATTCAGACCTAAAGGCAACTAGCCCTGGCAATTCTTGTGACTCATTGAGAGACACAATGCCTGACCTGCTGAGATCTGCATGAGGTGGCACATGGACTGACCCTTGTGTATGGGTCATAGGAGATGCATCATGCTGATGGGGACCATGAGCATGCATGTATGTGCATGTAGATGAGAACATGGGCACCCGTGTAGGAGTGTGCAAGTGGGGGCATGAACAGGAGAGTGTGTGTCTATGGAAGGGAGTGGTCATAGACATGACCACGTGCCACACATAGGGGTGTGACCAGGTGAGTGTGTGCATGTGGACAAATGTGTGGTTCTAGTGCTGCCTGTGGAGGTGTGTGCAGGAGCACATAGGGTAGGGTGCAACTGAAGGAGGCAGGTGCAGAGAGCTCTGTGTCACCAAAGCAGGCGAGAAGCACTTAACTGATTCATTAGTGAAACTGAGAAGTCTTGGTTGTGGGTAAAGAGCATACACACATTCACACACACACAGTTTTCCTGTGCCTGGGGAGCATCCCCTAAGTTGTTCTCTGACACTGCTTAGCTGCTCTGAAGTGGGGTAAGATGCCATCAGTGTGTGTCTGCACCCTGAGACCAGGGCTGGGTGCAGCGCCCCCATTGTGGAGATCACAGGTCTTCTGCAGGGCAGTTCTTATTGTCCCCAATCCACTGCTCACAAAGACGGAATGGTGAGGTCACCCAAGACCTTGTCCCCATTTCACAGAGGGAGAGTTGTGGCCAGTAAAGGGACACTGGGCAAGAGGCTAATTTCCAGGTTCTGGGCCTCCTGATGCAGGGGGCCATCTCCACAGTTTGCAGGCATGGTCAGGTTCTTCTTGGGTCTGCTCTGGCAGCCCATCCTGTACTACTTTCCAAAGGTGGGAGAGCAGGCTGGGCACTTGCAGGCTTAAAGCAGAGCTGTGGCCTTCACTAGGAGCTTTCTACAGTGCAGGACAAGCCACTCCCATTTACACCCCTCAGGTGCTTCTCACCATCTGTTTTTCTCCTCATGCTCTGAAGGCAGGCTCAGAACACAGGCTTCAGGCCAAGAAGCCTGGGTAATGCCTCTTCTCTTCTGTTCCTAGAAGTTAGGGTCCCCCATGCTTCCCTGTTCCTTTGCCACTCCCTATTAGCATGGATCACTGTGACTGTAGCTGCCCCTGCTCTGTACCCTTTGCTGGAGTGACACGCATGAGGCATTGATGGACTTTTTCGCACCTATCCATGAGTCCTAGAGCCTGGGCTGTATGCTAACTCCTGGCCAGAAGGCCAGCTGCCCCCTCATGCTGCCCCTCAAAGAACCCTGGCCCCACTGTTACACTGCATCATTGTGCAGGGAGACCTGGAAGCTGAGTCAAGTGGCAGCCACTTGCTTCTTGATCAGGTGTTGATGAAGCCTTCATTATGCTCCATCTATAGGCATGGAATAAATTGGTGTGCAGTGAATTTATTCTTTTTAAAGAGGGACTTTCACACTGGGGAAAACTTTTAAAAAGAACGTTTATATAAAAAGCAATTACCGTGCCAATAATTTTTATGTATTCTTCCCCTTCCATCGCTGCCTTTGTGTTTGAACGTGACCACCTCCCAGGCAGCTGCAGCCTGACTCCATGGCTGCTGGCCTCCTAGCTAAAGCTTCCTGCCTTCTGGAGTGGCCTCTTCCTCCAGGAAGGATCAGCATGCAGAGCCCAAGCCCAGCAGGGGTATGGACTTTAGGAGCATGGCTGGATGGATTTGTGTTCCAAACTTGGATGCTTTGGAAATTTCCTTCAGCATACAGCTTTGTCCTGAGCTTGCTCCAGTCCCTGTCCCAGCCCTGGCACATCATTTCTAGGTCCAGGTACTACCAAGCACTTAAAGCCCCTGCTTCCCAGCAACCTCATGGCCCAGCTTGATAAGGGAGGAGGAGTGGTGTGGGAGCAGGTATTTTCCCTCCCAAGGAGCCACTAGAGGAGCTGCTAACGGGCACCCTGCTTCCCCAGCCATTATTGTCTCACACTTGATACATTATGTAAATTATCTCCATTGCTAAGAGGTAGAGGAGCCACTCAGGGGGAATAAGGCATAGAGGACTGGAGACTCGGGGGAAGGGGGGAAGGCAGGAAACTGGGCCCTGAAAACTCACTGCTCTGTATCAAGGAGGGTCTGGCATCCTGTGCTCTCAGACTAGGACCCTTGGGGCTTACACACCGTTTACCACTCAGACCACAGCTTTGTGAGGGCAGTGGCTGCATCCCCACAGCAATCCCAGGGCTCCCAGGAGGCTGGATGGGTCTCCTCATCAGGTGGGTTCATCAGATTGGATCTTTGCCTTCCCCTTCAGACTGGCTTCTAGGGTAGGACACATGCCCCATACTTATCCACAGAGCCACCTTAGAAACCCTCAGTAGATCTAGAAAAGGTCATGTCCAGCCAAGGAGCTGGTTGACCTGAACCTCTCCCAGACCCAAAGGAGTCCCCATAACCTTGGACCCTTTCTGAAGTGAGTGCTAGTGAGCATGGGATGTAGAAGGATGGATATTTGGAGCAGACGCTCATCCTGGGGCACCAGCAGGTTTAGGGTCCTTGGAGAGGCTGCAATGTCTAAAAGCACATGAGGGCATGAAAGTTCCTGTGCTTGGTAATGACTGGGTCCCTACGTAGTTTGTCATCCTTCCTTTTGACATACATGATCCACTAGGGGAACTGAGCTCACCTAGCATGTTTGGGTCCAGTGTCTCACTGTCTGAGGAGCTCAGGACCCTGGACTTCTTCCAAACTGTGCTGAACTCTTCTTCTGAGCCTGCATTTGTCATGAGGCCCACCAGTGCAGGCTGCATACTGGTCCTCCCATTCTGGGACTGAGGGGCCCCCTCATTCCCATCCACATTCTGCCCCTTGGACAGGAGGCTACTGGGTTGAGGAATCATGGGTGTGTATGTTTCCGGAAATTATACAGAGTTTAAGATTCCAGGGAGGGCATATGAGTGTTGGCAAAAACATTTGCAGCCTACCTGGCCCTACTTCCGGGAAAGCCACCTCCCTGGTCCCTTCCCAGGCAGGGCTGCCTGTGGATCTGGATGAGGTGGATCCGACTGGTATAGACTTAAACAGCGGTCACAGCCATGGCAGTGAGTCTACTGTCACATAGATACTGTGGAAGACTTAGAGTGTCTTCCACTCCACCTGGCACTGCTCCCCTATCCCCTGGGATGGGTGACGTTATCTCTCAGACCATTTCTGTGGCTGCTGTCCTTCAACTTGCTTTCTGATTACTTCTGACTTTGGGGAAATGTTGGTAGGGACCCAAGAGCAGAGCTCCCACACACCAAATTGGTGTCTTGGTCTATGGAGACTGATCTGTATTTGGCAGATCAGCGAATTGAAATCTCAAGCTGTCTTCACTTGCAGAAGTGGTGAAGTCAGCTGGTGCCCTTTTGTGGGCACTGTCCTGAGGCCAGAGGTTTGGGGGGGTGGGGTCAAAGTAATCAATCTCTTGTCCCTGACACATCTGCCTACAGTATTCACTCTTTCTTCCCCTCCCTGCTTCCCCCTCTCCCTTTTTCCTCTTTTTTCTTTTTCTTACATTTCTAGATTGATTTTAAAATTTAGGGTTTTTAAGTCTGCATTACAAGGCACTTGGTGTAAAGTAATGGTTATACCAGGCAAGCTGTGTTAGGAGCGTGACAGCCCCCTCCTCTGCATTTCAAACTCCCCAGAGGCTGGCACTTCTAATCTCTGAGCTCCATATCTCGAAATGACATACTTATGTCATTACTGCATGGTTGTTCAGTTTTAGGCATTATCCAGGGACATCCCACTGTGGAAGAAGAGGACTTTGTTCTTCCCCTCCCCCCATGCACAGCCCCATCTCTGGCTCTCCAGTGTGTTATGGTTAGGTCAGAACCCACTGTTGACATTGACCTTACCCTAGAAAATGCTATTCAGAACTGTGTCTCATGGTACACACAATTTTTTTAGTTGTTTTCTGTAAACAAGAACTATCTGGGTTTTGTTTGTTAGTTTACTTGCTTAGTTTTCTGTGAACCTGTACTTATTCTACCCCAACCTCCCAGTCATTTTATCCAACTCTGCTCTCAAACATTCAGATGTATTTAGGTTCTAGACATCATCTGAGAAAGTCTTGCCTGGACCCTCCCAGCTAGCGCCAATGAAGACTGCTCTTCCACCCTGTGCCTTGGATGTGCCATGCCCTGGGAGTTCGTTCATCTCTTTGAGATGAGTCAGTTCCTTCTTTCCTGGATCTATGGCCTCTTCTTCCTGGATTTCTGGATGTCTCCCTCTGTTTGGCAGAGAACTGAGTACACTGGCTTCCTGGGAGCCAGACTTTTGAGACTTTCATAATCTCAGAAAGCCTTCCTTTTCCCCCACACTTGAAAGGAATTTGAGATGGGTTGGAAGTCCAGGCTGGAAACCATTTGCCTCAGATTTATTTTCTTCCTTTTTCTCTTCCCTTTTCCTTTCCTTTCCCTTTTCCTTCCTTCCTTTATTTCTTTTTGGTGGGACTGGAGTTTGTACTCAGGGCTTTGTGCTCGCAAAGCAGGCATTTTATAGCTTGAGCCACGTACTCAGGGCTTTGTGCTTGCAGTGCAGGCATTTTACCATTTGAGCCATACCTCTAGTTCATTTTGCTCTGGTTATTTTTGGAGATGGGGTCTTGCAAACTATTTGCCTGGGCTGACCTTGAACTGCAATCCTTCCAATCTTAGCCTCCCAAGTAGCTAGGATTACAGGCAATGAGCCACTGGTACCAGACTTGCCTGAGATTTTCTAAGGCAGTAGCATTCCATTCCTTCCATCTTCCTGAATTGTGGAGAGGTCCCAAGACATTTGGATTCCTGATCCATTGTACATGACCTGTTGTTTTAAGTCAGAACACTGTCCATTGTTCAAATATTCCATATACTGATTATCTCAGTTGTGATCATTTTCATTCCTTACCACTCAGTGGATACTTTTGACTTAGATAGTTGGGTCTTTGAATTCTGAGTTTTCTTGAATGATTTCTTTGACTCTTCTCTCCCCTCTCTTTATTCTTTTTCTGGAACCCTTGACTCAGACCCCACTTCTCTAGTCTTCCATCTCTGTACTTTCTTTTCATCAGATTTCTCAGTTTTTATCTTCCAGTCTTTACATTTTACCACCATAGTTTAAATTTTGAGTATCTCCTTTTGCACCTTTTAAAAAATAACATTTTGTTCTTGTTTCATTGTTGCCACTATGTCTGCTAGCTCTCTGGGGATAATAATGTAACTTTTTTAGAAAAAAAATGTTATTTTGAAGTACTTTTACAAAGAAGTTACAAAAATAGTACAGAAATTCCCTAACCCTTCACCCAGTTTCCTGTAACATTATCTTGCAGAAATCATAGTATAAATATCAAACTAAGAAACCGACTTTGGTTCTGCCTGGAAGGAGGCGGGAGTAGGTGGCCCAAATAATGTATACATATGTAAGTAAATGTAAAAAAAAAAAAAACAAAATTAAATTAAAAGAAAATAAAAAAAGAAACTGACATTGGGTGGCCCAAATGATGTATTCACATGTAAGTAAATGTAAAAATGATAAAATAAAATTAAAATTAAAGAAAAAGAAACTGACATTGGGATAGTACTATTAACCAAAGTGAAGACCTTATTTAGATTTTTACCAGTTTTTACATTCATGTCCTTTTTCTATTCCAGGATACTCCATTGCATTGAGTTGTTGTATCTCTTTAGTCTCCTCTAGTCTGTAACAGTTTCTATGTCTTTCCTCCTCTTTCATTATCTTGACACTTTTTTAAAAATACTGGCCAAATTATTTTGCTTACTGTTCCCAATTTGTTTGTTTTCTAATGTTTTCCTGTGATTAGATTGAAGTTAAGCATTTTTAGGAAGAACACCATAGATGTGAAGCAGCATATCTTGTTACTGGTAATGTTAACCTTGATCACATGGTTACGGTGATGACTGCTTGGTTCCTCCATAGTAAAGTTGTGATTTTTCTATTTGTTTTTGTTTTGGTTTTTTTTTTGGCTGTACTGGGATTTGAACTTAGGGTCCCATCCTTCTGAGGCAAGTGCTGTACCACTTGAGCCACCCCTCCAGCCCTCCATTTGTAATTAAAAACCAAGGCTTAGAGAAGCTACTTTGAGGCTGTGCAATATCCTGTTTAGGCTGGGAATGTGGCTCAAGTGTTAGAGAACCTGCCTAGCAAGCTCAAGGTCTTGAGTTCAAACCTCAGTACTACAAAACAAACAAACAAAAATTCTGTTTCTCCTCATACTTTTGCCCATCAGTTTTAACATTCACTGGTAGAGCTTGGCTGCAGCTTTTATTACTGGGGAGTTCAAATGACACTTTTCTATTTCTCTCATTCCTTTTGCATTTATTAATTGGAATTCTATAAGGAAAAACTGTCTCTTTTCCTATACTTATTTATTTATTTTTCAATTTTTGTATCAATGTGGACTCATGGATGCTTTTTGAATTCTATGGGTATAATTCAATAGTATCATTATTACTTTTGTTGCTCAAATTACTCCAGCTCTGGGCATTGGGAGCTCTCTCAGGTTGGCTTCTGTGCCCTTTTATTTATTTATTTATTTATTTTTACAGCATTGGGGTTTGAACTCATGGCCTCCTGCTTGCTAGGCAGGTGGTCTACCACTTGAGCCACAGCCCCAGGCGTCTGGCCCTTTTGATATGACCTTATCCTTTGTGAGCACTTCATTTATTTTTCTGCTACCACAGTATACTCCAACCTCATATTTTCCCTGTCCTGTCCCTGGAATTAGCTACTTCTTCAAGGAGTTCTGGTTCCATTTACTGGAGAGCATTTAGAAATCAAGATCTGGATGCTGAGTGTGCTCAGCCTCAAGGCCCTCTCATAATCAGAAGTAGGAAATATATGTACATACGCTAACCTTGTAGACATGATGTCCATAATCACAACTATATCTATCCCTGTGTGTGTGTGTGTGTGTGTGTGTTCTGGAGGTACTGGGGTTTGAACTCAGGGTCTCATGCTTGAACCACTCCACTAGCCCTTTTTTGTTTGGGTATTTTCAAGACAGGGTCTTGTGAACTATTTGCCCGGGCTATCCTCGAACCAAGATTTTCCTGGTCTCTGCTTCCTGAGTAGCTAGGGTTACAGGCGTGAGCCAGCAGGGCCCAGAAAGGGCCTCATTCTTGGTAGACTGGCATGCTACCACTTGAATCACACCCTCAGTCCTTTTTGTTTTGGTTATTTTTGAGATAGTGTCTTGCATTTTTGCCTGGGCCAACCTGGACCATGATCCTCATACCTATGCTTCCCCTGTTGCTGGGATGACAGGCACGCACCACCATACCTAGGTTTTTGTTGTTGAAATGGGGGTCTTGCTAACTTTTTGCCTGAACTGGCCTCAAACCACAATCCTCCCAATCTCCACCTCCCACAGTGACCCACTGTGCCCTGCTCCTCTGTATATATTCTCATACCTCAAGGCCAAACTGATGCCTCCAGCTGCATTCTGTTGCTCCAGGGCTCACTCAAGTCTTCCCTTCCTTTTGGTGACTTCCTTCTCCAACAGCCAGAATACAGTTCTTATCTATAAAGATACACTTATTAGCTCAACCCTACTGTACATACTTTATAGCATATTTTACACTTGTTCTCCCCATGCCGCCCAGCTTCCATCAAGTTCTTTTGCTTGCTTGTTGAGGCCTCTGGCTCTAAGGTGCCTGTCCCCCAGTGCTGGGGCTCTGTATGCTCTGCACATCTTTAGGCAGAGAAGATCATGTGATAGGAGATAAAGCATGGTGTTAACACAACCCACTGAGCCTCCAGTCAAAACACCACCAAAGAATTGGGTACTGAGTGTAGGTGAGAGAGACTGTGGACCATTGGGATTGACTGAGAGTGATCTGGGCTGCAGGTTCCACAGAGAAGTTTCTCTGAGTCTCACATTTGGAGTTTTCAGAGCTTAGCCTTGGAATTCCCTAGCATTAACTCACTGCATGGTGAGCAGTGAACCTTCCAGGGCCTGCTGAGTCAATCACCAGGGAAGTCCATCTGCTTCTACCTTCCAAAATGATGTTCTTGGTGCCTCCTCCACATTTTCATTGTCCCCATGAGTTTTTGCTATTTTGAGTAGCCCTTTTTGGCTGTTTCAGGTAGTTTCAGAAAGAGCGGGAGCTCACCCAGCACCTGGGCTTTCACTGCTCTTATAGCAGCTGAGTTCTCCATTGTGGTTAAGTAAAATCTATGCAGGGCATTGGCCAGTGGATGGATGAAAGGAAGTTCTGTGGCTGAGGAGGAGCCTTGGCTGGCCTCCCGATCTCCCTCTCACTATCCTGAC
This sequence comes from Castor canadensis, assembly GCF_047511655.1. Lineage (NCBI taxonomy): Eukaryota > Metazoa > Chordata > Mammalia > Rodentia > Castoridae > Castor > Castor canadensis. The sequence continues at coordinate 50,272,646 of NC_133402.1, read as the reverse complement.
CTTCCACACAAACACTACTACCTAGGGCTTCAGGGAACACAGTTGGAGAACTGCTGCCCTGTGCCAGCAAATGTTTTGGGCACAGGACTTGGTGTGGAGTGCAGGGAGCCTCTTGGAAACAAAGTGGGGATGGGAAAGGGCAGAGGCAAGGGGTGCAGCTAGCCTCAGAGGGACATTTGAGCAACCTGGGGTTTTTCCTGCATTCAGGTGCCCCTCATCCTATCTCTCAGGCTCCTCACCTGCACAGTGGAAAGCTCTGGCAGCCCTGGCTTACATAGTCAGCAGTGGGGTAGAGGTTTGCTGAAAAAGCAGGTTCTGCCTTGGTTGACAGCATACCAGCTATTCCCTGGTTGGCTCCAAAGGCCCAATACCTCTGTGCCCACAATCCAGCAGGTAAGGGTATCTAGGGCTCCCATGGCCAGGGGAGGGCAATAACCTGAACCTGACAGGTGACTGAGATCTCATGCCTTTGGGGTAGCTCCCAAAGTCTCAGCTAGTTCTGAGTGAAATCGGGGCAGATCCTCGATTCAGCACAGCCACAGGTTGCTGAGCCTCCCCAGGGCCAGATCCTTGCCCTGACTGTTCTGTTTTCTTGGGGAGCCTTCCCCACCCCACCTCCACTTGTTGAAATTAAGCATCTCCTGAAGCTGAGGGAGTAAGGCTGAGCAGGATCTTGAGAACAAACAGACCAAGAGGAAGACCCTCAAAAATCAGATGACCTGAGCCTCAGTTTCTTCATCGGTACATTTTCAAATGATGAAGGCTATAAAGTTGCTGCAGTTCAGAGAACCAAGCCCCATGTTGAGGCAGTGATAGAGGGATTTGTAGCTGCAGGGGCCAATGGCTTGAACTGGAGGCAAGGGCTGGATCTAAGGACACAGCTGGACTGGAGTGCTAGCAGCCCAGGGATGACTATGAACCTGAGAGTTCATAGCCTGAGGGTCTGAGGGGAGACATTCCTCATCCCTTTATATAGGACTGGGCAGCGTAGATGGGGCCACAGGCTGTTTTTCAAAGGCTCAGAACCAAGGTTATGGAATGACTTTTTGCAGGCAGCTGCTGGTTACAAAGAAAGGTATTTAGTACGCAAAGAAACAACATCAGTTCCAGCTTCCCTGATGGCATTTCGAGAGGCTAGGCAAGTAGGACCACCTGCCAGAATTCACTTTATTGTTTTTTGTCCTGGCTGCATTCTGTGAAGGAGAGGGGAGGGGGCAGAAGGCACTTCACAGCACTGAAAAGACAGTGCTGTTCTTTTTTGTTGAGCAGTGCTGGGGATAGAACCCAGGGTTTTGTGCATTCTAGGCAAGTGCTCTACCTCTGAGCTACACGCACTCCAATAGTTATGTTTTTGGGGTGACCACAAGGAGTATCATGGAGGGTGTAGAGCTGGGATGGGAGGCCAGGTCTCGGTCTGCTGTGCCTCCTTTTACCTCTAAAGGAAGGATTTGGATGGCAGATATTCCCTTCCATGTTTTTGAGTTTTCTCCTGTAAAACTGGATGGTGGAACAGGACCCATTACCATATTCCATGTCCCTGGTTTGGTGCTGTTAGACACGGAGTAAGGACAGCTAGATAAAGGCCAGGAGGTGCAACTGTGTAAGGAAGAGCTAGAGGAGAGAATAGACTGGAAGGGCAGCAAGGATCCTGGTGAGTCCTGAGAAGGCATGACAATGCAGTATTGTCCTCAGATCACTTTGGTCAATCTCCGAGGAAATCAAGGCCCAGAGAGGACTGGGACAGACTCTCAGCCACACTCTAAGCTGGGATCAGTACACAAGATCCAAAACCCATCCCAGGCCAGTGAATTAAAATGGTGAAGCCGAAATGCCGTGCTGACTGCAGTGGGTAAGACACATCTGTGTGACAGATGCACTCAGCCGTGAAAGGAGCTGACCCATCCCTTGAATGTGAGCCTCTCCTCTTCCCCACCCTACCAGTCCCTGCCCATTCTCGTCCTGGCAGCCAACCACTGAGACTCAGGTTGGGTGTTAATTCAAAGCCAAAAGCCACCAGCCTCCTTTCTGCTGAGGCTGAACTCCTTTCATTTGCACACAGCCCTTCTTGATCATTTCTAACCTTGGGCCATTGACTCCACCTCCCTGTACCTCAGTTTCTTCATCTATAAAGCAGGGCTTCTTCCCTGCTTCCCTCCTGGGGTATTGTGAGGTGTAAAGGACACATACCTTGTATGTCCTGGGCTGTAGACAGAAGAAATCCTGGACAGGGTGGGGTCGGTCAAAAGTTGACCATGCTTGGCACTGGGAACAGGCCAGGAGAGATGGGGCAGAGCCTGGAGAAGAGTGAGGGCATGCAGGCCCCAGTGTCTGTTTTGCTGATTGCTCCTTTTGCTTTCAAGGAGATTAAACTATTTTTAGTCTGTGCTACTGCTGGTGAGACGCCGGAGGAAGCCTTTCCATTGCCGAGTTTTTCTGGAAGCTGCCAAGTGTGGTCTTCAGCTCAATTCTGGGAGCCTCCCAGAGCAGGCAGGAGGGGCATCACTATCTGGGGGCTGTGAGGACTGGCTGGTGTGTGGTTGCTCCCTGAGGTCCTTGCTGCGCTGGCCTCCCCTAATCGTGTGGCCCTGGCCTGCGGAAAGCAATAATCTGATGCGCCCAATGTTTGTAACGCTGTGTTTTAAAAAAGTAATTTATTTTCTAATTATTCCTTGTCTTGCATAACTGTGCATCGCAAAGTGTCGCTATTTAAAATATTTATCTCTCCACGCCGCAGGAGCAGCTCTGGAGCGTGGAGGGGGAAGAAATAAAAGTCCGCGTGCCGTTTGCAGGCATATTACTTTGACTTGTCCTGTCGGCTTTGACGTCTCCCTGTAAATACATTTATTTTTCATTAGGACGTTTCTGAGCTTGTGGCCCCCGGAGAGCGGAGTGATTATGCTGTTCATCTGCTAGAGTTGCAGTAGAGAGAGGTGCTCATGGAATGAACTCCACCAAGCACATCCTGTGTGAGGGTCTGAATGTGTGGCTTGGGGTGTGCATGAGCAGAGGGTGTGTAGTGCTGGGCCGTGGCCAGGGACTTTGAACATTTGGTTTGATGAGGAAACTGAGACTCAGATAGGGTCTGCTTTGAAGTGGAATCAGCCTCAGTGGCAAAGAGGGAGGCAGATCAGTGGTCTGTCCTATTTCTGGGGTCAAAGTCTTTCTCTGAAGCTGAGAAGGTTTGGGGTTGGGGTCAGGGAAAGCCTGGGTAGCCTCAAGAGGGACACACGTCCAGTTCAAAGTAGAGGACCTGTGGGTGCTGCAGGCAGGCTTTCCACATGCAGGTCCCCAACTCTTTCCTCTTCTCTGCCCTTCCGAAGGCTGCAGGTTTGAACAACCCTGCAGAGGCTGGTCCAAGGGCTTGGACAGCACCCCTCCTCCAGCCACTAGAGGAGCAAGGATGGGACCTGGCTCCTCCCTCACTAACAGGCTCTTTTCCAATCAAAACAATTTTTTTTTTTAGCTCACTGAGTCTAAGAAAGAGTTTTATGCTGAATTTTAAAATACCTTATTTTTTCCAGTCTCTAAACTGCTAATCTCCCAGGCTGAGGGATTCTGGGACAAAGGCGAGGCCTCGAAGTGGAAATCTGTAAAATTAGCTTCAGCGGCATTAGTGTTTGCAGTTGGAGATTGAAAAATTGCTTTCCCAGGGCCTGATTGGAGGCTCCTCTCTCCTCAGGGAAGAGGCAAGGACTCCGCACAGAGGCTGAGGGAAAATGCTGGGAGACTGTTGTGGGGCCTCTCAGCTGGGCCTTGTGCTGTGCTAGGGAGAATGCCGAGTTGCTCTGCAGCAGTCCACAGCCTTTCTAGTGCTCTGGGTACACAGCAGGTGCCAAGTAAATGCTGTGGAGTCAGCTGGGTCCCCTCCCCTTTTTTTCCTGAGGCCTCTTGGATGCACTTCCCTGGACCACTACCCCAGGGCTCAGACACAAGAGTGGGAGAGGCTTCCGGAGCCTAGCAGAGGGGCCAGCTCTGGTGCTTGTGGGTGCGTCTGTGTGGCCCATCAGGCCTCTTGTGTGCTTGATTGCCTCTGATTGGCTGCAGCTGAATTCAGCAAAAGCTATTATTTGCCCTTGATGAGCCAATCAGATGGCCTCATTGGCCATTCAGAGCAGGCACCGGAACCTGGGGGGAGATGGGACTTGGCTGGGGGGGCGGGGGACAAAACAGATGCAGAACCTGAGCCTGGTCTGTGTCCACCATGACCTTCACACAGCTCACACCTCCTTTTCCTGACTCATCACCCCAAACCAGGGTTCCTCCCCATAACCTACCTCCCAGCCTTCGCCTCCATTGTTCCCTCCTCAGGCAGCATCTTTCCATGCACTTCTTACCTGTCCAAATATGTCAAGACCTTTATGGAAACCATTTCCATCTTTCCAAAGCAAGGTGAGCTCTCTCCACGCTCCTAGAGAGCCTGTCATCTCTGTCTTCTGTCTTGTTCTGCCAGGAATTGCAGAAGTCATGGGGATGGCATCAAATGGATTCAGGCAGGCCCAGTTCAGTCCTGATCAGCCCTGTCCCAACACTAGACCCTTGAACAAGTGAATTGCCCTCTAGAGTTTTGCTTTCTTTGTCCATAAAAATAATAATAATTGAAACTTCTTGAAGATGGCGGGAACTGAATTTGGAGATTGGGGATGGGAAGTTCAAATCTGGTGGTCTGGAGTTCCAGTAGCCGCCATAGCAGGCTTCTTTGGCCTCTGTAGTCTGGTCCAGGGTTTGGCACTGTGGAGGTGGCAAACTGTGTGCCCACTGTGTGGTGGGCAGTCCAATGTCTGTCTTGTTCAGGGAACATACCAAAACAGGTGACATACTGTAGACCATGTGATGTGCCTCAGATAGAGAGGCTATGAGGACTTAGGGGGACAGATCAGATCACTAGGGAACTTAGGGAAGGCCCTGAAAGAAGCTGGGGGCTAAGGGGTGAGCATTGCTGGTAAAGCATGAGAAAAGACCCAGCAGTAGAGAAAAGAGGGTGTTGGGGCCTCAGTGATGTGAAGACATGTCACAGTGAGAGAACAGAGCATCTGTCATGGGTCATTCCTGGAAAACAGATTGTGATTCTAAGATGTGCACACAGGAGGCCTTTGCATCAAAGTCCAGCACAAGAAAGTCCTAACTTTCAATGGAGATGAGGGGTCCCTTCTGCAGGCTCAAAGTTTAAGATTCTTAAGTTCAGTGACCCAGGTGTTCTCATCTAAGACTTAGTACTACCCAGTCAAAATCCTGGCCTTGGTGTAGCCAACCTCTGAGATTGAGACAGTAACCCCCTCAAGATTTGTGACTCTTGTAATTAAGCCCTGTGCCTGACCCTCAGCTTTTCTGCCTCTGGCTGCAGGAGATGAGAGTCTTTTTATATCCTGCCAAGGGGGCTTCTGCTTTTCACATTTCACCTTAAATTTGTGATTAATCACACTCAGTCTTTCATTGTCTCTCCAAAGCATCGATAGCCCCCAGCAACAGCCATCCTATTCCATATTTCTTGTAATTACACTTCCCTGAGCCTTTCAACCACCTGAAATATTGCCCCCATTCATAGATATTCCATCTCCATTCACGATGGGTGAGCATTTGATCAGTTGCACTGTCACATGCCAGGATTGTCGGCACCCCACCTACCTCTGCAGTGAGGTTCTCATTGGCAGCAGGACAGTGATCACTTTAGAGTTGGCTTCCTGGGACCCTTCCTAACACCAGCTTTCATGGGATGGTTCCCTGGAGTCAGACTCTGAGATGGAGGTTGTGCAGGTGTTTACTGGGGGCAAAGAATGCAGGCAGGATTGGGCAGCAGGAGAAGTTTGAATGTGATGCAGCCTTAGCCAGTTCCACAAAGAATTGAGCTGGCCCTCGGAACTGTCCCCAGCTGAGACCAGGGGAGCAAGCCTTTGTTCTTCCCCCATCTCACCTATGTGTCAACCAGAACAGGGTGGGACAGCTCCCTTCTGCTCTGGGCACAGCCTGAGGAGGGACTCAGATGAGAACGGTCAACAGCAGCAGTGGGTGTACGGGAGCTTTGGCCTGAAGGGGGAATCTGTCACATGACTTAGATCAAGTTGTGCCTTCTCACTAGCTCTGGAGCCTCAGGCAAGTCCAAAGAGCTCTCTCAGCCCAGTGTTCTCAGGCAATGACCAAGCCTCTGGCACCCAGGATGGAGTGGAATCTGAGAGTGGCTCTGAGACATGGTATGAGCTCAAGGCTGCACTTGTGTGGGGCAGGGCCAGGTTCTAGTCACTGTCCAGGTGAGAGCTCAGGGCCTCTGAGCAGCCTCCCCATTCTCTCACTGAACAAACAAACCAAGGCCTGGGGCAGCCCAGGTCTGAGAAAATGAGAGAGATGGATCAGGTCTGCACTGTTGATAAAGCCCCATCAATGTTTTCTGAACACCTGTAATACCAGCACTTAGGAGCCTCAGGCAGGAGAAGCGAGAGTTCAAGGCCAGCCTGAGGTATGTATAGTGAGACCTGTCTCAAAAAAAAAAAAGTCTGAGCATTTGGTTGAGAGTCAGGGATGGAAAGCGGTGGAAATAGTGTTGTCTAGAGAAGCAAGCTGGGGAGTGCTCACCCTGCTCACTGGGTTAATTAATTAGTGGCAGATGGAGGCAGGCTGGGTTTGGGGGACTTGGACTGGTGATGTTTATTCAAGAAAGTAACCAAAGAGTGGGAGCCCATTCTACAGCCTGGGAACAGAACTTAAGAGAAACAGCTCCTGTCCATGGGGAGGCACTGTGGGCCTCAAGAAGTGGTCAAGAGCCCTTGCAGAGGCTATAGCTGATCTCTTTTGTTGAGGCCTCTATAGACAAGGTGGTTCTGGGCACACCATGAATAACTCCTCATTTGTAAGGGCCTCTTGCAAGCTGGGAGATGGCTCAGAAGCAGGTCCCATTTTCAGGATTGCTACAGGGTCAGAGACTGGGTCATACTGACCAAGAACGCTGCAGCATTAACCTGTGTGGAAGGGCACAATGGTGGGGGCCAGTGCCACGTGAGTGTGGCTGTGGGCAGGGAGGCGATGGCATGTGAGAGGAAAGGAAGGCTGTGAACCGGGCATGCGCGTGGCGTGTATGCCTGTTAAAAACCATCATGAGCCTTAGTGTTCCAACAGCCTCTTTCACTTTGTAAAAGCCTTTTCTTTTGAAAAATAAAAGAAGATTGGAGGCAAGTACAATATTTGGCTGTAGCGGCTGTTAATTTGGCACTGAATGTCACCTCCGCCTTTCTCTTCCTGGATGCCAAGTGTGCCTTTCCTAGCTCCGGGTGGGCGGGCGGGGTGATGGGGGTGTAGGGCAGGCTCCCGAGCCTCTTAAGATTCGAGATTCATTTCCTTAAACACACATTGTCTCACTCCAATTTCACGTCCGAGCAGTTCTGGTGAGGAATTAGCAGCTCCTGGGAGAGAGCAGGCAGGCGGGTTCTGTTTACACGGGGCAGGCAGGGTGGGGTGGGAGGCCAGGGTGAGCAGGAGCTTGGGACTGTTTGCACAGGGCGCCTGCAGAGGGCCTGGGTCAGGGCTGCCTTTTCTGGCCAGAGGTTCTCAAAGGGAGCCAGGTGATCCCTTGTCACAAGAATGTATAAACCCTGCTCCATTTGAGGTGTCTTGAGTGCTTGGTGGAGGACTCTATAATGATTTAGGAAACAAATGTAGGCTATTGGGCTCTTAGCTCAGAAATGTTCATTTGGCTCAACTCTGCACCGGAGAATGGCTGAGACCTTAGGGTCAACTTCTGCTTGAACTTTCTGTGACACTGGGCTCATTATTCTGGCTGCGGCTGTTTCCTTGAGTCAGACACCCAGAACCCCTCTCCACATGGGGCCACACCTCCAATTGCATGTCCCCTGCATGCACTCCTGTGCACTTGGAGGCTGCAGTCCTGCTGTTGTGTGAGTGAGGCAACTCCAGTGCATGAGAGGTCCTCCAGGACCCAGTCTCAGGTCTCTCCAAGTTCATCAGACTCTGAGGTGCAGTGCATCATGTGGGGAGTGCTCAGGCCTCAAGCACAAGCTCCCACACCTACTGCCTTTCTCTTTAAGGCTGTAAGGCCACCTGTGTGTGATAGAGGTGATCCAAGAGGTATCTTGGGAGGGCCTTTTCCCTTCCTTAAAGGTGCCTTTCAGACAGCAGCCCAGGGATAGAGCCTTCTTGACTAGGCTTGTTTTGTCCTCTCTGTCCTCCCCCTGCCCATAGCACACAGTCATCCCCTAGACTCTACCTTCCTCTCCCAAGGCATCTAGGTAGGGCTGGGCACCCCAGAGAGGCCAGGCAAGACTGAGCCTAATGAGTACTGTTGGGGAGATAGCCCATCCCCCAGCTCTCCCGGGCAGCTGCTCATTCATCACCTCTTAGAAGGGAGACCTGCTAATTTGTCAGCCCATTAGCTGGGTACAAGCAGCATATGGACCCGATTCCTGCTGCCCTCTTCCTGCCCGCCTTGGATAGCATCATCTGGGCTCACTTCATGCACTGAGATCCAGACTTGTCTAGCAAGGGTGTAGGACTCCATCTTGCCACCAGGCTGAACCCCTCAGTGAGGCAACAGAGGCTTTAAAAGTATTCTTGGCTTCAACAAGTCAACATTTGGAGTTAGGTAATGCTTGGAGTTAAATGGTGGAACCTCTCTAAGCCATGGGCCAGGGAGGGCCCTGCTTTTGAGAAACTATAGTGTTCAAAGAAAGGTGATATTTCTCTTGTCCACCATCAGCAAGGAGGTCAATCATTTTGTGCTGTTTCTAGATGCTTTTTGGGGCGGGGCTGGGCAGGGGGATGCTTTGTCTGACAGTTCCATTGTTGCATCCACACACACAGGAGGGAATTTGTATGTGACTGCTCTCTATTGCAGCCTAGCATCCTCAGTGGGCGGTTCTCAGTGGCCTGGGTCTGGATGTGTGACCAGCTCAGGGCTCTATTCCCTCTGAAATAGGGGACTGCATCTGCATACAGGCACCCTAGGCCTGTGTACAGTCACATAAATGTTCCCTGAGACCTACTATGTACTGAACTTGAGCAGAGGGACACAGGGGACTTGGGGCTGTGCCCAGCCTTGTTCATTGCAGATCTTCTTCCAATATGCACGTGTATATATGGACATGTGCACACCTGGAGACATGCATATGGTACATGCATACTGGGGGCACATATTTACTGGGACATGTGTTTGGCATGTGTTGCCCATTGGACACCATCACCCTTCCCATGTGCACACCAGGGAAAATTTGCATACACACACACTGCTGTGCACCACCCACATGTGTGCCCTCCAACATACATACACAGGCACACACTGGCTCCTGCATCATCTGGATTTATGGCAGGAGATAAATCTGCAGTTTAGCAAACCTAAACCTGCCAGTGCTGTAAACTCAAGACCCAGATAGCCAGAGCTTTGTTGAGTCTTGCTGGCTCCACAAAGCACATACTGTACTGGGGCGAGGGTGGAGGGGTGGGAGCCGGGGGGGGGGGGGGGGGGGGGGCAGGTCCCAGCCTGCTTTGCAGAACAATCCTCCAGGGCAGAATATACTAGGCCTGGCTGGAAGAGGGGAGTATGCAGGGACTGCCTAGGCTATGCTGGGGAGGGGCTGAGAGTCAGGGCCATGGTCACCAACTTGGAGCCTCAGCCTGGGACATCTCCAGTGCTTTCCAGGAGCTCTAGGATGGGAAGAGGTGACCACAGCTCAGAGTGGGGGCAGAGCATGGTGGAGGCCATGCAGAAGCCTCTGCATGGCCTTAGCATAGTTCTAGGGTCTGAAGTGGAGGGGGCCTTCCTGCTTAGACCCCTATGGGGCAAGGAGAAGAACAGACATGAACCATGTTCCAGTGGCGGTGTGGGAGGGCAGAAGTCACAGGTAGATTCTGGAAGAGCTCAGAGTTCTCCAGGATTCAGTGGTGTCTGGTGTTGCCCAGTCCAGGGTACAGATAGGAAAGCTGAGGGACTGGTATGTACTCAGAGATACTCAAGGAACAATGACTGGCAAGACCAACCCAGGTCTCTTGCCCTGGTCTTGCCCTGCAGGCCCCAAGACAGTAACAAACTGGGGTCCAGCTCCATAAGCCTTTCCCAACATGGTAGGAGACCTGGGCCCACAGATCCTGCTTAGGGGACCTCTGAGTGAGCTCTCTTTAAGGAGTTTCCTACCAGGCCCAGTGGGGATGGGGTAAGGAGGAGCACAGCTGCCCAGTTCTTCTCTACAGCTAAGGAGGAAATAGGGCCACCTTACATAGTCTTACATAATCGGGGCAATTTGTTCCACTCTTGTCCTCCTGGCGTCATTGCCCTCACCTCCTCCTTGTTCAGGGAGTCCTTGACAAAGCTTCAGCTCAGGCCTCCCTCTCTCCATCCCTCCCTCCTGCTAGAGGTTGTTCAACAGAGGATGTAGGGGCCCTGGGCACCATCACTGCTAAGACCTGCTGGATGTTTAGGCCATAAGAAAGTGAAGGGGTGGAGGGAAAAAGTCACAACATGTGTAGGGACCCAGGCCTCTAGCCCCCAGCCTGCTAGACAACTCACAGGTTCACAGGGAGTTCACACTGGCAGACCTCATCCCCAGGTCCCAGCAGGAGATGAGAGATGAAGTTGCCTGTCCCACCCTGGACCCCTTTCCCCAGCAACTCATCTCCCACAGTCTCCCTGGACAAGCAGGTTCAGGGAATGAGCTCCATGGGTGGAGTCACTGAGCAAAGCAAGGATTCTTCTATGCCATGGGTAGATCTGAGTGGCAGCCCCAGGCAAATGAATGAGGGACTTGTCAGCCTGAAGAGGCTGGCTCCCTGAGGGAGTGCCTCAGCTGCCTCTGAGACATAGCTCTACTCAGACATTCGAAATAGGATGGGTTTTGCAAATATAGGACTCATCTGACCCTCCTGACTTTCATAGCCCACAGCCCAAGAGACATGGCTGAGGGGGCAGGGGCAGTCAGGGTGACTTCCCTAAAGAGATCTGGGGCAGGGTTGAATCTGAGGAAGGTCACAGGATTGCAGGTGCTGGAGTCCAGTTGCTTGGGAGATGGTGGTGGGCTCTGGAACAGGGTCTGTGTACATGGCATGGTTAGTCCTCATAGTTATTGAATACTAACTCTGCCAATTACTTTCTGTGCCTCAGTTGCTTCATTTGTGAAATGGGGATGGTAATTGGGGCTTGTGAAGAGTTGATGCAGTAGATGGCTGGGGTGGAGGTTTGCTTCTGCCCTGCCAGTACTGGCCACTATTTCTGTAGTAATCAGCACCCTATTCAGCTGCCCCCAAAGCTGGGCAGTGAGGAGGTGGGCTGCATAGAGTGGGCAGCCCAGGCACAGCATCTATTCCCCTGAGCATAGCACACTTACTTAGAAGTTCGTGGCTGTTCAGGCTGAGGCCTGTCCGTGTTTGCCAATGTGGCAGACTGTCAGTCCTGTTTGCACAGTTAGTTTGCATGGCAAACACTGTGCGTGGGTACAGGAAAGGTAAATGCTGGCCCCTGTGGCCACTGATGTTCTTGCATTCATGGAGAGAGAACCTGGAGTTACAGATGCTAGGCATTGTGTCTCTCCCACCATGGTGATATATAAGGGGATACTGAGGTGCAGAGAAGGGCCAGGGCCTGCTCAAGTGCACCATCAATGACTGGGTCTAGAGCTCACTGACCCCAGCTCTGGAAAACCTTTGGTAATGACCACCCTACATTTTTCAGGCCCAAAGTGGGAGCTTTCCTTTGAGGGCCCTGTAGAGAGGAGAGGCTGTAAACGATGAGAGAGATGTGTCCCTTTGGTATATATATCCCAATGTGTCTGTGTCTGTCTGTGTCCTAATGCATTCACCTATCTTCAGCATGTATTTGTAGTATACAAAAAGCCCTGGTGTTTTGGTCCTGTTTGTTTATTTATGCTTCTGACTTGTTCTACAGGAGATTTAAGGGCACTTACAAGGATACATAAAATTCAAGAGGAGCCTATAAAATGGAAGTAGAAGAAAAGAAAAAAAGAGAAACTAGGGGAGGGAATAAGATGGAACTGGGAAGTGCTGACAGAGGAGGTGAACAGGATGGGCCAAACATGGGTATGCTCCCTCCTACACTCACTTGTATCTTCACCATGGGTAGCTCCAACTTGGCCCTGGTGCCCACACCTTATTGCTGCCTGAGCCTTGTGATCAGACTGGGTCAAGGACTGGGAGGAGGGGCAGGTGTGGTGGCTTACTTCTATAATCCCAGCTTCTCAGGAGGCAGACACTGGGTAAATTAAAGTTGGAGGCCAGCCCATGCAAAAATTAGCAAGACCCCATCTCAACAAAAAAGCTGGGCATGGTAGTACATGACTGTCATCACAGCTACACAGGAGGCCGTAGTTAGATGGATTGCTGTTGTCCAAGTGGCCCACAAAAAAAAAAAAAAAAAAAAAAAAAAACGAGAGACCCTACCTGAAAAGTAACTAAGGACTGGAGGTGTGGCTCAAGTGGTAAAGTGCTAGCAAGCACAAGGTACTGGGTTCAAACCCAATACCACCAAAAACCAAAACAAAACAAATGGACTCAGTGGGAGCACCTCGGAGCTGGTGTATACCTCTGGGACCCTGGTTCAGGGGGCCACTGTTGGTCAGGTCATGTCTTTACTCCCACCAAACTTCCCACAGTATTAGGAGCCTCTCTACTGATGTGTTCAACAGAAGTTAGAGCTTGGCCTTCAGATAGCTCCAGTCATCTGGAACCAGCAAAGTTCCACTGATTAAAATTTTGCACATGTTTTAAGGTGACTTAGAACAGCTATTGAGGTATGGATAGGGACCCAAAGAGCCACACCCAGGCCTGGGGCTGCCAGTGACATAGACAGACTTTTTCTATGAGCCTAAGTGCAAGGTATGAGCAGGATCTGCAAGTGGCTACCTGGGTGCAAGGTGTGAGCATGGTGAGGTCGATGTATGTGATTTTGTATGCAGGTCAGTTATGTGCACTTGAAGCTGTTATGTAACAGGTGTGGAGCAAGAAGGACTCTGGAATGGCCTTTCTCCAAAAGTTACTCTTGGTACCATAGGAGGCTGCATCTGCCACACAGGCTTACCTCCATCTCTACCTTTGTGCTCCATGCCTGCCATACCAAGGTCTAGTGTTTTCACAAGAACGGGCAGCCCAAGGGCCTTAACAGACTCTCTTCAGGTCAGGACTATCATTGGTACTGTCATAATATTTGGTGACATCTTCAGTAGTAAGTCTCAGCAGCAAAGGGTAGATTTCCAGTCTTTGAGGCCAGAAAATTGGCAGGGAAGTTTCTCAGGGCCTTGAGAGCAGTCCTGGAAGGAGGCCCTACAAGAAGCTAGCAGCACCCCACATTTGACCTTCAACCTTTGAGGATATCTAGGATAACCTACCTGGCTAAGGTAGCTCAGGGCTCTGTGGACTCTGAGGGAGATGTTGCATGCCAAGCCACCCGGCTGGTAAAGAGCAGGGCTGGGGTTCAAATCCTTGCTGTCCAGATATTCTTCGGTGTAGGTGTAGGAGACAGGAATTTTGTTTTTTGTGGTACTGGGGATTTTACTGAGGGCCTCACACTTGCTAGGCAGGTGCTTTACCACTTGAGCCACACCTTCAGTCCTTTTGTTTTTACTTTGTTTTTGAGATAGGGTCTCCCTAACTTTGCCCAGGCTGGCCTTGAACTCCTAATCCTCCTGTCTTTGCCTTCTGAGTGGTTGGGATTATAGGCATGCACCACTATACCCAGTGAGACTGGGAGTTTCGTTTTTGGACAGATTCTGACCCCTGTGGAACCTCAGTTTCCTCATTTTCCTTCTCTGTAAGATGAGAAGTCAGCCAACTGCTGAGCACCTCCTTGGTGCCCTTGTCATTATTCATGGTCGAGGGTGCTCAAGGAAAACTCAGGTACATCCCCTACCCGCAGGAAGCCTGTCTGAGGACTCTTGGTGCAAGGTTGGGTTTCTAACCACTCTGGAGTCCCTGGGTGACCTGTCTCAGCCCCTGAAGAGGGCCACCTTGAACCCTTAGTGTTATGCTGTCCAGGTGGCAGGGAGGTTCGTGCAGACAGAGAAAGCAGATCTTTTCCTTTGCTCCTCAGCCTCTAGAACTGTGCCTCAGATGGGCCCCCAGTCCATTTCATGAGGGAATTAATGGGGTTGTATTTCTGGCAGCTCTGAACTACATGGATGGTCCTCTTAGATGAGCTCTCTGTAACCTGTTGGAGCTGTGAAACCATTAAGAGTCCTCCCCCACCCCTCCTCCCCACTCACAAGAGCTCACTGTGTCTGTGCCCACCCTGGCTCCTGGACCCCTCCAACCCCTCCCAGAACTCTGCTCCTGAGAGTCATAGAGAGGCCTTACTCCAACCCATTTTACAGACCCCAAGATAGAGGCCCATCAGGGGAAGACCCAGACAACAAAGAAGCCATCAGACTCTATCTTTCTACTTGGCTATCTGTGGAAGAGAGGAGGGTCATTTGTCTGCTCTGAAGCCAGGGTCCTCATCCAGAGCCAAGCTGGGCCAGGGCCACTTGAGGTGGTAAGGCAGATGTACAGGGCAGACCAGACTTGTCTGGGGGGCAGGAGAATGGCGATGAACCCAGGGCCTGGCACTGATGATGGATCTGAGAAGCTCAGTGCCACAAGCTCCTCCATTCACAGCCTGCAGAGTCTCCAGCCAGTTTCTGTGTCCCAGATACTTGGTTTCTTCAGCTGTAAAATGGGGATACTAACCATGGGATTATTATGAGGATTTGGGGTTATGCACTGTGTCCTGTCTGGCCACATAGGGTGCCTTGTCACCCCATCATCGTCCTTCTGCTGAGAGGCTAGGGAGTCCTTAGGGAAGGAATGCAAGCCAATTGGGTGGGAAGGCAACAGGAGAGATCTGAGCCAGGGTGGGTGGCAAGGGGGCCCAGACGCCGACTCAAACAATCTGTTTCCCATAAACATGGGCGCCCACACCAGCCGGCCGCCACCCGGCGACTTCTGCAAGTTGGGAAAGTGCGGGTGTGTTTACTCGCACTCCCCCGTGCCAGCTGGTATGCTGGGCACAGCTTCCCTCCCAGCTGCCTCAACAGCCGGCAGCTCCCAGCTCAGGGAGGGGGTTGGCAAGCAGGGGCCCCTGGGTCTTGCCTGCAGTTTGGTTTACCTCAGGCTCAAATCGTCTACCTCTGATGCTATCCCAGACCAAATCCAGAGGACAAAGGGTGCTAAGAGTCTCCATGGCAGGTCTCCCTGTGGTGTAGTGGGGCCATTCCAGAGCTGTCTTCCCTGCTCCCAAGCTGCAACTGTTCAGGCACCCTTGCCTTGAATTTATACAACAGGTGTCCCTCCAGTGGGGTCTGTGCTCCCTCCCTCCAAACCCCAACCACCTTCTTTGTGTCTCAACACATCCAGAGGCCTGTGTGGCTCTAGGGACCCTGCCACCTACTCTGTGGCCTTGGGATGTTGAAGGCTTTATATCTCAGGTTCTGTTCTGTGAATACCCTGTCTGAGCTGGGCAGTGGCAGCCACAGGAGACCACACATCATCCCCACAAGGTTAGGACAGATTCTTGGTTGTGATGATGCCTCCATGGCACCACATCACCCACCTCCAGGTCCAGTGGAGCATTTTGTGTCAGAGTGGTGGGAGCTGTGAGGCAAGGGCTCAGGGAAGCTGCTCAGGGCTTCCAAGTGGCTGGAGCTTTAACTTGTGACCTTAGAGGCGAGTCATGGGTGGCTTTGACCCTGTAGCATTTGGTTTTGAGGTACATGTACCCTATGCTGACATGGGTACATAGGGACATTGGATTGTGTCCCCTCCCCAGCCCATGGGGGTTGTCATCTTTGATTAGAGAAACTCTCCCACTAGATTCCTTTCTTACCCCTGCCTGTCCCAGAGCATCCCCTTGACCACCAAGGGAACCAGGATTTGGAGAATATGAAGTCCTTGACAGTGAATTTCACATAGGCACGTGACCATGGGAATGCTGTTATCTAATGAAGGCAGCTTGAGTGCAGTCACTGTTCTGGGTGACTGTGGCTAATCCTGTCTCGTCATCCTTGACAGCAGGGCTTGCATTCTCCCTGTGACAGGGGAGCTTGCTACTTATCCAGGGGATGTTCCCTAGGTTTGGGAGTCCTGAATGTGAGAAATCTCCAGTTTCTCTGAGGTGGAATATGGCCCTTCCATTCCTGGTGGAACAGCCATCAGGTACCTTGGAGAAAGGACCTCTCATTTTTGGAGCTGTGTGGAGGCCAAACGCTGCCAGGATAGTTCCCACATGAGAGACAGGTCTCAGTACTAAAGTTCTCACTCTAAGTCAGGCCTGGAATGGATGGATAATTAGAGTTTGGGGTGAGTGCAGTGGCAAATGCCTGTAGTCCCAGCGTTTGGGAGGTGAAGCAGGATAGTGAGTTCAAGGCCAGCCTAGACTACATTATGAGACCCTATCTTAAAAAAACAAAACAAACAAAAAAACTAAATAAATAAGTCAGTTTTGAAATCTATATCTGTTTCAGGGAGCAAGGACAGAGACACACCCAAGAATGGGCCTTGTGCTCTGATTGTGGGTGGGGCAGGCCTCATGGGGTGAGGTGTTTTCCTGGAGCTGCCTGGGGAAGTTAGCTCTGACTGGCCCCAACTCGGCTGGGAGGATTTGGTTTATTGTTTTGTATTTGGGTTTTGTGTCTTTTGAAAAACAAGAGATTGAGCCTTTTTATGACATGGATTTCACAGCGTAACGAGGCAGCGTAATTTCCCATTCTCAGCGGCAAGTGCACTTTTTACACTAATTGCATAATTAGACATAATGTACTAATTGCAGTAATGGATGACAGTCAACTAAACTTTAACTTTAAAAACAGGGAGGCGTTGCTGGGGGCGGTAGTGGGGGCTTCATGCCCCTGTGAGTTTTGTGAAGGGAAACCTGCTGACAAAAACTCCAAGAAGCTGATTCTTGGAGGAATCAAGGAGCTGCTGGGCCTTTCTCCCCTGTCCCAGGTTCAAGAGATCCCCAGTGAGAACCTGTGGCCTGAATGTGGAGTACCCTGTGGGAATGTAAGGATGTGCAGCTGGGGAGGATTGAAGGAAGATAGTGTTATTAATGGGCCAGCAGCCTAGGAAGGCCACATTCTCACCTGCTCCAAGAAGCCAGGCCAGGAGCCTGCTTCATGCTCACACCTGCTGGTGTGTCCTCCCCAGTACCCCAAGTAGGACCTGATTGTAATGACCTGGTTACACCCTGTCTGTCTGTGATCCCTCTAGACAAAGTGTTCATCTCAAGCAGTCCCTACTTGATAGGAAGGTGAATTATTAACAATGTGACAACCAGTGTCACATTGTACAAACCCTGATTATGACAGGACACCATATATAGCTGACTCACCATGGAACCCACCATGGGATGGTGGCAGTGTGGCCACATGGGACCCTCATGTGGCAGCTGGAGAATGTCAGCAGCTGGTGAAGCCTGTAACTGAGTGCCACATAACCCTGCTCAAGCACCAGCTGTGCTCTGAGGGCTCCAGAGGCCCCTTGCCCTACTCTAAGTCCTGTCTCCTGTAGGCAAGACTGCCTGGGGAGCTCTCAGTCACACACAGTCCGGTGCCTTGTATATCCCCAGAGCAACTGCATTAGGGTTTTTGTGCACCCAGTGTGGGGCATCTCCTCAGTCCTGTCAAGATGCAGCCTGTTCTGGATCTGTCCTGGGTGCTCTTAATGGGAAAGGGACCCCAGGTACCTGGCTACCTATCCATCCTTCCATCTTCAAGGCTAATTAGTGTCTTCAAAAGTGACTGTGTCAATACCCTTGATGAAGACAGGAGAGTAGATAAGCAGCCTGATGGGTAAGACCAGGGGCCTGGCCCTGGCTCTGCTCTGCATGGCTAAGGTCCTTGAACTGGTCACTACCTATCTCCCACTCCCTGTATCTCCTTCCTGGCCCAGCTCTGGGTGTTTGAGCTAACATGAGCCCTCTCCCAAGGTTGCTCTGATCTCTGGCTTAACAATTTGGCAGGTGACCCTCCCCCCAGTCCCAGAAACCATAGCTTCTTCAGGTTGTTCCCTCCCCAGTACATGCCATGTGCATGGGACCTAAGAGACCTAGTTCACCATCTCTAGTCCACTTGCTGCGTTTCCCCTTAGGGGTCTTTTGGCATAAGGGATAGGCAGTTGAGATGCCCACCTGGTTGTTCCTTGTGAGACCAGAGAGCAGACACTAAGAGATACTGTGAGAAGGAATATGGAAGGCAGTTAATCACCCAGGGATCATATCTCAGGGCTCAGAATGGGAACTGGGATGCTGGAGCACAGGCTAAGCCCCACTCTGAGCCTGGGCCTTTCAAGAGATAGCAGCCAGGTGAGCCTGCGTCAAATCTTTCTCGTTCCATTTTCTTTCTGATTTAATTTTCCAGAGATTAGGGACTGTTCGCCTTCATTGCAGAGAGAAGCCTCGTGAGTGTGCCTGTTTTCACTCCGAGGTTGGGTGGTTGGTTAGAGGATCCAGCTGGTTCTACCAGTCCTCTGTCTGCTCCCCTCCAGAATGACTGGTCTCCCACATCTGTCCCAAGCCTCCCCAGGCCAGCCAGAGTCCCAGTTCATCCTTTATGCCCCCTTTCCAAAGGCCTCACCTTCAAATGACTGTTAACAGAGGGTTCTGAACTACACAGAGCACAAGGGCAAAAACGTTGTACCAGATAGGCCCTGTTCAGATTCCAGCTTCGCCAAGGAATTTCACCTCTGGCTCTCAGTCTCCTGCCTGCTAGGTGGGGATGACCAAAATGAACCTTCCTCTCTCCTCAAGGGTTATTAGAGATCAGCAAGGTCAAATGTATGAAGACCTGTCCCAGGGTGGCCAGAGCCAACACTCAACAGTGAATGGGGCCATTCCCATGGCATCCATGGTCCATCCACCCCCCTCCTCCCTCTCCTTTCCCCACCCTGGGCAGCTCGGTGCTGGCTCAGGTCCCTACCCCACTGCTACTGGCTTTCTGACACTTTGTAAAATGACCTCTGATTGGGGCCTGTCCGTGTTACTTGTCCTGAGACCATCTGTTTCCTATAGTGGCTGCCTCTGTGTTCCTGGCATCTTGAGGCTGGTAGCAGCTTGACCCTGCACACCACCCCCCATCCCCACCCCAGTCAGGACTATTGAGAGCTATGTACATGAGACCAGCTTCCTCTGTCCTTTGGGTCCAGGCTTCCTGTCCGAGGTCACTGTTCCTACAGGCATCCCTCCAGACTCACCTCTTAACTTATGTGGAGCTGCCTGGGGAAGCAGGAGGCTGGGTACGAGACTGGGAACCCTGAAGAGACATTAGCCCTCACAGGCCCTGAAAATCCCTAGGCCCCTTAACAAAACCATTGCTAGAGCTCAGAGTGGGTTGGAGTCGGAGCTGGCATGTGAGGGAGGAGGGGAGAGATGGAAGGACAGGTATCCATCTGTGGGGATGGGTGTGTCCTCCAGGGAGGAGGACACCTCCCGTGAGTAATGGCCATAGGACACGGTATGAGTTGAGAGTAGCGAGGGACTCCAATCAGCCCCTTAAATTGTCCCCCATGGCCTCAGCCCCTCTGCCACTGTCTCTTGCCCTCCCCCACATGCCTACCTGGCTCCATGCTGCCCTGTTCCATCACCATCCTACTATCCTCTATGGGAAGAAGGCCCAGCTTTTCCTCCCTATTATGGCTGCCTGTGGATCTGCTGGCCTCCACCTGGCTGCCTGGACAGAGGCAGGGGCCTCCAAGACTGTGCTGCTGTGAGTTTTTCAATTAACTCTCTGGGCCAAGAACACTAGCAAGCAGGTGGTCTTGCTGTGGTTTTTGAGGCCCTGCACCTAGTGTGCCCTGGCTTTTCTGCCATCTCCCTGCTGTCCCCTCAGGGGCCAGTGCTAGGGGCTGGCCCTAGAGGGAAGCTATCTCTGGGTAGGGTCCAGGCTCTGTGGTTGCCCTGAGCTCTCCTGGGCTCCTTGCTGGGCCCCAGCAAGGAAGCACCTCCCTGGATCACATCACAGTGAGGATGACCTATCTCCTGGGGTGGAACCATCTGCTAGACTGTGTCATTCAGGCTCAGGTCTCAAGGCCCATCCAGGAAGCCAGGAAAGTAGAGCAGGTCCAGGGCAATGTTGAAGAGAGGATCATGCACCAGGGGCCCGTTTGGGGATGAGAACAGGTTGGACTGGCAGCTTGACCCTGCTATTCTGGGATTCTGCCCTCATTTCACCAAAAACCCCTTCTAGCCCATTCCCCTGCTCTCACTTTAGGAAGTATTTAACCAGGCAGGGAAAGGCAGAGAAGAAGAGGGGATAGAATTAGCATAAGTGTGAAGATGGGAATCAGCACCGGCCAGGACCTGAGGCCCGCAGGCATATGACCAGTAGATGGGCCAGAGAGGCCTTGAATTCTAGCCCCAGGGGCCAGCAGGAGACCATGGTGTGACCTTGGGTAGGAGTAGAACAGGAAAGAATCATGGCAGAGGTATCCCTGTACTCCAGGGACTTACACAGCTGCAGGCAAAAGTAGAGGAATCAAATCTATGCCCTAGAGTTCTGCTCTTGAACCTGGAATTGGGCATATGCCTTTGTTGAGTGTTCACTGCACAGAGATATAGTGCTTGGGGAGACAGAAAAGGAGCTGGCTATGGCTATCAGTGGTGTCCTTGTGTCTGGGCTCCCCTGTTATCACCTCCAGGGTTGAAGCTGAGGTGTTTGGAAATGAGGACAGAGTAGCTGGGGGAGGGAGATGAGAGGAGTGGGGCTTGAGGTTGGCCACTAAGGAATGGAAGCTGATAGGTTTAGACAGCCAGTCCTCAGTGGGAAGATCTAGCAGGGAGAGAATGGAGGTGGGGAGGGGACTGTGATTCCTTCTACAGAATTCTGGTGACCTTAAACAATAGCAGTAGTGACAGGGTTTGCAAAACGTGAATTGTTCTGTCCTTGGCCTGTGAGGTGAGGACTGAGTTCTCATTAATATATCAGACTGAAGTGCAGAGATGGGTGACTTTTGGCAAAGTCTTTAAGCCTTGTGTCACCTGTCGGGGCCCTGGGATATGGCCCGGCATATGGTTATCTACTCCCTCTGCAGGCCCTGACCCCATCCCAGTCATCACGCAGGCTGTAAGGGGTACACTGGGCTCCTGGGGAGGGATTTCTAGGCTTCCCCAGGCGAGAGGTCAGGAGACTCATATAGTCCAGACGCCTCTGATCCTGGGAATGACCTTGACAGGGGAGTCAGGTGTGGCCACTTCATTTCTGGCCCTAAGGAAGTCAGACAGCTGCGCCCCCTGCTGGCATGAGTTGGGGTGGGGTGCTGCTTTGCAAAGTCTTCAGCAGTGTGGTACCTAGGGCTATGGTCCAAGCCAAGGAAAGGGGGTGTTTTTAATGTCTTAGAACCCAGAAACGATGGGTGAGGGCAGGTGGGGGCCCTAGCTTTTGCCACTCACGCGGCCTTGACCTGTCCTCTCCCGTTTCTGCTTCTCAGTTTCCCCAACTGACACAGGCTTCCTGCATTTCCCTGTGACCCCAGTCTCCTTATCTCACCTCACCCTCTGTCTCCATCACTGTCTTCTATCTGAGGGCCTCTGTCTTCCCTAGCCATACAGCCAGGCCCTGCAACTCGACCCCTAATTGCCATGGCTCTGCAGGAAGGAGCGACTTCACCACAAATTATTTTGTTCTAAGAGAAGGACAAAAAGAAAAGAGAAGCCGGGAGGGATGGGGGGGGGGTGGCAGGAGGAGGAGAAGATTGCCTAAGCCAGCTTTCTGCACTGCTTTAACCCTTGGATTACCAGGCGCTGGGCAAGCAGCAGGGCAGAGGCTGTGGCAGCACCTGGCCTGCAGCCCATTCTCCTGTCAGATAACAGAGCCCTTATCTCTCCATCTTCTATCACTCTCCTGACCTTATCTCCCTGCCTGTCTCTCCTCAGCTGCCTCTGCACCTCCTTATCTCTCCTTATCACCTCCCCTTTGTCTCCAAGTCCCTCTACTTGTGGCATGACTCCATAGTGGCAGCACTGCCTGTGACCTCTGGTAGTAAAGGAGTCGGGTTGGAACACAGACATCCTGGGGCCACCTGAATGGACACATGGACACAGTCAGGGCTGGAGACATATATAGGGTATATGGTACATATTACACACACATACACATGTGTGCATGAACAAAGTTCCCTGAAGAAATCTGCTTCTAAAACTCACATGCAAGCCCCCAGACTGTGATTAGAAGACCTACTCCCCCCCTACCCCCCATATGCCAGGACATGCACAGAAAACTGTATTGAGTTCTCTCTCTCTCTCTCTCTCTCTCTCTCTCACACACACACACACACACACACACACACACACCTTCAATTTACACTGTCACATGCATCTGTGCTCAGAGTCAACTCCTGAGGAAGAAGAATGGGTAGATTCATTGCCCTTACTGGCCCTTCTTTCATAATTCCCACCCCCATATTCTGTGCGATGAATGACAGAGGAGCCCAAGAAGCACCCAGAACTCCTGATACAATTTCTGCAAATGCCCTGGGGCAGCCCCAGAAAAAAGGGGCAAAGATGCCTGGGGCTGTGTGGAGGAGTAGCTGTATATGTTCGTGGTGCATGTGCAGCTGTGGGTGTGGGTGTATATATGCACAGCTATGAGAACATTTTTGCATTAGGATGTGGCTATGTGGTATGTGCTTATCAGCTCCATCTCCCCTACACACTCTGCCTCATGCCTCTTGTCCTTCCCCCTCTGATGCTCTGGCTACTCTGAGCTAGTCAGTGGGTGGTATTCATGGCCCCTGAAGAGAGGACCATGAGGCCCAGAAAAGGCAGTTACAACTTGGACCCATTAACTACAAACACTGACCCAGCCCAAACTGGGCCCTCATTCCAAATGCAAGCTATAGAGCCCCAATTCTGCTGTACCCTGAGACTATGACAGCCTGGACTCTGCTCTTTCAGAGTCCTATGGGAATAGGGCTGAGCTGAGTTGAACCCTGTGGAGGGTGTATGGTACCATGGCATAGCAATGTAGAGCCACTCTGGCCTCACCCCTGGCCTCTGCTTCCTTCCAGATCTACAAGGACAACCGGAACCTGTTTGAGGTGCAGGAGAACGAGCCTCAGAAGTTGGTGGAGAAGGTGGCAGGGGACATTGAGAACCTGCTGGACAGAAAGGTGCAGGCCCTGAAGGTAGGCCTGGGGGGCATTAAGGAAAGGACAAGTGGAGTGGCTCTGACAGAGAGCAATATCCCAGCCCTCCATTGTCACACAGCCCTTGGCCCTCTGAATTTAGAAAGGACCATCATTGGCAGGGCTGTGCCCACGGGGACTGTGGGCAGCTGTAGCAGGAGCAGGATCATTTTATCTGGAGCAGGCCACATGAGGGGAGACCTGGACTCTTGGCACTGGGCAGCCCTGCCTCTCCCTCATACTGGGCCTGGTGTCATCTCATTCCTCTGGGTCCCCTAGTTTGTCTATAGGTGGTGCCCTGAATGAGCATCTGACCAGGACAGTGACCTATCGATGGTAGAGTTTCTGGTCCTGGGGTGGGCAATAGGATCTGACTGGGGAGGGAGTATCAAGGGACCATGGATACTCCCATAGAGAAGGCCATGGCCATGTAAGGCTGGAGGTTGGAGTCCTGCTCTTCCCAGGACCTCAAATGCTTCTCTGTGTTGTCTGGGCCTCAGTCTTCCCTTGTATACTAGAGGTTGCAATTCTAAGGCCCTGAGGTTCCGTGGGCTGCAGGACCTTCTGGGCTATCCTGACAAAGCAGACAAAACCTTGCTACTCAGCCCAACCCCTGGACAGCAGGTGGAGAGGGACATCTGGAGCTTCAGAGCACCTGAGCTGGTTGTGTGTAAGTGGACAAGAGGTATCTGAGTTCCCCAGCCTGTATGGAATATAGCCTAGTCCAATAAAAAAGAATGGAACCTTGATACACACTACAGCATGGATAAAGCTAAGTGAAAGAAGCCAGTGACAAAAGGCCACATATTGTGTGATCTTATTCCTATGAAATGTCCAAAACAGGCAAATTCTCAGAAATGGAAAGTAGATTAGTGATTGCTAAGGGCGAGAGGAGAGGGGAGGGGACAGCTACTAGTGGGTACAGGGTTTTTTTAGGGGGTGATGAAAATATTCTAAAATTAGACTGTAGTGATGGTTGCACAATTCTGAATATACTAAGAACCATTGAATTGTGTGCTTTGTGTGGGTGAACTTGCTGGTGTATGGATTAAATCTCAATAAAGCAGTTTTGGGTTTGGTTTTGTTTCGTTTTGTTTTTCTTAATGAGCAAGTCTGTTCACAACTGTGGCCAGGCCAGACTTGGGCTAGCGTACCAGCAGAATCAAGTCAAATCCCCATATCCAGGTCCCAGGAGATAATCAGAGTCCCCTTCTCCAGGAGCTGGGCCCTGCTGTCCCTCAAAGGGTCTCCTGCCTGTTGTGTGACCTGGGGTTATGGGAAAGGAAGAGACTGGCCTACTCAGTGGGGTCCAAAGGTCTCTCACCAGTTGTGAGAAAACATCCCTCACCTTCTAAGCCAGCAAATCACATACACCCACACCCACACACACACACTACCTTTCTGAAAATGGGCCCTCTTTCTCTTGTTCTCTGTCTCCCTGTCTCTGCCTCATTCCAGCCCCCTTGTTTGCACAGTGCCCAGCCCAAACTTGTGTTGAAACCTTCTGGTATATATGGGAAGGGTTGTCCTTCAGGTCTTTAGGTTGGTCACTCCCAGCTTCAGAACTGGTTGTCAGGGATGGGTGTGTGGGGGTGTAAGTGGTGGCAGCAAAAGACACCCAGAACCCAGCCCCCTGCCATCCTCCTCAGGAACTACAGGTTGGAGTCTTTCTGCAGCCCCTTAGCCCAACCCTAGAGGAACAACCAACCCTGCTAGCTTGTATGTGTGTGTGTTGGGGGTGGCAGGGATTGGGGACATGATCAAAGCCCTGAAGTCCTGGTCCCAAACCTCTCCCTGCACTCCATGTGCTGGACCCTTTCCCCTAGAGGCAGGACAGATGTCTTTCTCCTTTCCATTATGTCTATAGCCTAGTCCATGCCCTGGCACATAGTCAACACTTGAAGAAAAAAATGATGGGAAAAGGCACCCATAGACTCAGCACTCACCAGGTACTTAGTCTACCATGAGTCATCCTCACAGCAGCCTAGAGGAGGCTCTGCTACCTCATTTCACAGAGGGGATCATTGAGACTTGGAGGTGCCATGCCTCATGACAGGATGTGGCAGAGGAGGAGTCAAACCCAAGCCACTCTGATTCCAAGCCAAACACCCACAATGTTCCTGAGGCAAGCACTGAGGTCATAGCCCTTGTTCTCCCAGGGCACTCCTGGCCAGTGACCTCCTGCTGCAAGGTTCCTTGGCTCTAGGCCCACCCCCTATCTGCAGAGTAAGTAAAGGACCACCCTTCCTCCTCCTTGGTCCTAATTGTTCAAAGTGAGCTTTGATCTTCATTATGTTTTAAATTTGCTTCTAATCAAGTTTCTGGTCCCTTTCTTCTTTTCATTTGTTTGCGGCCTGAGTACACACGGAGGGAGGGATGTTGGGGGGCTGGGCCCCCACCCCCCATTCCATTGTTGCTCTCTCCCTGGACCCCATCCAGTAATACAATTTAAATCCCTTGCTCCAGTCTGGAATTTTAATTTGGGGCTTGCAAAGAGGGAGATGAGCAATGCAGGACAGAAGTTCATTGTCACATCTAATCAGAGACAATCAGATGTTTCTCCAAGCTGCACAGGGGGTTTCTGGGGCCAAGAGTCAAATAAAGGGAGAGCAGATTGAGAGCCTTACAACACAGGCAAGCAACATCCCCATGTGCAGGATATATGCTGGGCTTTCAGCCTTGGACACATGGAGGGCACCCTGTCTTGGAACTTTAACTTCCCAAGCCTCTGAGCTGTGGCTGCTCTCTTAGTGTCTTGAGTCCCAGGAGGGACAAGAAGGTGCCTAAGCTCTTATAGTGCACCATGGCAGAGTTAGACCCAAATCAGAATGTTCCTGTCTTCCTAGCTGGGGTCTTGGAACCTGGACCCTTTCTCAGGTCATCTCTTCTTTGTTGTATTCCTCCCTCCAACTAGTCACCAGTGTTCACTAGTGGCTTACTGTGTGACAAGCCCTGTGTTGGTCCTGGGGTACAGCGGGGAAAGACAAACCCTCTCCCTGCTTTCATACAGCCCTCAGACCAGTATGTCCCAGGCCTCAGTTTCCCACTCTGTGCCTGCATTCCCAGCAACCTAAGAGGCTGAGGAGGAGGATTCCTAAAGCCACGGGAGTTCAAGGCCAACTGTTCAGTATAGTGAGACCCAGTCCCAAAATAAATAAACAAATAAAATAGGGACATCCCACCCTCCCTGCCCAGTATCTCGGGTTTCATAACTCCAGGGACCATTGTTCCTAAAGGCCGTAGTGTGGACAGTGTCCTTGAAGGTTGTGTACCTGCAGTGCTGTCCCTGGCACCTTTGTGGTGTGGCTCAGAGGAAAGGTCATGAGAGGAGGCGTTGCCTCAGATAAGGTGAAGTATCACCTCAGAGGGGGAGTCCAGCCTCCTCTCAGGGACCAAGCCAAGGGCAATGTGGCTTAGTAGTTCCCAGAGAATGGCTAGAGCAGGTTTCTGAGGACATCAGCCTGGAAGGTGGAAGCCTTCCTAGGGAGGCCCTTTTACCTCCCACCTCAGACAAGTAAGCAGTGGAGAAGCTCAGTCCTGAACTAAGCCCCTGCTCCTCCTCCCATGCCCACATGCCATCACCAGTCTACCTGGGGTCCTGCCCATTGTCCCAAGAGCCAGGACCTTCCCAGATGCTTTGCCTTTGTACCTTTGCCTGGGTGCAGTGCTTTTTATTCCTGGTTGCATGTTGTATCAGCTGGGGAGCTTTGAAAATCATGACAGGCCCCATCTCAGACCAAGTCCATCAGGTCCTCCAGGGGTGCTGCGAAGGACCAGTATTTCTCAGTTATCCACAGGTTGCTCTGTGTGGATTCAGAGACCTAGACTTTTCCTCTCCCATGGCAGAAGTAATTCCTCTCCATGATTACTGGCCTCTTTCTGAGTGCCAGGCCTCAGATGAGCCTGAACATCCCAGATTGCTCCAAATCTTCACCACAAGACACTGGGTTACTTCTCTTCCATTTTACATGTGAGGAAACTGGGCCTCAGAGATGTTAAACCATTTGGCCCAGGTCTCACAGCAAAACCAGACTTAGATCTAGGCATTTGGGCTCCAGGCCCTACAAACTGCCCCCTCATATTGCCCTCCTCATACTACCAGTAGTGGCCATGTAGCATTTGCTGACCACTAGGGGAGGGAACAGGGCTGAGGGAAAAGGAGTGGGGCACTGGGCCCCTCAGATAGGAGTTTGCTCTAAGATGACCTACTGACTCTGGAAATGTTCCTGTCTCTCAGTTTCTTTCTTGAGCAATAAGCCCCCTCTCACACTCACCCAGCAGGCTCACATGGATGGGGCAGGGGAGGTGCAGCTCTGGCCTTGGTTCTAGGGGCTTCAGTGGGCAGCATTCCTACCATCAGGGGCCTCTGGGGAGTGAGCATCATTTAAAGAGTAAAATTAAAAACCCTGTGCACACAGTCGTCCTGCTTTTGCCGCTAATGGCCACTTAACCCAATTAAACTGACGCATTGTTGGCAGTGTTGCTGCGTCTGTTCAGGAACGGGGCTCTGGGCTGGGTGTTCAGAGGAGCAGAAGGTAGGGACCAGGGGCTGGAGAGCAAGCTACTTCCTTTGTCAGGAAGGAGAATGTTCCATCCAGTCCCCACTTACTGTTTTCTTTCTAAGGCAGCATTTCTCGGCCTCAGCTCCCAAGATAACCTGAGCTGGATAAACCCTGGCTGTGGGGCCTGCTGCATGTGTTGTAGGATATTTGGGAGCACCCTTGTCTTCTACCCACTAGACACCGGTAGCACACCACTCCAACAGCTCATGACGATCAACTATATCTTCAAGTACTGCCCAGTGTTCCTCAGGAGACAGAGTTGCTCCAATTGAGAATCACTGGTTTAATGGCACAAGAGATGCAACCATGGTGAATAAAAGTCCCACAAGCAAGAGAGAGGACCTGGGGGAACCTCAGAGAGGTGCAGATGGAATGGAGCAGCCTCAGCAAGAGAAAGATCCCTTTAGTCTGAAGGGGCAATAGGGAAGGCTACCTGGAGGAGGCAGCCATGTGGAAAAGTCAGGCTTTGAGGCAACTGGAGGCCAGTTCAGCTGGGTCCACTAGTGCATTCATTGTTGAGGGTTAGACAGACAGGTTGGCCCTTAGAGGACCAGACCACATCACGAGTCACCTACTACCAAGGCCTGGCCTGGTAGTAGGAGCCTTGTCCAGGTTCTGCTGGAACTCAATCTCTGAGGTCTGACTTCAGCCTCAGAAAGCTCTAAAAGGCACAGTAATGGTGGGCTGACACCAGGCTACAGGGGATCCTGTAGCACCCACTGCCTCCGCCCACCCTTCTCTGAGCAATTAAAAGGTGTTTATGTGGGGCTGGTGATGGCTTCTGCCTTCCTTCCATTATGAACATTAAGAGATCTTGACCCTTCCACTTTCCTACTCTTGAAAAGAGCTACAGACACGTGGAGCCAATTAGGCTCACGCGTGGGTGCCAAGGGCCCAAGCAGCCTTTTCTCCCTGATTGCGGCGTTTACAGCTGATTATTCTCCCCTCGCCCAAACAGTGCTGCTGCTTCCTGGCAAGGTGCCACCCAGAGGAGCCGTCTGGGGGCCCCCAGGGATGGGGAAGCATTGGTTAATGAATGGGCACCTGTTGTGTGGGTGCCCTCCAGTGGGATGCAGCCAGAAAGCTGACCAGAGGGAAGTAAGAATGGGAGCACGAGTAATGGCAGGTTCTCAGAAAATCCCAGGTAGCCTGAAGTGACAGAGAGCCACCATTTAGGAATGGAGGCCAGGGAGGACTCCTCAGAGAAGGTGGCCTGAGTGTGTGTGGAAGGGAAGGAAACTGCTGTCTACTCTCCACATACCTACTAACTCTTTGGAGTAAGTCAGCATAACTGGTGGGCATGAGTGTGGGGCTGGCCTCTCCTGCCTGCATCCCAATGAGGTGGCCAAGAATCCCGAGATTCCCCAAAGCTTCCAGGCTGTGCTGGCCTCCCTGACACTGTGAGACAGTGCAGGTGAGGCATGGCTGGGGCAGAGTTGAGGATCCTCTGGAAAAACATCATTCCTTCTTTGCCTGAGCTTATGATGGTGAGATGAGGGCCTGGCTCAGGCCTATCAGGCCTCAAGAAAGGTCAGGTTATGAACTTAAGGTTGCACTTCTCTGGTCCCTGCAGTTGGCCCTGTGGAGCAGGCACTGCTCCTGGGACCTCCTTTCCAGTGCAGGGGCCACAGAAGGGCTCAGAAGAGCCACTGTCATCCCTCAGCATCTGTGAGCCAAAGGACGGGTATACGGGTCTGGGGTACACCATCCTGGGGCCCCCAGAGTCTGGTAGATGAGACACACACACCCTGCTACTGAGTTCTCCCAAATGGGAGAAGGTCGAGGGAAAGGGCTGAATGCAAATATATGTCAGACCAGGAAGTAACTTTGTCCTGACTAAGGGGTGATGTCAGCTGGACAGAGGAAATGATCCCTGGGGTGCACTGGACTCTATGCCACAGAGAAGGTCTTTCCTAAAGGGAGAGCCCCTCCTACTTATGTCCACCTCTCTAGGAGTCATAGCTGGCAAAGGGGGCAGATGCTAGGAGGTGTCGGGAAAGGGCCTGCAGGTGCCACAGGGACAAACCAGACTAATTTAGGATCAGAGAAGTGAGAATTTTAATTGATTTTTAATAGTGTCTGGCCCTTTGTTCTGAAATCCTTGTGTGTGGGGACTGGGGAAGGGTGGGGTATGTACAGTCCAGGCTGATCTTAGCCCTCAGGCTCCAGACTTCAAGGAGTCAGACAGCAGGCTATGGGGTGCCAGTGTACAGAGCAGCCACTGTGGAACAGACAAGTCTAAGCAGACAACCTGGAGGCGGTGGCAATTGAGCTGAGCCTTAGAGACAGGAGGAACTGTCAAAAGTGTAGCAGTTCCTGGCTAGCACTAGCCTAGCAGTGAGAGCAAACAGAACTAACTCAGGCCATTGAGATAAGCAGTGGGGGCTGGAAGGGGAACCCACAAAGTGCACCTATATCTCAAGGGAGAGGGGAGGTAGAGGTGATGAAGGCAGGGTCAGGACCCATTGCCTGACCTCTGAAGTGGTAACTGCACATCCTTAAGTATAGTCCCTTTGAGGATGGTTCTAGAAGCTGCCAGTCACCTCTCTCAACACATATTCTGTGCCTTAAAATGCATAATGAATAGTGCCTCCCAGGTGGCAAGGTGGCATACACAGGGGTGGTGGTGCCAGGCAGAAGTTTCACTGGAGGAGGCAAGTGGCTCAGGTGCCCTTGCTTCAGCCTCTGTTTAGTCAGCACTGAGCACTTACAGAGTACAGGCACCTTATTAGGTCACCAGGGACAGAGCGAATAAACCTGCAGGATTGCAGGCTGCTTAAGGTGTTGGTGATGTGATTCAAGCCACAAAGTATGGAGCCAGGTGATAAACCTAGGGAACCTGGGGTGAGGAGGATTTAACCAGGCAAGGGAGAGTACTAGAGGAAGAAGGTCCAAGGCAAAGTACAGAAGCCAGAGGTGAAGAACTGCACATGTGCCTGCCTGCATGTGTGTGGGGAGTGTTTTGCCCACTGGCCTGGCTCCAGAGTAAATGCACAGACACAAAGTGAGCACTGTGAAGTAGGTGGTTCCTTTTTGTGTGTGTGTGACAATACCAGGGTTTGAACATAGGGCCTTGCGCTTGCTAGGCAGGTAATCTGCTACTTGAGCTATGCCCCCAAGTCTTTTTTTGCTTCAGTTATTTTTTGGATAGGATCTCTCAGATTTGCCCAAACTGGCCTCAGATCAAGATCCTCCTCATTATGCCTCTCCTTAGCTGTGATCACAGGCACACACCACCATACTTATTGGTTAAGGTGGGGTCTCACTAACTTTTATTTGCTGGGATTGGCCTCAAACCTCTGTCCTCCCAATCTCTGCTTCACAGTATCTGGGATTATAGGTGTCAGCCACCACACCCAGCCCTATGAGATGGATCTTAAGATAGAGGTGTTCATGGAACTTCCTGGGGTCTAGCTGAGATCCCAGTCAGTGACCTCATCAAGCACAGTCTCCAGAAAGAACCTGTGGCCATGAGCCCTGCTCAAACAAGTGTATCTTGGCCAGTTGGTGCATGTGACTGGGCCCAGAGCCCAGGTAGTTGAGAATCAGGGACCTCACCGTATGCTGCAGCTCCCCACCTAAACTTGAACATAAGCAGCACTGTGCCCTTGGCAATCTCATAGTCTCCGGGCCTCAGTTTCCCTACCTGTATAGGGGGAACAAGTATAGCCTCACAGATCTGTCACTAGAGTGCTACCAATGCAGGAAGGGATGCTCCTGAGGTATCACATGACCCGGGTTGACACATACTCCTTTAGCCCCACCCAGCCTGTAGGCCAACCCTGGGCTAGAGGCCTCCTGCCAGCCTTCCCCTCTCTGGGGGCCTTGGCAAGGGCCTGTCTCCAGCTCATACCTCTGTGGGCAATACTGTCCAGGTTGCTGTATGCTTCCATCTCCTGACACAGGCCTCGGGGCCCATGTTTGAGAGGCTGGTCACGGTTGCCGGCCCTTTGTTGCAGCCTCTCTGTGTTTGCCCACTCTGTTCTTCGGTGAATGGGAGTCACAGCATGTTTGCTGTGTCAACACCAGCTGGAGCCCAGTTACGGAGATAACTGAATGCAGGAGGCACCATCCTCCAGCCACCTGGGTGCCTGGGTTCAGCCCTTCCTCGGGCAGGATCAGAGTCAATGGACCAATGGGCAGTTCCTTACCAGTGACCCACTCATTCCTCCACGGAACTGCCAAGTATGGGCCAGGTAGGGCTCTGGAACCAGGAAGAGAAAGTTCTCTGGCACAGCCTGGAGGACTTTCTGGCAGAAGTGATCTTTAAGCCTTTGAAGGCTAAGGGCAGGGCTGCCCCACCCTCTGTGCAGGATCCTTTTGACCTCCTGCAGCCCCAGCCCTCTCTCCCCTGTGTCCTTGTCATCAGGTCCAAAAGCATCCCAGGAGAGGGGGGGCCTAAGCAGTCAGGCAGATGGCCAGATGAGTGAACAGACAGGCAGTGAGGCAGGGTCAAGGCAAGGGACAGGGACACCAAAAGAGGACTGGAGGAGTCCATAAACCAGGCAAGCTGACATCCATACTGGAGCTATGCAGGCCCTGAGCCAGCGGGTACAAGTCCACAGCCCTGGGGAGGGTGCTGAGGTTGGCTCTTAGCGATAAATGGGGAACAGAGAACCAGAGAGGAGACCACCGCTTCATAAGTAGGTTTTTCAGAAATGAATCCTAGAGGGTGGCTCACCTGGGACACAGAGGCTTCCTGGACAAGGACTAGGCAACTGGATCAAGAAACAAAAGGGCCAAGGTGAGGTGACAGTTACAGCATCCTACAGCTGCAGGGTCTTTGCTGTGACTTCCTTTCTCTTCTCAGTTTCCTCATCTGTAAACTGGTAAGAGCCCAGGTTAGACCCTCCCAGTTTTGAAGTGGGGCATGCAGCTAGGCCCCAGTGCACAAGAAGTGGGGTACTTGAAATGAAGGCCATCACGGCTGTCAGAAGAGGGAATAGATCAGGGTTTCTGGGGATCTGGTGAGGCAGCAAGGGTGAGCTAGCTGTGGCAGGGTAAGGCAGGGATAGCCCAGAATGACTCCTGGTGCTGAAGAAGAGAGGACTGGAGTGGATAAAGGTGGCACTTAGGGGATCTTTGGCAGGAGCAGGCTGCAGGGTGAGAGGACCAAATTCCAGGAATCAAGGGGGATTGTCAGGAAGTAGACAACTTTTCCCACCTGCCTCCTGCCTACCTTCTTCTGACGTCCCCTCCCCAGGAGGCAAGCTAGTAAGCTTATTGGGTGCAAAGGTGGAATGCTTACACTCATGGGGCTTGAAGAGCATGGCCTTTCACCAGACCCCCTCACATTCTAGTTAAGCATCAGGTGCCTGCCCCTGCCCAGCGTACTAAGAGACTTGCAGCTTTTCCCAGCCTGTACCTTGGATCCTTAGCTCCCAGTGCTGGGGCTTCATGGTCCTGCTTGGGGCTGGTTTTCAGATGGGCTTTGGGGTCCCAGATCATCTTTCTGTGCACCTGTAGTGCCAAGTGTCTGAGGAAGGAGGGCAACATGAGTTGCAGGAGCACCTGGGATGTTGTGTCTCCATACCCAGCAGGTGAGAGGAGCCAGCAGGTACTTCAAGAGAAAGATGACCTATCTTGCTCAGTTTAGGGACAGTAGTGCAGCCCAGTTTTGTGACTGTAGCTTAAGTGGGGCCAGTGCCAGGAAGGAGTGCCAGGCTTCCCAATCTCCCAGTGACACTGACCGGCCACCAGTCAGCTTACCTGGGCCTCCTTTTATCCAGTATTCTTCTGCCAATCTCATCTCCCTGTGTGACTACAGTGTAATTAGCTCATTTTGCAAAATTTTGCATCTGTCATAGTTTCTCCTTCACTTTTTTCCTTTCTTAGAAAAAGGTAGGAGAGAATGGGATGAAGGAAGATTTTGGGGTATTGGGCATCTTACAAGTTAGCTCTGGCCCTGCTTCCTGCACATAGGACCCCATAGACACTGACACACCCTCTCAACAGCCTGATAAGTCAGTGGGTTGGACCTGAGGATGTCAGAATCCTCCCAGTGCCAGGAGGAAGGGATAGCACAGGCCTACCCCAGGTCCACCCCAGGAATGCCCCTGCTCACACCCAGAGACTGCTCAGACCCAAGCTGGATCAGACTAACAAGATACTTAGTGACATTGCTCACTCACAGCCTTGCATGTGGTGGGTATGTAGGTAGCAGGCAGGCTGTGTGCAGGTATCTAGAGTTGAGGGGTCATGATGCCAGAGTAGCTTCTGTGGTCTAGCTGTCAGGCAGGAGCTGCTTAAGGCAGTGAACTGTAGACAGGGTACATGTACAGCCCCACAGTGGGTCATAAATAGCCCAGTCCTTGACCAAGCATGACAGCCCCAGCCAGAGGGTTGGATCAGGCAGAGGGAGCAGTGCCCTAGTTTAAGCTGTTTTATTTACTTATATTGGGTTTTGTTGATGTTGCTGCTGTTTTGGGACAAGGTCTCACTAAGTAGCACAGACTGTCCTGGAACTCACTGTGTAGCCCAAGCTGGCCTCAAATTCTTGATCCTTCTACATTGGCCTTCTAAGTGCTGAAATTGCAGGTGTGAGCCACCATACCCAGCTTTAAGCTGTTTTAGCCAAAACTTGGTGCTGCTCTGGCCCAGCCACCACTGCTGATCCCCTACCCATTCTCCAGATGGACAATCAGAGGCTGCCAGATGAGGCCTCATTTGCCCAGGGCCCTGAGTGGCACAGAGCCCGCTGCTGCAGTATACCCAGCCAGGCAACTGGAAGGACTGGGCTCAAAACCCTCATTGGCGTGGCCTACTTTCCTCCTCTCCCTTGCTCTGACTCCCCACCTTTTCTTGCTGCAACTCCCTCAGGAAGTGAATTCTCTTAAACTTTTAATTAAAAACATTCTTTTCTCCCCTCAAGGTTTGCTTCCCTGTGATTTTTCCTCTTAGAAGGCAAGATGGAGGAAGGGTTAGGAGTGGAGGTCAGGCCTGCTGCGTCTCCATGGTGGACTCAGAGAACCAGGGTCTGGCTCTGGGGAGGCTGCCTGCTGCCCTCTGCTCTGGGCCACCCTCTTGTTACTTCCCAACTCTGCTGGAGAAGGCATTTCTGAGGACTCCAACCCCAGTCCATGTGGGGGTCCTGCCAGATGAAGGAATGGCACCACCTTCCAAGAGCCCTGCATGTGCTCCCACTATGTTGCTAAAGACACAGCATACACTCATTAAACAGACTGGGACCTTCCCAAGTGGAAAGGGCCCCCTTCTTTCCTATGAGGATGCTGTTAACTCTGGTGGCCTCATGGTCATGTCTGAGCCTGTTGGTTACAGGCTGGGTAACCAACAGAGCCCAGGGTTGGTGCCATGGATCTTGATGTCTCTAAATGGGTCACTGAAGCTTCACATGCAGAATTCCCAACTAGGAGCTTAGGGATACAATGTCAGGTCCTAGCGCACAAGATCAGGACCCCAAGGATGCTGAAGACACAGGTCCTTGTCATCAGGGAACCAAAACAGCAGTTCTAATTATGGGCCTGGCCTAGAAAAAGTTAGTCTACCTTCAGTGTCCCAGGCAGTGAACTATTTGCCTATCCCTGACTCTGGAGAGAGATTCCACCATGTTCTTGGATCCCTGTTTCAGAGTTGGAACTCATTAAGTGTCTGGAAGTTCTTCCATGATTCCTCTTGCTGAAGCCTATGCCTGTTTCCTTGGCTCCACCTCTAGAGAACTCTGCTGTAGGCTCCTTCTCCCATAAGTCCTGCCTGGCCCAGGAGATAGGATTGAGTTACTACCCCCCATATCTCTCTTACTTCCTCCATACCTGTACAGGTCAAACACCTCCATTTTAGGTCTTCCAGCTCAAGAAGCCCCCAGAGACTCACCCAGGTACATCCATGTGTTCATCTGAGCTACTCCCCTGAGATTACATCTCTACCACCCCCATGGCAGAGGCCAGACCCCCCTGCATGCCCCCAAATGCTCAGGGACTCAGAACTCTAGCCAAGCCCTGACAAAGGAACAGGGGCACCACCAGAAGACCCTCGACTCTTAAGGGCTCCTCCTTTTCACCTTGCTCTCCCTTGCTAGCCTGTGGCAATGACAAGGAACATAGCCAGAAAGCCTCAGAGAAGGGGCTAGAACAAGGCTTCCACAGATGCCTTCCAGCCTGCCCACCACACTCCCCCTGACACTCCTTCCATGTGTCCTGCTTCATAAGCCCAAGGCCCCCCCTCCGGCCCACCGGAATGGGTGAAATTAGAATTGGCTAAGAGGAGGGGCAAGCAGACCACTCAGGGGCACAGCACAAGCAAAGTTCCCAGCTGCAAAGGCAGGAAGGTGCTCCACAGGGTGAATTGGGTGGAAGGTGGGGCAGAGCAGCACCAAGAAGGTAGAAAATGCAGTGGGAGCCTTGAGCACAACGTGGGGATTGAAACCCCAGACACTGGAAGCCCTGGTAGCTTCTTGAAGTGAGGCAAAGGTGTTCCTTGTTCATTTTGCAGATGTATTGAATACCTACTTACTGTATGCTAGTGCGGTGCCCAGTGCAGAGCTCCTGTGCTGGTGCTCTGTGGCTCTGGAAATGGTAGGCTAGGCTAGAGGTGATCACAGGAGAGGAGCCTGTACATCCCCGTGGGTATGGGGTAAGTGCAGCCTCTTCTGGCCAATAGGAGCAAGACTATGGTTCTGCCTCTCACAGCATTGTCATCTCCTGGTTGGTTCTGTGGGGCCCATTAATTCCCAAACCTAATACAGGCAATATGGGAGAGTTCTTCCTCCTACTGCAGCATATCTTGGTCCTCCCTGAACCCCATCATGTCAAGCGCCACCCATCTGTCCCTTCCCCAAGAACCCACCAGGTGTCTACTGTATGCCAGGCCCTGTGCAGGATGTTAGCCCTCCACAGTGACAGAGGCAGACCTGGACCTGCACTTAGGGATCTGATGGTCCAGAGACAGCAGGAAGTCAGGGAGATGGTGTCAGTACCTCCACACCCCAAGTACAAACCTGGCACCTGAAATGGACTTTCCTCTTGGCTCAGGGTCTGAGCCCACAGTTTCTGTGTGGTCTCCCCTCCCACTGCCCAGCCCTGCTCCTCCCAAGAGCCCAAGCACCAGCACCCTCTCCAGACAGCTGCAGAGTGGTGTCTGTGTATAGGTGGGGAGAGGTGCTCCCCTGGATCTTCTGGGTTGGCCAGCTGCAGGCCATCCTGAACAGTGGCTGATATCAGCAAAAGAGAGCTCTGCATGCAGTTTAGAGTTCATGGAGGACTGTCAGGTGGCTGGGATGTGCCCATCTGCAGTCAGGCATGGTGCTAAGTAGATATATATATCTGTGTGTATGGCTAAGTGACAGAGACTACTGAGAGATGTGCATGGTAGAAGGGGAAGAAAAGGGACAGCTCTACAACTTCAAGATTCCTGCTGCAGCAACATGGCCATCTCACAGACTCTTAGGTGGACATGCTTTAAGCACCCACAAATGCATGTGGATAAAACTAGGCACACATGTCCCCATCTCTGTCTATAATCACAGAGCGTGCCTCTGTGTGAAGGCCTGAAGATAGATGTGCACACATGTGTGCATGGAATACATGTGCACTGTGCATCCCAGACCATCCGTTCCCGGGGTGTGTGTGTGTGTGTGTGTGTGCCTCCATGGGCATGTACCCAGGACTCGCATTGAGGTTCAACATTGATCCCACTGTATGGTGGTCTCCTCATGTGGGACTCAGGACAGAGCATTGGAGTTTCCAGAGTTCTCCCATTCTTATGTGATCTCCCCTCAGTAGGGGCAACCTGAAGCCCACAATGGGGCCTACCACCAGTTTCCCCACAGTGGAACCCCTGAGCTCCCAGTCATAACAGGGTGGGGAGAACAAACAGTTCCTGGGCCTCTTTTAAGAAGGTGGCCTCCAGGGGGCATGAAAGTCTCAACCAGGCCACTACTGCTAACCCCAACATTTGTCCTTCCTTCCTGGGATCTCTTCTCATGGTATACTCTTTGGCCTTTCATGGTGCATCCTTCTTACTGCCAGCTCAGAGGCCTTCTGTCTTCTTGCCCCTCCACACCCCTCTACACATCAAGGGTGTTTCTGGATTTGTCTCAGTAGCTCTTAATATTTCCAACATGGAAGCTGTCAGAGATGGGCCCTGCCCTGAGCCTCCCAAAGGCCCAGCCCTGCCCCAAGGAGGGACAAAGAGGAATCAAATCAGGTCCCAAGTGACTTCAAGGAAACCTGGACCAGAGTGGGTGGCCTTATAAACAAGTTTAGCATATGCCCTCACGAGTGTCCAGAACTCCTGTTTCAGGAGTAATTATGTTGGCAAGGCTTTTCCACAGACAAACCCAACCCTGGACTCACTCAAATAGGTCTCTGGCCTCTTAGCCCGAAGGTGGAATTGCAGATCTGGGGACAACATTTTTGGGCAGATCCAGCCCTGGCTGGGTTCTCTCAGAGTGGAGCCTGTGTCCTTCTCAGGCCAACATGTACAGCTGGGAACCTTGAGTGTTTCATTGGCCCTTGGTGTCCCACCACAGACTTGGGACATGATACCTAGCTCGTCTATCATACTGGGCAGTTGTGAAACTGGAGAGTGCTGGCTCCCATGCCCTGTGTTCTCCAGGGAGGACTTTCTGCTAGGGGGACATGGGGTTGCCCACCCTGCATAACAGCAAAACCAATGGCTGGCTTCTTTCCTCGTTAGTGGCCCTGAAGCCATCCGTCACTTACAAATTCTCTTCATTTCTAAATAAAATGATTTGTTAATTTGAGTGAGTGATCGCCACTCATCGGAGCCTCTTTGCATGCCCAGGAACAGCTTGTGGGCTCCCGGAGCCCCGTGCCGCAGGCCTGGCGCAGACTTGGAGGGGTTGTTTTCGATTTAAATGTGAATTGAATGAGGAGAAAAATGTTTCTCTTGGCAATTCCATAGGAGCTCGCTCTTCTGACAGATGTTGGAGTTTATTATCCCATCGGGCCGACGTTTTGTGGAGCAGAATTGCTAATTATTTCAGAGGCCTGGGCACAGCCGGGGAAGGAAGGGAAGTGGCAGGCACGGTTTGGGCAGCATCTGTCAACAGGCGGGCTCTAGGACAAGAGACCCAGTCTGCCACACCTCCACTGCCCCGAGTCAGCAGACATTTTGGAGCAGGGACTGTCCGGCCTCTTGGTTTCTGCTTTGTGCAGGACTCTGAAGAAGGCATTGAGGCCTGTTCTTGCCAGCACTGCTTTGGACTCTGGAAGATCACATTTGGGGTCTTGAATTGCTTGTGTTTAGTGGGTTTGTGGGTGGTGAATGGAAAAAAACGCCAGAGAGAGCCCAATGTGTTTCCCCCTGTGTGAAGCCAAAGTCATTGACTGCAAGGACTGCACCTGGGCTGGGGCCGTGCTTGTGCGGGTACACAGGTGGGTCTGTGTGGGCCTGTGGGTTTTGGCATGCCCCTATGCTATGTTTGCAGGTCACGAGTTGTCTGGTGTGGCTGCATGTATATGATAAGATGTTGGTAGCTTTACTACACAGGCCTTCAAGGTGTGCTTTTTCTGTCTCATTACTGCCTCCACTGCAAGGGGAAAATGGCCTTGGAAGACAGATGGCCGGAGATGACTGAACCTCAGGAGAGATGGGTCAGTGCTGGCTAGGGTGCCCCAGGCACTGTGGGGGGTGCCCCAGGTTTCAAGGGACTCTGTAGTAAATCGATTAGGAGTGTGGATTTCATGGTAGAGATGTGGCCTTGGCAGCCAGAACCCTGGCCCCTGATCCATTCAGCACTGGGCCTGAACCTTGTTTGCAGCACCTTAGAGTAGGGGTGAGTCCCCAGCACCCAGCAAGGCCTCCTGACTCCACACAACCCAGCAAATTGTTGCTGACCCAAAGGATGTGGGGGTGTGGCAGTTCTCTAACAGTATTCTCTGAGGACCATCCCCACCTCCACCCCCACCCCCTTCCTTTCCCCACCTCTCCATCCTGAGCCTCCACACAAGGGGCAGGATGCCTTGACTGTCCTAGTCTTGCTAGTCCAGACTTCAGCCCTGTTACCTTACCCCTATCCTGACCCTCCCCATCCCTTACAACCCCCCACTTCCATCCCACTGCCCCCACACACCCCTACCTACCACCCCACCAACTCCAGGCCAACTGAAGCTCAGCTTCCTAGGTTTAACACAAAGGCAGTGGCACCAGCTGGGCAGGATTTTATAACCCTAATTAACACCAGATTCCCTGGGGTCCCAGCTCTAGAATCCTGATGCAGGCTGAGACCAGCAGAGCACAAAGCGAGGAGGGTCTATCCCAATGCCAGGGGAGGAGAGGCAGAAGCTCAGTTTCTCCCTCCCCCATTCTGGGGCCCTGGCAACCCCCTAATGGGGGACACAGGAAATGTGAGGAGGTGCCCTGCCACCCCCAGGCTGAGATCATGCCAGGCATCTCTGATTGACCGTGTGTCCCTGGGAACCAGGCCCTCTCTCCTCCAGATAAAACTCCACCTTGACATCCTTCCATTAAATAGGGCATGTTCAGAAGAGAAAATTGCTACTATTTTCCCCTTTTACTTCACTGTCATCAAAAATTGATCCCATATTGCATCCTTATTTCAAAGAACAAGCTAAAAAAATAAAATAAAAATTCCCAGTCCTTAGAGCAGCAGCTGCATCAAGCTTCCCATTCCCTCCTGCCCCACCCCCACTCCCAAAAGAAAGAAAAGGAAACGTGACCTGTTGAGGGAGGTTGCCTGCTGGCCCAGCTGAGGTTGTTGAACTGTTGTGGCTTTGGGATGCACGTGACCTGGCCTCGAAGAGGGCGGTGTACTCGACTGTGCAGGCAGAGGGGTTTCGATCTGGTGAAATGTGGTAGAGAATGGGGTAATTGGGGGAGGTTAATTTGGATCTAAATGAAGCGATTCATTATCTCAATAAGAAGCGTCTCATTTTCCAGGGAGACGGCTGCGCCTGCCAGATGCTGGCCTGCCTGACGTTGGGGTGGTGGCTTGGCGTAGGGCCCCACAGTCAGTCCAGCCTTATTGAGCAACCCACCCTGCCCTGCTGATGGAGGAGACAATTTAATTGGGTTTATTCCCCAATTCATTTGGCAATGTATTAAATAGCTCTTCACATAGAATATGAGTAATAAAGATAGAGCAAAAGAACCAAAATGAGCAGCTGGAGAGAGGACCAGGCATTGATCTAGTTGAGCCCACAGGT
This sequence comes from Castor canadensis, assembly GCF_047511655.1. Lineage (NCBI taxonomy): Eukaryota > Metazoa > Chordata > Mammalia > Rodentia > Castoridae > Castor > Castor canadensis. The sequence continues at coordinate 50,231,851 of NC_133402.1, read as the reverse complement.
TGATTATGAGCCTCTTCAAAGCCAAAGAAAAAAGGGAGAGCCAAGGTTTTGTGTTTTAACTAGAGGAGACATGACATTTAGGTCAACTCCTCATGGAAGTCTAGTCCTACTTGCCAGGGGATGGTATCTGGGGGGACTCTCAGGATAGGACCCCTGGCATCACCAGCCTTTACCAGGAGCAGGGTCTGGGAGCTGACACTAGGCTTCTAGTGTGACCCCGGGCAGGTCTCTCCAATCCCACATCCTCATCTGTTTCCACCAGGGTCTACAGGCTGAGGCTATGGGCAGAGTAGGACTTGCTAGTCACATTGGTGTGGCCATCACACACTGTGCTGTGGTGCTACAAGCCTGGGTTCAACAGTTGAACAGCTTTGAGTTCAGGTTCCAGCTCCTTCTGCCAGCTTTGTGTACTCTGAGCACTAACAGTGTGGTTCTGAGTTCTTCCAAGAAATACTGGTCTTGGCCCTGTGGTCATGATGGTCACACATGTATAACTGGGATCCCAAAGACACCTGGTGGACAGTTCGTTGGGGCTGATGCCCATTTCTTTGGTCCGAGTAGGTGTCTGGCTTGGTGTTAGCTGTACTGTGCCTGGGCTGAGGGGGTGGGGAAAGGACATGGAGAGAAGCCTCTCTCCCTACACTGTGAACTCCTGAGGTCCACTCACCCTGTGTCTTTAGCACCTAGCACAGGCCACAAATAGGTCAGTTGAAAGAAGGAAGAAGAGAGGTCCTCGAGGGCACCATTTAATTTATTACACACGGTAGTGCTAGTGAGCGGAGGTAATAAAACAAGATGATCACAGGCTGGGATGAAGGCTGGGAGGGAGGAAAAGCAGTGCACAATTAAGGGCATGCTGGAGGAGGGGACACTGGGCAGGAAGCAGGCAGGCCCTAGCCAGGAAGATCCACTTGGCCAGGCCTGCATAGGCAAGGGCTAGGAGTCCAGGAGCCAGGGCCCAGTGAGCTGCCTCACACTCAGCCCCAACAAAAAGCAGGCCTGCCCCACTTGTACTTTAGGAATGGTTTAGGATATGAAGGTAAATGTTCAGCCAAAGGTGAAGACCCAGCCATCATGTGCACATGTAGTCAAGCACATGTTGGCACACATGCTTATGCACTTGCACATATGTGCCCCCATACTCATACATGTATGCATATATTTTCATATGCACACATACACATGTGTTCACAAGTATTCATCTACTTCCTTTAATTCCAGGTCCCCCAGGATAGCAAGGCTGTTGACCACAAAGTCAGATGAAAAAGGTCTCTTCACTCACTCCTCCACTAAACCCACAGACCCCTGACATCCTCCTGCTTAGCATACCTCCCTCAGCAGGAGGCCAAGAGGCCACAGTCACAGGGATCCCACTCACACCCCTTTCCTGTGAAGGTGCCTTTAAGGACAGGGGAGTGACGCAGGGCTCCAGAGTACTAGGGAGGACCTAACCCCAAGGAAGGCCAATTGGCCTAGGCCAGGCAGATCAGGGGGCTGGCAATCAGATGGCCCAGAGCCTTAAGTACCTTTTAGTATCTTTCTGTGGCCTGATGCTTGGCTGACACAGAGCGCACCCAACTCTGTGGTTCAGGGAAGGGAAGTGAACATTTTCTATGCTCAGCCTCACTGCTCACCCCTCACCTTAGGGGAGCACCACCTTGAACTGAGCCCTGTCTTCTTCACCTATGAAGCACAGTATGGATGCCCATGTCAGAAGTTCAGTAAGCCCTTGACTGGTGTGCAAGAATGGTCCTACACCTGCCCAGCCAGCCTAGAACTCTGCTCTGATCCCCTAGGTTTAGGCCTGGCTCTGAGCTTCTGCCCCTCCAGGCCCTTCTTGTAGGCAGTGGACTCTGCTCCAGACAGAGCAAATCCAGCTGCCTCCATAGGATTACTGAGCTCCACATCAACAAACAAACCACAGCAGTGCCTTGTAGCCCCATCCCTCATGCTATGAAGGTCCCAGGCTAAGTCTAGTAGCAATATTGGAGGCTGACCCTGGACAGAAGAGGGCACCAGAGGCCCACAGCTCACTGGGTGACCTTGAGCAGAGTACGAAGCTCCATACCTTGCTCACAGACCTCTCCTGCCATCTCTGACTAGTCTGTGTTCTAAGAAAGTAGCAAGAACCCCAAGGCCACATGGGTCTACGGCCATAGCACCCTGAACGCGCCCAATCTCATCCAAGGCCGCATGGGAAGACAAGCGTCCTGAGGGCATGCAGTAACTCTGAGGCAGAGCTCAGACCCACCCAGGCTCTCTGATCCATAGCCAGCTGAAGGCCCACTTCCTCTTCATAGGGGACCCGGTGTTTCTTGGGCTAATCAGTAAGTATGGGTGGGGGACATACTGGCACAGCCTCAGGAACACCCCCACCTTACCTTCAGTGAGCTGTGATCAAATCTGACTACTTCTGTGCCTCAGTTTCCTCGTCTGGGGTGGGAGTGAGACCTGCTTTGTAGGGACTATTGTGGGGATTAGTAAGCAGCACTGGAACACAAGTACCCAGTGGTGTCACCAGTGGTGGTGCCACACACAGTGGTGGTGCCAGATCTGACAGATGCTTACTCTCCCAGGCACAGAAGTCCTGGCCTACCCGGATAGATCAGGAGCACAGATCACCCAGACATGGGAATCCCTTCCCTGGAAACCCTCTGATCCTACATTGTAGACTGCTCTGATGCCTCCTTTAGGGCCACCCCTTCTTTTGGGCAGCCCCTAGGTCCACACTCTCCCCTCCCAGGTAACATCTGACTCAGGTCCTTCTTCATAAGTCTTAGCACCACTGACCTCTGTGTGTCCACTACTTCAGCATTCCCCCTGTGTTTTCTTACTGATGTGGTCAAAAGCCCTGGGTGAACAGTTCCATGTTCCCATTTTATAGGGAGGAAAACTGATACTAGGAAAGCTGGAAATCCCTCATTGAGAGTAGATGAGTCCTGTGTGCACTCTTCACTGGAAGGATCACTCTCACATAGAGTCCAACCCAAAGGGCTAAGGAGCTGGGCCAGCTGGGATTGGGATCCCTTCCTAGGAAATGGTATGGGAAACTAACTCCCAAGTCCCCATCCCAGGGAAGAGGGACTGCAGCCCAAAAGAAGGCTGAGGTGGCAAAGATGCCTTAAATAGTCAGGCATGTACTGCAAAGGCTGCCTCCCCACCCTCTCCAGCTGGCTTCATGGCTCTGTAGCTGTTGCTAGGCATCTGGAAGGCCCAGGTGGGCCCTACCTGTCGTGGAGCGGCCACGCAGCGTGGGGTGGGCACGAGGCCCAGGCAGGAGCCAGGCCGCCTCCGCCTGCCCACCTTCCTCTCACTTGGCAGCAGCGTGCAGAAGCCATTAGCGCCTGGCAGTCCGTGTCCCACAGCTCTGACAAACGCCTTAAATGTTGTCGCCACGGCTCCAGCTGTCCCGCCGGCCGCCTTTACTCCTCATAATAACCAAGTGTCGAGGCTGATTGCAGCAGCGGGATGCAGCCAGTATTCAGAGCAGCTTTTACACTGGGCGTTTCCACCAAGCAGCCAGGCTGTGTCCACACTGCCCTCCACCTCCAGGCTTTTGTCTGCTTGTCACCTCTGCCTAGGCCTCTAGCATCACCCCCAGGCCAGCTGTTGCCCAGCTTTGTGTCCAGGGTGGTGCCCATGCTGCTACCACCAAAGCTGGTGGGAAGTAACATGGTGGCATCTCAGGTATCCATGCCCAGCACAGCGACAACCTGGATGGAAAGATCTGGCTCCACTGCCCACTGGATAACCTCTGCAGGGAGCCCCGACTTCATCTTGGTCCAGCCTCATCTCTTGATCTTGCTGTCCAGGAATGCAGGGGGTAGTCAGAGTCCACCCTACTGTAGATAAAACTGGATTACAGTTTGAACTCTGACATTCAATCGCTGTGTGGGCTTGAGCAAGTGACCCACCCTCTCTGGGCCTTAATGCCCTTGTCAGCAGAACAAAAATAATGATTGGGTTTCATGGGGCTTAGAAGCATTGGGTGAAGCAAGAAATGAACAATGAAATAGTGCCCTTTAGAAGAGGCTCAGCCATGCTGGTAAGCAAAGTGCCCTAAACATAAATCTTTGAGCCAAGGGAGGCTCAGAAAGAGCACAGGCCTGTATCGCTGCCCAGCCTCACCTACCCTGCTCCCCACAGAGAAGCCCATTTCCTCCCCCCCTCCACATCTTTGTCCCTGCTGGGGCTCCCATTTGGAACCATTTCCCCTCTTACCTCTATCTGGCCTTGTTCTTCAGGCTTTATCTGCTGCCCTTCTTTCTTAAGCCCTCCAGGCTTGGTTTAACCACACCCTCTTCACAGAGCTGACCCTGGATGCTCAGAGTTCTCTCACTGTCTCCTTTCACCCTCACACAGTCTTGTGAAGTCAAACTATTGGAAGCCCCATTTTAGAAGTGAAGTAATCAAGACTCAGAGAGTGGCATCAGCCATCTATGTCACACATGCAGCTCCTGGCTCTGCCCCAGGGAGCATCCTGGTCACTGATCTTTTAGCCCAGCCCCAGGTCCTGTTGGAAAAGGGGAGTAAGCTAAGCCCCACTTTCTCCAGGGCCCCTGCCAGAGTGGACGAAGTCAGAGTGGGGAAGTCTTGAGGACTTCCCTCCAGAGGCACCTAGGTATGAGCACAGTAGCCAGGCCCAATTTGGGTTGATTTTGAGGTCTCTGGTCACTTTGCTTACATATTCCCCAGCCCCCTGATGATACTGAAGGGCAATGAGCAGAGAATGGTGAAGCATGAGTGGCCTCTAACTAACAGACTTTTCTCAGGGATCCAGAGGTGATGGTGCAGGTAGCAGTAGGGGCAGTAATGGTGGTGGTGATCACCAGGAGACATGTGGCACTAGCCGAGTTGGCTACAGGGGTGATGATTATAGTGGTGGCAGTGATGTAGGTGATGGTGATGTAAAGGTGGTGATGGAGGTGACATTGGTAGTGGAGTTGGTGGTGGATGGTGATAATGATGATGGATAGGGATGAAGTGAATGATGGTGGAGCTCATGCTGATGGTGGTGATGGTGATGGAAATAACAATGGCAATGATGGAGGTAATGTTGGCAGTGGTGACAAAGGTAAGATTGACAGTGAAAATGGGGATACTGAAGATAGTAATGGGAAACAGTGGTGATGATGGTGATGATGATGATGGGATTAACCGAGGTAATGTGGCAATGGAGGTGGTAGGGCTGGCAGGGTTCCCTATGGAGTATACCTTTAGGGGCAGTTCATCAAGTGGCCTTGACCCACTCATGGTCTGTGCCCTCACTGGAGGCAAGACACAGTGGGGCTTGCTTGGTTCTCTTTCTTTTAACCTCCAGTGAACACAGCCTTCTGGGTAATGAGATGCAAATTGACAGAAAGACAATGAGCCAGCCTGCGGCCGGTGGGGCAGCTTTTAGAGTCAGACTGATTGCCTCCGTGCCAATTTGCATGGCATTAGCTGTGTGCATCTCCTCCATCCAGCTTGTGCATTTCATCAGAGGTCACTGTATGGTCGTATCCTACAAGAGGCAGCAACCTGTGCCCAGACCAGGGGCCGGGGCAGGACCACTGTGATTCTGATTTGAACAGAGCACCAAGATGTAGCTTCAAAGGCCTGGAATTATAGCCCAGAGGTATAGTGCTTGCCTAGCATGCACAAGGCCCTAGGTTTCATCCCCAGATCTGCAAGAAAACAAGATTTGGCTTCAAGGATTCTGGGCCTGAGGAAGTACAATGAATTGAGGGGCTTCATGGTCAGCCAGTTATCCAGCCCTATAAGAGGCAGATCTGCAAAGTCTGGTTTTGTCAGCACCATGTTCCATCTGAGCATGCACAAAGATGACAAACAGACCTCAGGAAGGAGTTAGGCCCTGGCCTTGGATGCCTCAGTCTAGGTCCAGGCTCTATCCCTAACTGGCATGGTGGCCTGGGCAGTCCCTTGAGGCCTTGGATCCCCCATTGTGTGGTAGAGCCAGTGGGCCCCAACCTCATGGTCTCTGCATTGAAGGTAATAATCATCAACCCAGGCCTTACCTGTTTTAATTTCAGCAAGTGACCCAAGTCCAGTTCTCCATGTCCAAGGTCATGTGTTGCAGCCTTCTGAACAGACCCATTCTATTACAGTCACCATTGCTCAAGGCTATGCCTGGGTCATTCCTGGAATGTGACTCAGGAGAGCCTTAGCAGGTTAGGACCCAGGTTGTTGACCAAACCCAACCGTGTTGGCCCCTATCCAGCCCTCCTATTTCTGTCCAGGGTGCTGAAAGTTTGGGCCCACCTGCCCTGGGGCCACTGCTGTCAAGGTGAGTGGAGACCCCTTCCCTGCTGTCCTTGCTTTTTGACCTCTGCAGCCCCTCTAACACAGTACATACCCCTTCTCCAGAACAGGCAGAAATAGGGTTGGGGCTCTTTGCCTCTGCCCTCCACCTCCAGCCCAGCCAGTGCCTCTTAGGCAGATCCCAGTATCTGATCAGCCCCGCCTCCCTCTTCACTGTCCCACTCCTTCTCCTGAGGTTGGGCCTAATCAGAGCTAATCAGAAAATTATGAGCTGCCTGATTACTGATTAGATTCCTAATGTTAATAGAGTCGAGAAGGGCCTGTTCAGGCTATGTTTTAGAAAAAAGTATAAAAATAACATCATGGAATGGGAGCTTGGAGGCTGGGTCAGGGCTTGGGCTTTAGTTGGGGATGGGGGCCCAGGCTCAGCTTTCTGGCAAGAGTACATTCCATAGCAGAGAGGATTCCTAGCACCCTAAATTCTGCCAGTGTATTTGCAAACACAAGCAGTTCTTACTGCAGAGTGCTCTAGCAGTTTCTGGGTTCAGGACAGTAGGGCTGAACTGCAGTGGGAAGAAGTTAGGTTAGATATAAAGAACTTATTGATGCTACTTCACATGACAGCAAGGCCATTTCTACTGCACACCTAATACAGGCTGTACATACATCAGGTGCTCAGTAAACATTTATGGACAAGGAAGAGAGATGGTTACATAAATTTTCCCATGGGAACCACCACCTTCTTATGTCCTGTCCCTGAGCCATGGTGGGGCATAGAGACATCTGGGAAGGCTACTAAGAGGAGAAAGAAGTTAGGGCCTGTCAAGAGAATGCACTGGTCTTGAACCAGGACAGGGAGTGCCTGCTCCCTGGGGTCTCAACTTCTGCCTTCCCTGACCTGAGGTCAGACCAACTCCCCCTTGCCAGCCCCAGCTTTGGGTTCAAACAAAGCCCAGTGCTTTTGTTTCATAACTGACTTGGCAGCAGCTGGATGGGGCTAGAGGGTGACATTGTCACAAGTTCCAGAGTAGGGTTTGAGTCCTGAAGAACAGATGTTAGCAGCTCAGATCCCAGACGGTGGACCCATGTGTGGGCACAAGTGTCACCATGCTTAGACTCAGCCTTATCCTACTCACACCTTGTCCTGTTGCTATCTGTTCTCTGTCATCAGTGCTGCTTCTGGTCTGGTCTCTACTGTCTCTATCCCAGAGAACTCGAGGCCTGCAAGTCAGCATACCCCTAAGGATACCTCCTGATCCTTCCTCTCCCTACTGACTCTGATAAGAACCTGAAGCCACATAGATCCATGAATCAAATCCCTACCCTAGGGGAACAGCCTCTGGGATGGGATCAGATACACAAGCAGTGATAGGATCTCCACAGAAGATTCTAGGACCCCCATCTGGTAAAGCAACAGGCTTCTTGGAAGGGTTTGCTGAGCACAACTCGAAAGAATGAAGAGAACAGGACAGTTGAGAGGAAGAGGAAAGGCAGTCCAGACTCAGAGCACAGCACAAACAGGAGTATGGAACCTGAGCATGGCAGGAGGAATACAGAGTTCAAGGTCAGTGTGGTTGAAAAGTGATGAGGTTGGCAGTGCCCTATAAAAGCTATCGACAGGAAAGAATCGTGGTCCAGGTACCCAGGAAGCATCAACAGAGGCATGAGAGCCAAAGTGGACATGCAGGGGCCTGTAAAGGCCCAGGTGGATGAGTTCATACCAGACAGCTTGGGTGAGGGGGTCTGAAGTTGGGTTGGGGGGCTCTGGAGAGGTCTGGTCAGGAACGTGAGAAGGAGTCATGGAAGTAAGGGACTTCAGAGGGTGATCTTTGGGAAGTGATGATACAAATGGCAGGGGGTGGGGGAGGAGGGGATGACGACCCTGCAGTGGGCCCTAGGTCCCTGCTGTGGCAGGACCAGGCTGGAGGCCAGTCTGGGATGCGGGGGGGGACTATAGATGACACTCCTAGCCAAGGTGGTGCTAAGGAGAGAGACAGCCCATTGCCTCAAGCTTCAGAAGAAGTCAGGTCAAGCCAAGGTCAAAAGGCCCAAGTAAGCCAGGCAAGATGGCGCACACCTGCAATCCCAGCTATTCCAGAGATGGAGATCAGGAAGATTGCCGTTCAAGGCCAGCCTGGGCAAAAATTCAGCAAGACCCCATCTCAGTCAATAAGCTGGACATGGTAGTCCATGCCTATTGGTCCCAGCTATGAGAAAAGCTATAGGTAGGAGGATTGTGGTCTGAGGCCAGCCCCCAGCAAAAACATGAGACTGCACCCAAAAAATAACTAAAGCAATAAAGGGTTGGGGACATAGCTCAAGTGAAAGAGTGCCTGACTAGCAATCACAAGACTCTGGTTTCAAACCCTGGTATCCCCCAAAAAATAAAATAGGTGAGGTTGAGAGCAGTCAAGAGGCCCCTGGGATGAGGCAAGGGAAAGGGAAACTCAGGACATGGAGTTGTGTCTCCAAAGTGAGTTCACATCCTGCCTTCTGTCCATGCTCACTCTCCACCCATATCCCCACAGCACTAGGAGGGCTGGTCAGGACTCCGGCTCTTATTATACAGGTGAAAAACTGAGGTGTGGAGAACTGAATGCAGTGCCCCCACCAAGTCACATGCTGGGTTGGTTGCTGAACCTTAGGACCTTGGGCTTCGCAGCTTTATAGTGGGAGTGAGGATGGATATTGTCAAATAAGCACACACACCCATGCCTACATGTGTCTGTCTCTAGAATGTGGTTTAATGAGGGGACAAGAGGCAGCAGTGTGGGACTGGTGGATGCTAGCAAGCATGAAGCCCTGAGTTCAAACCTCAGTGCCACCAAAAAAAAGAAAGGTGAGGGAAGAGGCAGCAGTGTGCTCTGTGGTATTCTCAGATAATTCTATGTTGCCCTGAAATATTTACCTGACATTGTCTGTGTGGCTTTTCATAGGATAAGAAACTCTGATGAATACACTAGGTCAAATGGAGAAATCTTCCCTTATTGGCAAAATTATGAGAAATTCCACCTAGCTCACCAGGAACTGATTCACCTGTGGAGATGTGTGGATTTCATGCTGGGGTTTGAGCAGAGTTACCAGCTAGAGTGGGGATTCTCACTCATTTGCACGCCTGAGAGATTATGCAGGGAAGGGCAGCACCTTGGACCAAGCCCCTGTAGCCTTGGGAGTGCATGTAGCACAGTCCTCAGCTCAGGGCTTTGCAGAGGGAGGTGCCTCCATATGGCTGGGCTCTGGAACCACAGCCCAAATATCAACCTGAAACTGTTGGGAGTATAGTTTTGTTTTGTTTTGTTTTGTTTCCTCACTGGGGCACCTCTTGCAGATGCTCAGCAGGGCACATAGAAGCAGCAGCATGACCAGGCAGGGTAGGGACCTGTGGCCCTGAGAACCAAACCTGTCCCACAACCCCTGGCCACTGCCAGAGTTAAACTCTCCAGAGGGCAGACTTCCCCTAGGTCCCTGAAATCTGATCTGTAAATGCAAGCTGGCCCTGTGAATGTTGTACCCAGCCAGAGTGTTTCCTTGCCTTGTTCACAACAGACAAGTTCAACTGTGTCCCGTAACACACACAGCCTGCTCTTTTTGTATGGACTAAGGTTCCAGTGAAGCCAGTGGAATTGTCACCAATTCCACTGTGAATAGGCTTCACCTCCTTTGCTTCCCTGGGAAGAAGCATCTCAGAGATCATGGTCTGCCCCCTCTCAGTGTTAAAACATCCCCTTCTTAGTAATAGGAGAGCATGGGGTTTTTTAAAGTGTCCTCCTTTGGTAAAATACAACATAGCTACTGTGCTTGGAGACCCAGGATGCTTTGGAGAATCCTATGTGGTCTGAAATCCACGTCTCTAGGAATCAGTTAGCCCCCACTAGTTGGTTATGGTCTTACCCCCACCATCTCCATTACAGACCACCTATCACTTCTTATATTTTCTGGGAAATTAAAACACAAGCTATCCCTTCCAAGCAGCACCAAGGAGTGCAGGAATCAATAACCAAGCCCACATTGCCCACAGGGAGCAAGCAAACCCAGGCCCGGGGTAGACAGGTGGCTTCCCCTCTGCAGAGGGAGACTACAAGTCCAATGAGTTTTTCCTGTTACATGTATTCTGACCTTTTTTTTTTTTTTTAAGAAATCCATTTTACTAATTTTTTTTTCAACTCAAGGAAGGCGCCTGCAGCCAGTGGGGGAAAAGGTTGGGGAGCCTGTCACCGTCAGCAACGGCAAGGGCCATCCCCCATGGCATCCATGCCAGGGCTGTTTGTTATTTTCCTGGCAGTATTTGGAACTGAGGTTTGAGGGATTTTCATTGTTCTGATGTGGTTTTATCTTTAAGCTAAAAGCAGGGTTAATATAGAAAGAGTGGAATATTAACAACAGTCATAGGACAGGAGCTAGGTATGTCCAGTACAGACACAGCCAGGGGTGAAGGAAGGGGCCATGCAGGATGGACGAGGCTGAGTGCCTGCCCTGTCCTCAGAAAAGTTAACCACTATGGCTGAAATTCCCAGGCATGGTAGACAGTGGTAGGAGAATTGTGGTCCGAAGCCAGCATAGGCAAAAAGCACTGGACCCCACCCAAAAAATAACTAAAAAGCAAAAATAGCTGGAGGCAGGGCTCAAATGGTAAAGTGCTTGCCTGGCAAGAGTTCAAAATCCCTGTACCATGAAGAAAGAAGGAAGGGAACGAGGGAGGGAAGGAGGGAGGGAGGGAGGGAGGATGTCATGTGTCCCATCACACACCGTGTGAAAATCATGGGTACTCGCCATCCTGCTCTGCCCATGCTGGGGCACTTCCCTTCATCCCTCAGAACTCAGCAAAATGGGGAATGGGACAGGAACTGCCCTTGGAAGATCATAAGTGAGGTTGTGCTCCTAAAGTTCTGAGCATATGGTGTTGCTGTGGATGGCAGCAGTCAGAGGTCAGAGCCATTGAGACGGCCATAACTCATAGCAAGCCCTGTCTACACATGCACCACTCTCAGACCACAAGCTGTGCAGGAACAGGGCTGAGCTGGATTTCTCCTGCTCCCTGACTGGGAATGTACCTGCCTGGAGTGGGCAGTGAATAGACACATCAATGCCCACTCAAGGCCGAGGCAGCAGGAAGGAGAGACCCACAGGTCTCTCACAGGACCCAGCCCTGCCTGCACTTCTCCTATTGTCAGCCCTGGGCTCCAGCTTCCCTCCTTGCTGAGCTGCATCTTGCTTCATTATTATGCAGATATTTTAATTATGCAGATATGTTTTTAGACAGTTTTAAATATGTATATTATTTACTCATTAGACCATAACAGCTCCGGAAATTGGAAATCTGTATTTAGTATCTATCAGTGCACAATACAGAGCTAATACAGGGCCCACAAGGAGGGAGGGAAGGTGGCGACATTGAGAGTACTGGGTTGAGCAGGGGCTGCTAAGCACACCATCCTGGGGATTGAACCCAATGACACCAAAGTTGGGAGGGTAAGCTTGCAGAAGCATCTGGGAGGCCAGTTACTAATCCCCTTCTCTTGGGTGAAAGGCAAAGGAGGGAGCTGAAGGATAGCTGAGCCCAATCAACCAGGCCCCACCTTGCCAGACCAGCTCTATCCCTGGGGCATTTGCTGTCCAACACTGCTGGGCTTTGGTGCCAGGTAGGCCTGGGGATGCCCTCTCCACCACTTCCTTACCAGGACCTGGGGCATTGATACAAATGCCCTGAGCCTCAGTCCCCTCAGCTGCAAAAGAATCCCCTTCTTGGGAATCCTGCAGTCCTTTACTTGGAACCAGATTATCCGCAGCGTTGGCTGAGGGTAGGTGCCAGGGCGGGTCTAGTGTTAGCTAGACTGTCTAGTGTTAGCTAGCCTGTCATTATTACCTTCCTCACAGACCTCCTGCAGTGTTCTCAGGACAACTACGTGGTGCTGGCACTCTGCTCTGGGCTTACTGACCTTGGCCTCCACCTCAGAGCTCCCCTCCATCACAGTTTCCACCTGGCTTAACCCCCAGTGTCCCAGATATCAACATCCTGGGAACTCACCCCATGAGTTCTCAGCCTTTTATTCTAAGCCTCTCATACCCACTTGGCAGCAGGAATACTTATAACTGATAAAGACCAAAAACTCTTAAAATCTTTCATTCTGGGCATACAGTTGAACAAGTGCTATTTGATGGGCAGTTGCCCAGAGCCATCAGGTGAAAGACTCCCAGGTGAAGAGGAATAGTGGAGGCAGAGAAGTGAGTAGCACCCAGCCTGGGAAAAGAAGCAGGCTCTTTAAGAGGTTGGCACGCCTGAGGTCTCCAGTCCCTTAACAACCAAGCCCATCTCCTCCCAGCACTCAGAGGCCCTTACCCTCCAAGTGTTGGCCTGTGAGGGGAGGCCACCATGGCCCTCGGTCCCATATCTCACTCAATTGTCTGTCTCACTTCCCAGAAGCTAAAGATGTTTAACTTAGTGAAATTTGAAGGTAATAGTAAAGGGGCCACTCCTCAGGGGAGTATTGTCCCCAGCCCAGTGGCACTGCCAGTCCTCTTCTTTCTTGCTTTTTCTTGTAGGAAAGTCTCCTGTTACTGAGGGAAATTGATTATTAAGTGAAACTCTCTGATAATTGCCTCTGAAATGCCTGCTGTTATCATGACAGATGTGGCTATGAGCAGCCCTGCTCAGCAATCCCACCATGGTTCCCTCCAATGCCATGACCATGATGGGGACATCACAAGCCAAGCAAGGCACCATCTGTGACTTCATAACAGCAGCATCCTCCTAGGCAGCCCTCACCCACCAGGAAGTGGTGAGGAAAAGAGTCTCAGAGAGGTCAAACCAGATAACTAGCGTATACACCTAGCCAGGCAAGGCTCAATCCCCGATCTCTACACAGATCCAGACTCCCTGATCTTGAGTTAGCAGACTTTCATTACGCATCTGCTATATACCAGGGGCAGGTTACTGTTAACCACCAACCACTGCCCCCACCAAGCTCAAGAGTTCAAGGGAAGGCAGGCATACAGAGGGTTCCCTGAGTGGCATCATTGGGACAGGTGGGGTGCCTAGCAGGGGTCAGAGAGTGGGCAAGGGTGAGAGAGCAAACCAGATTAGAGAGGCCTGGGCTGAAGGGAATAGGGAGGGAGCAGCACTTGCAGGGGTCTGAGAGCAGGAAGACAGGACCAGGTACTACAGCTTGGCCTCTACTCTGCCAGGCATCCTGGTAGGTTCTCCTCTTGACTCGGCCTGTCTGTTCCTGGTCCATCAGAAGGACCCAGAAGAGATGGGAGGGAAATACTAGGAGGATGAACTTTGGGGCAGGGCGAGATAGCCTCCCAGCCATCCCTGAGCAGGCTTGACTGTTTCGGGCTACATGAGGACAGGAGGTCCTCATGAGACAGGAGGAGGTCCTTCCTGTCATGAGACAGGAAGGTGGGGCTAAGCTTGAGGTCCCTGCCTGGGACATGCCCTGCCGGGCAGAGGGAAGGGAAAAACCACAGGCTAGACAATGGCAAAAAGAAGCTTCCAGAGAAGATGACACAGTCTGATAGGGCTGACCAGGCAGAAAGAATAGATAAGAGAGGAAGACCCAGAGTGGACAAGAGCCTGCTGGAGAAGTGCTAGTAGGCAAACCACCTATGGGCAGCTACTGGAGTTGGCAGAAGAGGGCTGCCAAGAACTTAGCTGCCCTCTAAGTAGGTACAGTTACTACCTCTAATTCACAGCCTGAGTAGGGAAACCACTGCTTGAGAAAGCCACTTTGAACCCAGGTCCCAAGCTGGGATCTCCGCTCAGGGCCCCTCATGCCTACCTTCTCACCTTCAGATCTCATGGGACCTTGAACATCATAGCCTGCCCACTCCACTCCTATCCCCCTGCCTGGCCCTTCTTCCCGCACCACCAGGCCTGCCTGTTTAGCAGTTTCCACACGTCCAGCACCCAGGGATGGACTGATTGATCTGTAACACCAAAAAAATAATAATGGCTTGATCATTACTGAGGATTAAAAGTAATCCTTTCACTGTGGCTCTTGCGATGCCGTTATTCACGAGTCAGCGGGTTGACCAGGGTCCTTCGAGCCCACAGGACCCATGAGCAGGAAGCTGGGAGCTGGGCACCCCCCCCTTGTCTACTAAGTTCTGGGGGGGTTGGCATTTCTTGGAGTCTGTGAATCCCTGGGTCAGAGCTGAGCTCTGACAGGGTGAAAGAGCTGACACACCCTGGCCAGGGCTGGAAGTAGAAGTGGAAGGGACCCCTTCCATGGTTCAGTTTGGAGACTTCCAGTATTGTCGCTTTGTATGTGCATCCCCAGATACCCTGTGACCTTTCTATGGCAAGAATACTAATTTGGTTCCCACACTCTGCCACTGTGAAGGGCAATGGCCTCAGCAGAACCCCATGTGAGCTCCAGGCCTACTCTGAGCTAGATCTGGGTTCCTGGGAAGGTAGTGAGCCACTAGGTAAGGGAAGGAGGACACAGTGATTGCCCAAGGCTCTCCCCTGAGGTGTACCCTCGGGGGCTGCCTGGGCTTCACAGATCTTCCAGTCCAAGTGCAGCGCTTGGTACTTACAAAGTAGGTAACATGAGTGACAAGTGTTAACCGTACATGACACACAATATTGTCCTCCACAGAAGGACACTGTAGGCTTATGAATTGGGAGCCTCATCTGGAGAGCTGGAGGCTGGGGGATATTTGTGGTTTGGGCCAAGACGAGGCCTCAGAATAGAAAAGGAAAAACAGGAGTCAGGCACAGGTGGGCCCACCAGGGCCTCAAGAAATCTTTGCCTTTACATGCGGAGCAATAGGAGCTACTGAAGTCTTTGGGGACAGGGGACAGCCACTTGATCATCTAGATATACTCTCTGAGATAAGGCTTCAGGTGTTTGGTAGGGAGCAGATGCAGAAGGACAAGATTTCTAGAGCAGGATAGCTTAAGCTGAGGAGTGGGGGTGAACAATAGGTGATTTGAGTGATGTCAAGTTTTCAAAGTAGGAGACAGAGGTTCTAATGTGAATGGGCCTGTTCCAAGAGGGGGTGGTGCAGCTCAGGGAGGTTAAGGTCATCCCAGGGAAGTTTTCAGAGGCTTAGGAGGGGGAAAGGGTTGGAGGTAAGACATGTGAGATTTCAATTTCATGGAGCAGAAAAGTCTGTAATCACTGAAGTCCCAGGAGTATGAGAATAAGTTAGGGGGGCAAAGGACAGTGTGGGCCAGCAGAAGTAGGGATGGCTCTGACAACCCCTCTAGCTGCTGGGAGTGACATCGTGCCCCAGGAGAGTGATGGCCACAGCTCTACATGGGGGCCCTCCTTGACCCTGTCCTATGCTTCAAAGGAGGAAAAGCTGATATCCATGTCCTGACTCCCATTTTCCCTTAACAGGCAGCTGTCAGGCTTTATTAGACCCTCTCCTCTGGGGTCTACCTGCCACATGGGGCCCAGACTGATGGATGGGGACAAGGTGACCTGAATACCAAGGGGCTGGGGCCTTCTGAATAAGGTTGGAGGGCTGGAGGCAAAATGGTAACTCCACCCATGGGATAGGTGGGGCCAGAGTGAGGAAATACTAGACACAGTGGGCTGTACTGGGGATGGTCTTTGGACCTGGTCATTGGCTGAGTAAGGCGAATGCAATGGTGATGGCTGGGTCTGGGCCCTCTCCTGACCCAGATTTGCCTTGTGTCCTAGGGAGGCTGCTCACTGTTGCATGTCTGGGTATCCTCATCTAAGGATTGGACATAATAGTGCCCTGACAGGCACATTGTGAACGGTAACAGGTACATATGTGTCACTGGCCAGAGGAGGGCTTGGCATGCAATGTGTGGCCACATCACGGTGACAGCTGTCATTAGGATTCATAGGACATCATTACACATAGTTCTGTAGGAAGCCCCAGGGGGCCAGACTCATCTTTGGGAGCCACAAAACTTCCTGAGGGACAGCATCCATTACTGGCCCATGTTTGGGCCCAGAGGGTGGCTGAGTCCCAGTGCCTACTCCACATGCCTTTCTAATGTGCCCAGTACCAACAGCACTGAGCCTCCCACACCTCAGCTACTCCTGCCCTGGTGATTCTGCCCAGTTATGTGGCACTTTCTCACCCCAGACCACAATCTGTGAGAAGCAGAGCTGAGTCTGTCACATCTCCACACATAGCATAGTCTGGCATTGAGATGCCCAGTGGCAGGTGTGGCACAGACGTGTACACAGCTATAATCTCAGAGGCACTCTGTCCACAGGCACGGACTTCATTGGCAAAGGCCTTGGAACCAGTATCAGATTCACATGGCTAGAGGACTCAGAAGCCCTGTGGGAAGGAACTCAGAAAACCTGGGAGAGGGGCAGTGGGCCTGGGAAGGCAGAGGTGGGCTATGGGTATTTCTTGCTGCAACTGGACAGGCTAGGGCAAAGGAGCACATTGAAGCATTCAGTTACTTGTAGGGCTTCACCCTTAGATGGGTAGGGTGACACTACCTGTAGGGGGTAGAGGGTGGCACTGGGGTTTGGCCAGGCCTGGGACACCTCTGTTATCCTTTGGGCAGAAATGCAGGGAGTCCCATGAGAAGGCACTTGGGCCATCTGTGTAGGCGTCTCCTCTCCTGTGGGGACCCAGTCATGGTCAGGGAGGTGCCCTCTCAGCAAGCTTGGCACTGTATGAGCTGAGAAATTTCTGAGGGTCTGATGGGATGAGGGGAAGGGAAGCCCTGAGCTGGCCTGGCCCCAGGGAGTGCTGGAAATGGAGAAGGCTTTGGGGTAGACATGGGGAGGCAGCCTGCCTTAGCCTCTGACCTCCTTTCTCTGTCCCTCAGAGACTGGCTGATGCTGCAGAGAATTTCCAGAAAGCCCACCACTGGCAGGACAACATCAAGGTAAGAACCGTAGCACCTTTCCCAGGCTGGGGGGCTGGGGGAACATGCAGGGAAGGGGGAGCAGAGCATGTAGCAAAAATTCCAGATTCCTCCTCAGTGCTGGGGTTATGTGATGTAGATATGAGCACCTCATCATTCCATAGGAGTAATGGGGTGTCCAGTGAGTGGACAGGCTTCTCTAAAGCAGCTCTCCCCAAAGCGGGAACTCCAATTCTTAGAGAGCTCTTAGGTCAAAATAGCCTCTTGACCTCAGGACTGGTCTGAGACTTTAATGCTGTGACCTGGAAGAGACACTGGGAAAAGGTTTTGTCTGTATCCTCTTTCCTGCACTGAACAGCAGCCTGTCCTCCCAGGAGGCCATCAGGCTGAGCCCAGAGTACCACGCTGCTACAGTCGCAAATGCTTCTCCTTCCACCATGAGAGCTCAGAAGGGCTCAAATACCTTGAAGTAGAGTCCAAAGTTCTGGGAGCAGAGAGCCCCGAGTGTGGGGGAGGGAGGGCATCCCCCACTAGCCAGTTCTTGGCTAGGACTGAATGCAGCTAACCCTTCATGTCAGCTTAGTGTCAGACTGAGGCAAGGTGATTCCCAAGCTTGGAGTAGCACTGGTACAAGGGATGATGAACCCTCAGGATCATACCAGCTGGCAGAGCAACTTGTGTCTGAACCGTGACTTTTGGTGGGTTCCCTGCTAAATATGGGGAGGGGTGGGAAGTGGTATTAAGAGCAGCCCTGGGACCCAGGGACCAATTCAGACGGTGGGGATGTGCTTCTCTCCAACTCTGGGCCAGGCATGTCTAAGCCCATCTGCCCCATGAACCTGGTAGGGCTATTATTCCTACTTACCTGAGGAAAAATGAGCACACAGTAAGTACAGCTACCTGAAGTTTATCTGTTGGTGGCCAAGATTCTTAACTGGCTATTAGATGCCAGCTATGATATAGTCCCCTAAGCCTGCTCCTCAGACTGCCCCTCTTCTCCCTGTGCCACCCTGAGCCTGCCCTGCCTTGCTGACACTAGGCCTCTCTTCCTTTGCTACCTGGTAGTTGCTGGGTGCTGCCCTCAAGGAGTTCATGTGTGATTGGAGACAATAGACAATTTCTTTTCAGTGCTGGGGATGGAGCCCAGGGCCTTGAAATGTGCTAGGCAAATGTTCTACCACTGATCACACCCCGAGCCTGAGAAGATTTTTTTTTTTCTTAATGAACAAACAAATGAGTTAGTGATTCCCTAAATCAGTGCCCAACCCCAGGAACCTGAGGACTTATCTTTCTTCCCCTCCCCACTCCAGTGCTATACCCATCCCTGGCCCTGTGCCTCCTCAGCCCCTTCATCAGAGGTACACATCACCGTAGCCACTAGCTCTCACTCACCATTCAGAGCATGCTGCTACCTACAAATAGCCCCTGCCTGGCAGCTGCAACGGCAAGGCCCAGCCCTGATCCTGCACTCACGGCCCAGGGTCTGATCACTTCTACCCTTTCTGATCCCTCCTCCTGGCTCCACTACACTGAACACTTCACTCTGGGCCCCTTCCCACCCCTGGGCCTTTGCTCGTTTCAGTTTCTACCTGGAACACCCTTCATTCCTCCAGAGGCCCAGCTCATCTGAAGCTACTTTCTCTTCCCAGCTCATCAGCCCCTCTGTCATCCGGGCACCCAGGATTCTCAGATCCTGCTTGGTCCCCTCATTTGTTCCTGAACATTGGCTTCCTCCCCTCCCCCACAAACAGGCATGTGGAAGAGTCAGGGAAATAAGGAAATTAGAAGAATTGCCCTCTGACAGGCTCTCTTTCTCCAGGCTCTCTTTCTCTTTCTGGCCTCCAGTCCAGGCCCAAATAAGGACACAAAGAGTTTACCATAGTCCCAAACCTGTTTTTCTTCCTGATTCTGCAGAAAACCTAGGATTTTCCAGAATTTTCCTGCCAAACCCTTGGCCCCTGAATTTCAGCCACTTTCTGAGGGAGGAGCAGTTTATTTGAGGCAGGGTGGACCCTAAGGAAGGAAGGCTGGAACTCAGGGATACCCAGGGGAGGTTAAGAGATGTTATTTGAAGACCCACTCTTGCATACTGGGAAACAATCCCCTTGGGACACAGGTGAGTCCTTGTTTTCCTCATTTGGCAAAGAACTGGCTGGCAGTGGTATTGTCTGTCAACTCAGACATGGCACCAAGGGGTCAATCCACATGCCAGTCTGGACAGGTGCCAAGTCAGTGATGATATGGGTGCATCACTGGCCATACATGACCTGGTTGCTTCTGTCCTGAGTTAAAGCAGGAGTGGGCTCTGGCTGCATGCCTCTGCCCAGCTTGATTAGTGATGCTGAAGCTATGGGTGTGACCACAGACAGCACTGATCCTAGGGACAGCTGGGCCCTGCCTTGTCTGCCCAATGCTTCCCTCCCTAGTCAGTTAGCATGTCTGCCTGTTGTCAGTTCCACTGCCTGATATACTCAGGTGGGAGGGCTGTAGTCATTCCCTTCTTCCCGGCAATCTGTGCTGCTGCTGAGACTGCCAGGCCACGAAGCATTAGTGCGAATGGTAACCCATTAGCCCACACTTTGGCCAGTGCTGCCAGGCTGTCAGATCTGGCAGCAGAACTGCAGGAGGGGCTATCCATGCCAGGGGCTTCAGGGACTGAGGCTAGGGAAGGGATAGTGTTTTGTGCCTTCCAAGCACAACCCACCCTGAAACTATGTCCTTCCCAACAACCTCCAGAAGGTGACAGACAAGGAACCACATTCATTCTCTGCATTCAGGAGAAACATCTGGCCTTTGTCACAATCCCAGCCTCAAGCGCAGGCTTCCCCAGGGATGGTCAGACATGCAGACCTCTGATGAAGACAGCAATGGTATTCCACATCCATACATAACCCCACTGACACCTTCTGGGGACTTACAGGATCCCAGAGTCTGCAGGATCCGAGCTGGGATGAGATCAAGGGGGCAATGGGTGGAGAGGACAAAAATTCCCTCTTCCCTCCTCTAGTCTTAGGCCCTGACCCTACACACTTGGCCATAGCAGGGGCAGGGAAAGTATAGCTACATCTTTGTCCAAACCCTTGGACACTAGGGAAACCAAGGCTGTGATTAGCAGGCAGCACCCCCCATGGCTGTGCAGACAGGCAGCAGTTGCTCTGGTGCCCATAACACTTAGGGCAGATGAAAATGGGCCACCTGTCGGATGATGCTGATGCCAATACCACATGCTGCCAGCATTGTGTGCCACCTAAACCACCCCCAGGGAGTAGCTGGGCCAGTGCATAGGTGGTGGAAGGAGAGCAGACCATTGGCTCCAGGACCTCAATGCCAACACCAAGACCTATAGTAGGAGACGAAACTATGCCCTGGGAGTCTAATGGAAGAAGCATCTCTACCCTGGGGAGTCTGCTGGGGAAGGTAGCTCTGCCTGGGGAATCTGGAAGAAGGGCTGTGAAGGCAGGGCCAGACCAAAAGAGCTGGCTGGACAGGACAGGTGGCCTCCCCTGCCTAAGAGTCTGACCAAACCATAGGGCCTGCTACCAGCCTCTCTGCCAAGCCAGTGACAGATGGCTCTCTCAGAAAACAGTCTTCTTGGCTGAGCTCAACTGGCAGTGGGCCAGGGCAGGAAGGCCATGCGTCCTCACTGATGTTGGCTGCCCTGGTCCCTGATCAGGAGGCTGGGGGACAGGCAGCAGTTGTATCTGGCCACCCTTGGCAGCCACTTTGCAGAACACCAAACCTGGATAACAAGTGCTATGCCACCGCTTATCCAGGCTCTTCCTCACCCTGTAACCCAACTGCCAACCCCTTGTGCCCTCTCTCGGGCTTGGCTCCTGCTAAGGAAGCAGCTATGTCATATGTGCTTACACACACTCACACAAACACATACACACAAACACACACACACACACACAGCCCTACCCCTCACCCATCACCTAATTACACAGGTTCATGTTGAGGATCATGTGTATGAGCTGGGGGAAGGGATTTCTCCACTCTTTGCCAAGTTTGAGCAAAAGGCCCCTAAGATATCAGGGAACAAAGGAAGGGGGTGTTTCACTGGTGGAGTGGCTAGTGGTAGAGTGCCTGCCTACCAAGCCTGAGGCTCTGAGTTTAAACCCCAGTATGTAAAAAAAAAAAAGACACCTGTTTCACCCATCTTGGAGGGAGGGGGTACCTTTTCCACATTCAGCCTCTCCTATGGGCTGTGGAGTTGACCCCCTGGAGCAGCTCCCTGTCCTCTTTGTACCCTCAGAAGAGGCATATCTTGATTTTACAAAACATAGGTAGAGATCCAGAGCCCATTGAGTCTGCAGGATTTAACCTGTCACCTTTGCCTTATCAGCGACATGGGGTGGCTCCTGAGATTTCTTATAGCACCACTGGGACAAGCCTGTAGGCTGGGACCTTTGAGGCTGAGCCTCAGTCTTTAGTCATTGTGTCCTGGTCAGAATTTGAACCCAACACCCTGTAGTGTACCAAGGGCCCTACAGTCACTCACTAGATAGCCTGCCTCCTTATCGCTTAACCCAGGAAAAAGTCATTAATGTGAACATTCCAGCATTGTATAAGCCAAAGCAGATGCAGAGGCTTTCCTGGGGACCCTCCCATCCCAACCGTGGTGATCCTAGCCTGCCACACCCCCAACTCCACATCACAACATGCATAGCAATCACAGCTGTATTTAAAATTCATTTGCATGGGTGACCTTGCCTGCTACTGTCCCATGCTCTCTCTACCAAGGAAACCAAGGAAGGGATGTAGCCTGACCCTCCTCAAAGCAGGAGTGGTGGGAGGAATCCTGCCCACTTGTGTCCAAACCCTGGGGAACAGGGAAGTTTACAGAACCCTGAGCTTCACCTGTAGTCACCTGTATGCTGTCTCCCCTTTGTCCCTGATGACACAATGAACAAGTAGAGAAAGAGCCACTGGAGCAGCTGAAGAGGTGGCCCAAGTGTGTACCAGGGTATTCCACAGATGACCCAGGTGCAGGCAGGCCCAGCGACAGCCTGAGAGGGGAGCCTAGAGCTCCTGGAAGCCTGAGAGTGACCAGCCCCCACCTGTGCCCTTTCCTGTCCTTGCAGAAGGTTCGCCTAAAAAGTTGGCAAGTGAAGCCCTAGGTTGTAATCTGCAGTCCTCCCACAGCGCCTGCCTGTTTTCATTATGGAGGGAAAGAGCATCAGAGCCGTGTTTATAGCCCCCTTTTAGATAACAAATCACATTTTCTTTTCGCCTGCAAGTGTGTTGAATTGATATTTTTTCCCCTCAGTTTAATGGGTTTGTGTGTTCAGGAATGATCTTCATCAACCGAAACTCCTT
This sequence comes from Castor canadensis, assembly GCF_047511655.1. NCBI lineage: Eukaryota > Metazoa > Chordata > Mammalia > Rodentia > Castoridae > Castor > Castor canadensis. Next base: position 50,209,458 of record NC_133402.1, on the reverse strand, counting down.
ATTGTGTTTGATGTAATGTCAGCTTTCATTATGTGCTTCTTTCAGAGCCAGGCACAGGGAAAGGCCCAGCACCCCAGAGCCTGGGCCCTGCCGCACCCCCCACCCTGGCCCACCTAGGCTCCAGTCTTCCTGGATGGATGGGTGGGCAGTAGTGGGTGTGAATGAGGTTGGAGATGAGTTGGGAAAGCAGGTCGGAGCCAGAGTGTGAGACCTTCTTTGTCCCTGCCCTGGTGTCATCTGTATGTTTGAGTCACAGGAAGTGCTGCACACAGCAGGCATCTCAGACACTGGAGTTGCCTTTGGCCTTACATTTGTGATGGTGCCCAAGCATGATGCCCAGCATGCAGTCACTGTTCTAGAATCCTTGGACTTAACATGTTCAACTAGTGGTGTGCACCCCTAAAACCCCTGATGGGAGACAGCCTAGAACTGTTCCCCAAAGCATTCCCCAGGAGAGGCTGGCAGAGTGGTTCAAGTGGTAAGAGCGCCTGCCTAGCAAGTGTAGGGTCCTGAGTTCAAACCCCAGTATGCCAAAAAAAAAGAACATTCCCCAATACTGACTGCCTCAGACCATGGCCACGGACCCAATACCTGGGCAGCCTAAGGCCAGGATGTCCCCTGTGTGCATGAGGAGCCTGAGGCTCACTCAGAGAGAGAATGGTACAGCTATGGGGTCACATAGCAAATGGGCCTCAGCCAAGCCTTGGAGTGGCTTCGGTCCCTTGTAGAGTGAGTGCTGGCTTTGTGCATGCTGATTTGTGGGCAGGTCCTTGGGAGCAAATTTGGTTACCACTTTCATTTGCAGGCCACAAGGAAACAGGCCCTAAGTAAGTGAGAGACTGCTGAGGCCATGTTGTAGGATATTGCTGTACAAAATGGGGCTGAAGAGCACCTGGGGGGTGTGACTTGGACAGTGACCCTGGCCCTAGAGCTTACCGAGGCAGAATGGGGTGGCCCCTCCTAAGCGGGTGACACTCGCTGACACCAAGCTCACCTTCTGGCAGCCTCTGTCAGCCATGCTCAGTTCTGATTAAAGATCATTAAACATGAAATTAGCCCGTTTGTTTTACGGGTCCCCAGGGTTGCCAGTGATTATGACGCGCAGATGGCCAAGAACCCAGGCGGCAGGCGGGCAGGCATAGGCCAGGCCAGGCAGGCGGGCACAAGCGGGTGAGGGCCGGGAGGCAGGCTGTGGGCCGGGCTTTGCTGGGCTTTGTTTTCTTCCTCTCCTGTTGTGTAAACCCCTTTGCATTTCACAACAAATCACAGATAATTAATAAGTACATGCCCGTAATGAGCAGGCTTTTTAATAGAAGAAATTGGAAGATGCAGCATCAAGTCATTATTTTGCTCTTGCCCAGGCTCAGCTCTGTTTCCTTTCTTCCTCATTCCCCTATCCTGCCTCAGCCAGCGACTCAGCAGCCAGGCCAGCCCTGACCCTACCTCTAAGCCAGGCTCTGGTGCAGGACCTTGGTCCCTGAATCAGGGGATTCCAGGGTACTGTATCATCTTGGAGCCTGTGAGGGACCCTGAGGACAGGCCTGGGGATGGAAGTAGGGCACCCCCAGCACTGACTCAAACAGTCCATCTAGGGCTATGGGTGGAGGATAGGATGGTCTCTGTCCCAGAGGAGCCCCTGAGCTGTTAAGTGCTGAGGCCTTTCTCCCCTCACCAGGAGGAAGATATCATGTACTATGACGCCAAAGCCGATGCTGAACTGGTGAGTGACCCACCTCTGCCAGAGGCACACCCCCTCTTCTGGGCCTCAGTGGTTTCAGTAGTGAATTAGATGTTACTCAGCATTCTGAGCTCATCCTTGCAGGCCCCCAATCTCCCACCACCCACAACTCCCTAGAGGTCCTTGACCCCCTCAGGTTTGTGTCTCTGTGGCTACTAATGGGCTGGGCTTCACTGCACAGTATGGGCAGACCGGGCACCCTCCCCGGGCAGTGCGAGGGAGCATTTAGACTTCTTCCCCCACAAAACAAAGCAGTTCAGGTCCCATCATGGAGAGGGGCTCTGAACATGAGGAGAGTAGAGGAAAGAGGGAGCAGTGAGGAGGGCTCCCTGGAAGTAGGCAGGTGGGAGCAAGACACCATGATGTCCAGGTGCTTCTCCAGGTCAGGGCAGGCTCCCTTCCCTGGGTTGTAGGGAACTCAGCATTGGTGTGCAGATCACCCACAACCTGGCTCCACCATGAGTGGTTGGCCCTGAGTCACTCAGTTTCATCCCAGCTGCAGAGGCAGCCCAGTTCCTCTACCCATTCTAGATGAGATGAGGTTCAGCTAGGGATCACTCCCTAGTAGTAATGGCACTTGGGCTGAGCCAAACTTCTCTTCTGCTTCCATGTCTGTCACTGGCAGAGATTGGTTTAGGATGCCCTGTAAGGTATTGAGGTCTTGTCACTAGAGAACTTGGTAAAAGATGTATCGCCATCATGGGGGAGGTGGCTACAGAGAAGACAAGTATCTGAGGATGTAGGCATTTGGAGTAGATAATTTTTTCTGAACTTGTCAAGGCCCAAGTCCCTCTGCCTGACTTCATAGCAAAGTAGTAGGACCAGACTGTGCTTTCTATATAAACAGAAGTGCCACAATATTGCAGTGTTTTGGAACCAACCTGTGCCTGCTGGTGCAGAAGACCCAAGATCAGGTCCTTTCCCTTCCAGACCTGAAGGGTTTTCCTGGGGTGATCAGGAGGTGTCCCATGACACCAAGAGGTAGAAAGGCTGGAGAGGATCCCTGCACAGGGTCCACAGTGCCCGGCTCGACTAGGAGAGCCTTAGGGAGGGCAGGGGGCTGAGAAAGAGGGGGTGGGCTCAAGCAGGTGTGCTTCCCCTTGGCTGAGCTCCGTGGCTCCCAGAGAAGTTGCTAAAATTAAAGCTGGAATCTGAAATTCAAATGAAGAGCGAACCTTTAATTAGACCCTGAATCTAATTCCTTACCCCCCTCTGCAGCGGGCTGTAATTTTAGCAATCAGTGCATTAAATATAAACCAGGAGACTGCGGTTGCCCACTGCACAAAGCCCCTGGGCTCAGGGTAGCACTGAGGGACTCCCTGGCCAGGTTGGTGCCCAGCCCCCTACCAGATCCCTCTTTACTCCCTACTCCCAGCAGCCCCCCAACTCTATCCAGGACCCTAACCCTGGCTCTAAATCACTAACTCTCTATTCCCAGCTCCTTGAACATCTGCTGGGCTTTGGGACTGCCCAGTAAGGTAGAGTCACTCTAGACAGGGCTGGGCCAGAAGTCCCCAGTATAAATAACAACACACACACATTTGCCTTCATCCCTGCTTGTTGTGTTGTTTTGTTTTTTCAGTCTTTGCCAGAGGTACAGTTAGAGATCTTTCTAGACCATTTACTTTTAAATTACCAGCCAGAAGGTGGGGGTGGGGGAAAGAGAAAGAAGGAAAAAGTTCACTAGCTGATAGCTTATCAGAATGGAATCCAAATGTCACATTAGTTGGGAAAGTTGGGAGATTAAATTTTCCAGCGCCCTTCATCTGCCACTGACATTTCGGGGGCTTTCTTCTCCTACACCTCCCCCTCCTCGGAGTGGAGCGTGTGTGGCACATACCTCACAGGCCTCTGCTCTCTGCTCAGGCCTGGATGCTCAGCATCTGCCTGCCCTGGCTTTACTCAACTCCCAAGGGCTTCTGAGGGTCCCTCCGGAGAGAGCAGAGGGTGGTCCACTGGGTGAGGGGCATGGGAAGCCAACTGACAGCCTAGATTTTGCTGTCTAAAATCCATCCTGAAGAGGTAGGCACTTCAGAGCTGTGTCCCCGAGATGTGCAGAGCATATCTGGTCTGGTGGAGAGGCATAGTCACCCTTTCTCCAAACAAGACATAGCCTCAGCAGATGCCTTGAGGTGGGAACATAGGGGTGGGGTATGCCCAGAATACAATGAGCAGGAGGGGCAGCAGCCCATGAGGCCAAGGGTGGGGGGGAGGAGACAAGCTGATCTTGAGCTGAGGTGGTCATAGGGCTCTTGGGGGGTTTAGTGGAGAGTGTGTGGAGAGTTCTACTGTTCAGGCTTCCTCCTACCAAGGCTGAAGCCCCCAGCTCTGCTCCCTCCCCTGCCTCAGTTGCCAAGTCTCCCTTGCCTCTATGTCTGGCTTTTCCCTTTCTTCCCCTTCACTCTCTCCACCATCTTCCCTCCCTGCTTGTACACCTGCACCCGACCCTGCCCCCCCTTTGGCTGCAGCATCAATACTGTAGTCACACTCCCACTCCTACTAGCCTGTGGAGGTAGGTGGGGGTGCACAGCGCATGCCCAGCCTGCCTGGCCAAGAGATGCCGTAATTGGCACCTGTCAGGAGGCTGCAGTTCATTTTAGAAAATCAACGGGGGCCTGTACAGTCCTGCTGCTAGCAGGCACTGCAGACCCTCCCTCTGGAGGTCACCAGGTCTCAGTGCTAGCCGCTTCCCCAGCCTAGCTCTCCCCAGTCATGCCCCCCAGCTTAGCCCCTAGAGCTGCCTAGAGCTGGGATGGTATCCTTGCTCCTTTCCCCACTGCCAAAAGAAGCTCCATGCGGGGGATGGATGGAACCCAGTGGGGAACATGGAGGTGCAAAGCTCCTAGGAGGGACTGCTGAAGCCTCTCTGATTGCACAGGGCACATCCTTAGAAACAGAAATCTGCAACTTTCTCCTTTTAACTGCCTCCACTCTTTGCCCCTCCCCCCTTGCTAATAATTGGCTTTCAAAGATATGGGGAAGGGGTCAGTTTGGGTTTGGTTTTAGAATTTGGGTTTGGCAAATGGGTGGAATGGGCAAGGATAGGTAGGAGTCACAAGACTTCTGGTGAGGGGTCCATACCTATGTCTATCTGTCCCTGTATCTCTCCATCTATCTCTTTTTGTCTCTGACTGCTATAGCTTCTGTCCTTGAGATGCCCCTATCTTCTGGACTCTGGCCCTCCCTAGGCTGTCCAACCCACCCACCATTTTCCAGCCCTGACACTGCGGGGGGTGGGGGTGCTTTCTGCAGGACGACCCTGAGACTGAGGATATGGAGAGGGGATCCAAGACCAGCACCCTAAGGCTGGACTTCATGGAGGACCCAAACTTCAAGAACAAAGTCAACTATTCATACACAGCGGTGCAGATCCCCACGGATATCTACAAAGGCTGTGAGTGTTACAGCAATCGAGGTGGCCTTCCCCACCCACATGGGGGCAAGGCCTGCTGCCTCTGCACTCCCAGGTCCCCAGGGATGGAAGGCTAGTGCCATCTACCTCCAGTCCCCTCCACCCAAGGTCACACATGCTCACCTCTCATTCTTACCTACATTCAGGCCTCCAGCCACTCACAGGCAGAGCCTCACACTGACCCTCAGCAGGCTATGAAACCCTGAGCCTCTCATACATATGAACACATATACACACACTGCTGCACGCTGCTGGGCTGAGTCCCCTGAAGCAGCTCCTCACCACCTTCTCCCATTCCCTGAGCCCATTAGGAGTGGTTGAGAAGCTGCCACACATCAGGTGGATGGACACAAGGGCTAGGGGACAGGGACTTACCCCTCTCATGGGCACCAACCTGATTATACCACCATGATCTTTGGCACAGAGCCAAGGGGGTGGGGCATTGCTTTAAGAGGGCTCAGGAAGAGGGTGGTTAAGATTGCAAGCCTTAGGGACGAGGTAGCTTTACACAATGAGGAAACCAGCTTGCTATAGCTGGAAGGATTTGCCAGACATGAGAAGGAACTTCTTGAAGATCTTGGGAGTCATAGTGAGAGGAGGCTAAATGTCAAACACTGGGTGGGGAGCTTCAGCAGCAGGATTTAAGGCACTGGGGCCTGTAGGTTCTGACACAATCCATGGGCACCTGCAGGGCAACCTCAGAATCCAAGGATTCCTGGGCTGGGGTTCTTGGGACAAAGGTTCCAGAGCTACTACATAGGTTCCAGAATGCAGGGAATCTCCCAGGGTCCTCAGGGAAGCCCCCTACACCCTCAATGTTAGCCAGACCTTCTGGGAAGCCTCAGGGGGGTAGAAGAGGATGTTCTCTCTTACCCCCCACAGGCTGCCTGCAGGCCACCTGCTTGAGCCAGTCAAGGGGCACTATCACAGGCAGGCACACTAATTAAAACAGGAGCCACACCACCCTCCCCAGTCACCCCTCGCTACCCACACAAATTACATTTTATATGTTTTTTATTTACTGTGTCACTTTTAATTAAATCTGTAATCGCCTGCCTGAGGGGGCATGGTCCCCGTTTCCCAACTCAGCATGATCTGAGAGTATGTGCATGTGGGTGCAGGGGTGTGCATGGGGCCAAGTTGCAGGCCCTTTTCTGGGGGTGGGATGTTTACATTAGAGTGTCCTGCAGTGAATACAGGCATATGTGTGGCAGCATGTGGCCAAAAGATACCAGCAGGCACAGGACAGCCATCCTCTTCGTTTGTTTTGCAATAGTGGGGTTTAAACCCTGGGCTGCAAGCACTCTGCTTTCCACCCCTCCCTGTCCCCCACCCCAGTTCTTCTCTTGGCTCTTGACCTGAGCTGGGAATACCCCTCTGCTGGCAGCCAGAGGGGCTTCCAAGATGATTTGCTCCCAGCCTCTCAAGGAAAGACTGAGGCTCAGTGAAGGGCAGATGTGTCAGTCAGACTTCTAAAGCAGGTGGTATTGTGAAACGCTGGAAGGCCTGACTATTTTTCCTCAAAAAGAAAAATAGAAATTGTTCAACTCACTAAGTTTCTAAATCAGAAACAGGACCATAGCATAGTGTTCAATAGGCAGAGCCAATGCTAGAAATGTGTGTTATTTTCACATGATGGTCAGTTAAGGGGGAGACAGAGACAGAGAAGAGGGCGAGAGCAGAGGGTGGGGGAATTGAGCAGCAGACTGGCAAAGCCCCACAGTGCAGGGGGAACAGAGGGTCTGGCTGAGTGTGTGGGGCCCCTGGGTTGCAGGCACAACCACAGCAATATAAATCACAACTCTGAAAAGAGCAGAGCCTTTGGAAGGCCTTCTCTGGTTCTTACTTAGAATGGTCTTTGATGGAGATGGGGAGCAGACAGTGGCAGGGCTCCACCTGGGAAGAGGCTCCCCACCCAAGCCTCCGGAGGTAGAGGAAACAAGGGAAGAAATAATGGTTCCTGACAGAATCAGGAGTCCTGCTCCTGATTTTTCTGAGTGTTCAGGGACAGGTACACTGCACACATGACCCTGTGCCCCACACATACATGGGGCTGCCCTGAATCAGGGGGCAGGGGTCCTGCTCAGGTTTAATGGTCAGCAGAATGAAGGCCAGTCATCTGAGAGGAACCTTGCCCCATGAAGGTATGGAGGGGCGGGTCTGCCCAGGGGGTTACAAAGGCACAACTATGGGGATTGGGGGTTAGAAGGTGGGGTAATTGATGGTAGGAAGATATGAAAGCAGGGCCCACTAGTGACCTCCTATAGGTGCAGAGGGGCATGAAAGTATGGACATATGTACCCCTCCTTACCTATGGCATCAGCTGGGTTGCTGGGCAGGTGAGTATGAAAGGAAGGGGTCACACATCTGGTTGGAAGCATAGAAGTTAGATGCAGGGATACCTGCTGAGGGTGCAGGCTGTATATGTGTGCACATGTGTGTGCAAGTGCATGTGCCTGTGTTGGAGTGGGATCCTGGCACTGCCCCTCCCCTCCAACAGCCCCCACCTCTGCCCCTGCCTGCTCCTGGCCCCAGTTGATTAATCATGGAGCTGAGTGGCTTCCAGCTTATCAGGTACCTTAATAGCTGAATAATTCCAGCCCCATCAGCGGGCCCTTAATTGCTTTCTTGTGGCTGCGGCCTGGAGTGCATGCTGAGTGGGTGAGTTCCCTGGGGACCAGCCGCAAGCTCTAGACAGCATGCTGAATGGGGGGCCCAGCGCAAAGCTCCCTGCCACCTGGGCAGCTCCTCTCCAAGGGACACAGACCACAGCTGCCCTGCTTCCTCATGAGGAATCTGGGTGGAGGGTAGGCTAAGTACTTTCTTTGACAGCTTAGAGGGATGAGGACCAAGAAATCTGGTATAGCCCCAGCTGGACATGGGGACATGAGGGGGTCTGGACAGGCAGAGATCAGGGGAGGCCTTCTAAGTGGAGGGCCTGGGCAGGAGTGTTGTAGAAGTGTGTTTAGCAGGGGACAGGCCAGGACTCCCCACCCAAGCCTCTCGATCCCCTCTCCCCCCAGCCACCATTATCCTCAATGAGCTTAACTGGACAGAGGCTCTGGAGAATGTATTCATTGAGAATCGCAGGCAAGATCCCACACTGCTGTGGCAGGTCTTTGGCAGTGCCACAGGAGTCACTCGCTACTATCCAGGTAGGTTCCAGCTCATCTTCTCTGTCTACCCAGCACCCCATCTTGTCCATCTCCCAGTCAACCCATCCTGGGGTGCATGGGGTGGGATGGCCACCCTGTAGGCTGAGATGACCCAGCCATTCCTGCAAGGCCTGTCTGCCCGGGTTGGGCCATTCCCTGCCATTTCCCCTCACCTTCTCTCCTCCCACAGCCACCCCTTGGCGAGCTCCCAAGAAGATTGACCTGTACGATGTCCGAAGAAGACCCTGGTAAGCAAGCAGGGAGGAGCTGGGCAGGGATACCCCTTCAGCTCCCCACTTCTCTTGCCTGCTCCCCTCCCTCCCGATATCCAGGCCTCCAAGCAGGGTGCAGCCATCTCTATCCAATTTTCATTTCACACATCGTTGCCACTGGAAAATGGATCCCATCACCCAGACAGGCCTCCCAGCTGCCTCTGCCCCCCATGTACCACCCAGTATCCCCACCCTCTCAGGACTAAGAGATCAGACCAGTGCAGGAGTTCCTTCTGTAGGGTTGGCCAGCCCCTGCCCATGTGAGCCCTCTGCTATGCCCCTCCTGCAGTACCCCATGACCTTACCTTCCTACTCTATCCCACACACAGCTAGACTGTCCTTAAGGCCTCCATCTGTAGTAGAGGACATGAGAAGCCAGTGAAGTTGGGGAATGCCTCCTGCCCCTTGTCTGGATCACATACTCCCCCACGCCTTGTGATTGTTGACTTGCTGAGGGACCAGATCATTCATATTATGGGCAGGGACTGTTTTATTAAGCGTGGTCTCTCCACTGTCCAGACCCTGTCTGGCCCGTAGAGTGGATGGTCAGTAGAAACACATGAATCAATGTGTGGGTGAAGGAAGGAAAGACTGGCAAGATCCCAGGGGTATCTGGCCCTAACTAAGGCTTTTCCTGGACAGGTATATCCAGGGGGCCTCATCACCCAAGGACATGGTCATCATCGTGGATGTGTGAGTGACCGCAATGCTCCAGCAGGGCTGGGGCAGGACTGGAGCTAGACACTGCTGCCTGGGAATGTCATGGGGAAAGGGTGGGAGAACACCTGAATTCCCCCACATGGATGCTGCCTGACCTCTCCAGGAGCGGCAGTGTGAGTGGCCTGACTCTGAAGCTGATGAAGACGTCTGTCTGTGAGATGCTGGACACGCTCTCTGACGATGACTATGTGAATGTGGCCTCGGTGAGTGCCAAGGCGGCAGGCAGGCAGGGAACTGGTCACCCCCACTGCCTTGATCCAGTGACCACCACCAGCCTGTACAACAGCTACCTGCCTTGGCCAGCCTGAGGATACTTACCACCCACTGTCCCTGCAGTTCAACGAGAAGGCGCAGCCTGTGTCTTGCTTCACACACCTGGTACAGGCCAATGTGCGTAACAAGAAGGTGTTCAAGGAAGCTGTACAGGGCATGGTGGCCAAGGGCACCACAGGTTATAAGGCTGGCTTTGAATATGCCTTTGACCAGCTGCAGAACGTGAGTTCCATGGGTAGATCAATGGGCAGCCGGGGGCGGGCAAGGGCCCAGGCTTGGTGACACAAAGAAATTAAGATGAATGGCCTTGTTAGCACCAAACAGGCAGCTTGGACATATAGCACCATCTGCTGTTGGGGAGGAGGGCTAGGCTCACCATGGGGAGGGAGGCCCTGTCACTGGACGAGGTTGGGGGCGGGGCAGGAGGCACCTGACTCCACACTCACCCCTGCCTAGTCCAACATCACCCGGGCCAACTGCAATAAGATGATCATGATGTTTACGGATGGTGGTGAGGACCGTGTACAGGACGTCTTTGAGAAGTACAATTGGCCCAACCGGACGGTGAGGCTCCACCCAGGTGGGGGCTGTCCTGATCTGGGCCCAGGACAGGGGAGGGCTATCTATGAGTGGCCACAATAGTAATCTCAATCCTCTAACAGGTGCGCGTATTCACATTCTCAGTGGGGCAGCACAACTATGATGTCACACCCCTGCAGTGGATGGCCTGCACCAACAAAGGTACCTACCTCACCTGATATTGCCACCAGGGGGCCTGCCTACCACGTCTTGCCGCCAGCTGTCTGTCCATATGTTCAGTTGTTTGTTCATCCACTAACTTGCCATACATGTGGCCGACCATTAAGCTATCAGCTAGGCTCTTACTTGTCCATCTGACAGAGCATCTTTCTGCCCATCTGGCTGTCTGTCCATTGTCCATCAGTCTCCAAGCTTGTCTGCTCCTATGTCTGTTTAATGATCAATCCATCTTTCTGTGCACTACGCCTGGCTTCTGGGTGGGCTCTGAATGTCACTGCCATCCTACAACGAAGGACTTTAGGATCCTTACTCCACCCCATCTCTGCCCACTACCTCTGCTCTGCTTCCTTTTGCTCACTCCCCTTCCATAACATTGGACCCAGTGACAGGGCAATGGCAAGGAGCACAAAGAGATATGAGTTGGGGATGGAGGGTGACACCAAAAAGAGAAGAAGACTGACTGGCAAATCAGAGCTGCAGACATACCCCACAGAGCAGGACCCCCTGTGCTGTGGGTCCTGCAGTGCCAGCCAGGCCCACTTCTGTCTCGATTCCCTTCACAGGTTACTATTTTGAGATCCCTTCCATTGGAGCCATCCGCATCAACACACAGGTGAGGCTGTGGTGGTGGGGGGGGGCCTCCTCCTATCTCCTGGCTTCCCTCTTGGCGGTTCCAGACTTTGGCTACTGTGGGCCATCAGTGCCACCTAGTGACAAGTAGGGCACAATCCTGAAGCACTGGGAGGTAGAAGAGGGAGAGAGTTGGGGGGAATACTCAAGACTCTTGCTGCCCTCTCCCCAGGAATATCTAGATGTGTTGGGCAGGCCCATGGTGCTGGCAGGCAAGGAGGCCAAGCAGGTGCAATGGACCAATGTGTATGAGGATGCACTGGTAAGGCCTCTGGACAAGGAAGGGGGGATGGAACCTTCCCCCACAGATCTGCCCACAGGGCCAAGACCCTTGAGGGCTCCCTTATGGGATTACCCAAACAGAGGAAAAAGGTGGCCTGTGCCCAAGCCCCTGCCCTGAACAGTCTGGGTGGGAGCAGCGCTGGCCACAGGAGACCCCCATCCTCCTTCTCTCCCTTTAGGGGCTGGGGTTGGTGGTAACAGGGACACTCCCTGTTTTCAATCTGACTCAGGATGGTCCCGGGGAGAAGAAGGTGAGATCCCCACTGGGGGAGGGTTGTGTATGCCCATAGAAAGTGTGGGGATGAAGGGATAGGGCAGACCTGCAAACCAGAAGGGGTAGCTGCCTGTGAGCACAACTTGAGGGTGTGGGGTCTCCGCAGGGGGGCTTCCCCATGGACTTGAGCTCATTAAAGCTCCCTCCCGTGCCTCTGCTCCCAGAACCAGCTAATCCTGGGCGTGATGGGCATCGACGTGGCTCTGAATGATATCAAGAGACTGACTCCCAACTACACAGTAAGTGTCCACAAGGACTCAAGCCAGGGTCAAGCAGGGGCTTCATACAGCTCAGGCTCAAAGTTGTTGTCACATATGCCCCACCTTCCCCCCCCTACCCCCTGCCATTTTCATAGCCGAGATGCAAGCTACCTAATCACAGGTCCTGGCCAGCCACACTGCCACTCTGCAATTTCCCTGCCTTACAGTTCTGCTTTTCACCTGTAGGCCTTCTCTCAGAGTTCCCTCTGCCTGCAGTGCACATCTTCCCCTCCTCTCTGTCCAGAACATTCCTGCCTATTCTCACAGCCCATTCAGGCCTGCCACCTGTTGCTATAACATGGCTGTGAGCTAAGAGTGGTATTTATGTTTTTGGATTTTTTTTTTTTGTCGAACTGCAGTTTGAACTCGGGCTTTGTGTGTGCTTGCAAAGCAGGCACTCTACCATTTGAGCCACACCTCCAGTCCTGTATATTTTTAAAACCACTGGAAAAATCAAAACCAGTGGCCATGTGGGACCCATGGAGGTGGAGAGGTCCAACTGGCTGATAGTTCCCTGGGGACTGCAGAGTGTTAACCCATGGGGTGGTCATCCCTGATGAGGGCTGGTGCATGAGGGGTGAGAGGCAGGCTTAGGGCATGTACCAGGAGGGGGCCCTTGGCACAAGGCAGGCAGATAGTACCCTTAGCAGGGTAGAAAGCAGAATGGAGAAGAGCTCCAACCCTGAGCCCCAATCTGCACCCCTAGCTTGGAGCCAACGGCTATGTGTTCGCCATTGACCTGAATGGTTACGTGTTGCTGCACCCCAATCTCAAGCCCCAGGTGAGCCAGGTGGGTGGCCTGGAGGGTGGGCAAATCCTCCAGTATGGGGACTCCTGACTTCCCACCTGGCCTCCCACAGACCATCAACTTTCGGGAGCCCGTGACTCTGGATTTCCTGGATGCAGAGCTGGAGGACGAGAATAAGGAGGAGGTAACTAACGCCAAGGCAGAGAGGAGGGATAGGGATGCAGACACAGAGCAGAGGAAGGTCACACTTCTGACCCTTTCAGATCCGTCGGAGCATGATTGATGGCAACAAAGGTCACAAACAGATCAAAACATTGGTCAAGTCCCTGGATGAGGTGAGAAGGCAGGGGAAGGTGAACAGGGAGTCAGGTGGGCACCCTCTTTCCCCTCCACCAACTTACCTGCTCACCCAAGTACTTTATGCAACCCTTTCTCCCAGAGGTACATAGATGAGGTGATTCGGAACTACACCTGGGTGCCTATAAGGAGCACCAACTACAGGTGAGTGGACCATGGCTGGGCGGGCAGACAGGCAGGGGTGACCTCATAGTCTAAGCCCAATCCAGCTATCCCATCCCTCTCACCTCAGTATGCTTTGATTACCATCCCAGTGGGGTACCAGTTGTCAGGGCTCCTCAAAACTCACCCTGGGGTGCTCTTCCCAGGGCCTCTTCTGGCCTTTGAGGAATGAGTAGCAGATTCTGGGAGTGCAAGACAGAGGACAGGACAGTGCATACAATGTCTTCTCACATCCACTACCCTGCCATCCCCCTACCTGGAGGGTCTCTTGAGTATCCACACCCAGGTTATCATCCTAGCACACTCAGTGCCTGCTCTCAACCAGCATCACAGCCTCAGAACAGGTTCCCTGTGGGTCAGGCATGGTCAGCATAAGTTGTTCTCTGTGTGACCCCAACACAGCTGGTCCATGGGCCATTTTGAAATGTCAGGGACATCTTCACACTTCAGGACTGGCCCTGACTCCTTTCACCACAGTCATGGAGCCCTGCTCTTAGCTGGCTCTCACAGGGCCTGGGTACCTGGACCAGTGGCCTCTGCTTCCTCAGCAGCACCCACCCTGCAGCTAGCTCACAGACAGCATTCTGCCCCTTGAGAGTTTGCTGCTGGTCAGGAAGCTGGAAGAGCAGGTGGGTGCTGGGGTGGGTAGAAGGGTTCAGAGTTGCTTTGGGGCTGGTGGTTCAGAGGCCTCCAAGAGAATTGGAGAAGTAGAGAGCCCAGGCCCCTGGTTTCTCCAAGGTGCTGACCCCTAGGCCATAAATCTCCTACAGCCGTACAGGGGAGGGGCACCACCCATGTCTTGGGCCTCTATGTCCAACTCGGAGGCCATGGGATGATAGTGCCAGTGTGGTCCACCTCTTACAGTGGTGGCCTGTGATTTCTCTTTCCTCCCTAGTCTGGGACTGGTGCTCCCACCCTACAGCACCTTCTACCTCCAAGCCAACCTCAGTGACCAGATACTACAAGTCAAGTGTAAGTGGCCCGGCCCCTGCCTGCGCCCTGCACCCCTGCCTCTGCCCCTGCACCCTGGCCGGCCCCAGGCAGCATAGCCAGCCATGCTTGCTGGCAAGGCAGCCCCTCCTGCCCAGTCTGCCCAGCCCCAGGCACCCGCAGGCTGGAGCACCGGCCTTCAAAAGTCTGTGGAAATCTGCATGCTCGCCTTTTCTCAGATTTGGTTCCAGACCATTCTCTCATTTCTGTTGAGGTTTCTGTTTTTGGTTTCTCCTACTCCGTGTCTTCCCTCTTTAGCCTGCCTGCCCTGAACACTCCTGGGGGCTGCATTCTTGAAAGACACCCTCTCCCTTCTTCCCCTGCTTCCTACTCATTTCTCTCCCTTTGTGGTGCCACCTCCCAGGGTCTCTCTCCCTCTCACCTCCTCTACTCCCTCCTCCCCCTCTCTGACATCCCTGTACTCTCTCTCTCTCTCTCTCTCTTTTTCTGTCTCTCTCTCTTTCTCTCTCCCACTTTTCCTCCATCCCTTCATCTCTCTCCACCCCACTCTCTTTTTAGTCTCCCTCCCTCAGTTCTGGTCTGCTCCCTTCTCCTCCCTCCCCTCTGTTCCTCTCTCCTTTATCCCTGCATCCTCTCCTTCTCCCTCTCCTGCCCTCCCTCCTTCCTTCCCCTCTCCCATTCCTCTGCCTGTGGCTCATCCTGCATGCCCTGCTCACCCTGGGCCTCTCTGGAAAGGCCTGAGTCTCAGGCCTGGTCCCGCCTGCCCACTGCCCACCCGAGGTCACTGGGAGGGAGGCTGGGGCTCCGGCCCCACCGGGCGCCCCCCACCTGCCTGGCTGACTGGGGCTCATCTCCTTTGAGTTTCTTGCTCTCTCTTTCTCTCTCATGTCGTTTTTTTGCAAGAAGTTTCCTTTCGGTATGATGATGAGACACAATATTTTCATTCAAACAGCCATTGAATAAAATATTGTTTGTGCCCCTCCCCTTCCCCTCCCCCTTTTCGTTTGTTTTTGTGTTTGTGTTTTTGTTTTCCTCGCTTTCTCTCTTGGTGGACTGTCCCAGTGCCAATCAGCAAACTGAAGGGCAAGTATATTCAGAACCAGTGCACCCTCCTCTCCCCACCCCACCCGCCCTCACACCCCTGCTTGCCCCCCTCCCTGCCCAGGACCAGTCACACCCCTGCCCTCCAGGGCTCCCCTCCAGAATCCCTTGGCTCCTCAGTTCTTGCCTTTCCTGTTAGAGCCAGCGGCCCTTTCCCTGGGCCTCCTGCAGGGTGTTGTTCTCCAGCGTGTTCTGAGGGCTTAGGCCCCTTCTTCCTACTCCTCATTCCCTGTGGAAAGGCCTCTGCCTCCCCCACCTTCTCTGTCCCTCCAAGACAACTCAACAGTGGGGACAGGCTGGATGCTTCTCCACCACCTCCCACCAGCAGGGCAGTGGGCCTGAGATGCGTGGGTCTATCAGCCTTCAGAGGGCTTTTGTGAGGCTGTGGGAAAGGTCCAGCCCCACAAGGCTCCCTATAGAATAGCTCTCACTCCTCTGATTCCTGGTGACTGCAGATGCTGGCAGCCCTCCAAGAAGGGAGAGGAAAAGGTTCAGAAGCCTCACACCCTGACCCAAGGCAGAGGGGCACACAGGGTAGGCAGTCAGACCACAGGAAGAACCATACTGGGCACCAACCATACTGGGGACTGGCTTAGTTGCTAAAGCCCCTGTACTTATGCTGCCCCAGTGCTCAAAGGGTTTACTAAGGTCCCTTGGCCCAGCCCTTCCCTTAGAGTACTCACTGATCTGGGAAGGGTCTGCAGGTATGGGAGGTATTCTCCTGGGGAAATAAAGGCAGATTCAGGGACTAAGGACTTGACCAGACATGGAGTGGGATCTGTCTGGACCCCAAGGGCCAGCAAAGGAGCTTGGAGGAAACAGGCTAGGTATGAAGAAAAAGATTCTGGTAATCCAAGGTGTCAAAGCCAGAGACTTCCAGAAAGATGGATGTTCAAACCCCCAGGCCATGATAGAGAACAACAGGAGTGAAAGGGGGCAGCACATGAAGATCTCTGCCACTGGTGCACAGAGAGAACACTTGGGCCTATGGGACATAGAGAACACAAGGTGATGTTTCCTGACCTGGAAGCAGGAGCTCCCCAAGATGCCCTAGGGGTCTTATCCCACCTAGTCCAGGAAAGGGAATACAGCCGCCCCCAGTGGCCTGGGTGGGGTGGGAAACATGGCCTGCTCCCACTGGCTTGAGTTGTCTTTCTCCCCATCTCCCATATCCCACTTATTGACCCCAGAACTGCAGGGCCCTGGTAAACATGATAACCATAGCATAGTCTTCCCTCCTTTTTCTTTCTCCTCCTCCTCCTCCTCTCCCTGTCCCACCCTTTCCCCTTTGGCTTGTATCCAAACCCTGCGTCACAGTCCTATCAGAAAGGAACAGTCCAACCAGTGACTGCCCAGCTCCTCTAAGCATCCCAAGTTTCTCCTGGCCAGAACCTTGCAGTGCATCGTGGGAGTATTTAGGAATAGAGAAAATTCCTCTTCTGCACAAATAAATCCCTGGGGGCAAAAGAGAGTTGGGAATGCGGGTGAAGATAGGATAAGAAAGTAGACTGCCAGGTGAGACAGGCCAAGGGCAGGGTGACCCTCCTAGATGCAGACCAGTTGGGCTAGTATAGTGGCTCAAGTGGTAGAGCACCACCTAGCAAGCATGAGGCTCTGAGTTCAAGCCCCAGTACTGCCAAATAAATGAATGAATAAATAAATAAATACCAGATGCAGACCAGCAGGGTAGCCAGTCAGCTGAGCAGGGTGAGGCCACAGCAGAGCCTTGAAGCTATGTCCTCAGATTCACTCACAAACCCAAAGATAGATACATTCACACACACACACACACACACTCACAAACATGCATCCATGCTTGCACACATACACAACTCATAAACACAGGGCACAGGCCCAAGTGATGGACTCATTCACAGGCACCTCCAGCAGTCTTCCCTGGCTGCTGTAAGCCCAGTCAGTAGGAAGAGACCTAGCCATTCTTCCCCACCTGTCCCTTGTGCCCTAGCCTAGGAAAGCAGGTATATAGGTTCCAACTGCATCCCTGTCCCCTTACACAGTGTGCACCAGTCCCTTCCCGCTGAGGTCAGTCTTCCTTCACCTACCATCTTGTCCCAGGGAGAACCTCCAGGCCCCCACAATGCACTGCAGTCCTCCCCAGCTGCCCATACCCGTCTCTGGTTGGACTGTCTGTGCCCGTGAGAAACCCCCTCGGTTTGGCCATGTTGATGCCTGACACAGAACAAAAGTAAGACCTACCAAAATGCAAACAGCTGCGGCAAAGAAAGAGAGATAAAAATCCGCAGCCAAAAGCCAATTCCCTTCCTCAAAGTCTCTTTGGAGGCGAAGGAAGCTCAGCATGCGGTTTTTTCCATTATGAATGTGATAAGAGCAAGACTGGCGCCTCCCCCCGACCATGCATATATATAGCAGTGTGTGTATATATATGTGTGTGTGTGTGTCCGTGTATATGTGCTATACAGCCGTATGGAAGCATATACAGCCACGCCAAGGGACTCACTGCCAACAGAGGACCAGGCCCGGGCAACATATTGGCTATAACTGCCCTCCTCCTGCGATGCTATAGTCTCCACAGGCCCTCCACCCTCCCCGCCTGTCCCTTTTTTCTGGCTCAAACCTGAACTTGAAAGTGGCGGGTTCCCTCTTTGCTGGTGTCTCCCCTCCCTCAAGACCCCCTCTTCCCTGTCCCTCCAGCCCCATCAGCTCTGAGCCCCCTGGCCTCCCACCTCCCCAGCCCCCGCCGGATAACCCCCCATTTCTGTTGCAGATTTTGAGTTCCTGCTCCCCAGCAGCTTTGAGTCTGAAGGACATGTTTTCATTGCTCCCAGGTAGCTTGCGTGTGGCCTTGCTGAGGCATCCTCCCCCACCCATCGCCCTGCGCCCGGCCCTGCCTCCTGCACTGCTGCCTAGAGCTCTGTGTGTCTGTGTCCTGTGCAGTGTCACCTCTCAAATCCCATACATAGCCCGGTATGTGCAACTGTGTGCATACCCAGGCCATGTAGCCACACCAGGCAGCAGTGGCCAGTGGCCCCACCTCCCATTGGGCCTGGAGCAGAAAGATTCTGGACTCCACTGACCTTCCCTGCCCTCCCAGGCAACCAGGAAGGAGCCCCTTCCTGGGCCTTGGGCTGGCCACAACATGCCCCTCACTGGCAGCTGCTGCTCTGGTTTGTGGTGTTCTACCCATCCCCCCACCCACACCTCATCGTTGTCCTGTGTCAGTCAGTGTTTGTGTGGGTCTGGGGGCTGAGCCAGCTAGAGCCCTGGTGGATAGTGCCAGCAGTGCCAAGTGTAGGTATAATGACTCACTGAGGAGGGGGGTAAAGGTGAGAGGAAGACAAGGGCTTTGAGGAACTTCTCTAGCAAGTAAGGGGTCAAGGCCCACAGCAGACCCAGGCCTAGACCATCCCTGGAGTGCACGCTTAATGAAAACACATCTTTGTGCGCACACCCTCTGCCTTTGGCCCACATCCGAGAAGGCCAGGAGCCTTCGGTGCTGGAGCCCTCCTCGTGACCTGAGTTTTGAATGAGAGCAGGTGGGTGCAGCAGACAGAGACTCATGGGCACTCTCAGGCACCACACAGGGCTCTGGACACTCTTAACCTACGTGTGTATGCACGTGTGTGCATGCACTCACACGTTTCTCTGTGGTTCTTTGTAGATGTGTTTGTTTGTATTTATGAGTCATTGTGTACATGTGTATAAAAGTCTGAATGTAAATTTGGGGTGGCTTCTGTACACAAATGATTGGGAAATGTGTGAAAAGGCTGGTGGGCCCCACATTAACCCTGAGGAAGCTCTCTGAGGGAAGAGACTGTTTGTTTTTGTCACCTCTGATCTGACTCAGAAGAGCTCAATAAGTATGTGTAGGATGGATGAAGTACCCCACAAATGTGAACACAGATATTATGTGTATGGTATATCTTGCACACAGTTGTATGGGTGTCACTCTGGGTGTGTCAGGTGTGGACACTTCTAAGCACAGAAGCACAGGGTGCACACTGGACAAAGGCCCTGGGTCAGAGAAGGAGTGGGGTCTCAATTCCCTCACTAAGCTTTGGATATCGCCTGGGGAAGTGGCACATTTTAAAAATTCCTACAGAGTTGCTATCACACAGACCAGTGGGGAGGTTCCTGGTGGCAGAGGTATGAATGAGGGACCGGGCAGGAGAGATGGCTCTATCAGAAGAGAGGAACTGCTTGCCAAGATTTCCAGGAGAGCTGAGCCTCAAGCAGGCCCTGCCATACCACAGCCCCTGTATTTTCTGGACCCAGTGCCTGAGCCCACTGAGGGCCTTGAGGAGGTGAGGGATTTGGCATACCCACCTCTGGGGAAAGAGAATGCTCACAGCAGAAAGAACAGCTACATCGAGGGCCCACACGTTTCTACTGACTCCTCAACACCCTCTGTGGTATGATGAAAAAAATGAGTCTTGGGGAACTTGAGTGGGTTGTCCAAAGGTATACAGCCAGGAATAGGCAAGATAAGCTCTTAGACCTAGCCAACAAAAAACAGTGCTAGGTCCTACCTTCTACCCATGGCAATGCTATAGGGCATACAGGTAGATGAGCCATCCCCAGCCATTTCCTGAGGCTTCCTGGTGTACCACCTGGGACCCACTACACAGGATAGATGGCAGGCTCTGCAGGGCCAAGCCCAGGAGAGAGAACCCACCAGGGTGGAGGAAGCAGACCCTCATTCTCCTGTTAGTCCTGACTCAGAACAGCAGCCTGCAGACATATGGCAGCCTCAACCTGTAAGAATACGTGTGTCCCTCCCTGTGGCCTAGGCCTCTTAGCCAACAGCCAGGCAGGCCTGTTGGGAAGTCTTGAGCCCTCTGTCCTGTCCAGCCCCGCCAAGCCCACTCTTCTTACCCCCTCCCCACCCCAGAGAGTATTGCAAGGACCTGAATGCCTCAGACAACAACACCGAGTTCCTGAAAAACTTCATTGAGCTCATGGAGAAAGTGACTCCAGACTCTAAGCAGTGTGAGTGTTTGGCAGGGCAACTGGATCTGGGCAAGACCTGGGCAGCATGGGGGCAAGCCCATTAGAGGAGCCCAGAGATAGGCAGGTGTGGACATATGTAGGTCTAAGTCCCACCCAGGCATAGGGAAGGCTCCCAGTGGAGCTCTGGGGGTGTGGTGGGGGTGGGCTGGGAGCTGCAAGAAGATGCTCCTCTACCCCTGCCCAACTATTCCAGGCAACAACTTCCTTCTGCATAACCTGATCTTGGACACGGGCATCACACAACAATTGGTGGAGCGTGTGTGGCGGGACCAGGATCTCAACACGTATGCATCACCTAGACTGTGGGGGCAGGAGGCTGGGATGGACCCAGAGGCCCTGGCCCTGCCCAGCAGAAGGCAGGCCTGTGACCCCACCTCCCTGCCACCTCCAGGTACAGCCTGCTGGCCGTGTTCGCTGCCACTGATGGTGGCATCACACGTGTCTTCCCTAACAAGTAAGTGACCAACCCCACTACCCAACACCTGTCCCTATCCAGGACCTTGTCCCTGTCCTACTGCCCAGAGGCCTCCTTGCACTACTGAGACTACTGTCTCCAACAATCCACCCCTTACCCACCAAGCTCTGCCTCTTTTGTGTGCTTTAGGGCAGCTGAGGACTGGACAGAGAACCCTGAGCCCTTCAATGCCAGCTTCTACCGCCGCAGCCTGGATAACCATGGTTATATCTTCAAGCCCCCACACCAGGATGGTGAGTAGTAGCTCATAGGGCCCAGCAGCAGGTGGCAAGCCTCATCTAGGGGTAGGTTCTGCTTTCTGAAGCCCCTCTTGAAATGGTGCTGGCTGAGACCAGGGCATTCATGAAAAGAAAGACAGGCTGCTTAGGCTGGGGTCAGCTCCGGGTTGGTAGGGCCCAGCTTGGAGTAATCAGTGTGGTCAGCCCTCACTCCTGACTGCTCTACCCAACCCACCCCAGCCCTGTTAAGGCCCCTGGAGCTGGAGAACGACACAGTGGGCATCCTTGTCAGCACAGCTGTGGAGCTCAGCCTAGGCCGGCGCACACTGAGGCCAGCAGGTGAATGCCCTGGACCAAGGTGGGGAAAGAGGCAGTAGGCAGGGTGCTGCTCAGGTAAGTGGCACAGATGGCCCTTTACTCTCCTCCTCAGTGGTGGGTGTCAAGCTGGACCTGGAGGCTTGGGCTGAGAAGTTCAAGGTGCTTGCCAGCAACCGAACCCATCAGGACCAGCCTCAAAAGGTATTTGGGCAAGGCAAGGGAAAGTAACCCCAATAGTACTTTGTGGAGTCTCCAGGGACCCCTGCCAACCCTTCCATTCAGAGTGGCTTCAGCACTATGGGAAGGCAGGGACTGCTACAGATGGCCCCAGGAACTAGATATATGAAGGGTGACAGGAAGGAGGAAAACTGGTGGGGGCCTTACAATCCTTGTTCTCTGCCCAGCAGTGCGGCCCCAGCAGCCACTGTGAGATGGACTGCGAGGTAAACAATGAGGTGTGTGTATCCCCCCTCCCCCGCCGCATTCCTAAACTTCTTGGTCCCAACCACAAGTCCTAGCCCATCCCTTAGCCTTTGGGCGTCAGCACCCAACCCTAACTTCACAGCCTTACCAGAACTGAGGAAGTGGTGCTTCCCCACTCTGAACCACTGGACTGCCAGGGCTTGAAGTGGAGGGTCTCTGGCAGAGCCCCTCTCCATTTTTCTACCCTTTCCCTACCTCTCAGGACCTACTCTGTGTCCTCATTGATGATGGAGGATTCCTGGTGCTGTCAAACCAGAACCATCAGTGGGACCAGGTGAGGGCCAGGAAGAGTGGAAGGAGGGCATAGAGATTTCAGCGTTCTGGGGGTGTGGCACTGCCAGGTCTATGACCACGGCTAACTCCCGGCATCCCCAGGTTGGCAGATTCTTCAGTGAGGTGGATGCCAACCTGATGCTGGCACTCTACAATAACTCCTTCTACACCCGCAAGGAGTCGTACGACTATCAGGCAGCTTGTGCCCCCCAGCCCCCTGGCAACCTGGGTGCTGCACCCCGGGGTGTCTTTGTGGTGAGCCCTCAAAGATGCTGGAGATGGGGGTGGGGGGCAGGCTGGGAGACCTGCTCATGGATCACTCGCACACACTCACACCTCTGACATTTGAGAGAGCTAGGGGGACAGAATTGGTAGTCCATGCCTCTCTCTCCACTGCAGCCCACCATTGCAGACTTCCTTAACCTGGCCTGGTGGACCTCTGCTGCTGCCTGGTGAGTCCTGGGGGAAGGCGGATAGAGAAGGTACTTCCCGGCCAGGAGAGTTCGAAAAAGAATTGGGGTAAGGCTCTGGCTTCTGCTGACCACCCACACTCGGTGCCCCGTGCCCTGCAGGTCCTTATTCCAGCAGCTTCTCTACGGCCTCATCTACCACAGCTGGTTCCAGGCGGGTAGGTGGGGTTGGTGGGGACTCCTCAAATCCTGGTCCCCAGGGAAGCAGTGGCAGGCTCCACCGGGAGGGCGGGGCTTACGGCTGGGCGGGGCTGAGGCCGACACAGTGTCAGGGTCTGTGGGCGGGGCTGAGGCGTCTGGGCCCTGCAGACCCCGCGGAGGCCGAGGGGAGCCCCGAGACGCGCGAGAGCAGCTGCGTCATGAAACAGACCCAGTACTACTTCGGCTCAGTGAACGCCTCCTACAACGCCATTATCGACTGCGGAAACTGCTCCAGGTGCTGGCGGGCGGCGGTGGGGGGGCGGTAGAGGGGGAGGAACTGAAAATAAGGGATGGGGTGGGAAGAAGGGAAGGGGCGGGGACTCGAGGGTGGAGCGAACCTCCAGGCCCCGCCTCTTGATGCTCCCTCTAGGTTATTCCACGCTCAGAGGCTGACCAACACCAACCTTCTCTTCGTGGTGGCTGAGAAGCCGCTGTGCAGCCAGTGTGAGGCTGGCCGGCTGCTGCAGAAAGAGACACACTGTATCCTGCTCCCGCCCTCCCCGCCGCCCGCACCCCCTCCTGTCCCGCGTGTCCTCTTCTTGCAGCGGCCGCTGCCTCCTTGACTCCCCACCCATGCCCAGCGGACGGCCCGGAGCAGTGTGAGCTGGTGCAGAGACCGCGATACCGGAGAGGCCCGCACATCTGCTTTGACTACAACGCGACGGTGAGGGAGGGGCAGAGGCAAACCTGACATCCAGAGACCCTGCGCCCACCTGAGTCGACCAAAGTCCTTGTCTCTCCCCTGCAGGAAGATACCTCAGACTGTGGCCGCGGAGCCTCCTTCCCACCATCCTTGGGTGTCCTGGTCTCCCTTCAGCTGCTGCTCCTCCTGGGCCTACCACCCCGGCCACAGCCTCAAGTCCGTGCCCTCGTCGCCTCTCGCCACCTCTGAGCAGCCCTCACCCCGGCCTCCTCGCCTCTCCTCCACCCTCTTGCCCCACATTCCCCTCCCTCACTAAAGGACCTGAGCCCGGGGAGCCTGAGCCTTGGGGTGGGGGAGTCCCAAAGGAGGGCATCACAGTCTATGATGCCCAAGGCAGGTCTCAGCTCTGAACTGTCCAGGTGTCCCTAGATCTTGGACTCATCCCAGTAGACTGAGACAGGGAGGCCACATGTACTGGTGCCAAACCAGGCCTCTGCTGCCCACCCTGCCTAGAGGCTTCCTCTGTGTAGGTGACCTTGCCTCACTGGATGCCTCTGACCTTGCCCTTCTGTCCTACCTTAGCCCAAACCTATTTTCCTTGGGAATAATGGAGGAAGAAATGGCAGTTTGAGGTCTGTGCATCCCAACTGAAATCCTGGTAGGGAGAGATTCTGGGGCAGTCCCCCATGGGCCCCTGGTCCTTTCAGGCCTACAGCTACACATAGCCCAACCCTGCAGGTATCAGGACAGTCTCACAGTAACATCAATTTAGACACAACCCCATACATGCCTGGATCCTGAGGGCAGAAACTTGACTCACACAAGATATACTGCAGAGGGTACGCAAACACATACACATAGACACACACACCATGGGGGGCTCACAAAGCCTTACACAGGGCGAGGGATCGGTAGGAGGGTTGGCACCTGCATATTCCATCTCCTGCTCACCGCCTGCCTCTAATCTGAGCTGTAGCCCAGCTGGTCCTCCCATCTCTGAAGCTGAATGTCAACAGTGCCAAATGCTGGGACCAGGGGGGGGAAGGCCCCTCTGTCCCACCCCTAGCCACCAGTCTCCCCCAAGTGCCCCTCACCCTGCCAGGTGCTCATTGTAACCATTTCTCACTAGTGTCAGGCCCCCAGCAGGACCACATGCCACTGCCTGAACCCCTCGGCAGAGGAACCCCCACCAGACCCCACCCTTTGCCTTAGCAGGGGTGACTTGGTCTTTCCTGGCTGGGCCATCCCACCCCCAATCTGGCCCTTACACACTCAGGCCTGTGCCTACTCCCTATATCCTTAGCATTCATACACACACTCTCTCCCTACCCCCAGGAGGCCAAATTGTTCCTCCCCTACTGAACACACACTTGCATTCACATACATATATACACACTCTGCACACACAGAGGCTGGGCCTGGGCACATCTCTTCACACCATTCATTCTAGTCATTTCCCCCAAAGGCATCCCAGCCTGGGGGCCAGCAGGGGACTGAGGGCAGTGAGATGTAGCCATGAGGCTCAGATGGACTGGGAGGAGGGGGGAGGGTGATGCATTAATTAATGACTCCGTTAATTAATGTCATGTTGCTTGTTGCTTTCTCAGTGTGTGTGTGTGGTCTATGCCCGCTGCTGGTGCCAGGGTGGGTGTCCATTATGTGTACCCTGCCTGGATGTCAGCTGTGTCCTGTGGGGGCGCGTGTGTAACTGTAGTGTAGTCAGGTGCTCAATGGAGAATATTAAAAAAAAAAAAGAAAAGAAACAAGCATATACAGAAAAACGAATATATATTTTAAGTTTAAAAAACAGAAAAACAGACAAAATAATCCCCATCAGGTAGTTGTCTATCCCCCAGCTGGGTCTGATCCTTCTCATCACCCACCTGACCTGGCTGCCCCCTCACCTTGGGCTGAGGGATTGGGGGGCCATTTCCTTTTCTCTGCCCTTTTTTTGTTGTTCTATTTTGTACAGACAAGTCGGAAAAACAACAGCGACAAAAAAAAGTCAAGAAACTTTGTAAAATATCGTGTGTGTGATTCCTTGTAAAATATTTTCAAATGGTTTATTACAGAAGATCAGTTATTAAATAATGTTCATATTTTCACTTCAAACAGTTTCCATCCACTATGTTGGCCTTGGGGTGAGGACTGGGTAGCTATGAAGACAGGTGGTCATTATTATAGTCCCACCCTGCTCTGTTGGGAGTGAAGGCCATGGCAATACAGGTCCCCAGTGGCCATAGGTCATGATGCTTCCAGTACCTAAGAGCCAGGCCTTTGACATACTTTGTCCCATACCATGTTACAGCCTCCAGAAAAAAAAAAAAAAAAAGGGGGTGGGGGAACCAGGGATCAGTGGTTCGTGCCTATAATCCTAGCTACCCAGGAGGCAGAGATCAGGAGGATCACAGTTCAAATAGTTCATGAGACCCTATCTCGAAAAAAACCATCACAAAAAAGGGCTGGTCGAGTGGCACTGAGTTCAAACCCCAGAACCAAAAATGGGGAGATGCTTCCCAGGGTCTGAAGGCAAGTCAGGACCCTAGAGGAAAGAAGACAGTAATTAGATGCTGGTTCAGGCTGGGGTCCAGGCATATGGCTAGACCACCAGGACCTAACATGCTCTCTCCCCATAGTAACATGAGCAGAAGCTAGTTTTCGCTGGTACACAAGGGTCCAATCCTGCTGTCCTGAGGATGCCAGGGTCTGGCTCACCCACAGGCAAGTGGGGGCTCCATCTTGACCAGGGGAAGCAAGTCAGTTTTTGCAATTCTGGCCGGCCCTTCCCCCTATTCATTTTGGTTTTTTTTTTGGAAACAGGGTCTCACTATGTAGTCCAAGCTGTCCTTGAACTCACAATCCTCCTAAAGTTCAGCCTCCAAAGTGCTAGGATTACAGGTATGACCTACCATACCCAGCTGGCCCTGTTCATTTCTAACCCCAACCCTAGTTCATGTGACTGACTTCTGTGTTCTTCTCATGGGTGGAGAACTGTAATCATCAGCATAGAGATTTCCTTGTGGGCTCTGTGAATGTTCACCATCTTCCTCTAAAACAGGCAGACTCAGGGAATCTGATCACTCTGTGCTCACCTAGAGGGTATATGGCTGAGTCCTCACTATAATTTTAGAGGTAGATACCAGTGTATCCCCATAGTGCAGATAAACAAACTAAAGGGAAATCTTTCCCCACCAGGTAAGAAGTCTAAAAAAATCAACAAAGGAGATGGCTAGCAGGAGGGGAGTTTAGATGAGAAAGGACATTCCAGGCTCCTCTGAAGGGGTTCACCACAGAATAAGGACTAGCTTTCAACCCTCAAGACAGCTCTCATGCCCAGAAACCGCACCTGAGGTTCTGGAGTAGGGTTGTTGATAAAATACAGAATGCCCAGTCAATTTTGATTTTCAGACAACAATTTTTAGTAGAGAAGTGTGTTTCTAAGAAACCAGAAAATTGGGGGCATGCATATACTAAAAATTTATTGTTTATCTGACATTCAAATTTGAGCACCCTGTATTTTGATTTGCTAAGTCTAGCAACCTTACCCTGGTGTGTGGCATCCAGTGGGAACCTAGACCCCTGACAAGATTACAGGTGTTAACATCCTTTGTAACCTGGAAGGCTACACACATATGAGCAGTTGAACTGAGATCAGTAACTGAAAGGAAGAGATTTTGCACTTTATAAAAGTCCCTGGTGGGACTGGTGGAGTGAGACTGGTAAAAATAAAAATAAAAGTCCTTTGTCATATATTTAAATATATGCACATTTTTTTAAGTAATTCAATATACAACAAAAAATGACAGTGGCTGGAAGCCACTATAATGTGAAATGAGGCTTGGCCCAGCCTGGCCCAGGTTTATGGAGAGACCTCTCTTAACTCCAGTAGGGATCAAAAGTCTCGTGGAGAGAAGAGTCACTGAGGCTGCCCATCCTCACCTTTTTGGGGGAGGAAATCCTGGGTTCACGTGGCCGGTCCAGCTCAGTTGTATCACAGCAATGTACACACTCAAGACAAACTGGCATTTTACACCCCTGTCTCCTTTAATCCTATGGTAGGAAAGTCCTGTCACCATCTCCAGAACTTGGCCAATGTCACACAGATGCCAAATAACAGCAAGGATGCCGGTTCGAGCCCCATTCACCAGTCGCAGAGGTTCCAAGAGTTCACACACAGGACCATCCAACATTCTCACCCAACACCTGCCCAAAGAACACGCTCTGATGTACATGTACAGATCACAAGTAGAGCCACTCTCCTCTGAGAATTTAGCAAATGTGTGCACTAAGGCTGTGCTGCCTCCTGAACCCGCCCACTTCTTGGCTTTCCAAGGTTTGCTATCCCACCAACTCCAAGAACCAGAGAAACGGCCCTGAGAACTACAACTTCCAGCACACTCTCCTCCACCATAGACCGGAACCGTCTGAGAGCATAGCATGGCCTCCTGGGATTTGTAGTTCTACCCAGAACTCCATTCTGCTTGCCCCCGGCGTTTGCCGAGGACTCGGTATCCCAGCATGCCAAGGAGCCGGAAGGCTGGAGCTCAGAGGGCATCCCGCCGCCGCCGCCGCCGCCGCCGCCGCGGGCGCGCAAGCGCAGCACCTCTGTTTGTCGGCCCCTGAGAAGGGAGGAGGTATGGTGGAAGCCAAGAGTGAGTCCTAAGCGGAGCTGACCGGGCTTGACTCAGGCTCGGAACGAGGCGCCAGTCTCAAGAGGACCCAAGGGTCACGGAGCGAATGGAGGAGGCCGCGTCTTGAGGTCAGCGCTAGTCCGGCTAGCCTGACTCAGGGCCTACAGAGTGATCAGGCAGGCGTGCCGAAGCCGCCCAGGGCCTTTGCTCAGGTCCCTAACGAGGGGCCTAAGCTCCAGCCTGGCGACAAGGCCCAGCTCCGCCCCTGAGGATCACAGCTCTACCCGATCGGAACCGGAGTCTTCGCCAGGGCCATAGACCAGTGACTAGGCCAGGCCCGGGCCTCCCGTCGGGGCCGGACTGGTACGAGGCCCCGGGGAGGCCCCAGCCCACCGTCCTCACCTCTCAGGCCGACACTCGCCGGAAAGATGCAACGCGCCCTGCCTGGCGCCCGCCAGCACCTGGGGGCCGTCCTGGCCAGCGCCAGTGTGGTAGTGAAGGCGCTGTGCGCGGCGGTACTGTTTCTCTATCTGCTCTCCTTCGCCGTGGACACGGGCTGCCTGGCGGTCACCCCAGGCTACCTCTTTCCACCTAACTTCTGGATCTGGACCCTAGCCACCCATGGACTGATGGAGCAGCACGTGTGGGACGTGGCTATCAGCCTGGCCACAGTGGTGGTGGCGGGGCGTTTGCTGGAGCCCCTCTGGGGAGCCTTAGAGCTGCTCGTCTTCTTCTCAGTGGTGAATGTGTCTGTGGGGCTGCTGGGGGCCTTCGCCTACCTCCTCACCTACATGGCTTCCTTCAACTTGGTCTACCTGTTCACCATCCGTATCCATGGCGCACTGGGCTTCCTAGGTGGTGTCCTGGTGGCACTCAAGCAAACTATGGGGGATTGTGTAGTTCTGCGAGTGCCCCAGGTGCGCGTCAGCGTTGTCCCCATGCTGTTGCTGGCGTTGCTGCTACTGCTGCGGCTGGCCACCCTGCTCCAGAGCCCAGCACTGGCTTCCTACGGCTTCGGGCTGCTCTCCAGTTGGGTGTACCTTCGCTTCTACCAACGCCATAGCAGGGGCCGAGGGGACATGGCTGATCATTTTGCTTTTGCCACGTTCTTCCCCGAGATCCTGCAGCCCGTGGTGGGGCTGATGGCGAACTTGGTGCATGGCCTTCTGGTGAAGGTAAAGATATGCCAGAAGACAGTGAAGCGCTATGATGTGGGAGCCCCATCCTCCATTACTATCAGCCTCCCCGGCACAGACCCTCAAGACGCTGAGCGGAGAAGGTACTGTGAAATCTTCCAAAATCTTGAGAAGCTAGGAGAGTACTAGCCAAGACACATGCCATCTATTGAGGTGCTTGCTGTGCATAGGCTAGAGACCTAGTGTCAGGTGTTGGGGAAGGTTCAAAAAAAGAAAATCCAGACTTTGGTCTTGAGGAACTGTGTAGGGATCTCAGCTCTGGTATGTGTATTTCTCCTACTCAAGCCACTTAACCAGGTTTCAAGAAATGTCTAGTCTCCTTTGGTGCTGTGTGACGGTCTGAGGTATACATAACCTTGGCCGGCCTGGTCTTAGAATCTCCAAATCCTAGACACTGGTCCTGTGGGAGCCAGAATCAACCTGTTGGTCCTTTATTCCTTGTGAGAGTGGTGGGAGGAAACAGGGAGAGAAGCCTCCTGTTCTTAAGAGGTGATCTGGCTGGGTGCTGGTGACTCAAGCCTGTAATCCTAGCTACTCAGGAGGCAGAGATCAGGAGGATCTCAATTCGAAGCCAACCTGGGCAAACAGTTCTAGAGACTCCATCTCAAAAAAACCCTTCACAAAAAAAGGCTGGTGGAGTGGCTCAAGGTGTAGGCCCTGACTTCAAACCCCAGTACCAGCCATCCCAATTTCCAAATGCTGAATTATATCCTCTTTCTGGACCTTAATTCAGATGTGTGCATCACTGCTTTTAATGAGGGAAGCTTGAGTTATTACCAAATTTATCCCTCCTTCATTAGGCATGTGTCACCCTAGGGGGCAGGCTTCATGACCTACCACAGGAGCCTGCTGACCATACAGTGAAGACCTTAACTTTATCTGTAAACCAAGTCATCTGCAGCATCAGGAGTCCCAGCTGAATTATTCACTGGTGCACCTTGGCCAGGACAGATCTTTTTAAATTCAGCTCTTACTCTCCCAGATTTATGAACTCCCCACAGTGCGTCCAGCTTCCAGGAGATCCTAAGCTCCATTTCCCATATTATTCTTCAGTTTTCTGAGGCAGTCTGGTGCAGGCATTGTTCCTTTGCATTTGTCAAAAGCTCCTGCTTTTTGCTCACCTGCAAAACTGCAAAATGGGTTCTTGGCAGGAAACTGAATTCAGTGAAGAGTTAATCTCTTCATTGGGACTGTGCAGTTGAGTGAGGAACACATCCTTTCCTTGAAGGAGTTTTCAGCTGGTGGTCTTAGTAGGTGTGAAAAAGTACCCAAGACATGCTGCAGGCCTAATTCTGGGTCCTACAGCTTGTGTCTTTATGGATGGTAAGCCCTAAAGACGGAGGTATGTCTTGATCTTACCCATTGGAGGTAAGAGGACCAAGAGGAGGGCTGGGTCTGGGAGGAACTGAGCTGTCCTCAGTGCTGTCAGGTTTGACAGGCATTCAGAAAACCTGTGGTTGGAGCTGTAGCTCAAGCAGTAGAATGTCTACCTAACAAATACAAAGCCCTGAGTTCAAACCCCAGTACCACCAAAATAAATTATTTCTAGCTGGGCCAAGGCTAAAGGATTGTGAGTTCAAGGCCACCTGGGCTACTCAGACTCAAACACCCTCCCCACACATATACACCCCACCAAATAAAAAACAAACAAAACTTCTGTCCAGGATCAAGAAAATGGACATAGGGGGCTGGTACTGTGGCTCAAGTGGTAGGATGCCTCCCTAGCAAGTATGAGGCCCTGGGTTCAAACCCCAGTGCCAGTAAAAAGTTTAAAAAGCGAGGTGCCAGTGGCTCACACCTGTAATCCTAGCTACTCAGGACACAGAGATCAGGAGGATCATGGTTTGAAGCCAGCCCAGGCAAATAGTTCAGGAGACCCTATCTCAAAAATCCCCAACACACACAAAAAAAAGGGCTGGTGGAGTAGCTCAAGGTGTAGGCCCTGAGTTCAAACCCCAGAACCACAAAAAAAAAAAAAGAAAGAAAGAAAACAGACATGGGAAAGAGGATGAGAGATTGGAGCAAGAGTTAGGTTCTTGGCATAGCCTGATAATTGTTAGCTTACATAGAGCACGTGTGGGTTACTCTTCCAGTCAACTTGATATCTAATTGCATGCCACTCTCAAACCCAAAGGGCTACTACTAGGAGGAGTCAGGGTTTCCCATCCATCTCTTTGATCCTTGTGAGGAAGTGACTAGCATGATAACTAACTCTCTGCCTTGGTAAGCTTTAGACAGAACTGGCAAAGGCATCTCCAGGATGGTACCCTGGGCAGCAATAGGGAAGGACTGTTCTGTCAGTGCCAAACTGCTACATGCCAAGTTGAAAGGCAAAAGGAAGTATGCTGGGCTTTCTATGCTTATCTCCTTGTTGCCTTTCCTTTCTTATTCCTTGGCATAATGGAGATTTTGGTTCTCTGCTGGAACCTGGAAGGCTACCTAGACTGTCCCCATTTTACTGGTGTAGAGAGTCTGAGGCATCAGGAGACCACAGTAATCATTGTTGGAAATACTGCCTAACAGCAATACCTCTGGTGGGTCAGGGTGCCAAACACATGTTAATACCTTCTTCTAGTGTACATTCCCACCTCTCCAAAGTGACAACTCTAAGGGTCTGCTCCACAGAAACAGCTGGCTCTGGCCTATGCCCTTCCAATGTGAGCTTTCTCTTCCTCTCCTCCTGCAAGGTCTCTGCTAGATGCCTATTCTAACATAGGACTTGGTGGCTTTGGGGGATTCTTCTGGGAATAAAGATATCAAGAGATAGGAGCAGACTGACCCAGGTTGGCCCTACTTCATTAATAACCCGCTCCTTGAATGTGACACCAGTGCCCAGACAGGAACTCATCTCCAGGGATTTACCATTCCACCCATCTGCCCTAGAGCACTATATCTGCCTACTCTTATAAGGCACCAAACTCAGAACCATTCCTTGTGGCCAGCCTGGATGTCTGGCAGACATCCAACTTGATGTCAGCTTGGAGGTCCCCCAGCTATGAAGAGAAAGCTGTACAGTCTTTGGCTCCTCCATGTGATGGCACAGTGGGCCAATCTAGGGGGCTGGGTCCCACATGGGGAAAAAGAAACATGGGATTCTGGGGGAGGAATCTGTTTGGTAGGGAAGGGTACAGGGTATGAGCCAAACCCAAACCCAGAATGACCTGTCCTCTCTCCTCTGGCCCTAGGCAACTGGCCCTGAAGGCTCTCAATGAGCGGCTGAAGAGAGTGGAGGACCAGTCTGTCTGGCCTAGCATGGATGATGATGAAGAGGATGCAGGGGCCAAGGTGGACAGCCCCCTGCCCTCAGAAAAAGTTTCCACACCCCAAGGGAAGGGGACTGTCCCAGAATCCAGTCTCATCACCTTTGAGGCAGCTCCCCCAAAGCTGTAACTCCAGACTACCTTGAGTATAGCACCTCTTCTCCCAACCTCCCTTGATGCCTCTCAGCTACTCCAGAGCACTGAATGCTCTGAGGAGAGGGAAGATGGCCTGCTGGGGGCTTCCACAGCCCCCTGCTGTTTCTCGCCAACACTACCCAGGACCCTTGCAACCTGGTTCCTATTCCAGACAACCACTTACCAGGCATGGGTTCTCTGAGGCATCAGCCAGTCTAGGCCACCATCTGAGGCAAGATTTATACCTCAGCAGACAGCCCCAGACAAGTGGCTGCAGGAACACTGGGCGAAGCTCTTGGGCTGGTCCTCAATCTGAAGCTGATTGCCAAGAGCCCTGAACCAAGGCAAGGATTTTCATTTGCCAAAAACGTTCTGGGGGACAGCCAATGCAGGAGTCAGTACATGGCTGCACATCCCTGCTCACCCCCTGAGACTGTTCACATCAGGATTTCTTGTTTCCCTCTGCTGTGGCAGTGACTGCTCCAGGCCAGAACCACAGCTCCCAGGTATTTTCTACAGGACCACTTGAGTGGGCAGCCACGCCCAGCCTCTCCGTCTCAATAAAGCAGTTCTTTGAGGTATGACTTCTGGGCTCTATTAGGCCACCTTGTGCAGCCCCCTCATCACACTCAACTACAAAACTAGATGGTTTTTTCTGACTGGGTCCAAGGGCTCAGTCTCCACGACAGCTCCACCTGGATAGGAAGCCTATTGCCCCTGCTCTTCTTCCCTCCATCACCACATGCCAAACAGTCTTCCCAGAGCCATCATCTCAGACCCTTACTCCTTTTTCTTTCTCTCCAGTTGCTACCCAGAAAGGCCCTCTGCTCCTTACAGAGGATCTGACAGTTGAGGGCCTCTCCATCATAAGGAGTTGTTCTTATTTATGACTCACCTCTATAAGATAGAGTGTTGTATGCTTGACACCTGTGGAGACAGACCCCAATCCCAGCAAAAATGTCTAACTACAGTCTGGAGACTCCAGCACAGTCAGTGGCTAGATGGAAAAGATACACAGCTATAGCTGCAGGGCCTGCTAGAGCCCTTGGTGGCCTGGGAGGCTCAGTAGTCAGATTGTGGGGATTTATGTGCTAGAATTCCAACCATTTAGAAGGGGTCCCCACCCTGCCCAGCTGCCCATTTTCTCATGCTGATGGCTTTAGCAAGAACCATTCCCAACTCTGGACTGCTCCTCCCATCAGTCTTTTCAGTCATTTTTTTTTTTATTTTACTTTTTTTCTCCATAATTTCTGGATACACCAGTACAAGTATGAGCTGCATTGCTGAGAGGCAGTGTTGCAACTCCAACTTCATCCAGACACATGATCTGTGCTCCTCTGGAATGATGAGAGAAAAAAAAGGGAGGCACTCTAGCATAAGGAGCAAAAATGTCACACAGATCTCAGCCCTGCCTGCCCCAGTACCTAAAGTGTCTCCTGACCCAATCAGCTAAGAAAGTCCAGGAGGTCCTCAGTCCCAGCTCCTATACTGAAGTGCAAATCTAGGCTTCCCCTTGGCTGAGAAGAGGTCATGGTTGGATCCTCTTGCGGTACAGGTAGGCGTTGCTCACCTGGTTCATGATGACCAAGCTGGTGAGAATAGGGCAAAGCACAGCCAGGTACCAGGCTCCACCAGTGACAGTGGCAGTGAACCAGAGTGAGCACATGCCCAACAACAGGCTGGTACTACCCAGCAGGTAGCCCACCAACCCAGAAGTAGCATGGTAGAGCTTGAGCTTCGCCAGGGGCCATCGGGGCAGCAGCTTGGGGTACAGCAGTCCCACTCCACCTGAGCACTGCAACCCTGCCCATAGCACGGCTAGCAGCCCTGCCTGCCCATGCCGTGTGGCCAAGTGGGCTTTGCCAAGCTGCTCTTTGTGGAAGATGACAAGGACCAGGCCCAGCAGTGCACACAACAGCGCCAGCAGCTGCAGTACCCAATGGCAGCAAGCTCGGCCCTTCCGTGAGAGGGAGCGCAGCAGCGAACTCTCAGGAGAGAACACCAGTAGTGCCTCGGTCATCAGGAAGGAGAACTGAGGAAACAGAGGGTGGGAAACTCAAATGAGGGTGCTGCTCCAGCAGAGAGGAAGAGTGCTTTAGGTAACACTGTAAGCCATCAGTGCACCTAGCTGATTCCCATTCTTCATCCTCCCCAGTGACAAGACTATCCGTTTGGTGGGGTAAGAGTGGAGAACCCTATCTTGCACAGAATTTCTGCCCTGAATGGTTAGCGAGAATTGCCTCTCCACGTTCAAAGTGCTATTCTGAAATGTCATCTCTGCTATGTAACCCAGCAAACAAGATTTGAGAAGTCGCAGTTATAAATGATTCACCAGTTTCGTTTCTCTCCCATGGGGCTGGATACAATTTCTTGGCAACAGCTGGTCACATGGGTGTACTGTTTCAGGGACAATTAGATGGATGCATCACCATAAATTAAGGTAAAAAGGGACACAGGAATCTCTGAATGCAATTTCTTAGCTTCCAGAAACCACATTTTGGGGCTGGGGGGTGTGACTCAAGTAGTAGAGCACTTGTCTAATACAAGGCCCTGAGTTCAACCCCAATACCATCAAGAGAAAAAAAGATAGACAGATAGATATAGCAGAAACCACATTTTGTGTTTAGACAAAGTTTACCCATTTGTCCTAGGTCTTGAATACTTTGGTTCAAGCATGGGATATATACTAGAATCAGTTGAAGCATGCAACTCCTCTAAGCAGACACTAAGTGTCCACAAGGATACAGGGATCACTGGGGCCACTACCCATACCCATGTTCCTACCCTTAAGAGCTGCCCAAACCCACTACTTACAGCCAGAGACATAAGCACAGGATGCCAGGAGAACAGACCTGAAATGAGAAGAAGAGGCTCATGGGGCTAAGGCCAGGAGAAACCAGCCATACTAATCCCTAACTAAGGGATATGGGCCCATCGCCTGAGGTACTGCCAAAATGTCAACTCCCTCTTGCTACAACAAGCTGACCCTGCCCCTATCCTTTCTTCCTGGACCAGAGGTAATGCTTTGCAACTCTCCTCTGGAAGCTCCCTCCCTCCAGCACCTCCCAAGAGGCAGCCAAGTGAAGCACTAAGACAGGAAAGAGAAGCCAGGTACTCTGTGGAGCCTGTCAAGCTGGCAGAGCCCCCACACCCTTCCGCTTCACCCAAAACATCATTCTTCCAGCACATAATATTCCTCACCCGCCAGAACTGTTAACAAGAGTTAGGTCCAAGGCTTCCTAATATCCCTGCTCCCCAGGGAAAGCGGCCTTTCCCTTCCCAGAAGCCAAATGAATTCTACTTACTGGAGCCAGGCCTGGCAAGCACGGCCACGAAAATGGTATAGCCCAGGGCCACAAGGTGGGCTGCAGCCCCAGAGGCAGTACGCAGAACTCGGTAGATGTGCGACTCAGTCTCCACAGAAAGGGCCATGTTCAGCCCGACCAATAGCTGTAGACTGAAAACATAGTAGCATTGGCAAGAGTCAGGTGCCCATTGTCCACTCCTCTCACTGGAGAAAGGGTTGCAAGGCAGGAATGCCACTCTCTTCCAAGAAGCTAGATAAGTAGTAACAGGCCAAGACCCGCACCAAGAATAATTACAACTTGTCAGTAGAGGCCTGGCAGTCCCCTGGTATCGATGGATGGCTACACCACCTTTCTGGTAGCATGCAGAGCCATGTAAAACTACAAATCCCAGAGTGCATCACGCCGTCGCTGCCAACAGCGCCGGCTGAGAAGGCGCAGAGCACTACGGGAATTGTATTTCACAAGTGCGTCTCTAGTTAAGCGTGAATCCCTTCGCACATTGTCTCCCCAAGTGCCGCAAGCAGGCTGCCTCTCCACGGTAGGGCTTTGCTATCCTCACCTGAAGCGCCAACCCGACGCAATGGTTTCCTCCAAATTAAGAGGGATAATCGAGTCCCTGCCGCGCGTGCCGTCACTCAGTCGCGGAGACGCTTCACTTCCGGGTGCGACGCCTATCCACCCGGGACTTCCTGGGACGAGCCCCCCAGCCCCCGGCCACGCCTCTGAGTAGCATGCGCAAGCGCAGTTGAGCAGACCGCTTCCCTGGAGGGTGGAGTGTGTGCGCGCTAGCCTAGGTTGACCTACTTGCCCAGGCCTCTGTGCTCTCTGACAAGGGTCACAGGGTTTGGGACGCTTCTGCGCGAGGGACAAGGGGCTACGGACTAGGTACCGACTAACACCATGGGCAGCAGCTGCCGCATCGAATGCATATTCTTCAGCGAGTTCCACCCCACGCTGGGACCCAAGATCACTTATCAGGTGCCTCCCTGACTCTCGGGACTGGGCGGGGAGAGGAAAGGTCTCTGGAACTCAGCTAGCTGCCTGAGGTAGTGGATCTCCGCTCTGCATGCGGGCATGTCACTTCCTCATTCGCGGATAATGGTCATCGGACAGTATACTCCACCCAGGTCCCGGTTTCTGATGTAGCGAGCAACAAGCGTTGTCTATGGAAAATCGGGCTATGGGTCTATAATATTCAGGAGAGGTGCCAGGTCTCTTGGAACGTGGGGTGGGTGGCCCAATAGATTCCCTGGATTGAGACCTAAATGATGCATAGAAAGTTAGGTGAAGGAGGAAAGAATGTTTCAGGTAGCCAGGAAGCCAATGAAAACAGACCATGTGTTTGGAAACACAAAGGAGTAATAATGAGCTAAAGAAGAGGATTTGAATCTAGGGGTGGGGGAATCACCTTGTATACTCTACTCAATCCCGTTGTCCACTGAGGGGCCTCTTGCCATTCCCCTTTCCCAGGTCCCTGAGGACTTCATCTCCCGGGAGCTGTTTGATACAGTCCAAGTGTACATCATCACCAAGCCAGAACTACAGAACAAGCTTATCACTGTGTGAGGCCCTAGTTGGGTGGGGGTAGAGGGGTCCCAGGAGGAGGGGACAGGCTTGGCGTCAGGCTGACTCTGTTCCACCCATCCAGTACGGCCATGGAAAAGAAGCTGATCGGTTGCCCTGTGTGCATAGAACACAAGAAGTACAGCCGCAATGCCCTCCTCTTCAACCTGGGCTTCGTGTGTGATGCCCAGGCCAAGACCTGTGCCCTCGAACCCATTGTTAAAAAGCTGGCTGGCTACCTGACCACACTGGAGGTCTGCAACAAGATGGGCTTGGGTGTATGGGCAGGTAGAGTTGGGAAAGGTGTTCTTATGTCTCCAAAGCCACCCCCCCCACACACATACCCTGACATCCAGCTCAAGACCCAGACAGCAGACAGCCAGCCGGGAACCCTGGGGTGTACCCACTGTGCTCTTCATGCTCTATCCAGCTAGAGAGCAGCTTTGTGTCCACGGAGGAGAGCAAGCAGAAGTTGGTGCCCATCATGACCATCTTACTGGAGGAGCTAAATGCCTCTGGCCGATGTACTCTGCCCATTGGTATGGCCCAGCCTCTGCAAGGACAGCAGATGGGTAGGGGAGTGATGGGAAAGTGGTAGGAGAGGGTGAATGCTGCCACTGGGGGAGAACAAGACCCTTGAACAAATTGATGGCCAGGCAATAGCCATGAGAAGAGGTGATCATGTCCAGGGGTCCAGTGCATGATGGGGTTGGGTGGGGGTAGGGAGCTTCTTGAGCTTATTTCTTCCCGTCTCTGGATCTCAGTTTCTCACTCCATAAGAGGGGAAGAATGACCCCCACCAGAGTCACCTCTCTGCCTCAAAGGATGCTGGGAAGTTTGGATGGTAATTGAGGGCCTCTTGGGAGAGATGACACTGAGGATATGGGTGGGGTCCCTGCAGATGAATCCAACACCATCCACTTGAAAGTGATTGAGCAGCGGCCAGACCCTCCTGTGGCCCAGGAGTATGACGTGCCTGTCTTTACCAAGGACAAAGAGGATTTCTTCAACTCACAGTGGGACCTCACCACACAACAGGTGTGCCAGCTCTCCCTGAGTATCATCACATTGGGTTGTCTATAGCCTTAGCCTCATCCCAGCCCAGTGACCTCACCCCTCTCTGCCCAGATCCTTCCCTACATTGATGGTTTCCGACATGTCCAAAAGATCTCTGCTGAGGCAGATGTGGAGCTCAATCTGGTGCGCATCGCCATCCAGAACCTGCTGTGAGTGGGGGCTGTAGCCATGCTCAGTAAAGGGTCACCAGCCATAGATGAGCCAAGGATCCTGAGCGTGGGCCTTCAGAAGCTAAGTACAGCTCTGTCCCCTAGGTACTATGGTGTTGTGACACTGGTGTCCATCCTCCAGGTAGGTGAGTTGAATACGGTTGACTGAAGTGTGGACTATATGACTGGCCAGACCAGGCCAGCCTCCCAATCCCTTCACTCAGGCCCCTGTGCCTTCTACTCTCTAGTATTCCAATGTGTACTGCCCGACACCCAAGGTTCAGGACCTGGTAGATGACAAGTCCCTGCAGGAGGCATGTCTATCCTACGTGACTAAGCAAGGTAGTGGAAAACTCTGGGGGAACTAACTTGGGTAGGGCAGGGCTACCTGGTGAGCTGACAGCTGGCACCCACAGGGCACAAAAGGGCCAGTCTCCGGGATGTATTCCAGCTGTACTGCAGCCTGAGCCCTGGCACCACTGTGCGAGATCTCATTGGCCGCCACCCCCAACAGCTGCAGCACGTTGATGAACGGTCAGAGGGGCATTCCCCAGGGCATGAAAGGTTGTCTGAGGGCAGGTGGAGGAACCTTGGGTCAGAGAGAAAGCAGGGGTTTCCCAGTGAGCAGAAGCATGTGGCACTACTAGTCCAGGCAGATTTCCTGGAGGTGATGGTCTTGGAGGCCAGTCTGGTTACTTAGAATTGAAGGGGAAACTCCAGGAAAGGGTTGGCCTGGCTGAAAGAAAATCTGACCAGGGCATCATCCCTCTTTCCTGACCCTCACCCCAGGAAGCTGATCCAGTTCGGGCTTATGAAGAATCTCATCCGACGACTACAGAAATATCCAGTGCGGGTGTCCCGGGAGGAGCGCAGCCACCCTGCCCGGCTTTACACAGGCTGCCACAGCTATGATGAGATCTGCTGCAAGACAGGTGGAGGCAATCATGGCAGGCCAGGTGGGGTCAGGGCAGGGTGACCAGGCCAAGGCTGCTGACCTGACCTTCTCCACCCCACCCAGGAATGAGCTACCATGAACTGGATGAACGGCTGGAAAACGACCCCAACATCATCATCTGTTGGAAGTGAGGCTGGCTACCTGGAGAGGGCATATTGCTGTGTCTGCTCCCTCCTGCTAAGATCTGCCTGGTACATGGGGCTAGACAAGTAGACTAGTCCATAATAACCTGGAAGTTGACCCTCAGTTCTGTAAATAAAGTCATTAATTTCAACCTACCTTTATTGAGTACTCCCTCAGCCAGGCACTAGACGCCTAGCAATGAATGAAATAAGGAAGGTCCCTGGTGCACTGGAGCGCCATCTGGCGGTCATGGCTGACAACAGGCAAGTAAACCTGCAGGTAAATTGTAAACTGAAACACCCAGAAAGAAACTGATGGATGACTGGGAGGCTGAGATCAAGAGGATGGTGGTTGAAGGTCAACCCAGGCAAATAGTTTGCAAGACCCGCCCCCATCTCAAAATAACCAAAGCAAAAGGGACTTCAGTTGTGGCTCAAGTGGTAGAGAGCCTGCTTTGCAAGCACAAAGCCTTGACTTCAAACCCCAGTTCCACCAAAAAAAAAAAAAAAAAGAAAGAAAGAAACAGATGGGATAAAAAGTGAGTTGGAATGGAATCAGGGACTGCTCTAGATTAGATGGGCAAGGAAGAGCTCCCTGAGCTGACTTAATCTCAGTCCTGAGGAGGAAGAATATTCAAGGAGAGGAAAAAAGTACAAAACCTTGAGGTAAAAACTACTTTGGAATATAAGAGGAACCCAAGGGAGGCCCATGGGGCTGGAACATTAGAGGCAAAGGAGAAGGCCAGAAATCTAAGTCCTGAGGTAGGAGAAAGGACAAGAAGTAGATCTTGCGGAGCTCCAGGTAAACCATGCCTGGCCTAGTATTTTGAGGGCAAGAGATGACCACAGAGCTGTCCTCCTGAAAAGGAGTAATGGGAGGGTCCAGAGTGGAAGGTGGTGAAGTGAAAATGCTGCTGCAGTGACCTCATGAGAAGTGATGACAGTCTGAACTACCATGGAGAGAAGTGAACCCTGGGTAACTCCACTAAGGAGTAGAGCCAACTAGTAGAGCTGGGTGTGAGAAATAGCGGAAGAAGGATCATTCTCACATGCCAAGAGAGATGCTGTTGGTAGTCACGGTTATCCCACCCCTGTGCACGTAGACTTGACGTCGTGGGAGAGAAGGTAGACCACAAGAGTCAAGCTTTGGGAGGTGGTGAATTCAAGTGTGACATATTTGATACATTGTAAGAACTTTTGTAGCCAGGCGCTGGTGGCTCACGCCCGTGAGCAGAAATCAAAGAGGGTCACAGTTCGAATCCAGCCCAGGCAAATCGTTCTCGAGACCCTATCTCGAAAAAGCCCATCACAAAAAAAAGGGCTAGTGGAGTTGCTCAAGGTGTAGGCTCTGAGTTCAAACTCCAGTACCACAAAAAGAGCTTTTGTAAATTTTGTAAGTGCTACAGTGTACCCCCCACTCAGCACAACTATATATATATAAAGAATCTAGATTTCGGGAAGACTGTTGAGCAACTCTTGAGTTGCTATTGACAAACATGTAGCCAGTGGTGGGCTGGCCCAGATTTCAGAAGCCGGGGCGGGGGGGGGGGAGGGGGAGGCGGGGGGGGAGGGGGAGGCGGGGGGGGAGGCGGGGGGGGAGGGGGAGGCGGGGGGAGGGTTCCAGGCCGCACTGCACAGGCGCCAAGCGAATCCGTTTCCATGGCGGCGAGAATGCACGCGCCACAACCGCCCGGCAACTGTCCCGTCCCAGATTTCAGCCCCGCCGAAGTCCGTCGTCCGAGAGTGTGTCAACTGCCCGACCCCGACTGCTATCCGAGATCAGCTGGATCTTGGCTCCAACATGGGCGACTTGGAACTGCTGCTGCCGGGAGAGGCTGAGGTGCTGGTGCGAGGTCTGCGTAGCTTCCAGCTACGGGAGATGGGCTCCGAAGGGTGAGGCAGCTGGATCAGGCACAGCAGCCGGTCCTTGAGTGGGGGAGCCTGGGCCTGACATTGGAGAAGGAGAAGTTGACCAGTGCGGAGGGGACATCAGGTGGGAGAAAAAGCTCTAAAAGATAGAAGTATGAGGTTCCTGAGTCCTATCTGGCTCCCAAGATTAAGTTAGGCTTCAGTAGGATCCAGCTCCCATTCTCACTGTCTAGTTTTTTGTTTTGTGGTGATACTGGGGTTTGAACTCACGGTCTCATGCTAGGCAGGTGCTCTTACCCCTTAAGCCACTCTGCCACCCCCATTCTCTTGACGCATACTATGCACCCAAATTCACAACGCGCACCCACTCTGGGCAGGTGGAACCAGCAGCATGAGAACCTGGAGAAGCTGAACATGCAAGCCATCCTCGATGCCACTGTCAGTCAGGGGGAGCCCATCCAGGAGCTCCTGGTCACCCATGGGAAGGTATGCCAAGGTCAGAGTCAGGGCTCATGCCTACCTCCTCCCTCCCACACTCGTGATACCCCTCAGGAGTACTGGGTGCCTGCTCTTCCCTCTGGTCTCCCTCCCCTTCTCCTTTCCTTCCCTCCCCTTCCCTTCTCCTTTCCCTCTCCTTCCCTCCACTCCCCTCTCCTGCCTTCCCCTCCCCTCTTCCCTTTCTTCCCCTTCCCTTTCCTCCCCTTCCTTTCCTCCCCTTCCTTTTCGTTCCCTCCCCTCCCCTCCCCTTTCCCTGAAGGGGAAAAAGGAATGTGGGGGTTTTTTGGTTTGAGGGGTTTTTTTTCTGTTTTGTGTGTGTGTGTGTGATAAGGTCTATGTAGCTCAGGCTGACCTTGAACTCATGATCCTTCTACTTCAGTCTCCCAAGTGCTGGGACTACAGGCATGTGTCACCATGCCTGGATACATGTCCTTTTTTTTAATCCCTGTTGGACAGGACCCAGATATGCCAGGTCTGTGGTTGGGTGTGGATTGATTAGAGAGAATCAAGGATCTTAGAATAGCTTACATTGTAGGAAGAGCACCCAAGTGCTAAAGTCACTGTGAACTAACTGTAAGGCCAGAGGAGG
This sequence comes from Castor canadensis, assembly GCF_047511655.1. Classification (NCBI taxonomy): domain Eukaryota; kingdom Metazoa; phylum Chordata; class Mammalia; order Rodentia; family Castoridae; genus Castor; species Castor canadensis. The sequence continues at coordinate 50,166,942 of NC_133402.1, read as the reverse complement.
TTCCCACCAAAGTGGGAGTGGAACTTTGGCATGGAATAAGGCAGCCTTTCCAACATGAGAGAAGGGGAGTAAGAAACCAGGAAGATTCCTGGCTGGAGGATGGGCCAGGGGATAGCACCAGTACATGATCTGAGATGTACTTGAGAGTAGGGTTTCTTTGCAAGAAAAAGGTGGAGCCCACTGTTAAAGGATAGGATGGGAAAAGGACACTGAAAAGGGCCTGAGGCCAGGCGCTAGTGGCTTATGCCTATAATCCTATCTGCTTGAGAGGCTGAGATCAGGAGGATCATGATTTGAGGCCAGTCTGGGCAATTAGTTCACAAAACCCCACCTCCAAAATAGCCAAAGCAAAGCGGACTGAGGTGTGGTTCAGGTGATAAGAGTGTCTGTTTTGTAAGCATGAGCCTTGAGTTCAAATCCCAGTCCCACCAAAATTAAGGGGGGGGGAGGCTGAGTAAGAGTGAGGCCAAAACACTTAAGCACCTTGGAGGACCAGTGGACAAGAGGGAGAACATGAGCAGGAAGGCTGGCCTCACAGGAATGCCTAGATGGGAGAGGAGAGGACTAGCATACAGGTGGAGGGACACCAAGGCAGTCTGGCCACAGAGCAGAGGAAACATGGAGAATGTCTCCACAGAGATGATGGAAGACGCTAGAAGTTAAGGTCTAAGATGCAGGAGAGAACTTGGGAAGGGTACTCATGAGACCTGGAGAATCTAGGGGCCCAAGGTAGTTAGAGAGCTAAGCTGGGCCTAGGCACAGATGGCAGGGTTGCTAAAGTAGACCCACATCATCCTTATCCTTTCCCCCCCACACTCTTCTAAGATTCCTACGCTGGTGGAAGAGCTGATTGCAGTGGAGATGTGGAAGCAGAAGGTGTTCCCTGTACTGTGCAGGCTAGAGGACTTCAAGCCCCAAAACACCTTCCCCATATACATGGTGGTGAGCTGGGCCCCTGGCTCACACCCCTTCAGAGGGCCCTGGACTAGGGAGGATGGCTGGCAGCCTGTATCCCTCCCTTGCTTCCCAAGCCCTGCCCTCCCCTTTAACAGGTACACCATGAGGCCTCCATTGTCAACCTCCTAGAGACAGTGTTCTTCCACAAGGTGAGGCGCTAGCCCTACCCATGGGTCACTGCTTCAGACTAGAGCCTGGCAGGTTGTGTCCATGTGGGGAGGGCATCAGAGACAGAAAGTTTCCCCTCCCTGGCCCCCCAGGAAGTATGTGAGTCAGCAGAGGACACCATCTTGGACCTGGTAGACTACTGCCACCGCAAACTGACACTGCTGGTGGCCCGGAATGGCCATGGTGCCCCACTTGAGAAAGATGGGTCCCTGGACAATACCCCCATGCAGGTGGGCTGAGATTTCCTGGGGTTGGCAAAGCATAGATGTGGGTTTCCCCAGGCATGTGTAGCCTGGAGTCGGCCCAGCTTTGAACACTGTGCTCCCCTTCTCCTTCCCCCAGGAGCTGCAGAGGCAGGCAGAGATGATGGAATTTGAGATTTCACTAAAGGCCCTCTCAGTGCTGCGCTACATCACAGACTGTGTAGACAGGTAGGCAACCCTCCAGGGCGAGGGGTCCACAGTCAAGGGCCGGAAGACTTGGCCTATAGCCTCTGCTCACCTCCCTCTCCCCATACCTGCTCCTAGCCTTTCCCTAAATACCTTGAGCCGAATGCTTAGCACTCACAACCTGCCCTGCCTCCTGGTGGAACTGCTGGAGCACAGTCCCTGGAGCCGGCGGGAAGGAGGTAAGGTCCTCTCCCACCTGCCTAAACCTAAACCCATTGCTTCCAAGACATCCTTCAGAATTGCTGGAAGTCAGCAGCTTGCACACAGGCAAGCAAACCCTGCTCCCCAGTCCACAAAGGATATGAGGATGCCTAACCCAAGATGGGCCTAGATCTTGGCTCTGTGGCAGGCAAGGCCCATGAGTCTACTATGGAGGACTCACCCTGCTCTGGGGCAAACAATACTACAGCCTTGACAAGTGCTGTGACCCAAGTTCTTACACCTTGCCAGGCAATAGACAGACTCCCAGCCCTCACAGCTGACCTATTCAAAGAGAATGAAACCCCTGCAACCTGTGAGCTAGTTCTTCTCTCCAGGCAAGCTACAGCAATTCGAGGGTGGTCGTTGGCAGACAGTGGCCCCCTCAGAGCAGCAAAAGCTGAGCAAGTTGGATGGGCAAGTGTGGATCGCTTTGTATAACCTGCTGCTAAGCCCTGAGGCCCGGGCCCGCTACTGCCTCACAAACTTTGCTAAGGGACAGCTGCTCAAGGTGGGAAGCCCTCTCCACTAGTCCCCACTGCCCCAGCCCTGCCCTCACCCTATCCAGCCTCCATTGCATCCCTGCTGGTTATCTTTGCCACCCACCTCCACCCGAGTCCTTTTTCTACATCTTAGGCTTCAGGTGATACAGAAGCGAGTAAGATATAAACCTACTGGTACCCTCAGCCTAACCCAAGCTCTCCCTATTCCTTGGCCCTCTGGCCAGCACCTGTTTTACACTGGCCTTCCCTGGACATCCTTGCAGCTTCGGGCCTTCCTAACTGACACACTACTTGACCAGTTGCCAAACCTGGCAGACCTGCAGGGTTTCCTGGCTCACTTGGCCCTGGTTGAGACGCAGTTCCCTAAGAAGGACCTGGTGTTGGAACAGGTAGACACTTGGAAAGTTAGTTACTCAGGACCACTATTCATTCTGCCAGCTCCTTCCTGCCCCTCTCCATTTCTCTTCCCTAGATCCCAGAAATCTGGGAGCGGCTGGAGCGAGAGAACAAGGGCAAATGGCAGGCTATTGCCAAACACCAGCTTAGCCATGTGTTCAACCCCTCTGAGCAGGATCTTCGGCTGCAAGCACGACGGTAAGGCCAGTTAAGCTGATAAATTAAGCTGATAGAAGGGATGAATGGGATGCAGAGGCAAGGGTGCTTCTGTGCCAGGCCCAGTCAGGCTCTCTTGACTCCTCCCCCAGGTGGGCTGAGACCTACAGGCTGGATGTGCTGCAGGCAGTGGCTCCAGAGAGGCCACGCTGTGCCTACTGCAGTGCAGAGGCCTCAAAGCGCTGTTCAAGATGTCAGAGTGAATGGTATTGCTGCAGGTGAGAGTACCTCTAAGCCCTACTCCCAGGTCCTCCACAAACACAGCTATCCTCACCCTCACCGGGCCCACTTGCCTGCAGGGAGTGCCAAGTCAAGCACTGGGAGAAGCATAAAAAGGCTTGTGTCCTGGCAGCCCAGGGTGACAGAGCCAAGTGAAGGCTGCAGCTGCTGAGAGCCAACCAAGGCAACCTACTCAGAATGTGTCGCTGAACCTCAGAATCTCCGTCTGGTCCCTGCCAGATTCCAGTTTCCCTGGTGGTTAGTACAGCTGGGCCAAGTAGAGCTGCTGACCCATCCCATCCCCCCTCCCACTAAGCGAGGGCTCCCCACTTCCTGCCCCACCCGATGAGGCCGCAGGCTTAGTAAGTTGGGGCGGGAGGTTTGGATGGGGGCGTGGGCGAGGGCCGGATGTGGGGACCCTCTTCCTCTAGCACAGTAAAGCTGACCCCCTGAAATACCCCTGTCTCAGTGTGGCGCATTGCTGTCGTCGTTGGGACTGGGGGCGGGGGGGATGAAGGCGAGAAGGAAAGGGAGGGAAGGGGCTCTTTGAGAGCGATCCCAGAGAGCCTACAGTCAGCTTGCAGATGTTTCCATTGCGCGGTTCTCCTCGGCTCTTAACCAGCCGCCCAGTTTGGATGCTGGGGGCGGCGCCGAAGTCTCGGCCCGCCCTGTGGCCCCGCCCGCCCTGCACTCCCAACGCCCAGAGTCAGCTGAAGCTCTGGGTTGAGCGGGCCATGTCTGCGGAGCCAGAGCTCATTGAGCTGCGGGAGCTGGCACCTGTTGGGCGCACCGGCCCGGGCCGCACCCGACTAGAACGTGCCAACGCGCTGCGCATCGCGCCCTGCACTTCTCGCAACCCCGCACGGCAGCAGGTCCCGGGTCGTGGCCACCGCTTCCAGCCTGCAGGGCCCGCCACGCACACGTGGTGCGACCTCTGCGGAGACTTCATCTGGGGCGTCGTGCGCAAGGGCCTACAGTGCGCGCGTGAGTAGCTGCCCCGCACACCAGTGAGAGCGGAACGGGCGGTCAAAAGGGCAGCGCCGTTGCTGCGAGTCAAGTCGCGGCGGAGAGGGGGTCGGCGAGAGCGGTCCTGCGGACCGGGACTGTTACCTTGCCCCATCACGGAAGAGAGCTTGGGAGGCTGATAAAGTTTATCCCTTGTCGCACTCCATCCGTGGCTGGGGTACAGTTAGGCAGGGGCACTGCCTGTGAACAAGGTGCTGGTTTCAAGTTTGTCTTTAAGTGCCTTGGCAATTCTTGAGAAAGGCTTTGTGCCTACTGTGCTCATTCTCAGGCCTGCCTCTTCCCAACGGTTAACCCACTATGTCTCCCAGGATTGCTGGGGTGAAGAAGGGAAGTTACCTACCTATGGACATGGTCGTAGAAAAAGTCAGAACATTGGGAGGTCTGCCTGCAAGCAGCAATTTTGTTGAGTCTTTAGTAAATGTTGTTTTGGACTCAGTGAACCCGGGTCTAAAACATGGAACACAGTCACACACAGTGATCCTTCTGCCCTCCTGGGAATCACCAGCAAGCAAAAGTTGCTGGCTGTACAGCTAGAATCACCTGGGCAGTTTTATAGTGTTCCACTCCCCTTATGCCTGGATCATATCTCAGACTTGTTGAGACAATTGTTGGAAGTGGGCTCTAGGCATCAGGAATTTTTAAAAACTCTCCAGCTCATTCTAAAGTACAGCCTGGGCTGAGAATTAGTGCTTTGGCCCCTATAGGAACTTAAAGACTGTGTGGTGCTCCTATGCATGGAGACTTCATCCGGTACAGGCATATGTCACACATTCAGCTGGTGAATCACAGGAGTTTGTGACACAATACAAAGCAGGAGCAAGAAGACACTGCAATGTTCTCAAGGAAAAATAAAGCAGCCATGGAGATTAGAAACAAAATTAGGGTGTTTGAAAAAAATGTAAAGATAAGGGAGTGCCTGCCTAGCAAGAGCAAGGCCCAGATTTCAAAAACTCCAGTACCACCAAAAAAAGACAAGGGAGGAATCAAGAATGAGTTGGAAGCCGGGCACTGTGGCTTCTGCCTGTAATCCTAACTACTAGGAGGCAGAGATCAGGTGGATCACAGTTCAAAACCAGCCAGGCAAATAGTTCTTGAGACCCTATCTCGAAAAAAAGGGGCTGGTGGAGTGACTTAAGGTGTAGGCCCTGAGTTCAAGCCCCAGTACCACAAAAAAAAAAAGAGTTGTGGGAAGGGGCGTTGGGGATATGGCTCAAGTGGTAGAGCACTTGCGCACAAGGTCCTGAGTTCAAACCCCATACTGCCAAAAAAATGGTTTTGGTTTTTGCCTCAAACAACTGGAGTAATCAGTGGCAATTTTTTTTTTTTTGCTGAGACCAGGAACTCTGGAAAGGGCAGGGGTGAGGAGGAAGAAAAGTGAGTGAAATTTTGTCCATGTGCACTTGAAATCTCTATTAGACATCCAAAGTCAAGGTACTATACATAGGATTTAATCTGAGGGGGCATGTCGGTGCTAGAGCCCTGGATCTGGGGCAGGTGAGTGTAGACAGGGCAGCAGCAAGTCATCAGGTGAGCCCTAGATATCAACCATTAGATCCACATGTTGAGGCAGAACCAGCAAGGATGTTGAGTGGGAGTTGCCAGGAAGTAGGAAAACCTGGAGAGTGAGTTCTGACCCTAGGAGTCAAGGGGAGAGTTATCAAATGATGTTGAGGACCAAGGAAGAGTGGACACTGAGGACCCTGACCAGGGTAGTTACCTGGAGGGGAGGGACAGCCCTGACTAGAATAGGTAGAGGAATGAAGACAAAAACTTAGGCGTGTCTGAAGAGACATGACAACTAGAGAAGGCCACAGATTAAAGGTTTTTGTTTTCTGCTTCAACTAAATGGGTAGAGAAGAGGGTTACTAGGCCAACTGTTGAGCAGGCATGGATCTCTGGATCGATAACCGCTGGAACACGACAGTCTATGCAGCAGTGGGTAGTAACAGACTGAGATAAGGCCGGTCGTGCAGGGTCATGCAGAACCTGGTGGGTAACTCTCACCCTGGGGCTTCCCTTCAGTCCCCGGGACACTTTCCCGAGCTGAAGCTGGGGCTCCTCCGCCTCACGGCTAGCCCTTTCTGCAGACTGCAAGTTCACCTGCCACTACCGTTGCCGCGCGCTCGTCTGCCTGGATTGCTGCGGGCCCCGGGACCTGGGCTGGGACCCCGCGCTGGAGCGGGACACGAACGTGGTGAGCGCGGGAGCTAGGGGAGCCCGGGTAGGGCGGGGACGCACAGACCGGCAGGCCACAACGCAGGCGCTTGCTGGCAGTTCGGGCTCTGCGCACAGTAGCGTTCAAATGCCGATTTCCCGACATTAGAGTGACTAGTTCTGCGCGAAGGCTTGGCGGTGTGCCCGGGGGTGCTGACTCCAAGCAGACCTTACAAGCCACGGACAAACTGCTGCCAAGGCGCGCATAGGCTCGGCGCACGCGCACTTCCTGCAGCCGCTTCCATCCGGCGGCGAAGTTGGTGCACATGCGCACACCTACCGAATAGGTTTCGTCTGGGAGGCGGGGCCTGCGAGGCGGAGCTGAGTTGAGCTGCCTGGGCGATGAGGTCATCCCTAGAGAAGTAGCATGTGTGTCCCCGCCCCTCGACTTCCTCTCCCAATGAGACAAGAGCTAGAGCCTGGCTAACTACGTTTTAGTCTTAACGGTTGCGGCGCGGCTCTGGCTCCGGCGCAAGCTCACACTGGTACACGCAAACGCACGCACGAGCCTGGGGCGGTGGTTGGAGTTTACAGAAGCAGTAGGTCAGGGGACCGGGCGGGCGCAGCGATGGGTGAAGTGGAGACGCCTTCTTTCGAGATGACCTGGAGCAGCACGACAAGCAGTGGTTATTGCAGCCAAGAAGACTCGGACTCCGAGCTCGAACAATACTTCACGGCGCGTACCTCGTTGGTCCGCAGGCCGCGCCGGGACCAGGTGGGAGCCAGGGGTGGCCGGCGGCGGGCGAGGGGCGGTCGCTGGAACCCCGCCCCTCCCCGGTAAGTTGCCGCATGGAGAGTTGGTGGGCAGCCCTATCCTCCGGGCGGGGGACTGGCCCTCGGAACCGCGGATAGGGCTCTCAGCTCAGGGTAAAGCCCCCGTTCCAGCGCGTCGATACTGAGTCCCGAGGCGTCCTTGCTCTTATCACAGACCGGTTGAACCAGGGGAAGCAGCTTTTTAGCTTGGGTTAGACTAGAGACGGGCGTTATTCACCTATGACTAAAGCAACTGCGCAGCTCGGGTTAGCATCCTGATTTCGCGTTTGGCACTCCCACTCCTTCCTTGGGGAACTGAAGGAGGAAATGGAGGAGGAGGAGCCCTCGCTGGGAAAGTGAAGTATGTTTAGGAGAGGAGAGACGGAGGGAATCCAGCCCCTACATGTACACCTGGGTGGAACCAGCTGAGTTCCCAGGCTCTTGCTGGAATATAGAAGATTCAGTCCTCCATCTGGCATGGACTCTTGGAAAGCATGTTTGGGAATGGATAGGAAGGGAGCCTTTGTTTCCTTGTTCTGAACGGTAAGCATTCAGAGGAGGTCAGGCGCGTTTGGGGTGGTATGGCTGTAGACTGGGTAAGCATTCAGGAGCACTGTGCCCATAGGGGATGAGAAGGCAAAGTTATAAAGTGCCTGAGAGGGGTGGAAAGAGATCCCCGTTAATAATTGAAGCTTGTGAATCGTCTGAACCTCTCAGAATCTCCTGGGTTGTCCCCATTATCAGAGACCTCTGTGGGGATGTCATGGATGTGACCACAAGGCTCAGATAACTTTTTCTGGCCTTGAGAAGTGTAGCCTCAGGGAAGCAAACAGATCAGGACATAAAGGGGACCATGAAGTTTAATATACCAGGAAGCAATGGGGTAAAATTCCTTACTTGAACCAAGAAACTGAAGTTGGATGATGCTTTTGGTGAAATTTGACAAAATTTCTTACAGAAGGGGTGCTGCTCAACATCCCAAAATCTCAGCCCAGGGGTTGTTTCCATACCACTCAGCCTGAGCCATCTTCCACTATGGAAAGATGGGAAAACCACAGGCACTAGACAGTTGAAAATGAGGTGGAGGGCTCGGGGTATAGCTCAGTTGTAGACACTTGCCTAGCATGCATGCTCTGGGTTCAATCTCCACCCAAAAACAAGGAAAAGGAGGCTGAGAAGACCCAAGTCCTTTGTAAAATAAAACCTTCAGAGCTGGGGGTGTGGTTCAGTGGTGGAGCACTTGCCCAGCATGCATGAGGTTCTGGGTTTAATCCCCGGCACCAGAGGGTGGGGAAGTAAAGAGTGGAGAGTAAGTTGCTATGGGCAGGAAAAGAGAAATTCCATAACCCTCCTGTGCATCCCTCTGGGACATCATTGGAATCCTCTTCCAGCAGGCAACTTTGGGAACAGAAAAAGTAACTTCCTCTTCTTGAGGAAGAAGAGTCTTGACAGGATAGGGTAGCCTCTAGACTAAGGCTAGAAAGAGTAAATTTAGATACTGAGAGAAGTGTGCACTGGAGAAAGGAAGGAGCTGGAACTGAGGTCAGTGGGTCCCAGTCCAGGATAAAACAGGATGGAAAGACAAAGGAGTAAATTTTCTCATTGTCTTGACTGGAGCTTAGAACTGTCACAAGGATGGAGAATTAGCACACTCTTTGTGCCTTCTGTGTTCTGTAAACAGAATATGCTTCTTGCCCCAGCACTAGAGTCTGTCTGTTCAGCATTCCTCCCAGCACCCTTCCCATCCTGGTACTCCTTCCCATTGGGGCATTCTGTATGTCTCAGCCTCTGTCCTTGGGCCTGAAAAAACACATCTACCTCTTATTCCCAGTTTCTAGTCCTCATTTTCCAGGGCCTAAACCATTTGTTCTTACTAGCCTGACAGGATTGCCCACTGTCCCTAACATAGTTTCTGCTGGAGTTTTCATTCCTCAGTGCTCTCCTCCATCCAGAAGATCTTTGGGAACCTGGGGGGCAGAGGGCAGAGGTGGGCATTGATTTTCATCCTTCCCTCACAATCTTTCTATGAAGCCTTAGTTCTCAGAAACATAGATTTGCTGGCTGCTGAAGACCAGGAAGTTCTGGGTGAAGAGCATGCTGCTGAAAGTCCATGGGCTCCACCTTGCTCCCTCATCTGTCCTCCTCATTTGTCCCCATCATCTGTTTAAGCAACTTAGAGGCTCCAAACCAGTAGTTAGGGAGAACCCTAGCTGTGCTGGGATCAAAGCTGGGCACAATTTCATTCTATAGGAGACCCGGTGAGAATTTCTCTGGGAAAAGACTTTGGTCAGTGGTGATTTCAGCTGTGTTTCTGACACTCCCATTCCAACCAGACTCCATCTTACATCAACAGGAAATAAGGCTGAGGCAGTAGGGTCAAGTAAGTTTGGTTGAAGAAAGTCAGTTCATAGTCCTAGCTGTTCTGACTCACACTCTGCCCTCTGCAAAAATCAAGTCCCTGAAAGAAAAGGGGACTGAGTGGTGGAACTAAAATCTTTGCCCTAAATCTCCAAACAGCAGGGGGAAGCACAGAAACCCCTCTGCTACTTGGCATTCATGGGCCAGCCTATACCAGGAAGTTGCTATTCACCTCTGGCCTATCAGATCCTGGCCTAAAGTTGCCTTTTCTGCAGTTTGGGTCAAGATTAAATGGCATGTTACAGTGATTTCCTCACTACATCTGAGAAGTCAGAGCTGGAAGCTGGTCCCAAGAACCCCACCAAAGGATGTTGACATTGTAGAGATTACCCTTCCCCTCCTGCCTGCTGATGACTGGACTGCTGATACGCACCAGCTCCTACATCACCTATGCTGCAGTATGGAGTGGAAAAATGGGTTGCCTTCTCCAAGAACAAACCCTGACTCCAACCCAGCTAGGGTGCTGGGATTAGCTGTGCATTTGAGACATGGTTTTGTTTTGTTTACTTATTTTTTGGTACTAGGGCTAAACACAGGTCCTACCACATAGTAGGCAAGTGCTTTACCACGGAGCTATACCCGCAGCCCTGAGTAGTGGTTTTACTTTGAACAAAAGTTCCTTCTCAGAGTCCCTCATGTTTTTCTGGCCCCTGGCCATGTGCCCTCAATTAAACTTGGTTTTATGATGTCCTTCGGGTCACATCCAGTCTTGAGGTGGCCCCTGGCAGGCAGCAAAAAGAAGCTAAATGATTCTGCCTTTGTCATCTGTACCTGTAGCATGTAGAGCTAGGAGCAGTGACAGGTTCGGGGGGATGGGTTCAGTGACAGGGCCAAAATCAGCCAATTTCCAAGAGCTGCCCCAGGGCTGGCAAGAGTGGCTCAAGTGGTAAGAGTCCCTGCCCAGCAAGCGCGGGACCAGAGAGTGTTCAAGGCCAGTACCGCCCAAAAAAGAAAAAAAAAAAAAGAGCTGCCCCAGACACTGTTTTTTAGAGAAGCCCTGTGTTTCTCAAAAGCCCTATATTCATGCTGACCTTTTGTTTAGGATGAGCCTGTGGAGTGGGAGACACCTGACCTTTCTCAGGCTGAGATTGAGCAGAAAATCAAGGAGTACAATGGACAAATCAACAGCAACCTCTTCATGAGCCTGGTGAGTTAACTATTCAGAAAGGTAGTATGGGGAGGGACAAGAACCCAACTGTGTGCCTGATGCCCCAAAACTCATAGCCAAGATATTGTTGGATAGACCCAAGTGATTTATGCCTACCTAGCTATGTGGACTGACCCCTAGACTGTTTCATCTCACTGTCATTATTGGTTTCTTTCTCTCATTTTAGAACAAGGATGGCTCCTACACAGGCTTCATCAAAGTTCAGCTAAAGCTGGTGCGCCCTGTCTCAGTGCCCTCCAGCAAGAAACCACCTTCCTTACAAGATGCCCGGCGGGGCTCAGGACGGAGCACAGCTGTGAGGCGCCGCACCTCCTTTTATCTGCCCAAAGACACTATCAAGCACCTGCATGTTTTGTCACGCACAAGGGCACGTGAGGTCATTGAGGCCCTGCTTCGAAAATTCTTGGTGGTTGATGATCCCCGCAAATTTGCACTCTTTGAACGAGCTGAGCGTCATGGCCAAGGTGGGCTTCCTGTGTGTGAGCACGTATATACTTGTACCTGTGCATGCAGAGGCTGAAGCATTTGGGCCTGTCTCTGATCACACACATCCTTTTCCCCTATCTGCCCTTCAGTGTATTTCCGGAAGCTGTCAGATGATGAGCAGCCCTTGAGGTTACGACTTCTCGCAGGGCCCAGTGAGAAAGCCCTGAGCTTTGTCCTGAAGGAGAATGACTCTGGGGAGGTGAATGTGAGTATACAGTCTTCATTATTGTCTTGCTTGTCACTGAATTAAGTCTGATGGGCTGCAGCTACAGTAAGGCTGGAAGGAGGAATTGAACTGGAGGACAAGTCTGGCAAAGCCTCTCCAGGAGTGTGTGGGCCTTGTGTCTAGAGTGAAGGCTTCTAGGCCACTCATGTCAGAGCTTATGGCCTATCCCAGAAGTCAGAAGAACTGTCTTGTTGCTTTGCTCTTTCCTGGTATGGAAAATCCTCTGAAGATTGCGGAGTACATCTGACTGCAGATCAAATCAAAGGTGTGAGCCCAAGACCAAAACATGATAGAGGCTCCCCTTAAAGCATTAAGACTTTGCCTATGCTTGGGTATAGTTCATTGGTAGAGCAAGTGTTCAGCATGAGCAAAGCCTGAAGTTCTGTCCCCTGCAGTGAAGGGGGCGGGTTGGGAAAGTAGAAGGGATGTAGCTTAGTGATGAAGTGCTTTCTTCACATGCACAGGTCTTCAATTGATTTGATCCATAGCCCTAATTTTTACAGATAGTTGTTTTTGGGTTTTTGTTTTGTTTTTGTGGTACTGGGGTTTAAATTCAGGGCCTCATGGTTGCTAGGGAAGTGGAGTGGCTCAAGTGGTAGAGCCACTCCACCAGCCCTCCATAGCCCCATTTTTTTAAAACAGTTTTTACCTCAAAGCTATCTGGTTCCCAGGTATTGGGCTTATGGTGTTGGATTAGATTCAGAGTGTGGACACAACCTGACAGCAGGTAATTGGGGAATGTCCTGTTTTGCTGCTTCTCAATGAGGTGACTTATTTGTGGGATCCATCTTCTATACAAATTGTTGGGGTTCCTAGCACAGATTGTTTGGACAAAAGCCTATCCACAGAAAGGCCATGATGTGGTGATCTTCTCTGGGAAGAATTTGCTGGTTTGATATGCCTGGTGCAGCCTGTGAACCTCCCCTCTTCCCCCTTGCAGTGGGATGCCTTCAGCATGCCTGAACTACATAACTTCCTGCGCATCCTGCAGCGAGAGGAAGAGGAACACCTTCGTCAGATCCTGCAGAAGTATTCCCGTTGCCGTCAGAAGATCCAAGAGGCCCTGCACGCCTGCCCCTTGGGGTGACCTCTTATACCCCTGGATAGAAGGAGGAGAGTAGGCAGTGCCAAGAGAGTGCTGTGTGAGTGTGACAGGGCCCATGGGACCTGAGGAATGAGTGTGCATGGAGGCCTTCTCCTGTTGCGGGAATGAGCCCAGAGAATAGTGAAGGAGCTGGTCCCCTGTGTCCACCAATGGGTGTAGCAGTGCATGGCTTTCCAACCATCTGTCCCTCATGTAATGGGTCATGGTGGGCCAGGGCTTCCCTGGGTAGCTACTCCAGGCTTGAAGCAGGAATGGGGCAAAGTCTCCTTAATTCATATCTCAGACGTGAGAATCTTGGAGACCCTACAAACAGAACAGGGTTGTGTTTGCAGGGGTGAGGTCCCTCATCTATGGGAAAAAGGTTGTTTTGGGTATTGGATGGAATCTCAGGATAGCCCTCTCAGAACCAAGGGTGGGTACTCTAGAGTAAAGAGGCAGTAAGGTAAAGTCTAGGTATCCCTCTATTGTGCCTTCTGACTCACACCTTCCTAAGGTCAGGGAGAGCTGGTTCATAGTACAGAAGTAGTGCCTCATTGCCTTCAAGGAGGATATCCTTGGGCCAGGCTAGGGTCTTTGTGAATGAGGGCAATGGGCCAGGCCCATTCTTTGTTTGCCAAAGCCAGGGACTCTCCCTCATATATTGTTGAAGAAGTGTGTGAATGCATGTAATGTCTTGTGACCTCAACTGAATGCCTCCTATGGGGAAAGGGATGGGGATAACAGTCATCACGAAGGCCTGAGGCCTGAAAGAATTGGCTGAATAAAGATTTAAGAATCTTCCTGCTTTTGGACTCTCTATTGTGGGACCACAGCCACAGTAGCCCCTAGTGATGGGTAGCTGGGTGTCTGGTTCATGCCTGTAATCCTAGCTACTCAAGAGGCAGAAATCAGGAGAATTGTGGTTCAAAGCCAGCCCCAGACAAATAGCGAGACCCTATCTCAAAAATACCCAACACAGAAGATAGTTGAAACAACACAAGTAGAAATCACCCAGGGAAAATGCATAAAACTAAGCAAGAAGATAGCAAGAACAGAAATTCAAGTAATATCAATACTTAAAGGGCAAGAGAAAGTGGAGAACCAAAGGACACAATAAAGCCTAAATGAGAACCTGGAAAAAGTTTTTTCCAGAAACCATAAAAGGAAATGGAAGATCATCTGCAAATATCAGTGTCTGACAGACATTAAGAAAACAGCCACCTACAAGCCAGACAGAGAGCCCTCAAGAACTTGACCAAGATGGTACCCTGATATTAGACTTCCCAGCCTCCAGAATTATGAAAAATAGCTATTTCTTACCCAGTCTAGGGTATGTTGTTAGCAGTTTCAGCTAAGATAATACCCAACAGGAGGGTGTACACAATGTGCATATATAGTAAAGAATTTAATCTTATTGGAGAAAAAAAAAAAAAAAAACAGGACTGGTGGAGTGTCTCAAGCAGTAGTGCACCTGCCTAGCAAGCATGAGGCCCTGAGTTCAAACCTCAGTACCACCAAAAAAGTGATGGGTAGATTCATAGGGCATCCTTTTCGAGGTTGCCATGGAACCAATTTGTTACCAAATATGCAGATGTACTCTATCACTCATCACTGGGGCTCAGGTCATGGCTGGGACAAGAATAAGCTGCAGCTAGAACTTGGGAAATCATTTCTCAACACACCTCTGAAAGAATCTGGCATAACTTCTATCACCAAATACCCATCTGCTGTGAACTAGACACAGTACTGCAGGCTATAGCTGTTACTGTTTTCAAAGCAAGTATGCCTTATGGTGAGTTTATAAAGAATACTGAATTTGAAGTTTTTCAGTTGTCAGTGTAGCTATAAGACATTTGGTTTAAGAAAAAAATTGTCTAGTTCCTTAGTTTTCCTTAGGCTTTTATTTCCCTACATGTGACAGTGATGGTCGCAGAAACACGGTCGTGGAAATAGAAGCCAGACAGGCAACCTACAGCCTGGCCTGCGTCTGGCCTAAAATGCTGGTTTGAGATGACGTAGTTTAGTAGGTCAGCTGGGCCTAAGCTCTAGGGTCAGAGACTTGGAAAGCCCTACGTGCCAGTCAGCCTAACGGAGCCAGAACACACTACACCGTTACCCTGGGAGGTTGCTTCCCCAGCTGACAAGAGCATGGCCTGCTGGGATCTGAGTTCCTGCAGCGCATGCTGGGAGATGCTCAGCCAGTGAGGGTGACCATTGGCTCTGTCCACAGACCGACGACTGCAGCAGCCAATCGGAGGGGGCAGCGTTCGGGGCATGCGGAAGCGGAAGTGAGGTTTCCGTGGAGACAGCCGAGCCTGCCAAAGGTGGCTGCGGCTGCACCTGCGAGCCGAGGCTGGGGCAGGTCATGGTGGCGCCCACTGCACTGTGAGAGCTGAGCGGCCGCGGGGTCCGCCATGCGCCGGCGGCCCTGACATGGGCGCCAGCGGCTCCAAAGCACGGGGCCTTTGGCCCTTCGCCTCGGCGGCGGGGGGCGGTGGCCCGGAGGCGGCGGGCGCCGAGCAAGCTTTGGTGCGGCCTCGATCCCGAGCCGTGCCCCCCTTCGTATTCACACGCCGCGGGTAAGGACATGGGTTCTCCCTGAGGGAAGACAGCCAGGCGGTGCCATGGGGAATGCTTGCCACCGAACCCCCCCTTACACCTGAGTCAGGAGGACTCCCTTTGGAGCCTCCATTAGAGCAAGGGGTGGGGAAAGCAAAGCAGTAGGCTCTTGAAGACCTGGCTGTACTGAAGGCCTCCCCAGGGAAGAGTGGGCCAGAGGCATGCATTCCCCAAGGTAAAGGTGAGACTGGGTCTGTATAAGACCCTAGGATTTTCCTTTCATCCCTTCTAATTCAGCGTGCAAGTCAAAGGCTGTTTACCCTCCCCCTTATTCTTAAGTGAATGACTTTCTGTTTAGGCTCCTTTCCTTCCCCACAGTAGTGGGGTTGGACCTCTGAGAGTAGGGGCTGAGTAAGCAAGGCTGGACCCCAGTGTTGAGAGTGAGACCAGGAAAAAAAGACCCTCACTTGTTTATGTTCTCCAGATCTGGAGTGCTGACCTAACCCCTCTTTTCACAAGAGCATCAGAATGACCTGTCCCTAGGGAGCTTCTGGACAAGCACTCCCTATTGTGGAGATTTAACTGTAAATACCAGAGGGACCCAAGAGAGCAATTTGGCTGCACCAGCCACTTGGAAAGGGCGAGAGAACAAAGCTTTTCTCTCTTTAAGCTCCTTGCTAGCTCAGACATTCACATCTCCAGTCTTTGGCACTTGGCCAACAGTGTCTTCTAGAGTGAGACTAACATGCCCAGGCCACCACCCTTCCCCATTCTGTAAGCCTGGATGAAGGGCCTTATACTGGAATGGCTGGTCTTATGAGACAAACCAGTGATGAGAACTGGTTTTGGTTTCTTGGACAGTGTACTCTGGTATGGCCTTTCTTCTTGGGCATATGATACTGTCCATTACTGCACTCCCCATTTCCTTCTAGTAGATCCCAGCCTCAAGCAAAAGATTCCCCAGGCATATTTATCCTCTCTTCTTCCCACCAAGATTGTTCCTTCTTACTAGAAGTTAGGCACACTTCCCTATGGTCTGTGGCATTTGCCATGACCAGCTTGTTCCCTTTCTACACAGCTCCATGTTCTATGATGAAGATGGGGATCTGGCTCATGAGTTCTATGAGGAGACAATCATCACCAAGAATGGACAGAAGCGCGCCAAGCTGAGACGGGTGCATAAGAATCTAATTCCTCAGGTGAGGGGCTGGGCAGTGGTCTTAGAGCCTGTCAAGTATGTGGAGGTAGACCCAGATGAGGTCTACTAGGGGAGGAGCTGGGAAGAACAGGAAGGCTTCCTGGAGTAGAGGTACTGAGCTGACCCTCACTAGCCTCTGTTTTCATGGCAGGGCATCGTGAAGCTGGATCCCCCCCGCATCCACGTGGATTTCCCTGTGATCCTCTATGAGATGTGAGCCTGTGGGGTGGCAGACACAAGCACCTTCTGCCCCAGCAAGAAACTCCCAGGCTCAAGGTGTGGCTTCTATTGAGGAGTCCAGGCTGGGGCCACAGCCCTGAATAAATTCCGCTGGCCCTGAACCTTCAGCTGTAAGCAGGGCGGTCCCTCGGTGTTAGTTGGGCAATGGTTTGTTTGTGGACAAGAGGTGGCTGGTGAAGGCTAATGACAAGAGTTACTGGCCCAACCTCCCTAGCCACCCCTGCAAGAAGCATAGCAGGGTATATGCCAGTCAGGAATGCCTGGTTCCTGGTTCTTTGCCTAGCCTGATTTCTTCCAAGCTTGCCTAGGGCCCAGCCCTGCTAGAAGCTACAGCACTTTACAAGCAAAGTCTGCCTTCTTCCAGCCCCTGGGCTGTGGGGGCTGAACACAAGTGGGAACTTCCTTTCCCTGACTTCCCTTACCCCCTAGTTGGAGCATTTCAGCCGTTTGCTACCTCGATTCCTCCTGTATTGGACAGAGGCTGGGGACAGCACCAGCCTGATTCTTCCTGCCAACTTGCCATTTGTTCCCACTCTGGAATGGACAGTTTGCAGGCTGTTAACAGGAATGGAGACTGGTGTGGGACTTCATCCAGGGCTGGGCTGATTCCCTCCTCACTGCAATTAGTTGTTGCCCTCTCCCCAGATGAGATGGTGCAGGCCAGGGTCAAGACAGGCTGTGGATGCCTGTGCCTATAGTGAGTTGCCTCAAGCCACCTATTCTGTCTAATCCCCTTTGCCTTCGCACCAGCCCCCTCTCCCCTAGCTTTTTTTTGTGTGTGGGGAGGGGGTACTATCCATTATCCTGTGGTAAGAAACAACATACTAGGGCTGGTACCAGTAGCTATGAGCAACCCAACCCCCTTCCCCCAAAAGTATCCTCACCCCTTCAGGATCAGTCAAGGGAAAGTACTGGACCCCCTTGGTAGGGACAGAAAGGAGGGAAAAACCATAAAAGGAATACTTAAAATGTGAAGGTTTGTAAATAGTCTAGTCTATGATGATGTTGGGACAGAATCTGATTTCTATATAGAGATTACTTTTTTTTTTTTTTTAATTCTTTATTGTGCAAGCTTTGTGCTTCTAGAGTGTGGTAAATGGCTTGGGGAGGTTGGCCCCCAGCATAGGAAGACAATTGTTATTTGTTCAGTTTCAATAAAATTATTTGTAGATCCTGCACATAAGAGTGGCATCTTCGGGATTTGTGAAACTCAGTGTCTAGACTACCTCCTGGGTTCAATAGGTAGGCCTAGGCAGACTGGCCAGCCCCCTTATCTTCAGCACCCACCAAGGGTAGTAAGGCTGAGCCCTGCCTGTCGCAATACCAGCCATGGCCAGTAGGTGGCTGTGTGTTCACACAGACCTCACCACAGGCCCTCTCAGGATTGGGGGGTGCAGGGGAAGGGGGACTTACTTTTCTGTTGTGATCAGTGTGGTGGAGACCCCTGGAATCAGAAGGCCTTGGGATACTTCACTAGGGACTTGCCCCAACTGCCTGACCTAAGGTGAGAGTGTGACCCCCCAAATAGTTCTGGAATACTTCTGGTCAAGGTCCTGAGCTCCATGGACCTCAAAAGCTCAGCCTTCGATGAGTAACAACCAGACAGGTGCCACCACACTCTTTGCCTAATACCAGGCTTTGCAGCCTAAACTCACCTGACTTTTCCCAGGCTGCTATTTAGGAGAGTGAGCTCGAGCAGGCAAGACCCTTTGTTCTCTGCCACCTGTGGACATTCTGCCTGCACTTCTCACGGCCTGCTATGAGGCACATTGTCTGCTAGATGGCACATTGTCTGCTAGACCTAGCTTCTTTGGCCATCAGCTCAACTTCCAGGTAGGGAGGATGGAAATAAAGAGACCCAGGCTTGTGGGTCTGGACAGATGTCTTGCCAGTCTTTCAGAGGCTTGGACTTGTCAAGTCTGGAGCAAGATCACCCTGTTTAGCTTGGCCTTGCACTTCTCTGGGCTGCCTTCCCATCCCCCATAATGTGCCTAAGGCCTTAATATCTTCTACTGACTCCCAACTGGCTGTTCAGGGACCAGGGCTTTCCCATACCAGATAGCATCCTATCTCCTACCACCACTGTCCTGCCTGGGGGAACTCCCTGTGCTGAGCCTGCCCAGCTGACCCCAAAGCTGGAAACAATGGGAGTCAGGGCAGTACTTCCCCCACTCCCTCCCGCTGGGCTGTGCTCACTTCCTTCCTGCTGGCTGCCTGAGGAAGTGTCCCTACTCTGGGATAATCTGGCCTAGCCTTTGTTTTCCCAGGGGACTCCACCCTTGGTGCTTCCTAGGCCTCAGTCCTTTGCGAGAACAACACAGTGTTAGGCTACTGCATCCCTACCATGTCCTGGACTCCTGGATCCTGAGGGCCACACTCCAGGGCATGCACCCACCTAACCCTAGTCCCCCGTACAAGCCTTCTATTAGGAAAGGGGCCCCTGGGCATTGGGGAGGGGAGCCAGTGGGGTGCTGAGTGAGGAGCAAGCTCAGGGTGATTTGAGGGTAAGCAGGTTTGTCCGCACATCTGGAAAGGGCTGTGGGAACCTTGTCATAGCCCTGTGTGGAGCAAGCCACATTAAAAGCTTTTCCTCTCACAGAACACACCCATGTTGATGGAGCCCCTTACTCTGTGCAGCAGACTCAGTGAAATTCACCATGGACCATCCTCCAGCAGGAGAGTACCCTACAGACCCTCCCAGCCCATACCCCACCCCCAACCTACACAGTCACACACATCAACACATTGTCCTCTTGGTCACACTTGGGACTCTTCCACTCAGTAGAAAAAAAACTGACTCAGCTCCTGGAAGTCCCTCCAACCCACACCCCCTCACCAGAGCTAGTTCCCTTCTTTGACACCTGTTTTGGAAGACAATCAGCTGATCACCCCTGCAAGTAATTTGACTCCCGCAAAGACCCCTACTTGGGTCCCCCTCACACCATACTGGATTTGATGATCCCCACCCCCAAGGGAAGGGGGGGGTTCCCCAGTGTTAAGGAAATTATAGGGATGGAAGAGACTTAGCACCTGACCCTGCGCTCATAGCCTTCCTATCACCTGGGACAGCTGGTGGGGCCCGATCTACTCGGGAAGGGTGGAAACGGCTGTTAGCCAGCAGGGCATGTCGGAGGGAAACCAGGTCAAGTCGCTCTCCTCCCCCCGTGCCTGTTCCTGGCCCTTTCCTCTCAGAGGGGCAGCAGGAAGTGAGAAGAAAGGCTGGGATGGGAGGCGGGAGCCGGTGGGAGGGAATGGGGTTTATCAAGTCCCCGGCGGACTGCCCAGCGGGCAGCAGCTGGTGCAAGTAGCCTAGCTGGAGAGGCTCACCTCAAGAAGAAGGGAAGCCGCGGACATACTGGGCCGATACAGACTTCCACACAGGTGAGCACAGCGCAGACCAAAGACTGGTCTGCGCCACCGTAGATGCTCTCGCTTCGGCGCTCCCTCTAGCAGGCGAGCGGTCCGGGAAGGGGCTGGCGGCTTAGGCTGGCGGCTTAGTCGTTGGCCCTTTGGGGAGCTGGGTCCCACACTAGGGAGCAAATCTACACACACACACACACACACACACACACGCGCTTCGCCGCTGTTTGGCCACGCTGTTTGGCCAGAAACTTCTGCAAGACTGGCATCCTCCTTGGAATTAGGAGCGATTCCCCAGACTCCCCCCACCCCCACCCCCAGAAACTGGGCAGGAGAGGAGCTGAGGGATTGGCCTGCCCCTCATGCGGGGCGGGGGGTGGGGGCGAAGGGACTCCCTACCTCCTTCTCCCCTCTTTCCCCCCCCGCTCCCCCCCCCCGCTCCCCGCCTCACTGAGCTTCCCTGTCCCCAGCCCCGCCCGCCACGCAGCGACCCACCGCCTAGGTTGCCAGACCAACCACTGCCTCGGCTTGGCCAGGGGAGGGCTTCTAGGCGGTGCTTGGCCCCTTCCCGTAGACCGGCAAGGGGGCGGGGCTTCCCTTCAGACCACAGATGAACCCAAGGGATACTGGATTCTTAGGAAGCCAGGCATTACTGTCCCAAGAGGCCCTGGACCCATTCAGATCAGAGTCCCTTTTTTTCCACATAAAGGGCCTAGTGGTAAAAGCTACATTCAGGGATGCAGATTTAGATTCGCAGCTGCCCCCAGCCAAGGCCTCG
Organism: Castor canadensis; assembly: GCF_047511655.1. Classification (NCBI taxonomy): domain Eukaryota; kingdom Metazoa; phylum Chordata; class Mammalia; order Rodentia; family Castoridae; genus Castor; species Castor canadensis. The sequence continues at coordinate 50,146,326 of NC_133402.1, read as the reverse complement.
GGGTGCCACAGCACCTCCTTATGGCCAGAAGAAAGCCACCTCCTTTTTTCCAAACCCCGCCCTGTCCCTTTAAGAGGCTGACTGCACCGAGAAACGGGGAGGATTATACCACCGGCGACAGACTGTGGGGGTAAAATCTCAGGCTGATTGGCTCTTGAGGCTGAGACGACAGCAGAAATCCCCGTTAGAACGAGCCTTGGGTCTCGGTTAGGTGACACGTCCCTCTGCAGAGGAATCAGAGGATCTCAAACCCGAAACGCGGTACTGGCAGCGAGAAAGGTGGACATACCCTCCCGCCTGGGCCGCAAATCCTGCTCCCTGCCCACCTCTGCGGCTGGATTCTTAAAGGGCCCGTGGGCCTGGGGCGGAGCCAGCAGAAGTGCCTATCCCTGGCGGTGCCTGGGCGAAGGGCTGGAGCGAGCTAGGCTGGGGCTAAGGATGGCGGCGGCCCTGGCGCGGGTCCCTCTGGCGTGCTGTGTGAGGTGAGGGAAGGCAGTGCAAGCGTGGCGGCTCACTTCCCCGAGGCTGGACTCTGAACTCTGGGAGCGCCCCAGAGAGGAGGCCCAGGAACCCCACTCTCCACCCGGCGGGGCTCTGGCTCCACGTGCGGGTCGGGGGCGGGGTCCTGCACAAAGGCCAAGGCACTGTGCTCTCCACCCGAGACCCGCCGGGGGGGTGGGGGGTGGGGGGTGGAGGTGGGGGGGTCGGGCGCGCGCGCGCACATTCTCAGTGGCTGTGGAGGGAAGGGCAGGTCGGCCTGCGCCGCTGTGGGAGGTCCGCTGCCCCTTTGTCCCTGCGAGGCCTCCTCCAGGCCTGGGAGAGTGTCTGTGCACGATAAGTCCTGACAGCTTCTCTTCCCTTTGGAGGGTGTTGCACAGACACCAACACTGCAGCTATCTTCCTCCCAGCTTCGCGGCTTCTGTATGACTTGTGCCCTGCCTTACCCAACTTCTGTTGTTTCTCTAGAATCAAGGGTTCTTCACGGGATACAGTGTAGGGCTCGGGGTTCCAAGATTTGTGAAACCGTGTACTGGATGGTAGCAGGCACCTGTGTGGCTCTGGCAGCAGGTCCATAGCCTAATTCATCTGATTCTCAGAAGAGTCTCAGACCTAACAGATTCTTGCTACCTGCTCCAGAAAGGAGTCCTGTGTTTCTGGTAGTGAGTCTGTAGGGTGTCTTGCCTACCCTTCTTCAGTGGCCTGTGGTCTCCCAAACCTATTACAGTGGTCTGAACAACTGGGCACACACTGACCCACACAACATGGCTTCTGGAACATAGATGGGCTTAAGGTAGACACCTTCATAATTCTCTACACTGACTTGTTCTCTCCTACCCTTCCTTCAGTTCCTGAGCTGGTGCTTGGCAGGTGACACTTCCTGCAGCACCCAGCATGCGGGCAGGCTTGGGCCCCACCATCACATTGGCCCTGGTGCTGGCGGTGGCATGGGCCATGGAGCTCAAGCCCACAGCACCACCCATCTTCACAGGCCGGCCATTTGTGGTAGCATGGGATGTGCCCACGCAGGATTGCGCCCCACGCCACAAGGTACCACTGGACCTGAGGGCCTTCGATGTGGAGGCCTCACCTAATGAGGGTTTTGTGAACCAGAATATCACCATATTCTACTATGACCGTCTGAGCCTGTATCCACACTTTGATTCAGCTGGGGTGTCTGTTCATGGTGGTGTGCCACAGAACGGCAGCCTCTGGGCACACCTGCAGATGCTGAAGAAACCTGTGGAGCACTACATTCGCACCCAGGAGCCTGCAGGGCTGGCAGTCATTGACTGGGAGGATTGGCGGCCTGTGTGGGTGCGTAACTGGCAGGACAAGGATGTATACCGCCAGTCATCACGTCAGCTGGTGGCCAGTCGTCACCCTGACTGGCCATCAGACCGAATAGTCAAACAGGCTCAATATGAGTTTGAGTTCGCTGCGCGGCAGTTCATGCTGGAGACACTACGCTATGTAAAGGCAGTCAGACCTCGGCACCTCTGGGGCTTCTACCTCTTTCCTGACTGCTACAACCATGATTATGTACAGAACTGGGAGACCTACACAGGCCGCTGCCCTGATGTCGAGGTGGCCCGCAACGACCAGCTGGCCTGGCTGTGGGCTGAGAGTACAGCCCTCTTTCCCTCTGTCTACCTGGATGAGACACTGGCTTCCTCTGTCCAAGGCCGCAACTTTGTCAGCTTCCGTGTTCAGGAGGCCCTTCGTGTGGCTCACACCCATCATGCCAACCATGCACTCCCAGTGTATGTCTTCACACGGCCCACCTACACCCGCAAGCTCACAGGGCTTAGTGAGGTATGTGCCCTTCTCCTGGGCCTTGTTTTTCTCCTTCCAGAAACCACCATGCGTTTGGGTACTTGGGCCTGAAACCCTCGTAGTAGTCAGTAGTTTTCTGACTGCTCCACATCTAGGCAAATTTTTCTCTTGCTAATCTTGTGAAAGGGTAACGTCATTACCCCCATTTTGTGGCTAGATTTGAGGCAGAGAGATGCTAAGAAGTTTATCCAAGGCCTCCAGCAAGCCCTGGACAGCATAGTTACTTGGACTCAGGAATCCTGATTTTGGAATCCATGCTAGGCTCCATGTAGGCTCAGGTGTGCCCTTGGCTTAGAGATGGAGGCCCAAAGTAAAATGTTTACGAGAGGGCTGGGCATGGGACTCATGGCTATAATCCCAGCTACTTAGGAAGTAGAGATTGGGAGGATCACATTCAAAGCCAGATCAAGGCAAAAAGTTAGTGAGACCTCCACCTCAACAAATAAGCCAGATGTGGTGCGTGCCCATAATCCCAGCTACATGGGCGGCCATAGATAGGTTTGTGGTCTGAGGCTGTCCACAGACAAAACACATGAGACTACCTGCTGAGGGGGCCTAGTAAGCAGGAGTCCTCGAGTTCAAACCTTAATACTGAAAAAAAAGAAAGAAAGAAAGGAAAAAGCCAAACAGCCTCTGCCTGGAGGCACATTGGGGAAGGCTGCACTGGGAGGTGAGCAGGTCAGAACAGGCCTGTCCAACTACCCTCTCCTTTCTCACCCTTTGCTGTCAGTCTTCCCCGGTGACTGTTCCCTTCCCACACAGATGGACCTCATCTCTACCATTGGTGAGAGTGCAGCCCTGGGTGCCGCTGGTGTCATCCTCTGGGGTGATTCAGTGTACACCTCAAGTATGGTAAGTGAGACCCAGCCAGCCTACTGAAATTGAGTCTATAAGGATAGTAGAGAATTAAGACTTTTCCTCCCAAGTTCACTAAGGAGTACAAACCTAGTCTGGTTCCCTTTTCTGTCTCCCATCCCAGGGTTTGTCCCTGGTCCTAGGAGAGAAAGAACGCACCCCTGCCCTGCTCCCAGGAAAGAGGAAGTGCTGTCTTTAACAGCTAAAGTTCCACCCTTCCTTGCCTGCCCAGCTGGGCTCCAGTCTCTGTCCCCCACCCCCTTCTCAGGAGCAACAGGAAATCTGAGGCTTAGGAATACCTTTGTGTGTGTGTGTGTGTGTGTGTGTGTGTGTGTGTACACAAATATGTGTGTTGTTTAAAAAAAAAAAAAAGTACTGTTCTAAGAAGTCATGACGGCTCATACCTGTAATTCAAGCTACTTGGGAGGCAGAGATCAGGAGGATTGTGGTACTAGGTAAGCACAGACAAAAAGTTCAAAAGATCCCATCTCAACCAATAAAAAGCTGGGTGTGGTGGTATGTGCCTGTTATACCAGATAGGCTGGAAATGTAAATAGGAAGATCATGGTCCCAGCTTGGGCATAGGTGTGAGACTCTATTTGAAAAATAACTAAAGCAAACAGGTCTGCGGGGGTGGCTCAAGTGGTAGAGCACCTGCCTAGCAAGCCCAAGGCCCTGAGTTCAAACTTCAGTACCACCCAAAAAAAGGTACTGTTGAACTAGGAATACGGCTCAGTATAGAGCATTTGCATAGGACACACAGGCTCTGGATTCAAAACACAGCACCACAGGGGAGGAAAAAAAGGGTATTGTCCCCACAATGTGAACAAAGTTTCTGTCTGGGTCCCTGTGAACTCAGGCAGCTGAGCCTCACCTGTTATTCCTGGCCTCTACCCCCCTTCCCCCAGGAGACCTGCCAGTACCTCAAGAATTACCTGACACAGAAGCTGGTCCCCTATGTAGTCAACGTGTCCTGGGCCACCCAGTATTGCAGTTGGACCCAGTGCCAAGGCCATGGGCGCTGTGTGCGCCGCATCCCCAGCTCCAGTACCTTTCTGCATCTCAGTACCAGCAGCTTCCGCCTGGTGCCTGGCCAAACACCTGATGAACCCCACCTGCGGCCAGAGGGGGAGCTCAGCCGGGCCGACCTCAACTACCTACAGACACATTTTCGCTGCCAGTGCTACTTAGGCTGGGGTGGCGAGCAGTGCCAGTGGGACCGTAGGCGGGCAGCTGGAGGTACCAGTGGGGCCTGGACTGGGTCCCACCTCACCAGCCTGCTGGCTCTGGCAGCTGTGGCCCTCACCTGGACCGTGTAAGTGTCTTCCACCTGGCTACTAAGCCAGCGGGCCTCTGCCACAGGGCTCTCCTGGGCTGTAGGAGCCTGAGGGGATAGACAAATGAGTCTGGAGGGGGCAGAGCCCCCAGGATGCCCAGTAGGGCATCCATACCAGCTATCAGCCCCCTGTTCTAAGGGGGAGGGTAAGTCCCTGGAAAGGCTCCTTCTGAAGCTACAACTGGGCTGGGGAGGGCCCAGCCTGCTCCCTTGCCTCTGGATAGTTTATTATTATTATTTTGAGGTCTTTTTTGTAAACTAAATATAAAACAATTGCTTCTGTGCTTGGTCTTTCTCTTTCTGGGTCAGGGCATTGAGAGAGATTCCAGAGTCACCCACAGGTTGAGCTCAGTTCTCTGTGAAAACCTCTGCTGGGTAAAACATATTTGTAAGGACTTGGAGGACTAGAACTGCCCACTCTGGCTATTGTGCTGGAGCAGGGGTCACTGGGAGTGAAGGGACCCATATGCTACCCCAACACCAAAGTCCTCGTCTCCATATTGATTGAAATGGAGTTAGGCCCTGACATTGTAAGAGATGGAGCTCACTGAGCTTCCAGCACTGCCCTTGCAGTACTGGGACTGTACCAGCCTCTTTGCCTTGCCCACCCAGAGAGAAAAGAGAAGTAAATGTTTGGTCTTCCCTGCTGTTCCCACAGGCAAGAGCTGTGGGCTTCTGCTCCCCACCTGGGTCAAAGCCATTCCTTGGGTCTGGTAGGGAGGAAGGTGGGCAGAGGATTAGGATGTCAGTCCCTGTCACTCTATTGAGGTGAATAACAGGGCTTGAGGGGAGCATCCTGAGCTGAGAATAGGGACATCCTCAAAGGTCAGCTCTAGGGCTGGGGGTATAGCTCAGAAGTAGAATATTTGCCTAGCATTTGTGAGGCCCTGGGTTCTATCTCCAGCACCACATGCACACACACACAAAGCTCTGTCCTGGCCATGAGACAACATTACTAGTCTTGACTCCCAGAGGAGAGAAGAAGCAGCCAGCATAATCAGAGCAACTCTGAGCTGCTTCACTACCCCTCCCTCTGATGGGAGTTACCACCATTCCTCCCATTAGCCATCAGACCCCTGGGGTACCCCTCTCAGTGTCAGTGATGGCTCTGGAGAGACAGACTCAAGAAACAACCGAAGGACTATGGTGCTTTTCAGTGGTAGAATGTGTGTTTAGTTTGCACAAGGCCCTGGGTTCAGTCCTCAGTACCAAAAAAAGAAAAAGAACTAAGTAAGTAGCTGGGTGCTAGTGGCACATGCCTATAATTCTAGCAGTTAGGGTGGCAAAGATCAGGAGAATTGCGGTTTGAAGCCAACCCGGGCAAATAGTTTAAAAAAAAAAAAAAAACACTGCAAAATGGAGTTGGTAGAGTTGCTCAAGTGGTAAGAGTGCCTTCCTAGCAAGTGTGAGCCCTTGAGTTCAAACCCCAGTACCACCAACTCAGCAGGGGTTGAAGTATCTTTCATGATTGCTTTCCACATTGGTATTTGGGGAGGGGGGTTTTTTGGTTTTTTGTGGTACTGTGGGTTGAACTTAAGGCCTTGCCCATGCTTGGCAAGCATTCTATTTCTGAACTACATTGCCAGCCACATTGAAATTTGAAAGGGGATGGACAGTTCAATGCTAGGGACCAACGCACGGACACAGGCTGAAGGAAGTTGGAACACAGCTGTAATGAGAAGTTCAGGGCTGGGTTGTAGCTTTGGATCAACTCCAGACTGAGGTAAGAGGCAGCCTAGAGCTGACTTCCCCTGATGGCAATAACTGTCACCTGATCAGTAAGCACACGAAGCACACATCTGGGCTGAGCTGTGTGCTAGGGATGCATCTGTGAGCCACACCAACAAAAAGCCCTGTGCTGGTGAAGATGGCAGAGTAGAGGGAGGTGTGCACTAGATGCCAAGACCACAGGAGATGCCAGGCAGTGAGTATCAACAAAAGCAAGTGGACTAGGGAGGTGGTGTGGTTAGGGCTGTATGTGGATGAGAGAGATGTTGTGACTAGTAAAGTTGGAGGAACAAGCCTGGCCAAATTGTTGTCAACTCAGATTGTCAAAGAGATTCCTCCCTCATCCCTCTGGCTAATGATGACAGAGAATAGAATGGGTGTCTGCACCAGGAGGGTGATAAAAATTCACACAGTGAAGGAGGAGGTGAACACAGAAGAGAGGTCCCAAATGCTCATGGCTGTGGTGGGGAGAGGCCAGGCTGGAAAAAAGATTCAGGTGTTCATCAATAAGACCATGAGATGGAGCTCAGCAGAGAGAGGGCAAGGGAGGAAATGTGACCTGTCTCCCTCACACCTGTGACTTCCCCTACCTGTGACCTCCCTCTCACAAACAGGACCCCACAACTGTTAGCCACCCACTCTTACCTATACACATCAGACCTACATAGCTGTGGTATTTCCCTGCTAGCTACGACCCCACATACTTGTCAGCCCCTATGATCAGAGTTGAGCCCCACACGTATGACATCCCACACTTACCTTCCCCACACATTTGTGTCTTCCTCACACCTGTACACAGTTGTGACCTGTACCCATCCATCTGTTACCCCTCATATAAACCCATGTCCACCTCACTTCGTTTCCCCAGAAGGACCTGGGCAAAATGTAATCCAAGGACAGCCAAACAGTCCTGGGTGATAGTGGGGAGGAGGGAGGGCAGTGAGGTAGATTAAAGGCCTGAGGTATGCACAGCCAGAAAGAGCAAGCAGGGCTGGACTATCAAGCTGGATGGACCTCAGACATGCTTGCACACATACACACCCCTTGTACCAATCCAACTGGATCAGTCCAGCAGGAACAGGCCTGTGGGTAGAACCTGGGGTAGGAATCAGCTTCAGGCACCCTCAGCTTCTTCCTCCTATTCCACCATTAGATCTGGTACAGCTTCTTACTTGGACTAAGGCAATGCTGGCCTGCTGCTTGCCTGGATTGTGCCAACTGCAGCACTTCATTTCTGGAGGCACCAAGAGGTAATGGGGAGCTCCAAGGAGAGAGACTGGGACTGCCTTGATCTTTTCTTGTCCTCTCAGACCTTAAGAGTTGTGTCAGGCTCTCTGGGCCTACACAGTCATCACTGAGACCCTCTTACTGAACAGGATCAACAGCTACCACTTCTGTGGCTTGATCTTGTGTATATATTTTGGCACAGTCCCCCTGCACCTTCAGCCCTTCTTTCTCTCAGCTCTTCCAGCTTCTCCAACCCAGTCAGCCTGAAGGATCAAGCCCAGATGGTAGCCCTACTGTGAGTGTCATTGCACCTGTGGCCACCAGGCTAGGGGTTTAGTGGCTTAGGCTCACAGCTGCAGGCCCAGGCAACACTTTCACCCTGGACAGAGCTTGATCCCTCCACACACATCCCAGGCAGGTAAACCTGGGCCTGAGCACCTAGCAGATCTATAATCACCTTCTGAATCAGCACACAAGTGAAACCATAAATATATGAGCAAATATGTGCTCACTGATAGACCTCGCTCATCCCTGTGCTCATACAAACATGGGGATTCATGATCACAGGACAGCAAGGTCTCACATACACATCCTGTCCCAGGCACTGTGCCCCATACTCACATACACAAGTTTCTGGAATTAGTGCAGCACCCCAGGTAGTCACCATCTGGAGCTTCACAAAGATACAATGACTGACCCAGAACATACACAAAGGGTGATGACAGCCCCAAGTTCATGAACACAATGCCTTTCAGAACTAGGACCTAGAGGCAGGGATGACTTACTCACTATGCATAGTAAACATACACAGTAAACATAGGCAGAGCTTAGGGCCACAATACTTCTAGGAACCCACAATAATTTTAATTTTAATTTTCTATTTTTTTTATTTTTTGGGTTTTTTGAGACAGGATCTCATTATGCAGCACAGGGTGGCCTCAAACTGACAATTCTTCTGCCTCGATTTAATTTTTTTAATTGAAAGAAAAGCATAAATGTATTGATAATGAATATATAATAGTGAGTCCAGTCTGGATTATTTTCATCTTTATACCAACACAGTTGTAAAATACATTTTGGTTTTGTTTTGCTGTGCTGTCATCAAACCCAGGACTTTGTGTATGCTAGTAAGGGTAAGTGCTCTATTGCTGAGCCACATCCTACCCTATAAAATATATTTTAAAATATTGTTTTAAGGGGCTGAGGATGTAGCTCAGTGATAGAGTGCTTGCTTAGCAAGCCTGAGGTTTTGGCCTCCATCCCTAACACTTCAAAAAATATATATATATAGTTTTACGGAGGAAGGAGTCCACCCTTGGCGCCTAGAGCCTGCCAATGTCATCATGCAGCAGTGTGGAGAAAGTATGTTGCAGGGAGTTTCTAGCTGACATACGGGACACTGAGGCAGTTTAGCAGGAAGTAACATTTTATTGTGCCAGCACAGACCCAGCAGACTCCTGTCCAAAGGCTGAGCCCCGAGAACAAAGGGGTCTCACCTTATGCACCCTTGCAAGCAGGTTACTGAGGAAATAAAATTAAAAAACAAGGTTTAACCCATATATGGTTACATGCAACTCTATAAGCTACTTCACCCTAGTGCTAAGTGCCCTTCTAGCCCTAGCTCTATGTGACCTTCTTCACCTTTGAATCTTTAGGTTTTACCTCTCTGCTATGCCACCCCTTCCCCCTTGCTACTTTATCAGAACTCAGGCCTGTCTGTTTTCTTTTGATCCTCTTCCCTGCTACAACTATACTTTCTGAGCATATAATCCTCAGGGACCCAGAGTCCAGGACCTCAGAAGGCCTGCCCAAGCTACATCTGCCACTACCCACTCCCTCCAGCCCTAGTACAGCCACAAAGCTTAGCCCCAGGCTGTCAGAGTGGGAGGGGCCACTACTGGCCCTGCCCCAGTCCCACCCCCACCAAGGTCCCACCCCTGGACTGGGTGGTGTGACCACCTACAAAAGCTCAGAATTTCCAGTAGCAGCTTCTTCCTCCCGGAGCTTCTGGCACAGCTGGGACAGAATTTGGTCAGGCCCTGCCTAGACTCCCACCCCAGAGTCAGGAAGTTTGGAGGATGAAGCCCTTCAGCCCTAAGGTCAGCAGGGACAAGCGGGGAAGCTGGCGGGTGTCCCAGAGGGCAGGACGATTCTTGGTCACTGTGCATCCTTTCTCTAGTGGCTGCCAGGATCTGTGGAGGGAGAGACAAGAAAGGGCCTCTCTCATCCAACAAATCAGAGCTGGGCCCTCAACCCCTCTTCCCAGAACAGATATTATAATCTCACTGGCCCTTTGGGGAAGCTTAGGCCAGGGCAAAGCTTATGGGAGGCAAATGGCAGAGGCCTGGCTACAGAGGTGACTCTGATGTGTCCTTCAAAGGCAGTACTCCCCTCCCTGACTCTCTTCTGCCCTCTGACCTCCCTGAAGCCTCTGAGTCAATGTTTAACTAAAATTAGAGCAGGGATGGGTTTATGATCAAGGGGCTCAGCCCACCTGACATGAACTGGGGTTAGAAAATTTGAGGCCTGCTCTCAGCTCTGCCTCCCCTGGCCAGGTTTCCCCAGACTCACCCCACACCACGACAGTCCATCTGCTTCGCATCTGTACTCTCTTCCTGACCTTAATTGACATGGTCCAAGGCTCCATGTTAACCGACCGACCCTTCATCACCGTCTGGAACGCAAACACCAAGTGGTGCCTAGAGAGGCACGGTGTGGATGTGGATGTCAGTGTCTTTGATGTGGTAACCAACCAAGGGCAGACCTTCCGTGGTCCTAACATGACTATTTTCTACAGCTGGCAGCTGGGCACCTACCCCTACTATACAACCAGTGGGGAGCCCATATTTGGTGGCCTGCCCCAGAATGCCAGCCTGGATACCCATCTGGCTCACACATTCCAGGACATCCAGGATGCCATGCCTGCACCTGACTTCTCAGGGCTGGCAGTCATTGACTGGGAAGCATGGCGTCCACGCTGGGCCTTCAACTGGGACACCAAGGACATTTACCGACAGCGCTCACGGGCACTAGTACGGGCACAACACCCTGACTGGCCAGAAATTTGGGTGGAGGCAGTAGCCCAGAACCAGTTCCAAGAGGCTGCACAGGCCTGGATGGCAGGTACCCTCCAGCTGGGACAGGCACTACGTCCTCGTGGCCTCTGGGGTTTCTATGGCTTTCCCAATTGCTACAACTATGACTTTCAAAGTCCCAACTACACAGGCCAGTGCTCACAAGACATCCGTGCCCAGAATGACCAGCTGGGGTGGCTGTGGAACCAGAGCCGTGCCCTTTATCCCAGTATCTACCTGCCTGCAGAACTGGTGGGCACAGGGAAGGCACAGATGTTTGTGGAGCACCGTGTGGGTGAGGCGTTCCGTGTAGCTGCTGCTGCCAGGGACCCCAATCTGCCTGTGCTGCCCTATGTCCAGATCTTCTATGACATGACAAACCATCTTCTGCCCCTGGTGAGTCTTCTGTGACCCTGCACACCTTGGTAGCCTGCCTTGGCAGGTATTAGATCCAACCACTGATGCCACACAGCTTGGCACATTTATGTCCACTCATTCTCATGTTCATTAAGCATTGATTTTGTGCTAAATTCAGTGCTAAACTCAGGCAATTCAGCATGTATTGGAAAGATTTAGTCCTTGTCTGCATGACACTTACAGGCTAGAGTGGGACAGGCTTGCCTCTGGCCACCAGGGCTAAAAGCAGCCTTGGGTAGGGCTTACAAATTATTTGTCCTATCAAGTGGTGTCACAGCCTTCTGCACAGGGAGCAAGTGACAGAGATCCACACAGAGCTATGCCATCTTTTTCCCAGGACGAGCTGGAGCACAGCCTGGGGGAGAGTGCAGCCCAGGGGGCAGCAGGAGTGGTGCTCTGGGTGAGCTGGGAAAACACCAAGACTAAGGTGAGCTCAGATTTGAAAGGGGTGGGGGGCATCAAGCTGAATGGGGAGACCCTGGCCCTCCCCTCCTTCTCTTGAAGTCCTGGCTAGTAGGTGAGTACCTGCATGCCTATGGGTCTGTGCATGACTATGATGTCCCCGACTCTCCCCCTCCCATCCAGGAATCATGCCAGGCCATTAAGGACTATATGGATACCACACTGGGGCCCTTCATCCTGAATGTGACCAGCGGGGCTCTTCTCTGCAGTCAAGCCCTGTGCTCTGGCCATGGCCGATGTGCTCGCCGCCCAGGGCACCCCAAAGCCCTGCTCTTCCTCAGCCCTGCCCGTTTCTCCATCCAGCTCACTCCTGGTGGCAAACCCTTGACCCTGAAGGGTGCCGTCTCACTTGAGGATCTGGCACAGATGGCTGTGAAGTTCAAATGTCGCTGCTACCATGGCTGGCGTGGAACATGGTGTGAACAGCAGGGCATGTGATGACTGGCCTCACCAGATTGCACATATTGAACACCTAGTGCACTTTGGGCCTGGCTACAGCTTCCTCAAATACAGGCAGTCATGCAAATCATGGTCACAGTCAGTACATTCAGTGATTGTCATGGGCATATGATCTGAGCACACACAGATTCACAGACTCCATTTTCATATGGCAAGGTCATAGACAATTCCTCCAGAGACACTAAGCCAGCCTTTCCAGCAGTCACAAACGCTGATATTCATGGGGTGCCTGCTCTGTGCTAACCTGTGCTAAGCATGTCCAGTGGGCTCATTCAGTCTTCACAGTGAGGCGATGAGAAAATTGAGGAACTCATACGGAAGGAGCTTAACTTTCTATCCAAGATAACACAGCAGGAAAAGAGGGCTGAAATTCAAACCCAAACTCTAAGATGGGTGGGGTGGCTCATGCCACTAGCTACTTGGGAGGCTGAGATGGGGAGGATCACTGTTTGAGACCAGCCTGGGCAAACAGTTCATGCCCCCATTTCTAAAATAATCAGAGCAAAAATGTACTGGGGGTGTGGCTCAGGGATAGAGTGCCTGCTTTGCAGGTGCAAAGCCCTGAGTTCAAACCCCACTCCCACCAAAAGAAAAAAACAAAAAAAACCCAAAAACACCACCAACAAAAAAACAAGTTGTCTAGTACCAGAGATAGCACTTGAGCGCCTACTCTCTGACAGGCACCGGCACCGCCCAACGCAGCAAATAAAACACTCATGGCTTACTTAGAGAGCTGTTTATTGAGCGCCTAAAGTGGGCAGGCCCCGGGATCTACAGAGCACAGGAAAGCCTCCTCTCTTTCATTTAAGTCTAACGTCTCTCTGTGGGCGGTTACTTCCTAGCATGGAGCCCAAATTCCAGAAAGAGGCGCCACCTGACCTGAAGGCCAGCAGGAGGGAGGGAGCCCAGACAACACTGGGACCGGACAGGTCTGAACCCGTGACGCGTAGTGCAGGGGCTGGGCCTCAGCGGAACCCAACCCGAAGCGATGACGCAAAGCCAAAGGCGGAGCCTGGATGGGGCGGGGCTGGAAGGAGACGGAGCCAACCGGAGACCGGGTCTGGCTCAGGTGGGAGCGGATGGGCAGAGGCGGCGCTAGGACAGACTGAGTCTGCGCCATCTCGGTGTTGTGACGCGCAGAACCAGGGGTGGGGCTAGACGGTGACGCTCGGGGGGCTCGGGAAGGGCCTGGCTGCTGCGGGAGACCTTAGGATTAGGAGTTGCTCCGTGGACTGCTATAACTGCAGTGTGTCCGCTGTACCGCTGGGGGCCAGCGCGGGAGGACCCAGGAGTCTGTGCCAGAGAGCGAGATACCGAGCCGTGCGGAGGGAGAACGCGGAATATCCCGGAGCCCGGCATTAACATGTCAGTACCTCCCTCTTCCCCTCCCCCCCACGCGTTGCCTGTCCTCCCTGCGCCTGCGGTCCCCAAGTGGCCATGCCGCCCCTCACACCCTCCCTGCGTCGGCTGTTCCGTCTAAGAGCATGCCGAGCCACACCCACTCATAGAATCGAAGCTTTCGAGGCCCCCATCACTAAAAATATCCACTGCCTGTGATCCACCAGGAGCGGGGGGAATTCGCAGCACCTGGGACAGTGCGGCCCCTCCCTCTGAGGACCCGAAGGTTCGCCCCGCCCACGGTGGGTGGGGCCGGCACTGAACTGGTTAAGCTTGCGAGGAAACCTAGGGCTCCAGGTGTAGAGGCGGATCCTGGGGTTTCTTCCCGCCAGACCCCCGTGGTGCTGCTGCAGTTGAGGCGGCTGATGCAGGTGAGGGGCTTAGAGCCCTGAAAGTGGCATATGGCGTGAAGGGAGGAAGGTATCTATTACTGACTCGCGTAGAATTGTTCTCAAGCTGGGGGAGATGGGGAAGGAGAAAGCCAAGAGGCACTCTCTGGAGCAGGTGAGTGGAGGGGTGGAGTACACCTGCTTACCCAAGAAATCCCCAGCATAGACCATCCTGCCAGCAGGACCTGGAATTAGGTGGGCAAAAAGTGGGGTTTGGGCACAGGCGGTCTGGGTTTCCAACCTGGTAGCCGTTGGCCACCTCTGGGTATAGGAAGGAAGCTGTGGTCCTTTATCTAGGGTAGTTATGAAACCCAGGCCAGAGGGAACTTCTTGCAGAAGCAACATTCTGTGTAACCATGGGCCAGGATGCTGGGGCCCCATCTGTGGAATCAGTTGGGTCTATACCCAAAGTCTCCTGTACTGGACAAAGTTGAAGAGGAGGCCTGGGCTCTGTGCCCTGAACAGGGAAGGCAATAGAGGGTAGGGAAGGTGAGCTTGGTGGGTGGGTGTGTGGGGCCCCAAAATCAGCTAAGCAGTGGGCATGGCCCAGATAGTTGAAAAGACTGGGAGCTGGAGGACTGATGACATGTAGAGAGAAGGGAGGGACGGGAACTTCTGGGGGGTGGTGGTTCTTCCATGGAGAATCTTGAGTGGGTGTGAGCAGGAGGTATGATGTCTGGTTTGCACCTCTGTCCAAGGCCAGTGAGCCATAGTAGTGGACTGCTAGAGATAAGATAGCCAGCAAGTAGACTTGGTTGGCTATTCTGGCACAATGAGATCTTGGAGAGAATAAATTTATAAGCAGATCAGGCAGGGTCTGGGACTCCTGGGTTTTGTCCCAGCCTTCAGCACTCATCACCTTCAGCCTCCCTCCAGTGTGGGGCAGGATACCTGGATCCATCCATCCTGCTTTCCACCTGAGTCCTCTCCCCCAGGAGATGGGTCTCTTTCAGGCCACCTGTACCACAGGTGAGTGTGAAACAGGCACTGCCCACCACTCTCCTGTTCTAGGATACACTGTCCCCTTTGCACTCATTATCCTTCCTTGTCCCAATCGTATCCTCCTGACACAGCCCAGCATGGCTGTTATCTACAGGAGGGGAGCCCTTGTGGTCTAAGGAAAGGCCACTGTCTAGAGACTGTGGCCTTAACCTCCAGCCTGGCACTGAACCACCTGCAGCCTAACAGGAGGTGGCCTTGGCTCCCAGCCTGAGCCTGGATCCTATGTGTAGGCAAGAACTGACTCTGAGCCCTGGCCCAGCCAAGCTGTCCCCTACCCTAGACCCTGCGCACTGGATGGAGCAGATCCTGAGTACCAGCCCGGCTAAACTAACCCTGGATCCTGCACACCAACCAGAGCTGTCTCTGAGCCCCAGGCTAGCTGAGTTGACCCTGGATTCCACATACCATTGAGAGATGAACCTCAGTCCTGGCCCAGCTGAGCTTACCCTGGATCCTGAACGCCAGGCAAAGGAGATCCCAGCCCCCAACCTGGCCGAGTTGACCCTGGAGCCTGTGCACTGCCGACCTGAGCTCTTGGATGCTTGTGCTGACCTCATCAATGACCAGTGGCCCCGCAGCCGTGCCTCCCGCCTACACTCTCTGGGCCAGTCCTCAGATGCCTTCCCCCTCTGCTTGATGCTCCTGAGTTCCCACCCCACACCTGAAGCAGCCCCCATTGTGGTGGGCCATGCCCGCTTATCACGGGTACTGGACCGGCCTCAGAGCCTCTTAGTAGAGACAGTAGTGGTAGCCCGGGCGCTGAGGGGCCGTGGCTTTGGCCGCCGCCTCATGGAGGGTCTGGAGGTCTTTGCTCGGGCCCGGGGCTTCCGCCGGCTGCATCTCACTACTCATGACCAGCTGCACTTCTACACCCACCTGGGCTACCAGCTGGGTGAGCCTGTGCAGGGCTTGGTCTTCACCAGCCAACGATTGCCCACTACCCTGCTCCGTGCCTTCCCTAAGGCCCCCTGTCCCCGGCCACCCTGCAAGGCCCCTAGCTTCACTGCCCAACCTGCCACAAAGGATCACAAAGGACCCCCATTGCCACCACCTCCTCCCCTACCCCTGCTCCTGACCACCTCCCCCCCACCTCCCCTGGGGCCCCTTCCACAAAGCCTGCTAGAGACACAATTCCAGGACCTGAGGGGATGCCCCATATTCTGGATGGAGAAAGACATCTGAGGGCCACTGAGGGCAAGACATTGTACTTCTGGGTTATTGGACTGCCCAAGACAGTACCAACCTCAGCCTACTGGCCATACCTCACCCCTAGCCCCTGGGAGCAGCCTTAGCCTGGGCATGTTTCCTGTGTACCAGTGGGGCCAGAGGTGGCTTCATAGCTCTGGCTCAGAGCCTTCAGTGTGGCTGAATAAAGGCTTCCATTGGGTGTGGCTGTGACAATTTATTTGTTGACCTCCACCCTCACTTCTTAGGTCCCCTATCCCTACAGAAGTCCCTAGATCCAACTTGGCCCTGAAGCCACCAATGGGGTGATACCTGTGCTTTGCCCTTCCTGCCAAGCCTGGGAGACAGTGATGGTTCTCTTCCCTTTTCACTTATTACCATTCACCAAGCACCTACTGTATATTAGGTCCTGAAGTGGATAACGATGGTAAATTACACAGACAGGGTCTCCGCCTAAGAGGATAGACAGGCCTACAATGTCAGAATTCATACTGGGACAAGGAAATAATGAAACTTCAGGAGCTAAGTGCCCTCACTCCCACTGGGGATCCAGGAGACCTCCTAGGGAAGGTGGTGTCACAGCCAAGACCTGAACGCTAAGTAGGAATTAATCCAGGCAAGCAAGGAGGTGAGAACTGAGTGTTTTGGGGGCAGGGAACATGATGGGCAGAGGAAAGAGGGGACTTGTAACCACTGTGGTTGGTGGGGGTCTCAGAGGACATGGTCCCTTGACAGATGGAGAATGCTGGAGGGGAGCTGCCCAGGCCGGCTGAGGGTTTGGCTGCTTTGAGACACCGTTGGGAGCCATGCTTTCTCCAGTCCCCCATCCTTATGGGGAGAAGCTAGGGGAACTTTACTGGCTTTTCCTGCTATGTGGAAGGAATGGTCTTGGCCACGGACTGTAAGCTTACACCCCCTCTCTCCTGCAGGTTTCCATCTCTGTGGCATGACCATGCAACTAGGCCCAGCCCTGGTGCTGGGGGTGGCCATGTGCCTGATGCATGGCCAGCCTTTGCTGCAGGTTCCTGAACACCCCTTTTCCGTGCTGTGGAATGTACCTTCAGCACGCTGTAGGGCCCTCTTTGGTGTACATCTGCCACTCAATGCCCTGGGCATCATAGCCAACCGGGACCAGCATTTCCACGGCGAGAACATCACCATCTTTTATAAGAACCGCCTTGGCCTCTATCCCTACTTTGGCCCCAGGGGCACAGCTTACAATGGGGGCATCCCCCAGGCTGTGTCCTTAGACCACCACCTGGCACAGGCTGCCCACCAGATCCACCATAGCCTGGGATCCAGCTTTGCTGGCCTGGCAGTGCTAGACTGGGAGGAATGGTATCCGCTCTGGGCTGGGAACTGGGGCCACCGCCGCCGAGTCTACAAGACAGCATCTTGGGCTTGGGCACAGCAGGTGTTCCCTGACCTGGACCCTCAGGAGCAGTTCTGCAAAGCCCGTACTGGCTTTGAGCAGGCAGCCCGTGCACTGATGGAGAACACACTGCAGCTGGGCCAGGCACTGCGGCCCCATGGGCTCTGGGGCTTCTATCATTACCCAGCCTGTGGTAATGGTTGGCACAATATGGCTTCCAACTACACAGGCCGCTGCCATGCAGCCACCCTTGCCCGCAACACCCAACTGCATTGGCTTTGGGCTGCCTCCAGTGCTCTCTTCCCCAGCATTTACCTCCCACCCAGGCTGCCGCCTGCCTACCACCAGGCCTTTGTCCGACATCGCCTGGAGGAGGCCTTCCGTGTGGCCCTCACTGGGCACACACATCCTCTGCCTGTCCTGGCCTATACCCGCCTCACACACCGGAGCTCTGGGAGGTTCCTGTCTCAGGTAAGTGGAAGCTGGAGTCTAGGGGTCAGAGTCCAGAGGCATGGCCCTATTCTAGGAGAGTGAGGAGAAGACCTTGCCCTGGGTTATTTAAGGGGGAGCTCCTGAGGAGAAGGCCCTGTCCTGGAGCATCTGACCAGCAAGGGATGGCTGTACTGGGATATCTCAGCCCTGGTCTGAGGGGACTCATTCTTTAAGGAGAGGGCCTGAAAAGCCACTCAGAGGCTCTGTGCAAAGGGGCCCAGCTCTAGAGGTAGAATGAGATCATGGCAGTGAACCAGTTTCTTCATGGTAGAGGTGGACCTAGATTGATCTGGCCAGTCCAGCACTGAGTTAGCAGCTTTTTGCCTCCAGGATGACCTAGTGCAGACCATTGGCGTGAGTGCAGCGCTGGGGGCAGCCGGCGTGGTGCTCTGGGGAGACCTGAGTTTCTCCAGCTCTGAGGTGATTATTGCCCGCTTCAGCCTGCCATGTAGCACATGCTGGGGCTGTAGGTGGGAGGAGAGGCCATGTCAAGACCATGGAACAGGACCATTAACACACTCTTCGCTTTCCTCAGGAAGAGTGCTGGCGTCTTCATGACTATCTGGTGGGCACTCTAGGCCCCTATGTGATCAATGTAACCAAAGCGGCCATAGCCTGCAGCCACCATCGGTGCCATGGCCATGGGCGCTGTGCCCGGCAAGACCCAGGACAAATGGAAGCCTTTCTGCACCTGGAGCCAGATGGGAGTCTTGGAACTTGGGAGTCCTTCAGCTGCCACTGTTACTTGGGTTGGACTGGCTCCACCTGCCAGGAGCCCAGGCCTGGGTCTAAGGAAGCAGCATAAAGCCAGGAGTTTCTGCCTTTGCCTTCTCTTCTCCTTGCTGCTGCTTTCCCAGTCCTGGGGGAAATTCCACTCTTGCTCAGCTAACAGTTAACCTTCCCAAGTACCCATTACTTCCACCCCCACTTCCTTTGGGATTCCTGAGGAGTGGAAAAGGACAGAAAGAAAAAGAAAAAAAGCCATATAAAACTAGAGGCCTTCTGAGATCATCTGACTTCTCGTGAAAAGAAAGCAACCCCAGGAAGTCAGGGTTCCATCTGGTTAGGGTTGCCAACCCAGAGTTTTATTCCTGCACCTCACTGGGTCCACAGAGAAGTCACAGGAAATGGTCCAGGGACCCCAAGAAGAGCTAGACTAAGGTCTGTAAGTGCTAAGCTGTTACCTGTACTCTGCTTTCATCATAAAGTACTTTTCCTTTACCTTCCTGAGATTTGGCTATTCCCTGTTCTATCAAACCCATGGTCCCTGGACCCAAGCAGCCCAGGGCCTCTGCAAGGTCCCTGAGATGTCATGGTGCTTCACCGCTGGGCTGGTGGGAAACTTCAGAGTTAAAGACTGTGCACTTGTGCAGGCACCGGCGGGAAGGGATAGGAGGAGGGCACGCAGGGCATTGTGGGTGCATAGTTTAGCAAGAGCTACGTTGGCTTGTGGGTCTTCACTATGGACTACGATTCCCGTGGTGCTCTGCGTTCTGCCGATGGGGCCTAATCTGTGCGCACAGCCCCCTGGGAATAGTAGTTTTAGCCGCGTGGATTCGGTTCTGAACCTGGTGACCGGGAACTCACCTTCCCAGCGACCCGTTCTATAGGGCGGGGCGCCTCATGAAGATGGTGGCGCGCGCGGCGTGTGGCTCTGGTCGTCTCCCCAAGCCTCAACGCAGCGCACTGGCCAGCGTTTCGCTGGTCTGGAGCCCTCATCCGCCGGGTCTCTGACCCCGCGCCCCATCCCCCGCCCCGCCGCCACTCCCGACTCCCAGTATGCCCCGCGCTCGTAAGGGCAACGCGCCCCGCAAGGGCGGCCAGCGTCGTGGAGGAGGTGAGTTGGGGGCTCGGGACAGCTGTTTAGCTGCAAGCGGAGGAGCCCTTATATGGCTCCCTGTCGGTGTCCTCGACGGTCTAGGGTGGGGAACCCCGCAGGATCAGCCCAGTTTAGCATCCCCGAATTCTGCCGAGACCAGCACGTGCCCCAGCGGGCATCAGCCACGTGTGCACCCAACTTGAGCGCGCTGCCAGTCGCCTGTCGGAATCTCCCGCGCCCCCAGTGGTGACTTGAACAGCCTCGGTTTCCCTATAGCCCCTCCACCCCTGTTGCCTGCTGGGATGGGCAAACCCAGTGGACAGAGCAGGAAGCCAGCCCTTTAGCCGAGTGCTGGTCTTTTCGTTGACTGGACCGGGAAGTTAGCAGAGGCCTAGTCCGCTCCTGGGAACTGAGGTGCGATTGGGAAGGTACAGAATTGGGGCCTTGGCAATTCGTCCTGGGACTAGGTAAATATTCTGGAGCCTGAGGCCGTCTTGGCACTTTATCAGTTTAGACCAGAAGCCTGTCGTGTTGTGATAAACACGTATGTTTACTCTGCTGGGGTAGGGTGCCTGCCAGGCGCAGCTTTACCCTGACCACCGCCCTAATTGGGCTTGGGCGAGGGAACATTTAGTATGGTAATGACAGTTCGGCCAAGGACTGGTTCTGGAACCATTTACTGAGTGGTGCCTGCCCTAGACTGAGGAACCTGGGAGAGTATGAGAAGGACTTCTGGGTGGACGCTGAAAAGGTGGAGAAGAGAGCCCCATGCAGAATGAGCTCCTAGAATAAAGGCCTGGCAGCTCAATAGGCCACAACGCAGTGGAGCAAATTAGAGGAAACGGCTGTTTAGGTACATATGGTACGGTAGTAAGAGAAAAGATGAACCCGAGGCCAGTGTGTGGACTGGAGTTTTTCCTACAGGCAAGGAGTGTAAGTAATTCTGAGATGTAGAGCCAGCCTGGTGATCAGAACCAGTCTAGGGTTCTGCCATAGTAACCACCCTTGCCAAACTAAGCCGAGTCCTGACAGAACACATACACAGTGCTCCTGTCCCACTGACCTTGAGACTTCCCTATGTTCATCTGTGTGTCTATACCCTGCACTGGTAGCCCTGGATGGACCAAAGGAAGTTCAGAAGACAGTATATTTGAAGCCTGGGGGCACCCAGACACCCAGTGAGCTGGACTTCTGCCCCCAGGGCTCATAGGTGGCTTTATGAATGTGTCTTCACTCTCTGCCTTCAGCAGAGCCATAACAAGTCATTTGTATTCAACCATTCCACCTGAAAGAGGTGCTTTTGCGTCTCTGCCTTGCAGAGAGAGAAACTTTGGCTTTGAAGGCTGAGCAACTGTCCTGATTATACTTCTGTTAAGATGTGCAGCTGGAGCTGGTGTCAGTGGTTCACACCTGTAATCCTAGTTACTTGGGGGGGTAAGATTGGAGGATTGTGGGTCCAGGCTAGCCCAGACAAATAATTTGGGAGATCCCATCTCCAAAACTAACCAGAGCAAAATGGATTGGAGGTGTGGCTCAAGTGGTAGAGCACCTAGGTATAATTTAGGCTGGACCACAGATCTAGCTGGGACTAATGCAGCATGCAGTCCTTCCCCTTTTTTGGCGGTTGGGGTGGGACCAAAGTTATGAACTCAAGCCTTCACACTTGAAAAGCAAGTGCTCTCCTGCTTAAGCCACACGTTCAGTCCATTTTGCTTGGATTATTTTGGAGATGGCGTCTCAAAAGTATTTGCCCAGGTTGACCTCAAACCACAATCCTCCTGATCTCAGCCTCTCAAGTAGCTGGGATTATAGGTGTGAACCACTGGTACTGTCTATGAAGTCCCTTCTATCTCTATCTGGTTCCTGGTTTCCTTTTTTTTTTTTTGCAGTACTGGGGCTTGAACTCAGGGTCTACACCTTGAGTCATGCCACCAGCCAATTTTTTATGATAGGGTTTTTTGAGATAGGGTCTCATGAACTATTTGCCCGGGCTGACTTCAAACTGCGATCCTCCTGATCTCTGCCTCCTGCTAAGCTAGGATTACAGGCATGAGCCACCAGTGCCTGGCTCTGGTCTTCTTAAAGGTTCTGGTCTCGGGGAGTACCACCCACCAAGCCTGCTAGGTTATCCCTAGGCTGAGCCTAATAGTCAGTGTTCTCTAGCAGATAGACCTTCATTTGTCTTGCTTCCTGTTTCAAATACCCTGCATCAGTCCCTGTATTACCTGTTTCAGCTTTGGGCTTTCTCATCAGTGGAAGTTGGCCAAGTACCAACTTTATGCTCTCCAGGTGCCCGGAGCAGTACCCAAGCTGACTCAGGAACCAGTGAGGATGAGGCAGCCAGCGAAGCCCGCAGCACTACCAGTGAATGCCCCAGCCTTCTCAGCACCACCGCAGAGGACAGCCTGGGTGAGAACAGGTGGCAGTTTGGCAGGGGCTCAATGAGGGCTACACTGTGCAAGGGTGAGAAGCAGAGCTGACCCACTGGCCTTGCAGGGGGAGATGTTGTGGATGAGCTGAGCCAGCAGGAAGAACTTGAAGAAAAACTGAAGGAATATGTGGACTGCCTTACAGACAAGAGGTATCCCTACTTGCCAGCCAGTTCCTATATCCAGGATCCTGCTTAGTCCATGCCAAGCCTGACCAAGGGAAGGCTGACCCACATGACCCTCTTCTCTATCCTTCAGTGCCAAGATCCGGCAAGGAGCTCTGGAGAGCCTGCGCCTTTCCCTGGCCTCACGCCTACTCCCTGACTTCTTGCTAGAGCGTCGCCTCACACTAGCCGATGCGCTGGAAAAGTGCCTCAAGAAAGGTCAGGTCTTATACATGTGGGGACCCTCACCTGGGCAGGTGCTGATCCTTGTTGCCTAGGCTAACTGCAAAGCATCCTGCAGGGAAGAGCGAGGAACAGGCCTTGGCTGCTGCCGTGCTTGGCCTGCTCTGTGTGCAGCTGGGCCCTGGACCCAAGGGAGAAGAGCTGTTCCACAGCCTGCAGCCCCTGTTGGTCTCAGTGCTCAGTGATAGCACAGCTAGCCCTACTGCCCGGCTCCATGTAAGTATCCCTATGCCTCATGAAGCCCCTCCTTCACCTTATCCTTAAGCAGAGGGTAAGTTCCACCTGTCTTCATGCTCCCCTATTCTGAGGTGGGTAAACCCATACCTGGAGCCTAGGCTTACCCACTAACTATAGCCTGGCTTTGTTCTCCTGATAGTGTGCTTCTGCTCTTGGCTTGGGCTGCTATGTGGCTGCTGCTGACATCCAGGTGAGTGACCTTTGCTCATAGGTGGTAGAGTACCTAGGCCCATAGCTCTGTCCCTGAGCCATTCCCCTGCCTCCCTGTGCTCCTAGGACCTGGTTTCTTGCCTTGCCTGCTTAGAAGGTGTTTTCAGCCGGTCCTGTGGCACAAGTGGCTCCACAGCTGCTGTGGTCCCTGCCAGCCTGCATGGCCTGCTCTGTGCTGCCCTGCAGGCCTGGGCATTGTTGCTCACTATCTGCCCCAGCACCCACATCAACCACATCCTTGACAGGTAGGGATGGCTGCCCACTGGGAGTGGGAGGGGATCATGAAGGGCCTCCCAACCCACACATGTAGCTTAGCCTATCCCTTCCCTAGGCAGCTGCCCCAGCTGCCCCAGCTTTTGTCCAGTGAAAGTGTGAACCTACGGATCGCTGCTGGTGAAACCATCGCACTGCTGTTTGAACTTGCCAGGGACCTTGAGGTGCGAAGAACAGTGAGGAGTTGAGGAGTACTGGTAACACTGCCCATCCCAGGCTAGATGCAGAGCATGCCACAGAAAACAGCAGGTTTGGGTCATTATGCAGGGGAGGTGGCTCCAACACTGACTTAAATGCTAGGTGCTGTGATGGGAGCCCTAACCAAAGGTGTTCTGCTTGGGTAGAGGCCAAAAAGGGATTGAGAGGCCAGGCAGGCAGGAGGGCTGTGAGTGAAAGGAAGGCTGTGGGCAGTCCCATGTTGAGAACCAGCACAGCTCAAGTGCTACCCTATGCTTCATACAGGAAGACTTTGTTTACGAGGATATGGAGGCCCTCTGCAGTGCTCTGCGCACTCTGGCCACTGACAGCAACAAGTACCGAGCCAAGGCCGACCGCCGGCGCCAGCGTTCTACTTTTCGTGCTGTGCTGCACTTTGTTGAGGTGTGTGTATGAGAACGTGTGTGTCCTAGCAAGAGTGCATCCCCAGGCATAGCAGCCAAGCCCAGTCCTGTGGGCCCTCTACCCTGCAGGGTGGTGAGTGTGAGGAAGAGACAATCCGCTTTGGACTTGAAGTGCTCTACGTGGACAGCTGGGCTCGGCACAGAATCTACGCTGCCTTCAAGGACGTGCTGGGTTCGGGCATGCACCACCACCTCCAGGTTGGATGAGCAGAAGGGGCTACCTGGCTTGGCTGCTTTGGACTGGCCTGAGCTCACTGCCTTCTTTGTCCCCAGAACAACGAGCTTCTTCGTGACATCTTTGGCCTAGGCCCTGTGCTGGTGCTGGATGCCACTACTCTGAAGGCCTGCAAAATTTCACGCTTTGAGAAGGTTTGCACCCTTGGGCACCTTTCTCTTCCCTCCATTCCTGTTTCCTGAGGCCTAGAGCTCTGTACAGGCTGCAGGAGAATCCTGGGCTTTACCCCTTCCCAGCTCACCAGAACCCCATCTTTGCCCTCACCTTTGTCAGCACCTGTACAATGCTGCTGCCTTCAAAGCCCGGACCAAGGCCCGCAGCCGTACTCGGGACAAGCGGGCAGACGTCGTGTGAAGTAGACCAGCCAGAGAGAAGACTGTCCACACCCTTGTATATTTTTAACAGAAGACAGTGCAAGAACTGGTCTCTGCCAGTGATTGTCACTCTATTTTTTTAATGATAAAACCAAAAACAAACAGGGTAGTAGGATGGAGGTCAGAACACTTAAGGAACCTGGCTGTTTGTCCCTGCACTCAGCCCTGTGGCCTCTTTCTGCCCTGTCTCAGGGTACCCAAATGTGTGCCTGTCCCAGGGCTGAGGGGCAGGTGGTAGGGGGCTGTCCCTTCCTTTTCTTTGTTAGGCCTTACTTTCCTGGGGTGACTTCTTTGGGAGATTGGCCTCTGGACAAATGCCTTCATAGTAAGTGGGAGGCAAAGCTACCTGTAATGGAATCGTGTGCTGATTTTTAAAGATTACAGGAGATAATTAAACCGAATGCTCAGTCTTCTGTAGTCTTGACTCCTGGGTATTTCTACCTGCCTACCTCCTGTCTTCCCACCATGGGCCTACCTGAGACTTCCCCCACCACCACCCAATCTCACCTTTGCCCTCCAAGGCAGTCTCTTCCCCAAGGCGGCTATTCCCCCAACTCAGCCTCCTTGATTTTGAAAGTTGAGGTTGGACCCCCAACTGGGAGCCCTGGTGGGCGGGGGGGGGCAGCTATTTCTAGACTTCTAAACAGTAGTCCAGGGGTCGCCAGAGACCCCTGCTGACAGGCCACAGGAGGAGCCAGAAGGCTGGTGCCCGGTCCTCTGACCTTGGGAGTGCCCTGGCATTAGAAGAGTTGGCTAGGTCTGGCCTGAAGAGATTAGGAGAGGCAGGCAACTATGGAGTTACTTCAGGCTGTTGTACAACAATCTCAAAGAAGTAGTGTAGACACATCCAGCAGTGGGAGAGGAGAGATCTGCCAACGGCCCCTTTAATTTCCACCTCCACCACACGTGTGCGCGTGCACACGCTCACACACACACACACACACAAACACTCCAGGCCTCAGGTTCAAGTGGCATCTAAGCTGGGTGCTCGGGCTTCACTGGAGTTGAGCCTCCGTAGCTGGCTGAGGCTGGCCAGGCGCAGTTTGAGCAGGGTCTCCTCCTGTGTTCGCAGCGTGTGTGCCAGGACCCGCAGGGATTCGCTCTGCAGCACTGGGAATGAGCAGGCATTTCTGGGACCTAGTCAGACTCCATGCCAACCAGACCTCCTTCCACCAAACCAGCATCTGGGCATTGCCAACCTCCACCCACCCTTCATTACTGCAGCATCTATAACTGCTCCTTCCAAAGGACCTCCCAGTCCCTATCACCTTGCCCTTGGTTCTGCCCCTGCCTGTCCCTACCACTCAGGTAGACAGCCAGGATGGCAAGTGCCAGGCAGGTGAGCACCAGCAGTGCTAGTAGCAGCAGGAACCCTCCACGGCCACACACTGGGTTGCAGCCAGCCTGGGCACACAGCGATGGCGGCAAGATGCCCAGCAGCTCATCCCACGGCTGTACCTCCTCAGCAAGATAAGGGTGCAGCAAGCCTGCAGGGAGGAGGATTCATCAGGAGGGCAGCAGGTGCACCTGCTTTCCTCTGCTCCCCAGGCATGTCCATCCTGTGGCCCTGCCCCTCACCTCCACTGTGTAGGTCGCTGATGGACTCCACCCGGTGCAGGTGCACCTCCTGAACGTGACTGGGGGCCAGTTGCCCCCGGTTCCTCTGGCTCTGCATTGGCATCACAGTGTCTGCAGGGGTAGTGAGGCTGCTTCAGTTGAGGTCTCCCCTTCTCCCAGATAGCCTCAGGCAGCAGGGGCTTGGGGAGGATGGGAACAGCCTGGTATTTGGCTCCAAATCCCCTACAGGAATGACCCTTGCTTTGGACCCAGGACGACCCCTGGACCCTACAGGCCTGTTCTGTGCAGTGTCAGGAGGGGCATTCAACTTGCTCCCAGGTTTTCTTTTAAGCACCTGAAAGACTCTAAGGCATTCCTCTGCCTGCTCATTTCTGGTAAACAGTTCATGTCAGTCCTGCCTCTTCTGCTGTCAAGGCCCCAAAGACCCTGTGAACTAGCCACCAGGCTAGTCCTGGTGCTGGGACACCTCAGCCATCCGGGAGCCTTGGTT
Source organism: Castor canadensis (assembly GCF_047511655.1). Classification (NCBI taxonomy): domain Eukaryota; kingdom Metazoa; phylum Chordata; class Mammalia; order Rodentia; family Castoridae; genus Castor; species Castor canadensis. The sequence goes on along the minus strand of NC_133402.1, from coordinate 50,119,924 downwards.
CTGCTTTAACATACTCAGTGTGGCTCTATTCTTCGGGGAACCCTGCTGTTTTCACTCTGTGTCACTACAGGACACCCTTTGTTAAATGGTTTTATGTGTCTATGATGTCTCTACCTTCAGGCATCCTTCTGAAGCTGCCTGGGCATTTCAGTTATTTCAGTCCCTTCAGAAATTAGCCCCCCAGGACACCCATCACTGAATGTGAGCTTTTCCTCAATTTCCTGGTAGTTTTTAAGGACAGTTCTCAGAAGCAGAATTACTGGACCCAAGCAGGTTTTGGTTTTGTTTTGTTTTGTCTTTTCGGCAGTACCAAGGATTGAACTCATGACTTTGCACTTGCTAGGCAGGTGCTATATACTGCTTGAACTACTCCACCAGCTCAAGGTTTTTGTTTGTTTTGTTTTGTTTGGGTGGTACTGGGGTTTGAACTCAGGGTCTCATTCTTGCTAGGCAGGCGTTTTACCACTTAATCCACTCAATTATCACTGCTACAATTGAGAAAAAGTCAGTTGCTGTGTGACTTTATGTTGAGGTTAAGGCAGACATTTGGATGTTGAATCCCCCTGGGCTCTTTTTCCTAGGCTACATCTGGGATTCACTTTGTCCTAGCCACCAGTATTTAGCCAAGAGGTCACTGGCTATCCTGTCCACTGTCCAATCTCCCACTACTGTCTTGTAGCTGTTTCTCCAGCACTCTGATTCCAGAAGTCTTTCACCTCTTCCAATCTCTTCCCCACAATATCATCTTTTTAGTCTTTTTTTTTTTTTTTTGTGGTTATACTGGGGTTTAAACTCTGGGCCTCACATTACTAAGGCAGGCACTCTACCACTTGAGCCACTCCACCAGTCCTTTTTTGTGTTGGATATTTTCAAGATAGGGTTTCACAAACTATTTGCCTGGAATTGGCTTTGAACTGTTATCCTCCTGATCGATGCCTCCTGAGCAGCTAGGATTACAGGTGTGAGCCACCAGTTCTTGGCCCAAGGTTGTTTTGTTTTTTCTGTTCTTTCACAGCCCCAACAGGGTATATCACCACCACCACCATTAGGCATCGCCATTGAAAAAAATTCATATGTACACATGTGCATATGTATTTGCTAATTTGAGAAACAACCTTTCCTAATTGATTTGGTTTCTAAGCCTAGGGACTCTGACTGATACCTGTGTGGCCTAATTATCCATTCATAGGTTCTGTCCATTTAGTCTCTGGTGTTTCTGCACTTTCCTTGTAATTTATTTCCATCAAAGTTTTTGTTTTCATTTTTTTTCTTATGGTGGTACTGAGGTTTGAACTTAGGGCCTCATGCTTGCTAGGCAGGCACTCTACCACTTGGGCCACTCCTTCAGCCCTTCTTTGTGTCGGGTATTTTTGAAATAAGGTCTCATGAACTATTTGTTTGGGCTGGCTTTGAACAAGGATCCTCCTAATCTCTGCCTACTGAGAGCTAGGATTACAGGCATGAGCCACCAGCTTCTGGCTTCATTTTTGTTTTTGAGCCAGGGGTCTCTCCTGGGGATGTGGCTCAAGTGATAGAACACCTGCCTCACAAGTACAAAGCCCTGAGATCAAACCCCAGTACTGGAGAGAGAGAAAAAGAGGAATCTTACTAAAGTTCCCCAGGTTGGTCTTGAACTCCTGGGCTCAAGTGATCCTCCTGCCTCAGCCTCATGAGTACCATCAAATTATTTTATGACTTTTAAGTATTTAATTATATTTCTTTCTGGTATATTCTTGGACTTGATCTTTAAAAATCTTGGCCCCATAAGAGCATGAGAGGCCGGGGTGCCAAAAAAAGGGCTGGAGGAGTGGTTCAAGTGATAGAGTGCTTGCCTAATAAACCTCAGAACCACCAAAAAATAAAAAATAAAAATAAATAAGAGCATGATACACCCATCTGGAAGCTAGATAACACCGGGGGAAAGTGCAGGAAGGATAATTCCTGAAAGGCGTAAGGGTAGGTCTGGCTCTGGGTCTGTCACTCTCAGGACGCACTCAACCTTTACAATTTGCTTGAAGCTGCCCCATGACATGCTCAGAAGAGGTCAAACAAAAACAGATATTGCCAGTCATTATGTCTAGGTGGTGGATTGAAATTCATATTAAATTCCCTTTGTGAGCCAGGCATGGTGGTGCACAACTAATCCCAGCTATTTAAGAGGCAAAGGTAGGAAGAATGAGGTCCCCAGCAGGATTGAAGTGCCAGGCTGTCCCAGCAAAAGCAAAAGCCCTTATCTGAAAAACTGAGATACCAGGGGAGTGGTTCAAGTAGTAGACAGAGAAAGCTCCAGGCCCTGAGTTCAATCCCCCGCACTGGTGTGTGTTGGAGGGAGTCCCTCTTTGCCCTTCACTATGCTTTTCCCACACTTTCTAAATTGAATGTGGACTTTATTTGCTACAGTAAAAAGCATGCAGTAAACATTACTATTAAGACCCCAAAGAAGGCAAACATTTCCCCTTACCAGAGAGTTTGTGCCCCTTCGCTGCAGTATAAAATGTTGAAAATGTGGTGAGAGAGACTGGCCAGATGGACCAAGTCAGGCTGTGGAATATGAGTTGGAGCCATGGAGCAGCTGGTCTTGTGACCTGGCCAACCTGTACCTATAAATTTCTGGATTCCTGCTCTGAGCCCCACTGAGCCTTTTCTTTTCGTTTCCTTTCTCCCTCTTTCTCCCCGCCTCTCTCTCTCCAGGGTCTCACAAAATCTCCATCATCCTGCCTGAGCCTCCCAAGTGCTGGAATTACAGTAGAACTTCATATATATATATATATTTTATATATATATATATATATATATATATATATATATATATATAATATATATAGTACAGTTATATATATATATTATATATATGGTACAATTATATATATATATATTATATAGTGGTACAGTTAGTGACTGGCCACCAAGCTCTTTATTAGCTGAGCCTGTCTGACCAGTCTGAACCAACCCTTAGCCAGTGAGGAATATTTAGGCCCAAATTGGGAGAGCCAGAGATCAGATATCTGTCTACTTCCCAGTCCCCAGGCCAGGTACCCAAACACTTCCTGGAACCACTGCCCACCCCAGTCCCAGCTTCCTCCCTGAAGGACAGATGAACTGGCTAGCAGATGCCCAGACCCGCCTGGGCACAGTCTGTGGTTGACTCACTCCTAAGTGTATAATTTCCCCCATTCCTCCCTGCTGCCCACAGCAGGGGACACTTCAAAGCCTGGGATGGGGAGGGGTCTCAAACATGACAGGATCTTTCTACATGGCACAGGGATAGGTCCCTTTACTAGAGCTGGAACAAGAAAATTGATGACTAGTCAAGTCAGTGAGATCAGTGGGATAGAGGATAGGTGTCTTTGTGATCCACAGGGTCACAGGACTAGGGCCTTGTCCTCCCTCATTGTCACCCTGTCCTACCTTCTTGGGTCTCCTCAGGCATGGCAAGTAGTGGGCAATCAGGAGGCCGATGAGGGTACCCAGTAGCAGGACTGGACAAAGGCAGCAGTGGCTCCTCTGGGAACCTGAAGAAAGCCTGGCTGCCTTTGTGCTCCTTCTTCCCAACTGGGCCTAAAATAGGCCTGAGCTCAGCCACTGGGGCTAAATTTAGAAGGGGCAGCTCTCAGTCATGAGAAGGGGTGGAGTAACCCACATGGGCCAGCCTAGACTATCTACTTGGTGATGCAGCTCAGCCAAGAGCAGGCTTCTACCACTACCTGGGCCCAAAAGCCTTCTCATGCAACCATACCACTCCTATACCTACATGAACCTTACCGGCCTTCATCTAGATCAGCTATCTCAGGCTTAGCCATGATGCAAAAGGAGATCCTGTGCATCTCCACTCAGCTGCTCCTCACCGCTGTACACCCTTAACAACAGCCAGGTCATCTCCTCCCATCAACTGTGGACAAGCACCACCATTGTATGACTTGCTAGCACCAGGGCTTGGGGGTGGTGGACAAATAGAACTCAATCAAAAGGGCTTTGCGAGCCCCACAAGTTAGCACCCATGGCCAGTGGACAGGGTTGGAGGCTAGTCCTCTACTACTAAGCTTACAACCTTAGGTAAAGGGTCAGCCCTCTTTGGTCTCCATTTTCTCATCTGTAAGACAGGAACAAGGGTTTCTTCCTGGCAGAGTACACTAAGAACAGAGACACAGCCATATGTCTGAAGTACTTAGCACAAAGCAGTTTTGGTCCTCCTTCACTCCCTCCCTCTCTTCTCCACAAGGGCATAACGGGTCACATGGGAGGGGATGAAGAAACATAGTACCACTCACTTTAGAAGAACTCTTGTGCTCCTTCTTCCCAACTGGACAAAGCAAGACTGTGGTCCTACTTCCCTAAACATCCCAAATCCATCATTCCACTGTATTATATTGGCCTTCTTTGCTGTCCTCAAACTTGGCAAGCTTGTTTCCTCCTCCAAGCCTTTGCACTGGCTTTTCCCCCTTGGAATGCTCTGCCACCAAATATTCCTGGCACTGGCTCCTTCTTGTCCTTCAGCTCAGATGTCACCCTTTGTGAGGCCTTCTGCACACTCTTTTCCACATCTCCCAGTTTTGTTTTCTTCAGCGCACTTAGCCCTTAAGCTATATAATGCAGAATGTACTGTGCATGTCAGTATATCCCAAAGCCCTACAGAAGCTCAGTCACCTAGACATCACTTTAAACCTCACCATGACAATCTTGGACTGGAGAAACTCAGTCACTGAGACTGCTAGGAAGATGCCCAAGATCACACAGCAAGGTCTAGAACTAGCAGTTGTCTGCTGGGGCCATTTCAGCTTTGCTGATAATGTGTTTATTGCATTACTTTAGTACAGTCGGCCTGCCTCACACTAGCCAGTCTGTTCACAGCTTTCCGCTCACTGCTTAAGGAGGAGAATCCTTCTCCCAGAGTGGGCTCCAGAACAGCTCCCTGGCCCAGGGGGTCGCTGTGCAGCCCCATTTCTCTGTCCCAGCCGTCTAGGCTAGATCCTACACCCGACCTGGGCCTGGGCTGCCCTTTCAGGGTTACATTCAAGGGTTATCCTGTTAATAAATAAGCCGGTGCGGTTGCCCTTCCGCCAGGGCCTGTGGTTGGTGTCTTCACCCACCTAGGGACCCCAAGGTGCCCGACCAAAACCCATCTGTCTTCCTGGGATCTGGCTGCCTCCTCTTCCATGTGTCATCTCCTATCTGGTCCCCGGGGTGTGGACAGCCCAGTCACCAATGCACAGCGCTGCGCGGGCCCCGCTCAGCTCGCGGCTCAGAGTGCATCCGCCTGCTGCGGCCTTTCCTGCGTGACTCTGAGGCAGCAGGGCTGGGAGGGGACTGTGGCCGGCACATGCGCAGAGAGTTCACACCGCCACCGCCGCCTGGCTCCACCAACTGCAGAAAGTCCCGGTACCAGAGTTTAGGGCTGGGAGGCCCAGGGGGTGCGGCCTCCTCTGCCCTTGCCAGTCGTTCCGCCTGCACAGCACTCAGCACTTGCAGTGCCAGGCGACGCAGCGGCTGCGAAAAACCTTGCTCAACGGCGGCACACAGGTACACGCCTGAGTCCTGGCGTCGCAGCCTGCGCAACAGCAGCCCTCGCGCAGTGAGCTCGGCTCGCTCTTGTGCCAGCACCTGAGGGGTAAGAGGCAGCCTAAAACTGGGGCAAACGATCATTGGGAGCCTCTGAGAAGTGGGAAAGGCGTGTTCGCAGGTGCACACTTGGAAGTTGAGGGCATGGGAGCTGGTGGCCTTCAGATGAAGATTCAAACAGGGGAGAGCTCACCTGAAAGGGGTGGGGGGGGGTCAGAGACCTGAATAGGTGGATCGAGGGCGGGACTCTCCCCCTAATGAATATCGGGGTGGGCTGGACACAATAGTGAGCCAGGATGTGGAGTGCAGGTAAGAAACCAAACAGGATGGGACAGGTAACTCATCTAGGACTTCACCTAGATGTGGGTACAGACCAAGGACCTCAGTTAGGCAGGGCAGGACTTCTCCTACATGCAGGGGACGGGACAGGACGGACTGAGGCTCACTTGGGTATGCGCCACATCCCCTGCGCGCTGGAAGGTCCATTCCACGTGCGCCTGCAGTGAGCGGGGCTCACACTCCAGAAAGGCACTGCCACCCTCCACACCGAAGACCTTCCTCTCCAGCAGCGTGGGACTGGATGAGTCTTGGTACAAGGAGAATGTCAAATTCACGCAGGGCAGGACGAGTGGGGCATCTTCAGGGGCTGAGGGTGGGGGCAGATGATGCACTCACCCCCAGAGCACAGCGTTCTAGGGTCGCCATTCCTTATGTCCTGCCTCCGGAACCGCCTGAGGGGAACATTGGAATTCCGTGAGCTCTTCTGCTGCTAGTGGGGCAGCGAAAGACCCTATCTCCCGCTCTTGGCAAGCACAGTTTGGACCAGGATCCCAATTCCACCCACCCACCTCTTGGCAGTAGGCTGGAAGCGTGTGCATGCGACCCCGTCCCAGGCACAGTAGGGGTCACGGGAAAGACAGCATTCAGCGCAGGCTCGTCCATGGGCCGAACAGCGGTGCAAGGAGATCTGGGCCACTGCACTCCGTGAGGCTACATACAGCTGATGCTAGAAGGACGAAGGGCTCCAGGCTGACCAAGGGCGGCCTCCACCTGCCTCCCATCGGTCAGGTATCCCTTCCCCCACTTGACAAATGAGAACACTGAGGTCTCACTCAGGTTACACTATCTAGCAAAGGCAAAGCCTATACTCAAACCCAAGACTACAACTACCAAGGGGGAGCAAGATGGGGTGCCCAGGGCACAAGTTTAATCCACCCCACCCTTCTGCTCACTCACCCTTTTGGAGGAGATTTGCATGCTGGTGACTGCAGCTGAGTCCTAGGAGGGAGGAGGGACAGGGGATCAGGGCTTAGTGGATTGGGAGGGATACCCTAGGTGACTGGGGGTGGGGGACGTGATGCCTCACCTCAAACACGTGCAGCTCCTCCAAGAGCAGCCCCTCAGAGCTTGGCCAGCTGCCCTTGGGGACTGAGATCACCTTCAGCACTGTGCCTACATCTGCAGGGATGAAAAGGGACAGTGGTCATTAGTTTTACCAAGAGCCATGTCTGGGGATCTCCTGCCTTAGAGGCCTCCACTCTCAATATGGTTGTGGCATGAAAAGGTAGGCTGTGGATTGGAACAAGCAGGGCAATGTTCAGAAAGCAAGGCCACAGCCCAGACAAAGATGCAGAGATGGGACTGAACAGGGAGAGTTTCTACTACAAGACCAAGGAGCCTGAAGGGGGCCTGTGGGTCATCGTGATAGGACCCTGACCTGTGCCAATGAAGAGGACGTCATAGTGTCCGTCAGCAGCTGCTACACGGTCTGCAGCGATTTGGGTGAATGTGTACCCAGCACCCACTTGTAAGAAGAGAGGGCGCCCCCCTATGGGCAGGACTGAGTTGTACATCAGAGGGTGGTTCCGGGCAAACTGGATGACGTCATCAGGGAAGTCCTTGGTGGAACTGAAGGTACCAAAGGTCTTGCTGGGGCACTAGGGAGGGCAGGAAGGAAGGCACAGCACGAATATAGGCATAGGGGGTTGGTGGCCAGCCCTCCACTCCAGGCCTTTGGGAATATGAAAGGCAGAGGGGACAGAACAGAGTCCTGAGGATTTGAGCCTTGCCCTGGGGCTCAAACTGAGCCTAAGGGGGACATGGGGTCTTACCCTGAAGATCTCTGTCTGATGATAGTGAACTTTTCCCACCCATAATAAAAAGAAGAAACCATGTTCACCAAGAACACCCCAGGCCAAGTTCTCCACCCTCATGGCTTTGAAGTGGGTTGTAGCAGGAGTCCCCTAGTGACGCACCATGCCTGGTCGGGGGTAGGGGACACGACCCTGGTAGGACACCCACTGATGTGTGGGCCCCTCCTTGTGTGCAAAGGGTCCCAGGAAGGCCCGGCGCACGTCGTTCATGCTGTACACGCACACAGCAGAGCCCTGGAAAATGCCACTGCAGGCAATGACAAGAGCGGAATGAGAGAGCCCAGCCAACCCAGCTGGCTCTGCCCTGGGGGCTCCCCACCTCCTGCTCCTCACCTAGAAGTGGAGAAGACAGCATACAGCAGTGGGGACCGCCGGTCCCGTGGGGACAGCAGGAACACATCCTCTGCAGGGAAGAGGCCTAGTTGAAGGAGTTTGCACCCTTAACCCCTTTCCCCATCCCATTCCATCCCACAGAAGACACTCACGAAGCTGGTCGAAGTGGGTGTCACCCTCCACTCCTGGTACTGAGCACACTAGTCGGGCCTTCAGGAATGTCGTCCACTTGTTGACCAAGCTTCGTTGGCCGCCCACATCGTTCTACCAGGAAGATCCCATACCAAGGGATGAGAGCAGGATCCCAGTGGGCAAAGGGGCAAGGCAAGTTTGCTGAGGAGTGGCCTAGGGACTCCTTACCCGGCAAATTTGGCCAACTCGAGACACAGTCAAGCGTCCCATTGCTGGTGCAGCTTCCACAGCCAACTCACGGAAGAAGAAGTAGATTTTGTCATCGTCTGGGTTCTCACTCTCTGGGATCCAAAAGACCTTGACAAACTTGGGTTCTAGAAGCAACAAGAAACATGAAGTTAATGGGTCCTGGTCCTGTCACCTACATGGAACCCACATGCAAGCTCCCCTGCCCCTAACATGGAAGCTGCACTAGAGCAGCATCTGACTACCCAGCCTTCAGGATCAGGATGATCCTGAAGTCCCAAGGATCAGGGCTGCGATGCAACAAGCAGCCACGAGAGGGCAGCAGAGACCATGGCTAACTGAGAATATAGAGGGGGAACTCCCCCAGGGTTTCTGACCTTGTCACTTTCCATTCCCCAGGCCTACTGGCCTGGAAAGGAGGGAGATGAGATACCTGGTTTCACCTTCTTTCATAGATCTTCCTCCCTAGCAGACCAGAGGTTCTCCACTCCTGCTTCAGATCTTCCTGCTGTGTTCCATGCTCTTAGAATAAACTACTCTAGCTCCTAACATTCTAGGTTCATTATCATTGCTAACTCCGTGAATCTGTTTCTGATCATATATTCCGAGATCTGCAAACTCAAAGAGGGTACAAGGTCATAGCTGCCTTGTCTTTCCCTGAGACCCCCAGTGCCTGACTTGAGGTCTAACTATGGCAGGTACTTGATGAGCCCTTACTTTATCACTACTTGGCACCTGTCAGAGGATAGCAGCCCCCTCCGACTGGCCCACCAGCCTCTCACCATTGAGCCAGCGGGAATCATGCGGCTCCGTTCGGAGACTCGGACGCTGGCCCAGGCTGCGAAAGATGGTAAAGTCCCGGCCCATGAGGTCTGCTGCCACCCCTGAATACAGCTCTTCCCCTGCAGATATGGCAATGTCTGCTTAGTCAAGCTGAGTGCTCTTGGGTTAGGAGGGAATGAGGACCTCTGGGGGTGCTCCAGGAGTTGATGAGGCTGTTGGGGGGGGGTCCTTCAGGGGGTGGGTCTTGGGACTTAAGAGGTTCTAGAGTTTCTAGATGGTTCTAGGAGTTCTGGGGGTTGCTCATCCTTTGGACTCACCCACCAGCACGGAGGCAGCCCGATGCCTGGGGTCATAAGGACTCTTCCCCTTGCCATCCTCAAGCCTGCGTGGGTCCAGCCGGAGCATGGGCTCCTGGGAGGTAGGGGAGTTGTTACCACAGGCCCTTCTTCATGCTCCCAGCACCCCCACACCCAGACCCAGCCTTACCTCCAGCCGGTGGCCCACCTCCACAAATGCACAGGTTGGATGGAAGGCCCCTGTGCCACAGGCCAGCAAGTGGGTGTGGTTATAGGCATGCAGCAACTTCACGAAGTTCATACACTCAGTCTAGTAGGCAGTCAGGGTCAGGGGCAATGACCTCTAGGAAGTAGTCTGAAGGAGTCCCAGCTCACCAGTGGCATCCCCACCCTTTCTTCTCTTCTGCAGTAGCCCATGCAAGTACTAACATGGGCTATAGGGACCTGAATGCCCTTGGTGACCAAACCAACCCACCCCTCACAGGGTGGATACATGGAAAAGTATAGACCTACATAGTCCTCCATGATTCAGAGGCACCCAAGAAGAATCACATGAGCCTCCACCCTGACTCACCACCTACAGACCTCAGCCACTTTGACCTCCTTGCCCTCACTCCAGCCAGAATGGGCAGGCTTCTGTCTCAGTTCTGCTCTGTCTCTGGGGTGAGCCCAACCTTCCTTCCCCCACCTCCCTTAGGGTAATAGCCAGCACTCACGCCAATGTCCTTCCCTGCCCAATTGCACTCCTCTCGCCATTCCACAGGGGCTGGCCAGGCCATCTATGGGGAGGTTGAGGGAGAGGGGAACACAGGTCAGGGTCTTGGGATGGTCTCTATCCTGGGGGTCTCTCCATTTGGGGAGTCCATCCCTTTGGATCTCTCTAGGAAGCCTGGAGTAGCCTCCCAGAGTTCCTTCCCTGGGCAGCACTGAAGTTAGGGGTCCCTGATACCTTCTTGGGCCGCTTGCTGATGTTATCCAGGCTTAGTGAGGCCACATGGTTCTCAGCACCTACAAACAGGCGTCCACGCTCCTCATCCACCAACAGGGCTTCATAGCAGCAGGTCCGTTCCAGTCTGAAGGTCCGGAGACCATGCCAGGCCTGGAGTTCTGCAGGGGGACATCACTGAGGACCTATCTGCCATGCCAGAAGCCTCCCAAGGCCCTACCTGGTTGTCTCTCTATAGAACAAGGTTGCACATGTGACCACATGCATGTGAGTTTACATGCATGAAGACAGGCCCACCCAGGTGCATGTGCAGAGCTGCAGGGTGAGTGGTGCAGCCCCCGGGAAGAGGAAAGCAGGTTGAGGAAAGCGTGTTTGGACAAGTAGTGTCTCTAGGCAGGCACACTGGGAGGCCAGGCCTGTGGACTCCAGGATGCTAGGGGAGGCTGTGCTTGTAGGGACAGCCAGAACCCTAACTCTAAAAAGTTAGGTTAAGGTTTCTTTCCCTGTCACTATGCCACCAACCTGAGCTCAGCAGAACTGGCGACCCAATGCCTCTGCCTAGAAACCACTCCTCTGTGAAGAGGGCGTGAGAAGGTGAGAAGGGGCTCTGTTGGCCCCCCAAACCTTGACTTCTCTATTGCTCCACTGAAGGGGTATTGACTCTTTAAGGAGGGGATGACACAGAGACAAGATCTGTTGCTATGGAGACAGGAGTGGTCTTCCTGGGAAAGCATAAGGAGACTGTAGGCAGAGTGGTTAGGGACTGAGGCCAGGACAGAGTTAACTGGAGATGACCTGGGAATGCCACCAACCCCACAAGGATCTGGTGATAGGCATATACATGGGGCAACAGTGAACCCAGAGAGCTCCCATCCTCACTGATTCCCTTTCCTGCCCACCCCAAGCTGAGACCTCCCGCCTGCCAGGTGCACCTACCTTGAAAGGAGAGCCGAAGGCGAGGGGGGCTGGGGGTGGCACCCCCCAGCCCCACTGCCCAGAGCAGGGCCAGGCCCCGGATCATGGCGGCGGCCTCGGCCCGCCCCATGCTGGCAGCTCAGGGCGCTCAGGGTTCAGCAGGCGTGTGCGGAGGAGCCTTGAGCTGCCCTGGACTCTGCCCTGGGATCTGGAAGAGAAGGAGTCGGCAGGGCAAGGGAGGGAGGCTAGGGGGGAGTCCCCAGGGATCAGATTACAGCCCCTAGGGAAAGAGGCTGGGGGGTCACATTCCACTTCCGAACCCTCCTGAGTCCTCCCCTCAGAGGGTGCCCCGCCTGGCCACAATCACAGACACACCCACGCGGGGCACACCCTCAGGGTCACCCAGCATTGGCAGGCACCCGCCCCACCACGTCACCCTCCCCAGTAACCTCCTCTCCTTCACTCACACTCACAGACATTAATTCATAAACACTGTGCACCCACTTCATGCCAGCCTGCAACTTGGATGAGGATACTAGGAGACACAGACAAGGCCCCCATGCATTATGGGGCAGAGTGCCAACAAGGAGTCAGATTGTGCGGTCATTTCAGAGGACGCCAAGTGCAATGAGCAAAACAAGCCGATCACAGGAGTGCGAATGGCAGGGATAAAGCCTCTTGAGCTGGCTGTATGCAACCCCACAGAGAAACACAGAAGCACTTTAGGGGCTGGAGCCAAGGTAGTGGGTACCTGAGATTCTGAATATGTTCTGAGGGTCCCTTTGTGAATGTGCACAGGTGTATAGTATGTGTGTGTGACTGTGTGCACATATGTTTGCTCACGTCTATGAGCAAATGTGGTATGTTGCACGATGCATGTGCAGCTATAGGTTCAATTTGCAAAATGGGTATGTGCACACGTGTGGCCCTGTGCACATCTATTCAGTATGTACCAGTGTGATGTGCATGTTTGCTATAAGGGCCACATAGCTGTGCATGTGCAAGTGTGTGTATGCACAAATAATCGTGTGCATGTCTCAGTGGGGAAGCAAGTAAACAAATACAACTGTGGCATTGATCACTTCCTTTGTCTCTGAAGTACCAGTGAAACCCATTTCTCAGTGGGAGAAGTGCTGCCCGGGAGGCTTCTGACTGGGAACTATACGTTGCTCCCATGCCAGATCCAGCAAACCCAGCTTTGCACCTGAAGTCTCCCTCTCTGCACCCCAGGAGGAGGGAGTTCGCTGTGCAGAGATTCTGTGAGGTCAGGTTTCAGATCAAAGAGGACTGGGGGACAGAGTGGGCCCCCTTCTTACTCCCACCCCAGGATCCTGGTAGAACTGTCTTTTCCTTTCAGAGTCTCCCATTGTTGTTCCTGAGCCTCCTCTTTCACTTTTTCTGACTCTGAAAGTTTCATCTTTGAGCCCCTCAACTGAACAAGAGAGCTTCCCTGGAATCCTGGGGCCAGATTGTGGCTGCTGTGCCCACCCTCCTTCACAGGATCTGGCTGCGTAGGTGTTGGGCACAGGAGCCTTGGGGTGGGGCAATATCCCAGAGTGGGGTTAAGGAAAGGAAGAAGCTGCTGGGGCAGGTCTCAGACCCTTCCACCCACACCCTACTGCCCAGCTCCCCAGGTCTTGGATTCCTCACAGGCCAGGACAGCCACCTCCCTCCCGCTTTCCATCTGCTGACACTTGCTGCTGCCTCTTCTCAGGCTCTAGCAGTCTGAAGCTGACAAGGCTGCTTTTCTACACTCCACCAAGAACTCCACAGAGGTGCTTCCCCACCCTAGCCCCTCTTGCCCTGGGTGCCTTGGGGGCACCCTCTGAAGTCTCCTTAAAGGAACCGCCCCCACCTCCACCAGACCAGCCACCGCCCTACATGCCCCACAGGCCATAAAATTCTCAGGGCTGCAGAGCAGATCCATCCAGTAACCAAGCAGGCAGCTGGGACCAACCGGCTGGAGATGGTGGCTGGTCAGAGAGGAATGGTCACAAGGGTAGAGCAGGTAGTGACAACCTTTTCCCAGGTGGGCCTCAAAACAAGGGATGCCCCAGGCATCCCAGAAGCCCAGTGGCCATTCAAGGCAAAGGAAGAAGAAGCAATAGAAACACCCTCCTCACCCCAGCTCTGTGCTCAGGCAGAGGGAATACAAAATAGAGGGCACCCCCAGGGACTCCAGGTCCTCACCTGTCCCTCCACAGCTGAGTTGCTGGGGTAGAAATAATGGGATGCTCAGCTGTGTCCCCTCAGTTTCCAGGAGCCAGCTTGGATGGAAGGGCTGCAGGTCAGGGGATTAGTACTCAACTGATGAGCTCTCAGGACCCCAGCCTCAATCCTTCCTCACCAGTTGGGCCAGTTAGTACTTCAGCTGCCTGGCCCACAGTGGCTGCAATGACAGCCAGGCAATGACAGCCAGGCAGGGGAGGGAGAAGAGGGAGGAGAGAGGCTGGCCCAGGAGGTCCAGCAAGCCTCACTTCTGCAGTACAGGGTGTGGGCTAATTCAAGACCTCAGCTGGGCCGGTAGTCCTCCATTTCTGCCAGGGGATGGGTGCTGACTGTGCAGCCTCTCTGACTCTAGGCTTTTTCTAGTTGGGAGAGAACTGCACCCATCAAACCCAGAGCCAGGTATCTGAGGACAGGGCTCCCATACCTCAGTGTCTCAGTTGGGAAGGGACTGGGAACTTGTCCTGAAGCTGGCCCTCGTGGATACATCTTTTTTGCACTTTGAGGTGTACCTCTTTGGAGAGGCTAAAGGTTGCCAATGGCAGAGTGCAGTCCTCAGGTCCACCTTGATGAGCATAGCAGGTCCTGAGGATGGGCTTTGACCCTTCAGTCTCCACTAAGGCTTTCTCCTGCTCCCTTCCCAAGCCTGGCCAGCAGTTCTTCAGGGGCCAGGGTGGCTATGTATGAGGTTTTTTTGCCCATCACCTGGGTGCCTTCCAGCCAGGCAGGAATGGAGGGAGAGGGAGACTCATCTCCACATCCCCTGGAGGTGACTGCGGGGTCTGCTTCTCCTTCTTGAGCTTCCTGGACTAGCGCTAGCCAGCTGGCAGGTGAATAATGGGGGCCAGTGGAAGCATTAAGGGCCTCGAGGAGGGGGACTGGAGGATGTACTCCTGCCTGAGTTCTTGGGTTTCCAAGATGCAGTCTTGCCCTACTCCTGGGCGAGCTGCCCCTGGCCCATGCAAGCAAACAAAATTCTTCAGCTGTTTACAATTTTCCACCCCAGCAGCCAAGATCAGCAAGTGCCTAGAGGCCCCTACTCACTCCCGCTGTGTCTCCTATCTGCCCGCACTGCCTTTCAGTTCTCCAGGCCAGGGTCCCAGGTCCTAGTCACTGTTATACACACACAGCCCTGTATTCACACTGGGAAGTAGGACCAGGACCCCCATCATCTTTCCAACAACCTGGGGCTCAATTCCAAGCCAAAGGGAAAGGCCGTCTCTGGCCCACCTGAGCCCTCTGACTGCCCTCCCTCCTCCAGATGTCTCCTTTTTTGAACAGGAAAGAAGGTTGGGGATTGATAGTTCAAGTTGTCCTTGCTGCCACAAGGTCTCTTTTCTGCTCCTCAATCCCAGGTTCCAGTGTGCCAGGCCAGGGTAGACACCCATGGTGGTAGCACTTCAGGAGCATATGGATCACAATGGGGCTCCTAAAGCCCCCCCCCAAAATGGAATAAAACAGCCTGGGCCTGGATCTCAACAGAATCTGCAAACCAGGAGAGACATTCGGAGCTGGGGTCCGTACTGGCTATACCCATTCCCTGGGGACATCCAAGTGTTTTGGGCCTCTAACTTTTGCTGGCATATCGTGGGCACAGGCCTGCCTGGGATCTTGCTCTGGGGCTGCTTGCTCAGTGATGTCACGGCCTGCCAATTACTTGGCTTTTCCTTCTGGAAATAACTGGATTGTTGTGCCAAGTCTCAGCACCTGCCTTGCCACCCCTCCCCACCAGCTGGGGTAACTCCTCTGCACCCTGCTTGGACTCTGGGTGGTGTGGCTGGGGTAGGACACCCATCTGAGGGAAGCCGTGCTAGTTCTGTCAGTGCCTAGACTGGGCTGGGTAGGATCTCAGGCGCCCCACTCACACCTGCTTTAGCAATCAAGGCTGGAGGCTCCACATTACAGTCTTTTCCCGTTTGCCACGTGGGCATCAGGTCATGCTGCCCTGAGGACTTAGACCTGGTTGGGGGAGGCAGTAGGGCACAACTGTGGGAAGCCACCTGAGGCCCAGCAGTATCCCTGACACCCTAATACCTATCCCAGCAGATCTCCAGGGCAAGGGTCTGTCAAAGCACTGCCCCCACCCACTCCCAGCCTGGTCTCCACATTCCCAGGGGACCCCTGGCCCACCTTTTTTGAAAGATCAGCTCCTCCCCTCCTTGCTGTTGCCCTTCCCTTCTGAGGGCCATGTCAGAGCTGAGGTGGAGGGGCTGAGGGAGGGGCCACGAAGAACCCGGCCTTTGGCTGTGGCCCTACCCCCACGCGCTCCGCCCCTGCCCCTGCCCTCCCTCCGCCTCCTGCACATTCCTCTCAAGCTGAGGTCAGCCCCTCTGGGATGGGGAGCTCCCCCCTCCAGCCACATCACAGCTCTTCACTCCCTCCTGTTTTCTTCATTGCCCAGCAGGGTGGGGTGGGGAAGAGAGGGGGCTGCGGGTGGGGCCAACCTCTCCTATCCTTCTCCAGAGTCGGGGCGGGGGGCGGGGGGGACTCTGCAAAGGAAAAGCTGCAAAAGTGGACTGAAGGGCCCATGGCACTTTATATTTATTAATAGACATTAACATAAAAACTACATTCCTTAACTCAGCTAAAGAGAGCCTTCCTGGAGAGCTGATGGTGGGGGAATCTGGATGCTTAGGTGGGGTGGGGGTGAATGTAGGGGGACCCTGGAGCATGTCTAGGGATCAGCCCTCTTGGTAGTGCAGGGAGAGGCAGGACTGAGTCCAGATTCTGTCACTCAGATGTGTGTCCCTTGCTGGAGATGGAACCTCTCAGATCACTCTCCTCATTCCTCTGCAGTTGTAACTATTGGGCCAGGTAGGTCTGGCACATAGTGGAGGCATTGCAGGTGTGCCTCTGTTGCCACCTGTAATGGTGGGTATCCTGGGTCATCCAGGCCTGTGATGGCCCCCTTGGCCTTCTGTTCCTGTCTCTTGTGCGCCCCTATCCCAGCACAACTATTTCCTCCACCTTCTGACCACTGTGCCCAGGCCTTCTCTTGAGCCTCTCTCCCTCCTTTGAAGACTCCTCAGATTTCTCACAAGTCCCCAGTCCACCCCTAGCAGTGCCCAAGTTCACCCCACCTGGGAGCCCTATCAAAGAGGTCCTTCTGTCTTGTTGAAGATAGGATAAAGCCCTGCCTGCCTCCAACCCCTGCAGCTTGAAACCTGACTTCCTTTTTTTTTTTTTTCCTTCAGTACTGGAATTTGAACTCAGGGCTTACACCTTGAGCCACTCCATCAATGAAAGGTTTTTTCGAGATAGGGTCTCTCCAACTGTGAACTGTTTGCCAGGGTTGGTCTTGAACAGCGATCCTTCTGATCTCTGTCTCCTGAGTAGCTAGGATTACAGGTGGGGGTGAGTGTGGGAGGACCCTGGAGCATGTCTAGGGATCAGCCAGCAGGGAGAGGCAGGACTGAGTCCAAGCCTGACCAAGCCTGACCTCTTCGCCTTAACTCCAAGTTGTGTATCTGGAGTCACTCTGGTGCACACACACTCCTGTGTCCTCTCCTAGCACCTTGCTTCCGCCTTCCCCGACTAGATTATAGGAGCTTGTGGCCTAGACTGGCATTCACAGCACCCTCCCTAGCTCAACCCTGTTGCCCCTGCCAGTGCTCCAGCTGCCCCATTTCTGGGATCCATCAATTCTTTTGTTGCCAAGACTTTGCCTGGGCTGTGCCCTCCACCCTTTAGGCCCTTCTCCTGAAGAGTCATTTTCTGGCCTCTTCTTCACTATCCATCCCACACTCTTACCCTTCCTCCATGAAGTCCTAGACCTCTGTAGCATCGGGTTCAAGCCTCAGAGCTAGGCTCTAGGTTCCCCATTGTGGGGAAAACAGCAAGGTCTGTCTTCACCAGGAACCCTTGCATCCAGGGGAGGACAGACACAGGGATGCAGGCGAGATCATGTCTATAGGAAGCCTTTTCACTTTTTTTTGGTGGGACTGGAGTTTGAACTCAGGGCTTTGCTGTGGTTATTTTGGAGACTGGGTCTCTTGAACTATTTGTCTGGGCTGGCCTTGAATTGCTATCCTCCTGATCTCAGCCTCTCAAGTAGCTAGGAGTCCACTTTCTTGGGCCTGCTGGGTCTTAATGGGGCTGGAAGACTGATGGAGAAGGTACATTCAGGTCCCTCCTTGACCCTGCCCCAACCCCCAGAACTTGACTCCTCCTGTCTCCAACAAGATCAGAAAGCAGAGTTAATGAGAAGGGATGCCAAACTGTGATTTTTCTCCCAACCAAGATCACCTGTGGGGCTACATCTCAAGCATGGGAAGAAACCAAGGCAGGGAGGAAAAAGTGACTCATGGCCTTGACTTCTACTCTGCTTGGACTCTGGTGCCTACCACTGTGTGACTGAGGCTGAGCAATCATGCACACACACACTTGCTGTCACACAACTGTACACATGGCCCAGCTGGCTGCAGTCCATCACCCTGGGTGCATGACTCGGGCTGACATCTACTCTGAGTCCAAAGGGGTTGGGAGAAGCAAATTCCTAGGGCAGGGATGAAGGCCTGAAGGCCCTAGGATCTTCTTTAGGGCAGTAGATACAGGGATTGGGGTCAGACCCATAATCAGCCAAGAGATACTTGTCCCTCTCTAGCTCAAAGGGCCACTCAGACCTGACTGGTTATTCGCTCACCAAGGCAGCTGGAGTCAGGGCTGGTGTGCTGTAGCCTATGGCTGGCTTACTATACTCTTGGTCTGAGGGTGTGTGTGGAATGATTCTGAGGAACTCAGCAGGAGGCAGGGGACAGTTAGTTTTTTGGACCTCAGAAGTCATAGGGCTGCCCTGGAACATCATGGGCGTTCCTTCAGGCCTTGGCAGCCTTTGAAGCCTCAGAGGCCCCAGCTCTAACCCTAAGTAGGACCCCATCTTCATTCTGCACCTGGCATCTAGACCTCCACTCAGCTGCTGATGGAACTGAGGGGAGAGAGGCTGTCTGCCTACCTCCTTCCCATAGGGTCTTCTGATACTCTCCCCTCTTTAGGCCTCTAACACTTAGAGCTTGTCTCTTTCTCTCTTCCCAGCTGTTCCCCTGCCCTGCAATAGGTTAAAAATACCAAGGCTGCTTGGTATTTTGCCAAAGCAAAATAGTTGCCAGAGCAACTACTTTGAGTGGGCCAGGCCCTCATGGAGGTGGGTCAGCCTCGTGGCAGTCCCCATAGGCTGGGGACTCAGCTGCTTCCAAGAGATGAGGAATGGCTGTGGCCCAGCCAGGAACAACTCCAGGCAGTGGGGGATGCCCACTTCATGGAGTCCCTCTCCTTGGGTTGCAAGTCACCTGGACGGACCCTCTTGTCTGATGCCCCCCCTCCCCTCCCATGGCTGGGAATTTCCCAACAGGCCAAAGACAAGGCCAATTGAGTAGCCGCCCCCCGCCAGTGCTGGGACAATGGAGCCTTATGCCCCGGAAATCAGAGCTGGGATAGAAGGGCCAAGGGCAGGTGGGGGCCTAGCCATCTGCACCCAGGGAAGTCCTGCTTGCCAAGACCCCACCCAGACCCACTGCCAAACTGGGTACAAGGGGGATCCTAGCCAGAGCCCTTGATGGCCCACCCAAGGAGGGAGGCACCGGGTGCATCAGGCAGACAGTGCCAACAGCTCAATGGTTCTCTGTGTAGCGTTCCCCTCAGGACAGAAGGAAGGAACCATCTCCGGTGCCTGCTTCCTGAAGGGCGGGCATAGAGGCACTGGAACAGTTCCAACCTGCCTGCCCACCCAAGGCTCAGCCGGGTTCAGGCCTGAGCCTCTGAAGGAAGACAGGGATCTTGTGACGGGAGCAGGATCCTATTGTCAGTCGGCCCTCTGAGGCAGGGGTAGCCGGAATGGCCCAAGGATCTGGGGCGAGGATGAGGCCTGAAGTAGGAGGTGGGAACGCTGATCTCCTTCCGATCCGGCGGTCACAGCCTCTCATCTCCTGCCAGCACCAAGGGCCCGGTGGCGGCAGGGCACTGACAGGTGTGTGGAGGCGGAGTCCCAGGTCCTCGGCCCAACTCCTCCCTCCCCGCCTTCGCGGCGCCGACCCCAGCCCGCCCTCTGCCCAGGCCGCTTTGTCCCGCCGCGAGCTCCGAGCCGCCGCTACTTCACAAAGCTGCTTTTGTGCCCCGCGGCCTCCGCGGGACCCGGTGACGTCAGCCTCCGTGACCAGCCCGACAGAGCCGAGCATGGGCTGCCGCGCCCCCTGGCGGCGGGAGGTAGAAGCGCGGGCCTCAAGAGCCCCACCCAGTCGAGGCCCATCTCCCTGCTGATCGTGGCAGGCTCTGCGTAAGGCTGCCTCTGCTGTTAAAGGCATCGTCCTTTGCATTCAGCGCCCTCCTCACAGGCACTAGGCAAGGCTGCTGCTTCAGTGGAGCCCTCCACAAACAAGCCCTAATCACAGTGCAGCCAATGAGAGGCTCCACTAAGGAGCCCAAGGCGACCATCAGGCTTGGAGGGGAATCTTCTGGGCCTGTTTAGTCAAGGGGCTACAGCCCACCTGACTAGGTGACCTCAATCCCTCACACTGTCTGGGCCTTACCATCTCTTGCAGTAGAGGCTGGCTGGACACCACTTCTAGTCCCAGTGTGCAGGAACTCCTTAGGGGAAAGAGGTCCATAAAAGCTTGTCCAGTGGCTCTGCAGGCTTAAAGACTGTCCCAGACCCAAAGCTGCTGAGAGCTGGGAGAGTGGGGACCTGTTCTCAGGCTCCAGCATGTAAGCTGACCAGTCCAGGCAGTAGCCTGGAAAGTTGAGCACTCAGAGCCCTGCCCCAGGTGGGAGGCTGAAGTCCAGACCACCATCACCCTGGCACGTTTCAACCTTGGTCTCTACCCCTAGGGAGAGAAAAATATCCAGCAGTTTTTTTTTTTTTTCTTTCTACATTTTATTATTTCAAACCATGTGAACAATTCCATAAAACGTGAAAAAAGCAAGGAAGTGTTCAACGCTTGAAGGACCCGGGCCTGGGGCGAGGGCATGAGGGGCCTGGCCCCTCAGCAGGCAGCGGCGGTTCCTAGGTTAGCGCTAAGGAGCTACATTTAGGTTAATGGAGCCTGGGCCCAGGGCCACAGGGCGGGGCCCTCAGTGACATTGGCAGTTGTCTGGAACAGCCCTTGGAACCCAATTCCGTGGAGGGCAGGACAGGGGGCCTCCTGCACAGAAGGCAGCCAGAAGAAGGATGGGTGTAAACACGCAGACACACTCAAGGCACGGAATCACTGGAAGGGGATTTGGGTGGTGCTGGTCAGGATCTGACAGTTTTAAATAGGTTTTCTCTAAAAAGTTTTCTAGGTTTGCAGTTTTCTGGTTTTTTTTGTTTTTTTTTTTCCTTAACTTTTCTTTTTCTTTTTTTTTTTAAAAAGCTACGAGAATGAGCAAGTGGACTGTGATCTCCAGGCATGGTGGCGTCTCACGCTTCTTGTGCTTTTTTCCTTTGGGGCCTCCGAGCGGCAAGGGGTAGGGTGAGCAGGAGGCTCCCTGTAAACATTTGGACTTGGGCTGGGTCAGGGCTGGTGTTGGGCAAAGGGTCCAGGATGCAGAAGTGGATGTCCCTCCAGACATAGGCCTTGGGAGACTCTGCTGGTCCCTCCCACCCCCCACAGAACAAGACAATGGTCAGAAAACCAGAACAGATGCCCAGGAAGGCGGGTACCAAGGCCACTCCCAGCACCTCACACAAGGGCGGGCTTCAGACAGGAAGGCCTGTAGCAAACCCTCCCCCAAGTCTGGAGCTGAGGGAGGGGACAAGGGAGTGAGAACAGAGAGAAAAGAGGGACAAGCGGCCAGGGGTACAGGCAGGGAGCATGGTCTTCTTTCCCCCATCTTCCTCAGGAGCAGGGGGAGCAGAGTTGGCGGTGGCCCTGGAGGTGGGAGAGACAGTTACAGCATGGGTTAGGAGGTAGTCAGGATGTGCCTCTTCCTCCACCTCCCTAGATGATGACTCTCCTTTCCCACCTATTCATTACCAGGGACACAGGAGCTAACTTCTGTTGCTGGGTTATTGGGGGAGGGGGAGTCAGTGGCAATGGTAAAGTCATTGCACCTCCACCAGGGTCATTTGGGCCAGCCTAGGCTAGGGACCCTCCAACAGATCTGAGGAGCAGAGAGCTAAGGATAAGTGCAGAGCTAGTCACATGGTCCCAGTGAGCAGCAGGTGGATGGGTCTTCTCCCACAGCCAGCTTTTATCAGGTTAGGCCAAGAGCATGATTCAAGATGAGAAGGCAATTTTCTCCAAGTAATACTGGACTCTAGTTCTGTCCAGGGAAAAGCCAGACCCTTCTGTCTGGACACTGGGCCAGGCCTCCCCATGCAACCCCACTCCACTGACCTTAATCACCATACTGTGCTCCCTTCCCTCCCTCTCCAGGTTTACCACCACCAGCTGGTCTCCCCTCAGTCCTCAAGTCTGTTCCCTCTCTGGGCTCAAGGGCCCTACTTTGCTCTTCCCCAGTTCCCTGCCTCGCCCACTCTGGCTCACCATCCTGCCAGGCCTGCTGCCCCTCAGAAGAGGCCGCAGTCCTTCAGGTTGTTCTTAATGATGACATCGGTGACAGCATCAAACACAAACTGAACGTTCTTGGTGTCGGTGGCACACGTGAAGTGTGTATAGATCTCCTTGGTGTCTTTACGCTTATTCAGGTCCTCGAACTTGCTCTGGATGTAGCTGGCTGCCTCTTCATACTTGGAGGCCCCTGATGGAGACACAAAGGTGAAGACTTACGCTGTGTGTGGCAGGCAGGCTCCTTTCTGCAATGTATAGCAGAGTTCTGTGCATGTGACAAGCATAACATGTACACAGCATGACTACATGCACATGCATGCCTGTGTGTGTGAAGGGGCACCTAGTGTGTGAAGGATGTCACCAATGTGAACATGTTCAAGGGTACTGTTCCAGGTGTGGGAAGAAGGCCCCACGTGTCCAGACACAGTGTGCATACACACCTGAGTGAAGCATCAATTTTGTATGAGTGTCCCATGGTTTTCCTTTTGTCCAGAGGGGGGCGCCCTTAGGCCATATGGTCCCTCCTGGTTCCTCTTGTAACAGGTACAGCCTCTCCCCAGAGATGGTCCCCACAGCCCCTCACCTGTGTACTCAGGGAAGCAGATGGTCAGCGAGCTATGTGTGATCTTCTCTTCAAACAGGTCCTTCTTGTTGAGGAAGAGGATGATGGACGTGTCTGTGAACCACTTGTTGTTGCAGATGCTGTCAAACAGCTTCATGCTCTCATGCATCCGGTTCTGGGGGCAAGACATCGAGGCTGACAACAGTCACTATGTGCCCCCCACCCCTACTCCCACCTCCACTTTTCTCTCAGCCTCTTACCATCTCCTCATCCTCGGCCAGGACCAAGTCATAGGCGCTCAAGGCTACACAGAAGATGATGGCTGTGACACCCTCGAAGCAGTGGATCCATTTCTTCCGCTCAGACCGCTGACCACCCACATCAAACATCCTGCAGACATAGGGTCATCTTAGTTTCAGGAAAGGGAGCCCTAGGAGAGGCTCCCTGCCTCATCTCACAGGTTGTCAGGATGAGGACAGAGGTCTGCCCAGAGAGGAGCAGCTGTCTTCATGAAATCATCCACCCTCACCCCTGGGTTCTGGACCAAGGCTTGTCTGGATGGAAGGTGGGAGCCTAGTCATCAGGACAGGTTGTAGCCACATGGGACAGGATCAGCAAAAACTGTGAGCAGCTTGTAGGAGGTGACTGCTAACATACTGGGTAACAGGGAGATACTTTCACAAAACATAACCTTGAGAAATCTCACAGCAGGGCTGGGGTGTTGCCCCACCCCACCATCCCAAAGGCTGTTAGGCGCCACCTTCCTCCGCCCTGCCCACACGCCTGCTCACTTAAAGTGTAGGTCCTTGAAGGTGAAGTGTGTTTCCACGATACCCGTGGTCTTCACGCGGGTCCGCAGCACATCCTGCTGTGTGGGGATGTAGTCACTCTGTGCAATGCGCTCCAGGTCATTCAGATAGCTGTGGGTGGGGGGTGAAGGGTCAGGGGGGCTGCAAGGGGCCTCATAACCTGGATCTAGGGCTAGCAGGAAAAGGTCCCTTTCCTCTCACCCCCAATTTCTCAGGCAAAGCCCTTGTTTCTTTAACCCTTGCCTGTTTCACATTCACTGCTGAGCTCAAGAAACTTGGACTCAGAGCCCCTTGTCTCCCACCCATGGAACTGGACTGGAAGAAGGTATGGCCCTGTGGCCCCATCACCCAGAGTCTGAGGTAGGCCTGCCTTGTACAAGATCCAGAGTGTTGGAGTTATAGGTAAAGGGAACGGGAGGGGGCAAATTAGTTTTTCAGGGAAAGGTTCAGGACGCTAATGGGTACAATTATGATACCCGCTGCAGAGTGGCTAGGCTAGCCTAATGTGGTCCCTCGACACGGGGCTGGACATGTTGGGGCCTGCCAGGTCCAGTGGGCTTTTGCCCAGCACCCAATAAAATTTGTGCTCCTAAGGGAAAGGGCATCAACACCTGCTTGGCGGGAGGTCCTAGGGACTCTTCATTACCAGCTTCTTTAATTAGTATCAATGTGACTCCAGCAGGGCCCAGGGACCAGCCCTGCTGCCTGCCTCAACATCCTTGATGTGCTCTGGAGGTTGGGTCTAGGCCATGACATGGTTGCCCTCTACTGGTGTCTAGCTCTTGGGGCAGGGCTGCTGGGGTCAGTAGTTGGGGCAAACCAGGCCAGAGGGAAATGATCTCAGAGACTTAGGGACAGAACAAAAAAACAGGAAGGGCCATGGGGGACCATGACGCACGGCTGTGACTTGCATATCATGCCCGCCCTGTACTGACAGAGTCCCCAGCCCGGAGGCCTCATGGTGGGTCACCAGCCTCCCCCTTCTGCTCAACAGGTGGGTTCATCCTAGGAACCTCCTGCCCACGGCAGTCTTGGAAGACCTCTGTGAATAAGGTTAGGGAATCTCTGCTCTCTGTGGTGTTCCAGTCCACACCCCATTCCTGGGTCGTCTTGCCAAGGTATAAAACATTCTGGGAGAGTAGGGTCTGTGGTCATTGCTGAAATAGCACGAGGCACACAGTGAGTGGGTGCTTTAATGTCTGGGGAATGAAGAAACAGGATAACAGAGAAGTGGAAAGTGGCCTGGAGATGGCTCTATCTCCACCATCCTTGAGTATTGGGAGTGGCAATGGTTGACAGGGCTCACTCCTCCCTGAACAGATGACCCACAAGCTCTGCTGGTGGCTGAGCCCGTTATCTCAGGGTGGGGCAGTACTGAGGCCTGGAGGCCTCTACAGCATTTGGCTATGATCCCACAGTTCTTGGGGTTGGGGAGTGACATGGACAAGTCAGGCCACACAAAGAGGGCAGGAGGAGGCTATTCACATGACTGGTAGGGCTCTTGACCAGGCAAGACCCTCCTTCGGCCCACTCTTGTGAGGTCCAGCCCTTGTGGAGTGGACTCTGAACTGGCCAGGCAGTGGGAGCCAGGGAAGTGGCAAAAACAGAGGGAGGGAGGGGAAGATCAGACAGCAGCCTATTTGGGACCACTGTCCAACACCCATGGATGTCTCCTCTCCTACAGCCTGTATGTTCTGTCCTCCATTGGGTGCTCAGCACCCTGCACTAGTCTTGGGAGAGAAATAGTTCAGAATTGTGGACTAGGCCCAGTGGGTCCAGGCCTGTCATGCCTCTGTGACTCCTGGATTCCCTAGGATTCCCCAACTGAATCCTGGATTCAGCCTCAGGCCAGGAAAGGTCAGAGGTGAGGCCCAGGTTCCAGCCTGTGCATACACCTATAGCCTCAAAGACAGCTTCTTTCCCCTTTGTGGGTTCCTCGCCACCCAACCTGACCTACTGTGTCCTGAAGCATGGCCCTGGAGTTTGCATATGCCATACCCCTGGCCTGGAACCCTTTCCTAAGTCTTCCCCTGGCTACCTCCTGTTCAGAGCTCAGCTGAAGTAGTCCTTCCTCTGGACTTTCCCCCAATGACACTGACACTCTCAGCTGTCTCTGCTTGTGGACTTGTCTGTTCTACTCTTCACTGTCCCTGAAGCCTTGCACAGGGCTTGGAACAGAGCAGTTGGCAGCAAATATTCTTTAGAATGATTATGCAAAGACAGATAAGCCTCAAGTGGCCTGGAAGAGGTACTGTAGAAGCCACTGTGGCTGTTATCCCTCCTGGCCTTTCAATATCATCCTATCCCACACATCACCAAAGCCGTGGTGGACAGTCATCAGCTGCAACCAGAGGCCAGCAAGTACTGAGCTCAGGGTGCTCAGACCCTCCAGTCCAGCCTAGGGTCTAGACCTCCCAGCTCCCTGGAATACTCACTAGGCGGCTGAATCGTTGAGCTGGTACTCCCTTGAGCGGCCAAAGCAGGCCTGCACACCATGGTCAGCCCAGAGCCTTCGGATGACACCGGATAGGTCCTCAGGGAGCATGCCCTGCTCCTCGGCAGCACAAGACAGTGCAAACAGCTGCCTGGCATCATCCTGGGCACAGTGGTGGTAGACAGTGAGCCAGCTGAAGGAGCGTACCCCCCACCCTGCCTATCAGAGGCAGGAAATTCTCTGGGGTGGAGGCCAGGTTGGGGTGCTCTCTGGTTCCCCAGGACAAGACTTGCCCTGAAGACTTTTGGGAGATGGGTGGAGGTTTGGGCAGGGGGATTTGCACATACCGCACGGAGAGGATCAGCAAAGTCAATCTGCAGGTTGCCCATGGCCTTGACAATGGCCATGATGGACTGGATGGTGTTGCTGTAGACAACCGCCCGGTACTGCCGGCATTCTTCCTCTGAGTAGCCATCCTCATGGATGATCCTGACAACCAGCGGTCAAGAATTAGAGGGTACAAGGAGCTCACATGGCTGTCTGGGCTGCTGGGGCCTGTAGGGACCTTTTTCAGAGAGGGAGGAACTGCTGCTGGTCCAATGGGACTTACGGATACAAGACTGGCTATGAGGAAGTCTAGGCCTGGGGAAGACTAGCTGAGCCTGTACTGGATGCAGAACAGGTCCAGAGGAAGAAGAGAAGAAACAAAGTTTGGAGACCGCTTCTGTGCACAGCACTTACTTCATCTGCTTGACAATGGTGCTCTTTCCTGACTCCCCAGCACCTGGAATAGAGGGCACAGTGGTAAGGGCAAGCCCACGGGGCTTGGCAGGCAACTAGTAGCTCAGCTGCTGGTAATCCCGGAGGCAGATCTCACCTTCCACATCAGTGGCACAGTGAGATGGAGCCATTGGGCCTGGTGGGCAATTGTGCTACCAGAGGTATGGCTGGCAGGACCACAGTGGTCAAGGAAACCTACCCCCATGGCACTCTCTGCAGGTTTTACCTCCACTATCCACTGTGGCTCCCCCTGCCCTGGTTGACTTCAGGGAATTTGGCCAGACTTAAGACTAACCTTGTATTCCCTGTCATTTTCATATACACAGGCTTGTTGCCCCACGCAGCTGGGGCTTACCAACATGGTTTTTCGGCAGAACTGGCCAGAAGACACCCTGCATGCTCCAGCAAGGCAATAGTTCCTCTTCTCCCTGAGCCTTAGTTGCTAGGGGACCTAGGCTGGGGCATAATGTCACATTGCTGCCTCCTGGATATGGCCCAAGGCCCAGTCCTCTGCTTGCTGAACCAGATCTGCCCTAAGCAGATAGAGAATAGAAACTGGGAGACACAGAGTCTACCTGATTGCCTCTCATATACTCACATACATTCTCTCTCTCACACACACACACTTGCATTGACTCAAACTTCTTCTCTATCCTGGAAGAACTCCTGCCCCATTATTCTTTTTTTTTTTTCCTTTTTGGTGGTACTGGGGTTTGAACTCAGGGCCTCGCACTTGCTTGGCAGGCACGCTAGCACTTGAATTACATCCCCACCCAGACTCTCCATATTTCTATTCAAGTGGTTCTGAGATTTACTGCCAGTCTCTCCTGTGTTTGTCACAGCAGCCCCATAAGTAGACTATCTTTCTGCTCTCACTTTACAGACAGGGACGTTAAGGCTTAGAATATAAAGTCTTGGTCCATGATCATGCAGCCAGGATTTAGAATGGCAAAGGCGATGCGAAGACCATGATGCCCAGTCCACCCCGCCCATCTCAAAACGTGGCTCAGACCCAGGCCCATGCCCTGGGAAGGGGTTAAAATAAGACTCCAGCCAGGTCTGCTGGTGTACACCCGTAATTCCAGCTATTCTGGAGGCAGGAGGAAGTTCTTGAGTTCAAGGCTGGCCCTGGCAAAGTTATTGAGACCCTATCTCAAACACAAATGAAAACCAAAGAGCTGGGACATGGCTCAAGTAGTACAGTGCTTGCCTAGCATGTGTGAGATGTTGGGTTCAATTCCCAGCACCTAAAAAACAGATAGACTTCCATGTCACATCTTGAGTTAAGACCTTAAGGGATGTAGCCCAGAAATCTGCATTTCCCAAGGAATCTACACAGGAAAGTGTGAAGATCAGGAGGGCCACCCCACTCCCTGGTCAGGGGACTGAGGAAGTAGAGGCAGAGTCCTATGTTGCTCCTCATCCTGAGCTCCAGGTCCTCAGCTGGGTCCCACCCTCCTGCCCAACTTTTGCCCACTGTTCCCTCTGCTCCTGCGCCATTATTGCCAGTCACACCTGCATCTGCCCAGGCATTGCCTTTTGCCACCTCCAGGCCTGTGGTCATGCTGCTATCTTTTCTGGGCAGATACTCCATTCACAGTATGTATCCCAATTCTCCAGAGCACGGTGGCAGGTCTGTCCCTCTGAGCAACTCTGCTACAGGATAGGTGTCGAGGACTGTGTGTTGGCCAAATGTGAGGACTCTGTCCCTACCACCAGCATCCCTTGGGACTAGTCAAGACTCTTCGGCGGATGAAGAGGCTAACACCCTACATGACAAAATCAGCAACAAAAACGGCAAAGCTGTGATGAGTATCCGGTGTGTGCTAGATGATGCTCTATGCCTATTATATTCAGAGTACTTTAATCTTCACAGTAACCCTGAGAGGGAGGTTCTATTCTCAACCCTAACAAATGACGAAACTTAGGCACAGGATAAAGTGGTACAGTTATACTTGCCCAGAATGCAATCCTTCCTAGACTTGTCCTAAATGTCTTATTGCTAATACTTCTTTCTTTCTTTTCTTTGATAGGACTGGGGTTTGAACTCAGGGCTTCACACTTGCAAAGCAGGCGCTCTACTGCTCAGGTCATACCTCCAGTCTGTTGTAAGTACCTGTCAATGCAGACTCTGACCCCAGTCTCCACTGTGTCCAACAAGCAGGCAGGAATGTAGCATTGAGATGGGGTGGCAGACCTTGCCAAGACCAAGGCCCCTGCCAGCCTCAGTTTCCCATCCTCAGACCCACATTTTAGTGGGGAACCTGAGGCACAGCTGTGGTCTTCATAGGAGTGGGTCTGGGTATGTCCCCAACCCAACAGTTGCCCTGAGGGGAAGGGTCTGATCTTTCCTCACAAATGCTACCAGGTGTTTGCAATCACCAGGCTTCCAACTGTCCAAGGCTGCTTCGGCCCTGGGCCCTAGGGGCGCCAGGCCTAGCATCAGGTGTGGGCAGTGGTCAGATAGAAATATCCCTCCCTACTGGACTGTATATGGAAGAGAAACAGGATCCCTCACTCTCCACAGGCTGAATGGGGACATGGAAAGAGCCTGAAAAGGCTGGTGGTGCCGCTCAACCACCGATGCTTGTGTCCCCAGGACCTCAGCATTCACCCAGGCTAGGAGGGTACAGTGGTCCCCTGGCTAGACTTTCTACTTGCTCCCACAGAGCAGGAAAAGGGGTGCATCCTGGAGCAGAGGAAAAACCAGGAGCCACAGATTCTCTCTACCTGGCCACTGGGAATAAACAAGGTGTCTAACTCTTCGATCATTCTTCTGTAGGTGGTGTGGGCCTCTGGTGACCCTGCCCAGTGATGAGATGTGCACTCGAACTTACTTTGCATTTGCTTTTCCTAGCTTGTACCTGCTTTTCCTAGAGCTGGTAGGAAAAGCACAGGGGACAGCAAATAAGCAAGCTAAGCCAGGACCAGGAAACTTGCTCTCTGCCTCATCCAGCTAAGGGACCACTTCTGAGCTCACCTCAAGCCTATTTCCTTTTCCTAAGGCCTCTGAAATTCTGAGTTAGGAGAATCTCTGTATCCAGCAGGAGTCACTGCAAAGACCCCACACCCCCCTTGACAGATGAACTAAACAAGGACATGGAACCTCCATCCCTGAACTCAGGGTGGTCCCTTTGTCCTTCTAGAATCTGTGACTCAGGAGGGAAACAGTGAGAAGCAGGACAAGGGCGTGGTGCTTGCAGCCAGGCAGGAAGCAGGGGGACACTGGGACAGAGTCAGGGAAGAGGCCAGTAGCAGAGTGGGTGGGGCCACAACAGGACATCCAGTTGGAAGAAGGGGGATGAAGACCCTGATTCTCGGGTGGCCCATAGGCTCAGTGTCTCTGGAAGCTGTGGAACAGCAGCTCACTCTTCATTCCCCCAGGTGGGTCCCTTATCCATGAGGGCCTGATGCATCTCCTCTATCAGATAAGTTGGCATCTGGCCCGGAGTTTGCTTATACCCTGCAGATTGTGGGCACTCAGCTCCCCCCAGCCAGCTGCCCTGCGCCTGCCCCTCGGGTGGAGCTCCCCTAGCTGACTCCAGATTGCTGCAGAGGTACTGGGCAGAGGAGCTCAGCCAACAGATGGTGGCAGGAGTCATCCCCTCCTGCCCACAGAGGGCCCCACCAGGTGTACCATCCCCAGCTGAGTGAGACCAGAGGGGCCCACAGAGGTTCCCTGGATGGCCTTGACATTCCCACTGAGCCACATCTCTTCCCACCAAGAAAGACAACCTCTGTAGCCCTTGCCCCGTGGTGCAGCTGCTGGGCCCACAACAGGCAAGCAGTAATCACAGCGGCTGCTCTGCATTAAAACATCTGCTTCTACTTCAAGATGCTGAGCTCCTAGAGGGGACAGGTGGGGGAAGGGAGCCAGTTCCACCCTATCTGCCTAAGCAAGGTCAGCAGGGCCTTGCCACAGGTGAGCCCACAGGTCCAGCCACCTGATCCTTATCCCATGCCTCAGCTTTCAAGTCACTGTTACCTATGTATCCTGGACCCCTTTACCTCCTAGGTTAGGTTTTGATCTGGTGGGAGACAGTGACATGCTGCTGTCCTCTCTGGCTTCAGTTTCCCTGGTCAGGCAGTCCACACTCACTTTAAGATCCCCTCTGGGGCATAGTGGGGTGTCCAGACTTGCCAGCCCTGCTGCCTACTCTTATCCTTCCTGAAATCTCCACAAGCTTCAGTTCCCTTCCTGCCTTTTCTCTGGACCTCATCTGTGAAATGGAACAAAACACTGTCTCCTCCCAGGAGAGGAGTGAGGATTAAATGCAAAGCTCTTCTCACTGACACGTAAGTGACTGTTCAGGTAAAAGTTATCAATTTTTCTACCCGCTGGAAGAATACTGATTTCCCCAAACCTCTCATTTCCTGTTGCCCACAATGACCATGCTGTGCTTGTCACTGTAACAGCAACCTGCAGAGTAGACCACTGTGGTCATCTCATTTGAAAGAGAGTTTCAGAAGGCATTCAGATAAAGAGCATATGAATACCAATGAATGGTGGCTAACAAGCTGATTCAGAGGGGTGGGAGGGTTCCCTGCTGAGACTTAGTTGTAACCTGGGACAGGAGTCAGAGCCACTCACTGAACAGTTTGCTTTCTGCTGTCAGTTTATCCCATCTCTTCCACACACCGAGCACTCCAACACAGCTGAGGCCTCTTTGTCCAGAAGCCTCACCGCTGACCCTGCCCCCTGACTCCACACACTCAGAAAGCTGTGCAGGCTGAGAAAAGGCCTCCCTGGAGGCAGCTTTCTGGTTGGTGGGCTCCCCTGGAACACATGGGGCTGAGGAGAACAGCCAGCTGACGTGGCAGCCTAAGGGCAGAGTTTCTCATAAGCAGCAATGGCTGGGACCACAGGGTAGACTTGGGCAGCAGCCCAGCTCAAACCCACAGCACCAGGCGCGCCCATACTGCCACAAACCCAGTGGGTCTTTGTGGGGAAGATGGGGATGGGCCCTGGGAAGCCCACCCCGAACAGCCCAGACACCACCTCCTACTCTCATACCAGGAAGGTGCCACATCTCCAGCCAAGCCCTGGGTTCTCAGATCATATCACCCTCTCTGCAGCCCTAGGGTCCCAGGCCTGGCCACCACCAGGGGGAGCCTAGTAGCCACAGACACAGTGGAGGTGGGGGCTGGGCAGTGCTGGGGAGCATTCTGTTCAGAAAAGCCTTTCCAGCTAGGGGTGGCTGGGGGAGGTGCCTAGACCCTCACCCACCACCTCCTTCCTGGGAAGCCCCCAGCTGGCTACAGAGATCGGCACACACAGGAACAATGGGAATGGGAGGGAAAAGAGGGGGAGAGAGCCCAGCCAGACAAAGGCCCTTCAAGCCCTGCCCCTGGCGTCTCTTCCTTCCTCCAGGTGCTGCTCTTTGACTCCCTCACTCCCCTCCATGGAGGTTCAGCATTGTCCTACACTGTAGGGTCTAGGATGGGTCCTGCAACACCCCTACCCGTGCCAGTGGCTTGGCTGTTCACCAGGTGCCCTCCCCCTCTATGGTCTCTGCCACTTGGTCTGCCTCCAGCAACTTCCATCAAGGAAACACGAACAACCAGGACCTGCCTTGCCACTGCTGTCTCAAGGATCTCTGTGCAAAGGAAACAGGCTTGGGGTCCTGCCCAGACAAAGGGGTTGCCAAGGTCTATCTCCCTCAGTGGGCCCACCCACTGTAGAGAGAGAAGCTCGGCAAGAGGTAAGGAAGGCCAGCGGGGATAAAGGAGGGGTAAAGAAGACCCCTTGAAGCCAGTCCCGGCAAACAGTTTGCGAGACCCTGTCTTGAAAAAAACCGTCACACACACACACAAAAAAAAGGCTGATGGAGTAGCTCATGGTGTATGCCCTGAGTTCAAACCTCAGCAACGTGGGGTGGGGGGGTGTTAAAAAAAAAAAAAAGAACAGGGAGACATAAAGGGGGTGTCTGTATCTTTCTTCCCCTTTGAGATGTTAAGAAGCTGAAGTGCTCCCTGAATGGGCAGAGAGAAAGAACTCTATCTGACAAAGGAAGTTCTAAAATTTACCAAAATGTCCCTGGGTTTTGGGTAGGCCTACCTCACATCTCCACGTTATAAAAAGTAATAAACAGCACCCATTTTGGGCACCCATATCCATTGCCTAACGATTAGGGGTTTCTAGCTGACATGACCACATGTATTACCTCCTCCACTCCAGAAAGTACAAAAACTACAGACAAGAACCACCATTTTGAATCTTTACTACCATTTCCTGCGTGGGGAACAGGAAATGTTTCTCCATTTTTTCCCATTCCTCCCAACTTTTATCCCATTACATTAAAACAAATCCTTGCTAAAACTTCCACCTTTCTGGGCTAGGGAGGATGTAGCTTAGTGGTTGAGTGTTTGTCTAGCATGCATTAGGCCCTGGATTCCATACCCAGTACTACATTTAAAAAAACCAAACTTCTACCTTGTGAGACTCTTTGTTGTGAGATACCCTGAAACACTTTTCAAGTTACAGTGATTTTGTGTAGAAACTGGGAATCTGAGGGAAAACCCTGATCTGATAACACTAGAAGCCTCTTCATTTAAGGAATATTTTAGCTGTTTTCAAGGTGATTATACTGCTACCACTTCACACTCATTGTGGTAGACCCTGGGTGAGGTACCCGGAGTGTGGGCCTCGTGTTTCCATCTATGAAATGTATCCTTCATTAGGTGTATCCCAAGCTTATGGCCTTCCCTAAGCACATTTCCTAAACTTTTCATACTCACCCAAACTGTCTTATGGCCCACTTTAAGTCTGCAGTTGTCCACATATCTACAGGCCATAGGACTATGCTAAAAACTATAACACTGAAGGTCCTAGCACTGGGCACAGACAGGGTAGAGGACAGCCTAAGGTCACATAGAAGGGAAGTAGGGGATTGGTCCCTCTGGCATCCAGTTTTGGGTGATCACAAGGATGTATGATCTCTGTTCTCTGCATTTCCTTCTGGCTCAAAGGCTTCAGTACTGCTGCTTTGGTTCTCTCCAGCCTGACAACACAAAGAAGAACCTCTGGGAACTTTCAAGAGTAAAGACAAGGCCCCACCAACCACCACAACTCAGCTTTGGAGATGGAAGCATGAGGAACTGGCCTCACTACATATCATGCTGCCCACACCATGGCCGTATTAGCCGCCACACAGTACCATAGAGCCATCACTGAGCTAGTATCTATGGCCAGAGTCCTACAGGAACATTTTTCCCTTCCACTCATTGGCCAATTTCCTGCCCTAACCTCCCCACCCCAGCCCACCCCAGACTTCAGCTGCCTCCCAGCCTTTTTTTTTTTTTTTTTGGCAGCACTGGAGTTTGAACTCAGGGCCTCACGCTTGCTAGGCAGGTGCTCCTACTGCTTGAGTCACTTTGCCAGCCCTTTTTGGTGATTTTTTTTTTTTTTTTCCAAGATAGGGTTTTGTGAACAGCCCAGGGCTGGCTTCAAACTGAGATCTTCCTAATCTCTGCCTTCTGAGTATCTAAGATTACAGGTGTGAGCCATGGATGCCAGGCCTCCTGGCCTTCTTCAGGCCTGGTCTGTCTCTTGAAGATTGAGGGTTGTACCCTGACTGGAAGCGTGGCTCAAGTGACAGAGCACCTGTCTGGTAAGCATAATGTCCTGAGTTCAAACTCCAGTACTAACAAAAAAAAAAAAAAAAAAAAAAAAGACTAGGGGTTGTAGGAAGAACCAAGCATATTAGGGGAAAGTGTGGAGCTAAGTTGTTGACTGTGACATGAGCATTACTTAGCATTATGAAGAGGGGAAACTGGCTGGAGGAAAAGGTGGGAAGTAAAAACAGGCAGCTGTGTATAGGATGAGGTCATGGACAACCAGCAGATTTTGGTTTTGAGCAGCAGATTCATGTAGCCTTGGGTCTCACCTTCCAGGGCAAAAGAGGAATTGAGGCCTCCTGAGGCAGGTCCTCCACAACATCTGCCCCAGCATCCTGACTGACCAATTCTTGCCAGCTGGGCACAGACTCCAAAGGGGTTATGGTGGTTGTGGCAGGTACTCCAACCTGGGCACCTGTACCTGGGCACCTCTCCTTATTGAGTAAGCCATGTAATGTCCTTGGGTCTCAGTTTCCCCATCAGTGAAAGGGTTGTAATGGGGCTAGAAGTATGACACAAGCGGTAGTGTACTTGTCCAGCAAGTGGAAGGCCCTGAGTTCAAACCTCAGTACTGCCACAAAACAAGGTGTGCGGATTGGGAGGGGGGGCGGGGAGTGTAATGTTTGTCTCATCTTCACAGAATTAAGTCAGACTACAAAGATGCACACATGGCTAAGGTTCAAGTAGAGGGAGCTACTGTTATCACCGGAGGGGAAACTGAGGCCCAATGAAGACAACCTAGGCCCAATAGGTAGTGGCAGAGGGAAATCCTTAGGCTGGGCAAAAGGCCCATCTGCCCATCTCAGGCAGGGGAAACCCACAGTGAGCTAATCCTGAGGTTGCTGCTCCATTTCCAGGCATTCATCTCTGCTGTGGCTGGCCTTCCGGCTTTGGAGGGCAATGGCCGCTCAGGAATCTAAGAGCAGCTCTTTGCCTTCCTGCTAGCTCTCCCACTGGTGTCCCTCTCCCAGCCACTACTTCCTGTGACCAAAGGAGGGGCCTGGAATCCTTCTCAGAAGCACCACCTTCTCTGGGATCCCAGGCCCAGAAGTTGCTGGGGCAGGACAGGGACAGAGGTCCCTGGACTGGCCCAACCCAGTGACAGCCAGTAGCCAGTAGTGCAGCCGACAGGAGCACAGATGAGCCTGGGCAGGGTGTTCACCTCCTAGGACTCCCAGTTGGCAAAACCCTGGGTGACCTAGAGCTCACACCTCCATACCAGCACCAAGCAGTCCTCTGGCCTCTTCCTCTTTTGGGCTCCTCCTCCCCCAGCTGCTTCCTCCTTTTCCTCTGATGTGGACACCACTTCCCCCGAGAGGCCTTGTTATGCAGACTTCTTGCCCCCAACTCATGCCTGGGCACAGTAGGTGCTGCTATCAACATCCTCTCTGCACACCCTGAGGTGGTAGCAGTTTTGGGGTCTGAGTACCCTCCAAAGCACAAGGACACCCTCTCCCTAACAAGCTTTCCTGAAATTGGCCCAGCACTCCTTTCTGAACCTTGTAAGCACACTCAAAAGGCCAACACTAAAGGCCCGGCCCAGCAATATTCACTTATTCCTGGAAGATTGTTCCTTCCAAACCACCAAGAGTGGCTACAACCCCAAGAAGCAGCAACGGGGTGAGGGTGGGGTTGGGGTTTAGTAACAACAAGAGCTCCAGGCATGAGAGCTGGGTGGAGCTGGGCAGAAGGGGCTCCACCCTACACCTGTAGCTGAGGGAGCCCCTGGCTGAGACCATCAGGTACCAGGACCACATCAAAGGGCCTAATCCTTTGCCCTCCCCCAGGGGAACTTTGTGCAGTATTTTTAGGTAGGGCCCATCAGCTGTGGCCCGGTCACAACCTATTGACTCTGCCCTCAGTGAACTCCCACACTGGCCTAAGGTGCTAGGAAGGTGAGAAAGCTGCCAGGCCTGCACCGTACACCACCTGCCTAGCCCTGCCCAGCACACAACACAAAGGGGGATGGGAGAGGGTAAAGTGGAAGGGGGATACCCTGGTCCCTCAGCTACTAAAGCTTCCTCCATCCTGTTTCTGCCTGGTGAACCAGTGACTTTTAGAAACAGTCTGAGAAAGACACAGCCAAGGACTGAGATTAAGGGCAGGTATACAAGACCAGGATGCCTGCCTATAGCCTAACTGGCCCTAAGTGCCAGCCCCACCACTACCACCATAGTGTTGGAATGCTAGGGACTTCACTGGGACAGGATCCTAGCTAGCACCACCATCTCTTGTCACCTGGACAAGTAAGTCCTCTTGAGGTAGGCTAGAAGTAGAAAAAGTTTGGGGCTGAAGGTTGCTTGGGGATGGCCCAAACCACACCCACCTGGTCAGGAACCACCCATGCCCCTCCCTGCTCATTGATTATTGAATGCAAATCACCTGTTCCGCTTCTTCCCCTAGGTTATCATAGGTTTTTAAAGCCTACCTAAAGGGCAGAAACATGCTCTGGGCCCCACTATGCTTTCCTTTGTAGTTTCCTTTTCTAACTTTTAATAAATGCCCTTTACACCTACATGTCCTGCCATGAATTCTTTCTAGTGGAACAAGAAGAATTTGGAATTCTTCTGATCACAGACTGCACCAGTGCCATTAACACTCTCGGACAAATAAGTACCTCTCAAGTCAGCCCAATGCAACCCAGCAGGCTGTCCAGGCCCCAAAGGGGTTCATGGCCCACCCCCCATCTAGCGGCCTAGGCTCTGACTCAAGTACCGTAGGTGGCTTGATGTTGCCTCGGGACTTCCAGCATGGGAAGCTTGTGCCTCTCAGCTGGCTAGAGTCTACCTCTAGCCACAGCAGCAGCTCATTTCCACCTTCCTTATCACCTGCTTGGCACACTGCCAGGAGTTTCCCACCCTCACCTGCTAGGGATGCCCCCAGTTGAACTGTTCTTATTCACCTATTCTCCCAGTTCCGGAGTAGTCCATAAAGGACCTAATTTCTGGCTCACTCCTACCCCTACCCAACGTACTTCTCATGTTGGCCCTGCCCACTGGGATGGTGGGCAGGAGCTGAGACTCACAGGGCTGGGTAGGACACAGGCAGACCGGGTCAGGAATGGCTCAGACCCCCCACTCCCTCCCTAGCGTGGGAGCATCGTCCCAGCCCCAACAGGCAGACAAAGCCTCACCCAGTCTGGGGGAGGGGTGGGAAGAGACTCTGAGGCCCAGGCCGCCCTGCCCCCCATTCAAGTGCTAATGAGCTCCAGCCGAAGAGGGCTGGAGATGGGGGGGGAGAATGTCGCCAGCCTGGGTTCCAGTCCACCAGGCACCAAGAGTTCTGCCACACCCTCATCCCTAGGCCCCCAGAGGTTAAATCTGAGGGCCCTGGAATAGTCTGTCACTCTACCTGACACCAATGCTGCACACCTTGGCCTCCCCAACTTGCTGTGAGCAGCTGCCTAAGGACAGGAGAAGGAATTCCCCAGAACCTCCTTACTGCAGCCAGGCAATCTGTAGGATGGAGAGACCCCTTCCCACCACACCCTCAGCTCCTCAGGAATCAGCAAAAGCTCCCCCCTCCCCACCGCCTCACCTATTTCACACACCTCAGGCTTTGAGGCACTGTCCCCACAATGCCTGTGACTGCAGACAGGCACTCCAGACCCCAGATTATGGGTGGAGGGCAGGACTCCAGCCAGGGCTTCACATAAAGCAGGTTTCTTAGCCAGTGCACTAAGTAAAGCCAGGATTCTAACTTAGGTCTGTGACCCCAAGGTACAGAAAGGGTAGGCCAGGAAATATCCACCAAGGTCTTGGTACTCTAGGCCAGAACTCCTGCCTCAGAAGGTTTGCTGAGTTAGTCCTTCTGACCCCAGTGCCTTGCCCTGGTGAATGGTGCTACCTTTTCAAGGCTGCCCAGAAAACCCCACTTCCAGGAAGCCCCCTATTCACAGTCATCTCTAGAGTCTCCCCATTGTCCAGCCAGCCAGGATCCCAGGCTACCCCTCCCATGTATCTTGCAGCTAGGCCAGGCTCAAGGATATTATTTCTCCCCAGGGGTGATGTCCTGTTCAACAGCTTCATGGGTCCCACACACATTTAATATAAGGATCTATAGTATGCCAGCCCTGTGCTAGAGACACAAACAAGACAAAGGCCACAAAACTCCCTCTTTTTTCTTTGGTTAGCTTACTTGAGTCCTTGCTTTGAGCAGTCTCTGCACCAACAGGCCCAGAGCTCCTCCAGCATTGATAAGGTCTGACCCTTATGGCCCTCAGATGGTATTGGATCATCTATTGGACTGTCAAGAGACAGCAGCCCAGTAGTAGACCCAAAACAGCTGAAGTAGAAGGAAGAATGCAAAGCCACCATCCCACACAAACAGTTGGAGTCCCTACTATATGCTGTGCCCTGAGACAGGATACAGGCTGGGCAGCAAGAATTCTGTGCAGAATGGGGTAAAGACTGTCTTTGAGGCACCCATATAACCTGTGATGGGACCAGAAAGAAACAGCCTAAAGAACTTTTCTCTCCGTGTCCCCCAGTCCTGGTCATTGGCCCTACAATAAGCCCTCGACACCTGCCCACAGTATGCCAAACTGTGGCTCAGTAACCTCCACCTACTTATCCCCAAAACCAAGTTCAGTAGATCTAACCTTCATTCAACAGTTGAGAAGTACCCAATAGGCACCAGACTCTGTGCTGGGCACAGGGAAGAAAAGGATACGATGCTGCCCTGCAGTCCTATGGGAGAGCAGCCAGGCCAATACCCAGCTCTGATGGGGGAAGCAGAAGCACTGGGAGCCAGAGGAGATGCTTCACCAGCCTCCGTGGAGCTCAAGAAAGGATCCTGGGAGAAGATCTGAGTTGAGTATTAACAATCAAGCCAGGCATAGGTGGCCTGTAATCCTAGCTATTCAGGAGGCAGCGATCAGGAGGATCGCTGTTCAAAGCCAGCCCGGGCAAATAGTTTGTGAGACCCTATCTTGAAAAAACCCTTCACAAAAAAGGGCAGGTGGAGTGGTTCAAGGTGTAGGCTTTGAGTTCAAGATCAAATAGAAAAGAGATTCAAAGTCCCAAGGGCAAGTCAGAACTGCAGTATCTATACTCTGCAGTCTTCATGGAGCCCAATGGGCACATTTCTCCTTTCTCTGTGACATTGTCCACCAGGGTCCCAAACTCCACCTGGGCATAGCTGGTTGGTTAGGTTGAACTGTGTAGGGGTGGGGTGTACCCCTGGAGTCAGCTCCTCTGCTCCTCCCACCAAGCTGCCAGGAAAAACTACCACATCTGCCTCTGCCCTGGTGACAGTGACTGTGCCTGCTTGCTGGCGGGGCTCCACGGAGAGAGGAAGGGAGCCAGTATGCAGGCGGGGCAGCAGGCGTGGTTCTGGCTGAGAGACAAGGTTGGCTCTTGCCCAGACTGAGTCCCGTTGCCTGGACAGAGTCTCCCGCTACGCAGGACAGGCACCCAAGAACTCTGAACCTGCTACAGCTGGGCTCCCATTGCCACCTTACTCCTAGATGAGGAAAGGACAGCTCATGACAGAACCCCTTCCCAGGCAGTCATGACAGATTGGTTCTGCAAATTGGGTCCTCAATTTCAGGCACAGCTTAGTCTCTCAGCCCCTAGCAACACACCCTCTGAAGGGTCTTAGCCCCACCCCACACTCTCCCAAGTAGAACCTTCAGAAGGTTCCTGTTTGCCCCATCCTGAACCCATTTCACAGAGAAAGCAAAAGCCAGAGGGGGCAGATGCTGGAATGGACTCAGATCCTATACCCCTGCCTGCTGCCAGCCCAGTGTAGAAGGAATTGCCAGGTCCCACCTGGCCTAGCCCAAAACAGAGCTGGGTTCCCCTCAGCAAGCCTGTTGCAATGGGGGAAAACTTTTGATCTTAGGGCACAGAAAAGGCCAGGAGTCTTGTGTTCCGGGACTCTCTGGTCTAGCCCCTATCTCCTCAGTCACCACAATAACTGGGAAGGGGCTGGCAAGAGACTCCAGGCTGGGCACTGGGAAAAGCGGTCCCGGAAGTGCCCTCCCCAGGCCCAGCAGCGGCGGGCATTCCGCCGCGTCGACACCCACTCACTGCCTGCTGCACTCGCAGTAGAGACAGGAAGAGGCAAGCGCCCAACGCAAAGCAGCCCAGGAGGCTGGGCCGCCGCCCCTTCCCGCCCCTTCTCTTCCTCCCCGCCGCAGCAGAGGAGCGGATGCCATTTTGAAACCTCCGGGGCTGTGCCCCTGAGGCCGGGCCCGCCGGGACATTCAACAGATGGGCCCATAATGGACATACACGCTGTTCCTCGGCCGATGGCCCAGCATAAAAAAACCGCTTTTCACAGCCTGGAGGCCCCCAGGCAGTTCTGGAACGGAGGGGCCACACCCCCACCACATATACTGTCCAGCCTACAATGCTGCTGCACGGCTGCCAGGGCATCCTCTCCCCCAACCCTAAGACCCTCAAATCAGCCTTCCACAGGGAACCACTCCTGCTCCCAGTGGGAGGCTGAACACAGACAACCACCAGGCCCTCTGTCTTTGCAAAAGGCCAGTTTGGATGCTCCAAGGCACACTGGCCTACCCCTAGCTGACCACCCCTGCCCCCAGCCCCTCATTCAGCTTGTCCACCACTCCCCCTTACAGGGCTCCTCCAACAGGCCCTCCCACTTTCCAAAGCCACATCCCAGGCAAAAGCTACCAGAAGCCCAGCACTCATCGGCAGATTCTGCCAGCCCGCAGGGGCAGCAATATGTCGGCCGTCTCACCACTTCCACTTCCCCCCATCCCTTCAGCAGCCACCATCTTCCCTGGCCTTGGAAGCAGCTACAGACCTCAACTCCTCCACATTCCCTCCTACTTCCCAGGCTCCCCACTCACCAGCAGGCCTTGGAAACTGGGGAGCATATTCCCAGAGAGTGGAACTTCCCAGAGATGCTTGAGGCCTGGCTGCTTCCCTGAGCATAACCAGTGGAGCCTTAGTCCAACCCTTGTGGGTCTGCCTAACCTAGCCTGAGTGCTCTCCAGACCCTGGCTCCCATTCTCCCAGCACAGTCCACCTGCTCTCCTGAAGAATCTGAGGAAGCCCAGAATGTGGAAGAGGATTTAAGGGAGGGTTTGGTGGGGGGGGGGGTGAAGCCTGCAGAGAGGGATCTAGTGAGCAGGGGGATCTGAAGGGATTCCAACTGGAAAGGGCTCAAGAGCAGTGTTTCCCAGTGTCACAGGTCCCAGTGTCAGCGTGCACAGGTGGAGGATATAGTAAGGAATAAGGAACAGAAGGGGAAGGAGGGAATGGGTAGGGGCCTGGCAGGGGCCCCAGGAGATGCTCATGCTCAATCCGAATAGGGAGAACAGGTGGAGAGAACAGGTGGAGCTTGAAAATGGGGAGCAGGTAAGGTTCTGTGGGTTTGGGTAAAGTCTAGGAATGGACGGAAGAACAAGGCAGGTTCTGTAAGGTGGGTTAGTAAGGGTTGATGGTCAAACAGTCTGGGAGGCTGATGGGGCACTGTTGCTTTTTGTCTGGGAATTTGGTTTCTGGGCTGAGTAAAGGGTTTGAATTAGAATCTAGACTAGGATGTGAGGTCTAAACCAATCGAGAGTTTCCCACTCTTATTTGGGGTCCTGGACAGACTGGGGCTAGAGGATTCAAGCCCAGGTGTGGGATTCCGACCTGGCCTGGGAGTTTGAAGTCTTTGTCACGGAGGTCAAAGTCCTTGTCTAGGGATTTGGGCCGGAAATCAGGAAGCCCAGAACCGGGCACGGGCTCACCTAACAGCAGCAACTTCACCTCCCGCGCCGCCTTCTCGCCGTCCTCCCGCAGGTTCTTGTCGATCATCTTGGAGCGTTCGGCTGCCGCCTTGTCCTCGGCGCTCACGGTGCAGCCCATCCTGCCGTCCGCCGGCCCGGCCCGGCCCCCACACGGCCCACGGCCCGGCTCGGCCCCGCCCGACCCACTGCGCTCCCGCCGCCGGCCCTCTGCGGGCAGCTCTCGGGTCCGCAGTTCCGAGCGACTACGGGTGGCGCCTTCCCGGCCACCCCGCACCGACGGCGGGGCGGGCCAGGGGTGGGGCCCAAGTGAGCCAAACCCAAGACTGGGCTGGGGCGTGTCTGGAGGCGGGGCCAAAGGAAATTCGGGGCTGGCGATTGGATCGAGGGTGGAGCGAAGAGGGGCAATTAGGCACCGCCCAAGCTCGGGCGCGGGCTGCAGGCGGGGCTGCGCCATTGAGCCACCGCGGGGATTCGGCTCTGGGCGGGCTGCAGGCGGAGCCGGACTCCGATTGGGTGCTGAATGCCTGGAGCTCCGCTTCGGGAGGGTGATCCCGTAGCCTGAGGGGGGGCACGGGCCGAACAGAACCAACCCTCTGAGCTTTTGCAAGTTGGGCGAGTAAGGCGGAGGAGGCGTGTCTTCATCACTTAGTGAAGTGATGAACAATAAACCTGTTTTGGAATCTACTGAATTCGGAGGCTTTCTGAACCGCGGTTTTCCTTAAAGCAGCTTTTCTTTCCTTTCTCCGGTTGCAGCAAGTCAAAAATAAAAAGTCCATTGCCACCTCTACCCCTTTGCCTCGACTGTCTCCCTCAGATGGGTGTCCAACGCTCATTCCTCCTTCCCTGAGGATGGGAAGGGTGCCGGGAAGCTTCTACTGCAGGTGGCCATCCTGGATTCCAGCCGGAGACCAGGCAGCCATGACCCTGGAAGAAGAGAGCTAGAGGGAGAAAAAAGGGAGGGAAGCAGGAGAGAAAGTTGCCACTTGATTTCTGGAAACAAGATCTCCATGTTCGTATGGCCTGTTCCTTCCCTTTCACGACCTGATCACCTCAGGTGGCCTCATTCTCATATCCCATCCTCCAGTAGCTTGTCGCACTGGACAGTGGCTACAATCCTACAGCTGGGCAAAGATGGAGTGGAGGCAGCAGTATTTCTAGTGAATGTTTCAAATCTTTCTGATCCTGCTCGCCAGGAGATGTCTAAAGTACCGACCTTAGTTGGACATTTGAAGAGTCTGCCAAGAATTATATTGAAAGGTATCCTCTGGCCCAAG
This sequence comes from Castor canadensis, assembly GCF_047511655.1. Taxonomy (NCBI): domain Eukaryota; kingdom Metazoa; phylum Chordata; class Mammalia; order Rodentia; family Castoridae; genus Castor; species Castor canadensis. The sequence continues at coordinate 50,076,671 of NC_133402.1, read as the reverse complement.
TGCCATGAGCCCAGGAAGCCCAATCCCAAAGACAGAGAAGGTCCCAAAGCCAGACAGGGAGCTGGCCAGCAATGGTAGGTCACCCAACAGCCTTGTTTAGCACAGCTGCCCAATTTACTACCTAGGCAGACACCTGTTCCAACTTCCAGTCCTCAGGCTATGTGTTCTCTCTTGAGTGTCTGTGCATCCCCATCTGAATATCTCCCTTGTTGAAGCATCATTAGCCTGTAATCCTCCAATGGTTCCCTCAGGGCTCCTCCTGCCCTACCACGGGCATTCAATAAACAGTATGAAAACACATAATACCACCTACAGATGCAGCGATATGCTCTGTGCATCCTCCCATGCACCTAGCCTCTAAAATGTCCCGAATCCACAGAATGCACTGTAAATTTGGTTGCACACAGACAAGAACACACTACAAACCCTGCTCTAAGGCAGGCCCCTTCCCCCGCTGCCCCACCCTGTGCTTGCCTGAGAGCTTAGCTCCTCTGGCCTCCCCAGCCTGCTCCTAGCAACAGCCAACAGCTCTCTCTGTTGCCAGGCAACTGAGAGAACCTGTCAGCCCCTTGGAGGCCCGGCTCTAGGGAGGTGGGCAGGACACAGACCCCAATCTATGGATTTGGTGCAGGATGGGGCCACTAAGAGGCAAGACCTTCCCCAGCCCCAGGGCAGGTCCTAAGGTTCTTGCCATCTTCCCATTAGCCAGCCTCTCCTTTCTAACCCGATGCTCTTTCTAGGGAGTCATCAATCCCTGTTTCCAACACTTTGGCTGCTCCTTCTCATCTCCATGTGGGTTCCCAGTACTGTGGCCAGGCCTCTAATTGCCACTCTAGTCACACACCTCACATTCCAGGGGCTCAGAAGCCTCAGTTATCTCCCATCTGACTTCTCCCCTGAGAAGTCCCTGTTCTACTCTAAAGCTTCCACCAGACACCTCAGGCCCCTCAAACCCATGCTGCCCAGAACTGAGTACATCCCACCCCCACTGGTCTCTGCTCCAGGGCTCTCCACTACTTCGGGGCCCTCCTACCAGCCAGAGGGATGATCCTACTACTACAGCAATTCCCCTTCAAATAGGTCTCTGTCCCACTGTCTTCCATTCAAGGTCTCCATCCTCCTCAGATTTCGTTTTCCCTCCAATTCATCTTTCACATGGCAGCCAAGGGGATGCTGCTGAAAGAAATCACATCACTCTCTTGCCTTCAAACCTGTGGCTCCGCAGAGTCCTGAGGATAAAACCCACAATAGTGTAAACTCTGCAGGAGTTTGAGGCAGTATAACAGCTGTTGGTAGCAAGAACTCTGGAAGCAGTATGCAAACTTGCTGCCTGCGTTTCACTTTGGACAGGAAAATTATGCCCATTTTCTTATCAGCAAAATGGGTCTAACAGTTATACTTACCCAGCACACAGGTTGAGGTCAGGACTAAGGGAGGACACCTAACTAAAATGTTCAGAATGTGTGTAGCACATAGAAAGCCTTCATTGTGCGTGAATTTTTTTTTTTTTGTGATGATTTTTTTTAAGATAGGGTCTCAAAAACTATTTGCCCAGGCTGGCTTTGAACCTCCATCCTCCTGATCTCTACCTCCTGAGTAGCTAGGATTACAGGCATGGGCCACCAGTGCCTGGCTTGGGTGAATTATAGTGATTTCCACAAGACCCTATAGATAGAGGCTGTCCCTACCCAAAGGTCTACCTCATTTCTCTCCACTTGCAATACAATGGCATCTGACCATCTTATCCTATTACTCCAACTATCTAGCTAGCCTTGCTCTCTCCGTCCCTTTGCTCTTTTCCCTTGATTCCCCTATCTCATTACTGTCCCCCTCCCCCACTATCATCTTTTATTAAGACTATGAGCTGGGTCTCTTTGACTCCATTACAAAAGGTCTTTCCCTTTCCTAGCCAGATGTCACTGTCTTAGTGGTGAGTCTTCCCCAACCCAGATTCCTGATTTCCAGGCCCCTTGCAGGTAAATATTTGTCAAATTAAATGAATAAATTACCCAAACTCTACCCCACCCTACTGGAGTTCTCCTCATCTTGGAACACTATAAAAATATTCACCATAGTTGTATGGGCAGAGGGGAAATTAATGTTGCTAGGAAGGTCGGGGACATTCTTGGTGGAAGTAATGTGTGGAGTGCTTAAGGGAAACGAACAGTAAGGAAAAACACTCCAGAAACAGGGAACAAGGCTGGTGTTGTGGCTCAAGTGGTAGAGCGCCTGCCTAGCAAATGTGAGGCCCTGAGTTCAAACCCCAGTGCCAATAAAACAAAATAAAACAAACAAACAAACAAAACACAGAAAGAGGGAACAGCACATAAAAACATAGGGAGGTAAGACTGAGAGGGAGGGTTTGGGGAATGGCTAGAGAGAAAATCAAAGGGCAGATCTGGCCAGAATAGGCCAGTTCCCATCCACAGTCATCCAGTGAAGGAAAGCGAAGCTGTCCTGGGTCCTTCAGACTGAGGAATCCAGGTGTCCATTTGGAACAGGTAATTTTAGGGGCAGAGGGTAGCTGTCTAGCCAGGGCTTCATGAGCACCAGAGGAAACATGACTTGTGCCTGTGCCCACTGGGCCTCAGTACCACTTGGACCATAAAAAACAGTGAAATGACATCCAGCACAGCTGAGAGTGGCACCCCAGCTGGAATGGTAGAGTGGAACTACTTGTTCACCCTGATGGCCAGAACAGCCTTGGGGCTCACCACAGGCCACAGAGCAGATCCAACTTAAGTTTCCATTAGGCAACAGTCCTGAGCAGGGTAAGGAACAGAGACCCTTTCCATGGGCTGTGACACTCCAATCTACAGGCTCCAGGAAGGGGAAGCTGCTAGTACTTCCCCAAAGACAGTTTCAGGGTAGACATGTCTGCCCCCTTTCCCCAGAGTCCAGTAGCAGGAACCCCATACCACCCCAAACTCCATGGCTCTTGGGTGGCAGGTAGTTCTTGGCCCAGGACCTGCTAACTACCAAATCAGCACCTTGGAGGCAAGGCCCTAGCAACTTCTGCTTGAGGATCTAGTGGTCAGCGATCATGCCCTCCCCACTGCTTGAACCAGGCTCCGCCTCCTGGTGCATCCCCTGAACTTCCCCCTTCTTGCTTCTTGGTCCGGCAGCAGTTCTGAGATTGGAGTCCACTATCCTACCCTTACTTCCCACTCCTTGATAGGCCTTTCTTCCCCACAGAGCAACAGCCCAAATCCTGGGGATCCTGGACCCCAAGGTCCCTAATTCCTGGTTATTCATTCCCTTCACAGATAATTGGTCTTGGTCTAAAAATCTCAGGGCCCAGAACTCCTTGCCAAGAAGTTCCTGGATTAGGCAAGACCCTTCCTCCGCCATACACACAGTTGACCTATATGTGTGGGAGGTAGGGCACAGGGGGATTGGGGTGAAGTACCATCTGTTTATCTGCTGAAGCACTGGGAACCTATTGAGTACCAGTGGGCTGAGAACCCAGGGCAAGGGAGGCGGGTGGGACCCTGCCCTCAGGAGCACACACCAAACAAGTAAAGAGAGAAATGTACTCCAGTTTCAGAGGAAATCTACAGGTAACACAAGAATCTCTTGAAGGCATGTGCAGGGGAGACAGTCTGAGGAGGGGAGCTCTGAATCAGAAAAGGACCAGTTAGTCATGTGACAAGCAGAAGAGATATAACAGGCAGAGGCAACCTGGGGTGGGAAGGATCTGTCTGTTTCTGGACCAGAAGAGGACTAGTAGAGCCAGAATAGTGAGAACAAGAGGATAGTAATGTGTGAGGGGACATCACTGAGGAGTAGGGCACAGAGGAAGTTTTCAAGTCCCCAAGAGATCCTGGGATAGGGACACCAGTGACTCCAAACCTGTGACCCATGTCTAGACCTGTAAATCCTACTGGTCTTGACACTCAGGGTGTTCCTGATATGACTGGGGAGAGGCAGCCCAGGGCCCTGGCAATAGATGGAGTGAGCCCCCAGGGCTTTGAGACTAAGGTTTTCTCCTTGAACTTGAAGAGCTCAGGGTCTAACCTGCCACTGTACCTACTGTATACACAGTCTCCAAAGGCCACCTCCCCTGGGAAGCCCAGGGTCCTCAGAAGGCCTGGAAAATTATAACTAACTGTATCCCCAAAAGCCACTGCTTTGCTCACGTTGTTGCCTAGTCCTTTCCATGTTGCCCAAAGGCTGGGGCTGGTAGCCTCTCCCGAGACTCGTTAGGTCTGTCATTAGTTGTGCTTCCTGGAATTTAATTTAATGAAGGAGCAAAAACAGCCCTAATAAAGGTAACGCAATAGTAATCAGCCCAGCAAGGTACACCTTGCCACCTGGGCTCAAGGGTTCCTCTCTTGAGAGAGAAACTGGTCAGTGAGCAGAGAAAGTATGGGGCCATTGCTCTGTCCTGAAGGGAGCAAATACTGCAGTCAAAGCCAATTAGACAGGTGCTGGCAAAGTGGCTCAAGTGACAGAGTGCCTGCCAAGCAAGCGTGAGGCCCTGAGTTCAAACCTCAATACCACCAAAAAAAAAAAAAAAAAGGCCAATTAGAGAGAATGGACCTGGAGTCCCAATTGTTGGAGGAAAGCTTCTGAGAAGCTATTAGCCAAAACAAAGGCCCTAAGGTGAGGGTCAACATAGTGTCATTGCAAGAGACTAGGCTGAAGACTAGCACCAGGAGGTAGAGGTCAGCAGTGGCCAAATCATCAGGGCCATATGGCAAGGAAAAGTTAAACTATATTCCAAGCATGATGAAAATCATTGGATGGTTTTGACTTTTTGTTGTTCCTTTCAGGCAGGGTCTTGCTATAAAGCCCAGGTTGACCTCCCAACTCATGATCCTTCTGCCTCAGCCTTTCCAGTGCTGGAATTACGGGCTTACACCACCACACCTGGCTATTGGAGGAGTTTTAAAGTAGATTAGTAAAATCTTTTTTTTTTTTAAATGGCAGCACTGGGGGTTTGAACTCAGGGCTTCCCACTTACTACACATGCACTCTTACCACTTAAGCCACTCCACCAGCCCTTTGTGATGGGTTTTTCGAGATAGGGTCTCAGACTTTTTGCTGGGGCTGGCTTCTAACTAGGATCCTCCTGATCTCTGCCTCCCGAGTAGTTAGGATTACAGGCGTGAGCCACTGGCGCCCAGCCAGATCTGGTATTTTAAACTTCCCTCTGGCTCCTATGAGAAGTATTGCCTGAGGACAAGAGAGAAGACAGGGAAGCATGGGGTAACCACCATGTGAGGATGATGGAGGTCAGGGATGTCCTATGTCTCCTGGGAGAAGGGAGCTTAGAGGTATATGTTTTTGTTTTCTCCGCAGGTTTGGGCTGGCTGGTCCCCTTTCAGCCTTTCCTGTAGGCTTGGTCTCTCTTCCAAATGGACCTTGCTCAAACATCCTTCTTTATAAAGGGATTTTCAGCGTTCCTATACCTGCTTCTTCACCATCGTGCACCTTTCCACTCTATCTCCAGGAAACCTTCCTGGCCCTGCCCTGGGGTCTTGGACAGCCCTGCCTCAACCCGGGTCCCAGGACCGCATTTCACTAGGTAAAGAGCTGGGGGGCTCGGGCGTGGAGCCAAGAGCCGCATAGAAAACCACTTCATGGGGTGCTGCCGGTAGTCTGCCTCAGCCCTCCCCAGTTCTTCGACCTCCCCCAGTTCTCTCATCTATGCCCCGCCCATCGCAACCTTCCCCCACCCCACGTCTCTGGCCGAGCTGAAACCGGAAGCGGCCTTGGGACAGGTTGCCCGCCTCTTCCGGCGCCTCTCTAGGCCAGAGCGCGCGGTTTCGTTGCCTGTCAGAGGCCGCGCACCACCCCGCGGTGCAGCGGCGCCTCCTGGCGGTCCGAGGCCAGCGCGCGAGCGGAGGCCGGCCCGCCTCCCCCTCCCTCTAGCCCCCCGGCCCCACCTCCCCGCAGTCATCTCTTTCCCTCCCGCCACCACTAGCAGCTGCCTCCACTTTGCCTGTCTTTCTTCCTCTATTGTCTCAGGCCCTGGCCCCAGGCTCCATGGACCTGTCACTTCAGGGCGGTCGACACCCTCGCTTCGCAGACGGTGGTGTCCCATCGTCCTTGCTCGGCACCTGACTCCAGCCCCCCAGTCCCTCCTCCCGCATAGCTGTCCTCAGCACGTCCCCAGTGACAACCCCCTTTCCTCTTCCTCCAGTCCTGGTACTTCATACACTGACCCAGGACGTTCCCTCTTTCCCTGCTTCCACTTCGCAGCAGAGATTACACAGTGATTTGGGTAGTTTTCCGCTAGACACCTTACTTGCTTCCTGAAGGCTGGCCTGCTTGGTGCCCATCTCGGCACCCAGCCCAGGGCCAGTGCGCTATGGAGGTTCCAATATCCTGCGGAGTTTGACCTCAAACCCGTGGGCAAAATATAAGAGCTGGAGGGGTTCTCGGGGCACTTAGTCAAGAGTGGGTCTGGGGGTCTGACCCTATCCTCTATTTTGGGGGTCCTCCAAAATCGACAAGCTGGGCTTGTCTCCTTGCTGTACTCATCAGCCCATGATACCCAGGGTGGAGACCCAGATCCTCCAGGACGATCTCCCCTTCCAGACCCTCCCCGAACCTTTCAGCCTACTTCTTCCTCCCATGCAGTAGCTGGGAAGCCTTCCAGGGCCCAGTGCACCGGTTGGGCAACGTGTCGCGTAGGTCACCGCACCGCCCAGGTCACCGCACCGCCCAGAATCAGACCGCTGACCGCCAGGGGGCAGCAGAGGCCGCCTCCCGCAGATAATGGGGGATTCCATCCCTGTATCTGTGTTTGTTTTGCTTTTGTTTTGGCGGCGCTAGGGTTTGAACTAAGGGGCTCACACTTGCTAGGCAGGCGCTCTACCACTTGAGCCCCTCCAGCAGCCTGGGACTTGATCTCTGGCTAAGGCTGTCCAGGCCCATTGTATTTGGCATTGTACGTTTGCAGCCTCCCGTAGTTTTGAAAGCACTTTTGTTCTTTCAGATTTTTTTCGTGGCTACTCTTTCTAAGTCACTCTCAGTCATTTATTGCTGCTACACGTGTTTGAAAGAAAGTCAGTTGCTGGGTGACTTTACGCTGGGGTTAAGGCAGACATCTGGATGTTGAGTCCCCCTGGGTCCTTGTTGTCCCTAGGCTGCATACGCGACTCACTGTATCCTAGCCACCAGTACTTGACCAAGAGATCACTGGCTATCTTGCACACTCCTGATGTCCAGGCCCTACTGTCCAATCTCCCACTACTGTCATCTAGCTGTTTCTCCAGCACCCTGATCCCAGAAGTCTTTCACCTAGCTCCAGCCCACCTCTGACCAGCCTCTTCCAATCTCTTCCCCTACAATAGCATCTTTTCTAGTCTTTTCTTAAAAGCCACGGTTGGCTCTATCCTTCTCACTTCAACATCAGTTGTCTATATTTGCCTTCTCCTATTCCTGCTTTTCACTTTCTCTTTTACCCTCTCTAGTCAGACTTATCCCTCCCTCCACAAAATTGTCCTGCCCAGGGTCCTTGGTGATCCCCACGTTTCTGTATTGGACGCTCTGTTCTCTTTATTCCTTATTCCTCTTCTTGACAACATCTGATTCTTGCCTGGCTCCAGCTACCCACAGTTTTCTGGTTTTCTTTCCACCTTCTGGTCACTCCCCCCTCATCTCTCCAGGGCTCAGAACTGGCTGCTGCCCTCCTCAGTTTATACTTCTTCCCATCTGGTCCAGACCCATGGTTTTTAAGTACCACTCACTTTGCCTCTCAGACCAGAGTTACTGGACTGGCCATGGCTGAGTCTAAGGCACAACTTGACATCTTCACTGTGGTTTTCAATCAGTGTTTTTCAGTTCTTTAGGGGCCACACTGATTTCTCTCCCAAACCTGCTCCTCCCCTATTTTCCTGCAGTAACAGCTCTATCCTTAGATAGTCTTGCCTGACTCATCTGTGCCTCTTTCCCTTATCCAGGCCATCAAGGAACCTTGCCACTTTGACCTTCAAGACTAGCCCTTGCCTTGATCTCAACCCCATAACTGTTTGAAACTACTGCAATATGTGTCAGTGTCATCCTTGGCACCATCCCCATGCCAGAGTCTAGTCTTAATGCAGCAGCTGAAATAATCTATATAAAACTTGGAATTACTGCTGGTTGCCAGTAGCTCACACCTGTAATCCTAGCTACTTGGGAGGCTGAGATCAGGAGGATTAAAGTTCAAGGCCAACCCTGGCAAATTGTTCACAAGACCACATCTCCACAACAACCAGAGCAAAAATGGACTAGAGGCCTAGCTCAAGAGGTAGAATGTCTGCTTTGCAAGAGTGCAGCCTGAGTTCAAACCCCACCAAAAATTTTTAAATTTCCTTAGAGTTACTACCAAATCAGATCTTCCTCTTTCAGGACCAGCATCAGCTCTTATCTTATCCAGTAAAAAATCCCAAGTTCTTATGGTGACTGACAGGGCTTCACATTTGCCCCCTCATCAACTCCCACCAGGTCCTTCTAGTCTCTTCTGTCTGCCTCACCCAACACCAGCCACAATGGCCTCCTGGCTGTTCCTGTCACATGCCAGGCACATTCTGCCTCAGAGCTGTGCACTGGCTGATCCGACTGACTAGAGCATTCTCCTGAAAGCACCCACATGGCTTTTTCCATCTCTGATGGAAAGTCCATCTTTATCAAGGCCCACCCTGGCCCACCTCCAACTTCTCGTTCCCCATTGCCCTAACCTTGATGTTTTCATCTCCCACAGAGTACTGATATTTTTTAACAAGTGACACAACTTAGTGGTTATGTTTAATATTTCTATTCTGAATCCAATCTCCCATCTAGAATGGAGGTTCAAGAAAGGCAGCGTCTTTCTTTTGTTCACTGTTGTGCTTACAGGTTTTGGAAGAGCACTTGACACATGGAAAGTTTCAATAAATACTTGTAGAAGGACTGGGGGTGTAGCTCAGTGGTAGGATACATATCTACCATGCATGAATCCCTGACTTTGATCCTAGAATCTTGCCAAAAACGGCACTGGCATTTTTGGTAGTTCAGTGATAGAGCACTTGCCTAGCCTGCAGGAGGCCCTAAATTCAATCCCTAGCACTATAAAAGCAAAACAAAAACTTGAATGAGTAGATGAATCCCTTTTCAGTTGATACGTATATGTACACATGGGTGAGGAGGGTGTAGACAAAGGCAGCTACTTTTGAGGCAGGTGCTCTACTGCTTGAGTCACACTTTCAGCTTTTTTTTTTTTTTTTTTTTTTTTTTTTAGTACTTGGGCTTGAACTCAGGGCCTTTACCTTGAGCCACTCCACCAGTCCTATTTTTGTGAAGGGTTTTTCAAGATAGAGTCTCAGGAACTATTTGTCTGAGCTGGCTTTGAACTAAGATCCTCCTGATCTCTGCCTCCTGAGTAGCTAGGATTACATGTGTGAGCCACTGGCACCAGCTCAGCCCTTTTTTCTGTTTTTTTTTTATTGTTTTTACATTTACTCACATTTGTATACTTTGTTTGGGCCACCTCTTCCCCCGCCCTCCTTTTCTGTTTTTTTGGGACAGGGTCTCACTATGTCATTCAGGATGGCCTCAAATTCTCCATCCTCCTCTCCTAGTCTGCTGAGTGCTGGGTGTATTATCTTAACTTTCTGTAATAAGCAGTCACAAGAAAAACAGTGAAAGCCAGGCATGGTAGCACATCTCTGTAATCCCAGTCCTTGGGAGACTGAGGCAGGAGGATCAAGAGTTGGATGCCAGCTTGGGCTGTCTCAAAAAGAAACCTGTCTCAAAAAGAAAAGAAAAACAAAAAACAGATATGGATGACATCTGTGCAGGACTTTCTGGGTGCTCTAACTTATCAATATTCTAAATAGAACAAATTTTTTCAGAACTATTTATTTATTGCCATGCTGGGTATGGAACCCAGGGCCTCCTGCATGCTAGACAAGTGCTGTACCACTGAGCTACATCCTCAGCCCCAGAATAACTTTTTAAAAGTACGAAGGCCAGGTATGGTGGCTTATGCCTGTCATCCTAGCTACTCAGGAGGCAGAGATTGGGAGGATCATGGTTTGAGGCTAGCCAGGTGAGAAATGTGAGACCCTAGCTGAAAAATAATTAAAGCAGGCTGGGGAGCATGGCTCAGGTGGTAAGAGCACCTGCCTAGCAATTAGAAGGCCCTGGTTTTAAACTCCAGTCCTGAAAAAAAAAGCATAAAGAAAGAAAACCAAAACCAAACCCTGGGAAATTATTCAAAACATGTGAAAATGCTTAATGACGTTCACGGGCCTACAGACTCATTCTCATGGAGGCTGAATGACTGTAACCTGACAGAGACAAGGGATACTTATTTCATGGTCATATGGGCACATGGCTCTTTTTTTTTTTTCAGTACTGGGGTTTGAACTCAGTACCCTAACTTTGAGCCACTCCACCAGCCTTTTTCTGTGATGGGTTTTTTCCAGCTAGGGCCTCGAAAACTATTTACCTGGGGTTGGCTTCGAACCACAATCTTTCTGATCTCTGCCTCCTGAGTACCTAGGATTACAGGCATGAGCCACTGGCACCCAGTATAGCACATGGTTCTTGAATCTAGTGGATTGGCCACATTGTCTTCCCCCTCCCTGCTGGATTCTACTGCCCTGGTCAGGTGTCTAGAGGCCAGGGTTCTCCCTCCACCCCAGCTGTGGGTGTGTTAGCTGGGGCTGCTGTTAGCACATTAACCCTGGTCTGAGAGGCCCGCAGCCAGGCCTGGTGACCTGCTGCTGCTCTGATATATGGTGTTCTTTGGATGGAGGGATTGTGTGAAAAGACCCCCAAGGTCTACCTGGAGGATAGACTGCTTTTTGTTTCTTGCCTCCCACTCCCCAGGCAGGCCTATAACCCCATCTGATGAGGAAGAGGCCAGAGACTCTCAGAGGGCAGCCCCTCACAACAGGGTGCCCGGGGCTATATCCACCTCTAGGCCAGTGTCCAGCTCTTTTCTGGGGCTTGGGGCTCCTGGGTGAGTCTCCAGGCTGGAGTCAGGTGCCTGGGGCTGATGGGTACAGGACTCAGGAAGCCCCCCTCTGCCCTGCTGGCACTGCCCTGAGCCAACCAAGCAAGCACTAGCTTGAGGAAATTCTTTCTCCAGGGATTTCCCGAGCTGGCAGCTGCCTAGATTTTTCCTGCTGTCCTTTCCCTCCCTGGTGGCCTATCCTGGTGCAGGGTCTCTCCTAATGAGGGTGTGGTGCCAAGGACTGGGTAGCTCCATCCCGCTTCATTACAGCTGGTTCAGGCCTGCTCAAAGCAGTGGGCAGCTTCTCAGTCCCTCCCAAGCCAGGATACCTGGGGCTGTCCTGTCTCCTTGCAGCCCCTACCCTGCTTCCTTCTTTCTCACTCAGCCCCCCACACCCACCTCACAGGGACAAACTAACCCACCTTTATTCATAGTGGATTTTACTATCAATAAAAAAGATCAGCTCATCAGAGCATAGGATTCCTGAATTTTTATCCCTATACTCAAGGCACTGACAGAGGGTTGAAATGGCAGCCTGGTAGTCAGGGGAGAGCAGGGGGCCCTTCCTGGGGTTTCTGTTGGACTCAGCTGCCCCCAGCTCAGACCCTCTTAGAAGCTGCTGGGGATGCACCTCACGTTGCCTCCTTCCGGAGGCCTCTCTCTGTCCCACTTCCTGGAGCCTCATTAATTCCTCCCCACCTCACCCCGTGAGAAAGCAGGTTTGTGCTGAGCTTGGCCCAGACCCAGAGCCGGGTCTCAGCATGCCACTGGTTGGTCTGGGAGGCAGGAGGTGGGGTGGGTCGGGGTCTTGTCCTGTCTCCATCTTCATCCAGGGAAGGAGACAGGGGGAATTCCATCACCATCCATATCCTGACCCCTTAGCCCCCAATCCAGAAACTCAGGGACCATGGAGACCAAGAATATAAACCACAGCTGGTCTTATGCATAATATTTATAAAAGGGGCTTTCAACTTCCCCACCCATGACCCAGTCTGGTCCCTGGGGTCTTCAGCCCTCAGGGGCAGGACACTGTGGACCCAGCCTCTCTTCTTCCAGTAGTGGAATGTGAGCTATGGGCCAGGATTGGGGTATAGGAGTCCCAGCCTCCCTGGGACTGGTGAAGGACAGGGCAAATATCCCTTGGAGGTGTGTACATAGCCCCATCCTCAGCAGAACCTGCTGGCCCCAGCTGTGGGTAGGGTACAGTCTCCTGTGGAGGAGATGGAAGAAGAGGACAAGAGTATCCAAAGGTCTTAGTCCAAGTGTCTGAAAGGGGCCAATGAGATAAAAGGAGGGGAAGCAAGTGGGCTAGCAGAGATGAGTCCGCTGGAAGCAGACCCTGGCCTTGCAGCCGGGCACGGGAAAGCCTTCAGTCCTAGGTTTCAGCTCTATATGCCCAACTTCAGAAGGCAGATGCTGGGCCCTAGTGAATGCAGCTGCAGAGGGGGATGAAGGGTTTGGGTGGGATCTGAGGGAACAACTCCACCCTGTTCCCAGTTCAGGAAGCCCCTGCAGCTCTGAAGCCCAGCAGGTGGTGGCCCAAGGGCCTTGGTCCTGGCTCTTTAACAAAAATCTTCCACAGAGAGGATATGGGAGGGGCCAAATGCCATATTGTTTACCAAGTCTGATTCCCTTGTCTTTCTCCCCCCGCCCCACACCTGGCCACTGGCTGTGAGTAGGGGCTGGAGATTCTAGGCACGGGTGCTAGGACAAGTAGACAAAACAGGATGGGGGTCATCCTAGTGGTTTCCTCCATGCGGGCTGCTCCCTGAGACCCAGTCGATGATAATGAAGCTCAAACTCATGGTCATCAGCAAGACGCCAACCACAGCAAAACAAAGGGCCTGGGGGTCAGAAATGAGGGTCAGGTCTCAGGTCAGAGCAGTCCCCTCAGCCCCATACCAGCCCACCTGCCTCCAGGCCCCACGCACAAGGATTTTGGGGGTGGATCTTGCAGGCTCCTTCTCAGTGGGCACGATTCGGAAGTAGAAGATGGCAGGGAAGATGAAGATGAGGCATGGTGCAGATGTGGCACCTGCAAAGAACAGAGCACAGCCACTGAACATGGCCACTGTTGGCTCACATTCACCTATTGGCTAAGGTTTGTGGGTGGTGGACCCTTCAATGATATCAAACATTCCTTGTTGGGAGAATTTCACTCTACTTGAGTGATCTGCCTGATTCTAGGGAGCCTGCCAGCTGCTCCCTTTGTTCTCTGTCCACCAGGATGGAAGGCTGGTGCTGTTGATGTCAGAAGAATGTCATTGAATAAAGCTAGTAAAGAGGAAAGGCAAATTATAATGGACAGATGAAGCCTTAAGGATATTGGGGTTCTGAATATAGCTTGCTATAGTTTGCGTCTTGACCACCAAAGGCCAAAGTGATGGAAGACCCTAGGAGGACTAAGTGTTAGAGGATCCTGGGGCTCTAGACAGATGCTGTTGGAGGAACCTTTAGGAGGTGGAACCTAGTGGGAGGTCCTTAGGCCATTGGGAGTGTGTCCTTAAAGAGAATTGTGGGATCATGGTCTCTTCCTCTTTCTCTTTTACTTCTGGCCATATGAGGAGCAGTTTTTCTCTGCCACATACTCCTGCCATAATGTGCTACCTCACCACAGGCCCAAAGCAATAGGACTAATCAGTAATAGACTGGAACCTCTAAAACTGTGAGTAAAATAAACATTTTTTTTTAAATATTGGGGTTTGAACTCAGGGCTTGGTGCTTGAAGTTATTCTTGAAATTTTTCCATTTGGGCCAAATTTCTTTCTGCTTATTTCATTTTGAGTTGGATTTTGTATGTGTGTGTATGTGTGTGTGTATGTGTGGTACAGGGGTTTGAACTCAGGGCTTTGTGCTTGCAACACAGGTACTCTACCATTTGAGCCACACCCCAGTCCATTTTGCTCTGGTTGTTTTTGGAAATGGGCGGTCTCACACACTATTTGCCCAGGCTGGCTTTGAACCTTGACCCTCCTGATCTCTGCCTCCCCGAGTACCTAGGATTACAGGCATGAGCCACTGGCACTTGGCATTTTGAGTTGGATTTTCAACATACAGAAGCAAGAATTTTGTCCAGGATATCCATGATACTTAGCACCCAGATCTGTGTGACATACCCTGGAATGATGGATTGTAGAGTCAGCCCCTTGAGGTGGGTTATCTCAAAGAGATTTCAGAATTGTCTCATCTTCCAGCTTAGAACGCCAGCTGGGATGGTGCAGTGGACAGAACACCAAGCCTAGAATCTAATAATCCTGCAACTGAATCAAAGCTCTCCATCCCCAGCTGTGGGGCCCTGTTGCTCCTCTAATCACTGTGGACTTCAGTTTCCTCATACGTGAAGTGGGGATAAGACCCAATGGGATTCCTCTTTCTTTGTTTCTTTGTCTCTCTCTCTCTCTTTCTTTTAAGAGGGGGTTTTGCTATGTTGCCTAGGTTGGTCTCAAATTCCTTGGCTCAAGTGGTCCTCCCACTTCATCCTCCTGAGAAGCTGGGACTATATGCATGTACCACCATGAGATCCTTGGAGGAGACCCCTGTCCCCTCGGGTAGGTGCATCCCTGTCTCTCAACAAGGAGAAATGACTTCAAAAGGGATTACAGTAGTGTTAAGGACAATAACTCAGATGGGAGATCAAACTGTGCACACAGCCAATAGCCATTATTTAAATTTAAGGTTGTGAGCTCAGGAATCTGACATGATTTCCAGAAGTGAAATTCTTTGCAGTCAATATCCCCCACTTTCACAGCAGTGCCAGATTCTCACCGATGATCCCAAAGATGCCTAAGATGTTGGGGGCAAAGATAACCAGCAGATTGATGCAAGTGAGCAGGCCAGTTGCGATGAACACATGCCTCAGCCAGCTGAACTCCTGATTCTGAAACAGCATTTGCTGGATGGCGCGGCGCACCTGGGGCAGGTAAGAAGAGCCATAAGCCTATCAGCCCCCATCAGTCCCACCCCCCATTGGTCCAGCCACCTGTCTTCTGGCTCACCGGGAATAGAACGATTGGCACTGTGAGTGTGACTGCTGTCAGCACGGCCACGCGCACACACAAGATCAGCACATCAAATGGGTCCACTTTGCTGTAGGTGTGCAGCAGCTCTGACTCCACCCCGTCTGTGGCAGGCAGGGAGGGTGGTCAGCAGGCCAGAGGACGTTGGCCTCTGAGCTGCCCAGTGGACCCTGACACTGGGGAGTGGCACTCTGACTCACATTCATGGCTATAGGGCATGTTCAGGCATCACGCACCTAATAAGCGCCTATAGTATGCAGGGCATCTAGCTGCTGACCAGCCCCTGCCTCCCAGCCTGGCCTCTGTCCCTGTCCCCACTGATCTAGCCATACCGTAGAAGGTGAGATAGCCGAAGAGGGCAGCCAGGAAGTACATGACATACATAACAGCAATGGACAGGTTGGAGATGTGTTGCATCTTCTTCTTGGAGGGGCTGTGGGGTCATAGGGGAGAGGGCTTGGTGACAAGCTGGGCTACACTGGGAAACCCCCATGTACTTCAGGGTCTCTCTGGTACCACATGCTCACTATTCAGCAGTGATCTTGCCTGTAATCACCCCTCTAACAGTCATGGAGGTCTTTGATCAGTTGACTTGGGTCCTGTCCCTTCCCCAGCACACACCTAGGACCATATCCATTCTCCCCAAACCAACTCAAGGTAGCCCCCGTCCCTCTCCCAGCCACAGACACCTACTCCTTGAGCTCTGTATAGATGGGCAGCACCTCAGGGTGGCAGACGAAGGCGAAGGCCATGATGGGGATGGTGTATGCTGTCTGGGGACACATGGGACTGTGTCAAGGCAGCCCTCCCAACCAGGCCCCCCATCCCTATCATGGCTTGGCCTGTCAGAACCTGTGAGTTGAGTGTGAAGTAGCTCGGGGTACAGAGGGCAGCAGACTCAGGCTTGCCCTGCAGCTGTGTCTTCTCCATCGCCTCCACGTGGCTGAAGTTGCTCGTGATGTTGGCCAAGTTGGGTGGCAGTGGACATGGAACTTGGAACTTTTTGTAGGTGACCTGGGGTAGGGAGGGATGAGGGTATCAGAACCAGTCTAGGTCTGGAAAGTCACCATGAAGCCACATCTAGATTAGGATTGAAGGAGCTGCCTTCTGGACCTGTGACATATCCCTCCCACTACTGACAGAGGACAGAGGACTCCCCTGGGCGGCTGCCCCTTCTTGAACATGAACATGGAGGGTGACTCACTGCAATTAGGAAGAACACCATGCAGCTGAGAGAGAAGCCACTGGCGTAGCCCAGATAGCCTACAGAGGAGGAGGGGCTGTGAGACTGGGACTTTCTGTGTGTCCTTCTCACATCCCCTCCAAGGCTGAACCCTGCCACACCCACCAAGCTGTCGCATCAGTGCCAGGGGAAGAATGATGGTCACGGACACCAGGATCACCAGGTAGTTCCCATTCATGTACCAAACCCTGCAGGGATGGGAGTGGAAAGCCAGGGTCAGAGCCCACTCACCCTGGGGTGGGGCCACCTGCCTTCCCCATTTGCCACTGAGTAACCTCTGAAGGATATTTAACCATAGTTCTCAGACTCCCAGAGCCCATCTGCAAAATGGGCACAGTTTCACACTCCTATGTGATGTGAGGATGACAGTGCTGGCTTGGCACATAGATCATGTTGGTAGCACTTACAATTGCAGTCACTGTTGGTCTGGGTCCAGCCTCCCAAGGGAGGTTGGCGGACGAAGGGACCTAGCTCTGGGAAGGGGCTGTATTTTCCATAGGGGTCTGAAGAGCTTGCCAATAACTTGTGCCCTTCTGGTCCTTCCTGGCATTTGCATTTTGCAGCACCCTGCCCCTCCATTTCCCCCTGGAAATGGACATGTGCATGGACAGATAAGGGAAGAAGGGCCAGGACAATCATTCTAGGGCAAACCCAAAGACAACTCCTTGGGGAAGGCCTCTGGGGCCCAAGGGGTAGAATCTTAACGTTTTCCTGCCTCTCAGAGATGCTCTCAGCCCCACAGACCCTTTGCTTGCCTGGGCTGGGGCAGCAAGAACAGGGTCTGGTTAGTTCTTCTCTGTCCCCACCCACGAAACAAGATTGATGCCCAGTCAGTGCTAGCTAAAGTGATGGGCAACCTCCTCCCCCCAAGGCTTAATCGCTTGGTGTTGGGGGGGGGGTTGACCCTATGGTCAGGAATAGCAGGTGCTTAATGCTAAGCCTGAGGCTCTTGGCTCACAGGCGGGGCCCAAGGCCAGGCGGGCCCAGCATCCTCAGCCCCACTTTGTTTCAGCCCTATCTTTCCTTAGTCTCATGAGTCTTCTCTTGGGGGTTCTCTTAGGTGCTCCACAAACAAGTGGGAACTGAATTCTAGCTCTGCTGGCAGCACTCTGCCTGTCACCAGGGTCTGTTCTATCTTATCTCTTTCACTAATCCAGTTTGGGCCCCAGGCACAGGGGTAGACATGAAGGGGACTAGGGCAACCCACCCTCCCCCTCCCCACTCAAGCTCACGAGGTCTGCTCCTCCAGGTTCAGGAAGGTCTGTATGACAAGAGGCAGCTCAGACTTGATGATGTACAGGTAGCTGGACATGGCTGAGGGAGAGAGGGCAGATGCTAAGATAGGCAAAAGCAGCCAGCCTTCAGACCTGTCCACCCACTCTCTGCCTGTCCCGCCTACCAGCCTCACCTCCGATGTTCTGAAGCGTGATGGCCAGGGCTGCCACCAGCTTTCCTGGGGTCCCGAAGGCACGGTAGCCTAGCTGCTCGTAGGCACGGATGCCTATGGAAACAGGGCCAGGACAGTCAGGGGAGCTCACCCAGTCCACCCTAGACACCCCTCTGCAGGCTAGCCGGAGGCTCACCCACGATCCCTGAGGACTTGAGGAGCAGGTGGATGGAGTAGCTAGAGAGCAGGGCAACCGCTGTCAACAGGAACCTAGAGAAGATTGAAAAAAAAGAGGCCACTGGGCACTGCCCTGGCTGAACAGGGGGTGAGAAGCTCTGGAAGACCAGGGGCAGGGGTTGTAACCTGGGTAACTGGACCCACGACAGGAGTATATGCAAGCTCAGCAGGCTCCAAAGGTGCCACCCAGGAGGGCACATGTCTGAAGGGGCCCTCTGGATCAAGAGCATCCTATGACTGTCTTTGAGGCACCTCCTCCCCTTGAGTCCTTGGGACAAACTTGTTTTCTCTTTAGGCTGCAGGGTAGAACCCCTAGGCCCAGGGACAAGTGTCCCCACACAAGGCCTGGCCACAGGGTTTGGTCATCACGTGTAAATATGGTAGAAGAACAGACTTAGGACTGTAAGGATGGCCTTGTGGGTTTACTGGGCAGTGAGATATATTTGTCCGGCTATGAATGTTTTTGCAGCCGTGGTTTGGGTTGGTGTAAGAGGTGCCCACCCACTGGACAGTGAACTGGCGGGTTCTGGGAGGTCATTGTTGGCACTTGTTAGGGCTCTCTATCTTCAGAAGGTTTACTGAGGCACTCACAGGAAAAGGATGATGCCTGTATTGGCCATGGCGTAGGCGAGTCCCAGGATACCACTGCCCATGATAGCATTGCTCAGGTTGAACACGGACATCCCGAATGATGTCTTCCCTTCAAACTGCAGCCACCAGAGTAGGGCAAGGAGGGGTAGAGAGTCAGCAGGAATGGGGTGTTGTAGCACCCCCTCCACTGTCTCTCAGCTTCCCACTGCTGCCTCAGAGCACCTCATTACTGTGTCCAGGCTCCCCACAGTCCCCCAAGACCCTTGGGCTGCCCAGCTCACGTCTGTGAAGTGTGGCTCCTTGCTGGGGCTTTTCTGTAGGAAGCTCTTGCCCTCCACACAGCTTTGTCTGGGGTCCTCAGCCCTGTGGGCACAGGCCAGGGCAGGCAACTCAGCTCTGTACCCTTGCCCAGTACTGTCACCACAGAGCCAGCACAGGATTTCTCTTCTACTCACCTATGGTTGCCTGTGGTGGGCATACCCAGTGGGAGTAACCCCTCCAAATGTTTGCCATTGGGCACCAACTCCACCATCTCTGTCTGCAGAGGTGACTCCATGACTCAGGGACCACGATCAGGAGTGCTGCTTTCACACCAGCACAGTCAGGAGTCTGCAAAGCAGACAATCCCTCTGGTTATCCCTGGGCTCATAGATAACCATATCCATGGCCTCCACCTGAGGCCAGCAGCCATAGCACACCTCCCAGAGGGTCACTCAGGACATGTAAAGCTCTGTCTTGTGCCTCTCTGGGATCTCTCTTGGGATGGTGGGGGTAGAACTTGGACACCTGAGTTCCCCAGGACATAGTGGTGGGACACCTCAGCCAGTACACATCCCTTACACATGCCAGCCCAGGCAAGATATGGGAGCCTCAGTTTCCCCATCTCTAAAGCATCGGTCATCTGGATGACCTGACTTCAGAGTCTAGTGACATAAGGATGCTAAGTATCAGGTGTCCAGCTCCGGGTGTGCACCAGGAACTGACTCCCCTCCCCACACTAGTGCTGGTTCACAAGTTCCTGCACTCGTCCTATGTGCCAGGGGTGTCCTGGCCAACCTAGAATGGCACTGCCTGATGGCTAGAGGCCTCAGAAGAGGGTGAGGGCTGTGGGCCCTATTCCCAGCCGCCCGGCAGGCACTGCTGGCAGCCAGAACAAAGAGCCCTCTGTAGGCTGAGAGCTGGCACTGGGAACAGTAGGCACAGACACTGCCACCTCCCCTTGAGCCAGGAGGCCTGAGGCAGTGCTGGGACTGGACACCTGGGCCCTTCCCGCCCGGCTGTGGCAAAAGGCCCTCAGGGGCCCTTCCAGGAAATGAGTGTTCCAGGGCTCAATTCTCTGGGCCATACAGTCCTTGCCTTCCATACAGCCTTGGTCATATTCTCCTGACAGGGAACCCCAAACCCTCAGGTGCACACTTCACTATCTAGTACACCCTCTAAACAGTGCCTTCATTTCCCTGAGGCTCCAGCTAGGAGTCCAGGGCTTAGCCAACTAAAGAGGAGATGGGTCACCGGTCCGTGCCCCTCCCCTGCTCTCAGGGCTTTGGCTCTGTTGGGTCTCAAAAGATCCAGCTTTCCTCCTCCCCACATGCACTGCCCAGACAGTTTACTGGCCATCATTGGGTTGGGAGTTGCCAACCATGCCCAGAAGGTGTCTAGGCATAATGAACCAGGTTCTGTCAGGACATCCTAAAGTCTAAACTATCCAGTAGGAGAGCTGAGCCAGAATGAAGAACAGGGAGGAGAGGCTGTGCCAGGCAGGACAGCCAGAACCTGGTCCTGAGGCCATGTGGCCCCTCTGCCTGGGAATTCCAAACCCTGTCCATATCCCCCTTCCCCTGTCCAGATCCTGATAGTCTCTGGTCTGCTCTGGAATCTGAAGCACCAGGGAACTCACACTCCACACTGAGGGTTGGGGCAAGTAGGGGAGCTGGGCACAGGCCTCAAGCCTTGGTGCCTTTGGAGGCAACTGCCTCACTTCACTGACCAGAGGACCCTTCGCCCACTGCCTGAGACCAGAGTTCAGACCCTAGGGACCCCACATCCCTTACCATATCTACCTCTGCCTTCTCAGCTGCCTGCTTTGAGCCTCCTACTCCTACTTGTCTGTCCAATCAGGACCATGACAATGTCATCACTTCTTGAGCCTTCTTCCCCTAGACCAGAATTCCCTAGGCCAGCCTGTCCTCATGCCTCTGCTAAGCCTTGCCATCAGCGCCTCTTCAAGGATCCTTCCTGTGTGCACAGATTTCCAGGTCTCCAAAGTCCCTCCAGAGCGCCCCCTAGAACTCATCGGCCTTGCCCAGGCCCTGGCCCTAGGCAAGCTGAGACAAGCCCTAAGAGTGTTGTGTTGAGTTTGAGCCGGCAGTCTGGACAAAGCACTCTTTTCTGTCCTGAGGGGCTTGCCTGGGCTGGTGTGTGCAGCGGGTGCGTCATGTTCTGGCTGAAGTGTCCCTTCAGAACACCTAGCCGCTGGGTACCACCTCCAGTTCAGGGCACAGGCTGTGGGAGGTCTCTGAGGTTCTAACTCCAGGTTCCCTAACCTCCTGTGAGATATGGGACTAGACCTTTGGGGCCTGGTGTCTATTATTCATTCACGACCAGTTATTGCTGGGTCTTAAGCTGGCCCAAAATCCTGGAAAGGACATGGAATACCTCTCCTCAACTAAGCTCCAGTCTGGAAGGGAAAACCTCGCAAATTCTACCCCTCTAGCTCCTAATGAGTGTGAGCCACACCCTGCAGGAATTCACAAAAGGGGAGAGGAGGGCTGGAGATGTAGCTAAGAAACTAAGCACCTGCCTAGAGTGTACCAGCCCTGGGCTCCATCTCCAGCAGCCCAGTGCAGAAAAGGGGGAGAGGGGAAGTATCAAGGAAGGCCTCCTAGAGGAGTGAACATAGCCTGTCCTAAAATTCCAGTAGGAGCTCTGAGGTGTGGAACAGGAAATGAGAACCTCAGACACAGGGCACAGCATGGGCAAAGGTCCTGAGGTGTGGTATGGGGTAGGTGGTGCGGGTGGAATGAAGGCCGACAAAGCCAGAGCCTTAAAGCCCAGGTCAAGGTCTATACCTCAGTAAATGGCAGGCCTGAGGGCAGGGGCCCAGAGTGGGAATTAGTTCTTGCCTCTCATGTGGTACCCCAGCCATTTACTGAGGCTGGAAGTCCATCTTTGACAGCTCTCACCCCTCAGGCCTGCTGCTTCCCAGGCTCCTTCATATTAGAGAAACAGGATAAATTTAGGGGAGAGCCCCTGCTTAAGGAAAACTGCCAGCAGAGCCTGACCAATTATGTGAAAGCCTGGACTAGACCGAGGCTAGGACCTCACTGTGTGACCATGGGCGGAGTACTCCCCAATCAGGACACCAGCTTCTCCCAACATCTAGGGATCCCATGAGGCCTGGCCAAAGCTGAGGCCAGAGCAAGGAGCCTCCCTGAGGTCTTCTCCTCCACAGCAGGCCACGGTGCCCAGAGACGGGTCAAACCTTAGGGCACAGAGATTATTGAGACCTTGGGCAGTCATCAGAATGGTATCTGTCATGGGTGCAGTATGGGCCTGGCAGTAAATCAATGTCCCAGGCCACTGCTCTGCGGCCTGTTTGCTTTGCTGTGAGATAAGGACCAGGAGGGGTAGGAGCTGCAGGATGGCACAGCAGGTAACACTTGCCCACGCAGGCGTCACACAGTGAGAATTTGTCAGGCACACCTTGGCAGGTGTTGAGTTTGGCTAATTAAAGACTTCTAGGCCTAGGAATCCAGGCCACAATGGGCTGGCTGGTTGCATCAGCCACTATGGGAGGCACATATAGGGATCAAGGACCTTGGAGTCCCCAGGGTTCTTCCCTGATGCTCAGGGACATAAGTGGGTTTGCAGTGGTGGAAGCAGCCACACTGTTTTTTCTTTGGCTCTGGGCCCACACGTGCTGATGGGAGCACAGAACTCACTGAGCTGTTTGGCTCCTAAACTTGCTGGGCTTAGGTAGCCCAAACCTCAGCCCAAAGAGGACCTGGGGAAAAGCAGCTGGCCTGGCTTAAAGGTCCACCATGGCTATCCCTGATGGCACAGGGATGAGGACTGCACTGTCCCCAGTTCTAGCTCAGCCCATTCTTACCACTCTCCTTGGTGGAGACAGGATAACCCTCCCAGCCTCGCTAGACAGCTTCCCCCTGCCCACCTACTTCTCCAGGCTACAGAGGGAAGACAAAGCTTAAGTCACTGGGGAAATAGGATGCAATTGATGCATTAGAATTGCATGTTAGTCATACATATCCACAGGGGCTGCTGGGAGCTGATGCTGAAGCCGGAGATCAAGGGCCAAGGGAGGCTGTTAGTAAAGGGGAGAGCACTAAAAGACATCTCTGCCCCTCTACCAGCTCACAATTTCAGATTTTTTTTTTTTTAACAATTTCAGATTTTGATCCTAGTAGATCCTAGTCCCCCACCTGTCTTTCCCTAAACATCAACAACACAACATAACACAACAGTGCAACAAGTGGCTGGGCGCCATCATGCCTGAAATCCTAGCTACTCAGGAGGTAGAGATCAGGAGGATTGTGGTTTGAAGCCAGCCCGGGCAAATAGTTCGGGAGACCCTATCTTGAAAACACCCTTACAAGAAAGGGCTGGTGAAGTGACTCATGGTGTAGGCCCTGAGTTCAAATCCTAGTACCACAAAACAATGACAAAAAACCAATGCAACAAGTGGCCAGTATGTGGCCAATTAGGCTGGTACTGAGGGTTCACATGTATGAGGGGGTGTGCCAATCTGTCATCCCCCAAATCCCTGGCCCTGGGATGTGGGGTCTGTTCCTTGTTTGGGGCATCTGGAAGTGTCTAGGAGGATCTGAGAGGCCCAGCTGGGGCTGGAAGGTAGATCTTCCTGCAACAGGGTACATTTCCTAGACTCCAACAAATGCTTACAAGGCACCTCGCCTCACCTACCACCCAGGCCTGGACCATCCTTGCTCAGGCTGCCTCCAGTGGAAGTTGCAGCCAGAATTTCTTGGCTCAAGTTGGCAAGAGCCAGCAGCGGGCCCCCTCCTCCTCCCATTGCTAACCTGCTGAGAGGGACATGCAGCCAGAGACCCAGCTGAGGCAAAGGACAGGACATCACGTGACTATAGCCCCCCAGGGACAGGGGAGACCCTGCGCCAGCCAGCCCATCTCCCTCCCTGCTGACCCGGAATCCCCTGGAGGCCGCCAAATATTTGGACAGCCGGACTGCTAGTCCCAAAGAAAGCTGAAACGCCGGCCTCGGACAGCTCATCAGGACTCATTGTAGACCCTGATGTTGGGAGCGGGGGTAAAGACAAGGTCATCCAACATCAGGAAGAAGCAGAAAAAGGCAGAGGAAGGGAAAAGAGATAGACAGGGAGGGATCAGGAAGAGAAAACACATACACTTGACACATGAGGCTGTGCACACTGATTTAGACAGACAGAGGGGCTGGGAGTTAGAGAAATGTGGATGGATATAGAAGGACACAGACAGAGGAAAACAAAGAGAAAGAGACAAAAATCACATGCAGATAGATGAATAGACATTCAGACAGGGAGATAAGAGAATTGAGAGAGAGATGGCTGGTGGTGGAGTGGCTCAACTGGTAGAGTGCCTGCCTATTAAGCCTGAGGTCCTGAGTTCAAACCCCAAGGCCGACAAAAAAAAAAAAAAGAGAAAAAAAAAAAAAAAGGCATGGAGAGAGAGATGGCTAACCAGTTAGATAGTCAGATGGAGAAAGACAGACAGACAGCAAGAGCTGAAAAGAGACAACCAACAAAAGATAGAGAGTCCCAGAAAAATCAAGAAGGGAAGAGGGAACCAAAATGCCCATGTGAGGCAGCAGGTCCAGTGGGCATGCAGGGATGGCCAGACAGAATTCTAGAGGCCATAAGAACACCACCACTGCATCTCCAGGTCTCCACAGGGCCAGGTTATGCCCCCACCAGCCAGGTGCAATGTCATTCAGAAGGTGTGGCCAAGCCTACTAGTGTCATAAGCCCAGGCTCAGCTAGAACGCTCAGAGACCCTGGGGCCAGCACCTGAGGCCTATCTACCTGAACAACGGAAAAGACATACAGAGATGACAGGCAGTCGGAGTGACTTGTATTATCAGAGGCCATACTTGGTGGAGACGTGCTGGCTGAGAGGCTGTGTACAGGACGTGGCCCGCAGAGCGGAAATTCAAAACCAAGCAACTCTGGGCCACTGGCAGGAAAGCCCCTCCTGCCCCAGCAGCTGGTCCTTCCCTTTGGCCCCCAGAAGCCTTGCCTGGTCTTCTAGAGCCCCACCCTGCCCTCCAATGTCTGTCTTCCCATCCAGAGTCAAAGGTTCACCTCTTCAGTTCTCTTCCACCCTCCAGACTGAGTGTGTACAGGGCACAGAACAAGCCCTTGGCCTATCTTACCTGCTTTAAGTGAGGCCCTGGCCCCTGGCCATGTTTGTACTAGAACATTCTCCCACAGGGCCCACATACTACTAGAATGCACATCCCACCACAGCTTTCTGCACTGTATGTGCAAACTGGATCTACCCAGTAGAACACCACCCCTTCCCCTGCAAATGTTTTCCCCTCAAACTGAATGTCCCCAACACCTACCTCAGACTTCCAGGGTATGCTTAGTTCAGCTTAAACTCCTTCCCTGGTCTAGCCCAGAGAACATGAATCACCTGCCTGTCTCATCATGCCTCAGTTTCTCCATTTGCCTAGGGCTCTAAAGCTAACTTTCTGAGGCAGTGGCACAAATACAGAAGCAACCAACAATCCTCGTAAGGCCATCTGGAGCCCCGGGGTGGGGTGGACTTGTGACACAGGCCATAAGAACCAGCATTCAACAGAGTAGCTTGGAAGGCTAGTGAGGACATGGGCTCCATGGGCCCAGGCAAAGCAAGTTCTGAGACTCAGCCTCTGCTTTCAATCCCTGCCATTCCTGGTTTCAGTCATTTAAACCTGTCAGAGATGTGGCAGCCAGGCCCCATAGGCTCCTGATTCCTCCCACCACTGGGGCTTCCTAGGAAAGGCTTCCATGGCTAGGCAGAAGCTCCCTCTTCAAAACTGAGCTGTGCATGGATCTCTCTAGCTCTGTAGAGAGTGCTCTAAAGGACTGGCCTCCCTTCCAGAAGGAACTAAGCCACTGTCCCAGACTATGTACTAAGGGGTTATTCCAGGAGCAGAGCAATGGTGGGAGGCAGTCATAGAAAAAAGAACAGGGCTGGCAGGCTGCAGGAAGAATGGACAAGGGAAAGGAGATGCCTCCACAGTGCTCTTACACCTCCTCAACTTTGCCTTACACCTCCTCAACTTTGTTGGGGAGTCCATACCTGGGTTTAGGACTCAGGTCACAGTGGGGAAAAGAGCAAATCCCCACAGGTCCTACCCCTGCCCCCCCCCCTCCTCGAGTGTAAACAAACGCACGCATTCGCTGTGGCCAATGGAAGAAGCCAATCCCGCGGGGGCGGGCTCATGCAAACCGAGTCTCCGTCCCTTCCTCTCCGCCTTCAGCTGGGCCGCCTCTCAATTACACCCCCGCCTGGTAGGCAGGTGGGGAGGAGCGCCCATGGCACCCCGCCCTCGGGCCAGAGAGCCATACGAGCCTGGCGCCCGCCGTGCCCACTGGAACCCATTGCAAATGGCACTGGCTGTGGGGCCAGCACGTACCCCGTGGCTCCTCAAGCTGGCCGGCCCTATCTGCCCTCATACCCTGCCCAACAAGGCCGGGATAAATACACCCAGATTCCCAGCGTGCCAGCCGGTCGCTCTGCCTGTCAGGCGCCCGTCTGGGTAGCGCTCCAGGGATTGCTCTAGGCTCCTCTTGGGTGGTCCTCCGCGACCCTCTCCAGCCCATTTCTATGGGTCCTGCCCCAGGAAGCCAGTCGGGTGCCTCCCGAGCCCCCAGCTAGATGTCCTATGATCCCAGCCCCGGGAACAGTGCTGTCCAGCTTGGTCCTGCCCAGAAGCCCCTAGTCGACGAGATGCCCTTCCCGGGACCCTAACTCAAACTCTGAACGGGAGTCCCGATTGGTGGGTCCGTAAACCCGTGCCCTGGAGCGCTTGGGGGCTCTACTCGCGGGTAGCTGGGGCGCTTTTGGGGTTCACGGCGAAGGGGAGCTGCCCAGATCCCGCTACGAACTGGAAGGGGAACAGTAGGGCTCTGCCCTCCCAGCTCCCCTGAGCTGGTGGGTCGACGCCCCCACCGGTACCTGGCCTCGTGGGTGGGCACGCGCGGCGCTCTGCTAGGGCCGGTGCGGTCCGCTCTGCTCGCTGCCGGCTGAGCACAGGGCTGCAACAGCGATAGCAGCGGCGGGGGATGAAGGGCGCCCGGCCCCGCCCCCGGCCCGCCCCCGGCCCGCCAATCCCTGGCTGCCTGCGGGAGGAGGGGCTGAACGCGGGGCTTGGCAGACTTGCAGCAAAGGGGCAGCAGGAGCATGAAGGAGCCCATAGGTGGGGCGCGGGGAGGACTCACTTGAGCCTTGGTGGGTTGGGGGAATGCTTCAGGCCAAAGCAGATTGTCTCTAAGGACTCTGGC
Organism: Castor canadensis; assembly: GCF_047511655.1. Taxonomy (NCBI): domain Eukaryota; kingdom Metazoa; phylum Chordata; class Mammalia; order Rodentia; family Castoridae; genus Castor; species Castor canadensis. The sequence goes on along the minus strand of NC_133402.1, from coordinate 50,049,745 downwards.
TGCCCTTAACCCCTGAAATACTCTGCCCTCATCAAACCGAAGCAGAAGGGGATTTTGGGCCAAGAGGAGTGGAGACACCGCAAAGCTTAACTTCAGTGAAGGATACTTTGAATGGAGAACTTTCAAACATTGCTGAGGCAACAAAAAATGCCGTTTCTGTCTGCCTTGCCATTCCTAACCAGCGGTGGGACCAGGGTGGGGTGGGAAGGGCTTCCTGCATCAATTCTGTTTTCGTCCCGGATAGTTAGAAGAGAGTATCTTATCCAGGAGCCCACAGGAGCAGGGGAAGTGAGGACAGGAGGGGAGAGGCAAGCTTGCTTGCATCTTTCCTGAGGCTCTCTAACCATCCCTCAATTCTTTACTTCTAAAGTGTAGAGGATTGCTGTCAGCCTACCTATGGGGAATGGGAGCTGGGACTTGGTGTCCTGGGGAAAGAGCTTTAGAGGAGCCTCATTCTTGCCTGGAGGCTTCTATCCCACCACTGCCTGCTTCACAACTATGGCCTTGGTGCTCAGAGTTGGGTGGTGGGTGCTCAGAGGGAGCTGGGGGAGGCATTGACCTTTCAAAGTAAAGAGGAGGGGGACTCCCAGAACAGCTGTGCTCCTTACTTCTCAGCCACTGGCTCTGATCCGATTAATCCCATGACCTCTGCTGTTCCTATCCAAGCAGGACTTCTGCATGTCGTATCTGCCTCCCTTCATGGCACTGGAGCAGGGGATGCAGCTCAGAGGATAGGCCTCATCCCTCCCCTGCCCTAGGCTGGGAGTCAGGACTCCCAGAATCCAGGACTCCTGGATTCTCTTCATGCTGACTCACAGCACCACCACAACCAAGCCCTAGTAAACCTCAGTTTCCTTCTGGGAAAATGACTCTGTCTTTTCCCATGGCCTGAGGAGAGCTGTGAGCCATGGGCAGGGGCCTCAGTTCTGACTAGAAGTGCCAGGGGGCTGGAAGGGCTAAGGAAAAAGGCATTTGGATGGGGCAACCATCAAAAACCTCAAGCCACTCAATTCCTACCTTGCTGGTAGCTAGAAGACAGGAAGGAACTGGCCTTGCTTTCTGATCTGGGGCTGGCATAATTTCCAGACCAGAGCTCAACTGTGATCATGAAAAACCATCTAACTCTTACCTTCCAAAATGTCATGAGAGTCTAGGTGTGGTAGTGTACACTGTAATCCCAGCACTTGGGAGGCTAAGGCAGGAGGATGGAGAGTTTGTGGCCATACCAAGTTCAAGGCCAGCCTGGGCTATATAGTAAGACCTTATCTTTAAAAAAAGAAAGAAAGAAAGAAAGAAAGAAAGAAAGAAAGAAAGAAAGAAAGAAAGAAAGAAAGAAAGAAAGAAAAGAAAGAAAGAAAGAAAATTGAACCAAACCAAAATGGCATAAGACAGAGACACCCTTGATGCCTACAGGAGCCATTTACAAAGAACTGGTGGCTCCCATTGGCAGTTCTTGAGTGGATAAGACTAGCTCAAGGTCACTCAACAGGTGAGTGTTGGGGTTTTCAGTCCAGATTGGAGGCAGTAGGGGCTAGCTGGGCTAGGCTGCTGTGGGAGGCCCAGAGGCCTATATAATGTGGGGTCCCTCCGTCAGGCCATTTGTGGCCAGGCTGGAGGAGGGGCTGACTGTTTGTTGTTGCTAGGCCTGGGCCCCCGCCAGGGCAAACACAGCACTGAGGCCTTTCCCACCACCTGCCGAATCTCCCAGCCCAGCCTGCAGTGACTGGACAGCTGGGCAGCCAGGATGGGACTCTGAAATCTACCAGACACCTTCTCCCAGAGGCTGGAGGAAATGCCCATTCATGCACCTACCTCTGGTTGAGGGCAGCCATCTCAGCAGGGATGGGGGGGACTTGATCTCTGGCATCAGCCCTACCTCCATTCCCCTATCTCCACATCTCAATCACAGGCCCAGGAGACTGCCAGACACATGAGGTAGAATTTAGGATCCCAGGATCACTCAGACTCTCCTTCCAGGGTCACACAGTCCTTTTCTCTCTTCCACTCTCTCCAGTCATGAAAACTCAACCTCCAGCAGGGCAGCCTCTTCTTACTATGCCACCGCTTCTGCTCCCGCATTGCCCCCAAACCTTTCTCCAACACTGATGATCCATCTTCACCTCCAACTCAGACCTTCCTAGAGCCCAACATCTGGATCAATGGGTTGCTTGGACACCCTGAAGGACCCTACCCTCACACCCAATTGTCCTCTCTGCTATCCCTAATCTGCTCCCAGTCTCCGCCCTCCCCGATTCCAACCCAGCTGACCATGCTTGGTCTTGCTGTTCCCAGAACATACCACCCTTTTGCTTCTGTACCTCTGAAGACTTGAAGTCTTCACCCAGACCTACCTCCTTGGCAAACTCCTGCTTCTCATTTAGCACCCAAGTAGAAGATCTATTTATACCCAAATAGAACCCTGCCTGAATCACTGGAAGAAACAGCTATCTCTACACTGTGGCTGCCCTACCATCCCACCCAGAGTCCCAGCTGCAACCTCTCTATATGCTATCTATTGGGGGTCTAAGATGTGACAGCATCTGCCAGGATCAAGGTCTGTAATCAATGAAAGCCAGATAGAGAAGCATGTACCCCAGGTTGAGGGCACATGGGCCTGGCTCTGCCAAGGGGAAATAGGACACATGCCAGTGTGGGGAAGAGAAAGGGCGCTCAAGGCGGCGGAAAGGGGGATGTGGGTGGAACCAGGGGCAGGGCTGTAAACGGGGGCATAATGCTTGCTTAAGAGTCATTGGGATCATTGAAGTCTTCACAGAAGAGCAAATAGAGGGTAGTTCTTGCTCTACACCCCAGGGTGGAGGACCCAGGCTCACATTCCTGACTGCACTCTGCTTGGTTTGGTGCGTGGGAGTCTGCTTTTTGGGTATGAGCAGAGGTTTAGTGTCACAATACAGGTTGTAGAGGTATTGAGGAGACCCATAGGGAATCCTCCTATCTATTCTTCCCCAACCTGGGCCCCCAGAGCTTGGGGCTGAGGCCTGCCCCTACAGCCCTGGCATGCCTGACCTCTCTCCTCTAAGATTTGGCCCCCAGCTTCTTTGGCCATTGAAGCGGCTTAATGAGTCCAGGTCACATGGGCTGTACTGCTGCCTTTAGGGAGGGCACAAACCTCCAGTGGTCATCCAGCCAGACCTTGACGTCAGTGGCATTAACCATCCACCAAGCTATTCTAATCTCTGGTCAGTGACCGGGCCAGGTTAGTCCTTTCAGAGCCAGAACTGGAGATCACAGGGGCCCTCAGGGACACATGGAGGTTGTTGGTCAGACAGGGATGGTGGTGGCTAGAGATGTCCACGGTAAATGCCCCCTACATGACAGCTGTAGCCACTGTGCTGACTTGGGGCCAGCACTCTCTGATCTTCTGCCCTGGACTATGAATCAGGCATCAGGCATCCATTGATCCTGCTCCTTAGGGTGTAATTACACCAGTGTGGTGAGTGGGGCTAAGGAAGCTTCTGGCTGGGAGACTCAACCTCCCCCCTTACCAGTCATGGACAGGGCAGCTTGAGGCCAGGCATTGTCCTTGATCCACAGGATCCAGGAGTACCAGGCTTGAGTCCCAGACCCTGGGGTCAGAACCATCTGCAAAGGACAGGGTCCAGCCCCTGTCTGATATTCAGGCTTTTCTCTGATTCTTACCCAGGAAGGCTGGAAACTTACTATCTTTCTTTCCAGACAAGCAACTATGAAGAAGACCCCAGAGGTCTGGCTTTCTCCTTCTGAAGCTAACACTTCCAGGTGCTTCAGCCTTCTATCCTTTGCCTGTCACTACCTTCTGTCCTTCCTCATCCAATAAGCTGCTCTGAGAGAGGATATGAACAGCCTAAACTCAGCTAGGTCCCATGCCACCCGGCTAACATAAGAGGTGTAGGTAAAGGGATCTTGGTCTGAGGTCTGCTCTGGGCAAAGATACAAGATCCTGTCAGGAAAAATAACTAAGGTAAAAAAAGGGCTAGAGGCATGGCTCAAGTGTTAGAGCACTTGCCTGCTAAGAGCAAGGCTCTGAGTTCAAACCTTAGTATCACCAAAAACTAACTAAATAAATAAAAATAGAGAGCTGCCCATGGTGCCTAAGGAGAAGAAGGTCACACATGAAGGTGTATCTACCATACCACTGCCAGCACTTCTTCAAAGCACCGGATGCAGCCATGGCCTACTGCTGGCAGGAAGAGAAGAAATGAATCATATTTGTTACCAAAGGAGACCATGAAACTTCCAGCAATGCAGAACTGGAGATGGTGGCTGATGACCCCAACGACCTGCAGGAAGAACACGGATTGATTCTGCTAAATGGAGATATTAACAGAACTACCTGTGTCTTGGGGGAACTGGCCAGCTACACCTGTGGGGAACAGTTTAAACTGGCTTTTTCCTGCTTCTACTGTAGCACAGAGGATATAAAAGGATCAGACTGTATAGATCAGTTCTGGGCCATGTGGCTGTGCATGCAGAAATAACCAGACTTCTATCCCCAGGAAAATGAGGAGGAGAGGATGAGGAGAAAAGCCAGTGGGATGTGTACAGGAAACAGCTTCTACTGAGGCCAGTGTAGCCAAAGAGCAGAGGTCAAGCTAATGCAGGCCACAGGTACTGGGCTCCAATTCTTTCACTTCAGAGTGACATGGATCCTTTGCACAGCACCATTTATTTAACTAATTTATTTATTTTTGCAGTACTGAGGTTTGAACTCAGGGCCTTGTGCTTGCTAGGGCAGGCAATCTAACCACTTGAACCACATCCCCAGCTGCCACAATGCCTTTTAGTTATCTTCCAAGAAAGTTTTTCCCTCTGTTGTTCTGTGCACTGTAATGTACTAAATAACTTACTTTGACGTTAGGAGGCTTGGCCCCTTACCATATAGACTAAAAAAGGGGGAGGTGTATGTGTGTCCTATATAAACCTGTCAGTAAAGGTAACCACCACTTCAAAATTCTCTTTTCTCATAGTGCCCTGAATTCTGCACTTTGAAATAATGTACTGAATATTCTCAGCAACCCCAAATCACTATCCAGGAATATTTTTTGTAGTGAACTAATTTATTCTGATCCATTTTGTCCCTTTTAGTAGATTTCATACTTCTTTGGGAAATGAAATAAAAGCAAAACTATCTTTCTTTAAAAATCCTGAAGTGGGGCCATTCCTAATAGAAGAGGCCAATGGTTAGATGTGTATTCTCTCTCTCTCTCTCTCTGTCTCTGGACTGGGGTTTGAACCCAGGACTTCATGCTTGCAAAGCAAGTGCTCTACCAATTGAGCTACACCTCAGTCCTGGATGTATGTATCTGAAGAACCATCTTGCCCCAGTATATGAGAGGCTACTGTACTTCATTCCTTGTACATTTGTTTTCCACATTTGCATTAAGCTCTAGGTTCCAGGTTTTCTATGGTTAGAAGGTGACATTTGGACCCTCTGACTCATAATCCCTTTCTAAGTGAAGGGAAAGACTGGTTTCTGCTGTTCTTTGTTACTGTTCTAAACCCTGGTTTGGGGCCTGGGTTCACACCAACTTTCAGTCTAGTCAGATGCAATATACATATACTTTTTTTTGCAATGCTGGAGTTTTAATTCAGGGCCTTGCCCTTGCTAGGCAAGCACTCTACCACTTGAGCCATACTCCTAGCCCAGATGCAATATTCTTTTTCTTTTTGTGTATGGGGGCGGTACTGCAATTTGAATTCAGGGCTTTGCACTTGCAAGAGAGGCACTCTACCACTTGAGCCACTCCACCAGCCCTTTTTGTGTTGGATATTTTGGGAATAAGGTCTTACTTTTTTGCCTGGGCTGGCTCAAACCACTGATCTCTGCCTCTTGAGTAGCTAGGATTACAGGAGTAAGTCACTGGTGTTTGGCCACCAGATGCAATGTTCTTGAAAGGTGGGGATCTAATTGGGCTGGGAAGTGTGGCTTAGTGGTAGAGTTTGGTTCTAGGTTATCCCCAGCACCTCAAAAAAAGAAAAAAGGCCGGGATGTAGCTCAAATGGTAGAGTACCCGTCTAGCATGCACAAGGCCCTGGGTGTGATTTCCAGTATCACACACACAAAGAGATGTGCATGGCATTCACTCCTGCAATCCGAACGCTCAACAGAATGAGGCAGAAGATTGGGAGTTCAGGCCAGCCTGGGCTACGTAGTGAGGTCATGTGTCAAAAAAAATCTAAAAAAACAGACAAATAAATAAATGAAATAACAGAAGTGGAATTACCATATTGATCCACCAATTTAATTCTGGGGATATACCCAAAGGAATTGAAAACAAGATCTCAAAGACATATTTGTATATCCATGTTCAGCAATTTTATTCACAATAGCTAAGATGTGGAAATAATTTAGGATCCATTGACTGATGAGTGGATATAAACAAATGTGGTACGCCCATACAATGGAATACTACTCAGGCTTAAAATAGAAGGAAATTCTGACATAAGCTACAACATGAATGAACCTTAAAATTATGCTAAGTGAACTAAGCCAGACACAAAAAGACAAATATTGTATGACTCTATTTATATAAGATACTTAGAGTAGTCAAAATCAGAGATAAAGTAGAATAAATGGTGGCTGTCAGGGGTGAGGAAGAGGAAGGGGCATTAGTACTTCACAGCTAGAGAATTTCAGTTACAACAGGGTAACAGTTCTGGAGATGGATAGTGGTGGATACACAAAAACACACTTAAAATGGTTAAGATGGTAAATTCTATGATTTATATATTTCACCTCCCCCAAAATGGGCAAAAAAACATAAAAATGTATATAGGAGTAGATATTTTTCCTTCTGTACCTCTTTTGGATACTCTGTGAATTTTGGTATTTTATTTGTTGTGCATTTGTTTGTTTGTTTGAGTGGTAAGGGGCTTGAACTCAGAGCCTTGTGCTTACTAGGCAGTCATTCTACCACTTGAGCCACTCCACCAGTCCTGTTTTGGGTTGAGTATTTGTTGATATAGGATCTCCAGAATCATTTGTCCAGGGCTGACTTTGAACTATGATCCTCCTGATCTCTGCTCCCTGAGTAGCTAGGATTATAGGCCTGAGCCACTGATGCCTGGCACCATTGTGGATTTTTGCATTCATTCTGATTTCTAAAAATATTACATTAATATATTGTTTATCTTTGTTACTGAATTTTTTGGCCACCACCTTACATGTTGCACTGGAGATGAATGCCTCATTTGCCTCACCCAAATCCCAGCCATAATTATGTCCCAGCTTCAAGAGCTTCTGTGGGCTGGTGGCATGGCTCAAGTGGTAGAGCATCTGCCTAGTAAGCACAAGGCTCTGAGTTCAAACTCCAGCACTGCCAAAAAAAAAAAGAGCTTCCATGACTCTCCATCACCTTCATCACCTTCTAGAAAAACCACAAGCCTTTAGTCTTTGGCACTTGTCCACTATCTTCCCACTCTATCTTTCCCCTTCCTTGATCCTGCTCCACTGAACTCCAGGAGCCATGAGTTAGGTGCCCAGACCTATTCACTTTCCTGTCCCTGCCAGAATGAGCCTCCACTTCAAAACTCCCTGTTGCCCAATGTGGTTATGCACACCTGTAATCCCAGCACTAAGAGACTGAGGCAGGAAGACCAATAGTCTAACCTGGGCTACATTCCAAGTCCCTATCTCAAAAAAACAAAAACAAAACAGAACAAAACAAAATCCCTGTTGATCCAAGACATGGTCTCAGTGATCATTTTCCATTGCTGCTCCTCCCCCAGAGATATGAGTTGGCCTCCTACCCCCAAGAATGCCCCCCCAAGTCAGACTAGGCACTTCCCCCTGGAAGGTGCCATTCATGTTCAGTCCAGCCCTGGGCACTTAATAAATGCCCAGCACTCGTGATAATTTAGCTCCACACACCCACCCAAGAAAGGACAGCAGGCACCTGGTGCAAAGGTTTATTTCTGAGTCTGTGCTTTGAGCTAAAGGGAAGCGTAGAGTATGCCTTGGCCTTGCCAGACGGAAGTTCCTTGTCCCCAGCTGTAGCATAGGCCCTGGCCCATAGGCATAAGCAAAGATTTGGTGCTTGATGAGGAAGGAGGGTGCGGGGACTGGAGGAAATGGGCCTTCATCCCTAATGGTTCAGGCATGACCATCAGCTCTCCCTCCAAAGGAATGAGCCCTGAATGGAAAGGGTGAAAGAAGCTGCTGCAGGGACAATAGGGTCACTTGGATTTGGTCACAGCCTAGGTCTCCACTCTATCCTGAATCCTCTGCTCGGAGCTGATCAATAGGAACTGGACTCTGCCCCCAGCCACCCCTCGGGACAGCTTGACTATTGGCCATGGTTGGTACCGAGAGTACCCTCCCTCAACACCCCATCCCTATGGCCAGCCAGCCCCAAATACTGTGTGTGGGTGGGTAAGGTGGGGTGTGAATCTAGTGTCCAAGGACAGAGAGGGAAGATCCAGAGGGGGAAAGGGCTAGGAAGTACTCTGAGCCTGCTATTTGGAGGAGAGTTCAGCTTACGTTTCTTACTGGCACCCAGGAGCATCCTGTCCCACCCCGTCACTAACATATCTATGTGGGGCTGTACAGTCCAGGGATAGATTGGACTTTGGGTCCCTGAAGCTGCTGAAAGGGATAGTCACTGGTCACTGGATAGATAGGTGTTGGACTTGTTACATGGAGGTGAGAGGGCTGCACTGGGGGGGTGCTGGTAAGCAGCAGGCCTGCTTGGGGGAGGGACACCTCAAGTTCTTTGGGAAACCCTGGGAGAGAGGGCTGTTTGCTGAACCCAGACCCACCAGGTGAGTTGTGTCCCCGGGGACAGAAGAGCTGCAGGAGATTGGTCAGTTGGACACTGCTGAGTCACTGTGAGCTCCAGCTGCCCCAAGTCCTGCCCTGTCCTAGCTGGGACTGGCTGCTGTGGGTTCAAGAGGCCAGTGCAGCCAGGCGGTGAAGGGCAGGGCCCCGGGTGGAATATGGGGGAAGGGTCTGTGCCTCAAACCTCAGGGCTCAGGGCTTTGGGTCTGTGGCTAGTGGAGCAGGAGGCTGGGGCCCAGGAGTTCCGGGGGACTACAACGCAGCTAGGCGTATAGCATTTCAGCGCAAGGGAGACGCATGAATTCAGGCACCTATAAAGAGAAAATGGAACATTGACATCTCTATGACTCCAAACAAATGGATTCCCTGGAAGCTGTGACCTGGGAGGTTGGGGCGGGGCCTAAAGAGATTGAATGGGTGTGGCTTACGAGCTGGGGGTGGGGCCTATGGCAGTGGGCGGAGCCCATAAGCCAAGAGGTGGAGGGTTGGGGGCGGAGGGTCAAGGGGTGGGGCAGAGTCAGCAGTAGTGAGGGGTTGGGGAGCTGGGGGCAGGCTTGGGGTACTGAGATTAAGGGGGAGGAGAGGGGAGGGTCTGGCCAGCAAGGACCCCACCTCAGAAGAGGCCGCAGTCTTTGAGGTTCTCCTTGATGATGATGTCGGTGACAGCGTCAAAGACAAATTTGACGTTCTGTGTGTCGGTAGCACACGTCATGTGGGAATAGATCTCCTTCACATCGCGTCGCATGTTGAGCTCCAAGAACTGCACTTTGATGTAGTTGCCCGCATCCTCGTACGTGTTAGGCCCTACGGCAGAAGGGAGCGGTCACTCCGGGCTGCAGCCCTTGCCTAGCGGGAGGAGCGCAGTCCGGATAGTGGGGCTGGGGCGCCACCTGGCGGTCTGGCGAGGGCTCTTACCGTCGTAGTCCGGGAAGCAGATGCTAAGATGTGCCTTTTTTATCTTCTCGGAGAAAACGTCCTTCTTGTTGAGGAAGAGCACGATGGACGTGGTGGCGAAGTAGCGGTGGTTGCAGATGCTGTTGAATAGGTGCAGGCTCTCGTGCATGCGGTTCTGGGGAAGGCAGTGGCTGTCGGGCACCGGGGGACACGGATAGCCACCCCCAACACCGGCCGTGCCCAATAGATTTGCCCCAGAGCTTCCCCGCTCCCAGAGAACCTCCACCTCTTCCTCTCCCGTAGAGCTGAGAGCTACCTGGAGCAACTCTCTAGTCTCAGGGGCTCCCTCAGCTCCACCTCCGCCCTCAAATCCTCAGGCCTAGTTTGGTACTCACCACTTCATCATCCTCCACCAGCACCATGTCGTAGGCGCTGAGCGCCGCAATGAAAATGATGCAGGTCACCCCTTCGAAACAGTGGATCCACTTCTTGCGTTCCGAGCGCTGCCCTCCCACATCGAACATTCTGTGGGACAAGGGTACCTGAACCCGCGCAGCGGAAACCCTGGACACACTCACTGGTATCCCCTCGGCATTCTGTGATGGTTGGGGAGCTATCGGATGGGCCCAGGCCTTTCTGCTGTCAGGTGCAGGGCAGGCCCCTGAGCAAGGGTGTGTGTGTGTGTGTGTGTGTGTGTGTGTGTGTGTGTGTGTGTGTGGTGGTGGGGGGGGGGTCTTACCTGAAATTGAGATCCTTGAAGGAGAACTGTGTCTCAATGATGCCGGTGGTCTTGACACGCGAGCGCAGCACATCCTGCTCAGTGGGAACATAGCCCGGGGTCACTAGGCGCTCAAGGTCTGAGAGGTAGCTGAGGAAGACCCCAGGGTGTGAGTGGATAGGTAGCTGGAAGGGCAAAACGGGGTCCCAACCGCGTCCCCGCACCCTGCCTGCGCGCTCACTAGCCAGCAGAATCATTGAGCTGGTACTCCGAGGCGCGGTCAAAACAGGCCTGGATACCAGAGTCCTTCCACAGACGCTGGATGATGTCCGACATCTCCTTGGGCATCGTGCCCTCCTCGATGGTGTCTGCCATGTGCATCAGCTTGCGAGCATCGTCCTGGGGACAGGGTGGGAATGGTAGCTGGTGACCGTGAACCTAAGCCCAGGCAGGTGCCTTGAGTCCCCACAGTCCCCATCAGCTCGCCTCCTGGCGCACCTGGCGGGCTGAGTCTCCATACTGGATATTGAGTGTTGTCATTGCCCTCACGATGGCCAGGATGGATTGTAGGGTGTTGCCATAGATGATGGCAATGAACTCGAGGCACTCTTCCAGTGAGTACCCGTCCTGGTGGATAATCCTGCGGCCAGGGTAAGCACAGTCAGAGCCTCATGGGTCAATGGTAAAACACAGGCCCCATGTGCGTGCACCCTCCCCCAGGGGGCCTCCGAATGGGCAGGGGCACTCACTTCATCTGCTTGACAATGGTGCTCTTCCCAGACTCACCAGCACCTGAAAGGGCAGTGTGCCTCAGATCAGTACTGACCTAACAGTCTGCCTCGCCTCTATCACAAGGAGGCAGGGAAGATGAATGGGCTAGGTGGACCTGCAGCCAAGAGGCCTGGGGTGTCAACTAGACCCCTAATTATACCTGTCCTTACCCCATCCAAAGTAAGGTCCTGATGCCTATCTGCAAAACATTTGTAAATGTCAGGAAAATGACTTAAAGGGAGCAGACCAGCAGAATCAGTGACTTCTGCTGTTCAGGGAAATCCCCAAGACCCTGCTGCTTTTATTATGCTAAGACCAAAATAAAGAAATCTTGGAGCACCACCTCGTGGGGATATATGGTACTATGTACACAGAATTGAGCAGGGTCAACCCCTGCTTTTCACCTAAAAGCTGAAGTTCTCCCAGAGGCTCAGGGAATAAGCACTTCTGGCTGAGAGAGGACAGAGCCTGACATCCCTTTTGAGCCTGCTCCCATGAGGGCATTGGGCACAGTTAATGGGATTTCCGGCTTAGCCTCTCTGCATTCCCTCTGGGGGCCCTGGGTTAGTCCCTCTATCCATCACCATTTGGTCAGCTAGGACCTTCCCCACTCTCTTAAAGCAGCTCTTTCCCCTTGGGAGTTGGGCAGTGGCCCTGAGGCAGGCTTAGCTCAGTTCCACTTCCCCTTACTATCTATAGGACCATAGGCTCAGCTTTGTTCTCCACAGATGCACATTTTCACCCCTTTTTGTTGCTTCATAGTTCTGCCAACAATAAAGTTCTGGGACTTGAGGATCATAGTCTGTGGACCTGGGTTGTCCCAGAGGCTTCCTGCTCCCAGGAGGACAATGACCTTATTCCTAATTCTAAGCCCTCTATAGAGCTCCTAAGGAAGCCTCTGGTTTTTGAGCCTTGCCCAGCAGGCCTGTCAAACTAAACACTGGAGCTCTAAGGGGTCTATCCAGGGTGAAAGTGTGCCTGAACACACACTTGTACAAAAGTGTGTTTGACACACACTTCTGTGGAAGTCCCCTGGAACTTGCTTTGGGGACTGGGATATCACCACCTGTCAGCCATGTCCTTACTACGCCAGGATTCTCACTTTGCCTTATCCTGTCACAGTCTGTCTTTTTCCCAGAGAACCCATTTCACAGAAAGTCTGCCTTCCTGGCTTCAGGCAGCAGTCACCCCCCCACTGGGCCCATGCCCATACCCAGAAGTAGCAGTTTCACTGTTCGAGCATCCTTTTCAGCATCCTCTTTCAGCTTCTTTTCCAACTCCCTGGAGTGCTTCTCCTCAGCGCTGGCCCCAGCCCCCATGGTCCCAGCAGCAGGCAAAGGAACAGGATGAGCAGATGACTCTTCTGGATGGAGGGGCTCCCAAGAGCCTGGCTCAGGCCAGGCTCTGGTCTCTTGATATCCTTCTGGTCCCAAGACTGGCAACCAAATGCTTTCCACAGATCTTTGCAGGTCCTGGTGGAGCTGCTTAGTGGGATTTGGGAGCTAGGGGTGCCCAAAGGCCAATCAGAGACAAGGACAGGTGAAGCCTGCTCAGTCCCCCAACCTTCTAATCAGTCTGGCATGGCCCCAATCCCTCAACTGCTGACTCTGCACCCCTTTTGTTCTCCCCCCAACCTTCCAGGAGAGGCCATGGACAGTCCTTCCCATGCCCTATGGAAGGAGACATATTCAGTAGGGTTGGACCGGGGTGGTGGGGGGGACAGGCCCTTGAGCCTTAAGGATGGAGGCAGTGGAGGCACAGCTGGCAGCAGGAGTGCACAAAGGGAAAAGCAGGCAGAGCACCCACCACTGCCAAGCACTGGGCTCGGAACTGTTCCTTATCTTTTAAGCTCACACTGGCCCTAGGGGATGGATGCCCATACTATCAGCCCAGTTTCACCGATGAGGAAGTGGAGGCTCACAGGGTCACACAGCAGGCAGTGCTTGAGAAGACTAAGTGGCTCTAGACCAGGGTTTTATGCCTGCTGAGAAGTAACAATGGAAAGATGGGCTTTGTGTTTGCCCTATATTCAGGGCTAAATCTGAGCCTGAGCAGGGGCTCTACATGCTTCCACACTTCAGATGGATTCATGGATATACATGTCTGCTATAGGTGCCTGAGTGTGTTTCTGTCCCTTACTGGCACCAAGCAAGGTGCCACTAAGGACTAGACACATTTGTGCCTATACACTTGCATGAACATGTGAGCCTCTGTACGTGTAGCTTTTCAAATGCATGTGCTCTTATATGTGTGTTCATGTGGGCTTGTAAGCATATTTGTGTGTACACATATATGCATGTGTGGGGTTTCCTTTTGTCCCTCTTGGTGCTGGAGATCAAACCTAGAGACTTGTGCATGCTAAGCATATGTTCTACTGAGCTACATCTTCAGCCCACCAAAAACTCTTGTGCTTGTGTGTATATTTTGCAGTGGTTGCTTGGGTTCACGTGTACCTCAGTATGCATGTGTGAGTACACCTGTGTACATGAGCACAATAGCATGTGCTTTCATGTGTACATATATACTACTCTATGCCTGTGCATATGCATACATGTGTATTTGAGTGCAACAAAGTCTGTGATCTGCAGAGATGGTTGAACTCTTCCAGTGAATATTTTGTAGGCCTCTTGTTAGATGGGGAAATAGTTCTAGAGCAGGTCTGGTGCTCCCCAGAGCATGGAAAAGTGGGACTCACCTGGCCTGCTTCTCTTCTGTCCACTGATGGTGCTCTGGGATCTGACTATGAATACCTTTAAAGCCTGCCTGCCTCTGCTTAGGGGACTGGAGCACTGCTTAGGTGCAACATACTGTTGGTGAAGTGCTTCAGCTTGAGCCTGTAGGATTGAGCTCCCTGGTTCTAGAGGTCCCCCCACCCACACACTGCATCAGAAACCCAACATCTCAGGCTCTCAAAGCTCTCTCCAAGAGAGAGTTGGACTCCTAGTTGGACTTCTTGCCTGAAATCTGATGACCACTTAGTCCCCAATTCTGCTGCAGACTCAAGAGACCACAAGGGGGTGCCAGTGCCCTAGGCACTGACCATGGAGACTGTTTCTGTGCCACTTTCAGCTTTTGGACTTCACCCCCACCCTCACACTGTCAGTAGGTCCCAGAGTCTCTGCAGCCCTTTACACTGTCCAGGGGCTAGGGTAGTGCAGGATCCAGGCTTGTTAAGTCAAACCTGATTTCTGTGTTGTTTGTTTTTTGAGAAAGGATCTTGACATACAGCCCAAGCTGGTCTTAAACTTAATATCCTCCTACCTCAGACTCCTAAGTGTTAGGTTTACAGGCTTGTGCCACCACACCTGGCTGTACTTTTTTTTTTTTTTAAGTGGGACCAATCCACTGCTTCCCAGTTCCCCACCCGGCTTCCCTTGTTTACCAGGTATGAGCCTAATCCCCCTCCCCCAAAATCACCAAGGAGCGAAGCCAAAGTCTAGTCCCAGAGCCAGTGTTTATTAGCAAGATGGAACCCAAGGGAAGCTGTGGCCCGGGCAGCAGAGGGCCATCAGGAGCCTCCCAACCATCTAACTGCTCTCAGAGCTATGTACACCCATCACTTGAAGTGGTGGGCAGAAGGAAGCCCTGGAGAACCCCTGCAGGCCCTAGGCCTCCACCATGGCCCATCTCCCCTCTGAGCTGAGGGCTGCCTTCAGCCCTACCTGCACCTGGCCCCACTGTTCTCCCAGTCTCCAAGTCAAGGTGGCACAGGAAGGGCTAAGGAGGTAGAGTGGAATAGCCCTGTTCTGGCCAAGCAGGGAAGAGAGAAGGGCCTGAAGTGTCTGCCTCATCTGGGCAGGACTCCTCTTCTCCTGTCCCCAATAAATAGAGAATAAATACCTGGCCTTGACTGACTATCCCTGACCCAGGCAGGGATCGGCATCTTGTGATGACTTCTTCCCTTCTTCCCTTCTCAGGGCATCCTGAGGTCCCACCCCCAGACTCCAAAGCAGTCCTAGTATCCATCACTATGCCATAGTATGGCTGACAACACACATCAGCATAGGGGCTGGTCCATGCCCTGGCAAGTAGGGCTTGCTCCCTCCCTGTGTTCTGTAGATCTTGGTGGTGGCTGTTGATCAAGCAGACTTCCAGCAGAGTCTGGGGACTGTGTGATCCATGCCTAGCCCTGGCAACTTGCTGGGCTTGGTTGGGCAGGCTCAGTTTTGTTGTCTCTGACCAGCATGGGTCTAAGTTCTGGTTGATGCTGCCACTGAGGCAGGCTATATACAACCCACCAATAAATACTGTCTTTGCAGGGGCAGGGTGTGTATAGAATATAGATATTTTTTATATATATATATTTATATATATATATATCTTTTATATTAAAAGGGATGAGGGCTAGGCTGGCCCTACACAGGGCTCAGACAGCTGGCCTCATGTGTCCGGAGGGTGGTGCCGACGGTTCCGGGGCTTTTTCTGGTCCTGGGGCTCAGGAGGCCTGGGTGCCCCTGGGGCCTCCCTGGGGCTGGGGGGCACATGACGCCAGTAACCCTGGCAGTACTGGTGGATGAGGCCCACTTCTGGCTGGGCTAGCAGTTGGGCTAGCTCTTGGTAAGGAGGCGTGGGGAGCCCTGTGCCAGGGGATGGTGGGGCGCTCACAGCCAGCGGGGGGAAGAGGGCAGCATGGACAGCATCCCGGCCCAGTACATGTAGCTGCACCCGTGTGACGACGTGCTTGAAGTTGTTCTCAGTAGCCGTGCAGGAGTAGAGGCCACGATCACCGAGCTGCAGGGCACGAAGCAATAAGCCCTGCTCTGTGCGCAGGAAACGGTCCTCTGCACGAATCTGCAGGGGTAGGGGTGGGGGCTCAGAGGCTGTGTCAGCACTCCAATGCCCTAGCCAGCTTGCAGAGGAGCCCATTCCAGGCAGGGGCACCTACGTGGAATTTCTTTATACCAAGAAAAACCCATATGATGTTTCCACATAATGAGAGGTATCTGAATAAGGTATCCGCACATGTTTCCATGTCAGGAGGGATGACCCCTAGGAGGGTTCTGTACAATGAATGAGAGAATTTTGGAGCACACACAGAGAACTGTCATTTAATGAGAATCCCCAACTGCGGCACCCACAAAGAATTTCCACGTAAAGAGGGACACCTGTAAGGCTTTTCCACAGAATGAAGGCTACCCACATAATTTCTATATACCAGAGTCACCCACACGTCATTCCAATACAAGGAGGTATACCCCAGTGGCAGTGATACCTCATCCACAACTCCATCCCAACCCAGGAAATATGACATTCACCTCCAAACTCTCAGGGCACAGGCTGAATATGAATATGGCGTACCTATAAACGCTTTCCATATAATGAAGCCTATCCTAGTTAAATGATTTCTCTGTAGGAAAGGGAGCTTGGAAGGGATTTCAGAGACTGAGGGCTGCCCTAAATTGGCTTCTACACTATATTTCACCCACATGGAATTTCCACTGTCATCCATGGTGTAGGATGGGCACAGGAACTTACCTCTCGGCGCCGGTCATTGGGATCTCGTTGGAACAGCCATTTAACAGTGGCTTGGGGTGAGCGGGGCTGGCATTCAAGGAAGGCAGCACTGCCAGCCACACCATACTGCACAGACTCCACAGCATTCTTGTTGGCTGTGGATCAAGAGTGCCCTGAGTGGAAGCAGCATAGCTCCTGGGTAGTTAGTCTGCTGGCTGGTGAGGGGCAGGCATTGAGGGACACCCACCTGCAAAAGCAGGGTGGCACCACAGGCATCTACCCCCCTGAGGAGGTGACCAGGGACATCCCAATCCCAAAACTCCAGGTACCCTTTCACTCCCTAGGAACCATCTGCAAGTCCCTACAGTGTGGGACCTATGAACAGCTTCATGAGTTGCACAGGGTTCTGCAGTGTGAGGAGCACCCAGTGGGAGGCATAGTACATTTACTCACCATTGGAGTTGAATCCACGGCACTGCCTGATGGGGTTCCCATGCCGGACGTCCTGACGGCGACTCCGCCTGGGTGAGGAGAGCTCATAAAGGAGTGCTCCCAGGGAACTTGCCCCCCATCCCAGGTCTCTTCACACCCAAGACTCCGAGGCTCTGTATCCCCAGGGCAGTGATTCCTCACCCACAACTCCATCCCAACCCAGGAAATATGACATCCACCTCCAAACTCTCAAGGCATGGGCTGAAATCCCAAGGATCTGGGGGTCCACACCTCTTGGAGGATGCTGTGTAGCGAGAACAGGCCTGGCCATCCCAGGCACAGTAGGGGTCTCGGGCGAGGCAGCAGTCAGCACAGGCAGCCCCGTATGCCTGGCAGCGGTGCAGACTCAGGTGTGTGACACCCACGGCTGAAGCTACATACAGTTGTTGCTGGGGGCAGGTTAAGGGGCTTGTCAGTTTCCTCCCCACAGACAGTCCCCATCAGCTGGGTTCCTTCTCTTCCTTGTTCCATTTCTCAGTTTTCCCATTCCTGTTCTAAGAGCATGACCCCAAGGAGACACAGGCTTCATCCTCATCCCCAGCTCACACTGCCAAAGACTCACCCTTTTAGAAGAGATGGTCATGGTCTTAACTGGTGCTGGGTCCTAGAAGAAGATAGGGGATCAGCATGGGACCCTGGGGATCCCCTCCCCGCCACTGATCTTAGAACAGATCTAAGGTCAGGACTGGGACTGAGGAGGATCAAGGTGGGGAGGACAGGATCAGGTGGGACCTACCTTGAAGACCTCCACCTCCTCCAGCATGAGCTCCTCCACTTCCTGGTCATCCTTGGGCAGCACGATGACCTTCTGTACTGTCCCGCGGTCTGGAACGGGCCGGGCAGGACCTCAGTGGGGCTGGGGACGCTGGGGAAGGGGCAAAGCCTCAGCCCCTTCCCCCACCAGGGCCCCAACTCCCTTAGGACAGTGGAGCAGGAGTTCCATGATGAAGTTGAAGGGTTTCCATCAGGTGAAGGAAAGAGACCAAGGGGACCGGCACAGGACAAAGGCCAAGGTCTGCCCCCAAACCCTCATTTTGGGCCCTGCTGAAAACAAAACACTGGCATGTTCCTATGCTGGGAGCTGTTGGAGCTATGATATGTGCACTTAAGTGAAAGTGTGCACATGCCAGCGTGTACCAGTATTTGGACCTATGTATCCCAGGAACCTACCATCTGTTTCTAACTGGCCCCATATAAGGACCCCCAGGTACCTTATACCCTGGGGATGAGAATGGAAATGCAGTTTTCTCCTCTTTAGCCTTAGCTATCCCACCAAGGAGGAGAAAGCTCCCAAAGATAAAGGTGACAGAGCTGACCTTGATGAGCCTATAGAAACCCCTAGCAGGACAGGTTCCAGCCCTCAAATCAGCACACCCCCCCCACCAAGTGGGCCCAGCATGGGAGGGTCTGGGAGCAGCAGCGGGTACCTGTGCCCAGGAAAAGCACCTCATAGCGCCCGTCTGCTGCATCCACCTGGTCCACAGCAACAGTGGTGAGACGGTAGGGAGCACCTGTGCGGACCACCAGGGGCCGCCGCTGCAGTGGGTACACGGCCTGGTACATGAGTGGGTGGCTGCGCATGAAGTTGATCACTTCATCAGGATAGTCCTTGGTGGACTTCATAGATGGTGTGAAAGTTCCGCCAGGGCACTGCAAGCAGGTGGTGAGCGTCAGTCCCAGGCTGCCCAGATGAGGCAGATGGACCCATTAGCTCAGGATAGGCTTCCACATTATCTGTCTCCCACCATCTCAACCTGCTTTTCCCTCCAAACCCCTCTCCTGCCTTCCACCCTACACCCAACCTCTCTGTAGTTCCTGCTGTATCCAAGGTCCCCAAACCCCAATAGCCAAATCCCATGGCCACCTCCCAGGCTTCATGCACCATGACCTTGTGACAACATTTGGCTGAGTTGACCATTCCCTTCCCATGTCCTCACCCCCACCCAGCTACCTCCTTCCTTTCTGGCTATCCATCTGGTCTCACCACTTCTCCCTTCTCCTAGGCTGCAGGCCCTGAAGTCTGCCTAACACACCAGTCATGCTCTCCCCTTCCCTGAGGTTGTTCCTTCTGCCTGGGACTCAGCCTGTCCCCAACCCCTGCCATCCTTCCAATTCTATCCTTCCAATTCCAACTTCACTTCTGAGGGGAAGCCTTCCCAGTACTCTAAAGAGATCATAGGATCAGTCCTGACCCTATGGAGTCATACCTGCCACTGTATTAGATCAGATCATGTCTAAGCTCTCCTGCTTTGTCATTTGCAATGGCCCAGGTCACACCAAGATAGTTAAATACCTCCCCTCACTGCAGAGACCCTGAATGCTTGGCCTGGTCCTGCCCACTCCCCACTTCCTTGCTCACTATTAGCCAGCCAAACTGATTTCCAGCCTGCCTCCAGCTTTTACCTTGAAGACTCTTCCCTCTAATTTTTAGCTCCCAAACAACTCCCCAGAGACTCCTCCATGGGGCAGCCCACCACATCCAGTCCCCCATCTGTGTCTCAGGCTGCTGGCTAGCTGGGTTGCTTTATGCCCTGACCTATGTGAACAGTGTTTTATTTTTGTTTGTGTTTTTTGGTGGTTCTGGGGTTTGAACTCAGGGCCTCCACTTAAGCATAGTATGGTACACCTCCCCTGCTGGCTATGGGCTCCATGATCATGGGCCTATGTCTGTAGAAGGTCTAATCCAGAGTACGTTTTTTAGAAGCAGAGAAGAGGGAGAGGCAAGGTGAGTATTTACCGTGCCAGGCCGAGGGTAAGGCATCTTCCCTGAGAAGGGCATCCACTGGTAGTTGGGGCCCTCCTTGTGGGCAAAGGGTCCATTGAAGACCATGCGAATGTCAGCCATGGAGTAGACACACACAGCAGAGCCTCGGAACACAGAGCTGCATGCAAGGCAGGCTGCTGAGGGCAAGGCAGACCCTGGGCCCAGAGCCCCTCCCCAGTCTACCCTCACTTCATAGCTCACCACCAGGTTGGTGTCCTCCATAAGTCATAACACCCCTCCCAAATCCAGCCACACCCCGCCACTGCTGGCCCCTACCCCAGCCTCACCCCGAGGATGTAAAGACAGCATAAATGACAGGGTTCCTCACATCCTGGGTCTGCTGGACAAACACATCCTCTGGAGACAGAGGGAGAAGGTACTGAGAGGGTGCTATAGGCAGGAGCCTCAGAGCCCTGTCCACTCCTGCCTAAGGGAGGGAGGCCACTAGAGGCACCCTGACCACCCATCCAGCCTCCCATTCTTCCTGCTACAGCCTGCTGGGCACTCACGGAGCTCATCAAAGTGAGTCTCAATGCCATCCTCGCCTGGCACAGAGCAGACAAGCCGCGCTTTCAGGAATGTGCTCCACTTGTTGACCAGACAGCAGTGACCACCATCATCATTCTGGGGAGGGGTAGGAGTAGGAGGCTGGGTCAAACCAGCTCACTTACCCCTAAGACCCTGCTGGAACCAGGCCAACAAAGCCAGGACTGGGCCTAGAGGGGGACAGCATGGGGCCCCACAGATGTATGCATACCAAGCAGATGCGCCCAATGCGGGCATACACCGCAGGGCTCTGCGTAGCCTCTGCTGACCGCTCGCGGAAGAAGAAGTAGAGCTTGTCATCATTACGCTCTGCGCTGTCAGGGATGAGCTCAGCATGGATGAACGAAGGGTCTGCAGGTCAGCATGGGTCAGCTGCATGAGCCCATCCTCTGACTTGTAACCCTTTTCCCCAACAAAATCTTTGGCCAAGTATAAAGAACACCCTCTACTTCTCTCCAGACAGGAAACCACCCCTGCCCAATCTAGTCATAGGCCAAAAACTGCTCCATATGTGTTTCTATAGGATCTCCCTGTCACATCCCAGACACAATGCCCACCAAAGATCTTATGGACTGCACTCACCATTGAGCCACCGGGAGTTGTACTGATCTGTGCGCATGGCTGTCTGCTTTCCAAGTGTGCGGAAGATGGCTGCATCAGTGCCCATAAAATCGATGTACACACCAGCATAGAGCTCCTCATCTGTGAGTGGGCCAGTGGCCAGTCAGAGGACTGCCCTTTGCTAGGGCCAGTGCACAGCCCCAGTGAGCCCCAGGCAGGATCCTAGCTCCCTCTTGAGCATCCTGGGGTATGATAACATTTCCTGTACACTGGTGGTAAAGGTTTATCAACTGACTTGGGGAGGGGGGCTGGTAGTAGTAGCTAAGAGCTCTATTTAGCAATAATAGTCAATTCCTGTGATGTAAATATTCCCACCCCAGCTGATCTCAAGCCTCTCACTGACCTCATCCAGAGGGAATGGATGGACACTCATGCCACCTAGTCTCTGCTTCTCAGCTCACACCAAAGTCTGGCCTAAATCCCCTCCCTTCCCCCACTGCTGGTAGGGTCCCATTGGGGGCTACAGCCTGGTCACTTGTCTTTGTGCTAGAATAAGTGTTGGTGCCCCTCCCCCTCTAATGGCAGAAGACACATTCAGATTGCAGAAACAGACAGGGTGGGAACACTCACTGATAAGGGCTGAAGCTGTGTCCAGCTTGGGGTCATACGGACACTTGCCCTTCCCTGATTCGAGTCTCTCAGGCTCCAGGTAGAAGATATAATCCTGCAGGGTAGAGGGGGCTCAGCATCTCCAGGCCAGTCCCATAACCAGCCAAGAGTTAGGGTTCCCAGAGTGAGAAAGCCCCCTGGAATACCCTGAACCCACTCCCTGCACTCCCCCGAGTCCTCAGGCTTGAATTCCATCCAGCCAGGTCTCCTGGGGCAGGGCCATGCTGTGGTTTCAAGGGAGTGGCTTCCTAATCTTAGGCCTCGGGCAAGACCTGGGAATCAAGTCTCAGAGATCTCAGCCCTAGAGGCCATGAAATAAGCAGGGGGTAGACTTGTTGGGGCTAAAGATGCTCCATGCCAACTGGCTCAGGAAGATGTTGGCCAAGGTCCCTTCAGGCCACAGAGGCCTAAGTCTTTGAGCTGTGGCTGCCTGTCTTGAACCAAGAAGGGGGTCCAGATCTAGCCAGGGCACCAGGCACAAATCAAGGATGGGGATCCTACCCTTTGCCATCAGGTCCAACCAGGCTACAGAGCTCTAAGGTTACTGTGTCCCCAGGCTTTGTGCCCTACCTGTGGTCCTCAAGATGGATCAATAGCCATGGCCTTCCTGACCCTCCATGTCTCCCCAGGGAGCCAGGAGTTGGGGAATCCAGCCCAAACCACACAGAATTCACAAAGCCCTCTGTGCCTCCCAGCCCAGGCTGGAAGATACTAGGAGGAAAGTTGTTGAAGGCACTGGGACCAGGGGGTGCTCATTGGCCTAGAGGGAAAGGCAGGGAGAAGGGAAGCAAAGGGGAGAGGAGAGAGGCACAGAGGAGGCGGCAGCAGGTGGCAGGATGGTGATGGGAAGGTGCACACAGGCCTACTTCCAGTTACACTCTGCACACATGACTTCCTGTAACATACCGCTCGGCACACATCACAGCCAGCACATGGAACCCACTGCACACACCCTGGATGCATACACACAGGATCTGAATGACTCCATTTTCAGCATTCCCTGCCACGCACATACACACTCTGTCATTCACCGGCAGCCCCTGCCCCCCTGCCCGCCCCTGCCCAGCCCCAGCTTGCCCAGCCCAGACCTGGGTCCTGACTAGTGGACAGATACCATCCCAAAAGAGAGCCCTCGTACGTGAGTATGCAGGACACCTGTATCCACCGCATGACCCACGGGAGGCATGGGCTTGGACACCTAGAAGTCATGTGTCAGACCCGCTGGGTGCTGAGTAAGGTGTGCCCAAGTGTATATTGGCGTGTGTTCATGCGTGTCTCCACACATCTGTTCTCAGGACTGAGATACAACTCTCCCCAAGGCGCCTGTCTTCTCCACCTGGTGGCTTCATGATTTCTTGCCTGCAGGGGCCACACTGAAGCTGACAAGCATCCAGCTGGAACTGCCTTCAGAGCCTGAAGGCACTTCAGGAGAAGGGATGGCAATGAGGCAGGGGCAGGAGGGAGAGGGAAGCCCCTGGGGGTGCTGGCCTGGGGACAGGACCAGGGTGAGTTGCAAGTCAGATGTCTTTCTGCCTGGCCAAGGCCTGGAGGGATGAGGCCCACCTGGCGTGGGGCTGTGAGCGTCGGGTGGACTGCGCCATCTGTGGCTCTGCTGCCTCGGCCTTTGACCACCTGTGGTTGGGTCCATGGCGGGGCCTGAGAAGACGAGAAAAAAGGTTAGAGCTGGGGGTGGCAGGGGCTGGGGGAGCGGGCTCGGGCTGCCAGCTTTTCACACCATACAGACCAGGAACACACTTTAGCACATGGGCTCCAGAGTACGTATATGCACGTGTACAGGTACACATACACACAGGTTTAGCACACGCCTGCACATACAGGCTCCTTAGGTCCAGTCACTCTCACACATTTCCTATAAGGTCATACCAGCTCATACACATGCCCACATGGAAATGGAAAAGGGCAGAAGCAGGCAGGGTAGAGCAGAGCTGGGGGAAGAGCAGCTCCCACCAACCCCTGAACCCAGGGAAGGAGAAGAAGACAGTTCTCCCACAGGCCATATGGCAGAAGCTGACCCAGCTGTCCAGCCTCCTGATGCCAAGGCTCTGCCAGGCCCTCTGGCTTGGCCACAGGAGCACAGTCCACAGGCATAACCAAGAGAACTGTTGCCATGTGTTGGGCGAGTGCTTACTATGTGCCAGGCACAGTGCTAAGAGCTTGGGAGCATTAGCTCACAGCCTCCTCCTCACACCGACCTGTGAGAAAGGCAGCTGTTAGCTCCATTTTCAGTTGAAGAAACTGAGGCTCAGAGAGTTGAACAAGGTCACTCACCCAAGGTCACAGGACTTGGAAGTGACAGGGCTGGGGCTCAAGCCCATCCTCCCATCAGGACCCTGGAATGCAGTTACCAGTGGGGACAACATAGGGCCAGGGTGGGCCAAGAGGAGCTCACCTGGGCACGGCGGCCACGGTTCACGTAGGTACACATGGGGTTGTAGGCACCTGTCCCACACACATATAGGTGTGTTCGATTCCAGGGCTGGATGAGCCTGACGAAGTTCCCACACTCTCCCTGAGGCCAGAGAGAAAGCTGTGTAGGTTCCCAGATACCTGCCTGGTTCCATTCCCTCTCTGGGGCTACCTGATCCCCTTCCCACCTGTGGACCCCACTACACTCACGTTGCCATCCTTGCCTGACAGCACGCACTCCTCGATGCGCTGTGGGGAGGCCGCCCAGTGAATCTGCCAGAGATGGGGGTCAGAGGGTGCGGTCTGCTGCTCAGGGCCCCAAGCCCTGGGGCTGCATACTCCCTACCCCGACTTCATGCCTCCCCATGCCCCACTTCTGAGCCAGCCCTTACAATGAGGGGCTCGCGATTGATGTCGTGCAGGTCCAGGGACAGCACATAGTCCTTGCTGCCCACATACATGCGGTCGTGGTCCTCATCCTTGAGCAGGATCCGGTAGTCAGTTGTGTTTAGCAGGAAGTTGAAGAAGTGGGCGGTGCCTGTGGCCTTAAGTTCTGTGGATGAAAGACAGGAGCACAGTTAGGCAGGAGTACCAGTTAGGACCCTCGAGAGACCATCCAACCATATGGTCTTTGACAGGGAGCCTGAGGTGTCCCTCAGGGACCCCATCACACAATTGTCTTAAGTTTCCAGCTTCCTCTTCAAGGATCTACTTAGCTCCCTCTCCAGTCTCTGACAAGCTGGGAGGAAAAAGTGGAGCAGGTGGGAAGGCCAGGGAAGGGGCCACACCCAAAGCTAAACCCCTGATTCATACACAACCTTAGCCAGTCCCAATGAAAGGGCAGTGGGTGCGGGCCAGGGTGAGTGATGACATCAAAGAGTCTTTGCTCCTCAGGAGAGGGTTAATGCTCACACTCTCAGGGTGGGGCCAGCTTCCCACAGAGGCCTAAAAGTGTTAATGAGCAGGTGGGGGGAGCAGGCAGGAACATCCAGGATAGCCTGTAGATGCTGGCACAGAGCATGGATGCCTTGTCCTCACCCCAGATGACCAGTAAGCAAAGGGCCCAGCTGGAGTGCAGCAAGGTCCCCTACCTGGCCTGTAACAGGCTAGCCAGAACACTGGAAAGCTCTGCAGAAGCCACACTGCCCTACAGACCTCCAGCTTCACCAAGACCCTACAAGGCTAAAAATGGTAAAACCCTCAGCCCACTTGGAATCAACCAGTAGGAGTCATCTGTGGGAAGGAGGTTCTCCCCATGGTGCTACAGAGTCCCCAGGGCTGGGACAGAGTCCAGTTGATTCTGTTTTCTCTTCTGCTTGAGTCTAGCAGCCTTGGCTCTCTTATCCCAGAACTCTGGGGAAAAGTCCTGCTTCCTGAGGATGAAGGACAGGAGGGAACTCAGCCAGTGACAGGCCAGTGACAGACAGAGAACTCCAGGAGGGTTGGGGACCTGTCTTTGAGAGAGCTGAGGGTCCCCCAGGCAAGTCCCTTCTCAGCCACAGCTATTTTTAGCTTGGTAGGAAAGAGAACATTGTGATGGGGGTGATAAACATTCACATGCACAGGGGACTTAGATGGCAGCACACAGAAGGACTCATGTATATATACACATAGAACAAGTATGCACATGTGTACTGTAACAGATGAGGTGCTCCTCAAGGGGATCATACATGTCACATTCCTTCCCCTGCTCACAGCTGATACCAGACTTCACAGGTGGGGCAATCAAGAAGGAGCCTGGGCCAGGGTCCAAGGCACCTGGAGGGGGAGGAACAGCTGGGAACTAAGGCCCTGAACATGGTCTGAAGGTGGCACCAGCAGGTGGTTGTCCCCAACTGGCCTGGCTGACCCTGACTCCAACTGGTGTGCCAGGGAACCTAGAATCAGCTAAAGGGTCTTTGCCTGAGAGCAGCTTCAAAAGCAGCCCTGGGATGTGCTAGGCATAGCCCATGTAGGGGAGAGGAGTGGGCTGTGGGCCAAGGTATCTGACAGTCAACCCAGAGCCCATGTCTGGTACCAGGACCTTACATTGAGGGACTCAGGGGCAAGGAAAGGCCCAGCCCTGTCCAGACCTGACTATGTGGCAACAAGAGAATACAGGTGACGACCTTGACCAGCCTCTGGGACTCAGGATCGCTGGGACGCCAGGGATCAAAGGGCCCATCCCTGCCTGGCTATGGCCTCACCCGCTTGTCCAGCGGCGCCTCTGAAGTCCTGGGCAGGGCAGCCTGGGCACCTGTCCTGCACCTGTTGTTGGGCCACTCGGAGTCCCCCTCCCGGCCACCCAATCATAGTGACAACAGGAAAGTAAACACTCCCCCACCCCCAGAGCTGGGAAGTGGCCAGAGAGGAAGTGGGGCTGCCAGTGGAGCCCCTCCAGGCTGGGACAACCCGCCAGAGGTTATTTATACCTTGGCTGGGGGTATGGCCTTGGTTGTGCCCTTACTTGTCCTGCTGGGCTAAGGGGCACTTGGGGGACCATGAAGGGGAGGGGGGCAGAGGATTAGCAATGAACCTGAGACACAGCACATGGGGTAGGAAGGAGCTTCAGAGATCTAACCCCCAGGGACCCAACCACCCATAATCCCTACCCTCTACCCCTGCTCAGCCTTGTCCCCCATAATCCAGACCCTCACCCTCTGCTGTGCCATGACTCCCAGGGCCCAAGCCCTAAGTCCAAGTCACCAACCTGCTTCCAAAGCCCCAGCATCCTAGGTTCCAGCTCTCTGAGAGAGGCAGAGAAGAGATTACTGAGCAGATAAGGAAACAATCCCAAAAAGGGGGGGCAGGAGGCTGGCCTTGAACTGACATCCTGCCCATGTGTCCCATCCCTCAGAGGTGGGTATAGAGTGCCTCTCAGTCATCTACTATGTGCAAAACCTTGTGCACACACATCTAGTTTACAGGTGAGGACATCAGGACACAGAGAACAGAAATGACAGGCCAGAGTGCACTGGGGCCAAGAGTGAGATTCTTACCCAGGTTCATTAATGACTGAAGAAGGGAGAGGCCCAGGGAAGCCAGTCCTGGTGGTGGAGGCTGCTGGCCAGGAGAGCAAGGGCCAGAAGGTGACTCGCCCTCCATCATCAGGGCACATGACTCAGGACCCTTGGGACCCTTCCCAGTGTTCACAGGATATGACGTGAATGACTCAGGACATGATGCTTCAGTCACTGTGGAAATGGGGAGGGGGAACCCCCAGTAGGCCATTGCAGGGTGGGAAAGAGGTGAGACCATGGGTCAGAAATACTTGGCTATGGCCATGTTTCCGGCATGGGTTTTATGACCCCAGTTGGAGCGCTCTGCCTCTCTGAGCTTCATTTTCCAATTTAGGACATCTCTTGGGTCCCCCTAGTACTGACATCAAAGCATCCTGACTAGGGTCCTATTCTGACCTCAGAGAGAGCTGAGTACTCCTCTGGTCTTTCCCCTCTGGTCTTCATGGGTGAGGAAAGGAGAGTAGGCTGGGGTGCCAAGTTCTTTCCCTGAGGAAGTAAGCTTCCTTCCAGATGTCACTAAATCTTGGAGGATATCCACCTCCCATTCACATCCCTATTACCCTATTTCCTAGTGTTGGAGTGGGGAGCAGAGAAGACTATGGGGAAGGAAGGGGCTTCCTGTTGACTCAGCCCCTACCCCCTCAACTCTAGCACATATTCCCCTCACCCTCAATCCACAGAAACAGCTAAATCCCAAATCATTCACCCAAACCAGCCTACTGAAGTAGAAGGCAGAGAGGGTGGAGGTTCTTCAGGGTTCCAGAAAGAATGAGGTATAGGGCACTGGCCTTATTAACCCATAGCTGGAGTGCTAATGTCACTCATGCCAGACGGTTGAAGAAAATGGAAACAAGGGGCCCATGATAGTTCTGTGTCTCTAGTCATAGACAGGAAGACTGAGGTCTCAGGAAGAGTGGTACTCACCCCAGGTCATGGAGTGATAGGTGGAGTTGGTGTCTTGTCCACTCCTGACCCATGCACCATAGAGCAAAGGAATTGGGGGCCCATATTCCTCCAAGAAGCTCAGGTCAGAGCAGGGGTGGTTCAGTAGCCTTGAGGACCCTCCTCTGATACCTACAGTATCAGCAAAGACCAGATCCTAAAGGTCCCGGGAGCCTAAGATAGCCTAAATGAGGTGTGTGTGGGGGGGAATGAGGAAGGTGGGGGGAGGGGAGGAGGATCCTGATACAGATCCAGCCTGGTCATGTCCTCAGGCCAGTCCCTACCTCTTCCCTACTTGTTCCAGGGCCAGCTCTGATAGTAGGGTGTTAGGACTCAAGCTTGGATAAGCTTTGACTTTTGGGGGTGGGGGCAACAAGGTGGTGGCCCGGGTGATGCTTCCTGGGAAGGGCCCCTCCCCTATCCTCTCACCCAGGCTAGGCATAGGTTGGGTGGGGTGGCATCCGGGAAGGATTTTCCCGTCATCGGGAAGGAAGAGCCTTTTCTGGCATCAGACACCTCATTTCCGCAGCCGTTTCCAACCTCTAGGCCTCTCCCTTGGCCATTAGAACTCAGTTCTGGCCCAGAACAGCCTGGCCAAAGTCCAGAGCAGGACTCAGTGCCTCGGAGGCTTAATACTGAGGGTCTCCATCTCCTCATTGCTGGAAAGCAAGGGTTGATGCCTTACTTTAAAGGAGACCACAGGCAAAGGCAGGCTCCAAGGAGGCGTGTCTACTGCCCTCACCCTAAGTGGGCAGCCCCACCCCCTGCTGCTGTCTCCAGGACACCAGGTCTGCTGCCAATGAGGCAGGGGTTGCTCCAAAAAGAGGGGTCTTAGGGCAGAGGTGAGCACCCCGCCCCTTTGGTTACAGCTCCACAAAGCAGTAGGCTCTGACTGACAGCATGACTTCTCCCAGCAGAGATGGGGTCTAGAGGGTGATAGACAGGTCCCTGCCGCCTAGCTCTGACCTATGACCTGTGTGGGCTAGTGTGGCCTTAATCCCTGAGCTGAAGAGAAATGGCATTGAGGGCACAGGGGGTGTTCTCCAGGGTCTTTGTTAGTGCTCCATCTACCAGGAAGACAAACCACCTGACCTCTGAGAAGGGAAACAAGTAGACAAGGATATGGAAGTGGAAACAGTGATAGACTAGCAGGGCCTAGGCAGTCCCTACTGGACACCTTTGTGGGCTCTAGGGGAGGGTGGCCCCCAGTCTCTTTCACTCACCCAGAGCTGTGAGGGGCCCCAGAGGAAAGCCCAGGGGTGGGACTGGCCCCTCTGGCTCCCAGCCTAATCCTCTTTTAATGAGCGGCCAGCCGGAAGGTCTCAGCCCCTGGCCACAGCCCTGCAACCCCAGGAGCCCCAGTTAGGCTGAGCTGGGGGCAGGGCAGCCCAGAAGAGTTTGCATGCACCACTCCCCTGCTTAGCACTCACCCCAAAACCAAGACCTCAGACACTAAGCAGGCCAACCTCAGGGGCTATCATCTGCAGTGACACCTGCTGGTGCTCTATGGTCCTCTTTTAGACACTCTAACACACATGTTCAGCTCAGGTCTCACCTGGGGCTAGACAGGAGAGGGTATCACTGATGACCCCCCCTTTCCCCTGGGTGTTCTAGATAGGAACTAGAACCAGGGCTTTGCTAAGGAGTTAGTCCTCCCCAGGAGGTAGACTCCACGTTCCTGTGGCCTCCTAAGTCCCTCAGATTCTGGCCAGGCAGTTCCAAACTGAGACCCAGAGGCCTCCTCCCGAGCCATGCTCGCGCGCACACACACACATTCACACACACATCCAGCCCCCTCCCCCCCGCAGGTGAGCCAGGTTGTTGCCAACAAAACCAATTACTGCCGTTCTCACCCAATTAGCAACTAATTATGGCCTCCCAGTCCATTCAACATAATTAACATGTAAATGACTCCAAGTGTTTATATTCAATAACCACTCTGATTGAATTTAATTTAAATGTCTGAACTGGGGACCTAGTTACTGTATTTCACCACCTAGAGCTGCCACTCTCTGGGAATGTGGATCCTCTAGAGGGGAGGGACCCCAGAGAGGAAGGTGGAGGGCAAGCACCACCAGCCCAGGATGAGAATGGATGCAGGAATTGCATGGCACGATTGGGAAGTGAGGAGCGGGAAGAGCCCCCAGTGTGACCCTTAGATGGGAAATCCTCTGGAATAAGGGGCCCCTTCTTAAAGGCTACTATAAACATCCCAGCTGTTCAGTAAACACCAAGCAAGGGTAGAGCCACCCAGCTGGGCTAAAGCTCTGCTCTACTCCTCCCTCCCACTGCAGGGGCTGGGGGCTGGGGCAAGCAGGCCCAGGCGTGCTGTTCCCACGCCCGTTCTGCCCCAGTGCCCACCTGCCCCGCCCAGGAGAGGGCAGGCCGGGGGTGGCTCATCCTTGAGCTAAGAAAAGCAAAGCCAGAGCAACAAGGTCAACCCCTGGCACACAAAAGCCCAGAACCAGAGGTTCCACACCTCATCCCAAGGATGTTCAGTAATTCTGACCCTCCATCCCAGCAGATGGGGCCTCTCTGGCCTAGGTACCTCCACTGACCCCTGCCCATCCCATGGCCTCATGGCACCTGATTATTCAGGCCTGAGCTGGTGGGTCAAAGGTCCAGGAGGTCCTTCATGAACCCTTAATGTGTACATGAATGAGCCCTGACTCAGCTTGTGAAGGACAGAGTGTGGTCAAGAGACACCATTATGTAGAAGGTGGGAGGAGGTGACCAGGGCCAGTCAAGCAGATCACACAGGATTATGTCCCAAAAAGTGTAAAGTGGGTAAGAAGAGGAGTTGGTCCTGGGGAAGGATTGTGCTGATCCATTTCTCAGGTAGACAGAGTGAAATAGCCTTTAGAGGCCTCTACCTCCAGAGGCCCCAAGGCTCACCCCTCCTCCCACATTCCAGACCTGGCCCGGAAACCCCTCACTCCTTCCTCTACCACCTCCTCCTCCCGTGACTGCAAAAGACAACAAACTCTTCATGGCTCATTTACTCCGATAAATCACCCAGACAGACAGGCCAGGATGGGAGCTAGGCTGGTGGATGTCAAGACCCTCCCCCTGCCCTGGGCCCAGCCCCCATCTCTGCCACCCTCCTTGGACCCCTGCAGTCCCTGCAGCCCCTCTGACAGGATGTCCCAGACAGTCTTAGCCCGCTCCCCAATGTTCTTGTGGAGAAATTGTGGCATAGAATAGATAAGATTGGTACTCGGGGTCAGCCTTGGAGGCTGCAGTGAGACTGATAAGGAGCTCAAGCTGTTCTCAGTCAGTAGCCAGTCAAAGGCAGTCAAACAGTACTTCACACAGAGTTGGTGCTGGGATAGGATGGGGTTGATCAAAATGACAGGGCAGGCAGCTCTGAGTGGAAGCCCTCTGGAGTGCCACCTACCTAGCCTCGGGTGTTGCAGGAGCCCACAAGTCCCCTAAATTCTAGCCACTGCTCTACCAGTTATAGCTCATGACTCAAGAAGGAAGCCATGGCTGACCAGCAGATACACAAGGCCATGGAATCAATCCATGGAGGGAAATGAGGGTATCCAGCACCAAGCCCCAAATGGGAAGAAGGTGCAAAGACTTCAGAAGAAAGAATGTGTCAGGGTAGGAAGCCAAGGAAGGGTGGTTTTAGGAGTGAGTGAAGGTAAAGAGGGTCAGGGAAAGGAAGGAAGGAAGAATAATGGTGGGAAAGGGATGTCTAGAGCTGAGGTCTCCAGGTCCCAAAGGCTTCCTGGTCCCTGGAGGGTCCTGACATTTTGGGTCTGTCCCTGCCCTGCACAGTGAGCCTCAGACAACTAGTGCTTGCAAGGTGCCCCAGAGAGAATGCCACAGTGGACCTAGCCAAGCCTCACCCCCATCCCACAGGCCAGCCCTCTGGATCCTAGGCCAGCAGCCACTGCCCAGACCTGATCCTTCACTGGGTCAGGACCATATGTCAAGTTCTAGAGCCCAGAAGACCTCTACCTTCTCCCTGAGGCTGTGCAGCAGCCTGGGTGGGGGCTGCAGGCCTTCCAAGCCCAGGCACCCACGTGAGCTAGGGTTTGGATTCAGACTGTAGCCTTCTGGCATCCAGACCTCTGGCAAAGGCCCTCTTGCTATTTCTAAGAAAAATGCAGCAGGAATCCTCTCTGATTCTCCAAGAGCTCCCTTGAGGCAGGGCTAGATTCCCAGGATAGCACTGGGCCAGGCCAGGAAACACACTTTCTACCCAAGTCATGTAGATGTCTAAGTGAACAACCAGGCTCTGGCGACCCCAGCACAATCTACAGGAGCCAGAACAATCTCCTGGGAGGATGTTACTGCAGCTGACCAGGTGCCCCAACCAGACTTCCAGGCCCAGGAGCTTATCTCAGGGGCAGGTGAGGGGAGTCTATTTCCAAGACATCCTCTTCCCACCAAATGATGTCTATCACTGAAATTCTGCACCAGGCATGTTACTGCCTCTGCTGCAAGAAAAGAGCTAAAAGCCACAAGGTGCTGGAAGGCACATACCCTACCCCTGCTTCTTCCTTTCCACAATCTCCCCTGCTCTGTTTAAGATGCTGCTTCCTCCATGAATTCTGTCTGGTAGAAGTTCTTCCCCTCCAGACACTCAACATCAGGCCTGCCACAGGACTCAGGGTCCTTCCTACAGTCCTATCTAAGCACCATCTCCATAACCAAAGGTTAGAATTCTGGAGGTAGAGGTGAGGACACGCTGGAGCCAGCCTTCCCCCTGCCACCTCCCCACCCACAAACACAGCACTCAGCCCTCACATGTCTCCACTGTCCTGGCCACTGACACTTCCTCCACTGCTGGGGCAGTAATAGAATTCATATTTAATCCTCTCAACGACACAATGAGGGCAGGACTATTCTCATCCCTATTTTCCAGGAGGCAGTGGAAACAGACAAGTTTACTCTCAGATCTTCCTGCAGCCAGGATGCAAGCAGGGCAACCTGAGCCCTTGGGATGTTGCTTCCAGGGCACCACTGCCATTCCTACCTTACACAAAGGAAACCAGGGCTCAGGGAGGCTAAGTCACTCGTCTGAGGCCACACAGGCAACAAAGATAGAATTGGGGTTTGTCTGCCCTCAGGGCCAATCAGGTACCACCACCACTATCTAGGTGCCCTACTCTGCTCTGAGGGAGGAACTGGAGGGCTCCCAGGAGTCAGGGGCAAGGAAGCCATGTCCCTGAAGCCACCTTCTGAGGTATCACCACCTTTGGAGGGGCCAAGGAGACAGAGGTATACACACAGGTACAGGCAGACAAGAGCCCCTCTAAGGCTCACTGCCTCCCAAGCCACAGGGTGAAAGATGCCTTTAGGGGCTAGAGTGAGATTTGTATCTTGGTGGTTTCTCTTTAAATTCTTTATGATTTCAAAGCTATGAGGGCTGCCAGAGAACATGATTTACTCCTCGAGCATGCACCAGCTCCTCACTCAGTGCCAAGGGAAGCTGGAGCCAAGCAGGGTGGGGCAGGCGACATGCCAGAGTCAGAGACAAGGCCTGTGCTGCAGAGGCCTAACCAGTGTAGCAGTCCCATCCAAAGCTTGGCTAGACTAGAAGGGTCCCAGCTGAAGGCCATGGCCACCAGCCTGGCTACCTCAGACTGGACCTACTACAAGTTACTCAACAATCACAAGGACCCTGTCTCTACTTTCTCCAAAGTCAATTTTCATCCTGGAATACCCAACCCTCCCTGGCTTGTCAGTTTCAAACTCCACCGTAGCTGTCGAAGTCACCTGAACCCTGCCCAGCTCCCTGGTGCTACCCCTGGCCTCAGAGCTCAATGCAGGATTTGGCTGGCCAAGGAGCTCATGGGAGCCATGGCAGGCCCTTTAGCTTTCCAGCTCCAACCCTACCCCTGCAGCCAAGCCAGGGC
This sequence comes from Castor canadensis, assembly GCF_047511655.1. NCBI lineage: Eukaryota > Metazoa > Chordata > Mammalia > Rodentia > Castoridae > Castor > Castor canadensis. The sequence goes on along the minus strand of NC_133402.1, from coordinate 50,015,865 downwards.
CATGGCTCTGTTAAGGCCTGCTGCAGGTCCTTCCACCTCCACCTTCACCCTATTAGGTAAAGTTACTTAGCTGTGACTGATCCAACCTTGTCATTTCCAAACAGGACCTGGTAACCTTGGTCCACTGATGCCACATGCAAATGATGTGAGTGGTAGCGCTGTGCTGGTAGGCGGAGGCATGTGGAGGACAGTGATTAGCCCCCGTCTATTCACCCTTCACCTGAAGAATCTCATTCCTCACTGAGGAGCCAGCTATTCCTAGGGGCTGGGATCTAGATAGATTCTGGACATTGGAGCCCCTTCTTCTTTGGGGTCCTGGTTTTCCCATCTCTGATGAAAGAGGGTTTTCTATGGGACTCTGCTCAATGGAAGGACTGAATTTTCAGACCAGAAATTCACAAATCCCAATTCAGCTCTGTCAGCAGAAGGAAGGCAAGAGGAGCCTGCCCAGTGCAACTCCAGATTTTTTCTTAAGGAGGCTGGAAAGGCTGAAGCTGGAATCCCGAGGGATACTGGAACCCTAGCCCCAGCTCATGGCAGCCCGTTGCCATTAGCACCCCCGCCTTCCACACTCAGTCCTGAGACAGGGTCAAGGATTATGTAGAACCAGGCTCAACCTCAATCCTCTGGCTAAAGGACCTGGGAAGCCCTCTGAGTTTCCTTCTTTATGGGAAAGCCAGACAGACTCTCCTTAGGCCTGGGAGGGACACTGCCTGGCTATCATCATCGGCACTCATCATTTTCTTCCCTATTATTTTTATCTTTCCTGATCCCCTGCCACAAGGTGACTTTCTGCTCCTTCTCCCTACTCCTGCCTCAGTTTCCCTAGTAGCCCAGCTGCTTGTGTCATTACAAGATCCCTCTCTCCCACAAATACTTTGTGGCCCTAAGATCTGGCAGCCCAGGCAGCAGTAGTGTGTTGGGGGTGGCTTCCTGGGAAAAAGTAAACACTCCCCACGCTGAACAAAGAACCTGGCAGGGCCTGGTACCACCCTGCTGCTGCCTAGGAGGGAGGTGGTGCCCCAGCTCCTGAAGCATCTCAGTGTAGGGGAAGGAAGGGTTTTTTTCACCCAGACTTGGCCTGCAACCCTGAGCCAAGGGAACCCTGGGTCCCAAGGGAAAATGGTGAGGGAGAGCCTATTGCCCAGCCTCCCCAGTCCCAGGTATCCACAAACTCTCCAGAGCCAGGAGCAAAGACCACCTCACCTGCTCCTGGAAACCTGCCCCATTGACCTCTCACTGTGCCTGACCTTGGCTGTGCTACTGATGAAAGCCCAGGAGATGGGCTCACACCCATCTCTTTGCCCTTACACCCTCCCAGCTCTTGACCTGGCTGGGGTGCCTAGGCGGATGGGTGGGCAGTAAGTCCACGCCTGGCCCAGTTCCTGCCTTTGTTCCTTTTTCTGACCTGGGCAGTATAGTTCCCTCATGCCAGCACCTCTGCCTTGGAAGGGTCTAACTCTACCTAAGCCAGAACTGGCACCTCTCAGCTACAGCAGGAGTAGGGGAGGTCCAGCCTGGGCCCCTGAACCCTGGGTTGCCAGCTGTTGTATCTGTCTAAACACGGAAGGAGAAACTGAATCTAGAGCCCAAGTGACCACAGCGCTTTTGAGAGTAACTCTCTCTGTGCCCCTCATATGAAACACTGAAGAAAAGATTCCCATTCTTCTTTCCCAGCCCCTGGTCTAGTTGTAGGAACCCTAGTTTCTTTAGCGATCAATCTTCATTCTCACTCCACAAACACTTGCTGAAGGCCTCTTCCTCACTGAAAATCACTTCCTGCATACATAACCTGCTTTGTTCATTTAGTGCGGGAAGGTCATACAGGACTTGTGCACAGTACACACTGGGTTTCCTAGTGGCCCTGACCAACAGGGTGTCTTGTCTTTTCAGTCAGTCTGCCTGTGAGCACCCAATATCATTTACTGCAGAGTCCCCAGGACTTGGCACAAGGCAGGGTGCTCAATAGGGGCTCAAGTATCTGCTAAACTGAAGTGACATCTAAGCATAAAACTAGGACATGAGGTCAGGTGAGAACAGGAAGGTCATTTTGACTGGGAACCTGCCTGGGAAAAGGTATGAAGGCCTGGGATGGGGTGGCCGCAGGCATCTCCCAGTCCCACTCCAGGCTGCCATAGCAAGCAGCACTGTAGGCCAGCTGCCAATGAGCTGGGCTTTTAGTCACTGTGGGTGTCGGCTTTAGAGTTAATTGCGAGGGAATCGACCCAAGGTGATGTGGGCACCAACAAGGCCAGGACACCAGGGTTCTATTTCTGGTCTTGCCTCTGCCTCCTGCCTGACCTTGGCCCTGCCCTTGCCTGTGCCTCAGTTTCTTTCTCTGGAAAAGAGGAACAAATCCTTTGCCCTTTTGCCCCTGGAGATCTGAGAAAGTTTAAAAGAATTACATAAAGAACTTAAATTTCATCCCCCCCACCCCCTGCTTCCCTGCATGGTAATGAAAATAACACCCAGGGTAGACACAAGGTCCTGGGGTGTAGAAACCAATCCCCTCCTTCTCCTGTGGTGGAGAAGGAGACACTCCACTGGCCTGCAGGCACCCTGGGCAGGGAGAGAGTTTGAGGGGGGAACCAATTCCTCCAAGATTTATTAATCTGCTCTGAGGAATTCCTCCAGGGAAGGGCGGAGGTATCAGTAGAATAAATATCTCACCTTCCCAGGCCTGAGAAAGGGGGGCACTTCTCTAACCCAAACTGATTAACTCTTCTCTGCCCATTCCTCAGGCCCTCTGTCTTCAGGCCCTCCAGAGAACTCCTTCCAGGCCCATCTTCAGAAATTCCAGAAGTCAGGACTGGAAAAGCCGATGATATGTAACTCACTCCCCCATTCCTGTTACCAAGTTGCAGGGGGAGGGGCCCTGCCAGGGGCCATGGTGAGGTGGGGGCTGGGCCTCAGCCAAGCCTGAGGAAGGAAAGGTCAGCCCAGCTTTTCACCCAATATGGCTGCCCGGAAATCTGGCCTGCCAGGGCTAGTCAGCACCACCCAGGGCAGCCGGCTGAGAACTCAGCAGTGACTCCAGGTCCTCCAGGTCCCAGCATAGCTACTGCCCCCAACCCCAGGCCCAGAAAGACCACACATTCCTAGAGGGTGGCTATCAAGTGAGCCATGAGTCCTCCTGGGTGTGTGCACCATGTGTTCACCTGCTAGGTGGGTTAGCCCTAGCAGGAGCTGGGGACCAGCCTCTTACTCTGCAGACATAAACCCATCATCGTTTGAAACCTCCTAGTGACTTCCTAGGCAAGGAAAGCACTTACTGGGGGTCTGGGGAGCAGAGGCCTCTCACAATAAAATGTTCTTTCCCTAAACCTGTCAGATGAATCCTTGCCAGTAACAACCAACAGTGCCCTCCCTCCAGGTCTCCTGGGAAGCCCTGCTACCTGGAGATCACAGGAAGGCCTCATTGTCTGACCCTCTACACCAAGAGCTGCCAGGGCACAAGCAAACAGAGCAGTGGCAAGTGTGGAAGGAATAACATACTCATCTCCCCATTTATCACCCGGAGAGAAGCACCCTGCAGACCACGGACCACAGAGCCTATATATCCAGATGCCCAGATTCAGAACCCTTTTCCAAAATGTCTAAGTGCTCCGATATCTAGCATTTCCCATCAAGTCCTTATCCTCCATTCTCCTTCCCCTCACATGCAAGAAAACCCATCTGACTATACAATTTGTCCCTTTTTTGTCCTGACCCCTCTTTTCTTTCCAGTGCAGTAGAGTCAACTGCTATGAAGAAAGGATATTTCTAGGAAGGAGCAAGGTAGTCTCTTACCTTTGAATGAGAGCCGGACCCGGGGTGTGGCTGAGAGGGGTTCCTGGTTGGGAGTGGTTGGCCAGGCCCTAGTCAGTAGAGAAGCCCAGAGGAGGAGTCCAGTGACAAGCATTGTGGGAGGGGCCAAGGGCCCACGAAACAGACTAGGCTCTCTGGACACCTGGGAAGAGGACCAAGATCAGAATGTGTAAGGCATATATAAGGGAGCCCAGCCCTACCAACATCTCCTTTGTTTAATTTCTGCTCAAAGTACCTCAGTTTCCCTGCCTGAGTAAGAAAAGTGATGGGGTCTCCATGCTTACACCCTCAGCTTGGGACCATGAATGCCCCAGTGTGCAAACCTCATATATGTTCTTCTGCCTGTCTTTGGAGAAGTGTTACCAGGCTACAGTGGGTAGCCTGAAATTACCAGAGCTAATGGAAGCAGATGGAGACGTAAACCCTACCCTTAACCACACCCTAAATTCCATACATGGGGCCCAGCACAAGCATGTGATCACGAAGCCCTCTCCTGTTCCCAGTAGGATCTCTCCCCTGAACCTACCACTAGAGTGGATTCTCTCCCACCTCAAGGATGAAGAAGAGATGGACTCCATCCCTGCCTTCTCCTACCAAAGCTCTCCTCCCAATGCAGGGAAATCTAGACCTGATTATTGGGGTGGAGGGAATACATGAGAAGGTGGGGGAATGAATGAGACATCTGGACGCAGACAACTCAAAGCAGAGAGTACAGCACCAGTCAAAAAAGGAGAGGAAAGAGTAGCGGGACTCAGTTTTACTAAAATCAAAGCAGGAAGGACATAGGTCAGACAAGCAGAAGGACTTCCTGCCAGGAAAAAGTTCTAGTTCTGCCCCTAAAGCTTTCAGAATGGGTGCCAGAATGACCTGTGGGCCTGCAGCAGGGTCTGAGCCAGCTGCATTGTCCCCTTCAGAGTCCCCCACATTCCCAGCAGGCCCAAGTTTCAATATCTGTGTTTTTCAAATATTGTCTCCCCAGGCAGGCTGGCTGTTGGGTAAACGAAGCCCAGCACCAGTTGTTGGAACATATTGCTCCCTCCCGGCACAAACCAGCGCCAACTCCCAACTCCCCACCAGGAAGCATTGGGGGTGGGGGCATCAAGAATGACAACATAAGCCCCATCCCCCAGATCTACCCTATCTATTCCCTTCTCCCATGGGAGGCAGGACCATGGGCCCATTTCTAGGACCCTGGGATGGGGGTGGGGGAATTGTGGCCTGTTACTCTGGGTCATGGCTGCCCCATGCTAAGGCTCCACAGCAGACTCTTAGACCCTGATGCCCTCCCCAGACCCACCTCCCCTGAGCTCTTGCCTTTCCTGCCAAGGCAAACCACTCATGGTTCCTCAGGCAGGAAGTCCAGCTTCAGCCTCCAGGGCCTACTCCTCACGTGGTGCTCTCTGAGTGCCTGGCACACCTCTCATTCCTTCAAGCTTGCCCCTGTCCCAGATGCTCCCTCCTGAGGAGGCCATCTGGGGGAGGGGAAGGAAGAATCAGAACCAGCCCCTCCCCTAGTCTGCTGGGGGCACAAAGTTAGTGCTGATTGAATAGCAGGATATGACAGGAGAGGCAGGTGGGAGGAAAAGCTTGTTCAGTCACCATCACCCTTGGGGTGCACTAGCCCCCACAAACAGTCCTGGCTATATACATATCCACACTTGCATGCCCACACAGGTCCTCTCAAGCATGAGTTTGCTCAAGAACTTGACCTGCAAGTGGGGAGGGGCTCAGGGAAGCTGTGAGATAGCATCCTGGCTTGGGGAGGGCAAGGTGCAGTCCCTCTGAGAGCTTTGATCCTATGTAGCAGTGGGTTCTTATCAACCTGCCTTCCACTGCCAACCCCCATGCCCTCATTTTTCCTGCATCCATTTTCATGGTGACAAAGTCAGGTCACCAAAGAAGGATCTGGAATCACCCAAGGTATCCAGGAAAGTAGAGGACCTTCCCACAGGGCCCCTGCAGGGAGCTCTCACAGTGTTATGGCCCTTCAAAGAGGTGAGTGGCGGATGCTGAAGTCTGCTGAGGACTCAGGACCAAGTCCCCTCTTTGGTAGCCTATGGCTGGGGGAGAGGAGAGAAAAGGAAGAAGAAAAGGACAGAGAGGGAAGGGGTGAATGGGGGTTTCTACATTCCCTTCCCCTTTGCCAGCCCCTTGATGTCTCCCATTCAGCCCCAGCCCCCCAAAAGCCCCCAGTTAGAATAAGCTCAGGTGGGTGGACAGAGGAGGAACAGTCACCGCCACCTGGGAGCCCACCAGGAGGAGAACCCAGAAGGAGGGGAAGAAAACTGGCGGGAGGGAGCAAGGGAGGGAGGGAGGCAGGCAGGCGGGAGGAGGAGAGAGGGAGGAGAGAGGGAGGGACGGAGGAGAGACGCTTGAACAAAGAAACGAGGAGCTGGGGCTGGCAAGGGGTGCAGGGAAGGGGCGGCCAGACGAAGGGGTCCGGAGGCACCTAGGGGCGGGCCAGGGGGCCAGGTGGTCGAATTGTTTAGCCTGATCCAGACCTCCCAGGTTCAGAATGTGTGTGTGTGTGTGTGTGTGTGTGTGTGTGTGTGTGTGTGTGTGTGTAGTGGTAGTGGTGGTGGTGGTGGTGGTGGGGTGAACAGGTTCAGAATGTGTGTGTGTGTGTAGTAGTGGTGGTGGTGGTGGTGGTGGTGGTGGTGGTGGTGGTGGTGGGGTGAACAGCATGCCCAGGGAAGGGAGGTTGGCTCTGAGCTGAGAATTGCCTAGATGTAAGGGAGGCAGGAACAGGGGCTGTGGGAGACATGGGGAGGAAATTCTAAACAACACCCCACCAGGTACCCAGCCCCTCAGATACACCCCCTCAGCTCCTCCCTGGCTTCTGGGCTTCCCCCTCCCCCTCCCCCAACGCCTCATGGACCAGGAAGCAGAGCAGCCCAGCATAGCTGGGACTGAAACCCCCCCTTTTGTGGCCAGGGTTTCCCAGTCAAGGTCACCTGGGCCTGGCTCCATCTCCCCCCCCTCAAGGTATGCAGAGCAGTGGGGGCTGAAGCTAGGCTGCTGGCCTTCTCTCTGGCCCCCACCTCTCCCCCCCCACCTCCACACTTCCGGGCCTGGCTCTTTTAGAACTGAGGGGGAGCAGAAAGGGTAGGTGTGCCTGTGCCTTTGCCTTACCCAGACACCATAGCCCACAGAGTCCAGGCACACCCCCTGGTATACCCCAGCTCCATCCAACCCCTGGGTGCAATTTCCCCATCTCTGTAACTACCAAAACTAAATATTCAGGAGGACAGGCGCCCCCAACCTGGCCCAATTCCAGGGAGGACACACCACACACTGGTGCCTTCAGTTTGCCCTCTCCCCAGGCGTTAATGGGCTGGTGTCAAAATGCAGCTATCTCAAGAATTAAAAGTTATTTCTCCAGCCTGGGCCCCAGTCCTACTTCCAAAGGACTCCTCTTGCCAGCACACCTAATTCCTGTCCCACCTGCTCAGGGCAAGCCCAACAAGCCCTTGTTGTCCCTTGTCCACTTCATCACTGGAATCCCTGGTTCAAACTGAAGCTTGACTGAAGGCTCCGGCCGGGTCACCTACATAGGGTGTAGGTGAGCTGGGACCCCTACAGGGGGACCCCTAAACCCAACCAGGTAAAAGCAAACCCGAGATGCAGCTGGAGGTTCAGGGGCTGGCAAAGTGCTAGGAGAAAAGCTTCTAGGGCAGGTTCTTCTGTCCTGCTGATGTGGGCGACCCCTCACAGTTTAGTGCTGACCTGTTCTTCAGTTAGGGACACTGAGGCAGGGCAGGCATACCTACTGAGGAATAGTGCCTGCTGCCTCAGGCGTTAGTGGGAGAGAGAACAGAAACAGAATGCACACCTATCTGCTCCAGGAGCATGAGGGTGAGGGTACTCACCCAGAACCTTGTGGGAAAAAAGTTGCATTGCACACTGGTGACCCCGCAGGCCACATCACCCAAAGCTAAGGGGTCCGGGCCGCCGGGACAGGTACGAAGCCCACCCCAGTCCTGTCGCCTCCTGCATCTGTAGGCAGTATCCCGGCTAACCAAGTCTCGCTCACTGGACACTTCCTCGGAGTTGTAATGCCACGGATCCCAGAGGGGTCGCGGGGTGCTCCGGCTGCTTGCCCACTCCCTCGGGTTCGCTTGCACTCACCTCTTCTGCGGCGGCGGGGCCTGAGCTCCCGGGCGGCGGCCGCCGCGGCGGCAACGGAGAAGCTCCCGTTGGACCGGCCCGCACTAGCGGTCCCCCGGGGCCATGGCCCTGTCCGCGCCCTCTGGTCGCTGCGCCTGAGCCGGGATCCGCACCACAGCCACGGCTTAACTGGTTCCGCGGGCTTCGGGCACGTCAGCAGCCGAGGCCCCGGGCCCCAGCCCGGGCCATGGGAAGGCTCAGGGGCACTCGGAGCCGCCTCCCCCGGGGCAGGCTATGGGCGCCCCCTGGCCGGCGCCCCGAGGGCGCATTCCCTAGCGTGGGGCGCGGGCGGTGGCGCGCGCTCGGCTCGGCCCTGTGGCGCTGCGCTCGCTAGGCTTGCTGGACTGGGGCCGGGCAGCCGCGCAGAGCTGCACCGTTCCTCGAGGCGCGCCCTGGCTCTATGCTGCGCTCGGGGCTCTCTGGACCGCTGCGGTTCGTTCGCTAGCTGCTCTGGTCTCGCGGCCGCTGGCGGGACGGGGCGCTAGGAGCCGCGCGAGGAGCGCCGGCAATTGGCCGCCCGTGGGCGACATTTGCATAGCACGGCCCCGCCCCGCCCGGTCCGCCCGGCCCCACCCCCGGGGCGGGACCCTCCCGACCGCCGCCCCGCCCCCGCTCCACCTGTCCGCGGGCTGGTCTGACGGTTCCTAGGCGGTGGGTAGCCCGCGCCAGCGGAGGCCAATCTGTGCCCACACCCCCGCCCGCGCTTAGCGGGCGGTGCCCCCGCCCCGCCCTGGCTTTGTCTCTCCGTGGATACACCGCGCACATCGCGCCTGGTGTTTACCCGGGCTCTCAACTCCCTGGCGAGAAAGGCTGGCGCGCCGGGGAGCAACCAGCCTGCGCTCACCTGCGCACCCCTTCCTTGTCCCTCCTTCCTACTTGCTGCTAGCCGTGCCCGTGGCCCCGCGCGTGAGCCCCGCTGCGCAAGACCTGGGACTGCCTGGGCCGCTCAGCAGGTGGCGGTGCAGCCCCTGGGACTGCTGGCACCACTGGACCTTCCCACGGGCCGTCGCCTCTAGCCTAGGCTAGGTTGGTGTAGCCTAGCCACTAGCTCTGCCCGGCCACTCAAATGCTCCCAGCGATTACCTCAATTGCCTGCCCTATTTCAAGCCAGCCTATTTCTAGTTAGTGGCTTCCACAGATTCTTCCTTTACAGTTCCATATCCCAGAGAAACCAGATGAGGCAAGGCCTCATCTCCTAAAAGGGACTCTTGCTTTCAAATGGCCTGATGATGACTCAAGGGCTCAGCAACGGAGCAGGAGCCTACTTTGACTCCAGGAAGGGGGCCTGTGCCCAGCCCAGCCCAGCCCAGCCCAGCCCAGCCCTACAAGGTTATGGCCTCATCACCCAGGACCACTTCTCAGCCCTGCCCCATGTACTCTGCTCAAGTCCCCAGAGGCTTTAGTCCTCTTTGTCCTTAGCTTCCTCCTCTGTTTACTTCTATTCCCTCCTCCTCCTCCTCCTCTGGACATCTCTCCTTTCTCTCTCTTCCTATCCCTCTCTCTAGCATCTCTTTCCCCCTCTTCTTCTCTCTCACTCTTTTCCATCTCTCTCCTTTCTTTCCTCCTCCCCTCCCTCTTTCTCCTTCCCTGACCTCTCCTCTTCTTCCCACTCCTTCCTCATTTGTCCTTCTCTTCCCCCTCCTCCTCTTCTCCTTTCTCTCTTCCTCCTTTCACTCCTCTTTTCCCTCTTCTCCCTCCCCTCCCCTCTTCCTAGCTAAGACTTCCAGGGGAAGGCCTTTCTTTCTGCGACCCATTAACTGGGTGACTAAGTGTAGAGTGGGGACAGGTATTAGGATCTTGCCAAGGGTCTCCTGATTGAGGAGTCAGGTGCTGCCCATGTGCTCCCAGGAGAGGCTGGGCACTTGAGGTGAGGAAACAGCAGCTTGGGGTTGGTTACGTTGGCTGCAGTGACAGCACTGGCATCTCTCCCCTCTATCATACTTCACTCAAAACACTGGCAGGGCTGGGAATGTAGCTTGGTATTGATGGTAGAGCATGCGCTTAGCATGCACAAAACCATGGGTTCAATCCCCAGCACCAAAAATAAACACTGTGATAATCCATTCCTCCTCATCCTCACTAATCTGTACCAGGACCACCTTTGCGGTCACCACCACAGCAGCTTAGGCCACCATCACTATGACTTCTAGTACCACCCTTTCTATTCTTTCACAACCTTCATGGTATCCTCCAGAGCCCAATCACTTCTGTCACCACCCCAAGCATCATTAGCATCCTCCTGGTGGCTAAAGCAGAGCTGTAAGGATGCTCCAAAGCCTCCAGACTGTGGGGTTGAGAAGGAAAGAGACTCATATCTGTTCATGGAGCTCCACTCAGACTCACAGAAATGGCCCAATACACAGAGGCCTTCAGTGGTTGGGACATTAGAGAGCTACAGCCTGAACCTGACTATACAGTGGAATGCCAGTTCTCTCCTAAACAATTCAAAAAAGCTGAATAACTAATATGAAAAACTGGCTGTTATTACACAGTGAACCTACATTGAGTCCCTGCTCTTTGCCAGCACTGGGCTGAGCATTTTCTGTCACTGTAATATATTATTATACAGTATTATTTAGAGAAATGTTTAGTTTTCTACAAGTTTGTCTTCAGTTTCAGGGATGCAAAGACCCCTTGAAACTGCCCTGGACACCAAGTTGGGAGACCCCACTTGTCAACAAGGTTTATGACTATGCACCTTGGGTAGGTAATTCACAATTACACGCAGAGAAGTAGGTTCTGTTGTCCCCATCTTAGAGTGGAGAAAGCTGATCCTAAGAGAAGTGACCTGAGGCATAAGACCAGAAGACAGCGGTGCCTGAAGAGGGCAGCATTTCCAGGAGATGTAAGAAAGCCCCAGAACAGAAGGGCCAGGCTCTGGGGCTCAAATGGAGCCAAGGGCCTACAACACAGACAAAAGCCCAGGGTTGGCAGAGTGCCAAGGCCTAAGCGGCACTTATGAGTTCAATATATCTTTATTGAATGAATAAGAGAGCGAGCCCCTGCAGCACCAGATCAGAGGAGGAACATGAGCCAGAAGCCAAGAGGCCAGAAAGCCAGCTCCCCACTCTACTACCTAGCTCCTCCGAACAGGCTACCCCTACCCTAGGCTCTCCCTGCCACCCGGAGTCCTACTGTCCTCCCCTCCAAAAGCTTCAGCTGTTTTAGCTCCACCTGAGAGCCACCCAGGATGCCCTGTGGGTATCCTGGAGGGAGACAGCTAGGCTGGTTTCCCAATGGCCAGGCCTCTCTCACTCCTCTGTGGGACACTCAGCTCCAGAGAGGCTGTGCATCTTCTCTGTAGCCTTGGGCTCAGCCTCCTGGGCTTCTGAGGAGTTTCTGGGCCAACAGTGGGGATGCCAATTGGGAAGAAATTGGCCTAGCCCCCGTCCTGGGTGATGGTTCTAGCCATAGGCAGGAGAACCTTGAAGAGTTTCCTAGCCCTCCAACCTGGCTCAGACTATTTCTGGCATTGTTTGTGACTGTTTCTCTTCCTTTCACTCTTCCATGCTGTGTTGTGGGTACTGAACTGCGGCTTCTTAGCCTCCTGCTGCCTGTGCCTCCCGTCTGCCCTGCCTGGCTCGGGTTGGAGAGGGAAGCCTGAGGCTGCACTGCACTGGGTAACCTGAGAGACCCTATCTTTCTGGCCTCTGCATATGAAGGCTGGACTTGGAAGGCTTGGGTCTCAGAAACCTGCCATGCCCTGTGGATGAAGGTGGTGGCTACACCAGCACTCCCTCCCCTGCCTCTCCCCGGGGAACCTGTTTCCCGGGCCTAGCAGGCTGAGCAGGCCCTGGCCCGCCCAGCTTTGCTGGCTCAGGTTTCCCCACTTTCTGGTTTTCTCATCTCCCCTGCCTCAGGCGCCGCTTGCTCTCTGGCCCAGCCCCCACCCCCGGAACTGGATCCCAGAGAGGGGGACTGTTGGGAAGGGGCCTGGGAGGGGGTGTGGGGCAGCAGTGGGAGGCAGTGAGGAGTCACCCATGGCCCAGGGCCAGGATGAGGTTCGGTTCAGCCTTCTGCCCAGCCTGCCCCAGGCGCTGGCTGGGAGCCGGATCAAAATCTGGAATGAGGGGCTGATGGTGTGAATTAAGTGGTAGAGTGCCTGCATAACAAGTGCAGAGGCCCTGAGTTCAAACCCCAGTACCACCAAAAAAAAAAAAAAAAAAAAAAAAAAAGCTGGAATAACCCACCTCCCTGGCTACTTCCCAGAGCTGCCTCCAAGACTTTTCTGCTGTTGTTCCCTCTTCCAGGAATGTTCTTCCTAGACTTTAGCACCAGTCTAAACCTTGCATCTCCTCTAGGCCTGTGCCCTTGGCTACCTCCTTCACTCAAATACTTCCCCTTTCTGCACCAGGGGTTCAGTCTCTCTTTTTTTTTTGAGGTACTGGGGTTTGAACTCAGGACTTCATGCTTACTGGTGTGCTTTCTAACTTGAGCCAGGGCTCTAATGCTTTTTGCTCTGATTATCTTGGAGATTTGGTCTCACTTTTTGCCCAGGCTTCCTATTTTAGGCTTCCCCCCTCTAGCTGAGATGATAGGAATATACCACTGCATCCAGCTATTGGTTGAGATGAGGTCTCACAAAGTATTTGCTCTCAAAGACTAGCCTTCAAACTGTGATCCTCTTGATCTCAGCTTCTCAAGTAGCTATGACTATAGCATGAGCCACTGGCCAGTTCAGCTTCCCTTTTTTTTTTTGGCAGTACTGGGGTTTGAACTCAGGGCCTACACCTTGAGTCACTCCACCAACCCTTTTTTGTGATGGATTTTTTGAGATAGGGTCTCATGAACTATTTGCCTGGGGTGGCTTCAAACCATGAGCCTCCTAAGTAGCTAGGATTACAAGTGTGAGCCACCAGTGCCCAGCTTATAGCTTCCCTTCTTAAAGTTGCCTCATCCTCTTTTTTCCCTTGGGGACTCTCAGGCATCCCAAACTTTTCCAAGAGCTCTGTGCTTTCTCCTCTTCCAGTCTTTGTACATGCTCTTCCCCTGTGTTTCAAATGTCTGTCCAGAAGCTGGGCACCAGTGGCTCATGCTTGTAATCCTAGCAAGCTCAGAACAGGAGGATCAGTTTTGATGCCAGCCAGGCAAATAGTTCTTGAGGCCCCCTCTTCAGAATGACTAGAGCAAAATGAACTGGAGGTGTGGCTCAAGTAGTAGAATGCCTGCTTTGCAAGTTTAAAACCTTGAGTTCGAATTGTAGTCCTACCAGAAAACCAAAACTGTCTTTCCAATTTTCTTCTAGATCCTTCAGCCCCTGGGAAGAAGCATCAATTCTCAGGAAACCAGACCTAGTGGTTGGGTCACAAGTTTCCTTGAGTCCCTGAAGGTTCTGCATCCCCATACAGGTGCTGTGAGATCCTCCCCAGGGTCATCCAGGCCCCTCTTTATTCTCCAAGGTGGGTACCACATGGACTTATCAACAAACTACAACCCATATGACTGCAGTGTGAATAAGAGAGAAGGATATAGGGCACTGAGATCCTTGTTTATTAGTCCACATCCCCTCATTTTGTATGTGTGTGTGTGTGTGTGTGTGTTGTGTGTTGGATGGTAGGGGAGGTAGGGTCGAGTAAACCTAAGCTCAACTGGCTTCGAAGTGACCCGTGACTGTCAGCCAGCCTCAGCACATCCTGTTTAGACAGAGGCCAGACAGCCCTCCCACAGCCCATCAGCCTGCCCAGCCCCCACTGGAGAGCCCAGGTCCCAGAGCTAGAGTTCAATCCATATCTGACTCTGCAGAGACCTTCCCAGTAAGAGTTGGGGTGAAAACTCAAGGTTCTTCTGCTTCCATAGCGAAGTCCTCTTCTTTGGGGGTTAACCTGGTCAGAAATGATTGAGTAGCCCCAGCTACAGGGCATGAATCCTACCTAAGTGGAAGAATGCCTGCTTAGGAGACCACACCAGCAATCCTGGCCTTGCCTGACTCTGTGCAGCAGCTCTTCCTTCCAGCAGCTCAGGCCAAAAAAGCCCAAAGTCAGCCTGGACTCTTGGCTCGCATTCCTGCTTTACCTTATAATATGCAAAATGCCAGGTGACTACTTGTCACTTTCCTGAACTGCCTAAGCAGCCATCACCTGCATGGCCAATTTCACCTCTCATCTGACAGTATAGAACCTCCTCCCTTGTCTCCCAGCTCTTGCTCTTGCCTTTCATAACTTAACCAGGTAGGATCCAGAGGGACCCTAGTAAAATGGAAGCCAGCTCATGTTTCTTGCTCAAAGTGCTCTGCAGCTTCTACATAGTTGAAAGTTAAAGCCAAGTCCTTAGAGTGATCATCCCTTCCTCAGCCTCCTCCCTATCTCTCTAACTTTTGTCCTCCTGGTCTTGCTATCACCTCCTCACTCATCCTTCCACACTTGCACACTTCAGCCTCAGGGCCTCTGCAGTGGCCGATCCCTTTGCCTGCACAACCTTCCCACAGACACCTACGTGGCTTTTCCTTCACTGCCTTTGGGCCTTGGCTTGGAGATTGGGATACTGCCTTCTCATTGAGGCCCATCCTGACCATCAGTGAGGCCCTTCTTGACCACCAGTGCCCCAGCATTCTTTGTCCTCCCTTATTGTCCCTCTTTTTTTTTTCTTCTCCTAACATACTACATAATTTATGCATCTTTATGCTCAAATGTTACCTCTAAGAGGGTAGGGACTGATCCAGGCATGGTGGTACACATCTATAATCCTGGCAATTGGTACTCTGAAGCAGGAGGATCTTGAGTTCGAGGTCAGACTAAGCTTCATAGAGAGACCCTGTCTCAAAACAGACTGTGGTCTTTTTTTTTTTTTTTTTATGCTGCTTCTTTAGGTGTTGAATGAATGAGTGGGGCGGGTGTATTTGGCCCTAGGCTTCTCTGTACTCTGATCATAGACAGTGAGTTGCTTTTCACCCCTGCCTTAGGGCCTCTGCTCATTCTTACCTGGAGCTAAGAATGAGCATGTAGGGTGCCCATATACTATTTCACCCTTTCCTTAAGAGCTGGGCTCAGGAGAGGGAGTATTTCATCTTAAGCTGCAGCAGCAGGGACTCGAGGTAGACTGCTTTAACTTAAAAGGCAGTGAAGCTCCACTCTGACTGTGAGCATCCCAAGGGCAGGCACAGTCAGTTCCTCAGGCAGTAGACCTCAAGGCTAGGAGAGACTCAGGCACTCCTGACAAAGCCAACTATGGCAGGCTCTGGTCTTGTGAGGTTTCTGGCTGCCTCCCAGGCCCGCATCTGCTGTGCACACTCCTTCCATGTGTCTGTGTGGCCCCAGTCCTGGGGGAGGGGAAGCCTGAGGAGGGTTCTGCAGCCAGGCCTACAAGCTGGGATCTGGACTTACTTAGTTCCAAATGACTGGGGAATGTCCCTTCCGTGACAGCGGTGGCGGTGGCGTGGCCTCCCCTAGTCCCTCACTCCCAGCAGGGGAGTGGGGCCCAGATGAAGGCAGCAGCCCCCAGAAGTGAGGAGGGGCTGGTGTGCAGACACTGATCACCCTGCTGTCCTAGCCTTCCTCCTATGCCTAACTACAAGTTATCGTTGAAGAGACTTGCAATATGAGGTCACTGTCCCTTCTCTCACATCAGAGAGCTGAGGCCTATGCATCCCAATTAGGACACTGGCTTTCTTGAACTAGGAAACAGAGAGGCCTCACCCACAAGGCCTCTGTGGAACAGAAACATTACGACTCAAGAAGAAACTCTCCTTCCAGAAAAATCTCACCCTACCACTTATGACCTCAGTGCCTTAAGGAAGTTCAGGACAGCAGGGCTGGTGCTAGGCCAGGTATGTGGGGAAGGAGCTGAACCTTCCCTGGCCAACCTGGTGCTGGCTATGCATTCCCTCCAGAATGCTGACCCTTCCTGCTCTCAGAACAATGAAGCTGAGCCTTTGCTTCTTACTGTCCTGTTTTGGTGCCTTCCTGTCATATTAGGGCTTGATTTTCGAACATAATTGGGTAGACTGGGGGCCTTAGCCATACCTGGTCTTTGACCCTCACTCAGTGATTGGGAGTTTTACCTGTGCTATTTGTGCAGTCCTAGGAATGGTCAGGCCATGGGCTCACTTTAGCTATATACCATTGCATATCCATTTAACAGAGGGGAATACTGAGACCTTGAGGAGTAAGGGCCTAGGCAACCTTGTCTGGGGATTCTAGACTGGGACTTCCTTGAATGTTGGGGTGCAACTTCTGAGGGAGAAAAGACAATGACTGACTTGATGACAGAGCATGGCACAGTCTGATTTCAGTATTAAAGGATCCCCCTGGCTAATGGGGTGCAAGAGAGGAAGCTGTGGGCATCCAGAGGAGAGAACAGAGATCTGGCTGGAGCACTAAGGTGTTGCTGGGAGTCTTTGAAGGTAGTCAGGGTTCCCTTAGCCTTCCCTTGAAGCTCATCCATTGGGCCCAACCTGGATTTTGGGGTGGGGAGACAGGTCTCCTCCCTAGCCCCTATACCCCTGGACACATGGTCTGCCTGGTGGGCCTCTCTGGCACCCCCCTCCTGAACAGTGATTTAAGCTTTAATCCAAGGACAAGTTTCTGCAAAGCTCATGTTTGCCAGAAGGAGCAAGGACCAGCCTAGATGGAGGGATAAGAGATGGAGGGGGAGGAGGGTGGAAACAGAAAGGGGCAGACCCTGCTGGAGGTGGGGAGAACTGAAAAAGACCTCACACTCTGCCTTGCCTGGCTCCAGTACACCCAGATTAATTTATAGGAACCCTATTCCTGTCACCCAGAGGAATGCATTCATGTTCTGCAACCTGTCTGATCACCTACTATGTATCATCACCACCCACCTCAATCAAGGCTCACAGCAAAGAGGATCTCTGGGACTCAAGCAGCACTCCTGGATGGCCCAGCCCTGGGCATGTCCAGCTTGCCCAGACACTGACAGAGGGACACAGAGGAGCATTGCTATTCACAAGGGAGGCAGTTGTGCCCCCACCAATGGTTGGGCTCTTCATAATCCCTAAGGGGAAACTGAGGCCTGCAGCATGCCCATGTGCTTTACTTTCTCTTAAAGTAACCCCCCACCCCCCACCCTGATTGCTGTCCTCTAGCCTGAATTGCCCCACCTCTCCTCAGAAATGAGGTAAGGGCTAGGCTGAGTTAGTTGCATAAGGCACAAGAGCCCTAACTATCCACAAGAGTTTGGAAGATATTCTGTGTTGAATTCTCCCATGGATCCACCCTCACCCCTCACTGCTCCTAGTGTTTTGTCATGATGGGACTTATTAGGGAATACCTTGGGCTACCAGTTGTCCAGGTAGGTGCCAGTTCTTACTCCCCCATCACTTGTTGATCAAGCCCCCTCCTTTGCCCTCCAAAGTAAGATAGAACTGTAAACCTGTGGGTCCAGGACTGACACTACTCCCTGTTCTCTCCACAGGCCCCAGGATGGGGTTTCCATACCTTTCCATGTCTCACCCTCTACCAGGCCAGATCTCCAACAAAGACTACTTGGCAGATGGGGAAAGGAGGGCCCTGAAAGGGCTTCATGAAAAGTCTCAGACCCAGCAATGCCCAGCTTGCCTATGTGATCCAAGTAGAAGGAGTCAGAGGGGTCTCTGACTGGGCAGTTCCTTGGGTCAGTTCCTTAGGTCACTGCAGGGTTTCTGAAGAACCATACCCTTATCATCTTTGCCTCTGTTCTCCTGCGAGGAGTCTCCCTAAGGGGTCCCCTTGTTCAAATACTTTCCTGTGAGCCAGTCTCTGTCCTGTGAGCTCCCAGGGGGACCCTGCACTGGGCCCTGTGTCTTGGTCAAATGTCAATCATTCATTCTGCAGTCATCACATATGCCCAAGCCCTAGGTACCTAGTCTGCCCTCTCCATCCTAGTTTGGCCTGAAATTTCAACAAAACTATCTCCAAGGGATAATAGGCTAGGTTCTCAGGCCTGGAATTGAGGGCTGGGAGCTCCTCAGGAAAGGAAGACCTTGATGGCCCTGGGTTGCAGGGATTTGAATCCCTGTAGGGCTCAGGCCCCACTTGGCCCCCATAGTTGGAGTCTCCCTGAGGGTGGGGAGAGGAAGGAACCCAGGCAGGACAGGGCCTGATGTCTACAGAAGCCAGAGCCCAGAAGTGCAGAGATAAGTGCAGTTTGGCCAGTGGTGGAAGTTGTACAGTTCTGGCCTCACTGTCCCCAGAGCCACTAGAACTTCCATAGAAGTATAATCTTGTATAGCTGCAGGAAGGACCACCAGGCTGGCCAGGTGGCCCAGGAGCTATGGGGTACACAGCTGCATGTATACATAAGTGTGTGGGAAGGCTTCTGGCCCTCCACAGACCTCATAACTCCAAGCCTGGCTGCATGAGAGTCTTACCACCCTCAGTTTTCTCATCTGCAAAATGAGAATAAGTCCCCTCTCCCCTCCACCCTTTTTTTTTTATTTTGGCAGCACTGGGGTTTGAACTCAGGGCCTTATGCTTGCTAGGCAGGCGCTCTTACTGTTTGAGCCACTCTGCTAGCAACACATCCCTTTATAGGCTTATGGGAGGATTAAACAAGCCACCAAAAACAAATCACCAGCCAGGCACTGGTGGCTCACACCTAGCTACCTGGGAGGCTGAGATCGAGAGGTTTGAAGCCAGCCCAGGCAAATAGTTTGTGAGATCTCCCCCAACTCCAAAATAACCAGAGTAAAATGGACTGAAGATATGGTTCCAGTGGTGGAGTGCTAGCTTTGTAAGCTTAAAGCCCTGAGTTCAAACCCCAGTCCTAAAAAAAAAAGAAAGAAAAAGAAAAAAGAAAAAGAACAAATTACTGGGAACAGCCTCTAGGATGTAGAACTAACTTTCCCCCATCACCTATTTTTTTTTTTTAAAGACATTGTCTTACTATGTAGCACAGTCTGGCCTCAAATTTGAGATCTTTCTGCCTGTATTTCCTGAGTGCTGAGATTATAGATGTGTGCCATCACACCTGGCTTCACATATCATCTTTGTTATGACTCATTTACCCTCCCCAGTGGGTAACAGGGAGACCCAGATGCCATCGCCGGGACACAAGGGCCTGCTGGAATTGCCCCCTAGGAGAGAGCAGGTGGTAATTGTCTTCTGATCTAACATAGGGGTGCACTTGGGTTGGGGTAGCCCATAACTACCCAGCTATGATCCCTCTCCTTGTCACTGCCTATACTTGTCAGGCATCTAGGTATATATATGGCACCCACACTGTTTCCTCAGTTAAAGGCAACCTCACTGTCCTCCCAGGAGAGGGCCCACTTACAGGTTGTCATGGGAATACAGCAAAGCAGGCTGCTTGGGACTCCTGGGTCTGACTCCTGCCTGCCTCCTTAAAACTAGGCAATGGGAGGGCTGGTGGAGTGACTAAGTGGTAGAGCTCCTGCCTAGCAAATGCTAGGCCTGGAGTTCAATCCCCAGTATTGCCAAAAAAAAAAAAAAAAAAGGCAGTGGTCCAGATCCCCAATGTCCAGCCCACCATTCCCCAAACAATTGTACATCAGGAGCTGTGGGAGTGGCAAAATGGTGAGGCCCCTGTGGTCAACACCCAGGCCAGCAGGGAGGTGTCATGACTACAGGTGTGCAGAGTGCCCAGAGGGCTCAGAGAGTGACTAATGGAAGGCTGGAAGGCTGCTGCAGCTATAGACCAAGGCCAGGTGAGGAGGCAGCTGCTGACCCCAGGCAGCTGGTGGAACTAGTCAAAAGGGGACGCAGAGGTACACAGAACAAGATTAACATTACTCAAGGGATTGGGGGATTCATGGAGACTCCAGCCTGTGAGGCCTTTGCTACCTCTGAGAACAGTCTGTTCATTGACTGACAGCTATTCGGCAATGGTCTCTATTTCCCTCCTGGAAGATTCTGACATGGGGAGCAATTCGTAGCTCGGAGTACAGCTGAAGGAACCACCTCAGAAAGGGGAAACCTTTATGGCCTAGGGGGATAAGACATCCCCTCTGTGGGACATGCTGCTTTCATGAAGGGTGGAAAGCTGGAGGGTCTTGAGGCTGCCAGGAGGGCACAAGGCCATAGGCCATGTCCTTCTCATACCTCAGTCCTCCCCAGCTTCCTAGTACTCTACATCTCTGTCTGCCATTTATGCACACCCAGGGATGACCCTTAGGCTGAGGCAGGGCTTTCAAGGGGGCCTGGACTACTCCTCAGAGGCCCTACCCAAACACACTTGTTCATAAATGGTGAAAACTACTGAGAGCCAGAGGCTCATGCCTGTAATCCTAGCTACTCAGTAGGCAGAGATCAGGAGGCTCATGCCTGTAATCCTAGCTACTCAGGAGGTAGGGATCAGCCTGGGCCAATAATTTGCAAGACACTATTTCGAAAAAACCCATCACAAAAAAGGGTTGGCGGAATAGCTCAAGGTATAGGTCCTGAGTTCAAACCCCAGTACTACAAAAAAATAAGCAAGTAAAATAGTGAAAACTGAGATCCAGGGGAAGAGGGCCCAAAATGCCAAGATACTGAGGGCTTTAGCCATCTCCATCAGCCTTTCTCCTAGGTCCCCAAAATGAGCATTCCTAGCAGAAAAGTGGGCTCAAACAACAGGTTGGATTTGAGGCATGGCAGCCTTGCCATGCCTTTCTGAGCCCTTAAACCCTGACTGCTCTGTCCTCTCCTCAGGTGCTTAGCAGAGCTTCCCCATGAAAGGACTGGCCTTGGAGGATTCCAAGCTGCTACTTTTCCCTGTAGGGACCTCCTTGCCTTTAGACTGTAATGTCCTGGGCCAGTCTCTGACTACCCCTTTCTGACATTATTCCTGGGGACTCCCTGGTTCCTCCAAGGGCTTCTCTGGGAGGTAGATCTGTTCCACCAGGTGAGGGGAGACCACCTGGGGTGGGGGTGGGGACAGAGGCCAAGTAGGATTGTAGGGCAGGAGTTTAGCAGGACACCTAGCCTCAATCTCCCCAGGGGCTGTCTGTGTTCCAGGTGTCAGGCAGGGCTCTAGGCTGCCCTGCTCCCACAGGTGTGGGGCTTCCGGCAGCTCAGAGGCCCCTTTGTCCCTTATCTTCTCTGCCTCTTTGGTGGCAGCAAACAGATAAGCATCCCATTCTGGGCTGAAATTCC
Organism: Castor canadensis; assembly: GCF_047511655.1. NCBI lineage: Eukaryota > Metazoa > Chordata > Mammalia > Rodentia > Castoridae > Castor > Castor canadensis. Next base: position 49,994,866 of record NC_133402.1, on the reverse strand, counting down.
AGCCTGGCTGCCACTCTACCTCCTGGGGGTCTGGGACCTGCCAGCTGCACACTCTCTCTGGAACCACCCAAAGTGTACATTCCACCTACGATCCCCCCCAGCTGCACATTTTCCCAGACTCTTCCCCCACCTCCATATTTGGACCTGAACCCCCACTACTCCCTGGGCCATAAAGGCATATGCTCCCCACCCCACACACATAATATAAATGGTCTCATTACCCCTGACCCTCCCCATTTTTTGACAGTGGGCCCCTCCTCTCTTTTAACCCCCATAGCTGGGGGTTGTAGAGGTTTACAGATGGGGCCTCTGACCTACCAGTGGGAGCCTGAAGCTGAAGAGCTGATCCCTGTGTGATCCCAAAGCCCTCAACTCCCACTCAGGACAACCCCCAAATACATCCCTGAGGCTTCCTCAACCACCCTTTTCTCCGGGACTCTGTCTCCATCTCCCAGCCTGTCTCAGCTTCTCTTCTTCCGTGTTTCCCCCCCCTCCCCCCTCATTAAGCCTCCTAAACCCGCCAGCTCCCTGAAGCAGGAAATTGCATTCTGCCAAGATTAAATGGACTTGAACGCCCTGCCTCTGCCCACAAGGGAGGGGAGCTGAGAGAAGCCAAGTTTGCTGGGGGTGGGGGCCTGGACCTGAACCCCAGTTAGGGGAGGGGGACTCAGAAGGACAGGATGGGGTAGGAGTTTCCAGAAGGACAGAGGGGAGAGGACAAGTGAGGCAGGGGCTGGGGATAGCGACCCCTCTTTGCTGCAGTGGGATCTTGAAGCAGTGAGAGGAAGCTACTCTGTGGGGTGGGGGCAAGTTCTGATTAGGTGGGGAGTGGGAGGAAAGGGGAGGGAGGAAGTGATGATTGGGAGGTGAGAGAGGATGCCTGTCAGGTTGAGACCCAACCAACAGGAAATGGGAACTGAACTTTAAGGGGTGTACTCACTGTTTTTTGGAGTACCCAGAGGGAGGGGCTGGCACACCTCACACCTCTTTCTCCCTACTGACCTAGGGTCTCATCACAAGGGCACAGTCAGGAGCCCCTGTGTGACCTTGGACCCTGGGGAGCCCTGACAATCCTGCAGGCACACAAGGAGCCCAGGACTGTCTGAAAGTGCCCTGTCAGGACACAGAGGGTACTGAATTTCATCATGGGAAAAGATGTATTGAAGGTCAACCCCTCCCTACAAAGACTCAGATCCTATACTCCACAGTAGCCCCACACTCTATAGATGAGGTACAGTCATTCCTACTTTCCAGATGAGAGCTCTGAACTCAGACAGGCTGCCTCCCCTGCAGGTCATAGGACTCCCCTAAGGCCAATTCCACAAGTGAGGAGATTGGCAGAGGGGTCACACCAATTCCTTACTTCTTAGAGGGGCAAGGCAGGATAAGTTGGGCCTCTGTGGGGCCTTGAGTCTAGCTCTGTATCTAGATCAGGCTTTCAGAAACTGGTAAAGCCATAGACCTGGAGCCAGGACTGGAGAAGCAGGGAGGAACTCAGCAGGTTCAAACTGGTCAGGTGTCATCCCTGGGAGCAACCATCCTGGGGTCATGGCCAGGGTGACAATGCTTACTGAGCATCCATTCTGTGCCAGCCTGTCCTTGGCATTGAGACAGAGGTGGATGTTGGGATGCTGGGAAGAACATTCCAGCTCCATCAGTATGATAGCAGGGAATAGAGGGTCATGGAGGAGTCATCTGGAGGGAAGCAGAGGCCATTTGTGTGCCAGGAAGAGGAAATGGATTGTACAGGGAGGGTCTGAGAGAACTTTAGCCTGGCTGATCATGTACAGGCAGTGGTCAGACACAAAGCTGAGGGATTAGAGGTCTATGCCAATCACTGGGCAAGACTGGGGTCATGAACAACAGTGGGAACTTGTGGGAGCTCCAAAGAAGGCCTGGAGGGCAGAATCTCTATCATGGCAATGTGCCTCATTCAGGGCCACAGCCCCACCTACCTTCCAGACTCTGTTTGTTCACATGCTGGTACCCATTTCAGGCAACCTGAGCCGGGAAGACTGTTTCCCAGGAAGGTAGCTGGCTCCATTCTGCCGGCTGGTGAAAAATGGGCTTCACCTGTCCAGATGTGGGGGAAGTGACCCTTGTGTCTTGGGAGGGGCAAACAAGCTGTGGAGCAGGTGTATACCTAGCTAGTGCATCAGGGTCAGCCTGGAAGACCTTAAGGGAAGGCAAACCAATTCCTGGAATGGGGTGACTGCTGTAGCAACAGCTGTGCTATACTGTGCTTGCTAGGAATGGACACAGCTGAGTCCAGATAAGGCTGAGGTGAAAAGGACTCCTTCAGTCTGATTTGCCAGTGTTCTGGCCTAAATGTCCCCGATCACTTCCTGGTTGGCTTCTCAATCTCCAGTTGGATCAGTGGAGCCAGCTGCCAGAGAGATCTGAGGTGGCTTGTCCTTTAAGTCACTGACTGGCTGTGACCCAAGGCGCCCCTGCCTTCTCCAGGCTCTATATCCCCAGGTTATTCATTGTGGACAAGCACCTCTCCTCTGACCTCCCTTCCTTTTATCAGACTCCTCTGGGTCCTACTCTCAGAAAAAGCCTAAGACAGCTCCAGTCATGAGAGCTTCCTCCTAGGTCCTGAACAGCCTTCCCACTGGGCTGCAGACTAGAGACCTCTGGACCTGCCTAACTAATCTCAGGGGTATCTCCTTAAAGAAGCCCCCTTTGTCCCTCCTTTTCCAGTAGCTCATATCTCCTGTGGCTCCCATCACAGGTCAGACCACTCCATCTGTCTTTTGTCCTCCTTTCTCAGTGCCTGTGAGCTCTGGCAAGATGGAGGCCACATCTGGCTCAGTCATCCTTGGTCCCCTGGATAACAGTTCAGCCACCCAACTTGTGGACCACAAGATACAAGCACATGTCCAATGCTTCAAGGTAAATTTATTTACTGCCTCACATATAAACAGCCTGTATATCCACTCTTTCTCAGTCCTTGGGGTGGATGGTGTGTTGGGAGGGCTATGGATATTAGCCAGATGTGGTTTCTGCCTGCAAGGAGCTCAGAATCTTCCTGAAAGACAAGACTAAGTCTAGGAAAGAGATTCTATTCTCATGGCTCCAGAAAAGGGATGGGTAGACGGACCGCATATCAGGATACAGGGAAGGGTTATTGAGGTCATGGGGCCTCCTGCAGAATGGCACTGTTGTCAGTGGGCTGCAAGAGCTGCCTAAGCATCCAATCTCCAGTCCATTCAGTCAGCAGTGAGAACCAGTTGATGTAAATCTCAGCTTTGATTTGCTCTCTGCCTCTGTACCTGGGTCACCTAAATTGCTGACAGTATAGCTTATATTCTTCATTCCTCAGCCGCACCCCAAGCCCCAGCCCCACAGATTACCTGAAAGCCTCAGAGCCTCCACAGGGTAACTGGTCCTTCATCTGCCTACAAGGCCCCCTTCAAGGGCCCTGTCCAAAAAAAAAACCCTGGCAATCTGAATACTCTCTCTACCACAGTGCCCCTCCTCTACCATGCTGTGCCTTGGGCTAGGTGTTGCTGCTCCCCATCCCCACCAGCCAGTCCCCAAGGGTGAGCAGACAATGAGCTGTGGGAGTTTGGATAAGCCTCCTGCCCACTCTGAACCTTTGTGGTCCTCCAACTTAAGTAGGGATTCTCACCTCTTCACCAGCAGTGGCTGCACAGAGAACAAGGGCATATGTCTTTGGGTTTGAGCTGGCACCATCCCACAGGCTATAAGCACTGCACTTGCTGGCATTTCCCCAACTCTTCTTTTAAATGTCCCTTGTTGGGGGGGTAGGCTTCTGGGTTTAAAATCAGGTCCTTGATACCAGGAAGCTTTTTAGGAAGACTAGGAACCACAGGTTGTTGGAGAGAGAGGGGTTGTTGTCTGTCTCTCCCTGGGTTCTATAACCTCAGGAGACCACTACTGGCTATAGAGAGGACATAAGGGAACATAAGGACCCCCTCTGCTTCTCCAGCTACTGGGCACTACCAGGTGACTACCAGCTGAATGTTGGGGGAGGCTCAGGGAGCAGAGTTTCCCCACTAGGATATCCTCCCTCACCTAGGGCTTGGTCTGGGCTTCCTTCTCCCCAGTGTAGCTTGAGGTTTCTCTGGTCTGGGAACCTAGGAAGGGCAAAGTAGGAATGAAAAGTGGGCAGGTGCTGTGGGGTGGGTACCCATCCCATTACTCCACTCTCATTCCTCCTTGGGTCCCACCACCTCTTTGCCTGAGGTCTTGGTTTAACCCCTCCTCCCCTACCCCTCCTACCAGCTGGCAGGACAGGAGAATTAACGATGCCTGCCACCGAGAACCCTGTGGCTTTGTTTGGGCCAGGGGAGCCTACAAGACTTGTGGGAATAACAACTCATGAGAGTGTCAGACACCGACTTTATTATCCTGCATATGGGGGGTTGTAGACCCAGGTGTTTAGGCACTTGTGGACCTTGTTAGGCCCTTGTGGGGTTTGATGGGAAGGGCAGCAGAGACACACTCCCCAGGTGGAGTGCACTCTGGGGATGGAGTCACTATTTACTAGAGGAGACTGGGGAGGGCAATGCTTTCTTGCTTGGGAAAGGAGGGGTGGGACTAGGCAAGGCTCAGGCAGGGACTTCAACCTAGGGGTTTTCTGTAGCATCCCAAGGTTGGCTAACCCATCTGTAGCCCCCCAAAAGACTGTTGCTATAGAGTCTTGGCTCTTGTGCCCATGGGACAGGGAGGCTAGGAGCAGCTTCTCTGATGCCTACCTGATGGCCTTGTGTTCTCTGGCTTTGAGAAACCAGGCCTGGGGCTGCCGAAGTTATAATGGTGCTCTACATTCATCAAGCCTAAGGGAGAAAGCGCCCCCTCCCCCAACAAATGACTGAGGGGATGGGAACACAAGTATAGGCCAGAGCTGAGGGGAGAAAGAGTGTGTTCCTGCTAGGATTGGGACTTCTGCCTCCTCAAAACCTCTTCCCACCCCTGGGCGCTTCTGCCTGCTATAGAGACAAGCCAAAGTGTCAAAGAGCTACATGCTCACATGACAGGCTAGGCTAGTATGTGCTACCTGTGACCCCATTGTTCCCTAGAACCAGTCTTCTCTTCTTGGGGTGGAGGTGAGGATATCTACCTGTCTGTTTTGGGCTGTTAGCATCTCTTCTTCCAGCCAGGAGACAGGTGGGGGTAGGGAGGGAATGCTAGCCCTCATGAATTTACAATGACTAGACTTAATGAAGCAGGCCCCTAGGGATCAAAGACTCTAGCTGGAAGGGGGGGGAGGGGAAGCTGCTGGACAGTGACTGTGTCCCCCTCCTTCCATGCTTCTCAGATGCCCTTTGCCCAAATCCGGCCAGCCCAGGGTTCTGCTATGCTAAGCTCCTTAGCACCAGGACACAGCATAAACAACATCTGTCTCCTGTTGTTTCAGGGTCTGAGCCTTGGTGTCTTGAGATCTTCTGATGAGCCCTGGGGACACAGTCCTGGGAGGGTCCCTATGGAGGCCCAGAGCCACACCATCTGCACCCGCACCCAGCCTCCCTAGTGTGCTGGCCTTCTTCAGCCTGTCAAGCCACGCAAAGCCCTTATCCTAGACCTGGGCCTGGGGGAGGGAGTGGGGAGAAAGCTGTCCTGTTCTCCAGGGTCTAGTCTGGACGGAGGAGTCAGGGAGGAATTGGCCTAAGTCTTTCCACAAACCCCTCTGATCCTCTATCTCTGACTGGTGGCTGTGGGCCTTTCCTCTCCCTCCCCACCCCCACCCCACCACCATCATTCTAACAGTCAGAGAAAAGAGAAGAAACGAGGTGTCTGAGGATGAGGATTGAGGGGTGGAAATTACCTCAACTGAATTTTAAAAACCCCTGGCTGGTTGCCATAGTAACAGAAAGGTGCATCCCATTGCCATGGCAACAGGAAAACACCGAGGTCTGCTGCTGGGATTGGGGATTTGGGATATGGCCGGAGGGGGTGGGCAAAGGAGGTGGGCCTAGACTAGAGTAGTTGAGGGTGGGGGGCTTGAAGCCCTGAAATTACTCACCACCACCTTTCCAAAAGGCAAGAAGGCCAGACTGCACTCCTCCTCCCTGGCAGTGGGGTCATAGGAAAAAGAACTGTGAGGAATAATACTCTAGGTCCCGACACTCACCCCTATGTCACACCATCTCAGCCTGGGAAGACAGTTGGGCACTGAGCCTGCTTACCTGGGTTGCTAGTTGGGTAGAGCCCAGAGCTTGGAGACCATCCAGGTTGGCTCCTGACCTCACAGAATTATGGTTTGGGAGACACCATTTCTGGTCTCTGGACCCAAGAAAAAAGTGCATGGTCAGCGACAAGCTCCAGGATGCCTAGAGGACAGCTATATAATATTCTGAAGACAGTGACACGCACCTGGAGTGTTGCTACACACACCTGGTCCGTGACTACACACATCTGGAGGATGGTTCCAAAGGTAGCGGTCCTCTCCAAGGACTTGGTCTTCAGGGCTGAAGCAGAAGACTTATCACAGGATTCTGATTTAATGTCCAGGCAGGGAGAGGCAAAAGGCTCCTGTTTTGTCACCACTGAGGACACTCTCAGGAATCTCAGGACAGCCAGGCAGCCAGAAGCAGAGGTGACTAGGGCTGGTTCTAGTGCAGGCTCAGCACTGACTATGCAGTAGCCACTGTAACTGGGAACCTTTCATACCCACAGGCCTTGTATTAAGGGCTGGACATTCAGGCTCACTGGCCCCATGGTCTGACAGTCTACCATCAGAGTGGGTCTCTTGGGTTGCCCAGTGACGCCATACAATGCTTGTTAGACACACCTGGGAGCATCGCGGCTCCTGGAGTCTCTGGCTTTTCCATTAATGCATTAGCATAGCTGGCTTTGGAGATTATATGGGCTGCCTGTGGCCTTGGAGACTGTGTGTGTGTGCATGTGTGTGTAAGTGTGCATACGTAGAACAGTCAGCAAAGGCTGACCCTCTCAGACTGACAGCTTTCAGTGGGCTTGTTCCAGTGTAGATTTCCAGATCCATGCCCAGGGTTCCCTTCAGTGAGGGCGTGGCCTGGATACAAGTATTCTGAAGAGACACAGGAGCAACTCCTGAACCTAGGGGGCCCTGATAGGTTGTGTCAACCCCAGGGCTACCTGGGGTGAAGGGAGGAGCTGGGAAGAGCACATCTCGGGCATGAGGGAGATGCCTTCTGATCCTGGAGAAGTAAGAAGAATCCCAGGCCTCCAATGATGCCTGCCGATCTCAAGAGTTGGCAAGGCCTGCTCCTCCAGGAGGCTGTGTGTTCATGGTTGATAAAGAGTCAGAGGCCTTCTTTCCCTGGCTTCCCAAGTCCATGGGCAAGTCGTGTCTCAGATAGAGCCCCAGCTCCTGTGACCCCTGACAGGAGAGAAGAAGGGCCCTTGGGCTACCCCTTCAGAATCCTGCCTCTGACCCAAGTCATCCTGGGTTAAGGAGTTCTGAGGTGCCAAATGACTGTACAATTTTGCTAAGCATGGAAACCACTCTGATTAGTCCTCCTGTCCACACCAGACTTCCTGTCCATACCAGACTGATAGGGGTCAGACAGTGCCTTCATCATCTAGGCCCCTTGACTTGAAACTAGTGAGGCTGAGACTGGGGTTAGGCTGGCAGGGAGGGTCCCTGATTCTGAACCTTCCCTACCTCCCTGAACTTGTGGTATGGGTGTATCCAGGTCACACCTCTCACACATGTGGGTACACACACACTCACTTGTCCTGAGGTGGCTGAGATCCCTTTTTAGGGCAGATACTCTCAAGTTACCCTGTGGTGGGTGGCTCCAAGCCTGCATTCACCCACATCTCTTCCAGGGCTGCACTGTGCCATGTGGGATGCAGCCACTATGGCCCAAGTGGCACCCATCCATACCCTGGGCCTGTATCCTACAAATAGGGGCACCTGGGATGGTAGGTAATAGGCTGACCCCAGAGCTGAGGACTCCAGCACAGAGGTGGCTCCTCTTTGGGCCTCTACCCCGCATCAAATGGATCTAGTGGCTCCTTCAGAGAACTCTGCCAGGCAACCCCCAGGCTTCCATGGGTGGGAAGTGAAGGTCTGGGGCCCACTGGGCAGGAGCCAGAGATAGGGAGGCCCCTCCTCCAGGACTCCTTGGGCTGCCCTCCTCCCTCCCTTATCCACACAGTCATGAACTCAGCTTGGCAGAGCTGAACTGGATGCCTTGTGAGGACTGCAACCTGTGAGCAGATTTGTAATCCATGGGTGACCCCATGGGTCACCTAGGGCCCACACCCTGGGCCAGGAATCCCTGGAGTCTCACTGGGTTCACTATTAATGACTCAGTTTCAGGGTTGCTTTGAATTCCCTACTGCTGCTAAGCATGGCTTCAACCCTACCTGGGCATAGCAGTTGTCCACAAAGAAGCAGAAGTTAAATATATCTCAAGTATGGTATAGGCCCTGACTACACCTGGGTGTCTTATCATATCCAACCTAATATTTACTCCCATCCTGAGCATATAATATTTCATCTGGTTCCAGGTGCCATATATACACCCACGAGCAAAGGATAATATTTATGTGTAGAGAGCACCAATATTTACCTACATTCCACCCACCTAGAACCTGGGAGAAGAATGCTTCTCTTTCTCCCAGATACAGTGTTTGCTCATACTTGGGAGGAGGTTTACCCCATGCTGGTTGCTTTGACCCCTCACAGGGTAGATATGGTATTCACTGGATGCAGTGTTTAGCCATGTTCTTTGAGGATGTGCCCATGCTTCAGGGATGGTACTCACCAGTACACAGGATGCTGAAAACAGCAAGCATCTGTCCGCCTTTGGGTACAGTATTATTTCCCATGATGACCTAGTATCTGACCTGTCTTGGGTGGAGTATTTAGCTGTACTGGGGTAGTGTTTACTACCCCTCAGGGGCACTGGACACAGTATCTCCAGCTCCCTGTTCTGCTCTCCTGCTCGGAAAACTTTTAGCTGTTCTTGCCGCTGGTCCTGGCACCCACAGTGGGAGGCATCTGGAGAGATAGGAGAAGATGCGCCAGCCCAGAGGAGTATGTCCTGGGCTGGAAAACCTCCTTCAGTAGGAGGCTAGACTTCCTCTCCTACACTGGCCCCTCAGAGTGTGCTGAACAGCTCCCCTGTCAGTCCCCTTCCAGTCCCATTGACTGTGTTGTTTGTGAAGCCCCTGTAGCAGCATCAGCAGGTGGGTGGTGGAGTACAGAGACTAGCTTAGTCCTGGCAGACCCAGCTTGATACTGGGGACAGCCAGCATGGAGGGGCCACCTTGGAGACAACTCCCTCATGACCCTCTGCTCCTGAGCCCTGTCCCATGCCGGCTTGCTTTTCCTAAACCTGTCTCCCTGCCACTCCGATGCCCCCCCACCCCCAGTATGGCTCTCAGTAGACTACCCAGAGAGACCTACTAGGACTGGGCTTCAACCCTAGTTGGCTCTGCTCCTGGAAGCTCAGGGGTTTTGATCTGCTTCTCTGTCCTGTTCCCAGGACAAGGGTTTGGGCTAGGACCTAGCAGATCCTGCTTATCTCATCATAAATATTTATCAGGCTCCAGGGCCAAAGCCTGCAGCTGGCTAGAAGTGGGGTAGGGAGAGGGGGCAGATGCTACAGAAGGATCTCAAAGCCCTTCTCTAATGAGGGTACTGGGAGGGGAGAGTGCCACCTGGGCCTTGGTATCCTTCAGGAGGAAGAGGACAGATGGACAGCGGGGCAGAGTAAGGGGGAGCCTTGGGGACTTGGGCACAATCCAGCAACCAGAGCTCTCCATGTACCCCCAGGAATGTGGAGAGGAGAAATCTGAAGAGTCCAAGGCTACAGAGACATTGCAGCCATCCCCGGACTATCCTCCCAAAGGACATTCTTGAGAGCGGTGCTCCCTACATACAGCTGGCTTCCACCTTCTCACCTCCCACCGCCTTTGTGCCCTCACTCTCCTAATGCTTCTCACACAGTCCCAGAACTTCACTGCTCAAGTTCCCTGAGAGCTGTACTTCTGCCCCACAGCCTCCCAGTTGGGCTCCCAGAGCTGTGCGCTTAAGGGGATGCTCCGCTCATGCCAGCAGAGCTGTGCCCTCCACCATGCTGTCCACAAGGTGCTGTGCCCTGCACACCTCTCCCCTCTTCCCACACCTTCTTCCTAGCACTGCTCTATGCCCCACCCTCATTCTCCTTGAGATAGGCTCCATCTTCCCATAAGTATGCCCCGAGATGTTAGTCCCCCCTAACGCTACTCCCCATTCTCCATCCTCCAGACTTGTGACTCCCTTCGGTCAGGGGCACCCCTTCACCCATCATGAGCCCACTTTTTCACCCCTGGGTGAGATAAGCAGACTGTCCATGAGGCAGGGGTTCCTGTTGGTGTCTCAGACCAGTTCTCCTGTGTGCCACACAGCACCCTGCTGCCTCCTCATTGGCATGCTGGTGGGACCCACAGGTGGAATCAAAGCTCTTTGCTTAGAGCTAAGCTGCACAGCAGGGATCTGGGAGCCTTTGTCTGGGGAAATAGGGGCAGAGAAGGCACATTTTGGGGCTCAGAGCCTCCTCCTCATCCACAGGCAAGCACAGCTATAGATAAAGGGGACAGCCTGAGCCAATGAACACCCCAGAAGATAATGAGGGGTCGTGGGGGAAGGGAAGGCCTCAGGCACTGCCTAGGGGGGAAGGCTGCCTCCCAAAGCCCAGAGCGCTCATTAGTGGAAGCCTAGGGGGAGAGGCAGCTAAGTGGGTCAGTCCCCTCCCCCAGCTGCCTGACAGGTGTGGGTGGCAAGGAGGATCCTCAGCCTATTGTAGCCTAAGGAAGGCTCCTATTCTGAGTCCCTGCCCCTCCATACCTCCTCCCAAAGCCCTTGTCCCCCAATCCCCAGCCCTTCCAACCCTTCTCCCTGAGTCTCTGTCCCCAGGCCTCCAACCTCTGCCTCCCAAACTCCCTTAGTCCCAACCCCAAATCCCCCAGCCTCTTCAGTTCCTCTCCCTCTGTCCTGTTCTGAATCTCTTGCCTTCCAGTCCCCAGCACCCTTACTCACTCAACACCCCCCCCAGCCATTGTCCCCACCACCCAGTTCACCCAAACCCTCTCTGAGCCCCTGTTCCCTGCCCAACCCATTTTGTAGCTACCCAAACCCCCTCCCTGAGCCCTTTTCTCTTACAAAGCTGCTACCTCTTCCCAGGGACAACCACCTCTGAGTTCCCTTCTCTCCTTGAGACCCACCCCACTATGGGTCTTCCCGTCTCCCCTCCTCCCCTCTTCCTCTCCTTTACCTCCATCTCTGAGCTCCTCCCCCTTTCTGCATCCCTCCCACCCCCAGGTGTGGCCCCTCAGCCAGCCTCCCCAAGGCATCTTCCAGACTGAGCCACACCTGGGAGAAATTGAAATCTTAGACTCTTCCCCTGCCCCCGAGAATGAAGCAGATATCCCTGTCCTGGCCACGAAAGGTAGTAAAACACAGCTCCACTGGGGCCAGGCTGAGGGCTGTGCCAGAACAAGCATTCAGATTTGGGGAAAGAGCCAGGCAGGGCACATTGTGGACTCTAGGCCAGGGCTTTTCTACTCCCCATCCCCTGATGCCAACTGGTCCCAGGCATCCAGTCTGGGGCTTAAACTCCCTCTCTTTGCCCCATAGTCATGATGATGATGGTCCTGGCAGATCTATTTTGGGAGTGAGGAGGGGGAGAGGGAGGAGGGAATCTTGGAGGTGGGGTCTTTTTTTGTGCTGAGCACCTAGGTTCCAGCTCCCAAATCAGGGTAGAGCTGGATGGGGACAAGCCTCTCAGCTGCCTGTCCCTCCCAGTCCTCTTGCCCAGTTTTTGGCTAGGCCTTGCCTTAAGAACTTTCTAGGGCTCCCCCTTTCTGTTCTGGCCACTTTCTTCAGGTTCTGAGAAACCTCTGCACCTGCCCAGGACAAGGAGTAGAATATGGATGATGTTCTGCCACCCTTGATTTCAGGACACAATTCTTGGAAGGGGCTGAATGACTGTCCTGGTCTTCACCAAGCCCCACCCCCGTTCCTAAGGTCACTGCAACCTGACTAGTCTGGGTCTGGCTGCACAAGAGTTAATCTCAGCACCCCTCCCCCCCCACGTGTGCACAGTCAAATTCCAGGAACGCTTTCCATTAAGGACGCTTGGAGCAGATTTCATTTACATTAATAAGAACCAGAAAAATCTGTGTGTGTGGGGGGGGAGGAGGTGGTGGTGGTGCAGGCGTGTGGTTGCTGCTCAGAGTTTGCATTTGAGTCTGGTAGAGGGCAGCAGCAAGGGGCTTGAGGGGAGGGAGAGGTCCAGCCACATCAGTGCTAAGGTGCTAGGGGAGAGACAGAGTCCATGTTGTCCCAGGAGATATCTTAGGGAGGAGAGAGCCCTGATGATTCTGGAGACTCCTGTGGGAGCAGCAGCAGAACACCAACCACTCCCCCCACACACCCCACGCCATCCCAAATGCTCCCAGTGTGAGGATATGGCAGAGCCCAGTCTTAGCCAAGATGGGGCAGAGACCCACGCATATGACTAGGACTGGGGGTGAGAATCATGGGTTTGTGTGAGCTGTTGAGGAGCTCTCTCAGTTGGGCATGCTGAGGCCCATCTTGAGCCTCAGTTTACCAGTCTGTTGCCATTCCTTCCCCCCACCCTGAGATGTAGCTGTTATATTGGAAGGGGAGATGCTGAACCTTGAGTCCATCTACTTAAGGACACTGGGCCCCCTCCTTAGCCTCCTCTCCCTGCAGCTCTGCCTTTCAGCACTAGAGCTATGGCAATGACTGGTTCTTTTGGATCCATTCAGGGTGTCCTGAGTGGAACTTCCCAAGATCCACTACCTGGAAAAGGAGGAGCTGCGGTGGCTGAGTACGTGCACAAGAGCGTATGTGCATGAGTGTGCGTGCTGGGTGGTGGCTTGTGCTGCTGTCATGTCACGCTGTGACCCTGGGGGCTCCCTCCCTCTTCCCAGCTCCCAGTCAGCTGCCAGGGTAGGTTTACTTCCTTCTGGGGATAGCAAGAGCATCTGATTCCCACCCACTTGGGCATGCAGAGGTGAACTTTGATGACTGTGCCTGGCCTATGTGCCAGTGGCTAGGGCAGAGGGATACATGAGCATACATGCTTCACACATTGGAAGGGATTGTGCTGGCACCTGTAGGAGCTTTACATGTATGGCCTTGCACACTTCAAGGATGCTGGGGAAATTTGCATACTGTTTGCTGGATGACTGTCTGGGCCTGTATGTGTGTGTGCATGTGTACACACTGCACACTTGTGAGTGCAAAGGGTGGCTCCGTAGTCTAATCAAGGAAGTGGAGAGGAAGCCCCAGTCCTGGTGCCCCTCAGAATTTGAACTCAGCTCTGCCTTGTTCCAGGCCCCGTGGACTGGGCATCCTTTGGTGGTTGGCTGTGCTGAGCCTGGGGGCCCTAGGCTGAACCCAACCCTGCAAGGCATGCTGGGCTAGGCTCCTACACCTGCATGCACCCTGCCTCTGGAAACAAGCCAGGGAATAGTGGGGAGAGGTTTAATTGCTTCCATGAATCATTCTTAAATAGCTTCTGTCCAGATAGACTTGGGGGGTGGTGATGCCCACCTGGAGCTTGGAACCTGGAGCAGGGAGCCTGGCCTGGAATTGAGGGACTTCTTGGCCTCTGTTATGCAGGAAAAGTGGGAGTCTGACTTTGTACTTTCAGGAGGGACCCAGCTCCACTGAGCTGTTAGGACTCCAGTCAACTGGACGGAGGCATTCAGGTGTGAATCTAGGCTCAGCATTCACCAGTAACCTAACCCAGAAACCTCCAGCAACTGTTTTGACCTCAGTTTCCTCTTTAAATTGGATGAAAGTGGAACTTGAAAGTGGATCAGAGGCCCTGTCCCTTGCCTGTGCCTTCTGCTGAAAAGCTCTCTCTGGCTAGGTATGGACCACTTCAGATAGGGTTCTGACCTTAACCTGAGTCCATGAAGTTGGGGTAAGGGCTTGTGAGCATCCTCTGCTCCCGTCCTGGGCAAGCTTATCTCCAACTCCTCATAGACTGTGGTGACACAAGCTACAGGTCTGATGTGGGTGGGATCTGTTGAGTATTTCTTCAAGTCATTTACATAGATGGGTGAAGGGAGTATGAGAGGCAAAAAGCATCTTCTCAGCTGCAGAAATTATTTACTTGGGTTGGAAAGGATTGCTGAGACTGAAGCACTTATGAACAGGGGCCAGTCTTGCCCTTGCCCCACAGTTGGGTGCTATGGGGACAACTTCCCCTTCTGGCCAAGGGGAACCCTCAGGAACTTGCAGGGCTGGCAGCCTTGACACTTGCTTGGCTCCACAAAAGAGCTTCAAGGCACAAGTTCTAGCCAGGTCTTCCCGAATTTCAAGAGACCTGGGAAGAAGCCCCGGGTACCTCTAGTACTTTAGGACTTGATGGGACACCACTACCACCACCACCACCACCAAAACCAGTGTGACCAGAAAGATGATGGAGTGCTGCCACCTGGTGGCCACCAGCAACATAGTCATACTCTTCTCCAGGATCCTGTCTCCAGTGCAATCTCCTCCCAACCCCACCTGTCCCTGAGGGCATTCATCCCTCCGGAATCAGGATGAGGGTGGCTGGACTCCGGGTGCCCTTGAGACCCCCAGCCAGACTATGCATGCCTGGGGAGCTTAGCTCAGGCCTGGCTGCTCATCTGGGGTTTGAAACTTGTTTGATGCATGGCCATGACAGCTGCTCCTGGATGGCCCTCAAAGCCCTGCACATTGCAAGCAGCTGTCCCAGCCAAAAGCAGTCTGGACTCAGAACCCTGGAGGCTCAGCAAAAGCTTCTTCCAAATGTTGGATTTAGGTTTCCCAGATTGGGAAGTTTGCATTACTCTCAGCACCCCACATCAAACACAGTTAGGAGGCACAGCCAGGTCAGAGTACTCATTCCTGGGACTGGTGTTGAAGCCAGACCTGACACCTCAATGCGAAGAACCTGGCCCTTGAGGCTTTACCCTCAGGTCTTCAGGGCTGAAAGCCATTCAGCAGTGAGATTCTACCAGCCGGATTCCCTGAATATGGTCTTGCATGAGACCTGAGCTGCAAGATACAGCCTGTCCACAATCAAGAACTAGGTCCAAAAATTCAGATGCATGGTGAGGGCTGCAGTTGCCTGGCTAGGTAGGCTGGTGACAGATGTGACTATGGAGGAGCAGGCTGAAGGCTGGAGAGTAGCTGACTCAGACACTCGTGTTCATAGGAACTCTCAATTTTTTAAGACAGGCCATGCCAGTGCTGACAGAAGATGCTGTGGTTTAGAGCAGTCTGCATGATAGCAGCATTGAGCAGCATGGAGAAAGGAGCTAAGCAGCACAGAAGGGATTCAACTACCTTCCTGGTGTGGGGAAATCAACCCAAGGCTAGTCAGCTGAGGGAGGGTTAGCTCCCTAGGGAAGACACTTCCACCCAGCCTTTGGTACGCTGGGTGTAGGTAATTAGGAGCGTCCTAGATCCCATTACACCTGTGCTCATATGAAGAGCCATCCGTTGCTGCCTGTCAGATATGGCTAATTAGGCAGCTTGTGACTGCTGCTCAGGTGCTAGAAGTACCAGCATCTCCCCCAAGGCATCCATCTGGAGGTAGGGCTGATCTGTCCCATGGGCTACCAACACTGGCAGGAACTCGTTTGGGAGATACATTCCTTGCCTGGGCTTTGGAAACTTAGGGCCTTATTTAAGTGGTTGACAAGCCTTACTTTGTAAAAACCCATGATTGGATCTCTGCATTTGCCTCTACCTCTCCTTAGCAAACCTGCAGTTATGCTCAATTTCTCTTATCATCACCAGCCAGTACTGTCCCTTGAAAGTTCCTTCTATTTTCAATTCCAACTGTGTAAAGCCCAGGCCTACCTAAACCATGGAGTCTCGAATAAGTTTCAAGACCACCTTCGTGACTGTATACAAAATCCATGGAACTCAAGCACTGTTTGGTCAGATTGGCAGTGTGAGAGCACCTATTACATTACCTGGTTCCCAGAACAGCCTCTAAGACCCAGCCGCCTTTCCACCCTGGCCAAACATAGTCTTATTGGTCAAAATGATGTTCTCCACTCTGGTGCTGGAGACAAGGATGGGATGCCACTATTCAGAATAGAAAACTCTGCAATGTGTCAGGGCACTTCCTCGGCAGTTGAGAAGACAGAGGTAAGGAGTACTGCAGGGGGAGCTCAGTTCCATCATTCCCGTGGAGGATAGACCAGGAAGCACTTGAATTACAGCCAAAAGCAGGGAGATTCTACCCCTGGAGAATAGTAACATGCCCTCTGGCATGCCTAATCTGTGAAAATCAGAGAATAAAAGAAGTGCTTACTCACTTTGGTCTTTAGAAACTGGAAGTGGAAAAGCTCACTCAGTTATGGTTGAGCTTCCATGAAATTTTTTTTCTTCTTTTGGGCAGCACTGGAGCTTGAAATGAGTTTCCATAAAGTTTAAAAACATGTTACAACTTTTTTTTTTTTTTGGTGTTTTTGGGACAAGGTCTATGTAGCCCAACCTGGCCTACAACTTGCGGTCCTCATGCCTCAGCTTCCAGGGAGTTGGGACTATAGGAAAACATGTTAAATTCCAGAACTCAGAATCTAAACATGAAGACACTGTCATGGCACATGCCTGTAATTCCAGCACTTAGAAGGCTGAGGCAGGAAGACCTAAGTTTGAGGTTGGTCTAGGCCAACTAGTGAGACCATTCTCAAAAATATAAAAAAGCCAAGCTGAGCACTAATGGCTGATGCCCGCAACCCTAGTTACCTGGGAGGGTCACAGCTCAAGGCCAGCTTAGGGATCCCATCCCTAAAAACACCCAAGGCAAAATGGTAGTGGTTCTTTTATTTGTTCTCTATGCTGCAGTGCTGGGGATCAAATCCAGATCCTCATGCGTGCTAAGCAAGCAATTTACCACTGAGCTACACCCCCAGCTCAGAAGCATAATGGACTGGAGGTGTGGCTCAAGTGGTAGTCTGCATTGCAAGTGGAAAGCACTGAATTCAAACCCCAGTCCTACCCAAAAAAAAAAAAAAAAGATAAGGCAAGGCACGGCATGGCAGCTCAATGCCTATAACCCCAACTACTTTGGAGGTGGCGATCAGAAAGACTGCAGTTCAAGACTAGACTGGCAAAAAGTTAACAAGACTCCCATCTCAACAAATAAACCAGGCATGATGGTACATGCCTATGATACCAGCTTCAGGGGAGGCTGTAGGTAGGAGAAATAACTAAAGCTGAAGGGGCTGGCGGAGTGTCTGTAGCAGTAGAGAGCCTGCCTAGCAAGCATGAGGCCCTAAGTTCAAACTGTTATTAAAGAAAACAAAACAACCACACCAGACATGATTGGCTCAGACATGCTACCTACCCACACACTCACCAAAGAAAAAAGAGACACAGGACACCCATTTTTCAAGGTTATTTCTTCTGTAAAGTAGCCAGATTTGGCAACCAGACTGAAAATCTTCCAAAATTCTGTACAAATGTATAATATACAAATATACACAAGGCTTTTGCCAAGAAAAGACATCATGACGACAAATGACAGAGGTGGCTTTGGTGTCACTTACCACCTAGGGCATCTCAAACCCTCAGGAAAGAGGGACCATGACATAGGCTACACATGTAAAACACACTACATTACACTATGTACACTGAAGTATAAAAAGCCCATTGTCCCCTCTGGTCTGTTCACAAAGCCCTCTGGTGGGAAGGAAGGCCATTTACCAGATAACCCACATAAGGGAGCTTCAAGGTGGGAGGGAGAACCCTACAGAATGAAGTGGTTCACCCAAAAACTATTAACAGCACAAGGCATGCCCTTAGAAAGACAGGTGGTAAGAGCAATTTCAAGAGGTGGCTCGCTCCTTGTAGCTCCTTGTCATCCCCCCTCTCTCACAGTCTCACTCCATCTCAGTGAATCGGGCAAACATGGCTTTCCGAACAGCGTCTTTGTAGGAATCAGCACCTGACAGCCCGTATGCACTGCCTTTGGCTCCTAGGCCAGCTCCTTTTAGCCGGACTTGAGCCTGGGGAAAACATAAAGATTGTTAGCAGCTGGCAGGTAGTGTGATTGCTCCCATTTCTCATTTCCTTACCTTGCAGAACCACCCACTAGGAGCCAGAAAGTTTTATAAAAACAAGCGTTTCTACAATGGAGACTTGGAGTAGGTTTAAGGACTGGAGCAATGAAATGGCTAAGGAAAGGAAGACAGCCAGGTGAATCTACATTCCCCACTCCTCAATGCCTGATCAGCAAGCATACATGCCTAGTATAGGCCCCAAAGCACTCTACTGAGGCCTGGGGAAGACCTGGTAATTACAGCCACAAATTTTAGCAGGACAGGTGATGTCAGCAGAACAGGATAAACATGGTATGTAACAACCTGACCTGTGCCGCCAGGGCAGGGTGGGAGCAATCACTGGTGGTATGGCCTAGGGTAGTGGTGCTGGTGGTGCCTCTGATCCTGAATTATGTCTCAATCTGGGCTCTAACCAACTTAGGGATTTCTTGAGAATGAAAATCGTAATAATTTTTTTTTTTTGTAATACTGGGTTCTTGAGCTCAGGGCCTTGAGCTTACTAAGAAGGTGCTCTTAACACTTGAGCCACACCTCCAGCTCTTTTTGCTTTAGTTATTTTTCAGACAGGGTCTCATGTTTTGTTTGGGCCAGCCTGGATCTTGATCCTCCAGCCTCTGGTATCCCATGTAGCTCAGCTCACAGGCATTTCACTTCCACACCTGGATTTATTGAGAGGGATCTTGCTAACTTTTTGCCTGGGCTGGCCTTGAACTGGATTCTCTATCTCCTCCTCTCAAGTTGGGATTAGTTATGAGCCAACAAACCTGGCCTTAAATTTTAATTTTTAAATACAAAAGGAGAGTGAGATAAGGATGGACTGCAAGGAAGAACCCCACTCAGTAGTGATGACATGATATGCAAAAGTAAAGTGCTATTGGGTCCCAGACTCTGGGCACTTTCATCTTAGTTCATCTCTTCAACAAGCCTGTAAAATCAGCACCCACTGATGTTCGACCTTATGCTTACCTCAATGGGAGCTGTGATGCCTTGACACTTTCTTCCCAAGCCTGAGCCTTCCCGCCAGCCCATGGCCTGCAGCATCTTGTTGCCAATGTTACTGTGGTCAATGCCATCTTTGGTGGGCTGCTCGTAATTCCTGCCAGTGGCAAACACACAGTTACTTAAGACAGCCAGAGCCCCAGCTAATGAACTGGAAAATGGTGCGCATCACATACACAGTGCCAGCATCAAACTGCTTCTTTCGCTTGGGCTCTGGAGGTTCTGGAATGCCATACTTCTCTCGTCTCTCTGCAGCTCGATCTCGGTATTTCATCTAAATAGTGGGGAAAAAAAAAAAAAAAAAAAAAAAAGCCAACAGTCTAACACACCTAAACAAGACTTTCACTCAAAGTATCTTTTAATCTGAAGCATGGCTTTTTAGTGTGGTTGCTTTTTTTTTTTGTGGGACTGAGGTTTGAACTCAGGTCTTTGCAAAGCAGACACTCTACTGGTTCAGTCACACCTTCAATTCATTTTGCTCTGGTTATTTTGTTTTTGTTTTGGGGGAACAGATGTTTGAACTCAAAGCCTCACATTTGCCAGGCAGGAGCTCTACCACTTGAGCCATTCCACCATTCTACTGTGGTTATTTTGGAGGTGGGGATCTCGAACTATTTGCCCAAGCTGGCCTTGAACTGAGATCCTCCCAAGTAGCGAGGATTACAGGCATGAGCCTTCAGCACCTGACTTTAGTGTGGTGTTAAATACTAAATTCCCTAATTTCCCTTACAATACTGGTTATATCACCTGTTATGGTCCTAAAGGAAGAGAAGGGCAGAGTTGTTCATTTTCCCCTCAACGTTTGAACAGGCCCACCTCCAAGACTAGGTAAGTTTTTTTTTTTCTTTGCAGTACTGACGTTTGAACTCAGGGCCTTCTACTTGCCAAGTAGGTGCTCTACTACTTGAGCCATGCCCCTAGCCCTTTTTTGTTAATTTTTCAAACAAGATTCTTGCTTTTATGCCCAGGCAGGTCTGGGATCATGACCCTCCCATTTATGCTTCCAACAGAGTTGGGATGACAGATATGACCACTGCACCCAACTTTTTTTTTTTTTTTTGTGGTACTGGGACTAGAACTCAGGGCCTTCACCTTGAGCCACTCTACCAGCCCTATTTTTGGGATAGGTTTTTTTGAGATAGGTTCTCTCAAACTATTTGCCTGGGCTGGCTTTTAACTGTGATCCCCCTGATCTCTGCCTCCTGAGTACCTAGGTATAAAGGTGTAAGCCACCGGAGCCTGGCTATATGCCCAACTTTTTAAAAAATTGATTCAGATGGGGGTCTCGTGAACTTTTTGCCGTGTATGGCCTCAAACTGTGATCCTCCCAATCTCCACCTCTCAAGTAGCTAGGATTATAGGTATGTGCCTGGCTTATATAGTGTTGAGGAGGCTTCCAGAGACCTTTCCAGCAGTCCCCAGGAAGCTGGCACTATAATCAGTGGAGAAAGGGGAAAGCAATTCTGAGGGGACACCTCAGAATTATTTCATGGTAGGAAATTTCTAACCCACTTGTTCATTTCTAACCTATAGGTCTCTATTTGCATTTACAACCTTGCCATAGGGCCCCCAACCTGGTATAATTGCTTGCCAGTTATTGGTATATTTTGTCCTTCGCCCTGCCTGGCATTCCCTGCCCATCCTCCTTCCTTCCACATCACCTCCAATCATCTCATGTCCTACTGTCTTCTGGACTTAATTTGTAATCCCCACATTGCCTATGAAGGCTTCCTTGGCCAGTCCAAATGAGAGCATTTTCCCCTTAATAAAACCCAGTGTGCATTACCAGTGAGTGTTTGGCATTCAGGACCTGCGAGCAGTCTTGAGGGTGTGCTTCTGGTCCTGTGAACCTCATGAATGGATAGTGTGGAATTAAAACATATACAGTATAGTCCAGTCTATATGAACTACAATGGTTAGATGACAAGTGTGTGACAGGTCCTCCTACCCTGCTCCAGGAACCTGGAACTAAATGGTACAAATAAAAGCTAAAGGCAAGGTGGATGTGGAAGTGCATGCCTACAGTCCCAGCTATTGAGAAGGCTGAGGAAGGAGGATTACTTGAGCCCAGGAGTTCAGGGCCAGCTGGCACAACACAGCAAGACTCAAGCTCAAAAAATAAAAACCAAAAAAACCCAAACTGCTAAAGGCAGATATCCCTCCTAGTGGCACATTTACCTCTCTCTCCCTCAGCTCCAAGGCTTCCAGCTCCTGCTCGCTCAGCCTGGATCTTCTGTAGATGTCCATATTTTGCTGTGTAAGAAAGTTTATAGACACATTTAGAATTCAGACCATCCTAATATGAAATGTCATACCATTACCACTATCTATTGTATTCTAAGAACCAAAGCCCAGTTTAATACACTATGGCATGAAAACCAGAGGCTAGGCTGTAAGGAGATACAATGTTCTCCTCCATTTAGACTCTCAAACAACTTCATAAAGAGCAGGTATTTACTGAACCTTCATCATGGTCAGGGTACTCCCATCACCTCATTGCCTCTCCTCCCCACCTCTGATCAGTTCAGAGAAGCAAGGCCACCTTGTGTAAGTCTGAGAGCTGCTGGTGCCTGACCAGGGCATCTCTGTTTGGGAATTGACGACGGCAGAGCAGGCAGGCCATCTTCTTCCAGTCAGCCAGCTTCTCTTCCTCACTCTCAAGTCTCTCCACCAGTTCCTCCTCATTGTCACTGTCACCACTGTAAGCAGCAACCAGACCCCTCTGGGGACAAAAGGCAGATGGGTCATTGGAAATATGCAACAGGAAGATAACAATGGCTATGTACCTGGATAAAGTAATGCTAAAATGTAAAATAAAAGCAATGCCCATTACTTCTGTGTCATCCTTTAGTAGTGAATCATGTTCCAGCAACTGTATGGAGCAGTCAGTTCCTTGAGTACTAGGCCTGATAACCTTCTGGCACCAACTGTCTTGGAGTCTAAGAAATGGGTTCTTGGATGGGTTTTTTCAAACCTCTGACCATGTATAAAAACCCAAAAGGGGCTGGCAGAGTGGCTCAAGTGGGAGAGTGCCTACCTAGCAAGTGTGAGTCCCTGAGTTCAAACTCCACCACCACAGGAAAAACACACACACACACACACACACACACACACACACACACACACACACACACACACCAAGTACAATAATTTATTGTTGCTTTTAAATTTTTATAAAGTCCTTTCTTATTCTTCTTTTTTTAGATCTAGTGAACCCAAGACAGACTGGAATGGTAGCATCTTTTTTTTTTTTTTTTTTCCCCCAATACAGGAGTTTGAACTCAGGGCCTCATGCTTGCTAAGGCAGGCACTCCACGACTTGAGCCACTCTACCAGCCAAGCAAGTTTTTTTCTTATCTTAATTCTTTTCTTTCTAGACCATTAAAACTTCTAATTACAGATGAAATGAAACTCAATTTACTGAACTTAGAAATTCAGGCTTCATTCACCACTCCATCACAACTGGTCTCAGGCATGAAAATAAAGCCCTGAACATGGATTCTATGTGCCAAAGGTGCTCCAAATACCCACTAACAGAGACCATATACCATTTTAAGTAGAAATCACATTAGCCAAGATGTATTCAAAGTGAGACATAAACTGTGGACATGGTCTTTAAAACATAGGTGGCACTTCCTTACTTTGAGGGGATTCTCTTCATCTCCGTTTCGCACCAATTCTGGGATGAGCTGCTGCCTTTCAGCTAAGGCTCCCTGGGAAGAAGAACAAGCCATAAGCTTCGAGTTTTACCTAGGCTTCCATTATTACTGTGCGGCCATTCTGGCTACTATTACCTTCTTCTCAAAGAGAGCAAAGCCAGCATCTGCTGCAGCAGATTCTCTCCTTTCTTCTTCTCTCAAAGAATTGACAGGTTGAAAGCTATTTTTAAAATTTTCTTTCTGCTTGTTTAAACTCTTAGCCCAGCGTTCCATGTCTTTGGCGATCTAATGTCAAACAACACCATCAAAACACTTAGTCCTCGGTATCATCCAATAAGACATTAAGGATCTTATCCCAACCACATAGCCAATAACAAACCCCCTTACTCTTAACTTCTACCTATAAATATTTCCATATATTGCATGCTACTGAAATGTTTAATAAATTCTTTTTGAAAGTCTATGAGATTGCCAGGATGTTTCTCCCCCAGCTCTGGGGATCAAATCCATCATATACGCTAGATAATCACTCTACCACTGAGCTACATCTGCAGCCCAGCCAGTTTTAAGAATCCAGTAAGATTTTAGATAAAACTAACATAAGCACTACAACCTCAAAACAAAGACTTAACCTATTTAATACTTCAAGGAGAGAACTATGGGTGACCTGGATGGGTCATTCTCTTACCTGTTGGGCTGTTTTGCTCTTGGGTTTTTCTTTCTTCTCCTTTCCCTCCTTTGTGGGAGGTAGACCTGTCTGCTGGTGGGAGCTAGACTCTGCAGCTGGCACATAGGTCTCCTTCTCTCCATCCCAGTAAAGGTACTGCTGTGTTAAGGAATTATAATAGTACTAGAAAAAAATATATAATAATTAATATACATTATCTGGTATACTAATCTCAATTTTTCCTAGTAGTACTGGGATCTGAACTTAGGGCAAGGGTACTTGTCAGCCAGGTGCTCTATCACTTAAGCCATGGCCTCCAGCCTCAAACTTCTTTTTTGCAGCAGAGATGAATCCCAAGGCTTTATGCATGCTAGGCAAGTGCTCTACTACTGTGCTATGCCCACAGCCCTGCCACCATGTCAAACTTAAAAGAAATATTTTGTCAAAAAAGCAGGTCAAAGGTTTAAAAAAAAAAACAACTCCAAAATATGCTATGAACTAGTGATACTTCCTGCCCATGAAGAACCCATGGTACACCTTGGTATATGGGATAATGATGAACAAGCTAGCAAAAAAGTACATGGTGTAGAAATTTTATCAAGAATCTAGTTCTCATTAATTTAATCCTTGGACCTATCTACAGAGCACCCAGAGAGCACTGTTCTTCACTCCTTGCCAAAGACTGTTTACACAAATCAGGTGGGCATGTCATAGAGATTTCATACCCTCCATGACAGAAGTTAAAAAGTTCATCACTGGGTTCATTTACGCAGAATCTTTTGGATTCCCAGGCAATCAAAAAAGAGAACTTCTCCTCTCCTCTTCTTTACTTGTCACTTATTCTACTGCTCAACAGGGACTCAAGAGAGTGTCTGTGGTATCTCTTGTGGAGAAGGTGGTGTGGGTAACAAACACAGAAGTCCTAACTTCTATGGTTACACCAAAGAGAACTGCCTGGGAAATGGCCAGACTCCACACATTTTATAGATTTATGTCACTGAGAGAAATGGAAAAACTGTGCAGAGGATGGGACTGCTCAGACAGGCAGCACATAGATTCACACTTCCCTCTCAGAAACCACAAGCTTTCAATGCTACCTTCCTGTTAAAAGTACTTATTTTACTATTCTATATATACAGTTTCTGGTCATAAACAGTTCTTTATTTATGGAGTGTTAAAGTTGCTTTTCTTTCTTAAAAGTTATATACACCACCAAAAAATAAAACATCACTCCACAGATTTACTAAATTCTCCTCTCAAGAACATATAGGCTGGGGCTGGAGATGTGGCTCAAGTGGTAGAGCACCTGCTTTGCAAGCATGAAGCCCTGAGAGTTCAAACCAGGCCTACCAGAAACAAACAAACAAACAAAACCACACACACACTCGCACATGCACACTTATAGAATGCTTGTCTAGCAAACATGAGATCCTAAGGTCAATCCCCAGTACTGCAAACAAAACACTTCCACCTCCCTGAAAAACCATCAGCATGCTAAGTAAAACAAGCTGGACACAAAACAAACAAGGTCATATATTGTCTGATTCCATTTATACATGTCTACAAATAGGTAAATCCACAAAAACAAAAACAGTTAGTGGTTACTGGGTGGGGGGAAAATGGGGAGTCACTACTGAGTGTAGGGTTTCTCTTTGAGGTGATGAAAATATTCTGGGATTAAACAGTGGTAAGTTGTGCAACACTGTGAATTTACCAAAAACCACTGAATTTTAAAATCTGAATGGTTGAAATGGTGAATTTTGTCACAATTGAGAAAAATAGAAAGCAAACCCACGATTTAAAACTTCTAGCTAGGTCTTTACAAAGTAACTTGTCACAATTATCTGGTAATAGAAATCAGAGTAGTGGTTACTGAAGGGGAGGGTGCTGACTGGCAAGAAGCACAAGGGATCCTATAGGTGTGCTGGGAATGTATCCATATAAATATGTGAAGAACTGCACACTTAAGTCTAGTGTACTTTTCTATATATACATTATACTTTAGAACCCTTTTTATCCATAAGATTTAAATCCTAAATATTACATCTTGGTGGCTACAAAGAGGTTAAAACTTATTTGGGGCCTAAGGATGTAGCTCAATGGTAAGAGTGCTTGGCTAGTATGCATAAAGCCTGGGGTTTAACCCCCAGCACCACAAAAACAAAAACCAACAGGCACTGGTGGCTCAGTGGCTTGTATCTGTAATCCTAGCTATTTGGGAGGCTGAGATCTTTAGGATCATGGTTCAAGGCCAGTCCAGGCAAATAGTTTGTGAGGTCCCATCTCCAAACTAACCATAGATCTGCTAAATTCTACCCTCAGGAATATATAGGCTGGAGCTGGAGGTGTGGCTCAAGCAGTAGAAAGCCTGCTTTGCAAACATTACATCCTGAGTTCAAACCCCAGTTCCATCGGAATAAAATAAGATAAATAATAAATTCTGGGTCACATACTCCTTTGCAAGGAATTATTTCATCTTGGTTTTTCTTTTTTTTTTTTTTTGCAGTACTGAGGGCTTGAACTCAGGGCCTACTACACTGTGAGCCATTCCACCAGTCCTTTTTTGCAATGGGTTTTTTCAAGATAGGGTCTGGAGAGCTATTTGCCCAGGCTGACTTCAAACCATGATCCTCCTGAGTAGCAAGAATTAGCAAGAATTATAGGTGTGAGCCACTGGCGCACAGCTCATCTTGGATATTTCATCTAATTCCTCCTAAACGTACCACTAAGGGAAACCAAAATCCTTCTAGTGTAATTGAGGAAACAGCACACTTACTTGTGAATTGGGATCATAGTACAGCCCTGTTGTAGGATCATAATAGTATCCTGATGATTCATCATATTGGTATGTAGATGTGTCAGGTACTGCTGTAAAAACAAAATCCAGCATATAATCATTCTAGGTAAGAAACTGGCTTTATTTCAAATTCTAAGCCAGTGAGACACAGCAGGCCTTAATGTTCTTTCTCTCACATCCCCAAGTGTCCCTCTGATACCCATTTCAAAGGGAGAGGAACGTTTATTAAAGGCAACAACTAGGACTTTCCAACTGTTAACAGCCCCATAAGGTTTGGCTTACCATATTTGGTACCAGGAACTACACCAGTGGGGGAAGCGGCTGGGGCCTGTGTACTTGTGCTAGTGCTAGGCTGTGCTTCCTCAGTCTGGAAAGAACAGCAGCTTCAATATAATTTCAACTGTAAAGCCTTTTAAGAGAACTAAGTCACTGCAATCCAGGAGGAAGGGCTCCCCTGAAACACACTGCAGCAAGGATCTAAGGCAATCCTTTAGCAAAACATGATAACAACTTTCTTTCTAAAGGTCAAGCTAAAGCATTCACAAAGTATAAATAAGCTCCTGCTTGGTATTTAATAAAAATATATGCACAAACTTTTAATGAAATTATTACCTAATACTATAAGATAAAGAGAGAAACAGGTTGGAATGTATATTATTCAATCCTGGTTCATGCATCAGGAAAGGATAGTATTTGTACAGCAACACAAAGTTTCCCCAACAGTAATCAGTACTGTATTTAAGATGAGAGAATTACCGGAGAGCCAGGTGGATTTGAAGTCTGATTATATAGTTGAGGACTCTGGGACACCACAGCTGCTGAGGTGGTGGTCACTGCTGTGCCTGATGATTAAAAAGAAGGGGGGGACAGGACGGGATTACTGAGAGTCAAGGCACTTAATTCCAGGCCAACTATCAGTATCTGTAATTCCAAATCTAGTCTCCTGTCTTTGTGTGTCAGGTTTTTTGTTGGGACAGGGTCCATCCTGGCCTCAAACTCAAAATCCTCTTGCCTCAGCTTCCCAAGAGTTGGGATTACAGATATGTACCACCATGCCCAGCTGTGTAAATTGTTCCTTTTTTTTGGGTCGTATTGGGGTTTGAACTCAGGCCTCACTATGACTAGGTGGGCACTCTACTACTTGAGCTACACCTCCAGCCCTGCAGGTCAGTTCTTTTTCTTTTTGTGCTGGGGTTTGAACTTCAGGGTCTATACCCTGAGTCACTCCACCAGCCCCGTTTTTGTGATAGATTTTTTTTCAAGATAGGGTCTTAGAACTATTTGCCTGGGCTGGTTCTGAACCGTGAGTCTCTTGATCTCTATCTCCTGAATAGCTAGAATTCAGATGTGAGCCACCAGAGCCTGGCTCTGTATGTCAGTTCTTAATAAGGACCCTGGAATCTAGACATTTTCATTTTTCTTACAATCTACTAGATGTGCTACAAAAAGTTATGCATTGTGAGCCAAACACCAGTAGCTCACGCCTGTAATACTAGCTACTCAGGAGGCAGAGATCAGGAAAATCATGGTTCCAAGCCAGCTAGGGCAAATAGTTCCACAAGACTATCTCAAAAAAAAAAAAAAAAAAAAAACCTTCACAAAAAAGGGCTGGTGGAGTGGCTCAAGGTGTAGGCCCTGAGTTCCAAGCCCAGTACTGAAAAAAAAGTTATGGATTCTGTATGATGGCTGAGAAGAAAATTATGTATGTGCGCTGAGCTGAGAAAGTATTTGAACATACTTCTTTTATATTTCTTTCATAATTCTTGAATAAAAACAAAGCAAAATCTTACTGCGATCCTTCTTCGGAGATTAATGTTGGAGCCCTATTTGAAGACCATACCCTCTGCTCACCTAGACTTACATGGGTACTCAAACTCTTAATACAGAGTAGAGAAATACAGAGCTGAATTTCAAGAATAAAACTCATCATGAGAGAAGTTTTGGCTGTTGGTATACATGAACAACCCTATTCTACTCCAGTACCTCGGACACATGGTGATAGCCCTGAATGTGCCCCCTCACATTCTTGCAGGGATAGACTTGCAACTTTGGATCTAGTTAACACAGGTAGTCATGCCGGGTACTGGTGGCTCATGTCTATAATCCTAACTACTCAGGAGGCAGGGATCAGGAAGATCCTGGTTCAAAGCCAGCCCTGGGGCAAATAGTTTGTGAGACCCTATCTTAAAAACACCCAACACAAAAAAGGGTTGACAGAGTGGTAGAGCACCTGCCTAGCTAGCATGAGGCTGAGTTCAAACCCCAGTACTACCAAAAAAAAAAAGTCAAAGCCAGAGCTGGTGGGCTTCAAAGACTGAAAGTTTGAAAGTTTCCCAGTGGGGCCTTGACAAGGGATTGAGCTCTGGGATCAGAGCCATATTTCCTCAACCACAGTTGTTTAAAGAAAAGGCAAAAGGGAAATGAAGTTTACTACCTGATGTAGATGATGCATCAGATTCCAATCCTCCAGTTTGTTGCTGATAAAACTGCTGGTAATCCTGTGAATACTGAAGAAAAGTCCACTGTTAAAGCTATTTTCAGACATTCTTTGCATATTGGAAATTGAATACTGGCTAAATCAACCTACCTGAGTGTACTGAGCATAACCATCCTGGCCTGGCTGCAGGTAATTATAGTCAACACTACCTCCTTCACCACTTTGAGACTAGGAAATGGCAAAAGAAAAGGAAGCAAAGACAAACTTAGTGACCATCAAAAAAGAAGTTAGGAAATACTCCCTTTAAAAAACTCCCTAAAGAGCTTCTACTGCAAGTACTAAGGGAGAGGTCACTTGTGTGAACCTGGGTACCATGAACATACCACCTTGAGCCAAAAGATCCTCCTCCTTACCTGGGTAGATGACCACTGAGCAGCAGCAATGGCTGTACTAGCTACAGAGAAGGCGCTGACACGATTGCCATCTGGCAGTACCAAGTCTCTGAAACCACAAAGATCAATCATGTGATTCTATCTCTGTATGTCCCCAATTAGTGTCCACATACTTTGAAGGGTACAGGGATTCATGTCAGCTTTTGTCAGGTCTCATATGCCAATAAGGCTGCATTTCATAGAGGGAAAATCTCCCAGTGGTCAAGTGCTCCTGTAGTATCACTGCTCTACTTCATTAATTGCTATTTAATAAGGGATCTGTTCGATGAGAAACAATACTACAAAAGAGAAAATTTTAACATTAGACAGTAATAGTATATACATGAAGCTATTATTAGCATGTCAATCTTTTTTTTATTTTTTTGTGGGACTGGGGTTTGAACTCAGAGCTTTGCACTTGCAAAGCAGGCACTCTAACGCCTGAGTCACACCTTTAGTTCATGTGCTCTGGTTACTTTGGAGATGGGGTCTCGTGAACTATATACGCCTTGAACAGCGATCCTCAAGATCTCAGCCTCCCAAATAGCTAGGATTATAGGCGAGAGCCACCAGTGCCCGGCAACATGACATTCTTGAAGATAGGATTATTTCTGGACAGGTTTGCACTACACTGCTGCAATTTACATAGAACCCATCTGCCATGTTTGTCTTTGTCATGCTCTGAAACCATTTCTGGCAACCATTATCAACTGGTTATAGAGGATAGGAAGGAATAAGCTATAAGAGAACATAATCATCTCTCTTCTGGCCTGGAACAAGGAAAAGAAGTGTCAAAAGTGTTGAGAGCATGGGGTTCGGAAACAGTTGGCAAAGCATCCCTGAACAGGGATGCTTTGAAATAAGGACAATGAAGCCACTCACTTTCTAGCACTTTTGGCAAAATCAACCCCAATAGTTTTCCCATCAATTTTCAGAGGAGGATGGAGACTCTGTAATATTTGAAGCAGCTGAGATGCATCCTAAAAGATAATGTGAAGAAAAAACAATTTGGTCATGTAATTAAGAATTTCTCTAGTAAAAGAAACCCTCACATCTACCCCATTCAAGAAATAAAGTTTATATGTATCTTTCTACCTATCTATCTGATTTCATACTTTCTGTGGATATGAAACCTTGAGAAAAGAAATACCTCCAGGATGTAAAGGTATCCAGTATTATTAAAGAAATAAATACTAAATCAGTCTAAAACAAAGCACAAAGAACTAAACTGTGATTCAAACTTCAGTTCTGGTGCTTTTGGGGTTTGAGCTCAGGGCTTTACACTTGCTAGGCAAACATTCTACCACTTGAGTCACACCCCCAGCCTTTTTTGCTTTGGCTGTTTTTGGAATAGGGTCTCTTTATTTTTGCTTGGGCTGGCCTAGGCTGATATACTCTCATTTAAGCCTCCCTTGTAGCTGGGGACATACACATGCCACCATGACTAGCTTGATTGGTTGAGATCGAGTCTCACAAACCTTTTGCACAGTTAGTCTCAAACCATGATGCTTCTGATCTCCATCTCTTGCGTACCTGGGATTACAGCAGTGAGCCACCATGCCAAGCTTTCAGTTCTGCCAGTTCTTTACAGGTATATGCCTAATTTCTACTACTATTAAATAACTCAGGGGCTGGTGGCACTCAAGAGATAGAGTGCCTGCCTAGCAAGCATGAGGTCCTGAGCTCAAACCCCAGTATGGCAAACAAAAACAAACAAACAAACAAGAACTTGGTCCTATAATTTAGCAGTCAAACTGTCATTCTAAAGCCTTGAACTTTGTTGGCTTCAGAAACCTTATACACAAGATCAAAATTAAGCCAGGTATGGTGGTCACACCTATAGGGGAAGTTTGAGAGACCAATGAAAGCTGGGCATGGTGGCACAGGCCTGTCATTCCAGTTAGAAGGGAGGATCAAAGTACATGCTGGCTCGGGCATAAATGTGAGATCTTTTTTGAAAAATAACGAAAAGAGCAGTGGGCATGGCTCAAGTGGTAAGCACCTGCATGGCAAGTACAAGGTCCTGAATTCAGATCCCAGTACTACCAAAAAATGAACCACATTTCTTTGGTTTTTTTCCTTTCTTCTGAGACTGGTCTGCCCATATTTGCCTTTTAAAGTTGTTTTTAAATTTTTCTTTTTACTTTTTGGGTTTGAGGATTGAACCCAGGCCTTGTACATGCTAATCATGTACTTCTCTACTATAAAGTTAAATCTCCAGACCCAAAGTTGGTTTATTTATTTATTTATTTATTTTACAGTATTGGGGTTTGAACTCAGGTCCTCATGCTTGCCACGCAGGCGCTCCACCACTTGAGCCACTCCATCAGTACTATTTTCTATTGGGTTTTTTTGAGATAGGGTCTCACAAACTATTTGCCCAGGCTGGCTTCAAATGGCCAACTTTTTTTTTTTTTTTTTTTAAAGGAAAGATTCACTAAGAACCTCACCATTGCAGAAGACAGCTGCACAAATGCGAAACCTCTGTTCTGCTGGGTCTGTTTGTCTTTAATGAGACGAATGTTATTGACAGCTAAGGATGCATAGGGAGACAGGGCTGTCATGATGGAATCCACCACAGTGTGTGGAGCTATGTTCCGAAGAATGATCGCTGTGGGTAAATGAGATAAATAACAGAAACATGCATTCCCAACACCAATACTTTTCAAGATCAACTTTTAACAAAAATGCCAAAAGATTATGCTGGAACTTACTATCACAGTAGTAATCCACAGACTGAACTGACTCTGTGGTTCCAGGGGGTACTTCCTGTTCAGAGTCTAGAGGGAGGAGTAAAGAAGACCCAATTGAAAAAAAAAAAAAAAAAATCCCAATGTATCTTCAGTAAAGGAATACATAAAAATCCCTGAAGTTTTTAAGCACATCTAGTAGTCTTTTTTTTTTTTTTTTTTAAGTTTTCTTTTAAAAGATTTGTGACTTCATTTTGACATGGCTAATGTGGAATACAAACATTGGGCCAGTGCAGGATAGTATCATCCCATAGCAAAGAAAAGCAAATAGATGTAGAACGCAAACCAGGTGAGCAGACTTAATTTTGGAAAACAAAAAGAATTTTCCGTGCTCTTGCAATCATCAGCAGCATCTACCTAACCTAAGGTAAAAGGCTTAAGGAAAATATACAAGTTACTTGTTTAAATGTCCTAAAATCTATGTTTTTCCTCAGGTTCACAGACAGTAACTTGACTAGTCAGGTTTTATTGCATTGTCCAAACAGCTGAATCCACGCTTACCAAACTTGTCTGCTCCACATCGGAAGCATTTTAGTCTTTTCCTGAAATTGTTAAGGCAGCACTGGAAAAAAAAAAGTTTTATCTGTAATTATTTCTTACATTAGGCCAGGCTTTCTAGTAACAATGTGGGTTAGAGCAATGAGGCCATAGGTAAGTCCAGCAACTAATATAAAAAAAAGCAGAAACTGATACCATGTGTCCCAAAGGGGAATAACCTAAAAATTTGGAAATATTTGATCATGTGAATTCTTCCAAAAACAAATTTTGTCATATTTGAAGTAGAATCCCATTTTTATCAACTCAAGGAAAGCTTTCAGTTCGTCTAAAAACCTTAAAAGCAAACCACTGACAAAGTTCTGCCTGACATTAAGAGAGTATTATATGGGCCATTTTATACATTCAGACACAATGTAACTTGAAAACTATCTTGTCCCCTATCAGACACATGGAGAACGAAGAATTTAAGCATTCTCAAAATAGTAGTGTCAACATCAAAGTTCAAAATGATGCACTGATGACAGGACC
This sequence comes from Castor canadensis, assembly GCF_047511655.1. NCBI lineage: Eukaryota > Metazoa > Chordata > Mammalia > Rodentia > Castoridae > Castor > Castor canadensis. Next base: position 49,962,070 of record NC_133402.1, on the reverse strand, counting down.
ATAACAGACCTTACCATTCCAAGGTTCTCAAGGGCTTTTGTTAATATAGTTAAGAGACTATTTCAGAAGTTGAGACTTCAACTTTACTGCGTAAAGTGAAATCCACCTAAAAACTTAATTGAAATTTTGGGCTTGGAAACCTGGATCTCTATAAAACAAAATCTCTAGAGTTCTAGTGATTCTGTCCTTTAACATCAGCACAAGAGGACCCAAAGAAAGTCATAAGGCACAAAAATCACCTTATAAGAGCTAGTGACTGAGCATTTACCGATTTCCTTGCCTGGACATCAAACAGACAAACAGAAAGAACAGCAAAATCCTGAATGAGTTTTGTTTATTTGGTTAGAACACATGCTTACCTTGTTACAAAGCCAATCTTCAAACTTAGGTCTGGGATTGCTATAATGCATTGCAATGTGCTTTCCTTGTATCACCAACTTTTTCTGTAAGAAAAGAAGTAATTAGTTATTCCCATTGTGAGGAACATGCGTCCATTTTCCCAGGGCAGAGCACACTTCGGAAAAATCAGTGCTCTGGAATTAAATGGACAAACATACGGGGAGGACCAACCACCGCCACCTATACTCTGCCCATCCAATCCTTCAGATAGGCAGTAAGAGAATGGGATGTGGAGTAAAGGTAAACGGAGTCAGGGAGTGCTGAGAAAGCTGTCAAACACTAAACGCTGACATGCACCAGGCTGTGTCTCCAGCAGAGACAGAAGTCCTAACATTCAGCAATGACAGGTTGCCTGAGAGTGACAGTCTATTTGAAAAGCAGAAGACAGACCTCTCCCAGTTCTGAGACTGTCTCCTGCATTAGCCCTTAGCATGGTGTCCTTGGGTTTTGCTTCACTGTTTCCCAGTCCCCCATTCTTATACAAAGTAAAAGCCTTTGAATTTCCCCTTCCCAAGAACTCTTGCTTCAGGATGTGTTCTTTGGACAAAGGGAGGGGAACTCATTTTTAAAGGGAACCTGATAATAACTCTTTCTCAAGAAGGACTGTTCTGAATGCCACCAACTCTAATAAACAGTTCAATGAGATTTCTTCCTGCCAAATGCAACCATGTCATGTCCTAAGTGACAGATGTGTTTTTCACTGAAATGGATGGTACTCTCTTCAGGATAGGTAACCAGGAGGCCAATGAAGTTTCTTCAGGGGGGTAGGAAAGTTCATAAAAATGTACACCAAGTTAACTATGTGACTAACAGTGACTTAACTTCAAAAGGTCAAAACTCAAATCTGAATCAATCTAGCCAAGAGTTTACCCAGCACATTCCCCCAAAGAGCCTTCATTTAACATGAGTCTTTTCTTTTTGTGGGGAGGATGGCAGTAATAAGGGTGGTCTCACACTGTCAGGGCAGACTTAAGTAGAGATTAGATATCCAGATTTTTAAAAGGTATCTAACCCCTTTAACCACACATACTATTGAGCAATTTGAGTCTCACAAATCCTGGAAGATTTAATACATGCTATGAATTTTGTCTCTGCAGTATCTAAAGACTGCATGTCTGGCCAAGAGGAAAAGAGATGAAGGGCCATCCACTCACTGTGATGGTACAGAAGCAAATATAAGCTGGGAGATATGTCAACAGATCATCCCGTTATGAGGGATGT